>NC_140584.1:87538125-88802375 GCF_964204655.1 Triturus cristatus | reverse complement strand
ACAGTGAAGTGCAACCCACTGAACCAAAGCATGAGGACAGTTACAGCAGCTGCTCCTCCACGTGGGCTGTAGAAATACCATTTTATGTTTCGGCTTCTCGCACTGCGAGAAAGCAGAAGAAGGGTTTGGTTGGGGGTGGGCAGGCGGGCGGGTCCACGAGGAGTGGCTAGCCCAATGTCGTGGGCGCTGTCTGCTTGGTCGGCCCCAGGGACAACCAAACCAGTCCTTCAGTCCCCCGTTTTCTCCAAGTAGGCTGCATGCAGCCGACATGGAGAAAATAGTCTCCCCATAGCGGCCTGTGCGGACTACGTCCTAGCCAATCACAATGCGCCTTTTCAGCATTGTGATTGGCTTAGGGGAGGGGTGGGAGGCAGCCTGCAGCTGCTTCCTGCGAGGAGGGCCAACAAGGGACTGGACTGCCGAACTAAACAAGGGACTGGACTGCTGAACTGAAGGTAAGCCCCTCCCGTGACACGCATCCTGACCTGTTTTCTATGTCTTGTAAGTGAACCTTGCTAATTTTGCTTGAAAAAGGCAGGACCACATACTGCGTGCGCTCATGCACTTGGGGGCACAGACATAGAGAGTGGCCCAGATTTGTCTGAAAGAACCACAGTTCAGACAGCAGGCATGGAGGGGTCATGCGTATTGTGAACAAAACATGCCGACATGTATTTCTGTTTCAGGAGCGTACCTCTGTGCCCCGAGGGCGAGTCAGATGAAGGTAGCACTGCAGTCCCATCTGAAATGAAGTTCTAGGGTAAGGGGTTGATCATAAAACGGAGCGTCACCTCAGACATTCAGCACAGGAACACAAAGGGTTTCAAATTGGAGTATCATTTCCGAGGTACAAATAATAAATCCCTGCTGTGGTTTTTAGGATACCTAGGGACTGAGGCGGCTCCAGTCTAGAACACGTCTCGTTGCCCGTCTGTTCCCTTTGAATGCAGTGTCTTGGTTCTATTAAAACTAAACAGAACAGAGTCACTATATTTGAAGGGAACAGACTTGCAATGACACATGTAAGGTCACAGCGGGATATGAACATTTTTGACTCTGAGTCATCAGATGTAGAACTCTCCAATGCAATGCGTCTGAGCCATCTCCATCATTATTTTTTATTATACAGGGCACTATTCAGCACAAGGACCAGTCATCCTAAAGTAGCAGGTGCTGTATTTGCGCTGTGGTCACCCGTAAAGGATATGGAGTTATAGTTCCAATTGTTTCACTGCAAAACTACAAGGCCCTACAACTGTGCATTAATTTTGCTCTTGCAGCACAATTTATCTGCCAATCGATTCACTCGTCTGTATTATCATAATACAGACAGCTTAGCATAAGTATTTTAGTGATCATTTTTGTCCTTTATCCAGCAATTATATGTGCATTTTTGGATGTGACACAGTGTCTTGATTGCGCCTATCAGATAATACAGAATCTTCCACACGATAGCCCAGCAACTGGCGCAGTCAAAGACTTTAACACAAAACAAACAACACCTTTAGAAAAGGGTTTTATTTTACAAAATGCAAGTACTCTCTCTTTTAGAATAAGGCTTGGGGCTTTATTTTACACAACGCTCTCAAAAGCTTTCCCAGATGTCAAATGCAAAAGATTCAAATATATATATTACCTACTGGCGGTCGCCAGTAGGTAGTTATAGTTAGGACCACGTTTCCATAGGAAATCCGCAACATTCTATTTTGAATAACTTTGGCGCCGGTCGACGAATCCTCGCGAATTTTTCAAAATAGGTGGGGCGCTACGCTCCGCTCCTACCCTGAAAGTCTCGGGGGGGATTCGTCAAGCGGGGGCTGAGATAAAAGGGGGGTCCCAAAACGCGTTTTTCCCATGCATTTTTCCATAGGACCTTTAGACAGGGCTACAGCCCGAACGGCTGAACAGAATTACTAGAAATTTGGCAGAGAGGTAGTCCTCAGGTCAAGGAAGTGCCTTTTGTAGGTTTGGTGTAAATCTGTTCAGTAGATTCTGAGAAAATAGCCTTTAAATCAATATATATATCTGAGCCAGCTTACGGTGCGCTTACGGTACGCTTACCGTACGCGTACGGTGGCGTGCGCGAGCGCGATTCTGATTGGCTCTTAGATCTTAGTAAACATTCGAATCGGCCGAAACCAGGAAGCGGCGGCCGCCATTTTCTCTCTCGCACTGAGAGTGATGTTTAAAATATAAAGCACAAAAACATGTAAAGGGGCTGTTTAGACAGCTCCCACACACATATCCATGTTGAGGGAGTCCCCAAAGATCCCCCAAGGCCAAAAACGGAATTTTTATTTTTTCGGTAATTTCGCCGATTACGCTTACCGTACGCGTACGGTAAAAAATTATTTAAAAAAAAAAAAATTATCCACACTCTCCCCACCCCGTGTGTAATTAGTACCCGAAGGGCACCAATTGTGCATGGCTTATTAGAGCTGAGATAAACTAAAATTAAAAAAAATAATAATAATAAAAAAAAAAAATTATCCACACTCTCTCCACCCCGTGTGCAAATGGTGCCCGAAGGGCACCATTTGTGCATGGCTTATAACATATACGAAAAATTAAAATATTACCTTTCAAAACTAAGTGCATCATATGTCCTCCATGTGCGCACGGTGCGCGAAGCGCATCGTGCGTACATGGCCCATCTAGCGTAACATGGGCACGCGGTGTGCGTAGCGCACCGCGTGCCCACCGTGCGTGCCCACCGTGCGTGCACGGCACTAACTGCGTAAAGTGGGCGCGCGGTGCGCAAAGCGCACCGTGCGCGCACGGAACGAACTGCGTTAAGTGGGCGCGCACGCCACGAATGGCGTAAAGTAACTTAGCATTTAAAAAAACGTACAAATTCACTGAAAAAACCATAGGTTTCACACACGTTATAGTTAGGAATTAGCATTTAAAAAAACCTTGCAAATTCACTGAAAAAACCATAGGTTTCACACATGTTATAGTTAGCGGAAATTTTACTGATAAAAAACCAATGAAATTCCCCCGTTATAGTTAGTGCAGGCAACTATAACTCACGCGACCGCAATCTTCTGCTGATGACATATGTGTCTTTATGAAAAAAAAATATTTGTAATATATGTATAGCTAAAAATCTATGGAAGAAGACATGGGCAAATAAGTGTCTAAATACAGTATTAGCATCAGCAGAGGATTGCGGTCGCGTGAGTTATAGTTGCCTGCACTAACTATAACGGGGGAATTTCATTGGTTTTTTATCAGTAAAATTTCCGCTAACTATAACATGTCTGAAACCTATGGTTTTTTCAGTGAATATATATATATATATATATATATATATATATATATATATATATATATATATATATATATATATATATATCCAGTCCAAAGGCCCCTCACGCAACATGAAGAACCGGGCACACACACAGGATCGTTTTCAACCAGCAGATTTATTGGAAATGGCATGATGCATTTCGGAGTTATTCCTTCGTCAGATGCCTTTTCCCGACTGAAAAGTGCCGCCGGAATCCAATTCAAAAAGGTGCCGGCTTTGCTCTGATAGGCTCAGCGACCAGGTGCGTGTGGTGGAGATTAGAGCACATTAGGTAAGTACATATAGTGTGTGTATATATATATATATATATATATATATATATATATATATATATATATATATATATATACATGCAAGCAATAATAACACACTTGGTAAATCTAATGCATGAATAATACTGATGAAACAAGCAGCAAATAATATGAGAAGACTCAAGCAAATATACTGGCCGTCCTGCAAGAGATCAGAAAGCTATATCTATATACATCAAATCAAAATACGCTTTATTCGATTTTAAAAACAATTAAATCCTAAAAGCACATCATAAAAACAAAGACTTAAAAACATGATGTATCAATCCATGTAAGAACATTAAAAATACAATACAGATTTCTTTAAACATCCCTAACGTGAATAAAATCGAGAATCCGTTACGCTGGACGCTGATTACATAGAGTTCCTAGATTTAACCACCCCTTTTAAAAATAAAGCTATATGGCCAGTACTGATTTCATCATCCAAATATTGCAGTTTAATGAATGCAGGTCTACACTGTCTCAGACCTTGTGATTTTAAAATGGGTATGATTCATCTCTTCCTGATTATGATGTAAAACTTACAGAAAAATATGACATGTATCGACTGTGGGGGGGATGTCGTCGCACGGGCATGGGCACAAAAGATGTGACCAATCATTAATTTGGGGGAATGAAATTATGTTATGAAAATTGTCTAGACGCAAACGCGTCAAAAGCACCCTAGCGTATATACTCAAATTAAAAGACAAATAAGGTTGTAACCCTGGTTCGGTCTGGATCAATTGATTAGCACTGACCGTTGATTTCATAATGTTAGAGGAAAATCTAAGCATCTCCAGATGACTAAATCATGGGAACTTTAACTCCTTCCTCGTAATTGAAGTCAAACGGTCCGGTTTATCAAAAAACTCAGGATGACCCATGTCATACAGGCTTTTTTTGACTTACACCAACCAGGGAATACGTAAAACCCCTTGTAAATTCAGACAGTCGTTTATCACATCCCGGTTGAGACTGGTGGAAATACCATTCCAGACTTTATGCCACAATAGTAATGGCTGTATTTTTATTAAGTCGGACACATATGGTAGTCCCAGTTCGGCGTGACAAACATACGTAGCGGTGCTGTCTGGAACAGCTAAAAGACATTTTAAAAAACTGTTCTCGATTTTCATTAAACATCAAATGAGTACTTTGGAGGTGCACTTTCTCACTCACACATCACAAAGAAAACACTCTCACTCACACATCAAATGATCACAGCCACTGGCTCACATCACAATGGTAATAACCAAAACTCAATACATCACCTGGTGCAAAACACCGCATCTCAGACTGGGGAAGTAAACAGCCGTGATGGAGAGCCTCAGCAACCAGGGTTCACACTCCGAGATAGATGCGTCCGTCCTCACTCGGATTCCAAACTCCTGGTTTCTAAGTCCACAACCCTCCGCTATAAACACACTAGAAGGTTCGAGAAAGACCTCCCCTCGGGCCACAGGAATCTTACCAGAACTGTCCAGGTTCCAAGCAAGCATTCCCACGGTAGAAAGGAGCTCTCACGTCCCCTTCTTCAAATCTCACATGTTCCAGCCTCTATCTTGACAAAGCTCACAAAAGCCTTTCAGAGTCCATTAACAATCCCTCACAAAAACAGAAATACCTTGAAAGTGAAAAACCCAACCAACTTGCAAGCACTGCTGTGCACGCAGAAAAGCTGAAGCAAGGCAAAGCCAGGAAAAAAGAATGGCATGAGTCCGTGTCAAAGCCAATAGTAAGTACTTCATAATTCTCATAACCCAAACAACTTGCAAGCGCTGCTGTGCACGCAGAAAAGCGGAAGCAAGACAAAGCCAGGAAAAAAGGATGACATGGGGCCATGTCAAAGCCAATACTAAGCACTTCATAATTCTCATTAATGTACAACACCGAGCACATGTGTGTATCACTGCACTTCGAGACCAAAAAGTACATTACAACTATCTCTCCCTTTCATGCTTTCAAATGCACATCCGACACGCTCTGCTCTTGGCAGGGCTGTTCTACTCCGTGACAGCTCCCACTGAAAGACAGCAAGATTACAATAAAGAAGAGCAGCAAGGCATATGCAGGACTGTCTCGTATATCCAGGCTAGGATAAAATAACACACTAAAGTCAGTTAAAATGATGGTAGTCCAAGGTCATCACTGGGTGTCAAACCACAAGAGTGCCTCTAGCACTACACACCGAAAGGCCCAGTTGAAACCCAAAGCATCTGGGCAAGAGGGTTTGCTTCATTGTTGACTGGTGATAGTGCAGGACTGCAGCAATCACTTCTGAAGGCTGCTTTAGGTGACTTCTCTTTTCCAAGAGTTTTGCGAAGCTCTTGGACAGCTGTGTCTTGATTTTACAGACCTGCTGCAGCTCCAGGTTTTGGGAATGGAGTCTTTTTTTGTTTCACTCCTTTGTGTACTGTGCAGTAACAGTTGCCTGCTTTTCTATTTATTAAATTGTGCAGTTTGAATGGGTGTTTTAAAATTACCCTCCACAATTCCTGCTGATTCATTGTACTTTGGTTCCCAAGTACCTATTCTGCCCTTGTATTGTATATTAATGTTACGCCTCACCACTTTATAATTACACCTGCCACCACTGAGGACAGAATCGAACTGCCTATGTGTATGTATGCAGTACTATAGCGCAGACCTAGCTTAAAAACAGAGTTACAATGTACAGCGTCGGTAGGAATGGTACGGTCAACGAGTGTCTTCAGCTCTTTATTAAACTGGCGCAGAATTGGGTCCTGGGTGCTTAGATAGAAAAGTCCTGTTCCCTTGTTTTCTCTACATTCACTTGGTGAATTTTTTAAAATTGAACCGTTCACACCTATAACTGAACTCTGTGTAAATGGAGTTTGTGACTGAAAAAGTAGGACTGGTGCCCACTTTTCTAAGGTTAGTCTAAGGTTACCTTCTTCACAACGTGAAGAGCTGGTCTGACAGATAAGTAAATGGGATGTTTTTTTTTTTAATGTTTTTTTTTTTGTTTTTTTTTAGCAGTTGTGGGCTTGTTTTAGGGCCAGTTGGGCTGTTTTTTACTGTTGATTTCAGTGATGATATAACTTTTTTATGGATCTCTTTGCTAATGAGTAAGCAAATGGGGTGACCCTGTGTCCCTCAGAACCTGGGTAAGATTATTACAAGAAAACAATGGTTCTGTCGGGTTTAAGTAAAACAATTGCTTTGTTATGCAAGCGAATCAAGAAAAAAATACAGAATCAATCCAGAATTGACCACACAATCTAAAAGTACAAATCACGGTGACGCTAGATTTGGAGGAACAACTTTTCATGTACACAATATACAAGAGGAGGGCCAGTATCCAGGAAAATCGCATATACTATATTGATACGTACTTTACTTGCCCTTGCAGGTTGCCATTGTTTATTTTAATGTCCTGATGAAGACCCTGCATGACGATTTAATGTCGCTTACACTGGGTTGAAACGTCGACGATAACTGCTAGGACCAGTTCAAGACCTGTTTTCCATATATATTTTGATTTATTCGTGAAAACGGTGTCATTGTGATTTTCCTTGATACTGGCCCTCCTCTTGTATATTGTGTACATGAAAAGTTGTTTCTGTATTTGATCACTGTATATGCTATGCACAATTCTGTCACTTTTGTCACCTTGTCACTGACTCACTGACTCACTTTACAGTTTATTACGTTGGTAACCTTGCGTTACAAGTGATATGGGTGTTTTCATATAAATGATGAAATTTATATATAAAGAATGACATCACACCCTCCAAAAATTCTTGCTGTCATCGCAGCAAGAATTCTCTATATACGCAGAATTGCTTACAATTATTCAGGTCCCATGTATGTCATTTTTCTTGTAGTGTGGGTGAAGAGACCATTTTACAGGTTGACAGCTGCTAGATCAGGGTGCCTGCCTTGGTGCTGGCGTGTATTGTCAGGCTCACCCAGGTGCATAAACTGCTATCTGATATATCGAATAACACCGATAGGGCCCCGTCAAATTATTGTAGGCTCTCAAACCTACAATCCAGGGGGTCGGCATCAGCTTCCAGACAGGCAAAAAGCACAGACGCCTAGTCCAAATACTGGAATTAGAACACAGTTAACGATCTCTCGAACTACAAGTAGCAACAGGGACTGCCCCTGAATAACAGCACAACCTTCTCCAAACACAACAACAAATACACCAACTGCTCACTAATGAGACACATGAGATCTGTTTGGCAACACAACACAGAATTTCAGTGGGGAGACAAGTCTAGTAAAATTATTCATCGGCTAGGCCAGGCCAAGACGGCCTCTATCCCAGTACCAGTATTAAGCAATGCAGAAGGAGTACTATGTACATCCCCAGAGACAGTAGTACAAGTATTCGCTACATATTATGCTTCATTATCAGCAGAAGGAATGTATATCCGATGCCCTTATTGACTAATTCCTCTCAGACATACCCCCTCGTAAAGTCTCAGATGAGACTTAATAAATGCCCCTGTCACATTAGATGAGATCAGAGCAGCACTGACCAATACCCATCCCGGTAAAACACCATGTCCCAACGGATTCCCCAACGATTTTTTTTATACAGCCGCACATGACAACATTAGGCCCACACTTATTAGCGGCACTCCACGAGGCACTTGAACAGCACATTATACCCATGGATTGGTCTCACACCGAAATCTTGGAGTTCCAAAAGCCTGGTCTCCACCCCCCCCCAAAGATCCTTCTTCATATCTTCCCATTTCTTTCTTCAATTTTGAGCCTAAGCTACTTGGCAAAGTTCTTGCTGATCGCCTTTGTTCATACATGCGGGATCTTGTTCATGGCATACCATTAGAAGGGTCCATAATGCCCTCACTAGGGCGCAAGATTTGGGCCGGCCGGCGGCTGTTCTGCTGGCCGACATTAACAAGGCGTTCGACTCCTTAAGTTGGACATACCTTTTCAAACTCCTGCGCCCCATTAATCTAGGACCCTGCTTTTTAGCGTATGTCCAACTGCTATATACGGACCTCTCTGCCTCAGTGCGGGTGGCGGACTTTGGTCAACTCCCTTTCCCATTCACTGGGGCATGCGGCAGGGCTGTCATGTTTCCCTGCTATTATTTGCCTTAGCCATAGAGCCTTTGGCTGCCTGGGTGTGACAGGATCCGCTGATTCGAGGGTTTGAGTAGTCACATGAATGCTCCGACAGAATTGCATTATATGCCAACGATGTTCTCTCTTTCATGACAGACCCTTTATCGCCCCAGATTCTCCAGATCCTCCGGGTATTTGGGGAAACTGAGGGCTTGGGTGCCAACCCCTCAAAATCGGTGCTCTACCCTGTGTGCGGGGACCAGGGTCATGGGACCTGGGCCGAGCAGCTAGCCAATGTCAATGAGGGATTCAAATATCTGCGGATATTTATTTCCTCATGCCCTACGATATAGTGGTCACATAATATCACCCATCTCCGCCCTGCCGTTCATGAGGAAACCACAATATGGTCACAACTACCCATGTCATTATATGGCCGGTCAGCCATTTTCAAAATTGATTCTCTGCCCCAATTATTGTTTCTGCTACAGAACTTACCACATAAAATTCCCCGCTCTTGGTTCACTCAACTGAATGCAATCCTTAATAAGTTTCTATGGCTGGGCGAAGCAATCCGGGTGGCATTAACTACATGTACACAGTTGAACTATTGTGGAGGTACTGCTGCGCCAGATATATATGCATATTACACCACATCCTATCTCTTAGTTATTAATGAGTGGTGGTACAACTCACAAACAGACCTGGCCTATGCCGTGGAACGATTGGCAATGGAGTGTATTTCCTTACAGAAACTCCTTTATAGTCAGATAAATCTTGATACCCTTCCTCCAGCCTGTAAAACAGTTATACAATTATGGCGATACATGGTTAAACCATAGGCTGGATGGTGCGCTTGACGCAAACGACCCTGTTATGGCAGGGTAAGTACATACGCACTGTCTCTTCCCTTACAGGCTTTCACAAATGGGACCGTCTTAAAATTTCCACATTGGGCGACATTATGCAAGGATGCACGCTTAAATCCTTTCAACTACAATTGGAGTTTCAGTTACATAAATCACAGTTCGGCAAATATCTGCAATTGTGACACTACCTGACCCCCAAATTCGTCAACTTGAAGAATTACTGGAGTTCCATCCCCGTGAGGGCCTTTTATCAATTGGAGCCTGGGGGTGCGTAAGATCAGACACATTTATCAAACTCTGACCACACACAGACAAAATACATTACATAAGACCAGAGATGCCTGAGAGACTGACATACCTACTAAAACCGATGACTGGACCGAGGCCCTAGCTAGTCCCCGGAGTGCGGCTATTTTCTCACGAAACCGCCTTATCCAGTTTAAATATCTCCACCATGCATATTATACCCAAACCCGTTTGTGGAAAATGGGTGTCAACCAGTCCCTCCGTTGTGGGCACATTCTTACATACGGTTTGGAGCTGCGAGGTGTTGCAACAATTCTGGCGGAGAATCACGTCCTGCCTGGGTCGTGTCCTGGCATGGACCATTCCACATGACCACAGACTGCTTTTACTCCAACAGTATGGAGGAGATTGGCGAAGGCAACTGCTCCGCCGAGCACCGAGGGTTAGAAAAAAGCCCTGGATAGATGTATGGGTGCCGAAGTCGCAGTCTTCCAGGCATGGAGTTTCCCGAAAAAACATAGAAAGATTTGTTCTGGCTGGGTGACAAATCGAGCTATTTATCTACCCCCTCTACCACACCCAGACCCTCCATAGATCCCCCACCCCCACCCTCCCCATAATATGTGCAATCCATCAGTAAGCCATAGACGAGCAATCTTGAATTTTGATACACATACATGTGGTTGCGGGTATTCAGTGGGATTAGGTGCTACCATTCAGTTCACAGGCCTGATGTTCAACAGGCTAATTTGTTATGGTATTTAAAAATACAGTACTTTCTAAATCAATTGCCATTTGTATTGTTTATGTTGGGCACTTCCCATCTTGTACCTTTTAAAGATGAAAACTATTTCTTTTGAGAAAAAACACTGCAATCTGTCCTGGTTCGTACAACACAGTGGGGGTGCTAGATAATCAGCAGCACCTCATTTGAGGAGATCATTAGTCCACCACCGAGAAGTGGGGGTGGATACACCTGAAAGAGGGGGTGCCCATCAGTGAACACAGTCCTGAGATGACGAGTGTGGGTATGTTGACCACCCATTACATCAAGGGATTTAAGATGCCTGCCAAGGATGCACAGGGTCACCGAAGTTCTGTGGTCAGGACAGCAATCCGGTAAGTGTCCAAACCCACCCCTGCTGAAGATCAACCTTCACCTGTGATCAAGAGACTGCAGCCCATACAACTGCATCATTGCCTTTGGTCAGGGCCCACTGACCACATAAGATGGTAGCACTGGAGTTTTGATTGATCTATATACACCCCCTTACCACCCAAAAGTTCCATTGCCACCCAAAATCCCATGCCCACCCTAAACCCCAAAAATGTCCTTGCCACCCATACCCACCCTAAACACAACCTTTCTCTAAAATATATGTATGTGTAGATATATACACACACGTGTATGCATTTGTGTATATAGATGTGTGTGTGTGTGTGTGTGTATATACAAGCACATATATGTTTGTGTGTAAAAACAGCTGGGCCTGATTATGACTTTGGCAGTGTGGGAGCGGGACACCATGCAACCACCCCGCTCCAACACTGCCGAATTCCAATGTAGACCGTCCGCCAGATTACACATAGTAATCCAGGTGGGCAGACTTGTGGCAGCTGGCCCACGGCACTGCTTTTCAAAGACTCATAGGAAAGCCTTACAAAGGTAGTGCTGTGGGACCACCACAACACGTTCCAGTATGAAATGGACTGTAAAGTCCTTGCCATGCAGGAACTGGGGGTGCAGAACGACAGGGGGGCACACCATGTACTTAAGCCCTAAAAATACCCTTAACCACCCAAGAACCCATACCCACCCTAATCCCTGAAAACAACCTTTCTCTAAAATGTATGTGTAGACGTACAAATATATGTGTGTATGTATGTGTTTGTGTATGTATGTGTGTGTGTATGAATATGTATATACAAACACATATATGTATGCATGTAAAAATACTTGGGCCTGATTATGAGTTTGGCGGTGTGGGAGCGGCATGCAACCACCCTGCTCCCACACCACCTGGACCACCACAGCACCTTCCATAAAGGCATGGACTGTAAACTCCATGCCATGCAGGAACAGGGGGTGCAGAAAGACAGGTGGCACACCAGGTACCCCCCTGCATGCATCCCCTTTCACTGAGGCACCAGGGGACCCTGTAGGGCCCCCTGAGTTTCCTCACCACCACCCTTTTCATGGCGGGCTCACAACCATGAAAAGGAGGGCAGTGAGGAAATTCATAATATGCTTGGCAGTGCAGCAGCTGTACTGCCTGCATATTGTGGCCTCAGACTGCTGCAAGACCGCCAGGGATATGGGGGTGCAATACCAAAGTCAAAATACGGTGGTCGGACCACTTGTGCTGCAGTTGCCGCACCGCCACTGGGGTTTAGTGACCCATCAAACCACCAAACCTCTAATCAGGCACTAAGTACTTACGTATATTTACCATTAAAACTTTTACCACTCACATGCCTTTACCATTCATGCCTTTACAATGCAATTTGTTATAATGGCATGAGTGGTAAAAGAATATTTGTTGTAAAGACGTGTGATAATGGCTTGCGTATTAGTGTCACATGCGTTGTAAAGCCTGCATGGTAAAGGCATGCAGGGCTTCAACTTCGTTGTGAAGGCTGTTTCCCAGCCAAAGGCCTTAAGCTTCTGAATCTCAATGTTAAATTTCATGTGAGAATGGTTTTTCTTTAATGTTTTCTCCTCTGCAGGTACAGATACTATGTTTTGTTAGAGCAAGTCATTGTTTGTTTGTAGCGATAGCAAGGTACAGGAGGAATCTTTGGCAAGAAGATGAGGTGGTAGACAAGTTCTCATAGCAGAGAAGGGACGCTCTAGGACAATTGCATGGGCTCGATTGAAAGTTTGGGAGAAGAGCTACATGTTGCTAAATTCTGCATAGGACTATGTAAATATACTGGAAATTGAGAACACAAGTTACCTTGAATGCTCTGTGTGTTAATAGATGTATCGTTGGAGAGCAGAGACTTTTAGGGTTTACTAAGGTACAGACCTCCTAGGTGACTTCTTACTCTGTATCTTCATGCTATGCTCTTTAGACTGGAGTGCTTTTAGAAAAGACTCCTTCATGCTGACCGCTGTTCCTTGATTCCCATAGCTTATCTGGAGTTCCCTAAAATGAATATAGGGTAGGAAAGGTTTGAATTTTTTTTTTGAAATACTAATGAATTGGCAGAAGGATCAAAATATGCAAATACACCTTCAGATTTTTTTCTTATCTTTTGTTTTGCAGCAACAGTTTTTGGTGTGCTTCCTGTTTAGACTGAATTTTATTAGATTTGGGCTCATTCTTGCAATATTATATATTCTACAATATGCTCATCTATATCAGTTTGTTTCTCAGTCTGTAATAAAACACTATATCCTCGTTGTCCTCATTTCATTGTGTGACTAATTGGTTACCCTGTTGTTGAGACATGGAATGCATCTTTAGTCCCACCTACCTCTCAAGCAACAGATAAAGTCCACTGACCAAGGAGAGAAAATCAGCAGGGTTATAGTGTTAACAGATGTAGGTTGGTAAGTCTGATCCGCCAGGCACAGTTAATCAACAATGGCCTAGGACAGTATGAGTAATATCCCATTTCGTAGATCTTCACATAAAATTGATTTGAATACATTGAAACTAAAAGTATTTTGGCCTGTCCTACTTGTTTAACCCTAGCTGTGTTTCCACCTCAAACGTTTTGAGAGCGGAACAGATCAGTAATGTGTATTTTCTTAAATAAATGCTGTGATTGCTTAAAGTTAATACTGTAAAAACTTGAAGATTGTCTATAAAATTTTACTTTAATTTGTTTGCTCTCAATTATACAACTTGTATCATGTGATCAAGGTGACCGGCATTGCATTGATGGGTCTTGGAGTGGTCTGCCAAATTAAACTGTT
The DNA here is from genome assembly GCF_964204655.1 of Triturus cristatus. Lineage (NCBI taxonomy): Eukaryota > Metazoa > Chordata > Amphibia > Caudata > Salamandridae > Triturus > Triturus cristatus. The sequence continues at coordinate 88,788,660 of NC_140584.1, read as the reverse complement.
CGATGTTAACATAGTCCTCAATGACGGGTGGTATACAGCGCCTCTGATCCTCTCTGCTGTGGGCTTCCTGATCTTCATGATGTCAACCTTCGGAGCAGTGGCTGTTTTCAATGAACATCAAGGAATGATAAGAACGGTAAAGTCCATATTTGTTTTCTTTTGCTATAATGGAGTGAGTCGTGCATGTTTTTATTTTGAGTTTCACTTGGGGCAATTTCGAACTCTTTCACACTTGGAGTATGTCATACAAAATCGTACGTAAATGTCTTTTATAAAGGTGTACACAAACTTGCTTTTGCCCAAATAGAAGGTAAATCCCCACTACATTGCAGTGGCAGTTCCCCCGCAATTACGGTGGAGCGTAGACTCACCGGCTCAGAGCCAGCAGCTGAAAAAGTAAACTATATTTTACTATTTTATTTTTCAGCTGCTGGTTGAGCCAGCGTGTGCAACGAGGGGCGGGCCCAGGTCATGGGAGGGGGGTGGAGGGGGGTAGAAGTGGTAGGTGCACTATTAAATGTGCATGTCAGTTTGGCTGGCCATCTCAGGCCGGCCGCACTTGTGTTTGTCCAACCCAGCTTTATTATTCAACAACAGGGTTGGAGAAACAGTACATATTCCCTGAGCGAGCATTATTCCAGCCCGCTCGGGCCAATCCCTGCACTGCTGTCCTTCATGAGAGCAGTGTGGGGATTGGATGGGGAGTCCATGATGCTGCCCCAGGGACTGCTGGGCACCCGGAGCAGCAGATAAGTCTTAATTTATGTTTTTTTAACCCCCCCCCCCTCAAACCGCACACTCCACCCGGTAACCACTCCTTACCTGTGTCGGCCACCACTGCTACATTGATGAAACACATTATTGATGCCCCTACATTCATGTAACAACTACATTAATGACCACTATAAAGAATACTACTGACCTGAACGAGTGAAATAATAATTATTTTTCAGGGTCATTAAATTAAGTTGAATACATTGAATAGAATTAAGAATGGTGAGGTAAACAAATATGAAATATTTAAAATTTGAGGCTACCATTTGGGTTGGGTTAAGGATAATTACAATGGTATTAACATTTAAAAAAAGGACTAGCTTGTTGGTATGAATATGAATATAAAATGAAATTTGTGGGTCACATTATGGATGGGATAAGAAAACAGCAATGTAAATTAGTGTTGTGGATTTTGTTGGCATCAGGATAATGTTGACAACTAATTTCATTTCACCTAATGGTGGGGCTATGGCTAATATTATGGATCGGTTAGGTATATTTCATGTAATTTAGTTTGTTTGAAATTAAGGATTTGGATTACCTTTTAGAATTAGGTTAAATAATATAAATGTATTTTAAATCTTTTTTTTTTTTAAATATATGTAGTGGTTGTAAGGTGTTTGTGTTGTGGTCGCCGTGGTTACAAAATATGGACCAGACATATCTGTAGTAGCATTGGTAGAGTTGTACCGCGCGGAATTAAAGTTGATTGCAGCCAGATTAAGCTCAATGCCTGTTTTCAGAGCAAATGAAAACGTGCATTGCAAATGAAAACGGGCTTTGTAATCAATTGGTTCAGATTAATAAAAACAAGATTTAATGTATAGGAAGTTAAGAGTCTTTTCTCCTTATTGACGTACATATAAAATTTACTCAATTTCATTGTTGAAGGAAATATCATATCCCAAAACCCCAAAAAGGTCCATGTCATGTTTGTTGTCTAAAAATAACATAGTCCAATCTCTGGATGAAAAATGTATTTTGTATTCTGAAAATGGTACACTTTCTACTCTAACCACTCTACTGAAGGCATCTTGCTTGACTTTATTGCACAAAGTATGCCCATATGTGAACGTTGCGATCAATACTATATTTATGTTGTAGTAAAAACAGACTAGCACACCATTAGAGTAAGATACAAGTGGGAATGCTTGGTTTTATAAGCCAATATAAGCCATCACTGTTCCAATGATGACATTTTACCTGGATGGTCCTGTTTCTAATCATCCTACAATTCGACCTTGGGGTGTGGTGGGGGAAAATGCCTGGACATTTGCCCATTACATTTATAACTTTAACCCGTCAAGGGTTTTGATTAAACCTCTGATTTGCTCTCCCATTAGAAAACAGATCAAGAGACCATTTCTCTACTTTTTGCTATATGTGATAGAGATCTACTAAATGATTTGAATTGTTCGTATTGATTGTTCCAAATACCTAACTTTAGAAAGGTCAACTTCTGTAAGGAATGCCTCTTTTTCCATGGTCACCCCCATTGTTATGGACTGATGCAGCTGTTTTTTTGACTGAGTACACTGTGGCCTCCTAAGCAGACCTCTGTGCCAGTGCTCCGACCCTTAGTTCATGTATAATTGGCTTATCCCCATTTGGCATGAAGTAACTTACTTCGAAGTCCCTAGTATACGTTACCAGAGGTACCCAGGGTCTGTAAGTTAAAATGTTCCTCATGGGCTGCAGCACTTATAGTGCCACACTGAGTGCGACAAAGTAAAACATGTCTCTGAACCTACCATGGCAGACTAGTGCAGCAGTTTTAAACTGTTAACTCGACTTTGCTTTGAGAAATTCCAGACCTACGTTTTTTTAATATGCCATGCCTAAGGTAGGCATGTCGAGCCCTAAGGCAGGGTGCTGTGTATTAAAAAGGAGGATATGTATTTTTGTGCCCTAACTTGTAAAACCCCAAAATTGTTGTTCCTACTGTAAAAAGGTTAGTAGCCCCATTGAGTTACACACTGACAGCTCAATAGTGCTTACTTCTGAATGGGACTACCAACGTTGATATTTAAAGATATCAAAAGAATTGTTTCATAAAACTTGACTTGATGCCCAAGTCGAATTTAACTTTGGACTATACGGAAATTTACAAAGTTGCCACTCTGTTGCCCCAGTTTTCCAGTGCCCATTTACAATTGCTGGCCACAAGACAGCCTTTTGGCCTCAAGTGTGAAGGGCTCCCAGGAATGGGCAGAATAGAGACCTGCCGTTGGAAGACTTATCACCTCTACCTGGAAGAAAGCCACATTGAGTGCAAGCCCAAAAGATGAGCATCATAGGGGAAGCTGCCTTTGAGAGGCAAATGTTGTTCTGGTCAGCAGGTTGGCTTTGGGGATAGAGAGGAGGAAACAGTTGCCAAACCGGTTTTCCTGTGAGTGTGCAGCTCTAAGATAACCACAATTCCAGGGTGGGCTCTGAAGCTCCACACCAAGAGAAGGGTTCTGCCATCTTCGGAGTGGGCAGAATATTGCACTCTGGGATAGTTTGATGCCACACATTGAAGGAAGTAGTCATCAGGTGGGAGGAACCTGGCAGCCCATTGGCTAGTAGTCATCCCCTCCCCTGAGGGCATGTTGTGGGCATGAAAGTCACACTCCTAGCACCCAGACCTCTGCTCAGGTCTGTACTGAAGAGAGGTCCTAAGGAGTGTTATGCTGTTTCTTGGACCTGGGAAAGAGGCTGCTCCAAAGACTGGGCTGCACCTGCTGCTCCTGGCCTAGCAAAGAGGACTAACACTGCCTTGCACTGCACTGGAGATGGCTTTGACTGCAAAATAACCATCCTGCTAAGCCTTTTGGTCCCCCCAGACCTGCTACCTGCTGGAGTTGGTCAGCCAAAGGACGCCGTAGTAGTTTAACGCAACTTTACAAAAAAGTGTCAAAGTAACCTAGTTGCTAATGCTTGTTCGTATTGCGAGTGAAAGTGATTTGCAATTTGCTTAATTTTTTATCTCCAGAACCCTCTGGTGGATTTTTCGTTTTGATGTCTAAAATTCATGAAAATAACTTTCTATAAACTGGGTTCAGATATTCTTTTTTGTCATGTGTTTTTCTTATTCAATTGTTTTGGTACTTCTAAATGCTTTGTACACTTTTCTTAGTTGCGGCCTGACAGCTCAAAGCCACAGCTACCCATGGTTGAGCTAAGGCTTTAGAACCACCCCATCTAATACATGGGTTTTACTCACAGCTTCCATATGAGGGGATTGTGCTTGGTCTTAGTATAAATAATGGCCAGTAACCAAACAACTGTAAACACAACAAGGTTGATATTATACATAACCAGTTCATAATCCTAAACCACTGAGTTCTATCTAAAACCAGAAAATGCCTTATGGTGCAGGTCGGCTCTATAAAATTGTTTCCATATTAAAAATAAGACTGATCTAATTTAGCTTGTCCTGCACATGGAATGTGTAGCCTTTAGTATCCAGTATTCAGTAGAAACTGGCCGATGTGACTATACAGATCAAGAATAATGTAATGTTGCCTAGGCGTATCTCTCACGTTTTTTGTTCCGATGTTTTTAATAAATGTATCGTACTACCGGAAATTTATTTTGTATCTTTATACTAGTTCACAGTGATGCTGGCAATTGTCTTCATGTTTGAAATTCTTGCTGGCATCTCAGCCTTTGTTTTAAGAGATAAGGTAAGTAAATTCTGGCATGGATTTTATAAACTAATTGGTGAATTTTTGTGGTTGAAATGGTTACCATTTGATGGGTGGTCGGTATTGAGGTAGATGGAAAGAAATGGTTATTCATTCACTCTACAGTAAATGTTCAATATGGGCCAGTTCCCTGAGTCTCTATTTTTAGCTGGCTCTTTTAGGGCAATGGACGGCTATTTAAATTTTCGTCTGTGTATTTAGTACCTAAATTCAGCCCACATGCATCCTTGCCCTTCCAGTAGATGGCTTTCAAAACTCTTGATTTTTTTCACCAGCTATATTAATACTTTAGCTTTTGCTGTGGCATTGAGCCCCCAGTTCGGCATTACATATATTTCAAGCTCCTATTTACTGCTGTAGCTTGGTGACCTAATTCAGCTTGCACTAGAATTACTGCTGCGGAGGAAAAAAGTTCCTTTGATTTATCAAATGTATTTGGAAAATGGTGCTATAAAATTATGTGGTCACATTTTAAACAAAAACACTCTGGAAGGAGTGGGGTTAAATCGTCCGAATTCACAGGGAGCAGCAGGCTTGTTCACTCACTTTGTGACCTATGGTGCTGTTATTAAAAAGATTGCCAAGGCTGTCTTTACCTCCGGATTCAGCCTGTGTGAAGGACAAGGCGTGGTCCCCAAGCCGAAACATGTCCAGGGATTTGTTGTGGTTCAAGGTCTTAAATTCCTTTCACAATATTACTACAATCTACAACTGTTTCTGGAAATTGGAATGCTGGACGATAGCTTAGTTCATAGGTTGCCTAATTTTCTTTTACATGCACAATTGTGACTCCTACCTTTTGATAGTAATGCCTGTCACAGGTGGAATGTTGCTGGGTGTGTAGTAGTATTGGTGAGGCTGTTAGATTGGCTCCATGAGTTAAAGGACTGGTGTTGAAACTTGAGATAAACTGTAGCCCTGGAACTGACTCCTTGGGACACCAGCTATGCCTTGTAGTACTTTGTTATACACTGAACTGTGCAATATTTCTCAAAAAATTGCTTCCAGTTACATTCTCCAATCTGCTTACCACACTTTTTATTGTGGCGGAAGGTTACACCAGAGCTGGCAGGCCATCAGAATCTTAAATATAGTTTTGAAAATGCAAAAACTCCAGAAGGAACAGCCTTTACTACATGCATTAGGTCTCGTAAGAGGCAGTTGACATCACGATTTAAAAGAACTCAGTTAGGTATCCTTCCCAAATTACCCCCGCCCCCCCACCTTAACAAGACTACCTGATGCAAGTGCACACGTGAGGGGACATCTACATAGAGATCAATTAATATTTTGTATTTTCATTAATGCCTCATACTGCCCCTGCAGATTTATTTTCCATGCCACAGTTTAGACTCCGGTCTAGTTGTCGAATGTGTACTTCTGGTACAATTCTGGGTGCTGACTCCAGGGTCTCTGGAAATAGTCTGAGGACTTAAGCACATGGGCATAATTTTCTTATTCCAGTGTGGTGTTTGGGCATGACCCACTGAGGGTCTTAAACCATCCTCAACCACACTAAAATTTAAAAACAATCTTGGAGGCGTGAGGTTTGTTGCTTGTGTCTTGTAATGTTAGCAGCAAGAAAGATTTCTCCATGAGTCCAGCCTTTGGAAAAGCAGCCTTCACTTTTGCTTTGAAAACCAAAAATCAACAAATTTAGAAAAATTCCCATTTCAACTGGAAGCCCTTTATGGCTTTTTTAATCCTTTTTCTCAAATTGCTCAACAAACTCGCAGCAGACCAAAGATATGCATTTTAGGTAAAGTTCTCCTTTCAGGCAAGTCAGATGTAAATACATGCAGCGGTTAGGACACTGAATTTCTTTTTTGACATCCCTTCCTTTTTTCCCCTCTGCAACAGATCTGTACAACATTTGGCTAAAGCTGGCTTTTAACTGACTATTCCAAGTTAATCAAATACACCACAAATATCCTACATTTCAAAAGATACCAGTGTTTTTTTTTTTTTAAAGTGGTACCTGTAACGGATCAGGACTCATATTTTTTTAAAGGCTTTCAACCACATTCTTAGTAGCATGCTTCTCTCGCCCTGACCCTATAAACCAGGATGGGCTCAACCTTGTTGGAGGCAGCACTTTGATATTATCCTAACGTTGTTATTTTATGAAGATAAAACTACATGAAACACTTCTAGATAACTGGTCTCCCAAATTCCTATCATGGTGTGGAATAGCAGAATCCCTGAAGATTATGATAATCCCGCTTGTCAATTATCTGATTAGCATACTACCTATGTTCCTATCTGATGAATTCTTAAAAAACATTGACAAAACCTTCAGCAAATTCCTATGGCAGGGCCAAAAGCCCAGAATCTGTATTAAAAAAACTCAAGCTGTCCAAGGCTAAAGGGGGCATCTCACTTCCCTTTTTCAGAAACTACCAAACTGCCTTCTTTTGCAAGCAGGGTGCATTCTGGTTTATGGACAATCCACCATATGTACCACCCTGGGTGGTGATAGAGAAGTCCCTCATACAGAATATTCCTCTAGCGGCATTAGTTACGATGGACATATCCCATTTACCACACTCAAGAAACATCATTCAAAACACCAAAAGAGCCATCCTACTCCTTGACTCCTGCATGGAGGTGAAGATAAAACAATCTTACCTATTGTCCTTATGGTACAACCATACACTCAAAATTGACGGTGCTCCATTCTTCTGGGCAGACTGGTCCCACAAGGGCATTAATCTAGTACAAGACCTCTACGAAAACACTTCACCTATGCCAATCTCAACCCTGCAAAATCGGTTCAATCTTACTAACCTAGATTTCTGGAAATTCCTTCAGTTTAAGGTAGGGTTTACCAAATTGAAAATATCAGGGAATAACCCCTCGATCGCCACCCTCCTGTCACCTATCCAAAGTAGGACACCTGGTCTCATGCATAAATCAAATTCTCCTATCGGACCAAAACCCTCTCTTAACCAACAGAAGTGGGAAGCCGACTCTACTAAATCAAATATTGCTTTCAATTGGCCAGCCATCAACAAGTTTCCCTTTCCACATAAAATTTAGCCTACCCTTTCGTAAACTAAATTCATGTTAATTAATAGGACTTATTGGACGCCCGCTAGACTCTTCAAGGTAGGCCTTACAGAAGACCTCAACTGCTGGTGTTGCGGCAAACACGGGGGATCCCTTACACATATGCTGTTAGAGTGCCCCCTGCTCCACGACTATTGGGTTAAAGTGTTAGAATTCATCACACATACCCTAAAAATCGTCCCCACGGAAGACTTTTCGTACATTATACTGGGCCCCTTGGACTCCCAAATCAAAAATGACAATGATCGGTTCCTCCTGGACCTGATGCTTACTCTAGCCTGCAAACTAATCTTAAACAGCTGGAAAACTTTCAAAGCAGTTTTTCTCTAAGTGGCGTCAGTGGCTAGCATTTCTTAGAGGAGGTGACAACATTGCTCTCCAATCCTCCCCGTGGAGACACTCACGGTGCTCGATCTGGACACAAATGCCTTTACCTATAAACCACCATAACCATCACAATGGTAAACTCACCTCCACCCTCAAATCACTCTGTTCTCCATGTAGTTAACTCGCCTATGCTTCGTCAGCCACCCTTGTACTAGGCCCTACTGCCATATGCGCCACTATCCTCCCTCACTTATGAGACATACCCATTTTATTCACCCCTATGCGTTCCAATATATCATAGATGTTAAGGTAGTAACTCTACTTGACTTTTAACTTACCGGTTTCTAATACGCATGTCTGTATAAAGGTTAATGTATAAGATGTATGCACGGCATTGTAGTTCACTCCATGCGACATGATATGACATAATGTGTAACCCTGCAATATTCATCTCCACCAGCCTATGTATTATTCAATATATACATTACTGTTCTATTCCCAATGTAGAACGTTTGCAATACTTACATCTTAGCCTATGTATTATCCCCTAAACAATGTACCATTCAACCCTTGTTGTAGATCGCGTACTATTTCATCTTATGCACAGCCTCCTCCCCCTGGTGCTACTTTCCTTTCCTACTGTGGGATAGTTTCATTTTCCACTGTATCTCTGCTGTAAAATTAAATAAAACATTTTTAACTTTTAAAAAAACTAGATGAGGCTCACCCCGGTTTTCCTTTATTTTGGGTAGCATTAGTATGGTTTAAAAGCAATGTATCTGGATATTGTGGATATCATTGTCCATATGTCCCCAGTACAAAGAATAAGGACTATTCAATTACAGGTACCATTTTCCCAACACTGGGGTCTCATTTGTGTTGTAGGGCATTTGTGTATTTGATGTATTAAGGGAGACAGTATCTTGGATCCCTATCTAAAAACCCTCTAGCTCACATTTTTTTTATTTTGAAGGCTTATTCGAAGTGTGAACCAAACTTGATGCAGATCTGTCTACATTAGCCACATTTATAGGCAAATCAAAAATACTGTTTTAATGGAAAATGTGGCTGAACCAGAACTACACAGTGATCACTGTGTTAAATGTAATATATGTGCAGCTGTGGATAGTGCAATATGCTATTTGTTACCATTGTTGAGTGTGGGGAAGAGGCCATGATACTCAGGAGGCAAATGCTAACAATGCTGATACCAGATTCTACTCTGCACATTTGCATTTATGGTTTATGCCATGGTATTTTCCATGTGTTTTTATTTTAGCAAATGGTATAGAATCAGGAACCATTGCGTTAAATTAGTTCAGGCCAACATTAGGATATTTGTTTTCCCCTTGTAGAATAATTGTGTTATGCAATCTGGGAGGTATTAAACGGTTTCTAATGTCAATTTTGCTGTACTGTGGTATTAAACTCACATTTTACCTTAGCACTGCAGTAATAAATGTATAAATTGGTTTTTAGTTCTACAATGGGTCTAAATAAAGTATTGTTGGGACCCATTTATTTTTACTGCCACAGCATAACTTCTAAACGGTGACAATTGAAAACCAGTTGACATGACTAGTGTTTTTCAATTCTTTGGCTTGTTACTGCCCAAATTGTTTTTTCTATCCCCACAGCTGCGCAAAGACATATTGGAAAAGTTCCAAAAGATAATCAACAAGTATGGTGTTGATGATTATGTCACTGAAGGAGTTGATGTTCTGCAGCGAAAGGTTGGTGTTTGTGATCGGTTTCTTTTTTCGAAGTGGTCAGCCCCCAGAAGAAATAATAAAGATTGTAATCGTTTTCTAATATCAATTTTAAGTAATTAAGTAAAATTTAATTCACCAAGGGTGTGACCTACAAAGTTAATGTTTTTTCCTGTGGCACCATTTTGTTTTGCCTATTTGGTTACATTTGGGTGGAAAGTGTTGGTCTTTGCATGAGCCATTTTAAGATGATCAACATTCATAAATGGAAAGCCAGACCATGAGTTTGAAACCGGTAACAAGCTAACCATACCCATAAGTGAATAGCAACAATACACAATTAAAATTAACCCTTGTGGGTGGGAAACCAACTGCTCATAACATATGGGCCATCATTGGTGAAGAAGAATCTTCTAGCTCAAGCTCTCCAACAAGTACCTTGTGAGCTACTGGTAGCTCGCTAGTTAGCTGTGAGTAGCTCCCCTGTGTGCAGCACAGCCTACTGAATTTGACGTTGTTTTTTGGTTGAATTAATATATGCATACTAAAATTTAAAAGTGTGTATTTGAGATGAAAATGTGTGTATATTCATAACTCATGAGCTGATGTTTGAGGATGACTTATTGCTAATATTAACTTGGTACAAGGGCATTGGTGCAATGACTTATGTTTTAGCCATGTACAGGCATTCCACATTATCAAAGTATTTTTTAGGTTTCTACTGAGAACCTTGCATTATGCACCCACACTGCTGGTCCTCTTGCATATGGCAGCCACTAATGTATCTTGTCTGATGTTGTCAGAATTAAAACTCTAATAATATTGGTAGTTTAGGATGATTTTTATTGAACATAAGTAGCTTTTACTGCAGAAAAGGTTCGAGACCCCTGTTGTAGATTAAGCACATGCAAAAAAAGAGGGTTAAGAGCTAGTTGGCTGTGCCAATAGCTATACCAGAGGTCTTCAAACTAGCTGGGCAGGAATTGATCTCCGGGGGTAGCACCAGGCTGCGGCCAAGAGGAACATGCCCCCAAGGAAATGAGCCAAAGATAATGCATACAACAATGCTGTGTATTCAGAGAAACATTGGCAGTGAGCCACGCTATAGTCTCCTTTTAATAATGTCTTTTTTCACTCACTCATGTCTTGTCTGGATGTAGCTGTCAGCATGTGGGAGGGATGAATGAGTCCAAATAGCCCTGAAAGCCACGCAACCCCCTCACCACCCAATCTCTAATAAAGGCTCACACTGTGGACACCTAAGCCTTTAGAGTCCAGGCTGCCACTGGCATGTTGACAATCGTGCATTTGATTGCATTTATAAAAAGGATATGCTCAGAGCTGTTAGCTTTATAGAATATTTATGAGAAAATGTTTGTCATTCTGGAGAGCCCTTTTATAAGAGGAGGGATGCGGAATCTAAAAGTTTGAAATCCATTGATCCATGCAAAGTTTGAGTAAATAAACCTTGACTAGATTATCTAGAACACGTTATTTACCTAAAGTAAAGCATGAATCAATATACATTTAGAGTAGACTAGATATCAAGCAGATCTGATTTCAAATTAAATCTATGTAAACAGTTTGCTTTAAGATATAATGTCCTAAATATAAACTTGGTGGCAAAATTAGAGAATTCTAAATTGTTCAGGTCCAATATATAGTTCACAAAGTGGTCCATTAGGCATGATGGAGTAACCCAATGCAAACAAAGAAGTAGTGGTTTCTTAAGTATCAAGATTAAAGCACCTCCTAAAAACACTATTAAAGTTATTGTTTGTATCAGACACACAGATTGGTTCTTGGAGACAAAACATAATTGCAAGTAAAGGTGATGTTGGCTCCTTAAATGTGTCTGAAGATCCACCATGTTTTTAGTAAACCGTAAACACATACAAACATTACATCAAGTACCAGAGCGCAACAACTCAGAACTCATGTAATATTCAGTATATACAGACTAGCACTGATTGCATGTAAGTACCTCCAAGTAATAAATTTAAGTTGTATTTGAGAATTAGATATGAGATGGTTTTAGGAAAAGAGCGATTACACCCACTATTTGGACATCGGCAATTGACCACTTCTGTCTTCAATATCAGATGAAAGGTGCTGAATAGGGCTTCATTTCCAAATGACGGCATAACCAATTAAACTACTTGGTTGAGGCACATCAGTCAACCAGCCCTTAAATATAATCCTTCCAACCTAATAAACCTATTTAAATGCTTGCTATAAAAGGCGTCCATTTTACTACAGAAATCCTTACCACTCTTTTCATTGTCCAATCTAGTTTCAGTGTTGTGGTGCTGAGAATTCTTCGGACTGGACTTCAAGCCCCTTTACACTGTCTAGTGGTTCTATTCCATCCTCCTGTTGCAAGAATAATCAGATCGCCTGCAACACCACAGCGAATGAAAATGGACAATTTTCAAACGTATACACACAGGTTTGTCTGCACCAGCTATGAATAAATGAAGTAATTGTACCCTTAATAATATGTATATAATTTATGCTATGACGTTATCCTATTTTGTTTGGTCTAATTTAGGACTGTGTGCTAATGGGCATCCCCTGAACTTTTTTCCATTGTAGCTTTGTGCAACAACTGCGAATAACAATATTGGAAACTAACAGCATATTCTGGTTTGCTTATCCTTCATTTGAGCAAAGCTTCGAGAATTGAAACGCGCTACCAGGTATAGGTTTGAAAGATGTCATCTAAAATTCTGAATATCATCTGCACCAACTAATCCTATCACAAACCGCTTTAATGAGACGGTTTAGAGCCTCACGTTGAATTTGAGGAGCATGGATAATTTTGATGTCTGGAGGAAATGCTAAATCTGCAGATGAATCCACTAGTGGAATTAAGTGCACCTAGTGATAGCATAATGGAGGAAATGTACTAGTTGATTTGTCACCTACGTTGTTTTTTGCAAGTTTGTGTATGAGTCACGTGCACCTTCTCAGATTCCACCACCACAAGAAACAGACTAGTACCTGCAGGCTCTACACAATGGAGTCTTCTACAGGCACTGACCTGGAAGGGATCAGAATTGACCAAAACTAGATGCACTGACGGTGCAGGGTAGGGGACACCTGGGCCTTCTCTTACGCAACTCTCATAGAGGGAAAGCTCTCATGTGAGCATTCCTTTGCTGGATGAAGCCACTTCGCCGGCTTCTTCAAATGCATAATTGCTCAAATTGATAACGTTTATTTTTTTCAAGTGATATTTTATTTTTAGGGCTAAATTTACATTGCTGTCATCTTCAGGTGTCTGCCTTTCTTTAACGGTCTTAAACTTTAAAGGGACTATCTAATAAACCACTCTTTTAATTCCCCCAAACGGTAAATTCTATTGGAATTCAGTTACATTTTTATATCTAGAGCTTCTACTTTAACCCTTTATTTTTTTCAGTTATTTAGTCTATTTTTACTATTATATTCCTTTGGCTTGGACCTTGAAGGTATTTATTGCTGTAATTCATGGAATTGTGGTCTTTGAATTGAGCACCCCAAGCACCCATGTCAAGCATTGGTCTTTAGTGGCTACATCAGACTGTCAAGAATATCATGGAGACCCCAGCAGGGGATGAATGTTTTGGAAGCTCAGAGTGCGGAGTCTCCCTAACTTTTTTCTTTCCCCTCCAGTGACTTTCCCACAATGTCAGAATGTGGGTACTCCAATATGGCATACCGCTTCATGCTTCTGAGCAACATATGTGTCTGTTACATTAAACAATAACATTAAAGTTTCCAAACGGGGGTGATAGTGACTGAATCTTAACCTGTGTCTGCGACTAGTATAATCTTGTGGAAATCTATGCTGGATGGAAGCCATGCTGTAATGTCCTTGAATAATACACTATACTGAATTAGTGTAAAGTTTAACACTGACCAATGATGTTTATCTTCCAGGGGTGTGTTAGCAAGCTGAAGGTCTGGATTGTACAGCATGTTGGCTCTATCGGAGCAATTGGAATTGCCATTGGAATAGTGCAGGTATCGCAGTGTCAAACATTGTTTAGAGTAATACCATTCTATTGTTAAATTTTGGTGTATAGAGTTGCAGCCACTAGGTGGCATTGGTACTGTATTGTATGGTTACAGCAGTGACATGGTTTACAGCAATGCCAATCTACCCTAATAGCTGCCTACCTAAATTAAGTCTTTAAGATTGTTATATTTTTTGTTTAAACTGCCACTAGGTTGCACTGTTAGTAGTGATGCCTCTACCACTTACCTGTCATTTTTATAACTTTACTTAGGTTCTAGTCGTCTTGTTCCAGGCATTGCATGGTGCAGTTTACCTCGCCCAACAAAAAACATTTAGCTACCCTAGACTTTTGAGGAAAACATCCAAATACACCTAGTCACAACTCTTTCATGCCAGGGTCCAACAAATGGAGATCATTCTTGAGACATCCTCATCAACAAGCAACATTGGTGCCCTAGTGGTAACCTGAATGAAAGATGGGAATGAAGGACCTTGATGAGGAAGACTATGACTTGGAGTAATGCAGATTACTGGTACATAATTGGGGCACTACTTACTCTTCTTTCTTATCCCAGCCCATTCAAAATAAGAATGCAACACAACTCATTACAGGTAGTTGACAACAAAGTGAGGACATCCCAGAAGCAAACTCATGAGAACAAGGGGCAGATGATAGCTCAAAACCAATCCATTACAGATAGCGGGACATGAACGTCTTATGGTTGCTTTGGTTACATCCCTCATGAAAGCACTAATGAAGGTCTCCCAGGAGGTGGACAAACTTGGTGGAAAGTTCTTCAGTCTCCTAGAGTTCAGTAGTCTCTGAGGCCTGGGATGGCAGAGAATGTAAAAACTGACCCTAGTGATGTAAGGTTTCCATGGAGGGCCAGTCACGGTTTCCAACATCAAAGTGGCAAAACATAGTCAACTTGGCAGAAGACAGCTGCCTGTGCCTAGTGGGTGCTCTCATTCGCTATGAAAGGATCCTGATAGAAGACCAGCAGCCTCGCCATAGTGTGTAAACAGCCAAAGGTACCATAAGAAACACCTAGGCACTTAATCTAGAAACAAGAGGCAATTTTCACACTAACAAATTGCCCTATTCTCAGAGAAGGTGCCTTAAGGAAACTACTACCAAAAACACTCCATAATAATTCAATTTGAGGGCCATAGCGATCAAATGAATTTCCCACAATCTGGTGAACCAAAGGCAAGCCTCGAAAGGTAACATTATAAGGAATGAAAATACTCCAATACTAAAAGAGGAGAAAGCCATTTGGGCAACTGGTTGAGCATCGAAGACTAAAGTGAGTTGCAATCCAGCAACACATCTAGAAGACGACCATACTCCACAGGAACCTTTCATAAAGCTAATAAGTATCCAGATATGAGAAACATGGGTGGCAAGCACTCCCCTTGAGGATTATCAGGCCTCCAGAATGGCAGCCCCTTGGATAGTAGGAGATGGACTTGTTTAGGTGAAGAGTCTATAGTCCTAGACATACTTGTAGACTTGATAAACAACCACTTGGACAAACTCCACAATTCCCCGGTATTAAGGTGTTCAAAGGAGCAAAGATCATTGAAAAACCTGGTTGCCATAAAAACAATCCATAAAATCCCAAAGAACTCTATGAACCTCAGCAAGGGATTAGGAATCTGTATGTGCAAAGGCATAGAGGAGTTCCATGGAGGCAAGGCAGATAGCTTGGCAGGTAAATGCCTAAAGTAGAAAAAGGTGAGGAGATTGAAGAGAAGATGGTACTGGGCAAGAGAACAGGTTTATTCTTCAGCCACCAACAACTAGGTCCCAGGAGTAACTGCCTAGCTAGGAACCTTGGGGCCCCAATATTATTCCAGTTACTATGCAACATTAACATTTGCAATACCCAACACCCTCATCCCTTCACAAAATAATACTAAAATAAATTATACATAATCTAAGGGTCCATATGCATGTGCAAACATGTAAAATACTCAATTGAGCTAAAATGTACAATAATGTGGCAATACTGACAGAATAAAATACTATGGTTACTGTAAATTATACAGCAGTTACATAACAGAATCCTTACATTTAGCAGCACACGTTCACCCTCTGTGTGATAATCATCATTGCCTGTGGTCTTATGCCTTTGTTCCCTGCCCCCTTGTATTAACTCCCACCTTTTCACATACATGTGAGGAAATTGAGTCTGGAACAATTGTCACCATGCCTTTATTCCATACTTTTGTATTCTCAAGCCCAGCATAGTCCTTCACTTCTTGAACTGGCTTCGAATACCGAGAGAATCCCTTTTGGATATTAACCGTTTTTTTCAATTCTCACTGAATCACCTACTTTTTTTAAATTTCACCCACAGCAGCAGATTTCTTTTGCACTTCACGTCTCGCATCCACCAAGCACCCCACCTGCACAGCATCTACCGCCTTCCTGTTCATCCATTCTATAGGCTTAGACCCAGCCACCCTACCTCTTAACAACGTAGGCAGTGACATTCCGGTACTAATGTGGGGGCAGTCCTCAATGGCCCACACCATGTCCCTAATCAGACTTCCAATCCAACCCATTTACTAAAGCTAATTGCAGTTGATCCTTGATGATGATGTATCCATTCCACCAACTCATTACTTCAGGGATGATACAAGAATGACCTTTTGTGCTTGATGTTATTAAATTCTAGAAATGTTCTCATTTCCCTAAATACCAACTGGGCACCATTAAGAGTCCCTATTTCTTCAAGATACTTCTCTATCAGAGATACCTCCTTGAAAAAATTAATGATTGCATAGGAAATTCACATGGTCAACAAATGTAATTTCGGCCCATTTTGTAAATTCATCAAAAGAAAGACATACTTCAGCACACTACCCAAACCTTTCTTATGGCCCTGATACATCAAAAGATAAAGTACACCATGGCAAGTTAGCTGTGACAATAGGAATGATAGGACTAGTTACTTGCCCTTTGTCACTAATCACTCATGCACAACAATCTCAGACAAAATGTTCCATAGCCATGTTCACTCCAGGCCTCCAAACATCTTCCCTAGCTCTGCACTTAATAGCATGATGTATGATGTGACCTTCATAAACAAGAGTTAAGACTTTGCCCCAAAAGTTTGAAGAAACAACCAACAAGCCACATCTGTCTAAAACGCAATTCACTACTGATAAATCTTTTGAAACCTGTTGGTAGGGAATAAGATTTCCATCAATTTATTTGGTAGTCGAGTTTGGGTTCAACACCCTCCTTGGACACATGATGAACTAAGTAATCTACCCCGTCTTGAAAAATGCACATTTATCCTTCCATAGAGTCAGACCACTCAATATCAAAATCTTAAGGACACACCTTAGTCTCTCATCATGCTCACATTTGACCTTCCCCTATACCTAAATGTAGTCCTGAAAATAGGCGACATCTGACATGCCTCTGCACAGATTGTTCATGAGTCTCCGGAAAACTGATCATGCGGATGCTAATCCAAATGGCATTCAATATGATACACCCCTTCTGGTATCAAAAAGAATGTAAGGTTTCAAGAGTCCTGACAAAATTCAGCCTGATGGTAAGCAGCTGGCATATCCAAGGATGTTAAAAAAAAAAAAAAAAAAAAAAAAAAACTACCCCTTACAGGGTGTCTAGCGTTTTGTTGATTTTGGGCAAAGGCTGACGATCCACCCATATATTAGCATTCAAATCCCTTTAATCAACTCATAATCTTAAAGGTTTGTATGCTTTATGTGCCAACACCACCGGGGCAAGCCATTCAAAACCCTCTATTGGTTCAATGATTCCCGATTTGCATTGATTCTCAGGTTCTGTTCTCAATTCAGATCCTAAACCCAGAGGTACCTTGTGTGTCTTATGCAGAACTGCTTGGGCATTCTTTTAAAACAATGGTGTTGAAAATCCTACAATTTCCCTAACTCTTCCTTGAACATGTGAGGATACTTGCCCATTCATTCTCACTCACTTGGCGCAAACAGGAGCAACTAGGATCATAATGGGTTATTTTTACATAAAATTACTATATCAAGACAATTAAAGGTCGAATATTATGTGATTCTTTGATCATACCAGATTGGAACCATCCTTTACAACATAAACTGTTCCCCTTATAGAACTGCACTCAAATTCCAATGTGGAATCAAATTTACCCTTCACCTCTACTCTTTTCCCTCCATATGCAAGTTTTTTGGTGTGGGAGTCAAGAAATTGTCCATTC
Source organism: Triturus cristatus (assembly GCF_964204655.1). Taxonomy (NCBI): domain Eukaryota; kingdom Metazoa; phylum Chordata; class Amphibia; order Caudata; family Salamandridae; genus Triturus; species Triturus cristatus. Next base: position 88,770,857 of record NC_140584.1, on the reverse strand, counting down.
AAACTCAACAAAATCCTTTATATTGAGGAGTGTAAAAGGGGAAGCTGAATCTGCCATGAATTTGACCATATTACTGTTGGCAGCTACCTCACACACAAGAGGCTTCCTTCGGTGAACATCATACATAGAGTATATTTCTACAATTTCCTCCCAACCATGCTCTGTCGAAGACAACATCAGTAAGCAATTATCTGATAAGTCTCCAGGGACTTTACCATTGCAGAAGTATGAGGTTTTAACCCAGGTGCTGACCTAATCACACTTGCAAAGTGACCTTTCTTTATGCCCTTAAAGCAAGTCTGATTAACAACATTACTAAACTTAGCATTTCTCAAAAGTAACTTGCATCCACACCAGAAACAAAACATATAGTTCTATTCACGTTGGACTTTTGAGATTTACTGGTTTCTGTGGAAGCTTCTCACCTTCCACCTTAGATTACCTCTTTTCTGATTGTTTCACAATTTGCTTAATCTCACAGGATCTGGTGGTACCACTAATCTTTCATACACAGTTCAGAATGCTCAATGTCTCTAGCTAGCGCCAAGGCGTTTTCCAAATCAGGATATTCCATACTGGAGTCTCTCTTAGACCCTACTATTTTTGGTTCTATCAATTGGCCGTGAATAATTTTCATTATCATTTCAATAATTGCACCACGGACAGAAGTGTACATGCAATCATGAAATCAATGACTCTTCAGGAAGTTGTGCATGTTGTAAAAATGTGTGATGGCCCAACAGTTTTTATTTGGGCCAAGTCTTATATGAAGAGTTCTGATAATAGATGCGTATTTGTCCATAGTGTCAATGACCACCACCCTCACCAGTTCTAGTACGGACGTTGACCACTTCTAGGGAAGTGTTTTTAAAATGCTCCTTCCTTCTGGATCCAAATTGTGCGCCAAAAAGTAAGTGATTTTTGTTTCTTGGAGGTATCTCCATCGATGACCTCTAAATATTCCTCAAATGCTTCCTTCCAATGTGGGCAACCAAGTGGAGGAGTGCCTTGAACAGGTAAGAATGGTGTAGGAGCTGCAATTCTCTCCAGGAGTATGGCCTAGCGTGGGTGAGGTGCTGCCACCCTTCACTATGCAACTACCTGTCATAAAGTATGGTACACAAATATCGCATAGGTGTGCCTGTTCCAGTGAGTGCAGACTTTAAATGTACACAAACAGCAACACTATGAACACTATCATCTGGAACTGTTTAAGTAAATGTTTAGGAATTAAATCCTTTCTAAATTGCTCACAAATGGCTGCCAAAACATCGCGTCCAAGGAGACTTTACATTAAGTTGGGGACAAACTTAATCCCAACCTCTTGAAAATGGCTGCCAGAGGCATGGCACACACAATTGTCTATGTGCAGTTGAGGACAAAGTCCATTCCAACATTCTAAAATGGCCACCAAGGGCGTTGTGTATGCACGAAAATATCTGTTTATATGGGAATTATGGCCAACTCCTTGCTCTTGGGACGGCTTCCGTAACTCCAAAATCGTCCTGAACACCAGCAACAAGGCGGAGCAACATTCGCAGCAGGGAAATTCAGTCAGGACTGCTGCCCGATGCAAACATCCACCACACAAGCAGAGAGAAGCGCCGCCCTACCAGGAAATGGAGCGGATCAGGTGCTGATTGTGAGAAGTTGGCCTGATGTATGATGTCACTAGTTATAGTGTACACCTTATATCAGTCCAAATACCCTTATGGTGATTGGTTGTAAAGTCAACCTTATAGACCAGCTATCCTAGTGGTAGCATGGACAAGAGCAGTCTTAGGCTAAACTCTGAATGGCATGTGAAGCCAGCTGTGATACCATATATAATCCCTTGAATACCAAATGAAAGGACACCACAACAGATATATATATAAAATAAAGTGTATTTATTCTAAGCAAACCCTCAGCACTCTTTATGAGATTAGAGGTAAGTACAACACAGTCTTATTAATGCATACAGTAAGTCACACAGGTAAGTAATACAGTTAGGCCCTAGGGGCCACGCAAACCATATACTAAATAAGTGGTATAAGAACCACTGTCACGGAAATAGAATAGGCCTAGGCCTAGGGAATCGCTGGGGCTACACTACACTAGCGTTAGTTAGGAAGTGGGAGGCCCACGGGATTCGTGTGCAGAGTGGAAACACTCGCGCGTAATGCGTAAAAGTCAATAGCAATAGTACAGTTTAGAAAACGGTAGATTTAGGACACTTCCGGAGTAGCTAGGAAGTTGAGACTTGAAAACTAGACACTAGGATAGTCACTATCCTGATGAGCACCGGAGTACCCAAGTTACCTAGCCCACAGGCTGCGGGTGCATAGGGGTGAAGATGCGTCGTTTTCGTCGTCGATTCCTATGGATGCCTGAAGAAAGATGCTGACAGGCAGTCAGGGGAGAGTGTCCGGTGGATCCCAAGGCTGGGATCAGGAAGAGAAGAAACCTGCAAGCAGAAGGGACAGAGTCAAGGTCACTAGCCAGTGACCACGTGGAACCAGGAAGGAACCAGGCGATGTCGTGAAGAGTTGCAGGTGAAGGTGAAGCTTGTCGCTGCAGCCAGGAGGACCAGGAAGCGTCGAGGACGACCAGGACCAGGAGGCGAGCTGTCCCACGAAGGCTCTTGCTGTCGGCGGCGTCGAAGTTGGACTAGGACTCACCAAGCCTTGGCAAGCGGAACCCACGAAGAACAAGGGACTTGCTTCTGGTGCAGACCAGGAAGGTCTGGGGTGCTTCTTCTTTGCAGAGAAGTGGGAGCCAGTCTGGAGGAGCCAAACCAGTGCAGAAGATTTCAGGGAGCGTCGTCACAGAGGCCACTAGCCAGCGGGCAAGCAACCGGACAGACGCGGCAAGCAGGAAAATGCTGAAGGGCCCCACGCAGGACTCGTGGAGTGTGGGGGGCTAATCTTCGGTGCAGTTGGTGCTTGGGGTTGGGGCTTCTCAATCCCCGGTGCACAACTTCGAGGGTACCTCAGAAGCTGCGCTGTAAGTTACTAGCCACTTTTCCCAGGTAGCCGGTCCCACGTCGCTCGTCGCCTCCACGGATCTCCGCTCTGCTGCAGATGTGGATGAGGGTCGGAGAAGTCTGGAAGTCAAGGCTCTGGTCGGGCTCTGCAGTCGGTTCCTCGTAGAACGGTCGCAAAGCAAAGGGTAGTCTCTTGATGGTGCCTGTTTGCACAGGGTAGCCACTCCTTGGCTACAAGGGAGATTCTTCAGTCTTCTTCTTTCGTCGAATGTCGAAGGTCCAGAGTTTCTGTTCAGTTTTGCAGGTTCAGGATAATCTAAAGTCTTGAGGCCCAACTCCCACTCTTATACTAATCTGGGGGGCTGGGATACCTGCTAGGTCACGCCTTATGGGTGGGACCTGGGAGGGGGTGGTTACACCCACTTCCCTTTGTCCAGTTTCGCGCCAGAGCTGGGGCTGGAGTGCCCCAGCGCCGGTTTGAACTGGACTATGCAAGGAACACCTTGTGTGCCCCAGGCATGTCTCATTCCTTTCAGCCCACCCTGCCCCAATACACTAAAGGCTGTCTGGGGAGGTGCTAGCACCTCCCCAAGCAGGAACCCTATTGTCCAGGCCTCCCTGGCTGGGATCACTCCCAGCAGCAGGAGGTCAGACTTGTGTCTGTGGCAGCAGCATCCATTTTGAGATGCTGAGGCCTTGGTCAGAGGTTACACAGCAAAGTAGGATTTTAACATGTCTCTCCCTCTAGAAGGGAGGAATAATATCCTCATCACCAGAAATGGTATGGGGGTATTATTCCAAAGTGTTAGACACCTTACACGACATGTTTTGATACAGCCCAACCATAGTTACCATAACCGTTTAAGATTATAAGGCACTTTAAGAGTATATGGTAGGCTATATCATAGAACAGCTATAAGGACGTGGTTCCGAAAGCTGCAGACAGGCTCAGCTCATGCTAGAGCACCATCTCACATGTTACCAAGCACTCTGCCTCCAGGATTGTTAAGGCCTGCCATAGGAGTGACTGATAGGTACACATGTGTCTATATATAAGGGCAGATATAGGCATACTATATCTAAGCAAGGGGTGATTACACGACCTTGCCCCAGCTGAGTGATCAGCCAGTTGTGTCTGATTGGAAGGCCAGCCCAGGGGTGGCATAATACATGCTGCAGCCCCTGGGAGGCCTAGGGTACACCTATGCCCTGGGTACCTAGGGTACACTATACAGGGTCCAATAAGGTGATCCTTACCAATTGGGTATGTACCTAGGGTACATGGAGTCCATTTTACAGAGAGAGCAGACAGCCTGAGACCCTGAATGGCAGGATCTCAGGCCAACTAAGTCGAAAAACCAGCTAGACACTAGGCAAAAAGTTGGGGGTAACCATAGTCAGATATCCACCTTCCTACACAGATGGCAAATCATTGCCAATGAAGAGAAGACAGTTCCAGGTAAATTAACAGATTTTTTTTCAACCACCAACAACTAGGTCTCAGCAGCAGCTGCCTAGTCCGGAATCTTCGTGCCATACCATTCCCCAATTACTAGGCAACATTAGTATTCCACAATACCAGCCCCACTCTACCAGCTGCAGAACCCAAGCATCTTTGCCAGATAAATGCCTGAAGCGAAAGGCGGTGAGGAAAGGAGCTCCTCGCCCTAATGTATAATTCAGTGCTGAAGAGAATTCTTTTCAAAGAGGTTTTAGACCAATATTCCTTTTTTTGCTCGTTTCAAACTCCCACACCACTGGCAAGCCTTGAGGATGCAAAGAGACTGAGGGAAATATACAGGATCAGGGAATAGAACTGCTTCCCAAATAGCATGTGATATAGTTTTAAATAAAAGGTCTGAGGTGTAATGTAGTCAAGGTAAGAAGTCGAGAAGAAACTCTTCTGTGTTGTGACAGAGAGAAATGAGCAATCTGGATAGGCCAGGAGCCGCATTACAGATCTTGCCCCACGAGAACAGGAGTTTGCACTGGCTTCTTCCACCCCAGGACACTTTGGTGTACTGCCCCTTCTGTAATACGATGTGCCCTAGCACACATTTTGCACTGGCACCATCACAATGAGTCATTTCCTCATTTGCATGGGACCTGGCCCCATGCACATGGGGTAACATTTTGTCTATGTACCCATGCTGTATTACAGACTCTGGCATAGAGGCTAAGAATTCATAGATGGTTAACTGTGAATAAAGCGGATGTTTTTCACCCCAGGATTTTCAATGACTTGATAAGAAAATCCTCCAGCTTTGCTGTTGTGTGGTACTCCGAGCCCCTCAATTAAAATATCTCCATTACTTGTTACCCATCTATAACTTTACATATCGATGCATAAAATGCAGTAGGGGCCTGGTATTGTGTTGCAAGTGGTTACCTCCCAACTAGAAAGCTTGTTCCCTGGATATAGGGTGTCTCAGAATCCGGTCTGCTCAGAATTGCTCCCTTATGCTAACGCTCTAATGAATGTCAGTTCAATTAAATAGGCAGGATGAGCAAGGTGAAGAGACTAGCGTCTGATATTGGGCTGCAGGAAGTTAGGGACCATGCAGACACAGCAACCTTTCCATCAAAAGACCTCGTGAAAACACGGTTTTGGGATTTGGTAGTGCAAGCTGAGCTCAGCAATACACCAAGGGGAAGGCATACAAATGTGCATGGAATCCAAACTGGATAGTTCCCAGCAGAATTACATCGATATTATCCAGGTACCATATGACCGGAAACTATACATCGTTTAGCGCCGGGGCACCTCCTCTGAGGTAGCTGTGAGCTCTATAAATGTCTATTACATTACATTGGTACGCTTCCTTTAAATTCATTCACAAGTAGTTGCCATTGTAATCCAGTGGCAAGCCAACTAAGCTGTGGATGCAACACTGCTATGGAATCTGTTGCTCATGTAGTGTTTGCTTGCCCAGCTTAAGTGCTCCCAAGAGCCAACTGGCTAAAACCAATTTGCAAACAGCCTGGAATACGTAAACATGAAGCAGACTTGCACATTTTAAGATCAGACAGGAGATCTGTTTGCTTGCATTGTTGCCAAATTTCTAGGGCACATGAGTGGTCTTGGGAGAAAAGTGCTAAAGTCTAGAATGCATTAATTTTACTATATGATTGAAAATTGTATATTTCCGCATTTATCTCCAGTAGACTGTTTTATGTTCTCTTCTCTTTTTTAGCATTACTTGTACTTTAAGGACCTGTTTTTAATGTCTTTTGTAGAACTTTTAAATAGGATACGAGTTGACATCCTGCTAATGTATCCTGAGTGTTGTCATGTTCTTGCATTATCTGTTGATGTTAAAACTTTTATGGCATGTGTGCCGAAATAGTTATTACCCGTAAACGGGTGTTTGTGTTCAAACATTGTCAGTAAATACTCGTAACATCAGTTCCATTTCCAAGTATAAGAAATTGATGTGCTCGAAATTCATTTACCTTTAAGTTGACCTGTTTTTTTGTTCTTTTTCCTTCAGATAGTTGGAATCATTGGCAGCTGTTGTCTAGTGAAGTCACTGAAAGGAAATTATAATGTAATGTGACCTTCAAAGACCTCAATTTATACATTCCTCCGATGGGATCCTGCGTTGTGCTGCCTACAGCAAACAACTATTTACCTATTCAGTACCACCCTAATACTTCATATCTCTGGAAAGCTAATATTAAATTGCGAATTAGTGAAAATTAAAAGAGCAATAAGATAAAAGACCAAATATTCTCTTTATGTTGTTTTTTTCCCCTCCGTTTTTATATAGCGTGAAGTCGACCCGAGGGTACTGGAGCACTTTACATGAGCACCAGTCACATTACACAAGGACTCATTCATGTTTTTTGTAGGCACAGGGAGATTAAGTGATTTGCCCAGAATTACAGGATGTTGAGCCGACATACAGCAGGACACAGGTAAAGGGTACACTTGGGGTGGACAGTGTCCAACCCCTTTTTAGGTCTCGCCCACGCAGCACGCATGTGCTGCTTAGGAGGACCTTTAGCTGTCGCTCTGCTCTTTTTGGAAGCACATACTCTTGCTTGTGGCGGCATCCACCTTGCGGGTGCAAGCAGGGGCGTGCCACAAGCACGAGTATGTGCTTCCAAAAAGAGCAGATTGCTCTCCCAAGCGCGCGCACCCGCGCCTCTCTCCTCGCCCACACGTCCCGGCCACTCACTTGTTCCGCCCTCTGTCTTGCGTCTCAGCGTCTGCTCAACTTTCTGTGATTCTGGGCAAATCACTTAATCTACCTGTGTCTTCCATGTACTACGCCAGCGATATTATTTGGATGGCAAGGGAGCATCTCTCTTGTCTCCCTTCTTCGCGCTGCCTCTCTAGATGTGTCCCGCTGCTGTCTCGTGCCCTCTGCGCTTGGCCGCCTCCCTCTCACTCTGCTCACAATCCCAGCTTTATTGACATGATTGGAATGCAAGTATTGCCAATTACTTACAAATGGAGTTAGACAGATGCCGATTCAGAGCGTGGCCAGCATCTTTCTCCTTCCGGCTCCACCACCCTCACAGAACCTTGACCGGTTACACCAATCATACAGCCTCAACCAGCAGCATCGACACGGGTATGGAACCCTGACCGGCCACATCCCACCACTGCATGGAGCAGTGACAGACTGCTGCACCCCCTGCAGTCCTCAGTGGTTTAGGGTGCCACAGCCCTTCTGCCTGAGTGCCCTTCATAGTCGTGACAATCCCATGCAGTGAGACGCCATCACCGCCTGTATACCGGTGCCGCCTCAGGTCACCTTATGAGCTGCAAACCCAGTCTGCACGTCAGCCAGAGGCTACCAGCCTCGGCACCACCAGCTTGTGTCACTATACTGGATCCACGCTACCCTGGACATCAGGGAACCGAACAGCAAACTTGCCAGAGTGAGATTCCCCACAGCTGGCCAGCTAATCACCGCCGGTTATTAGGAGCACATAGTAGTTGCCAGGTCTGGCCTGCCAGCCTGTGTGCAGTCCGATCAGCAAAACTGTCCCTTAGAACATCAGAGAACCATTGACCAAGTCAATGGCCCTAGCTTGTTGTATGTGTAATGTTACATGTTGTATTAAATATCTGGATGCAGTGACAGGAGAAGCAACATTCCAGTCTGGCGGCACACTATGCTACGCACAGATTTTCAGTTTACATGTTTTAATCCAACATTTTAATTACATTGGCCACGCCCCTTAGAGTGACCCTTCCAGTTTTTTCACCCCACTTAAAGCCCTCCAGGACACCTGCTTTTCCTTCTCCCCGCAATGCGTCCATACAACCGGAGATGCTGCGCCCTCTAATCCATGTTAACACATTTTTAATGTATGTGTTTTTGAGACATTAAAACATTTACAATATCGCCCCAAAGTATCGGAGCTCACCAGTGAGATCCAGAGTGTCTCATCTCCGGCCATGCTTGTAACGCAGAGTGGCAGCCTGCAAGTACCATGCTAGTGTTTTTTATGCCAAGTCTTTTTCAGAGTTCTCACAATTGCAGAGGAGCAATAAAAAATAGGACTATGTCTCCCCAGCTAAGCTTCCAAAGCGAGGCTGCGAGAAGCCTGGGAGCGGTCTCGTCTGGATTGGTAAACACGGAAGCAGCACCAATCAGATTAGTTTTCCAGGCTGGGAGAAACTGCTCCTTCCTCTGTTACACACTAGTAACAAAGCTCCACCACCCTGTTGTACTTTGTTCTCTCATTTCACACTGCTCTTTGATTCTTGTTTTTTCTACTTTGTGTTCCTCTTTCCAAAATACATTTTGCGATAACTGCCAGCTCACCCTGCTTTTGCAGGTGTTGTTTTCCTCCAACTAGTTGCTTCGGGCTTTGTATGACAGTGATGTATAAACATAATAAATAAAAAAAATGCCATCAGCACTTCTATATTAATGGCATGCGTGGGCGCTTAAAAATGCCAGAGCGTTCACAGTTTTTTGTTTACTCTTGGAACAAGAGAGGAGCAGTTCACACGAGTTAAAACCCTTCAACCCTTCATGAATTCATTTTTATTTTTTAAACTGAAAAACACAAGTCAATGTGCTACGAAGGAAAGAACAAACATATATTGTACAGAATAGTACATTTAGCCTTTTCAGAGCTAAAAGCTCCTCTTAACACAAGTTCTGCACTATTGGCAATCATTTGTGCATCATGCAGTAAAGTCAAATTAAATTGCAAAAGTAAATATTTAGAAACATCAGTATACGTTTTTGCAGAAATGTATTCATGTAACAATAAAACTACTGTAGGGCATGATTATAAAGCTGTCATCTAGGCAGTGTTGCAGCTGTGTCTCTGTTCCCCGTGGTAATTCCAGTGGTAATTCCTCATTCTAAGTCCTCTACACAGTTCTGCAGTTGCTTCTTTGGTCCTGTCAGAAATTACTCCATTCCAAGTCCTATAGACAGTGCTGCAGCTGTGTCTCTGTTCCAAGTGGTAATTCCCCATTCTAAATCATCTAGGCAGTTTTGCAGCTGTGTCTCTGTTCCCAGTGATAATTACTTATTCTTAGTCATCTAATCAATGCTGCTAGATGCTTCTCTAGTCCAGTGATAATTCCTCATTCTTAGTCCTCTAGCAAAGCTGCAGCTGCTTACTTGGTCCCAATGGTAATTCCTCATTTATAAGTCCTCTAGGCAATGCTACTAGCTTCTACTCTGGCCGATCAGTAATTCCTCATTCTAAGTCATCTAGGCAGTGCTGCAGCTGTGTTTTTGATCAGAGTGGTAATTCTTCACTCTTAGTCCTCTAGGCAAGCTGCTAGCTGCTGCTCAGGTCCCGTCGGTAGTTCCTCATTCTAAGCCCTCTAGACCGTGCTGCTATCTGCTTCTCTGGTCCTGTAAGTAATTTCTCATTCTAAGCCCTCTTGGCAGTTTTGTTAGCTGCTGCTCGCGTCCCGTCAGTAATTCCTCATTCCAAGTCCTCTAGGCAGTGCTGCAGCTGTGTCTCTGGTCACAGTGGTATTTCCTCATTTAGTGCTGCTAGCTGTTTCTCTCACCCCAGTGGTAAATCCTCATTCTAAGTCCTCTACGCAGTGCTGCTACTCTGGTTCTGTTGGTAATTCCACATTCTAAGTCCTCTAGGCAGTGCTGCAGCTCTATCTCTGTTACCAGTGGCAATCCCTCATTCTTAGTCCTCTAGGCAGCTCTGCTAGCTACTTCTTTGGTCTCATCTGTAATTCCACATTCTAAGTCCTCTCCACCGTGATGCTACCTGCTTCTCTGGTCTCACCTGTAATTGTTTTTTCTAAGTCCTCTAGGCAGTGCTGCAGATGTGTCTCTGTTCATACATCCACTCTCTCCAAATAACAAGCATTGCCATAGCCAATAGGTCTTGCCTTTGGGACATTATAAGTGTTTAGTTATCCAGCACAATATCCTTGGTACAGCAACATCAACTGCTGCATGGCTAAACACTTATAAGGTGCCTAAGGCGAGACCTATTGGCTATGCCAATGCTTGTTTCAGAGTGGACCCTGTCCATCCTGCTAACAAGTTGGGCCCTACTGTAAAATGTGCTGAACTGGTACCAGTGTAATTTTCAAACACCAGGACATATTCAGCAGCCCCTGTATGTTGTCTTCATTCAGCAGCAACAGTGCAGATGACTAGGTTATTTTAATTTCCAGCTTGGCCTAAAGCAAAGACCAAATTTAAGGGCCCAACAGGCCTCCTGTTGTTCGAGTATTGTGGCTGGGAGTTATCTGAGCTTCACGCCTAGATGTAAATGCAGTGGAGGGGAAACAAAGCCACACCGCTTGTTAGCATTTCACACACACTTGAGATGCATCCTTTTGATTTTGTTCAGCCCTTGCATATAAGAGTAATGCATGCAATGTAAGAATATCAGATGTGATTGTCCCAGTATTTAGAGAAAATGTTTTTAATGCAACTATTTTTTTTAGTTCTTTTATAGCGCTACTCATCCCAATGTAGTGTCAGAGCGCTTTACATCGCATGTATACATTATATTGACAATAAATCATACAAGTTTGTAAATCATTGTACGGGATATGCTGCATAAGACAGGGAGGGTTACAAGATGAATGATTCACATATCATCCTTTATAGCTCACTGTGCTATATTAAAAGGATTACAGTGTAACTGCAAGTAACAAGGATATCTGTGTTCAAAGCAGTAACCCGCTTACCTATCTAAATAAAATAAAAATCTGTCATCTGCATGATACACGATGTGCTTGTAGGAGACACATTAACCCTCTATTCTATTTTGAGGCCAATCTGAAACTAGACATACGCAGATCTTTCTAGCACATGTGTTGACCACCAGAGTTATCTTACTATTATTAATCCCTCACATTTAGTGGAAACACAAAGATCTCTGCAGCAGGTGCCTTAACACCATAAGGTATTTTAAAATTGATACTCTGCAACCCAAAAAAGCAGTACAGATTTACTGTCCCATTTCTCCTTGTTGCCAATTTCTTTGGGCAGAGTTTCTAAAAAATAAATGCATAAAGTGAGGCCCAGATTTTGCATCAGGGTTGCTTCACTTTTCTGGAAAAACCCTGATGCAAAATATATTTTGGGATTTATAGTGCCACACAAATCCTGTTTGTGTAGCTTTGTAAAACAACCTGACACAAGGCACGTCCTTGCCCTACCTTGTGGTACATTATGTCAGATGGGTGTTAAATGGGTGATGCTTGGATGTTAGTTGTGTTAACTTCATGATGGTTTTAAGAAAGTCAAATTGGATCTGCACCGTAGCATGTCAGCCAGAACAAGTTGCTCCCTAGGCCTGTAGGCCCAGTATTCAGTCTTACCCACTCTTGTTAGTGGCGGTTCAGAGCACCCTCCCTGGCACGCGCATGCGGCCCATCAGTGAGCAGGAGTCTGGATGCTACAATAGAAATGGCAGGCGTCCACACTCTTCTCTGCGGTAAACCTCTCTGAATCCAGGCAGGGTTGGGTCCTCCTGAACTGGTGGGTAGTTGAAACGTTGCTCTTCCTCCACAGGTAATGGCTTGTTTCTCCTTCACAGCTGCATGCTGCTGCAGAGCGACAACCTTCTCACTTCACCATGGGCCCATCATGGCATACAGGGTTAGAAACAACATACACAGGGAAATGAACCCTTCAGGTCACAGCATTGCACAGGGTGATGGCCCTAGTCTACACAGAGAAATGAACTAGGGTGACAGCCCTCAATCATCACCTTGGTCCACGCTTGGCATACAGAGTTAAAGGGCAGCACACATGTTTTTTGCATTCTTTGTGCAATTGAGCCTCTAAATGGACATCTATTATTTTTCCCTGCTTTACATCAAAGGTCAATGTTTTGTCTTTAATTCTTGGCTCGTGAGGTTAGAGTGTGGCTCGCAGGCAAAAATCGCATAGAAATTCAAGTATCAAGTGCATCTTACATGTGGACTAGATTCTTATCATACATGGTGAAACATTACAGCCTATTAAATAAAACACAAAAGAAATTTGCTCAGGATCACACAATTTGGTCAAGCTGGGAACCCGGCATTGATCCCAGATTTTCTGCTTTCACATTGTTCATTTGAGCCATTCGATTATTTGTCCTATTTCTTCTGTTTTACATGACAGATTAATGCTTTGTCTTTAATTCTTGGCATGTTAGGTTGGAGCGTGGGTGGCAGGCAGATGCCGCAACTGTGCATTTTTCACTTCAAATAAGGACTGCCTTACATAATCGTTCTTGCTCCTCCATGACTCAAAGATTTACATTTTGTGCAGAAGTATCCAATTCAGTCACATCAAAACAATAATTGATTTCCAAACATTGAAATTATATGCTTTATTTGCCAGTATCAGTTTCTAAATGTTGAAGAGCTGGATTCCTTGAAAGGAAGACAATTTGCTTTTTTGTAGCTCTGGTAATTCAAGAGCACTGGATATGGCAGTGTTAAATTTTGCCAAGTTGTTACCCTGCCAAGGTGTGGGTGGTCCTGTTCTAGTCCCTTCTCACATCTACCTACTGCAGCGATGTGGCAAATTTTGCAATGTACTGTATTACAAGAGAGTAGCTTTGTTGAGATGCTCTTAGGACTGGGAGATTGATGTCATTCTTCAGAGTGTGCTATGTATGAAATTAAAGATCATGTGTGCTTGGGGCTGGCTGCTTCAGGATGAGGTTACAGCGAATAGGCGAGCCCACAGGTCAGTGGTATTGTAAACAAGTAGGCAATCTCCAGTGCACAATGTTGGCTGTGTAACATATCTAGGAAATGCAAATTTATTATTAGCGAGGGTAGTCTAGTGTATATTCTGATTGACTGGCTATAGTTTGTGGTGTATCTCACTGTTCCTACATCTCCTCTCTTGGAAAGGTTTGCTATGCAAACCAGCAATATTTCCGTCCGAAGGTCAATATTTTCTTGAAAGTGCTAGTTTGGGACTGGAATTGCATGTGCCTTTTCCTTCCGAGTTAACTTTACCACCTTTTCCTTCTCCTTGAATACTGGGTGGCTTGCATTTATTTTGCTGTGGAGCCGATACCTCTTACTGTGAAATTTATAGTCCATTTTGTTGTGTGGGTATTCTGGTTGTACTGTTTTCAGGGTGAGTTGTCAGGTAGCACTCGTGATTGTGAGTGGTTTAGATCGAGTTATAGCAACAATGAGAACATGAGAGATGTGTGCTGCTAAATTTGGAGGTGGGATTTGGGGGGTGGCAGTGTTTAATTTGTGAAAACATAAATGCAGAGTCGCAAACTTCTTCTTAGGGTCCTATTGCTGAATGTCATTGTTGCCATAATGTTTTCATTCACTACTCCACAGTTTTCCTATCGCTTTCTCCTTTCTTCCCTTTCTGTCTTTCTATCTTGTTTTATTTCATGGTCTGTTGGTGAAAAACAAGCCCCATTCTCCTAAAATGAATGCAGGTGCCCACCACAGATACATCAGGTGGTGGGTAGGGCTGAGTAAGCATACATCGCATAGCAGAGCGGTCTCTCCTCTGAAGAGCTGGGCAGCTAAAGCAATCATACCTACGTGGAAATGTGCTGCATATGGAATATTATGCCTGGTGGAGTAGGCTGGTGGCGGAATTAGATTATTCAATCGTTAGGTGAAGGAATCTTCATGCTGACAAAAGGCAACATTGTTTTAATGTGTAGCTTACAAACATGTGAGTCTTCTACCTAAATCAGGAGTATTTGCAAGTATATTCGTAAGGCTCTCAAATTTACTTATGGTATACCTGCTAAACAAGTGTAAGGTCTTAAGATCTGATGCCACTTCCTGTGATGTCACTCTGTTGTCACGCACTGTGATGTCACTTGCATAATGCCTAACTTGGTTAGTCCCCCTCCCCCACATATATTTTGATTTAGGGTTTGTGCCCTGACAGACTCAAATCTGGTTACCCAGCTCCAAAGTAGGCCCCGCTGGCCATTACAACACACCCTCACCAAAATTGCCACATGCACTTGAAACCTTAATACAAGGTAACCTTAGATAACTTGGACATATGTTTTTTGGTGAATGAGGAAGCAAAACAAGGTTTCAGTATTTTCAACAGCTGTAAAATAAAATAACTAGCAGGGTCAATTTTGTGGCACGCTAAATTTTGGTGACTCACTTAGTTTGCCTTGGAAAATGTGTGGGAAAAGCCTCTATAATTCTGCACAGAAGAACAAAGTTTTGTAAATCTGCCGATCCCACACAGCATGCAGAATTCCTTGGCTGGCAGAATCCATGTGCCTTGTGAAATGCTTGCCCACCCCTTGCTCAGGGCATCAATGCTCCCTCTGACTTGGCATTGGGTACACTTTGAACTGCCTTGCTACCCTGGGCTCGCAGGTCGTCAACAAGTGAGCTAAGCATACTTCCTGTAGGTACTTTATGGGACACCTTTATTTGTATTGTGTTGTAACAGCTACACTATTGCTATCCTCATACAGCTAATACCAGCACTAAGGACACCTGCTGCATGCCAACGAAATACTGCTCACTCTTCTACAAAACAGTCACACTATCACCAAAGCACATTCTCTAAACTGTCTACTAATAAACGCTTGATCGCTCTCTAAAACCAAACATCACATCTACGACCTTCTTACCGATGCAAAACTAGATATACTATCAGCCATGGCCCGTATAGGGTGTGCCACTGGGTGAGGGCGGGGGAGGGGCAGGGTGGGGGGTTATAAAAAGCGGCAAACTGATGATTTCAGGTAAGTAACGAAAAGAAAAAAAAACAAATTTTGTTGCGCGTGCTGCATCGCAAAGGACAACTCCCTAACTACCAGAGTATTTCCAGAAGAACCCATACACACGCCCATTACTGAAGAAAAAAAAATTTGGACCAGTGGAGCCCTGACAACTACAGACCAATTATAAATGGACCTTTCCTCAGCACCCTGATAGATAGAGCAGCGTTCGCCCAGATGTCACAATTCATTGAAGAGAATGCCATACTTTCAGACTTCCAAACGGGATTCCATCCAAGAAGAGGCCCAGAATCTGCCCTCCTTGCCATCTGGTATGACCTGAAGAACACAGTTGATCGAAACTGGGTTGCTGCCCTACTCCTCTTGGACCTCTCGGCTGCCTTTGACACGGTTGACCATGATAATCTGATACAAAGAATCTACGAAGCTGGCATAGAGGGTACTGCTCTAGACTGGATTGCATCCTACCTTTGCAACAGAAATAATGTCATCCATACCCCACCTTTCTCATCCAAACCGTACTCCGCAAAAGCAGGGGTCCCTCAAGGCTCTATCGTCTCGCCTATGCTTTTCAACATCTACATGAAGTCATTACCGGTACTGATCAATACATTTCACCTCATGTGCTATATCTATTCAGATGACGCACAAATACTCCAACTGGAATGCTCCAAAGATAATGGCAAGTTGCCAATTTTCAGTTGTCTTGGAGCTGTGGATCAACGGATGAATTAGAGCCATCTCAAATTGAATGCTTCCAAAACATAAATACTCATGTATGGCAATTGGAAACATTGGTCCACTCGCCGCTGGCCTGATTATCTCGGAACACTGCCTTAAGTATCGAAGGAAGTAAGAAACCTCGGAATGACCATGGACTCCAAGCCATCGATAAATGCCCAAGTGGACAAACTAGCAAGATCCAGCTTTGTTACTATAAAAACTCTGCGACGAATCTTTCCCCCATTTGGGATTTCCACACAAGGTCCAGGCTACTATCTCCCTTGCTCTGTCCAAACTCTATTACACCAATAGCCTTTACCACCGATCACCTTTAACGACCATGAAAAGAGTACACTGGATTCAGAACTCTGCTGCCAGACTACTCTTACATATAAAACCGCAAGACCCCATCTCCCCTGCCTTGAAAGCCCTGCGTTGGTTACGGGTTGGCGGAAGATACACTTTCAAGCTGCTTTGTATCACCCACGAAGCGATACATAGAATGGGACCGCTCTTCATCAGGAATAGAATCACCAAACCCTTTCAACAAAGGAACCTCCACTCTAGATTGGCACCTCACCACAAAATCCCAAGATACAAGAAAAAAAAAACATGGATGGCACATCCTTCTCTGTTCAAGCAGCCAAACTATGGAACTCTTTACCCCCCAACATAGGATTCACGGATAACCACCTTCTCTTCAGAAAACGACTCAAGAATTGGCTCTTCCCACATAAGCACCATACGCAAACAGCAATATACAGCATATCCCTCTGTATATAAGAATTTATTTGTACTATAGGTACGTACCTACATATGTGTATTGGTTTTTATAAATGTGTAGAAGAATTGTTTAACCCCTTCCCTGCTCATGACGGAACCACTCCGTCATGAGCCACGGGTGCCGTGTGCTCATGACGGAGTGGTTCCGTCATGCTGTGGCCGTTGGCGGCCACTCCGCCCACGCGGCGCTAATTCCCCGCCTGTGCGGGCGATTAGCGCCGTGGGCGGAGTCATGACGGAACCACTCCGTCATGAGCACAGCTCAACCTACTCTACCCACCTTGCATCATCTTATATCTTTTACTATTCCGATCCCCCAAAACAAGCCTTTCTAACCCCTCGACTCAGACTCTTCCCCATCCACACCCCTTTTATTCACCCCAAGCCTCCTCATACTGCTATAACCTCCAAAACAAACAAAGTCCAAATCTTTGCCTCTTCTATACCTCCACTATCCTTTTCAATTCAAATAACAGACTAACCTGTCCACCTCTCTAATTAATTTCATATTGGACTATACTAATCCACCACTAATCCTTTATGGGTTGCAGAGTAGTGTGCTACTCGCCAAAAAAGCGCTATAACACCCCATCAGGGATAACAAGCGTTATATAAATGCAAACCTTTTTCCTCTTCTATCCCTCCGCTATCCTTCTCAATCCAAATAACTGACTAACATATCCACCGTTCAAATGACTTTCATATTTCACTATACTAATTCGCCACTAAACTTTTATTGGTTACGGAGTAGCGAGCTACTTGCCTAAAAAGCACTTTGACGCCTCGTTGGGGGTAGTAAGTGCTATATAAATGCAATTACAATACAGCACCACCTCTGGGAACGCCGAGGTATTAAACTGCTTCTAAAGCTTAATCTCACACATAACAGCTCTCGACTGAATCACCAGTGTAACAGATCTGAAAAGAAGCACATCAGCAGAACAGCTGAGATTTATTTATTTCCTTATTTTTTTATTTTAAATTGGCGGGCACATAAACATTGGTTTGCAAGGATCAATCATCCTTTGGCTCGAGCTGTCAAACTTGACAGTACAATTACTGTTAAACCAGGCAACATAAGTAGCAGTTCGGATAGTTCTAAAATGCATATCGAAACTGGATATAGATGTGTGTGTTTTTTAAACTTCAACATCCATACAAAATTCCATAACTGGTTCAATGACTGCCAAATGTATTTAAAAGGCATAACTGCTGTTTAGTTTACAGGAAGTGAAGAGCGCCATAACTAACTTTTATTAAACAGTTTCTTTCAGAGAGCCGCAGGCCCTACAATGTGTGTTTCATAGATAAGATGGGGCAGGTATATTTAATGCATTCGAAAAAAAGGAACCATATTTGTGAAGCCACAGTATATTAAGTTGGGTAAAAGGCTGTTTAAGTGTCCACATTATTGTGGCTTATAAACACATACATTGTACATATTGCATTATACTAGAATTTGAGTAGGACTCAGACCACTCGGGAGGCGCCAAAGCACTTCTTGGCAGATGGCCAGCACGCACTTCAGTTTGTTTTGCTTGAATAGAAAAGTGTGATTTTAAAGTCTTGCTTAAGTGGAATATGTTTTGCTGCTGCACATGAGTACCGGAGGAGCGCTCTTATCGGTTTGTGGTGACCGTGTATTTACTCCTCAATGAGGTGTGAGATTGCCGCATGTACTTGGACACACACCGTTGTGCTTACCTGGGAGAACGGGGGTTCATAGGATGACTTCTGTGGGGAGAGGAGTTTGGGTGTGGTTCCTGAAGGCAAAAGTGAAACTCCTTTTTTTGCTTTAAAATTGTAGTCACACTTAAGTGTGGAGTGATGTCAAGAACAAAGTGAGAGATAGTCGCTTATGTGCATGCCCTACATCCTCTTGTGCGTGATTGACTATTTATTCATGGGATAGCCTGGTCTGGCACCGGTTTGCCAACTTGGCATTTATTGGGGGACAGGGTGCTGTTAGGGCAGAGATTCGCCATCAGCGCTTTGCTTCCAGAATTCCAAGTGATCCGATATTTCATATCTTTGCTGGCAATGAGTTTCAGAGTTTGCTGCCCGATTTAGAGGTGTAAGTGTGATATGCTTGAAACCCGTTTATTTCTTGCCCCAAAAATTTCTTGATGTATCGGGAGCAGTGTAGTCCCTAGACGGACTGGGGTGCTCCCCGATGGACTCGTCTCAATTTAGTAAGTCAAAGGTGACCATTTCAAATGACAGATGTGTGGAACCCATTTGGTATTACAAGAAAGATTGACAATGGAGTTTTAACCTTAAAGGTATTATTTTTAGAATTTCGCTCACACAGGAGTTCATTCAATATGGTCAAAATTAATTAGTTGATGAAACTGTGTAAAGCTCAGTTAAAGTCCAGAATCGGTCAAGAACTCACTGAAGTTAAGATCATTAAATTAAAGAAAAAAAGATGGGAAAGAAATCCAGCATAGATCCGCCTTCCAAAATGAGTGGAAAGGGGCTCTCTCCACCTGAAGAGGTTACACTCTTCTAGAGAGTTCTAAATAAAGGATTTCATACATTCACTACAGTAGCACACGGTCCACATGTTCTCAATCTATCAGAATTAAGCTAAAGCGAAACATTTACAACTGAGTACATTCAACAGGTTTCTAATAATTCTACATGGAACGTCGCACGGGCAATGACCTACACATGGAACAGTAAAGGCGACATAGTAAGTAATTTTCCCTGGGTCAGCTAGGTGTAACCTTGAATGTGTATACTGTATTCAGAACAGTCTGTTAGTCTGTTCTTCGCTGTGGGACACCTTTATTTCTTCAAGTGACACATGTAACTGCAAGTTTATCACATGGAGCAATGAAAACCCACAGTAAATATGGCTCCTAAGATCCAGTTTGCCTTAAAATAGGGTGAGTGTGAATGTTAATCACTGCAAAGCATTAATTTAAGCAAAAAGCAATATCAAGTGCTGCATCCCTTTGAAGGGGACAAAGATTGCATGTGGTGACTTGGAGATCCAGTCTTGAGCGCAAAGTATATTGCATGTATCGATTTTAATTTTCCCTTGGCTAAAAGATGGTCTGCTGCTATGAATTACCCTTTGGACAAAGTAGAGTGACATGAAGTAGAATCTGTAGAGGAATAACCAGTGCAGTACTTGTAGGACAAGTGCGCTGCAGTCCTATAGGCATGAGTGTAGTCCTTGTCTGATGGCTGTATTCCATATTCTTTGTTATCTTCATAACCGGCTGAGTGGTGTTCCTGAGATAAAGTTTGATTTATTCTGGGTCTCACTGCATTAGGTAGGTGCTGGCTTGGACCTTGCATGGAAATCTAATGAGTTAAAAATGCATCACAAGGGTCACAGAGGAAGGTGTTTCTGGAAACTTGCTTCACTTTTAGTAATAGGTTTCAGTCTCTGATACTTACTGTTATTGACAAAATTACAAAGTGGTTAGGTTCTTGAGGCCAGATGATCATAAGTTGGCAAGTGTCACATTTTCCACAGATGGGGATCTTGGTCTTGGATTAGGTGAGTTTCAGGCGATTGAGTAACATCCGTTGTTCCACAGATTAAAGGCAATGGTCTAAGCTTGAATCGTTGTAGATGGTTACATTGAAGAGCTGGAGACCATCCAGTAACAAGCTGAGGTAAGGGATGATGAGGAGTGTGAGAAGAATGATCTTTGCAACACCCAAGAGTTGGTGTGGAACAGAGCTGAAGAGCATAGTGGGAGTGGCAACCTCCTTGACGTAATAGAGGTAGGAGGCAGTCTGTCTAGGATGGTTCCTTAAATGCTCCTTTTTTAGCCTCTGTAGTAGGGTGATGGTGGGCAGTATCAAAGATGGCAGTCTGGGGAGCCTAGCGCGCAACCAAGATGGCCGCGTAGGTGCGAGGCTCCCGAGGACCTCCGCAACCTCCTACGATTATCCTGAAATTATCCTGTCCTGGATGAGGGGACTATGTTGGTGAACCCGAGCTGAGGTGGCACCCGTTTTCCGCTTCCGAATCGGACCTCGAACACCGGAGTGAGCACCGATTGAGGTTTGCGGCCTTCCCCTCGCCGGACCCCGGATTTGCGCTGTGGGGTAATCCAGTGGCAAAGTGAACAACAACAGCGGCGGGCAGGGCCTGGCGACTCGCGTACCCCGCACTTTCGCTTTCACTTTCGCACCACCTTGTCGTTTCTGCGAGGTTGGGTCGCGGAGCCATTGGTGTTGGTGTGGTGTGGCCTTGCTGGGAGATTCTGCCTGCCTGCCGGCTGTGATCCACCCCGCTGCTCTGAGTGAGCCCCCCCGGAGCTCGTGGCCCTGCTTTCCTGCCCTACACGACGTGGCTGGTGCGACTGGGAGACTGGTGGCCATGGCCACGAAACAAGATGGAGACCGGGCAAAGACCAAATCGACCCGGCGTGGCGCCGTCCATCAGGCCAACAGTATGGACCGCTATACCCTCCAGAAGGGATCTCCCGATGGACCGCGCAAGTCCCCTGAGAGCCCTCCTGATGCCCCAGACCTGCCCGCAGATCTGACTCTGCGAGATGTCATGGGCGCCATTGCCGAGATGAAGGCCTCGGTGGGCCAGCGGTTCGATACACTGGCGCAGAAGATTGACTCGGTCCTTGTGGATGTTGGCCTGGTGAGGGCCGATCTTTCCAAAACCAACGACCGAGTAGATTCTTTGGCCCACACCGCATCGGGCCTAACGACAGATGTGGCGGCCTTGCAAACAGAGGTGCGCCGGCTTAGTCAGGCGAGTGCGCTTATGGATCGACGCCTGGAGGACTCCGAGAGTCGGGCACGGAGGAACAACGTCCGCATTATTGGGGTGCCCGAGGGACGCGAGGAGGCGGCGGCGGATCTCTTTGTGGAGGACCTGATTACTACCCATCTCCAGCCACGGGGGCTGAGTAAATTCTTCGCTGTGGAGAGGGCCCACAGGGTTCCCGGGGGAAGGCCGAAGGTCGGAGCCCCTCCGAGACCTCTCATCGCCCGGATTTTCAATTTTCGGGATAGAGGTGCTATCCTGCAAGCCTCCAGACTGCATGGACCGGTCAAGCTTGACAATATGGAGGTTAATTTTTATCCTGATTTCACCCCAGCGGTCCAGAAGCAAAGACTGAGCTTCCTAGGCGTCAAACGCCGTCTTCGGGACCTAAACCTCAAATACGCCATGCTTTTCCCAGCCAAGCTGCGTGTGGAGGTGGATGGTCGCACTCACTTCTTTGATCGTCCCGAAGCGGCCGGGGACTGGCTGGATACTCTGCCCGGGGATCGTGATCGGGGGGCGGCGGGGGGAGACGGCACGCTGGATCGGGACTGAGGATCTCATATTGGGCCTCACTCTGGACGAAAATGTTGCCACTTTTGATTCTGCGTCAGTTTTTGTAAGTTCCCCTCCTATGGAGGTTGTGTTGGGTCTATTGGGGGTTCTCCCTCCTCCTCTAGGGGGTTTAGTTAGTCTAACTATATATGGGGCGACAGGCACACTGCACGTTGGGGGGGCTGTTTGGGCTCATGCAGGGGTGCAGGGAGGGGGGAGTTCTGTTGGGGTGGGTGGGTAGGGATGGGGTGTTGTTCGTTTTTATCACAAGGCAAACGTATTTTTGTGTTAGTTCTAAAGTGCTCTCCGGGGGACGACTGATGGCTTCTGTACATGATGGGGGGTAGGGAACTAACTTTGTTGTCTTGGAATGTGAATGGACTGGGGGACAGGATCAAACGGGGTGTGGTCCTGCAGTTTTTGAAGCGAATCTCGCCCGATGTAGTCTTTCTGCAGGAGACACACTTTATTGGGAACTCCTTCTGCGCCATGAATCGGCGTGGTTATCGCCTAGTGGCTCACTCGGGCTTTACGTCCGGCTCAAGGGGTGTGGGCATTATGGTGAAGAACTCGCTCCCGTTGGAGCTTGATGAGGTGCTCCACGATGACAGGGGACGCTACACGGTCTTGGTGGGAAGATTGGAGGGCAAAGTGGTTGTCTTTGTGTCAGTATACATCCCACCGGGGCTGCAGTCGACCACCTTTGCGGACCTTGGGCGCCTTCTCCTTGGCCTTCCAGGGGGGCTTTTAGTTGTGGGGGGGGATTTTAATGCGGTGGTATCTGGGTCTGTGGATCGTCACCCCCCTAGGGACCTCCCCCGGGCACAGGCGTGGCTACCCGGCCTCTTGGATACATTTGGATTAGTGGACTGCTGGCGTTTAAAACACCCCACGCAGCTGCAGTACACTTTCCACTCGGGAGCCCATGGTAGTCTCTCACGACTAGACTATGTCCTTGTCCCGGCGGCCTATGTTGGGAGGGTGGGAGAGGTGCGCCACTTGCCACGGGGTATTTCGGACCACTCCCCGCTCCTACTGCACTTTGATGTCTTTCCGAGGGGTGAGGGTAGGGTGGTCCCGATCAATCCTTGGTACCTGCGCGACCCCACCATTCGCGCTGAATTGATTAAATCCCTTCGGCGATATTTTGATGAGAATGTGGGGTCTGTGACTTCGGCTGTACCGCTATGGGAGGCCTTCAAGACAGTACTCCGAGGGGAGGCCCTATCCCTTATTTCCCACGCCCGGAGGCGCGAGCGGGAGGAGGTGACCCGGATGGAGGCTGAAATAGCCGAGTTGGAGGGTAATTTAGAAGGTGGGGTGACGGATGCCGCATTGCATGTCCTCCAACTCAAGCAAGCGGCCTATACGGCCCTCGTCACGGAGGCGGCCAGGGGCCTCAGTAGAGAGCAACAGGGGCGACTGTATGATGTGGGTGATAAGGCTGGTAAACTTATAGCGTGGTTGGACAAAAAAGAGAGAGCGAATCGTGTGGTACCGCTGATTGAGAAAACGGATGGTGTGTGTGTAACTGAGCCAGAAGAAATTGTCTCCTGCTTCGCGGATTATTTCCGTGGGGTGTATTCCCCGGTGTCTCCCTGCTCGGAAGAGGATTCCCGTGCCCTGCTCAGTGATATCGCGCTGCCGTCCCTCTCCGGGGATGACAGGGTGTCGTTGGACGCCGCTCCCACCTCCGACGAGATCGCCCTCGCCATACGCTCGGTCGCTTCCGGCAAGGCCATGGGTCCGAATGGTCTCCCTATCGAGTTGTACAAGTTGCGACCGGATACGCTGGCACCCCACCTCCGGGCTATGTTCCTGGCGGCACACTCGGTGGGCTCCCTCCCGCTGGACCAGCGTCTGGCTACAATCGTGGTCATCCACAAGGAAGGGAGACCTCGGGACCGGGTTACATCCTATCGACCCATTTCGCTACTGAATGCGGAG
The DNA here is from genome assembly GCF_964204655.1 of Triturus cristatus. Taxonomy (NCBI): domain Eukaryota; kingdom Metazoa; phylum Chordata; class Amphibia; order Caudata; family Salamandridae; genus Triturus; species Triturus cristatus. The sequence goes on along the minus strand of NC_140584.1, from coordinate 88,746,969 downwards.
CCCAAGATTCTTGCCAAGGTACTGGCCAATCGGCTGGTCGGTGTGGTGGGCGATTTGGTTCATCAGGACCAATCGGGCTTTATTCCCCATCGCAACACAGCCTTTAATCTGCGGCGTTTGCACGGTGTGCTCGCACGTGCCCCGTTCATACGGGAGCCGGCCATTTTGGCGTCCTTAGACGCCACTATGGCGTTTGACACGCTTGAGTGGCCATATATCTGGGCGATGCTTGCGAAGTTTGGATTCGGCCCAGGGTTCATCAGTTGGGTCAAATTGCTGTATTCGGGCCCATTGGCGCAGGTGGTGGTGAACGGAAGAGTGTCAGCTCCGTTCGAGCTGGGCCGGGGCACACGGCAGGGCTGCCCCTTATCGCCGCTCCTCTTTGCACTTGCCTTGGAGCCCCTGGCGGAGTGGCTGCGGTGGGAGCCTTCCATCCGTGGTCTCCGCTGGACCCCTGAGTATGAGGACCGCGTATCCCTATACGCTGATGACATCCTCTTGTACCTAGCTTCCCCACGTAAATCACTCATAGTACTGGTTGATGTTTTGCATTCATTCGGTCGTAACTCCGGTCTGGTCATCAACTGGGCTAAATCGTGTGTGTATGTTCTCTTTGGGGAGGCTCCTATCCTCCCGCGGGGCTGTCCGATCCAGGTCGCCCCGCGGGGAATTAGGTACCTGGGTGTCTTCATTACTCTGGACCCGGAGGCTCGGTATGATCGGAACTTGCTTCCCCCCCTCCAGCGTCTGAAAGAGGATGTCGCGCCCTGGCGGCGTTTGCCGCTTTCGCCGCTCGGCCGGGCGGCATTGTTTAAAATGATGTCGCTGCCGCGTTTCCTGTACGCGTTGCAGAACACTATGGACCTCGTCCCGGCGCGCTACTTCCGCGAAGTGGAGAGTTTGCAGCGCCGCCTGCTCTGGGACGGGAGGCCGCGTATTGCCCTGGCGAAGCTGACGCTCCCATGGTATGATGGGGGGATTGCCCTTCCGGATATCAAACGGTACTATTGGGCCTCCCAGCTAGCCGCAATTAATCAGGGCCTATATGGGCCCGCCTTAAACCCGGCATTTGAAATGGATAGGATGCTCCTCCCAGGTGGTGACCATAATCGAGCGCTCTATTCTAGCGCGCCTGATGCTCGCCTAACGGGCCCCACGCGTGTCATGGTGCGCGTGTGGCATGCGGCCAATGCAGCTATGGGATGGAAGGACCGTCTGACCCGGGCGTCACCACTATATGCGTCTGAGCGGCTGGGCTCCTTGTGGACCTCGAAGGGCTTTGAGCAGTGGGACTTAATTGGCATTAGCAAAGTGGGGGATCTCTGGACGAGGGGAGGATTTAAAACGTTTGAGATGCTGCAGACGGAATTTCAGTTGCAGGGCAGCGAGTACTTTCGGTATTTGCAGGTCCGGCATGCGCTGGGCTCCGTCTTTTCGGACGTTGCCTCCATCCCGGAGTGTTCCCCCCTGGAGGATAGAGTGCTGGACGGACACGTCCCTGACAGCACGATCTCACTGATCTACAAAAAACTGATCAACGACCGCTCAGACTTGTTGATTGCCCTTCGTGAGGCTTGGGTGGCCGATGGGTTGGAGCTGGACGACGAGGACTGGATCTCCGCGGTGGCCTCCCCGAAAGAGGTGGCCATACCGGCTCGCCTTCGCTTCGTCCAGCTCAAGATACTCCACAGGGTCTACATGACGGGGCCAAAGCTCCTGCGTATGGGCTACGCTGAGGACGGTTTGTGTAAGCGTGGGTGTGGTGCGCTGGGAACTTTTCTGCATATCTTATGGGAGTGCCCGGAGGTGGCGGGGTTCTGGCGTGGTGTGCATGAGGTGCTGCGAGTGGTCACGCATGTGGCGCTGTTGCCCGAAGCGAGGAGATGCCTGTTGAATGTGTGGGAGCCTACCGATTACTGTCTCGGCCTGGAGGGAACATATGGATTGGTGCATGTTTCGGGAAAAGGTGGTGTATGTGGCGAGAGGTAAGCCTGCGACATGGGTGAAAGTGTGGGGCCCCTGGAACGCCTACCGCGGGGGAATCTGTGCTCCACCGTTATTGCCCGATCCGTCGCCTGCCCCGTCCCCTTAGCCAACTCATCCCCCCAGTACCTGAGCATTAGGTGTACCCAGTCCTAGTTCTGATCTCTCCCCCCTCGTGAGATTCCTATGGATGGCTAGGATCCCCCCTCCAGGGGAGCACGTGTTGCTATTTCCGATTGAGGATTGCCTTGTGGGTTTGTTTGTCTTTGTTGTTCTTTAAGTTTAAAATGGAACCGTATAGTGGGGTCTGGACAGTGTGGCTCGCAACGATGTTACCTCCTGTGCATGCTCGGCCGCAGCACCATGTGTTTTATAAATGTATATCGTATGCTCCTTTCACTGCTAGCGGCCGGCCGGAAGGTTGTAGGCCCATATTTGTATATTTTTGAGTCTTGTAATAAACGGTTTCAAAAAAAAAAAAAGATGGCAGTCTGGTTAAAAATTAATATAGCACAATTGCTGCATTACTGGCACTGGTCACGTTCTACACCAAGATCAAATGGCTCGGAGCTCAAACTGTTGGCGGTGTAGCCAGGCTGGTGGAGACACAGCTACTGGGCCTGCTCCATAATGACCCCTTATTTATCAGAGATACGGAGGGGCTTTGGAAACCGTGCCTCTGTACATTTCCAACCTACAAGGGACTTAGCCATTTTACGAAAACAGGGAAGAGGTTACATGTCTCTGTGAATGAATGAAAAGAAATGAAAAGAATTTTTGTTAAGCGCGAACAGCTGCCCTGAGGCGTCCAGGCGCTAGGGAATAGAATGAACCTTCTACTGAAGTTGATCACAGGAAATAAGTTTGTTTTTAATTAAAAAGGAAAGTTTTTAATTGTTTACGAAAGGTTAGTAGATTGGAATTGGACCTTAGGTGTAAGGGAAGAGAGTTCCACAGTTTGGATGCATTATAGGAGAAAGATCGACCTCCTGCTCTGGATCTTCTTATCTGCGGGACTGCAGCCAAGAAGGCTGGAGAGGAGCGAAGCTCTTTCTTGGGATGGTAGGGAGTGACCAGAGAATGGTTAATTACAGGGCCGGATTTCCAGAAGGCTTGGTGGATGATGCACATGGCCTTGAATTTAATTCTTTCCCTAACAGGGAGCCAGTGCAAAGTTTTTAATCCCGGCCCTATCGGGGTTCTGCGGGGGATTCCAAGAAGTGGACGGGCTGCACAGTTCTGGATCCGCTGTAGTTTGTTCAGGCAGTATTCAGGAGCCCCTAAATACAGGGCATTGCTAAAGTCAATACGGGACTGAATCAAGCCCTGGATGACTACCTGTTTGGCCTTGAAAGGTAAAAGTGGGAGAATTTTTCTCATCATCCTGATGAGGCCAAAACATGTTGCTGATAGTTTGGTGACTTGTGTATTGAATGTTAGGGATTTATCTAGCCATATTCTGAGACTTTTTATGTTGTCTCTGGGTGTAGGGGGGGCACCTAGGCTGGGGGGGGCCACAGTAGCTCTAAGGTGGAGGGGGCCGATGGACCGAGGAGCATGAGCTCGGTTTTATCCCCATTGAGCTTTAAACATGACTTCGTCATCCAGCTCTTTACCTGCTCCAAACAGGGTATCAGGCTGGTCTGTGCTTGCTGACTGTTCTTATGCGCAAGGGAGACCACTAGCTGGGTGTCGTCCGCATAAGTGACGATCTTAATGCCATGCGGACGGACAATCCCTGCCAATGGTCTCATGTATGCGTTGAAGAACGTGGGGCATAATGAGGAGCCCTGCGGTACCCCACATTCCAGAGGCTTGCTTGAGGAGACTGAGGCTCCTTCAAAGACTCGGAAGGTGCGGTCTTTTAAAAAAGACTTGAGCCAGGCTAGGGCTTCTCCTGTTATTCCTAAGCTCAGGAGGCGGCGAAGGAGGATTTTATGATTCACCGTATCAAAGGCGGCGCTCAGGTCAAGGAGGATCACTGCCACTGATCCCCCCCTGATCTAGGATCCGCCTCGCTTCCTCTGTAACTGCCACCAAAGCCGTCTCCGTACCATGTTTGGGACGAAAGCCCGTCTGGGTGGTGTCAAGCAGGTGGTTGCTCTCGAAAAACTTGGTAAGAAAGGTGTTAATGTGTTTTTTGAGGACTTTGCTTGCCCAGGGGAGCAATGAGATAGGGCGATAGCTTTTAAGGTTGCCAGGATCGTGGTTCGGTTTCTTCAAGAGTGCACGAACCCTGGCATGTTTCCAAATTAATGGAACTGTACTAGTCGCTATCGTGGAGTTCAGTAACTCCAGTAGTGTGGGAAGAATCACCTGGCTAGCCGAGACCAGCGTATTCGGTGGTGCAGGGTCGCATGGGGAGCCAGATTTTATTTGGTGCATCAGAGACTCAAGTGTTACTGCGTCTAACTGTGGGAAGTGGGCTAGAATGTTGTGAGGCGATTCCTCTACTTCAGCTGCTGAATAATATCCTTTGGGGAGTGGGTCTGAGTCAATGTCCGGAAAAGATGTGTAGATTTTATTTACCTTGAGGAAGAAGAAATCCGCCAGATCATTACATCGGGAGGGTACATTGGGGTTAACGATTGGTGGGGGTGGAAGCGTAGTTAGGCTTTTTACCGTTTGGTACATTTCTTTGAATTTACATTTGGCCGACATTATTTTGTCGTTGTAATAAATTGATTGTGTCAGTTTTATTGCCGACTTGTAGGCTCCAATGGCCTCCCTGTAAGTGGCTTTGTCTGTAACAGAGTAGCTCAAGCGCCACTTCTTTCCAGCCTCTTACAGATGCGCTTTTTGTCTCTAAGTTCTTCTGAGTACCAGGGCGCTGTTTTCTGATGTCTCTTTGAGCTGGTAGAGCAGGGAGGTAATATAGAGTCTAGTGAATTCGTGATCCAATTGTCATACTCACTATTACCTTTAGAGGGATCGCCGTTGAGCACAGGCCTAGTTTTGGTAAGAATGTTGGTCCAGTCGTCCAGACATAATTTGGACCAATTCCTCATTCTGCGGGGGATGTAGGAGGTTGGGACGGATTTGTGCATAGTCCAGGTGAGTGGGATCAGAAAGTGATCAGTCCTTGGAAGACGACTGATAGTGCCAATTGTTAACTGTGTGCAGTTACTGAATACAGGGTCCAGTAAGTGGCCTTTTATGTGCGTGGGGTAGGAAACAAGCTGCTCTAGTTCGACTGCCGCTAAGCTGGCCGTCATCTCTGTGGCGACGCTGTCCTGTGTATTATCAAAGTGTATGTTGAGGTTGCCCAGTAATGTGAAATTTGCCGGTGAGGTAATTAATTCGGCCACAGCAGAAGGTAGCGCTGTCTGGAACTGTTTGAGTGCTCCAGGGGGGCGGTAGATGAGAATGCCAGTGAAGCTTTTATTAGGGGTAAATTCGATGACCAAGTGCATGCTCTCACAGTCTGCAATGGACTCCGTAGGGCAGCGACAAGTATAGATGTCTTTATAAATGATAGCAAGCCCCCCGCCTTTCCCCTGGACATGGTCCAAACTGGCGATCTGATAGCCTGGTGTAAGAGCTTGTACCAGGTCAGGCTCTGAGTCCTGAGTGAGCCACGTTTCAGTCAGAAAGACTATGTCCGGCATGTGCTCACCCAACAATATTGATATTTCCAAACTATGTTTAGGTAGGGATCTGCAGTTTAAGAGAAACATTTGGTATTCCTGTAATTCATCTTTATGAGGAGGGCTAATGAGCTCTGTCTTACAATGAGAGCACAGATAAGGGATCTCCAGGGGGTGAAACTCTTGGCAACATTTAGTTGTTGCAATGTTCCTCAATTGGTAAAGAAAATCAGAGCTATAGTGCCTCTTTATTTCCAGTGAAGGGGGGGAAGGGGTTGGGGGGGTGGCCCCTAGCCCTGGCCTGCGCGCGTCCGATGCGTGGCCGGGGGAGGTATATTCTTTTAAGGGAGGGGGGCGTGGCCTCACGGCAGTGGGCGTGGCCTGTGGGCTTCCCCAGGAATGGCGGCAATCGATACTCCAATCCGCAGCAGCGCTTCAATCGGGTGCGCGGGGAGAGCCGAACAGGTGAGGGGGGGGATGTCCAGGGACAAGTGAAGCACCAGACTGATTAAAAGCAAGCAAATACAGTTTATAAAAACGAGCGTTACTCCCGGCTTCCGCCTCAGGAGTTGGTTCTACTAATGCGCGCGTTGAAGAGGAGGCGCGACTTGTATAGTAAAAAGGGGCGTGGCCTCACGGCAGTGGGCGTGGCCTGTGGGCTTCCCCAGGAATGGCGGCAATCGATACTCCAACCCGCAGCAGTGCTTCAATCGGGTGCGCGGGGAGAGCCGAAAAGGTGAGGAGGGGGGGGATGTCCAGGGACAAGTGAAGCACCAGACTGATTAAAAGCAAGCAAATACAGTTTTTAAAAACGAGCGTTACTCCCGGCTTCCGCCTCAGGAGTTGGTTCTACTAATCATGGGAAAAGGTGGCTAACTTTATCACAGCTAAACTATGCATATTAAGAAATTGGAAGAAGGCAGCACCGTGTTCTCTAATTGAATGGACTGGCGCAATGATCACATTGGCATAATTTGGACAGACATTCTACAAGCCTACTGATTAGTTAAAAACATTCACCCTTATCTGGGATCCCTTTATCGGGCACTTGCCTAAGGTGTCCACACAACGAGTACCGAGTAGTTGTACCATTGAAGAGACTTAAACTACCACTGGAAGTTGATGGCAATTGCAAAAGGGCATTTCATGGCCCAGGCAGTACCGTCTCATTAAACTGCACACATCTATGGTTCATGATGGACTACTGAAATCAGAGTAACTGTGTCACCTCTATAGTAGAACCACACCCTACACAGTGAGGAATCGCTGAACATAATCTGCAATGACTCCTACTCCAATCTTTATATGAGATCTATCCCACAAAATTGTTCTTTAAATAAGAAGCCAAGCAAGAGGAATCCTTTCCGTCATCCACCTGTCCAGGAATTGACATTGCTCCTCAACCCTGACTTGGTTGTCACAGCCACAGTGAGTGTTCCACTGGCGTGCAGAAGGGGCAACAAAGGCGAGCCCATCTGTGCCTGAACCGTGCCCAGTGCCAGCATCCCCAGCTATCTCCCCTTCCACCTCTAAAATACTGCAACAACTTATGCGCTCTCAACCCTGGCTGCTGCTCCACACACTGCTACCTCGCTGCCCCGAGCGAGCATTCTCTTTCGCAACTACCATTTAATGTATGAGGTAGGACTGTTATGAGGCAACTCAACTGGTGCAACCAATGCTGTCTGTGTGCACTACAGGCACCTCTGATGGGGCCCCTGGAGGCTGCTGTGGGGCCTTTATTATGTTTTGATCCTGGCCCCATGATGCGTCCCACCCCACCCTCTGAGACGCCTCGTTCATCCGACACTCACCTAATGCCTGGCCTGCAGCTTCAGTAGCAGGCGCGAACCGGCAGCAGAAGACAGGGCAAGGCTAGCCAGGGGCTAGCAATAATTAAATTATGGCCGGCGGCCGCACAGTCCCTCTATCGTCTCGGGGATGCCTCACCTCCTCACGCGCACGTTTAATTGCACGATGCGCATGACAATGGTTGCCTGTCTCCAGGCAGACGCGGAGACATGTGCGCGCCGTGCACCATTTAATTTATTAAAGAGGCCGCAGCGAGGTATGGTGAGCGTAAAGTAAGTGCAGGCTGTGCGGCCAGGGAGGGGGCCCCTTGAGCGTGGGGGCCCCCCTCACAATGCGGGGGCTGCGGGGGCATGTTACGCCCCTGTCTCTGCTGCAGTCACCCTGCACCTGTCGCTGCTGCACTGGACCCATGTCTCTGCTGCAGCCACCCTGCACATGTCTCTGCTGCACTGGACCCCTGTCTCTTCTGCAGTCACCTCACCCTTGTCTCTGCTGCACTGGACCCCTGTCTCTACTGCAGCCACCCTGCACATGTCTCTGCTGCTCTGGACCCCTGTCTCTGCTGCAGTCACCCCACCCTTCTCTCTGCTGCACTGGACTCCTGTCTCTGCTGCAGTCACTCCACCCCTGTCTGCTGCACTGGACCCCTGTCTCTGCTGCAGTCAGTCTGCACCTGTCTCAGCCTGCACCTGTCTCTGCTGCACTGGACCCCTGTCTCTGCTGCAGTCCTCCCGTACTTGTCTCGAAGCTCTGGAAAAGCCCTGTTTAGTGGCTAAATTGCACAATGTGTAATCCTGACTTCCCAACTTCTCCAAACTGTGTGATCCTAAACACATATTTTATTTCACCATTTCTCTTCTTTCTTCGTGATTGATATGCACTGCACAAAACCATTCTTGTGTTTTATTTAATGGAATATAATTTTGCTCCATCCATCTAAAGCCACTTACAGAGTGTGCACGAGAAGCCTCCTCTCCAAGCATTAGACTTCTGTGACTGCTGCAGGACGAGTTAGACAGAGGATCCTGGGACTGTAGCAGCCACCAAGGGGCCGAGCACAGGTTTCTCATATGCACAAAGGTCAAAGAAGTCGAAATACTTACGACTTCATACAGCCTGCTTTGGGTAGCAATAAAGTCAGAAATGGGAAGCTGTGCCAAGATATGTCCGTATATCTATGACAACCTCTCCTTTTCTGGACCTGGGAGGCTCTGGCAAAACCCACAACCCTGCTGCTGCAGACTCACAGCTGACCCCGGAATCACACCATAGCGCAAATTTATTAAAGAGGCCGCAGCGAGGTATCTACGGCAATCGTAAAGTTAGGTCCGGCCTGGAGGTCGTGGAGGGGGCCCCTGGAGTGCGGGGCCCCCCACAACGCGGGGCCTCTGGGGGCCTATGTTACACCCCTGGTCCCATCATGGCAGATCCATCGGCACTCCCTATGGATGACGCAGGTAGGTAAAAGTGCAGCCCTGCCTTCGATGCAGAGGATTGCCCATTCATTTCCTGGGTGCAGCACCTCCTCCCCTGCATGCTGGCAGCAGGCCCTGTAAAGTTTACGCCATGTTGGAGCGTCGGGTGCTCTTGGGAGAGTGCGGCGATCTGTGCACTGGCATCCAGCAGAACCAGCAACAGCTGACGCACCCTTGGACGCACATCCTAGATATGGAACAGGACCTGCTAGGCGTCGAGTTTGTGTGGCTTGTTGAGTAATATTTTTGCTTTCTAAAAGCTAAGTTTGCGTATTTATTTATTTTTATATATATATATATATATATATATATATATATACACACACACACACACATCTACACACATAAAGTGGCAGCAGCTAATCTGTATTTATAGTTAGGGTGGCCAGAGATAAGGATTTTTGCCCCTAATAACTTTTTGTTAATGTTTGCAGCAGTATGTGACAACTCCATGGCAAACCTCGCTACTGTTGCATGCCACCAAACGCCCTTAAAGATTTCTTCAGTGCTGAGACCCGCAGCTAGCTGTTGCTTGATCCACTCAAAAGTGCTACAGTCTGCAGTGCTAGACAACTGGTCCATATGTCTGTCTTCAGGTGAATAGTGTGAACAGCACTCTGCTTCATAGCTTTGGCCAACCAATTACAACACATCATGCTGGAGTAGAAACTTGGGTAAAATAAGACCTGCTGGGAGCCTTCTTATGCGGGCAGATGGCTGTCAACACATTCTAAAAAATCCCACTACTTCCACAAAAGAAAAAGGGAGGTGGTCCATCGGTAACATTTTAGCCACCTTCCCGTTGTACAAACGTGCTCTTGGGTGGTTGCGTTTGTAGGGCCCCTCTTGTTTAAACATGCCTGTAATAGCAGCTTGGATTTTTTTCTTTTGTGGTGCCACTGACACAGGCGACTTCCAGAGAGAACCAGGAGGTAGCAGACTTAATGTGCCACTTGGAGGTTGTTGATGCTGGCACACTACAAGGGGACAGGGCTGCTTTGTGCAATGCTGTCATCCTCTTCGTCCTCATGACCACCTTCTTCTTCTATCACTGTGCACTCAGCTGTTTCGCCAGTCTCACCACCACCAGCTATCTTTTTAAAGTGCTCCTCCCACCAGAATGTGTGATTTTTTCTTAGTTGGGATGCTTGGCATCCAGTAGCAGGGGAGTGAACCTTGCTTACCTCGACAAACACTCTCTTGGCAAATGGAGCATATTGCAATGTTATCCCCCTGCTTGCTATTCATAAAGAAGCTCCAAACTGGGGAGGATAACTTTTTTTAGTGTGTCAATGCCTGAAGAACCGAATGTGTTTGCTTCTCAGTACGGTTACTTCGACCGTGGTGGCTGTGGTGGATGCAGGTGTCGACGAGGGTCTTATAAATATGCAAGCCGATGGCGAAACCACATCCTACCGAGTAGGTTGTATTAAAGGGCCATCTCGGTGTCCTCTGAGTTGCTCTCCACACTGACAATCACTGACTCATTGTCATCACTGTCACTTTCCATAACTCTAAGGCTTTTAAGAACATTAATTTTCCCTCAGGGTGGTCTTGGACTCATCTGGGGTCCAATTCATGTCCAGATCATCAGAAGGGAGGGGGAGGAGGGGCTTTGAGAAGATGGAGTACCCTTTCTTTTTCTTGCAGGAGATTATTAAGCCAATAATTTAAGAGCGACATCTTGCTTAGCAGGCAGCTCAACCTCCTCTTCTGCTTTTAATTCAGGAAGAACTGTTGCTAGATGTGGCTCCGGTTTTCTTGCAACGATTGGTACTTGTTTGAGGCTGAGAGAAATCCTGTTCAGACTCACTGCTCGTCACCATGGGTCTGGTGTCTGCATCGCTGAGACACATGGACTTGGCCTGAGACTTAGGTTGGGATGGTGCTGTTGAGGATGCATGAGTGCTGCTCCCAACTGTTTGCTACCCAGGGGAAAGTGCAGCAGGTACACAACTTTTCCTGAAAAAAGTTGAGGGTGGCACTCCTGTGGTGGCAATATTCTCCTAACTGGCCACTTTCTTGGTTGGAACACCCTTCTTTGGGGGGCATCTTCAAGTTCTTTCTTAGCTCTACATTTGCCACTTAACTGGACAAGCTAAGGAGGACTCTGGCTGTGTGTGTCACTACCGGCCTTAAAATCTGGCTGTAACGTGTGTGATGATGTCTCTTGCACCTAAACGCAAGTTCTATAATTGTTGTAAGGTTGCGTCACAAATAATTAACAATAGTGTATCCATTCCGAACCATGACCTGATATTTCAATTACATACCAATTGAAAAGTTTTCTTTATTTGCCTCTAAGACCTAGGAGACGCCTGTGGCAGGCAGGGGGAAAATGGAATAATCCTTAAAGAAATTATTGCTGGTGTGTGCCTATGGCCAAAATTGAATAAACCTGAAAAAAAGTATGGCTGGTGAAGGCATGGACAATAAAGAACACATGCAGGTCTATGGCAAAAGCAAGCACACTGAATACAAAATGGCCACCAAGGGCGAAGGCATGGATAACGAAGAACACATACAGACCCTATGTCAAAAGCAAAGCACACTGGCTACAAAATGGTCGCCAGCTAAATAACCACCAAAGGCAAAAGCATAGACAACAAAGAACGCATGCAGGCCTATGGCAAAAGCTAAGCACACTGACGAACAAATTGCCATCGAGGGCAAAGGCATGGATAACAAAGAAGAACACATGCAGGACTATGTCAATAGGAAAGCACACGGACTACAACATTTTTCACTGGCCACATAGGGCAAGAGCATGGACAACAAAGGAAAACACATGCAGGCTATTGCCAAAAGTAAAGCTCACTCACTACAAAATGGTCGCTGGCCACCAAGGGCAAAGGCATGAACAACAAAGAAAAACATGTAGGCCTATGGAAAAAGGACCACACAGACTACAAAATTTGAGCCAGCCACATGGCCACCAAGGCCAAAGAGATAGGCAACAAAGAACACATGCAGGCCTATGGCAAAAGCAAAGTACACTGACTACAAAATAGGTGGAGGCCACAAAAGGAAAAAGCACGGACAACAAAGAACACATGCAGGCCTTCAGCAATAGCAAAGCCCAAAGCACACTGACTACAAAATGGCCAGCGACCACATGGCCACCAAGGGCAAATGCATGGACAACAAATAACACATGCAGGCCTATGGCAAATTGCACACTAAGCTCGTTTGTGTCTCTTGCCCTGAACTGCACCCTTAGGGCAGCAGTAGGTGTGGTGGACATTGGAAGTTCAAAATTACTATTCTAACTCCAGTCCTAGAATATCTGGGGAAAGCGCAACTTTCCTCCAAATTTTCCAGGAGGCTTATTTAGTATTCCAACCCGAGTCCTTCAATATTTGGGTAAAGTTATAAATTCCCCAAATATTTTTAGGCGTGGTTTAAATAACAGTAATTTTGAATGGCAGAAAATGACCAGCTCAGGGCAAAAACTAGGAACACCGCACACTAACTACACAACCAAAATGCAAAAGACACACAATTGATGGACGGAATGCAGAACAAATCAAAACATTCACTCCCAGTCAAGAGATCTGGGTTAGATCCATCATTCTTTTGCTCACCATGCCACCCCAGTTTAGACCTGGCCATATGCAAATCAGTCTTGACCCTGTGCCTCATGGGAACAGTCCAGCCCGAACTGCCAAGCCAGGTCCTCCCTGGACCGGAAACAAGCATTCTAGGACCGGTTTCGGGGTTTCACCCCTCTTCAGCCAGGATAGCTTGATTCCAGTGACACAGTGAAACCCCGAAACTGGTCCTAGGATGCTTGGTTCCAGTCCAGGGAGGACCTGGCTTGGTAGTTCGGGCTGGACTGTTCCCATAGGGCACAGGGTCAAGACTGATTTGCGTATGGCTGGGTTCAAACTGGAATGGCATAGTGAGCAAATAAAATATGAATTTAGGCCCAGATCTCTGTACTAAGGGTGAATGTATGACATTGTTCTGCATTCTGTCCATCAACTGTTGTTTTTACACGACCAAAATGGGCATTCTGCAAATAGCATGGAGAACAAAGACAAAATGGTGGCCTAGGGCAAACACATGTACACTGGCCTTACAACCAAATTGGCACTTAGCCATCGAACAAAGGAGACATGGTAAACAAAGAAGAAAACACTACCATTAAGTCAGCAATGCGAAAAATGAAAATAATCTGTCAACTTTAAAAATTAACTAACCACAAACATCCCAAGACATCAAAAACTACCCCATCAAAATACCTAAATACGTGCTGAAAAAGGTAAACATAAAAAAACACATTTTGTATTCAGTCCATGGCCATCCCTAATCCAATCAATAGATGTTTCAGAAAAAAACATATACCACAGAAACAGTTGTTTAACATATATACCCAATGCCTAGTAATGGCTGCCTTGCCATGCCCTGAGGGCAGCCTAGGCCCCACAGTAAAAAGAGCAAAATAATAGTACAAAATTCACAGTCAACACACAAGAAATTGGGAAAAAGATAATTTAAAAGTTTTACAACCAGGCCCCCAGCCTTCCCAAACCTGTGCAATCTTTTTTCCTTAGAAAAAACATAAAAGGTTAATGCAAAATAGACCCCTACTAAAACTTCAGCTCACTCGCAATCAAATTTAAAAATGGAAGAAAAAACTAAAAGGGTAATAAAATACTGGTGTCTGTCCTACATCAAACAACAAACTTACCCAAAAGCTCTTTAACTTATTTGATTCCTTAAAAATAAACCTTAACAAACCAATGGTATATGCAGCAGGGACTGTACACAAAGAAGAGAGTGACCGTCCCTCGAAATCTAAACGTAAAATAACCAAGGGATGGACAAAACACTGGAAGGAGCTTTCTGGACAGTAAGAAGAAGAACTTCCTACCTATTGAAAAGCAAAAGTGAAATAAAAAACTACCTGAGCCTTCCGTTCAGGTAGAATAGTTACTCTAAATTCCAAATTCTAAATTTACTCGAGAAGCAGTCCTCTGAACGTAACTGCTAACATTTGAAAATGGCAGTGTAAGGCTTCCTAGTTACACTAAATGGAACAAGGGGACGCCAAATATTGCTCGATTGCTGGAGCTTCGCCTTATTCCCTTAGTCATTGCATTTCTCGAACAGGTGCAACATTACAGCATGAGGCAACTGGTGGAATTTAATCAGAACTCTAAGTTACAAGAGTGACCAAATTCTACCAGTTTCACAAGTGGAATTCCAATTATCAGACCGGGCTTATTCCACGTGTGCTAGGGATCTTCAGGAACCTGGCGTGTTCTTGTGAACATAGTTGTGTTGATTAGATGGATAGGAGAAGAACCAATACAGTACACTTTCAGTGAATCCCATCCAGCACTGAATAGATGATTCAAGCTTTTGAGCCTTAAAGATTGTGACTGGGAGGGAAGAGGGTGTTCAAAATGATCACCCTAATAAGGGCCTATTCATAAATAGTCAACATCTTAAAATTACACCATTGAAAGTAATCTGTATCAAATAGATTAGGTGCAGCCTGTTCTTTTGGTACAGGGTGAAATGCTGTTCAGCAACATTTAACTGACCCAAGCTAAAACCTTCTGGTTGTGGCGCATGGGATTTGGATTATTTAGCAAATTGTATTTTTTTTCTGCTTCTTTCAGACTAATATATGAACAATCTGAGTTATTGCTGACTCCAGGCATACCAGTGATTTTGGCTTTTATGGGAGTGCCAATAACATTAGATGCTGAAAAGGAGAACCTGACAATTGCTGTGAGGTCGATAGGGCCCGTGTAAAAATACTCCTATTTTTACATGTTCATATTTAAAGTTGACATCTTTTTAGACGATTACTGTTAGCATATGTTGCTTGTGTACTTGCAAGTGATGCAGTGTACTCAGAAAGTGTTTTGCTTCTGCTTACATATACATTTCTTCATAGGCACATTATCATACCATCATACATTTTGTCCAAGGACTAAGTACACTGTGCAAACTATCCTTGCATATTATTGTCTGTTCTGGGACACCGCTGAATTGGTTGAATCAACAATGACAGCCAGATCTGACCTCGGGCACAGTGCAAATGGGTCCAGTTTTCATTATATAAACTACCCCAAGCCTTTGTTCCGCATAGGAGAATTTTCATGGATTGTCGTGGTTGCCCCATGCCTCAATTCTAGCCCAGCTGAATCTCATCACTATCCTGCAGGGATGGCGCCTGTTCTACACCAGACTGGCTTCTGGATGAAACAGGCACACAGGTGAATGGGGAGTTAGGTATCTGGCAAAATCGCATTCTCCCCATGCTCTCTAGGATGGGTAGTGCTATGTAGGAGTATTGATTCATATAATCAATGTAATAAACATATTGGTTAAATTCTTTTTCTTTTTCACCATTCTTGTAATGCTGGTTGCAATGCTTTGTTTCCTTCTACTATTCATTGCCGCACATGTATTTTAAACAAGAATCCAATTGCTTCAATAAATGTTTGAAATGTGGATTTGTGTATTACCTGTGTCTCCCTTTGGGCATGCCGAATTAACAACGAAAGGGTAGATCTGTTTTCACAATTTACTTGGGGGGATTAGAGTTGTCATGTTCTGAGGATGCAGACACCATTCGGTACCCTGTGAGGTTTAGGGGTCCAACGGATGCGCTGTGAGCTAGCCAGGAACTAGGTCAACATATTCTGATGGTATGAGTGAAAGTAGTCCCCATAGTTTTGACGCTTATGTTGCCCAAATGCACAGTTTTACAGAATTAGTAGGGACCGTACTACAACATGGTTCTATGCAAGATCTGAAAATTTAGCAAATCTAATTTCTTCTGTGCATGCTCTAGTACACTCACATTCATTTGAGGGAGTGAAACTTAGTGCAACGGCAATGGGTGAAATGATGTTTTCACAAATTATGTAACTTTATGGAGAATTTTTCGACCCATTTGTTTGGTTAGTGTTGGGTTTTCCTTCCAATGAAACCTGCTTCCTTACACTTTAACAATGTTTGAATTCTATCACACTGGTTAAGGTGGCAATGCAAATTTCACTTGCGCTTTCAAACTTGAGTAAGGCATGCTTACTAATAATGAATACATAGCTTGAAGCTCACCTAATTTTAATACTTAAAGCAAAACTACTTTCCCTTGTCAATAGTGAAAGAAATGCCACTGTAATGAGAACTTGATGGGCGTTAGATTCATAATTTGCAAACTTCTTGTTGGACGGTTGAATGCCACATGTGACCTGTTGTAATCAGTTGGGAGGACAGTGAGTATTTAAACGAGAGCACCTATGGGACACAATAAATGGCTCAAATGAAGACATTTACTGAGGCAGTGAAAATCAGTCAAATCAATGGAATAAGGACTACTTGGTTCCAGAAAAGATCTTTTTATTTTACCTCAAAATTCAGCTATGGTGACGTATGTTGGCACTGGCGTGGTATCCAGCTGTGCACAACACAGTGCCGGACATTTCTCTACCTGCACTGCACCACAACTTTACACAGTGCAGAAGATACAGGTGTGGAACTGTTGGCAGAGAAGAGAGGGCTTTGGGTGAGAAGGAGGAATCGGTGGTGCCCTCCGAACCCCATATAAATAAAAAGTATGGGTAATGGGGAACCGCCATATTATTATAATAAAGAAAGTATAGGAGTTGGCTGCAGAAGCTGATTATAGCTGCAAATCTAGATCACAGCCTCCCTCTTCCCCCCTCCAAGCTTTCTTCCCATCACACAGAAAGTAGGCTTTGTGGGAAGAACTCTGCTATTTAGAGAAAACGTACATATAGGGATTGTGGGAGAAGAGCTGAGATTTCACCTTAGGGACATTCACTAGCACAGAGCATGTGTTGGTGATTTTACTGTAGTAAAAAGTCCCAGAACCAACTGGTGGTGTCCTATTGTGCGCGGATTATTGTTTAAACAATCTTCTACATTATTGCTCGGTTTCTCTGATCAGCAAATAACGATTCTAAGGTCTTTTGTGAGGTTAGGTTCATATCTTTTGAAAAGGAACTGTCAAAACAACTTTGATTAAAATGCAACATCCTTTCAACTATACTACAAAAGAGATTGCAGGAATCTGATTAAATTTGTTTTATTCTGTGACTTTGTTGGGGATACGAAGAGCAATATACACATATACATATGGAGGCACTACATTCCCATATATTGAAAACAGTTTTTGGCCTTTGGAAAGTGGTAGGTTGGCGAAGCCTCGTCCTGGAAATTCACATCCAGGAGGCAGGTCTCAAGAAAGAATGAAGACCAATATTGAATGTAATCTAGAGAGTTGATTCATGTGCAAAGCTAAGAGAATTCTTTATAAACACCTACAGCAGAAGAGAAGAGTATGATTTCTTCACAAAATATAAAATGGCTAACGTCTTTCACAGTACGAGTACTCCTTTAAAGACAGTAGAGATTTTAAGTTGTTCAGTGTTTGTGGGGCTGAGGGGTGTCACCATGTGCTGTATGTCTTTGAATTTTTTTGGGTAGGGGAGGCATATCACTTTGCAATAGCCCATCGTCATTTGTGGGTGGATGTCATTAGTTGCTCCACCGTGGTGGAGTGTGGGCCCAAGGAAGTGGGGTTGACCGGAAGTGGTCATGGAGTATATGACTAGGGGAGCGGTCAGAGCACAGCCCCCTTTAAAGGTAAGAAGGTGCCTGGTGGCGGCCTCTTTTTCCCCTGGTTGTGCAACAGAGAGGCACCTGGCTGAATTTTGGCGGTATTTGTTCTGTAGGAAAACTGAGCGTTATTTTTTATTTATTTTTATTTTTTGAGTTTTATATAGCGCTAGCTGGACCTGAAGGTATCAAAGCACTTTACAGGTTAAGAGGGACAAAAAGGTGAGACTGAGCACGTCATGAGAGCATCTAGAAGGCATTAATCAACGAGGGAAACGTAGAACAGTTTGTGTGCACTGTTAGTTAGTGGTTGAGGAGTAGACATTTGAGGTCCCGTTTGAAGGAGGAAAAGGAGTAGTTGCAGCGGAGGTCTTTGGGTAGGGAGTTCCAGATCTTCGGAGCATTACCTGAGAAGGAGGGAGTCTGAGATGACTTCTTGAAGTTGGGAGGAATGAGATGAAGAGAGTTGGAGCTTCTCAGTATTTGGGCCCTTCCAGCTCTTAAATTTCTGTTTTCTTGGTATTTGGGGATTTTTGTGTGAAGCAGTTTGTGGGTGATGCAGGCTGTCTTGAAAAAGCATCTTCCTTCAATGGGAAGCCATTTAAGACTATTGATGGCAAGAGAGATGTGATCAAATTATTTGGTACCAGTGCGGAGTCTGGCAGCCGCAGTGAGAGCAGCTTTAAGCGGCGCCAGGTAACATTTAGGAGTTCTTGTAAGAAGAGAATTGCCGTCATTACTTTTTATTAAGTATCGTCAATGTCATGTCCTCCAGGAAAGGACATTGTTATATAAGTAGGTCAGCGGTCTAGCTGATCCAGACAGAAGTGAGATGCCAGGAACTTCCTGGGTGGAGACAGGAAGTACTAGTTTTCCCTCTCACTACATTGAGGGAAGCAGAGAGAACAGGACGTGTGGAGTGTAGCTCCACATCAGTAGGCCATGTATAAAAGCTGAGAAATTAATAAAGAAGAGTTAATAGCCAGATGCCAGGTGCTGTCTTTTATGCAGAGTGTTATGCTTGCCAATGCTATGAAGAGAAACCAATCCAGAACAGGACAGTCAACACATCACATTATACATTAACTTACTGAGGAGTCAGTACCGTTCAATCAAATTAGACTTCGTATTTACATAGAAGCAATTCACAGTGTATGGTGTGGGACAACTAGGGGGGTGTGGGACTATCGTCTGCAGTCCTGTGTGTTGGTGGGGTACAGATATCACCACGGTAGGAGTTCCACGACCCCCAGACCCTGCTCCATTTCCTAGGGCACCCCCTGGCAATGTAAACTGACTTTTCTCTGAATATGCACCAGTCTAGGTCTTCTTTCCAAGTTTCTACCCCGGGTGATTGAAGGGCTCCCCGATGTTGTGCGATGTTCCTCTTAGCAATCATTACCGCCAGAGTATCCCAGAGATTCGTGTAGAAGGTGAGATCCGTTGGTTCCCATATGTTCAGGATGCACCTGCGTGCCTCCGGTAACAACTCAACGGCAAGCACCTCGCTGAGGATGTGGTGGATGGCACGCCAGTAAGATTGTATGTGATCACATTTCCATAGTATGTGTATGAAGGTGCCTTCCCCTCCGCACTTGCGCCTACATTCCCCACTTTCTGCTCTACCCATACGCACCAGGCACGGCCCCGTTATGTAGATTCTGTGGAGAATCTTGAGATGCACCAAGCGCAATCTGGCCTGAACTGCCACCTCCCTCGGGGAAGAAACTGCCTCCCGCCAATCCTCCTCGTCAAGATCAATTCCGTCTCTCACCCACTTCTCTTTAAGGGACTGAAGTGGGTCTTCCATATTGTTGATTAGCTTTTTATAAATTAGGGAGATAGCCTTTTCTGGTAGGTGGCCGTCTAGTATCCTATCCTCCAGGGCAGAGGCGTCTGGGGCCGTAGTCAAGTTTTGATGACAAGGGATTGCACTGCCATCCTAAAATCGCCAGGGGGAATAAACAGCTTTACTTTCTTTAGATGTCTGAGTGTGCAGAGCGCTCCTTTGGCAGAGTTGTTGATGTGTTCCTCCATGGACATGTTGTGGTGTCTGTGCATCACTTTTCAGTGCACTTGTTTTACATATAAGTGTTGGAATGTTCCTTTGTACTTGTCAAAGTATTCTATGTTATACATGTTTGGAATGTTTGGGTTAGAGGCTGAAATTGCTCTAGAAACGGCACATTCAGGTCATTTGGGTATGACTGCTACCAAGCGCAGGGTTCGTAATGATTTTTGGTGGCCATCTGTTGATCGAGATGTGGAAGCACTTGTTGTTAATTGCACACAATGTTTATACAGTGACAAACATTTGGTCACAAATTCTCCATCTCCCAAACCTTCAATTTCTCCCAACAGAGTGTGGCAAAAGGTCGCAGTAGACTTTCTTGGACCATTTCATTGTATGAAATATTTCATAGTCTTAATCGATCATTTATCCAGGTGGGTAGAGGTCAGAGGTGTTTCTGAACCAAATACCAAATCTGTCATTACATTTCTTCAAGATGTATTCAGCAGAGAGGGTACACCTGAGGAACTACTTACAGATAATGGGGTTCAGTTTACTTCACAACCAATGCAAGAATTTTTGACAAAGATGGGCGTCAAGCATTTACGCACTCCTTTATACTTTCCTCAGGCGAATGGCAAGGTTGAAAGATTCAATAGAGTCTTAGTTGAATGCATTCAGAGCGCCATCAAAGCTAAAGTAGATTGTGAGTCTGCCATTAGAGATGTAGTATGGGCATATAGGACTACTCCTCACTCAGTATCTGGTTGCGTTCCTTTTGAGTTGATGAGAGGGAGGAAAGTGGTGTCTACGCTCAATCCATTTTGGAAGCTGGATTGTTTGAATAATAAGTGTGATGTTGCAGAGAATTCGCTTATTGCTAAAAATCGCAGTGATGAAGCCAGTGTTAGAAGGTGTGTTAAACTCTCCGTGCCTGTCTCCAAGAAAGAAGTCAAATTTGTTGTTGGTGACCTGGTTCGTGTCAAGGACCCTCTTTTGTTACAAAAAGGTAAATCAAAATTCAGGGATCCGGCACGTGTAATGTTAATTAAAGGCAACAGCGCAAAATTAGAGAATGGTCAATGGTGGAATTTTGGTCGCTTGGCCAGAATCAATCCTGTTTATAATCCAGTGGTAAATTTTTATGAGAGTTCTCCTGAGATCAGAAAGAGTTCAAGAATTAGGAGGATTCCTAGTAGGTATGTACATTAAGGAATTTTGTTCACAGCTTTATCAAATGTGTAGTCTTTATTTTCACAATTTTGGTTAAATGTGTAATTTTCCTTTTTCGTTAAAAGGAGGGAGATATGTGGTGTCTGTGCATCATTTTTCAGTGCACTTGTTTTACATATAAGTGTTGGAATGTTCCTTTGTACTTGTCAAAGTATTCTATGTTATACATGTTTGGAATGTTTGGGTTAGAGGCTGAAATTGCTTCTGAATCAGTTGGAGCAGCCACCTTGAGCCCTTTACACTGAATACTTGTATATCCTGTTATCTACATTAAATCTACTCAAACTGTGAAGACTCCTTGCTCATTTGGATTACTGTGCAGCTTCATTGAAGAGAACACACGTCACATGTTTTTGTCCAGGGTGATGCCCAGAGACTTAACGGAATTAGTAAGAGAGAGAGAGCAGTTTAGAGCGTCAAGACTCTAGAATAGGTAAAGGATTGTTTCTAGGTTCTTTCTTTTTGGGGTTTAGTTTAAGATGGTTGGTTTTGAGCTATGATTACATATTAATAAGTGTGGTGTTCAGTTGTCGGAGGCTACAGGGTGATTTGATTTTGCAGTAGAATTGCATGTCATCGGCATATAGGTG
Organism: Triturus cristatus; assembly: GCF_964204655.1. Classification (NCBI taxonomy): domain Eukaryota; kingdom Metazoa; phylum Chordata; class Amphibia; order Caudata; family Salamandridae; genus Triturus; species Triturus cristatus. Next base: position 88,725,671 of record NC_140584.1, on the reverse strand, counting down.
GTATTTGACCCCTGCTTGGTTCAAAATGGTGTTGTCGAGTTCCATGAAAAAATTAAATAGGACTGCGGAGAGGATAGAGGCTTGAGGTAGACCTTGCATCGCAGGAGCCGGGTTGAAGAGACAGCTGTGGATTTTTATTTGTTGACAGCAATGTTGCAGATAGGATGCAACCCATTTCAGGACTGTGCCATTGACACCCATGTGGTATCTGAGAGTTTCAAGTACAGCTATGTGAATTACTGTATCGAATGCCACTGACAACTCAAGTAGGATTCGAAGGCAGGCATCACCTTCATCTAGGTTTCTGTGAATGTCACCTGAAATATTGAGCATTGCGGTTTCGGTTCTACAATCTTTTCTGAAACCTGAAGTGTCTTGCAGGTTGAATTCCTCTATGTGCTGGTTTAGTTGAAGAAGGACCCATTTCTCCAGTATTTTGGATAGGAAGGGAAGGTTTGTGATAGGTCTGAGGTTGTTGAAGTCGTTGGGGTCCATTCCTGGGTTTTTAAGAATAGGAGTGACTTGACTTAATCGGAGGGAATCAGTGACACAGTCTGAAGAGAGAGACGCATGATTAATTATGGTCCAGAACGGGCGGGGAGATGATATGGTTGAGGTTCTGTAATAGGGTGGAGGGCAGTGCGTCAGAAGTGTGGGCTGTGGGCTTCAAGCTTGGTATTATTTTGAAGACTTTGTTTTCAGTCATAGGTTTGAAGTCTGTCCACTTAGCATTGTTTTTCAGCTGAGGGCAATCCTGAATAAATATGGGTTTTGTTGGGACATGCTGGCCATTGGTTGAGCCCGGAGAGGGGGGTTTCAGTGGCGACCCAAGGCTCAATGACCTAAGTGGGCATGGATTATAGACTAATATCATGGATAAGAGTTTGTTGGATTTTTGCAACTTTGTCAGTGAGGTAGTGAGCAATTTCTTCACAGCATTCAATGGTGACTGGTGTATACGGTTGAGAGGTAGTGGTCGTTTGTTGTTTGATTATGTTGAAGAGCTCTCTGGGTCTGTTCTTCGCATGATACAGTTGATTGCGAAAGAAGGTGGCTTTTTCTCTGAAGAAGCGTTTCTTGTAGGCGAGCTGTTCAGATCTTAAGAGCGAGAGGTAAGGCAGGGAGGGTCTCCAGCGCCTTTGCATTTGTCTAAGTTGTCTCCTGGCGATGTTGAAGTCAGCGTTGAACCAGGATCTGGATTTAATTTTTCTAGAATGCTTACATTTAAGCAGTGCAACTTGGTCAAGCACAGCAGTCATGGCTGAGTTATAGTGGGCGGTAAGGTCATCAACAGTGTGAAGGAGAGGTTGCGAGTGTACCTGGGTGCCGACCATTGATTCCAGGTCCGATAGGGGGATGCGTTTGATGTTCCTTGCCCAGCGCGTGGGTTTGTTGGCTGAGCTAGATAGAGTCTGGGAAGGGCGTTAAAATTGTACAGTAAGGAGCCTAGCGCTTGACCAAGATGGCCGCGTGAGCTTAGAGCTCCCGAGACCCTCGCGCCCTCCGTCGACTATCCTGTCTCTAATCCTGACGGTATGCATGGCACCGTGTTGCTGAGTTATCAGGGAGGCGATTGACACTATCCGCGGTCGGATCGCCCATCGGGAACCGGACTTACGACGGGCGAAAGATTGCGGCCTAACTCCCGGAGATGCCAGGGGCTAGAGTTGGCAGGATGCCCGACTCCTAGTTGATCAACAACGGCCTGGTGAGGTGTGAACTGTCGGACGGAGGCCCTCGCTCTTTCACTTTCGGTTTCGTTCCCTTTGTCTGCCCGGACACTGTAGAGCTCTGGGCGGCTTTACAACCCCAGGGACGCTCGGCGGGCTACTCTGGCAGCACAAGGCGGACTTGCTCACTCCTTATTCCTCTCTCTGAGAGGGAGCGGTCTTCACTGCATTGGACTGCCTGGAGTCCATTATGTCGGGCAAGGCAGAAGGGGATCGGTTGAAGACTAAGTCCACCAGGCGGGGAACGTATTCCCAAGTCAACAGTATGGACCGCTACGCCCTCCTGAAAACATCGCCGAGTGGACCGAGCCAGGTGCCGGATGCCCAGAAGGAGGACTCGCCTGGGACACCGGAGCTATCCCTGCAGGATGTCATGGGCGCGCTTGACGGGATGCAGACCTCGATGGGGAGGCAATTCGAGGCCCTGGCGCATAAGGTGGATGCCATCCTGGTGGATGTCAATTTGATCCGCTCGGACCTGGGCAAGACAAACGAACGAGTTAAGAACCTGGACCACAAGACCACGGGCCTCGCTGATGATGTCGCGGATTTGCAGAACGAGGTCCGGAAGCTGAGGGCCGAGAGTGACCTCGCCGCTCGCCGGCTGGAGGACTTCGAGAGCCGGTCCAGGCGCAATAACGTGCGCGTCATCGGGGTCCCGGAGTCCTCGGATGAGGCTTCGACGGACCTGCTTGTGGAAGATTTGGTCCTCAATCATCTTAAGCCTAAGGGCCTTGGAAAGTTTTTTGCGGTGGAAAGGGCCCATAGGGTGCCGGGCGGGCGGCCCAAGGCGGGGGCCCCGCCGCGGCCGATTGTCGCCCGGCTCTTTCACTTTCGAGATCGGGACGCTATCCTGCAAGCTTCGAGGGTGACGGGCCAGTCCCCTTCCAGAATGCGTCGGTGAATTTTTATCCGGACTTCACCCAGCATGTGCAGAGACAGAGGCAGAGCTTCCTGGGGGTGAAGCGGAGACTTCGGGAAATGGACCTGAAGTATGCCATGCTTTTCCCCGCCAGACTACGGGTGGTGCATGAAGATCGGACATTCTTTTTTGACTCTCCCGTTATGGCCGACGAATGGCTGGACGCTTTGCCCCGGCGACGGACCGGGGACGACACAGCCGAGCATGGAGACAGTGGCCGGAATGGACAGGGCTGATATCTCAAAGCCGACCTGACTTGATTTAACCATACTTGAAGATTTGAACAGAGTGCAGTAACTGTGGAGGGTTGCGGGAGGACGAGGGGTGCTCTTTTCCTCCCTTAGGGTACTTTTTGTAGATTTTTGTTTTTGTAGGGCGACAGGCACACTGCAAGTTGGGGGGGCTTTTTAAGCTGCAGCAGGGGTGCAGGGTGGGGGGAGTTTTTGGGATTTTGAGTTTGTTGTTGGGGGGTTTATTTCTGCAAGGCATGATGATTATCCTCAGGGCTGTTCCATGGTGGCGCCTCGGGTGTGGGGTGGGCCTCTTTCCGTTTGAGGATGGGGGGTAGAGGCTTAAGTGTTATAAGCTGGAATGTTAATGGTTTGGGGGATCGCATCAAGAGGGGGATTGTGTTGCAATTTTTGAAACGCTCAATGCCAGACGTTGTCCTGCTGCAGGAGACGCATCTCATAGGCAATACGTGCTATGCCCTGAATAGGAAGGGGTATAAATTCATTGCACACTCGGGATTCTCTTCTGGGTCCAGGGGTGTGGGCATCCTCGTTAGAGCATCGCTGCCTTTTGAGGTGGACTCCACCATTGTTGACGATAGGGGGAGGTTTGTGGCGGTGGCGGGGCGGTGGGAAGGAAGGACTTTGGTTTTGGTTTCAGTTTATGTCCCGCCGGCCCTGCAGGCCTCCACATTTGCTGAACTGGGCAGGGCTTTGCTGACTCTCCCGGGGGGAATGCTGGTAGTGGGAGGGGATTTCAACGCTGTGGGTTCCGGACTGTTGGATAGATACCCGCCCAGGGACACAGGGGGGGCTCAGAAATGGCTTCCAGACTTCCTGGATACATTTGGTCTGATAGATTGCTGGAGGCTCCGGCACCCCACACAGAGTCAATACACGTTTCACTCCGGGGCGCATGGTAGCCTCTCCAGGATTGACTACCTGCTCACTCTGGCCGCACATGCCTCGTTGATATCCGAGGCGAGGCACATGGCACGCGGTATCTCTGACCACTCGCCAGTGTGGATCCGGCTGGATCTAGGTCGGGAGGGAGGAGGGAGGGTGGCCCCCATCAACCCATGGTATTTCCGAGACCCCAAGATGCGCAGCGCCCTGGTAAAGAAGGTAGATAATTACTTTAAGGACAATCTGGGAACCGTGGACTCGGCGGTGTCGCTGTGGGAAGCTTTTAAGACCGTGCTTCGGGGGGAAGCCCTTTCCCTTGTGGTGGCTGCCAAGAACCGGAGGGATGGCGAGGTGCGGCGGGTGGAGGAGGAGATTGCGGCCCTTGAGGGGGATATGGAGGAGGAGGTTACAGAGTCCTCATTGCAAGAGCTCTGCCTGAAGCAGGCGGAGATTAGGGACCTGGTGACGAACGCCGCTAAGACCCTCAGCAGGGAACAACAGGGCCGTCTGTATGACGTTGGGGATAAGGCAGGGAAACTCCTGGCGTGGCTGGACAGGAAAGAGCGGGTCAATAGAGTGGTGCCAGAGTTGATTGGAGAGGGGGGAGAGGCGATCGTGGAACCTGAGGGGATTGTGAAGTGTTTCGCGGAATATTTTCATAGGGTTTATTCCTCTGTGTCGGACAGGCCGCCCGAGGACTCGTCTGATCTCCTCCGAGATATCGAGTTGCCCTGCCTCTCTGACATAGATAGGGACGATTTGGATGGTGATATCACGGTTGACGAGGTGGCGGGGGCGATTCGCGCGTTGAACTCGGGTAAGGCCTCTGGACCGAATGGACTGCCGATCGACCTGTATAAACTGTTCCCGGATAGGGTCGCCCCTCATCTGCGCGCCATGTTTTTGGAGGCGCGGGGGGATGGGATCCTTCCATTGGACCAGCGGCTGGCGTCGATCGTGGTCATACATAAAGAGGGTAAACCCCGGGATAGATGCTCCTCCTATCGGCCCATTTCACTCCTCAACGCTGAGCCGAAAATTCTGGCCAAACTCCTGGCTACCCGTTTGATTAGGGTACTTGGCGATTTGGTCCATCCGGTTCAATCTGGCTTTATCCCGCACCGAAATACAGCATTGAACCTTAGGCGTCTTCATGGCGTCATCGCCAGGGCGGGCACGCTGCGTGAACCGGCTGTTGTGGCATCTCTTGATGCCACGATGGCCTTTGACACGGTGGAGTGGGCATATCTGTGGGCCGTGCTGGCCAAGTTTGGTTTCGGTCGCGGTTTTGTGAGTTGGGTTCGGTTGCTGTACGAGGGGCCACTAGCGAATGTGGTGGTGAATGGACGGGCATCTACTCCGTTTCAGCTTGGTAGGGGTACCCGGCAGGGCTGCCCCCTGTCGCCTTTGTTGTTCGCCCTCGCCCTTGAACCGTTGGCAGCGTGGATACGTTGGCACCCGGATATACGGGGCCTTCGGTGGTCGTCGGATCATGAGGATCGTATCTCGCTCTATGCCGATGATATCCTCCTGTATCTTGCCTCACCTAAGAAGTCACTTATAGTGGTCTGTGACGTACTCGCATCGTTCGGTAGGAACTCGGGGCTTGTGATTAATTGGGGCAAATCGTACTTGTACGTCCTTAGTGGCGAGGTCCCACCGATCCCTAGAACATGTTCGATACAGGTTGCCCAGCAGGGTTTTGTGTATTTGGGGATTTTTATATCCTTGGATCCTGCTGTGCGCTATGAGAGGAATCTGCTCCCCCCCTTGGCACGCTTGCGGCGAGATGTGGAAGGTTGGCGGAGGCTGCCGCTCTCCCTCGTTGGGCGTGCGGCCCTGTTTAAAATGATGTCTCTTCCCCGCTTCCTCTACGCTCTCCAGAACACCCTGGACTGGGTACCGGCCAAATACTTTCGGGAGGTCGAAGGCCTCCAAAGGACGTTGCTGTGGGATGGGCGGCCGCGAATAGCTATTTCAAAGTTGACGCTCCCATGGTACGATGGGGGCATCGCGCTCCCAGACATCCGACGGTACTATTGGGCCACGCACTTGAGTGCGATCAACCATGGGTTTTATGGCCCTGCCCTCAGCCCTGGGTATGCCATGGATAGGTGGCTGCTGCGCGGCGGCAACTACTACAGGGCGTTGTATTCGCGGTCCTTAGACTCGTCCCTCACGGGGCCCACAGGTGTGGCGGTGCGCGTATGGAAGATGGCGACTGACTCGTTGGGCTGGAAGGATAGGCTAACCCTCGCTACCCCATTGTTTGAATCGGAAAGATTGGGAAGACTCTGGCACACGAAGGGCTTTGATAAGTGGGACCTGATAGGTATATCCAAGGTGGGAGATGTACTGCATAAGGGGAGGGTGAAGTCTTTCGAGGAGTTGCAGACTGAGTTTGAGCTAGGGCCCTCAGAGTATTTCAGGTATATCCAGCTGCGTCACGCCCTCCGATCAGTCCTTGTTGAGGGTGAGAAGGTGCCAGAGTCCTCTCCCCTTGAGGACCGAGTCCTTGATGGTCATATGCCCGAGAGCACGATCTCGCTCATATATAAGAAGTTGATAAACGTCCGGGCAGACTTGCTGTTGGGGCTGAGAGAACAGTGGACCAGGGATGGTCTTGAGTTGGATAATGAGGACTGGCAGTCAGCGGTTTCTTCGCCTAAGGAGGTTGCGATCCCGTCGCGTCTGAGGCTGGTGCAGCTTAAAATACTGCACCGGGTGTATGTGACGGGGCCAAGGCTGGTCCGCATGGGATTCTCGGAGGACGGCCTGTGCAGAAGGGGATGTGGTATGGTGGGCACTTTCCTGCACATCATTTGGGAATGTGGTGTCATTGTGGAGTTCTGGAGGAGAGTCCATGCAGTTATGGGGGAGGTGACGGGCATTGTGGTACAGCCGGAGGCGCGGTGCTGCCTCCTGAACGTCTGGGGGCCCACTGACCTCGATGAGGCGCAGACCCAATGGGTGACTCTGGGTAACATGGTAGCAAAAAGGGATATCGCGCGGCTATGGGGCTCCTCGGGACCCCCTACACTGACCGCGTGGAAGGAAAACATGGATTGGAGCATGTTTAGGGAGAAGACGGTCTACTGCTCTAGAGGTCGCCCCCGGAAGTGGCATGCCATCTGGGGGCGGTGGAACCAATACAGGGGGGGAATATGTCTTGCCCCGGATCTGGAACCTCCCGAGGAACAGCTTTCCCCCTGACCTACTTTCCAGCACAGCTTGGTTTTAGTAACTGTTCTGGGCCTCTGCTGTTCCCCTTCTTCCTCCGTACACAGTCTTGTACTTAGTAGACGAGTGGGGTCCGGTCTCCCCTGGGGGCCTCCGCCATGGGCTCACAATGTCTTTGCCTTGCTGGGGTTTGTTGTTAGTTTTTTATGTGTGTATTTAAAATTGAACCTTTTGCATTATTCTTTGATCTGCATTGGGGACACATCACTGTATCTAACTTGTTATGCTGCCGAACCTTCGGGCTGTCGGCTGAATAGCTGTGTCCTGAATCTTGAAATAAAGGTTTTCAAAAAAAAAAATAAATAAATAAAATTGTACAGTATGAGATGTTTGTCGGACCAGTCGACATGCTTGATGCATCGGATGGAGACAAGCTCTTTTCTGGAGATTATAGCATCGAGAGTAGATCCTTTCTCATAGGTCAGGTCAATGCATAGCTGTTTGAGGTCATTGATCTAAAGGTTGGTTAAGTTACGGACTGTGGCATCAGCATTGTCATTCCAGTGCAAGTTGAAGTCACCAAGAAAAATGTAATTGGACTCTGTAAGGGAGTGCTCTGTACTGAAATCAGTTAATTCTTCAGCAAAGATTGTGTCATCACCAGGGGGGTGGCAGATGGTATGGAGATTGATGGGAGTGGCATCTTTGGTTGTGAATACGACCCCAAGGTTTTAGAGGGTCCGGAAGTTCATAGGTTGTAGTGCGATGAGGTGAATTAATTCGTTGTTGATGATTGCTAGCCCAACTCCTGTTTGTCCTATTCTGAGTACAGATTAGCCAGGTGGAATGAGCAGGTCTAGCAGTGGGGTAGAGTGTTGGTGAGCTATTTTACCATATTACTTGGCCCATTATATTTGGGTCTTCTGGGAATAGCGTGGCACTTATCCAACAGGGGCGTGCTAAGGGAGGCCGTGCAAATGGTAGTTCGTTGGGATGTTGCAATGGAGTCGGGGGATGGCCCAATCTGTTATGACTGGTGGGGCACGGTCATTACTAACGCTTAAGATGTGGATTACTGGCTAAGTGTCCTAACTTGGAATTCCAGCGCAAATGCAAAATTACGAGTGCTTTCTGCCAATGTGCTGCAAGGTCCATGGCTTGAGGTGCCAGGTGTCGAGAAAATCAAAAATGTGAGCAGTTAATATTTTTCTTTATTTGGCAAGACTGCTAGGTCTCAGAAGCTAGGTTAGAAGAGCACTGGTATAGAAACCCTAACTTCTTGGGTAAAAATAACTTTCACGTAAGCACCTTCAGGCATGGTTAATTCAGTCAGCGCTGATGAACGTTTGAAGTGCTGGTATCTCATACTGTGGGTTAAAATATATCTTTGTCGAAATATGAATTACGTGTGTGCATTCGAATGGTCAGATGGAGCTTTGCGCCTCATAGGGGCTATAAGCAGCAATGATGTCTAGTGTGTTTAGCTCGCTTACTGGTGAGCTGCCTGCGTTTTTGACCGTCAAAGTAGAGCGAGGCTAGGAAAAGGGGACAAAGTAGGCCATCCTACAGTGGGCTGTGGAGAGAGGTGAGATAGTCATCCTACCGGGGCTATGATATTCCACTACAAGCTGCCAACTGGTTATTGTTGCATTTTAGTAACAATGTTAAATGCCTAATCTGCCTGACGAAAATAATTCTGGAGGTGCCAGGACCCATTTCCTGAGGTAAGGTGTTTAGTTTGCAACGGGCTAGGATAAAAGTCCTGCCATGGGTAGGGGTCCATGTTGGCTGGGCCCGGATTCCAGGGGAGTGGTAAAGGGAAGACTGACGCAATTTTATTAAACATGTTTCAGGGTAGATTGCTGGGGGGATGGAGGCTATAAGGGCACCCCGCTTTCTGGACCAAATGCCTGGTTCCATCCCTAGTCAGGGGTCATTATCTTGGCCTTAATTTCTACTAAGATTAGTAAGGGTTGGGTATCTGGTACACACTCTATGTACCATCAATAATATGGGCGCTTTACTTTTTAGGATGGCACCTAAGCGAGTGCGCTCAGCAGCGAAACGTCCGACCAGGGCAACTCAGTGGTCCAAGATCGGGTCTACCCTACAGCACAGATGCAATTCATGAAACTATGGGCAGCAGAACAGCAGCACGGAATGGACTGGGTCCTCCGAGTCGAAGAGGGTCCAGGAGCAGCTGAAGGTGCCAACAGGTCTAAGAAGCCACCAAAGGCAGCCAGACAGGCACCAGCTAGGTTCTGAGAGGCCTCTTCAGGCTCAAGAGATACCATGTTAACAGCTACATCCTAAAGTATAGCAGTAACAAATGCAGACGTTGACTTGTCAGCATCCAATCTAGGAGGTGGATGCAATGTGGGTGCACAAGCCTTAGTTTCCCCAGGAAGTAGTGGAATTAGCAACACCATCTTGGAGATGGTGGGGCAGCAAACAATTGTTGTTTTGCCTATCCAACATGCCAAGGAAACCAAGGGGGGAGTGGTGCAACCATCTTAACCACTACACCTCAGGGATCAGGGTGCACCGTCGTTGGTGCTGCAGAATCAGGTGTTAACAAACCAAATGTTAGTCACTCAACCAGTACAGGGCCCGCTGGTGGGTTCCCCCGGGCCTCAGCAAATCATACTTGGAAGTACAAGCCCTGCGGATTTGGATAAGGGCAGTGTCAAGCCAGCAGCTATGGTATGGGGGGACGTGAGTGTCCAATGTGACTGTCCAGCTAGACGCACCCGGTGGTCGGCAGGGTAATGGCCAGTATGTAACTGGACGGGTTGTAATTCCAGGGACCCCATCACCCAACATGGTGCCAGGGACCTCCGCCACCATCATAGTGCCAGCGCCACTGAGCACTCAGCAGATGCCGGCAGCTGGGGAAGCAGGGGGCTTAACAGTCCTTCATGCTGCCCAGCTATTCCACTTGCTAACAGTAGTTTCCAGGAGTGCTAATCCAACAGTCCGCCCCTCAGGGTCCATAGCATGGTATGTACCAGCTGGAATGAAGGAAAAAATATGTAAGGGGAAGTTTTGTGATCTCTTACACCTTATCAATGCAGGGGTGCTGCCAGAGAAGGGGAAGCGTTACAACAAACAAATGATGGACGGAATGCTGACAATGCAGACATTCTCCCCCAGTCAAGAGATCTGGGTTAAATCCATCGTTCTTTTGCCCACTACACCACCCCAGTTCAGACATGGCCATATGCAAATCAGTCTTGACCCTGTGCCTCATGGGAACAGTCCAGCCCGAACTGCCAAGCCATGTCTTCCCTGGACCGGAATCAAGCATCCTAGGACCGATTTCTGGCTATCAGCCGTCATCAGCCAGGATAGCTTGACTCCAGTGGCGTAGTGAGCACGGGTCCCACGTCTGGGAATACCCATCCCACTTAGGGCGAAAAGCGTTACAACAAACAAATGATGGACGGAATGCTGACAATGCAGACATTCTCCCCCAGTCAAGAGATCTGGGTTAAATCCATCGTTCTTTTGCCCACTACACCACCGCAGTTCAGACATGGCCATATGCAAATCAGTCTTGACCCTGTGCCTCATGGGAACAGTCCAGCCCGAACTGCCAAGCCATGTCTTCCCTGGACCGGAATCAAGCATCCTAGGACCGGTTTCTGGCTATCAGCCGTCATCAGCCAGGATAGCTTGACTCCAGTGGCGTAGTGAGCACGGGTCCCACGTCTGGGAATACCCATCCCACTTAGGGCGAAAAGCGTTACAACAAACAAATGATGGACGGAATGCTGACAATGCAGACATTCTCCCCCAGTCAAGAGATCTGGGTCAAATCCATCGTTCTTTTGCCCACTACACCACCCCAGTTCAGACATGGCCATATGCAAATCAGTCTTGACCCTGTGCCTCATGGGAACAGTCCAGCCCGAACTGCCAAGCCATGTCTTCCCTGGACCGGAATCAAGCATCCTAGGACCGGTTTCTGGCTATCAGCCGTCATCAGCCAGAATAGCTTGACTCCAGTGGCGTAGTGAGCACGGGTCCCACGTCTGGGAATACCCATCCCACTTAGGGCGAAAAGCGTTACAACAAACAAATGATGGACGGAATGCTGACAATGCAGACATTCTCCCCCAGTCAAGAGATCTGGGTTAAATCTATCGTTCTTTTGCCCACTACACCACCCCAGTTCAGACATGGCCATATGCAAATCAGTCTTGACCCTGTGCCTCATGGGAACAGTCCAGCCCGGACTGCCAAGCCATGTCTTCCCTGGACCGGAATCAAGCATCCTAGGACCGGTTTCTGGCTATCAGCAGTCATCAGCCAGGATAGCTTGACTCCAGTGGCGTAGTGAGCACGGGTCCCACGTCTGGGAATACCCATCCCACTTAGGGCGAAAAGCGTTACAACAAACAAATTATGGAATGCTGACAATGCAGACATTCTCCCCCACCCAAAAACGATGGATTTAGGCCCAGATCTCTGTACTGGGGTGAATGTATGACATTGTTCTGCATTCTGTCCATCAACTGTGTTTTTTTGCATTTGTCACCCCGAGTGGGAAGGGTATGCCCAGACGTGGGTCCCTTGCTCTCCATGCCACTGGAATCAAGCTATCCTGGCTGAAGAGGGGTGAAACCCCGAAACCGGTCCTAGGATGCTTGTTTCCAGTCCAGGGAGGACCTGGCTTGGCAGTTCGGGCTGGACTGTTCCCATGAGGCACAGGATCAAGACTGATTTGCATATGGCTGGGTTCAAACTGGAGCGGCATGGTGAGCAAAAAAACGATGGATTTAGGCCCAGATCTCTGTACTGGGGTGAATGTATGACATTGTTCTGCATTCTGTTCATCAACTGTGTTTTTTTGCATTTGTCACCCCGAGTGGGAAGGGTATGCCTAGACGTGGGTCCCTTGCTCTCCATGCCACTGGAATCAAGCTATCCTGGCTGAAGAGGGGTGAAACCCCGAAACCGGTCCTAGGATGCTTGTTTCCAGTCCAGGGAGGACCTGGCTTGGCAGTTCGGGCTGGACTGTTCCCATGAGGCACAGGATCAAGACTGATTTGCATATGGCTGGGTTCAAACTGGAGCGGCATGGTGAGCAAAAAAACGATGGATTTAGGCCCAGATCTCTGTACTGGGGTGAATATATGACATTGTTCTGCATTCTGTCCATCAACTGTGTTTTTTTGCATTTGTCACCCCGAGTGGGAAGGGTATGCCCAGACGTGGGTCCCTTGCTCTCCATGCCACTGGAATAAAGCTATCCTGGCTGAAGAGGGGTGAAACCCCGAAACCGGTCCTAGGATGCTTGTTTCCAGTCCAGGGAGGACCTGGCTTGGCAGTTCGGGCTGGACTGTTCCCATGAGGCACAGGATCAAGACTGATTTGCATATGGCTGGGTTCAAACTGGAGCGGCATGGTGAGCAAAAAAACGATGGATTTAGGCCCAGATCTCTGTACTGGGGTGAATGTATGACATTGTTCTGCATTCTGTCCATCAACTGTGTTTTTTTGCATTTGTCACCCCGAGTGGGAAGGGTATGCCCAGACGTGGGTCCCTTGCTCTCCATGCCACTGGAATCAAGCTATCCTGGCTGAAGCGGGGTGAAACCCCGAAACCGGTCCTAGGATGCTTGTTTCCAGTCCAGGGAGGACCTGGCTTGGCAGTTCGGGCTGGACTGTTCCCATGAGGCACAGGATCAAGACTGATTTGCATATGGCTGGGTTCAAACTGGAGCGGCATGGTGAGCAAAAAAACGATGGATTTAGGCCCAGATCTCTGTACTGGGGTGAATGTATGACATTGTTCTGCATTCTGTCCATCAACTGTGTTTTTTTGCATTTGTCACCCCGAGTGGGAAGGGTATGCCCAGACGTGGGTCCCTTGCTCTCCATGCCACTGGAATCAAGCTATCCTGGCTGAAGAGGGGTGAAACCCCGAAACCGGTCCTAGGATGCTTGTTTCCAGTCCAGGGAGGACCTGGCTTGGCAGTTCGAGCTGGACTGTTCCCATGAGGCACAGGATCAAGACTGATTTGCATATGGCTGGGTTCAAACTGGAGCGGCATGGTGAGCAAAAAAACGATGGATTTAGGCCCAGATCTCTGTACTGGGGTGAATGTATGACATTGTTCTGCATTCTGTCCATCAACTGTGTTTTTTTGCATTTGTCACCCCGAGTGGGAAGGGTATGCCCAGACGTGGGTCCCTTGCTCTCCATGCCACTAGAATCAAGCTATCCTGGCTGAAGAGGGGTGAAACCCCGAAACCGGTCCTAGGATGCTTGTTTCCAGTCCAGGGAGGACCTGGCTTGGCAGTTCGGGCTGGACTGTTCCCATGAGGCACAGGATCAAGACTGATTTGCATATGGCTGGGTTCAAACTGGAGCGGCATGCTGAGCAAAAAAACGATGGATTTAGGCCCAGATCTCTGTACTGGGGTAAATGTATGACATTGTTCTGCATTCTGTCCATCAACTGTGTTTTTTTGCATTTGTCACCCCGAGTGGGAAGGGTATGCCCAGACGTGGGTCCCTTGCTCTCCATGCCACTGGAATCAAGCTATCCTGGCTGAAGAGGGGTGAAACCCCGAAACCGGTCCTAGGATGCTTGTTTCCAGTCCAGGGAGGACCTGGCTTGGCAGTTCGGGCTGGACTGTTCCCATGAGGCACAGGATCAAGACTGATTTGCATATGGCTGGGTTCAAACTGGAGCGGCATGGTGAGCAAAAAAACGATGGATTTAGGCCCAGATCTCTGTACTGGGGTGAATGTATGACATTGTTCTGCATTCTGTCCATCAACTGTGTTTTTTTGCATTTGTCACCCCGAGTGGGAAGGGTATGCCCAGACGTGGGTCCCTTGCTCTCCATGCCACTGGAATCAAGCTATCCTGGCTGAAGAGGGGTGAAACCCCGAAACCGGTCCTAGGATGCTTGTTTCCAGTCCAGGGAGGACCTGGCTTGGCAGTTCGGGCTGGACTGTTCCCATGAGGCACAGGATCAAGACTGATTTGCATATGGCTGGGTTCAAACTGGAGCGGCATGGTGAGCAAAAAAACGATGGATTTAGGCCCAGATCTCTGTACTGGGGTGAATGTATGACATTGTTCTGCATTCTGTCCATCAACTGTGTTTTTTTGCATTTGTCACCCCGAGTGGGAAGGGTATGCCCAGACGTGGGTCCCTTGCTCTCCATGCCACTGGAATCAAGCTATCCTGGCTGAAGAGGGGTGAAACCCCGAAACCGGTCCTAGGATGCTTGTTTCCAGTCCAGGGAGGACCTGGCTTGGCAGTTCGGGCTGGACTGTTCCCATGAGGCACAGGATCAAGACTGATTTGCATATGGCTGGGTTCAAACTGGAGCGGCATGGTGAGCAAAAAAACGATGGATTTAGGCCCAGATCTCTGTACTGGGGTGAATGTATGACATTGTTCTGCATTCTGTCCATCAACTGTGTTTTTTTGCATTTGCCAGAGAAGGGGAGGCAAGGTAATAATGGAGATTTTCGTCCCAAGAAAGTGTGGGTTGAGAGATCACTAAAGAATAGGGTGATAGGTATCGCCATTAATGCTTACGGAGAAGTTTCCCTCCTTGGCTCCACGAATCATGGGTTATATTTCCCTCTTTCATAGTGCAGCATCATACTTCCCTGGTGCAGCTTGAATGCATTATGACGTGAAGTTTAGGCAGATGGAGGCTTTCCGCCAAGAAATCATATGGGATTAGAGGGAAATTAATATACAGCATGCAGAATTCGAAGTCACATACAATTCATCTAAGGTGAACCATTCCGTCTGGGACGGTAGACAAGGGGGGAGGGGGGAATGCATGTGGGCAATTCAACTAGAAAGAATACACAAAAGGGGCTGCTTGTAAATGTAAACACATCTGCTCCTTCTGCTGGGCAAGGGCACCCTGAAGCTAAATGTTTCAAGAAATTTGGCAAGCCCACGGACCTCGCAGCTAAACCTCATTGGTTAATCTTAGGCAACACAGACAGCCTCTCTTCCCAAGCATGTTCACACACTAAACAGCTACATAAAGATTGCAGGAGACGGGCCTCTCCCTGGAAATAATCTCCATAACCAGTTTATAGTACAGCCATCGCTAACCAAGACAAAATAACCTATCGTTTGCATGTCGTGGCTCACCTGCTGGGGAGATATAACAAGATGCATGAGGCTTGTACCCTTTACTGTGGTTTCAGAGACGGGTTACTCATACCAGCCAAAGTAAGTTACAACCTTCTCCACCCAAAAAATCAAACATCTGTCTTACTACAGAGCGATCTTGCCAAGGAAAAGATTCTGAAAGAGGTGCGGGCTTAGAGGGTAGCTGGACCCATCTTCGAGCCACCATTAGAGATTCTAGCCTTCTCCCCTCTGGGTCTGGTACCCAAGAAAGAGTTTGGCAAATACAGACTTATTCACAGCCTTTCCTCTCCCGCAAAATTGTCAGCGATGGATTAGATGCCAGCATGTGCATGGTCCAGTACACGTCATCTGATGAGGCCCTTGCAAGCACAGGCTAGAGGGGCCCTTATGGCCAAGTCTGACATTCAGTCAGCTTTCAGTCTGTTGTCAGTGCATCCACAAGATTTTGACCTCTAAGGTTTTATATTTGAGGGCAAGTTCTAGGTTGACAAGTGCATGCCCATGGGCTGCACAGCCGCATGTACACATTTCAAGACTTTGTCATTTTCTTGAGGGGGCAGTGCGAGATCTGGTTGGTTTGGAGAACATTGTTTATTACCTGGATGACTTCCTCTTCTTGGGGCCACCATGTTACCCGGCTTGCAAGCACACCCTGCAAGGTTTCCAAGAGCTAGCTAAAGCAGAGCAAGTCCCACTAGCTGCAGAGAAAACAAAGAACCCCAACAGTAGGCTGACAGTTCTAGGCATTGAGATTGATTCAGAGCCAGGAGTATGCTGGATCCCACGGACTAAAGTTGAGGAATTGCAAATAAACTTATTGGATTGCCTGAATTTCACCATTGTGACCCTTCATCAGTTACAGAGATTGGTGGGGCAGCTTAACTTTGCACTCAGGATCATCCCCATGGGGAGGGCCTTTTCCAGGGACATCCCCAGGGCTATGTCGGGCTTGGAAGTTAAGCACCACCACACTCATCTCTCAAGAGAGGTTAGAGAGGATCTGCATATCTGGGTAAAGTTCTTTCTAGATTTGAATGGCTCCTTGATCTGGCCACAGCTGCCATTGAGAAATGCTGAACTAGACCTGTACACAGATGTGTCAGGGAATGTGGGCTTTGGTGCCAACCTGGGGAACACATGGTGTATCCAACACTGGCCAGAGGAATGGTTCGAGAGAGGCTTGACTAAACCTGACATTCCTTGAGCTCTTTCCAATTACTGTGGCATTACATAAATGTTTTTATTTCTCCTTTCTTTTCTGACTTTACATGTGTACTGCACTGTGCTGCACATATACCAAGTAGGAAAAGTTTTAAGGTGTGTCTAAGCATAGTATTTTGTACTGAAAGGATACCTATGGTAGACCGAGGCACGCACCCTTGCATTATGGTGCTACGGGATGTGCCTGGCGCACAGCAGTTGAAATCAGAGCTGGCACTGGGGAGAGGAGATGAGAGAACCATATCTCTGCAGATATGGCGCTCTCCTGCTCCCTCGCTGTCGCCCAACACAGCACAGCATTTTTGGCTGCTGCGCTGTGTTCCGTGATTCTTTTGTGAATCTAGGACTATGTGCCAGGGCCCTTTTCGTAAGGTACTGCAGCCTGTACCACTCATTACCCCTGACAGTGCTGCTAATAACAGTACCAACATAACAACTAACCATTGCACTCCTACAATTGTGACAATTCAGACTATTTCAGGCCACATAAAGATATAATAATGTTGTGAGAGGCTGATATTATTCATTTTTTCAATGCAAATTGATGTAATAAACATTGTTGTTGTGCTCCTTTCAAAACTGAACCGACAGAGCCACCATGTGGTGAACTGTCACTAGTGCCAGTGCTGACAAATAAATGCCGGTGCCAAGCACTGGAAACCACTGGCTCAAATTAAGCACTGGTAACAACACATTCTAGGGCAGAGGTTAGTTTAGTGTGAGAACAGAAATGGCTTCAAAAGAAGCTCATTGGCCAGTTTGTGTGAAACACATTTTGGAGATCATGCCAGAAAGGAGTGTGGAGTTTTGGTGGGATGTGTATATTTTCACAGACTAAAGATGCAGCACCTTGAATAAATTCCTTGTAACGATTTGTGCACAAAGGTAAGCCAGGTGGTACAAGAGACCTAAACCACAGAGCTCTATCGCAAAAGTCCGTATTCTTAATGGCGTTCCCAGCGAGATTAAGAATGCTGACAGATGGTATAGAGTGAGGTGAAGAATTTTGTTAAACGACAATAGACCCCGTTAAATCTATACTGTGGGCCATCTCTTGTACCACCTGGCTTAACTTTGTGAGGCCGGTATTTGATTTTATTATATTTGCAGAGTGACTTTGCTACTTTGCTCTTGACAAATGCCTCTGAAACCTAGATAGGGTCATCTCTAGGCAGAAACATGTTGATCTTGTAGGGAGATATTCTTTCCAAACCCCTATCCTCTCCTGCTTTCTAACTCTATTCACTGGAGGCACCAGAATAAAGATGATACTCAGCCCACCAGGAGATACCTTTAACCATGTAAATGTAAAGTCCTAAGGCAACTCAAACAACACATGATAATAAATAAATTGAAGGAACCAAGATGTACAAATATAGAAAAAAAACGATTGTCCTAAAAACACTACGCAAACCTTAATCATTATATCAATTTGCATGATCAATAGTTGGCTCAATTCCCATGCTCACTCCAAATGTGTCTACATTCACTCATTCACTTTCATACTGGTGGTGTCGAAAAAATATATCATGAATTCAAATGATTATTTCCACAGTTGCTGATCAGACTGCTTCCTTAAAGTTGTTCATTCAAATTCAAGTCAGTAGATTCAGCACTATAATGATTGATAATACAACATTGAAAACACAATGATCTCTAGGGCAAGACAATAATGGTCAAAAAACGTGGCTCGAGGTCAGATGGAATCTACGCACGTTTCTCCACCAGGGGTGCCTTCATCAGGAAAAGCCACAAGATTAAAAGTCTATACCCTAAATGTTACAGGAGACTGTGCATTCAATGTTGCAAATGCAGAGAAGAGTCCTTCCCGAAGACGGTAATATAAAACTACTGCAGAGTATCAGCAGAGATGAACTGAAGTTCAATGTATACGTCGCCCGTGATTTGTACACTATCACAAGTGGGACCGGAATGCTGGTAAGTGCCGTCTGTGATTCAAACCATTACTCGAGTCGGACCGGAGTACTGATAAACGCTGTCCGCGATGAGAGAAAAGCCTATGATAACTGGCGAGCAGCGGCAGATATAACAGTCAACATGCCCATTGTTGCAGACTCATTCTGTAATCAATAATGTCCGATAAGCTGAGCGAGGAGTCTGCAGCCTGACGCCGGCTATCCATATTTTTGAGGTGCTGCTCTTTTTATTCTCCAAACTTTTGTTGTTTGAGTTTTGTGAGGACTGAACAGTCCCTCACACACTGGTACTGGCTGCTGGAAATGCACTGATTTTACAGGTGGCCACCTTAAAATGGTTTGCCTGTTAATATTATTAGTTCACCATTTTAATACTGCTGACCTGTTGGACAATGGGTTGCCAATATTGGTAGGTTAAATCATAAGGGCTGGCGTTGGCAAACTATGCTGTTCGTGGTACAGTTCCAAGATTACCAGTGTATTATTTCAAAATGTCTGTATCTTGGAATCGTGAAGCAGTGATAAAATGTGGCAAAAACCATATTAAAGTTGGCCACATATGGACACACAGGTGCCCATCTTTGAATGGGGTTTGCCGTACTTTATAATTGGTTTAGTATTTCATGATGGAAGGCTTGTTGCTTTCAACACATCAGTCATCTTGGGACAATAAACTAATAATAAAGTTGGGCCAAAACCATTCTAACAAGGCCACCTACACATTCACAAGCAAGGGCAAAGCCAATAGCTCAGTGGATGTACACCAGACCTTTTGGCTTTGCCAATGGTTGTTTTGATTTTGCAGCACTATCAAGTGTTCAGCAGTAGGTCTGCATCTCCACTTGGTCATATTCATGAATTATGTACAAATTTGTAAGTTACAACATTGTAGTTTAAGTTTTCTTTCTTAGGGCTGATTTCCAACCAGGAAGTAATGGCAATATTTCAGAGGCTCCACAGGAGAAAAAGTGTATAAATACTCCTGATTGTTGCATCTAAACACATAACTATTGAAGATCCTAGGGGAACATTTAATGCCCTGTGATGGTGGAGCAGGTAAAACGAAATTTTGTATACCTTCTCTATTTTGCATACAAATATTAATTACGTAATCATTAATTACTAACCTGTACTAATTGAGTGAAGTGTCGGTATTAACCACCATTACACCTTAATAAACCCAAATTACATGTGGGACTAAATTGCTAATTGCATGGCTGATAAATTTTATAAATAACTGTGGTAAGCAAATTACCTGTAGAATGTGTTAAAATAGAGAATTGCATGATTTATGTTGCTTTTGTGATGGTTTGTGCTCCTGGTATGGCGGAATGGTGAGTATTATAGCTTTAAATGTTGCTATGAGCTAGGAAAATACTAATATATATTGGGATTAGCGTGGGTTTAAACATTAGAACCTTCATTTCCATGTATTAATTACTTTTTGTGTTTGTTTTGCTTAAGTTGGCATTCGGGCCTACTAGACCGTAGTATACAAAATGGAGTTCGGAAGTGGCCACCGTCGTTTGAGCGCGATGTCTACTGCGCAGACTCAGATGGCTCTGAAGATCTCCAGGCGACCTTTAACGGTGAAACTGCATGTTACCCGTCAAGGGTAGGAACGTGGAGGATTGCCAAGGCCCAGCTTATGTGAATGACTGGAAAAAACAATGGGGACCTGTACCCGGAGGTCTACATGTTGTTACTTTGGAACTTTCGCTTGGGAACCCGAGGACAACTTACAAATGTTGGTGATGTTTTATTCTGTTCCCTGAGAAATAAAAAACTCTTGATAAAGTCACCACTTCTTGCAAATTCAGGGGGATTCGGCCAATCAGGAGATGCCTGTTTTAAATTTTGCTGCAGATTTGTTATAGAAGTAGGGGGAAATAGTATAAAAACAGGGAGATTCAGTAGAGAAAAGAGTTGGTACCGTATTTTCCATTGGTGACTATAGGTGTGGAATTCGATGTGATAGTGCGATTGCCTGGTCCCTTGACTACCTGTGGACTGCATTGTGCTGAGCGAACAAACTTTTTCCTGGACTCAATTGGGTTTCACCTGTGTATGATTTGACGATTTTACCTGAAGGGATTCGATTTATGCTGGGTTGACGGGTTTCTGGAAATGGTCGCCGATGTAAGAATTTAGGTAAATATAATTGTATCCAAATTTATGCCAAAGATATTCATTGAAGTTTCTGATTTAATTGACTATGCCAATGAACGTAAATTAATTAGATAAACTAAACATGGATTAACAAATGAGTCTGTGATTCTTTAATGAGGTATTGATTACTCAAAGGTTCGAAAGCTTTAATGTGTTTTAGCGGGTTCTAAATCACCATCAACCAGTCCAACTAATTGGTCCATCGACCAAGTGGTGGCATGCCTTGATGTTAAAGTGAGGATCCTTGAGGTAATTATATATATATATAGTGTAAAAAAAGTATATATTTTAAAGAACCTTCTTCTTATAGGTAATAAGGTACCCCCACATGTCCAGCGCTTCTCTTCCTCCTGTGTGCAGATTTGAGTGAGACGAAAGACTGTTGGTGTTATGGGCCCCACCAAATGAATGTGTGCGTGAATGAGTGTGTGTGACGGATCTGTGACACAGGGAGGATATGTAAATTTGCCCTTTTCCGCTGGAGCAGTTTTCTGGTAGCAGATTGATGGTTTTATTGTATTATTTTGGCGATTATTGATGATTGATTGATTGATTGATTGATTGTTGATCTATGTTCTATCATTCTATGTTGAGTCACGTTGCGTTCTGTGTTGTTTTGAAGACTTCCGGGATGTAGGAAGTTGGATGCCCTGTAGGTACACGGGGAAAGCGTGTTGCAAGTGAAGTCACACGGTGTATTGTCTGGTTGCCCTGTAGGTACACGGGGAAAGCGTGTTGCAAGTGAAGTCACACGGTGTATTGTCTGGTTGCCCTGTAGGTACACGGGGAAAACGTGTGGCGATTAGAGTCGCACGACGCATTGTCTGGGATCGAATTGGTAACATCGTCGTGTGTTATCGTTAGGGACATTTCTGTGTGAATGTGCGTGGGTGAAATAGCAACAGGTTCTCTCGTGAAACTCTGGCCTTAATTCTCAGGAGCAGTGTAGTCTCCACATGTGTTTTATCCCCAGAGAAACGGTTAGCCTTTTTGCTTGTTAGAAGGGTAAGGTAGAGGGAAGTGCTACTTTATCGGCGAAACTGAATAATTTTGTGGTAGGGTAGAGGTAAGCGCTGCCTACTGGAAATACAGAATTCTTGTGTAAATGGTTAAAACTATCCCTTTGGTTTAGCGAAACAGACAATGGTGGTGTTTTTATGTCGTTACTAACAGATGTTTGATTGAAGAGAGCGTGAGAGAAAGTTTGCCGATATATTTTGTAAAGGAGGGGTCAGCAGAAGCCGGAGTAGCGAGAAAAGCTGACGTCAGAAAGACCGCGCTAGGATTGGCCAGCGGTAGAGAAACAAGGAGTTCACAGATTAGCACAGAGGTCGGAGCCGCGCTAGGAGTGGAGAATTGCCAGTGTGACATAGACGCACAAGATTGGTGCGTTAGTCTGAGTCGTGCTGGGAATGGAGAATTTTAGAGTGACGTAGACGCTCCAGATTGGTGCGTTAGTGTGAGTCACTTTGGGATTAGAGAACAAACAGAATAGTCGTAGAGGAAGTGATTTGAGAAATCTGGTATGAGACCAAGAGAAAGAAAATGATGTATTACGATCCAACAGAGAAGGAGAAAAAGTCATGGTTTGGGAAAATTAAAAGCTTATTCAAAAAAGATAAACCACAATCACCTGCATCCTTCATGGTAGCGAAATATGGATACCATACGTGTATTTGGCTAGATAATTGGGCAAAATATACAAAAAAGGATGGAGTCTTAGCGTTTCCAGAAAGTGGTTCATTCAGCTTGGCTGTATTGAGGCATTTAAGAGAGAGAATGATGAGGTTAGAACCCTAGACCTAGACCCACTCAGTTTGAGGCTTTGACGGAATGGGAAGAAGAGATGTATGAAAGAGAACGACATCGGAGTGGCAGAAGGTATAATTACATGTTTTGTAGACCGTGTGGGCAGAAAAGTCATGAGGACAGGATGAGGAGATGGCGGAGTGCAAACATGATGGATGGGATGTTTCCATTGAGGAATACTGAAATGACAAGTGGTAGAAAATGTACAGGGAAGAAAAATCATAGCGGGTCAGAAAGCTACAAGTATGGAGTGAATGAGTCGGAGGATGATGTGCTAGAGGACATGTTTTATAAAAATCCTCCCCGTATCAACCAAATTCTACGTTGCTGACGCCGAGTGCTCCAGTAAGAGAAACCTTGCAAAATAAAAGTGTTGAGCGGACGCCACCTGATTTAGGGAAAAATGATCCATTTAGAGATTCTGAAATAGCACAGCCTGTCAGGATTGAAAATTCATCTGAATTAGCTAAGATTACCCTGGAACTAACTGAGAAAATTAGGGAGTTAACTAAAAATATGGAAGCCATAACTGTACCTGTAACAATAGGGCCAGTAATGCCTGTTTTTGATAAACAGAAAGATAGTGAACATTGTTAAACAGTTCTCTACCATAGTAATAAACAAATTGAGACAGAAAGAAGCGGATCTGAAGAGAATCCATGGGGAAAATTGGTAGGAGCATCGGGTTTAAGTACACCTAAAAATTTGACGATACGAAGTCCAGCAAATAAGATGCTAATGACAACTGATTCAGCACCAGAGACCCCAGAAAGAAATATGGAGCGAGTTAGAAATGAAACAATCCCTCTAGGTCCCACTTCCGATGAACTGAGCGATTGGTTAAGGAGTTTACAGTGAAAAGATACAGAACCTCAACCTCTAGATATGGCAAAATTAAAGATAACATTGGAGGAATTAATAGTAGGGACTATTCCCACTGAAACATTAAAGGCATACCAGGATGAAGAACTAATGTTTCTTTGCAAAAGTATAACATGGAGAGCAAGGAGTTTGCATGAGAAACTTGAAAAAACAACGGGTGAAATGGGCATTAATTTTGAGAAAATAAAATCATTACAGAAGCCATATAGAGTAGATTTCTCTGAAAAGGATATTGAAAATCTGAATACTGCAGGAAGATTGATCCAAATTAAAGAATTTATTGCCTTATTGAGAAAATGGGGTGACATAGACAGATGGAAAAGTAGGTGGTTTCGGAAGAGGGAGGACACAACAGAGAAGGTCTTTTCGGCATTTCCAGTAAGAGAAAAGGAGACAGTAGTCACGGAATGCCCTATGAGGGAAATTCCAGGAGGAGGTTATGTACATGTTCCATGGACTAGACAGGACATTCTATCATTTACAAATGACTTTCCCAGACTTAGGGAGAAGCCAGTGGAATGGTATCGATAGGTAGAAAGGTTTGTTAAATTATCAAAAGTATTGTGGATTGATTTGAATGGTCTTTTGGACATAATTATACCGGCAGAATGTAAAATTACCGTAGGTTGGCCCACTAGGGATCCTAAGACAGGGGCCCCTGACCCAGAAGTAATGAGAAAGTATGAACAGGTAATTACTTTTCTGAAAAACAATGTGCCACCAAAAGAAAATGATTGGGTAAAAATAGATAGAACTCACCAAGAAATTAAGGAATCTGTCCATGCCTATTATGAAAGATTGCTGTTGGCCTTTAAACAATACAGTGGTGATGAGAAATTGAGTGAAAAGGATCTAAGTCATTTTGTGTATCGATTTGGTTACGGTCTACGACCCGAAGTAAGTGAAATGATCAAACAGCATGCAGTGGATTGGCAAAATAAAAAGATAGATGAAGTATTGAGACATGCAAAATATTTTAGTGATGAAATTGAAGCAAAACAACGTAAGCTGAAAGAAAAGGCCACGTGGGCACAGGTTAAGGTAGCAGAAAGGCAAGAGGCTCAGCTGACTGAACACGCAAATGGCATGGGCCAGGTGAGACCAAAACCTAATATTGGAAAGGGAAAAGGACAAATTAGCTTAGATGAAGCCAAGAAGAAATGGCCATGTCATAATTGTGGAAAATTAGGGCATTGGAAATCCGAGTGTAAATTGCCCCAGAGTGCTAATGGTGATAATGCATCATTGAATCCGCAGGTGCAGAATGAGGTGAGTTGTCAACTGCCGGGACAGCAGCAGGTTGTTACTCAACAGTGTCAGGTGCCAAAGCCACCTTTTCCACAGAACGTAACGCCTCAGAGATACAGTAATGAGACAGGATTCTACACTGAGGAACAGGTAACCAAGCTACCACATGCTAGTGCTGTTTTGCAGTATTGGCAGCAGCGCGAAGAGAGTGAGTCAGAGGAGGGCTATTGACGGGGCCCAGGAGAGGAAGAGGAGTGCGTACTTGGCGCAACTCTAGAAGTAGACCAGACAGGACCTTTTGTGGACGGAAGGGTAAATGACGAAAACATTACTTTCCTGGTAGATACTGGCGCTACCCGTTCAACTGTTAGATCAGCAGACGTCAAAAATCTTCCTCTCTCGGGTGACACAATCCAAGTAGTTGGAGTTTCGAATAGACAGGTAAAGACCTATCTTACTGATCCTGTAAAAGTCAAAATAGGGAAGTTCACCGATATGCATCGATTTGTGGTGTGCGACACCAGTCCTGTAAACCTATTGGGGAGAGACTTATTGTGTAAGATGAATTGCATGATTTTCTGTACCCCAGATCGCATAGCTTTTGAAACCCCTGATGAGGATGTACTAAATAGAATTACAATGGCTAATATGGAACCCGAAATCACTGAGGCATTTGCTGTATTTGACCCAGAAGAATTGCCTCAGGAATTAAAGAAAACAGTGAGACCTGAAGTGTGGGATTTCACAGGAGAAAACATGGGATTGATGAAAAGGGTAGATCCTGTGAAAATAACCGTAAAAGAAGGAGTTAGCTACCCAAACATTCCCCAGTATCAATTAACACCAGATATAATCGCAGGAGTGACTCCGGTGATAGACAGAATGATTGAACAGGGAATTTTGAGAGTAATAATGAGCAGTCCATGTAATTTACCAATCATGGGTTTGAAGAAGCCACGGAACTTTCAGGATAGTGCAAGATTTGAGAAAAGTGAATACAATTGTCGTACCGTTTTGTCCCATTGTACCAAATCCTTCAGTGATCCTATATCGGATTCCACATGATGCAGAATGGTACACAGTCATTGATTTGTGTCATACTTTCTTTTCTATCCCATTGCACCCTGACAGCCAACAGATTTTTGCGTTCCGGTTCGGTGAACGTACCTTGGCATGGTGCCGAATCCCACAGGGGTATACGGAGAGCCCATCAATATTTAATCAGATTCTAAAGAAATCTTTGGAAGATTTAAAAATGCCCGAGAGTTCAGTACTGGTGCAATATATCAATGACCTATTGGTGGCATCGAAGACGCGAGAAGCATGTGTGGTGGACACAGTTGCCTTGTTGAATCATTTGGCGGATGGCGGACTTAAAGTATCCCCATAGAAATTACAATTTTGTAAGAAGGAAGTACAATACTTAGGTCATAAGATTGAGAAAGGCCTGAGGAAAGTGACTGCAGACAGAATCAGAATAATCAAGGGAATGAGAGCACCAATGACTCAGAGAGAAGTGAGAATGTTTCTTGGGATGGTGGGATATTG
This sequence comes from Triturus cristatus, assembly GCF_964204655.1. Taxonomy (NCBI): domain Eukaryota; kingdom Metazoa; phylum Chordata; class Amphibia; order Caudata; family Salamandridae; genus Triturus; species Triturus cristatus. The sequence goes on along the minus strand of NC_140584.1, from coordinate 88,699,744 downwards.
TCGTCAATGGATCAGCAATTTTTCGCTGATTGCAAAACCTCTGGTACGCTTGACAAAGAGTGATGTGAAAGACCCCCTTGAATTGAACAAAGAGGAGATGAAGGCATTTAGACAATTGAGAGACAGTTTGTGTGAAGCACCAGCGCTAGGAATGCCTGATTATGAGAAGGAGTTTGAGCTCTATTGCAGCAAAAGAGAGGGGTGTGCACTCTCTGTGTTGGTACAAAAGCATGGAAAACTGAGACGACCGATTGCATACTTTTCTGCAGTATTGGACCCTGTAGCTGTAGCATTGCCTGGTTGTTTGAAAGCAGTGGCTGCTATTTGTAAGAGTTTGGAACAGAGTGAAGGAATTGTGATGGGATACCAGTGAGAGTGTTTGTACCACATGACGTTGCGATCCTTTTAACAAGGAGCCACACTCAGTTTTTGACGCATAGTCGTCTAACAAAATATGAGAAATTCATTCTGGGTGCTACGAATGTGAGCCTTGTGAGGTGCCTTAATGTAAATCCCTCAACATTGCTACCTGATGCTGTGAATGTGGAAGTAAGGGATGAAGTAGATCATATTTGTCTGGAAGTACTTGATTTGTGCACCAAGCCCCGACCAGATTTAAAAGACGTGCCTCTGAAAGAAAGTGATTATGGGATGTTTGTGGATGGGTCGTGTCTGAGAACGGAAGAAGGAATTTTGAATGCAGCATATGCGGTCTGTACTGTAGCGGCTGTATTGGAGGCGTCTTGCCTGAAAGGAGTGAGAGCGGCTCAAGTTGCTGAATTGTTTGCATTAACGAGAGGATACAAGTTGGGAAAGAATCTGCGAATAACTGTGATTACTGATAGTCAGTATGGATTCGGAGTTGTGCGTGATTTTGGGCAAATCTGGTCCCAAAGAGGGTTCCTGACGTCAAGTGGAACTCCTATAAGGAATGCAGAAGTGGTTGGAAAATTGCTTGAGGCGATACAGCTGCCTAAACAGATTGCTGTTGTAAAATGCGCAGCCCACTCGAAGGGGGGTGATTATGTGTCGGCTGGGAATACATTTGCAAATGACATGGCGCAGTACTGTGCTCGAAACCAAAATTCAGTCAATCGAAACAGGGAAAAGGAAATGAACTCATGTCCCTTACTCTTTCCTAACACTGTGAATACTTGGGATGAAGTGAGACAGTTGCAGGACGAGGCAGGAGAAGAGCAAAGGAAACAGTGGATAAAGTCAGGATGTGCACCACGAGAGGCAGACAGAGTTTGGGTTTATCGGGATGGAAGACCGGTAATGCCTGATAGCATGATCTCTACCATGGCACGGATGTACCATGGACAAGCACATGTGGGTAGGGATGCTATGATCAGACTTTTCAAACAAACCTGGTATAATGCTAATTCCGGCTTCTAGCCGAGAGCCTTTGTCAGAGATGCCTTATATGTCAACAATACAATCCGGGAAGGAAAACAGTGGTGAGTTTGGGAACCATTGGACGAGAGGGAGGTCCTTTCACCAGAATGCAGATTGATTTCATTGAAATGCCCCCATGTAATCTGCTACGGTATGTTCTAGTAGTTGTTTCCTTATTCTCAGGATGGGTGGAGGCATACCCGACCAGAAGGAGTGATGGAGTTACAGTAGCAAAGCTCCTATTGAGAGAATTAATTCCTAGGTTTGGTTTCCCAGTTACGATTGAGTAAGATAGAGGAAAGCATTTTGAGAATGAAATCATAAAATTTATTTGTGAAGCATTGAATGTACAACAGAAACTACAATGTGCCTATCGCCCAGAGGCTTCTGGAGTGGTGGGACAGATGAATGGCACCATTAAGAACCGAGTAGGAAAAATGTGTTTAGCCACCGGGTTAAAATGGCCTGATGTCTTGCCTCTAGTGCTCATGACTATTAGATCGATTCCTGATAGGAATACTGGTCTGAGTCCCCATGAAATTGTTATGGGTAGAGCAATGAGACAGGTTTTCATTCCTGTCAACAAACTACTGCCTATATCTGATGACTTCGTATTGGATTATTGCAAGGGGTTGGCTGATTCCGTTCATTCTGTATTTCATCAGGTTGGATCGGATGCGACCACCCTTGAAAAGAAGCCAGCTCATGATTTAAGTCCAGGAGACTGGGTAAGGATTAAAGTACATAGAAGAAGAAATTGTCTGGTCCCACGGTGGGGAAAACCACGTCAAGTGATTCTGACCACGACGACTGCTGTGAAATGTGCCAGTGTAAAGAATTAGATTCATGCTAGTCATACTCTTCGAATCCCTAGTCCTGCGAACAGACCAGAGGAAGAGTATTTGGGAGAATCGGATACCAGTTCAAAGTCAGAATCAGAAGAAACAAGAGCGAAACAAACTTCAAGAAAAGGACCATTGGAGTCGGATCAGGTTACGGATCCAGAGAATTTACCATTGAGGAGAAGACTGAAAATCTCTGATACTAGCTCTGAATCAGATACTGAGCAGGTGAAAATACAAGAGAAGGTAAAGGAGAATATTGTGGAAACTGAAAAAGAGACTCTTGATAAAGAAGCCCCTCATGCGAGCACAAGAGAAATTCCACCTGAAGTTATAGAAGTAGAAGGTGAGGAATTAGATACAGAGAGTGAGGGTAAGATTGTTGCGGAAGACTCCCGAGGAGGTGTAGGGACCACACACACCCAGGTAGAAGAAGGGACAGTTAGTCAGCAGGAAGATTGTGTGGAAGGATCACGAGGAGGGAAAACTGTAGATAGGGAACCTGAAGTTTTACAGGAGAAAACAACAGAAGAGAAAGGTTACATCGATACAGAATCAGAGGGAAGTGAAGGAGAAGGACAAGAAGGACGAGTTTTGAGAAAGAGCTTGGAAAGCAGAGAGAGGTGAGAAAGGAAATGAATTGAAACGACCATCGAAAGAGGAAATCTGGCCAAATAAAATAAAGAGACTGAGATACCGACTGACGAGAGTAAAATCATCCAAAGCTGAATAAGTGAACGAAGTGTCCAGTCAAGAGAGATCAGAAGATACTGATCAGACACATTTGAAGAAAGAAAAGAGAGTCAAGAGACCCAACCAGCAGTACAAGTCACCGGAATGAACGTATGTGGCACTTCCTGAGATACAAGAGGAAGCAGATAGCCAAGGAAGTCTGGGAGTGACTATACCAGAAGTGGTTGAAGAAGAAGAAGATTTGGAAATCCTGAGAGTTATCTTATCCGATATCGGAGAAGAAACGGATGTTCAGGAAATTCTGGATCAAGATTGTGAAAGCAAGGTAAAAGACGAACAAATGCCAGACTGAAGCAATGAGAGGAAGTTGCAGAGAGATTGAATTACCAGATAAGACATATTAGCGAAAAAGGAACCAAGTAGGCGCCTAGAGCCTTGGGTTTAGACAAAGTTGGTTGTGAATAAAAGAGGCTAAGTCAAAAGACACTGATCATTTCCGAAATGGCAAACACTGAAGGTAGAAAACCTACATGTGGGTTCCTTCGAAAATGGTGCAAAGTTTGTTGTTGTTGTACAGGGTTACTAATACGTTTATGGATTATATTAGCTACTATAATTTTGTTCAAAGTAACGTTTGAAGGGGTAGAGAATCACACTGAGAACAAAACTAATATAGAAGGAGGTCATGATACTCGTGTAACTAGATTGTAGACAGAACTGACTTACATAAGGATAGGTCTATAACTGATTTTTCTAACAACGTTTTCAAAATTATTGTATGAATATATAAAGACTATGGATGTTAGCGATTGCTATGTTTGTATGCAGATACCTGCATCGGTGTCCGAGGGTGTTACCTTTCACCACCTTCCTGTGACATATGGAATAACATGTGGGACTAAATTGCTAATTGCATGGCTAATACATTTTATAAATAACTGTGGTACACAATTTACCTGTAGAATGTGTTAAAATAGAGAACTGCATGATTTATGTTGCTTTTGTGATGGTTTGTGCTCCTGGTATGGCAGAATGGTGAGTATTATAGCTTTAAATGTTGCTATGAGCTAGGAAAATACTAATAAATATTGGGATTAACGTGGGTTTAAACATTAGAACCTTCATTTCCGTGTATTAATTACTTTTTGTGTTTGTTTTGCCCAAGTTGGCATTCGGGCCTACTAGGCTGCAATATCCAAAATGTAGTTCGGAAGTGGCCACCGTTGTTTGAGCGCGATGTCTACTGCGCAGACTCGGATAGCTCTGAAGATCTCCAGGCTACCTTTAACCGTGAAACTACATGTTACCTGTCAAGGGTAGGAACGTGGAGGATTGCCAAGGCCCAGCTAATGTGAATGACTGGAGAAAACAATGGGGACCTGTACCCGGAGGTCTACATGTTGTTACTTCGGAACTTTCGCTTGGGAACCCGAGGACAACTTACAAATTTTGGTGATGTCGTATTCTGTTCCCTGAGAAATAAAAAACTCTTGAGAAAGTCACCACTTCTTTCAAATTCAGGGGGATTCAGGCAATCAGGAGATGCCTGTTTTATATTTTGTTGAAGATTTGTTATAGAAGTAGGGGGAAATAGTATAAAAACAGGGATATTCGGTAGAGAAAAGAGTTGGTACCGTATTTTCCATTGGTGACTATAGGTATGGAATTCGATGTGATAGTGCGATTGCCTGGTCCCTTGACTACCTGTGGACTGCATCGTGCTGAGCGAACAAACTTTTTCCTGGACTCAATTGGGTTTCACCTGCGTATGATTTGACGATTTTACCTGAAGGGATTCGATTTATGCTGGGTTGACGGGTTTCTGGAAATGGTCGCCGATGTAAGAATTTAGGTAAATATAATTGTATCCAAATTTATGCCAAAGATATTCATTGAAGTTTCTGATTTAATTGACTATGCCAATGAACGTAAATTAATTAGATAAACTAAACATGGATTAACAAATGAGTCTGTGATTCTTTAATGAGGTATTGATTAATCAAGGGTTCTAAAGCATTAATGTGTTTTAGCTATTTCTAAATCACCATCAACCAGTCCAACTAATTGGTCCATCGACCAAGTGGTGGAGTGCCTTGATGTTAAAGTGAGGATCCTTGAGGTAAATATATATATATAGTGTAAAAAATGTATATATTTTAAAGAACCTTCTTCTTATAGCTTATAAGGTACCCCCACATGTCCAGCGCTTCTCTTCCTCCTGTGTGCAGATTCGAGTGAGACGTATGACTGTTGGTGTTATGGGCCCCACCAAATGAATGCGTGCGTGAATGAGTAACTGTGCTGATGGATCTGTGACGCAGGGAGGATATGTGAATTTGCCCTTTTCCGCTGGAGCAGTGAAACTGTACTTTAACTCTTGCAGTGTGGTTCGTCTGGGCGTGCACAAGCTGAACTAAGGAAAGGCATGGGGCAGTTTGGAGGGGTGTGTGCCTGGGATCAAACAGAATTCTAGAAATATACTATCATATTTAAAATGTGCTTCTGTTCATCTCTGCAGTCCTTGCTTGTATTAATGTTGATTGAATTCTTATTATAACTGTGCTTTTTCTAAAGACTACGTTTATTTAAATAAAGAGTTTTGAACACAACAGATTCTTAATTAATAATTACCTCTCAGAAACAAAGCGGGAGAATTTACGTAAACAAATTACCCTACATTCAGTTTCTCATGAAAGGTAGTGGTACGGCATTTGCAAACTGGAATGTTGACAAAAACATTTGTTTAGAGGTCCCATAGCCCACTGGGTACTCTTTAACAATGTAAGCAAAACGTTTCCTACTTCTTTTTTTTATTAAACGTATCCCGTTTTCGTTTAAGGATAACGTCTGCATTTATTTTTAAAACAAAGATTGTGTTTAAATAAATAAATCACATACATGGTGGCTTTTTGGTCCCATCAGGCCACCATTCGTTTGATTTCAGCGAATTGTTGAGTGTTGCATTTTGCAACTGACTTCATTAATATCCATGAGTTTGGTCGAATTGCAACCCACTACTATTGTTTTTTCTGAACCAACCTATTAGTATTTGGTTTACAAAATCAGAATGGAATTTGTAAAAGTTGGTATGCATTTTCCAACCACTTTTACCTACTCCATTCTTAATACATCTAGCCCTAAATCCTTAAGGTGGTTTATAAGAATCTTTGTCTGAGTTTTTCTGGGTTCCAAAAAATTATATTTTGGAGGATCTGGATTTACTTCAACTCACTTCAGCAGGACATGTGACAGCTAAAAGCTGACAACTGGTAGATAAAGAGTTGGTTTATTATAGTGCCACCAAGAGAAAGGGCGACAATAAAGCTAACAAAATGCCTGTGCCGTCACATGTAATGCCCAGAGAGGCACACAAACCTACACTTCTAGGGAGAATTATGCTGGTTTCCGGTCCAGTGAGGACCTGGCTTGGCAATTTGGGCTGAACTGTTCCTATATGAAGCAGGGTCAAGACTGATTTGCATATGGCTGGGTTTAAACTGGAATGACATGGGAAGCAAACAAATCGATGTATTTAGGCCCAGATCTCTGTACTGGGGTGAATACTTGACATTGTTCAACATTCTGTCCATCAGCTGTTCTATTAGCGCTTGTCACCCCTAGTGGGACGGGTATGCCCAGACGTGGGTCCTGTGATCTCCATGCCACTGGAGCCAAGCTAGCCTGGCTGATGCTGGGTAGAACCCTGAAACTGGTCCTAGGATGCTTGTTTCCAGTCCTGGGAGGACCTGGCTTGCCAATTCGGGCTGGACTGTTCACATAGGGAGAAGGGTCAAGACTTATTTGCGCTTGGCTGGGTTTAAACTGGAATGGCATGGGGAGAAATAAAACAATGGATTTAGGCCCATATCTCTGTACTGGGGTGAATGGTTGACAATATTCAACAATCTGTCCATCAATTGTTCTTTTTGCGCTTATACCATGAGTCAGCCTAGAAGGACACTAATGGAATTAAGCATAAACCACTAAAGCAAGGGCTCCTGCAGGAAAGGTTAGAGGATAAACTTGAGTTTTAAGTTAAAAAAAGGTGTTACTAACATACATGCCAGATGTTTTCAGGCAAATGAAGCCACTATGGGACAAAAATCTAGGCAAGTTTAGAAAACGTGGAGTAAGAAAGGCCTTAAAAGGGCCATGAGGTGAATATGTCAAGATGCCTCGGAGCCCAAGCTCAAAAGAAATAATATGTGCTACTAGGTTAAAACACTGCCATCACCAGTCAACTTGCCGCTAAGATGGTTGATGATACAATTAAAGACAAAAAGTTGTTAGAGCAGGAATTGTCAATCGATACAGGCCTAAATCAGGTAGTAGTGCAATTTTATACACAGTGGCAGCTCCTCCGCTAAGGAGGAGGAGGTTTACCCCACTGAGCAGGTCGAAAAAGGAAAAAATAAAATGATAATAACTCACTATTATTCTCATTTTATTTTTCCCCTTGCTCAGCTGGGATGGGGCAGGGCTGCTCTGCTCACAGAGCAGGGCAGGGGAGGAGTGGTTTGGCCACTCCAAGTGTGCAGGACTCTTTGACCGGCCGTCTCAGGCCAGTCAAACTGTCATGCGCACTTTACATGTTCTCCATGCAGGCTGCATTATAGCCTGCATAGAGAACATGCCCAGCCTCCCATTTGCTGACTGAGTGCCGATCCTCGGTGCTCAGACCAATCACAACGCTGCATTGCAGAAGGCAATGGAGGAGAGACGGCAGCCAGCAGCACCCAGGTAAGTCCTTTTATTTATTTTTTTATCCCCCCCCCCCCCCCCTCCTCTGCGATTTCCCCCCACCCCACCACCCCCTGTCAGTAGAAGCCACTACTGCCTAAGTCCATATCTAGTGAGTGGAAGGTAAAAGCTTCCTGCTTGGGGGTGTAGTTCTAAACTCAACATGAATGGGTGTAGATAAACGCTAGAATACTAGGGCCAATATAGCAGAGAATTATGTTTATTGTTGTACATTATATTCACAGAATGGTAGTCTTCGGCTACGTTCTGATTGAATGCTTTTCCGTATCTCGTAAATTACATATATGTTCTATGGGTATTTCTTTTTTATTTTGTTTTTTAAAAAAGGCATGTCAATAGCTTAAAATCTTGTATAGGTTACTTCACGATTTAAAAGTGGCAGAGTGGAGTAGAAACTAGAAAGATAAGTGTGAAGGGACTTGTGCCACGGAGCAAGTTAGGACCTGGGGCAGCAAGCCTGCTTCCGTAACATAAACATGGCTGAAACGAACGCCTTGAGCCTTTATCAACTTTTTTAACTGCGTGTTTTATTTTTACTTCAAATATGCACGTGATTAGACTAATCTCCGCTGGCCTTTGCTACATGGTGCTCAGTAACGGCCAAAAAACATTTTTTCAATTTTCAAGTGATGCAATCTTCAAATCCTTCTCAACAACAGGAAGTCCAAACTTCAGTCTTTCTGAGGAAACTGGAGCAAGAGTGAAATGGGCAGCGCGCAGCTTCGCCCCAGGCGTCGTTCACACTCTTCGCCAAATAGGGAAATGTGTGAGAGGAATGAAAACACGAGACCGCCCAAACAACATTGCGTTGAAGGTTTATTATGGCCCGCTGTTTGGATACCAACATCAAATAGAATAGCATCCTGTATTTAATCAGCAAAGCACAACATTCGCGAGATGAATGAGGCACGAGATTTCAAAGCCGATAGTCTGGAACTCGAACATGCACTCAACAGTTGTGTGGCGCCTCTTAAAAATGTGTTTTCATAACTGTTGTGGTGAGAGACTTAAACTGCGTTTAAAATGTCGCTTCAGCTTGTGCGCGACAGTAAGAACAGGGGGTAAATAACTAGTAAAATTATGTATTAGTGAGCACTTTATGCCGGAAGCTATGGCATGTGTGTATGTTGCACTTTAAAAGTGCAAACCTGGTCAAAAAGCCGAAAAGCTCAAAACATGGCCTAGGGTAAAGATGTAGTCGATGAATGATAGGAGAGGAAACAGGTTTTTGAGAGAAGTGGACTGTTACTTCGTTTTTTAAAGCCTATGTGTTCGGCTCTTTCCTGATTTGGAGCAGGATTGAGCCTGATGGATGCATGTTGGTTGTTCCATACCCTGGGGATACATAGGTTGAGAATGTTTGTTGCCTTGTTTTTTTTTTGTTGCACTTCTTTGCCTTCAGTCTGATGGTGTCAAGGCGGTTGATGTGCTAAGAGGCACCAAAGATGCTGAGCTTGTCAGCCAGCTTTGCATGGGTTGGGGTCCTTATGGCCTTGTAGACGATGCAGGTGCTTTTTGAAGATGGTGCAGGCTGGCAAGGGCAGCCAGTGGAGTTCCGTCAGGGTAATGGTCAGGTTAAAGGGGCATATTTCTTCAGGCCATGGATAAGGCAAACAGTGGTACATAGGATGCCGTTAAGGCTTGAAGGGCAGTGTGACTTCTGGGAGGCCAATAGGTCAATGCCACCACCCAAATCATAAGTACAGGGGCTTGAAAGTTTTTTCGGAAGTCATTTACTGTGACAAATGGTTCTACTTTCTTTAATTGGTAGACAGAACTAGTACTAGACATTCTTAGTTTTCTTGGCAATGTATTCCTCGAGGGCGAGGCGCGTGTGCAGGGTTAACCCTAAAGATTTTGCACTGGGAAATATTTGGGGTTCAAGTCTGTCCAAGTTCATGTTGAGCCAAGTATAAACTAGTTGTTGCTTGTTATTTCTTGTGAATAGGAGAAATTCTGACTTGGTGAAGCTATGCTTTTTGTAGGTGCTGGAAGTGCTTGAAGTACTGGATGTCTCAAGTGGAGGAAACTTTGAAGCAAAGTTGTGCATCATATGCAAACAGGTGAATTTTGAAGCTGTTATCGGTGAGTAGATTCCCAAGGAGCCATGTAGAGGTCAAGATGGTGGGTAGTCAGGGGGCAAGTGGAGCTCTGAGGGGGTCTGCAGGTGATGGAATTCTTCTGTGAGCTGGTGATGTCCATGTGAACAAGAGGTCCAGCAATATCAGGAGGCAGAGGTCACCGTTATCTATGGTCAGAAGACTTCCATCTATGATTTATAATGCACCTGTTTTTCTGCTAAAGTGGATCTAGAAACCAGATTCTAAGTCAGGACCGGAGTATTCAGATTAAGCAATATCCTCTTCACTTTTTACTCTCAGCAGCCCACATTAAAATCTATATAACAAAAAATATTCATGGTATAAAACTACAACCCCTATGAACATACAGAAATACAAGTCCTAGCAGTGCACCAAAATACAGCCAATCAGCATTGAGCATAGTAGATATATCTTCATGTCCAATAGAACTCATCCTCACTGCTTATTTGTTATTCTTGTGTTATAACTAAAATATATATTTATTTTCACACGCTAGAGTGTTCTAAAACTCACATATATTTGTTTATCGATTTTCACACTTAGATATGCTATTAATTTGAGTTGACACTGCATGTGGTAATTTAATTTAATTCCGCTCACGACACCGCCATTTTGTAACTATCGGTTCTTCTCAGAGCGACAATTGCAGCGAGCCTCTCCTTTTGCTATCCTCTCAATTTTGCCAGAAACAGTTGCTCCTTTCCTTACCAAGGGCCTATTTGAAAAGGATGTCTTCTACTCTGTGGTTCCGCTTTCTTTATCTCAGATTGACCGCCGGCTCACAGTAATCAGATTGGTGGGAAGCTGTGGGGATTTTTGAATGAGTACCGCCCTCAATCTCTCACCCACCCTTCTTCCCACCTCCTTTTTCCTTAAAAATGTATCTTTCATTTACCAAAGAAAGCTTCTGCATTGACGCCCTGTTGAACAAGCATTGGCATAGCCAATAGGGCTCGCCTTTGGGACCTTATAAGTGTTTAGTTATCCAGCACAATATCCTTGGTGCAACAACATCAAGTGTTGCATGGCTGAACACTTATAAGGTCCCAAAGGCGAGACCTATTGGCTATGCCAATGCTTGTTAAGACTTGCGCCAACATGCTGAAAGGTAGACCTGAAGTGACCGTCTCCAGGTGAAGCAGACATCCAACCACAGCCTCAGGTGAAATCGTAACCACTCAGAGGTCGACACAGGAGGGCTGCAGTCCTTTGGGCCAGTTAGTACGGAGACCAGCATTGTCAAGACATCACAAAAAGCACCCGCCAATTTACATGGTTTATGTTGTGAAAACAGCAGCAAAAGATTAAGCCCCAGAGGTAAAACAATGACCTATGGTGCATGCCACTGAATTTCCATAGTGGCATCTCTATGCCAAAAATTTCAAATGTTAGCAATAGGTATAGCCCGCCTCTTCCGTTAAGAAACAGACCTGCACTTGAGGCACCGCAAATAACAGAACAGACACCCCTACAACCCGACGGATGTCAGACCCAAGTTCTTCACAGTAACTTCAATATTTCCAGAAAGGTGATGCAAGTTTGTCGCCAAGCTGCTGAAGCCACTGACATGAGTTCTCATTCTAAACCCGGCAAAAACCATGTGATCAAAAAAGGAAAGACCTACTTCTACAAAGAGGCCCTGCTTAAAGCAGCCTGACCGCCACAGTTAATTAAGAGCCATGTACATTGACTGACGTTATCGATTCAGTACAGGTTTTCACAGACAATACGAGGACACAGTCCCTTCTCCCCACTCAGGGACCCGAGTCACCCAACTCTTCACCACACACACCCATCCAATCACGGCTAAGAAGGAATGACAGCAATGGAGCCGGCAGCCGGGAAGCGCCGCGAAACGTGAAATCACTTCATATCAGCGCCTAGGCAGGATGGTACCGTCGCCCTGGCAACCGCTGGGGCAGCATCCCACCCAACATGCCGGCTTCTGGCTGGAAATTTGGAGAATTAAGTAAATAAAACTGTGAGGTGGCCTGGAAAGATCCAGGCCTTAAAGCAGGGGGTGGAAACGTTGGCCCCGCCAGGGGAGGGGTGGCAACGGCCTATTTCACGACTGATGGAGCAAAGGTATTTTTGCATTAAGCGCCCTAGAAGAACCGCGCATTCTAATGCCATCGGAATGTGACTGCGCATTAGTATGAAGGCGGCCATCTGCTTACCACCTCATTAAGATTCATACCGGGTGACCCCTTGAATGCAGAGCCCTGCTATTAATTTTCTTTTTTTACTTTAACAGCTTTATTCGTCTATCAAGTGTTCATTAAACGGGTTTGTTTTTGCCCATAATCGGATAAAGCTAACTGGCACTGGCGCGCGCAGCTGGCTCCACCACTTAGCAGGTTCGGGCTGCTGAAGGAATGCCCTAATCGGATTGGACAGGCCATACTGGCAGGGGGTGGACGATGGTGGCGCGTGTGGGTAGAGGGGAGCGACAGAGGAGTAAAGATTGGCCACAACAGGAAGTTTTGCAACCACTCTATTGAATACTACTTATTGCACGTCACGTGACATGGATTGGCAAGAGACTCTACAACTACCTGCAGTTATAACCGATAAAGTTCTTCTATCCAGTCTCGATCGTCCCATATTATATATTCCAATAGGTGCAGCTGAAACCCCAAAAAGAAAACAGTTCACCACAATTAATCAACAGTGGGAGGAGCTTAACAGCATAAACCCAAGCAATAGGAATATCTCAAGCCAAAATAAAGGACTAGGGGAAAAGCTAAACATCAATGACGGATAAGAACCGATGGGAGTGGTTAGAGGGACAGACTAGGGATGGAGCAAAGTCCCCAAAATGTATGGGAGGACCTAAGAACCAATAGTTTTTTGTGATGAGGCCACAGACCAAAACTCGACTGCCAGGGAGGGCTCAACTTGAGTGCTAGAGGCTGAAGACGGACTACAGAGAGAACTGAAGTGGCACTAAAATAATTCAAGCTGGGATACATTGCCGGGTAGTTGATGAGTGAGGCTGATGTCTCCACTGATGGACTGTGGTCAAATATGAAGTTAAGCAGCCAGCTCTTAGTAAACGGAATCATCAACACGGAGGCAGCCTAGCAATCTATATGTAGTTTCTTTTTAAACCTTTTTTCAGTTATGGAGGGGGTGGGGGGGCGGGTTCTGTTTCCACATAATGTGTGTTTCCAAGTAACTCTGAGGATAATGTTACTGTTCATCTATATCACGGTCAAGTGTCCTACTAGGTGGCATTTCTATATTTAAAACAAACCCCCAGAGACGCAACATGTTTGGGATTCTTCCAGTGCCCTCTTGAAACAAGTGCAGCTTTGAGAAATAAGTCTGAGATAGTTTCTGCTTTCACCAGTGTTTCTGTGACGTAAACATGAATTTGCATGAATACTGAAACAAACCATTTTCATATCAAAGGAGGACTCATTTTCCCGCCTATTCCAGTTTCTTTCAAGTATGCAAGGATTTTGTTTCCTGATGCAAACAATAGACCTTTCCGTGTCCGTAGGGGGAATGTAAACACTCTACGGGTTAATGGCTGCAAATTTGCTATGTTCCCTATTGCCTGGGGCACGCGACAAAGCTGCCCCTTATCCCCCCTCCTGTTCGCGCTCTATATGGAGCCTTTTGCTCAGCACATTTGTTCCAACCCTGATGTGGTGGATTTGAAGTTCGGAGCGGACACCCATATAATCAGTATGTATGCTGATGATGTCATCCTCTCTCTTACGCAGCCGCGGACGACTCTGCGGTACCCGACGACAGAGCTCTCTACCTTTGGAAGGTTGGCGGGGTTTAAGGTCAACTTCTCAAAGTCACAAATTCTTAATATCTCTATCCCGCAGACAGAGGTTCAGGACCTCCAGCAAGACTTTCACTTTCAGTGGGTATCCACGGATATTACCTATCTCGGCATTCGTTTGACCCCTTGTATTGCTAAAACAGCTGCTCTTAACTACTCTCTGTTGCTGGAACAGACGACCAAGGCCCTGGTGGCCTGGTCTCGTCTCAAGTTGGCATGGTTTGGCAGGCTGGCGGCGGTGAAGATGACGGTTCTGCCGCGCATCCTCTATATCTTCCAAATTCTCCCTTTGAGCCCGCCGCCGGGCGCCCTTCCCAAACTCCAGGGGCTGCTTAATAGATTCCTGTGGGACAATAAGAAAACACGCCTTGCGCTTGCTCATGTGACCTCCCCGAAAGCGCAGGGAGGGCTTGGCTTCCCGATCGTGCGCGCCTACTACCTGGCAACATGTCTTCACTTCATCGCGGAGTGGAACAGACCGCTTTCCAGCAAGAACTGGAATTTTATGGATCAGACGCTGGCTGGCCGTAACATATGGCGGGAGCTATGGCTTCCACGTCGGCACAGTGCGTGGGGGCTATGCTCTTCTCCGATTACGTCCCCGACTCTTGAAGTGTGGGATCGCCTTGCAGGCCCGAAGGGGTGGACGACGTTTCCCTCTCCCTTGTCCCCTATAGTCAATAACCCCGACTTTCCGCCAAGTTGCGCATCCCAGATCTTCCAAGGGAGGAGGGTTGTAAGCGGGTGGGTGCCCTGTTTGATCGCGGGGCTGTGATACCCTTTCCTCAGTTGCGCAGGGAACATGCGTTGCTGGAGGCCGATGCCTTTCCCTACGCGCAAGTTGTGCACTGGGTTACGTGGCCGGAGAATTTCGCCCCAATGTCCCGTCCCCTGACATCCTTCGAAAAATGGCTGGGGTGTAAAACGGACGATCGTAAACTCATCTCTGAACGCTATGCCCTAATCACCTCTCAAGCGCAGAGGAGCCGCACCAAAGCGCAGGTTCGGTGGGAAGCTGACCTAGGGAGTCCCTTGTCGCACAAGGAGTGGGACCACATTTTTTATAGGTCACATCATACTGCTTCCAACACAGCAGGGGCCAAATCTGCCTATAAGGTGGTTACTCACTGGTATTATACACCAGTGCGCATTAAGAGGTGGGACAATTCCAAGTCAGATCTCTGCTGGCGGAGATGTGGTTCTGCGGGCACTCTGGTGCATTTGCTTTGGCGCTGCCCCAAACGAGTGCGCTATTGGAATGCAATAATTGATGATATCGATGAAGCTTTCCAGATCCTTTTGCCGCATACGCCCGAGCACACCTTGCTAGGTCTTCCCCATCCTAAGTTCTTCCCGCTGAAGTCGCTACGAGGTAAACAAATAGCGATGGCTTTGCTGGCAGCGCGACAGGTGGTCTTAGCGCACTGGGGATCGCTGATGATTCCAGATCCTCGAGACTGGGTCCAGAAGCTTTGGCAACTCTTAGCGATGGAGCGGATGTCCCTAAGTGTGGAGGAGAAAGGCACGGACTTTCCAAAGCTCTGGGCTCCCTTTTTGCAGATCCCCACTAAAGATATGAGGGAAGTTACGTGCCCGAAATATTTGCAAATCTTGCGCCTCGTACCTCTAGAGCCTCCAGGCGCAGTGGGAAGTGACTAACTGGTTCTGCGACCCCTAGGTGGAGACATGAATGACGGCGTTGTCTGATCTGAACTGATGCGGAGGGCGGGTGGGGGGAGGTTATGGGTGGGGGGTTTGTTTCTTTGTTCCTGACTTTTTTTTCTTTGTTTAAGCATTTTTTATTAAATGTTCAAGAGGAACAAAACACAAAAATACAAAAAGTATACAATCAATTGGAAAATCAAGATCATACTTACAAGTTAAAGAAATCAATTACAAGCAAGCCAATGTAAAAAATCCCATAAAATTATCAAATCAGAACAGAAAAGAAGAAAAGAAAAGAACAAAAGAGAGAGAGAAGATAGAAAGAAAAGTAAAAGAGAAGTAAAGATCAGAGAGATAAAAAACAAGAATCGTAAAATATAAATCATATAAAGGCAAATGTCCAAGACCATATAAAGTACCAGAGAAAAGAACCAAATTAGGGTGGAGGAGCATGTGAAGAAAGATAAGATGTAAAAGGTAACCAGAGAAGATCAGACTTATTTTTTTGAGAAAGGACAGAAGAGGAGACACTGGCAATCCGATGTTCATCGCAAATACAGTTCCACCACATTAATAAAGATATTTTCGAATTGTCTTTCCACGAAGATAAAATGACTTTAAATGCCAGTGCAATAAAAAGGTCAAACAATAAAGAAATAGAAGCGGAATCATCCAGATCAGGTGAAGAGGAACCTAAAAAAACACTATGAAATGACAAACTCAGATTACAGTTGAATATGTTCATGCACGTTGACCAAACCGATTTCGAAAAAATCAAAACATTTGAACAATCACAAAGTAAATGTCTCAGAGTGCCAGTATGCTTAGAGCAAGACCAGCATAGGGGAGACGAGGAAGGGGAGAACTTGGAAATGCAAACAGGAGTAATAACAGCTCTATTATAAATAAAATATAAGGATTGAGTTATACGGGCAGCAGCAGAGATTTTAAATAACTTAGACCATAATTTATCCCAGACATCGATATTAAATGAGAGGGATAAGTCTACTTCCCAAGCAAGTTCAGTAGGGGATTTAGGTCTCTCAGTTATGTTTAACAACAATAGTTGATATACAAGAGCGGCTTTAGGTTTATGCATGGGAAATAGAGTGTACAAAGGTGTCGGGGGAGTGAGGGATGTTGGGGATGCAGTAGTATCAAAAGAAGCTAACTGTAGTTGTATGGCAGCTGAAATTAAAAGATACTCAGTAAGAGAGGTATCAGGTAGCTGAAATCGTGTTTGCAAATCAAGGAAGGGAATAACAGAGTATTGATGGATTAATTGATGAACAAACAAAATACCCTTCTCCTTCCAGTGTTTGTAGTAGAATGATTTACCCTTATATCTAAGAAATGTATTATACCAAATAGTAGAAGATAGAAAGCATTGAAATGGAGTTAAATCCTTAGTGAATGTGTTGTACAGTAAGTTTTGGGAATATTTTATAATAGGGTTGTTGGAAATGAAAGTACAATTAGACATATAAAGCACATTTTGAAAAGAAAAATCCTTTAGAGAGGAACGTTCAAAGACAATCCATCTCGGTATAGGGGTATCAGCAAAATCAAAAGATAAAGCAAAGGACTGTTTGATTATAAAGGCTGAGTGATACGCCTTAAAATCAGGAAAACCTACTCCACCTTCAGACTTAGGGCGTTTAAGTTTCATAAGGGAAATACGTGGGTGTTTCTTATTCCATAAGAATTTTACACAAATGGAATTAATTTGTGACAAATATGTAATAGGAATGCGAATAGGCAACATAGACAATATATAAAGGACATGAGGTACAATCATCATTTTTATCGTATCTAACCTCCCCCACCACGAGAGATACAGTGGGGTCCATGTGAGAAGCAAAGATTGAATTTTAGAAATTAATGCAACAAATGTATATTTAATTGTGGCAGGTAGGGAGGAGGAGAACAAAATACCCAGGTATTTAATTTTCGTAGGGCACCATGTAAAATTAGTATCATTAAACATATATTGATAACAAGACGAGTTCAGGGGTAGAACTTCTGTCTTAGAGAGGTTTAACTTATAACCAGAGATACTGGAGTATAAGCAAACCTCATCCAAGAAGGGGGGAAGGGACGTAAGAGGATTAGCCATATATACCAATACATCGTCAGCGTATGCTGATAATTTAATTTCTAGAGAGTTATATGTAACGCCAGATATATGAGCATTAATCCGAATCCTCTCGAGAAATGGTTCGAGGCAAAGAACAAATAATAAAGGAGAAAGAGGGCAGCCTTGACGCGTACCACGAGTCAATGAAAAAGATTTTGAAAAATGATTATTAACAAAAATACTGGCCCATGGACAAGAGTATAATAATTTAACATAGGAAATGAAAGCTGGACCAAAGCCAAACCATTGGAGGGTTCTAAACATAAATTGCCAATTAATGCGGTCAAAAGCCTTTTCGGCATCTAAAGACAACGCTGCGAGAGGAGATTTAATTTTTTTTGCATGAGAAATGGCATTTGCAAACATTCGAGCATTATCTGCTGCTAATCTACCCTTAATAAAGCCAACTTGATCAGTCCTAATCAATAACGGAAGAAGACTCTCGAGCTGAGTAGCAAGAATCTTTGCAAATATCTTACAATCATAGTTAATTAATGAAATGGGGCGATAGTTTTTGCATAAAGAATGATCTTTATCAGGTTTGGGAATAATAATAATTAAAGCATCCATAAAAAAGCCAGAAGCCTTCGTATCATTAATAAAGGAATTAAACAGAGCCAGCAACTTAGGAACAAAAATCGATGCGAATGTAGAATAAAATTCTACCGAAAAGCCATCCGGTCCAGGAGCCTTAGATTTCTTCAAGGATTTAATGGCATTAATAATCTCTTGGGCAGTAACCGCATTTTCCAATGAAGCAAATTCACTGGGTAAGGCTGGGGGAGAAGGAAGGCCAGAAAAGAAAATATCTAAATTTGTGTTTGAAGGATTCGTATCATCAGTGTAAAGGGCCTGATAATAATCATGAAAAATATTAGCAATGTCATCGTCTGAGGAGACCAAACGGTTGGTAGATTCATTCAAGATAGGACCAATTTTTACGTTCAGATTTGATCTTTAAATAGTTGGCTAACATCTTGCCAGCTTTATTTTGGCCCCCATGATATTTAGATTTCATTTTAAGGAGGATGTTACAAGCTTCAACTGTAGCCAGTTTGTTGAGTTCAGATTTGGCCTTTATGAGCTCATGAAGTGCCGAAGGAGATTTGGAGGTAAAGTAACTATGTTCCAATAATTTAAGCCGTTGTAATGAATCTAAATATTTATTCCGAGCAATTTTCTTTTTCTTAGACATATAAGAAATGACAAAAGCCCGAAAAGAGGCCTTAAAAGCATCCCAGTTATTCGAAACAGAGGTAGCTAAGGGATTATTAAACATGAAAAATTCCTTAACAAAGGAGGTAGCTTCTGTAATGAAAATGGGATCTAATAGTGCCAAAATTTGGGGTCAGGTTTAACCGGACCATAAATATTCAATAAGACTAAATCCTTGCCCTGCACAACAGCCCTGGCCATTACCCATCGTCCATCAGTATCATTTTGCGTAGCTACAATTTGCACAGACAAAGATTTATGAAATAATATAGCAACACCCCCTTTTTTGCTAGAAGCAGGGGAGTAAACGACCTGACCTACCCATTGTCTTTTTAACTTAAGTGACTCTTCTTCAGTACAATGTGTTTCTTGAATAAATGAGATTTGAGAATTCAATTTGGATAAGTGAGAAAGTACCTTCTGTCTTTTGACGGGGTTGCCAAGACCACGAACATTCCAGGTGACAAAATTACACATAATGGAGGAGCGGGGGGGTACAATACGTGAGGAGATGAAACACTTCAGGAATACAGCTAGAAAACAAAAAGAAACACCAAAATTGATCAAAAAAATGTAAGCGGATAAAGCAATAAAGTGAAGATAGAAAGAGAGAATAGAAGAAGAAGTAAAAGAAGATAGCTCAAGGAAAAATATCCAGATCTAAAAGACAACAACAAAAACAAATGCATGGGGCGTAACAGCATCTACGAAAGATGAAACGACAGAGAAGTAGATAAAGATAAAAAAACAAGAAACAGCCATACTAAAAAAGGAAGGTAATAGATTAAAGGACATTAAGGAGGAGACGGAACGCCAGTTGCAGGGAGTGAAGAAAGGTTATGAAGAAACGATTTCAGTTTAAGAGGGTCATCAAAAGAGCGAGTGGAGCCCTCATGTGTGATTTTACACAAGCAGAGATGGAGGATGCCATAACGAATATTCATCTGTCTCATTTGTGGACGAAGCGCCAGAAATTCCTTCCTTCTTGCATTGGTAGCATTAGACAAGTCTTGTGAAATAAAGATGTTGTGTCCTGACCAAGAAA
This sequence comes from Triturus cristatus, assembly GCF_964204655.1. Lineage (NCBI taxonomy): Eukaryota > Metazoa > Chordata > Amphibia > Caudata > Salamandridae > Triturus > Triturus cristatus. Next base: position 88,680,087 of record NC_140584.1, on the reverse strand, counting down.
GATGACGTTTGGTTTTGGCAGCTGAGAGAACTCGCATTAGATCAGTCAATTCCAAAAACAGCATGATAATACCTCTAGGTTTAGAGGCATTAGGTTGAAAACGTCCAAGTCTATGGGCACGTTGAATATTTAATGCCGGGTCAGGGGAAATGCCTAAGAGCTCAGACAAAAATTTCTTCAAGAAGAGAAGCAAATCAGGACCCTCAATATTTTCTGGTAAACCATAAAGGCGCAGGTTGTTACGACGGTTGCGATTTTCAAGGTCCTCAGTGTGAAGCTTAAGACGATGAATTTCCTGTTCTAAAAGTGGGATTTTAGTAGTAATATCTTGAACATCACTAATACGCTGCTCCATATCGAACACCTTAGCTTCCATAGTAATCCATCTGTCCTCAATTAGCTGGAGCTTCTCATTAGTAGTAGCCATAAAAGATTTGAGTCCCCTCACTTCATCCAAAATAGTGTCAAGAATAGGATTTTGAGATGATAGAATGGGTGAGGGAGGGTCATTCTTGGCTCTCTTGGGTTTGGTACCAGAAGAGACTGCTCTAGCCACATGTGAGGCTTCACTAGCCATCTTGAAATGGTAGGATGGTCGAGAGGTGATTCTTAATAGGGACTTCGGTCTGCCCATCCAACAGAAGAGGACACCAGACTCCTCAACACGCCTTCGGAGACCAAAAACAATGAAAAAAACAGCCAAAAGAAAAAGATAATAGCATGTGCACGATAAAAACGTCACCTTCCGTCAGCACTCCGGTGATATTATACACTCGTGAGCATAACAGCAACACGACTAAAAATGACCAAACACCAAGAGGCTAGGAAGTGTGACGGAAAATAAATCAGGTTAAAGTAGGCACATATTAAATATAAGGAGCCAGAGAAAAAAGAAGAAAGTGCACCTGGCAACGCCTCTGAAGAGTCTCCAGAACTATGTTAAAAAAAAAATAACATGCTGCAGCTTAAGCACGAGGTATGAAGGTAAGAACATAACACCAGCTGCGAAGCGTGGTATCCGGCAACAGTCATTTCATATTTGATGCAGCAGGAATATGAAATACAAAATAGAAGAAGAAAAAAAAAAAAAAACGTTGCCGCGCGTTATAACCAGGAACGCCGGGTTACCTCATATCATGCAGCAATGTGCGAGCGGTCATCACAAAATGGCGGCCGCCGCTCGCATCTCACTGAAGAGAAGACACCAGCACGATTATTGGGTCCAGAAAAGCAGAATCCAAGGTCAGAGCGAACAGAAGCGCCGCACCAACCTTTCAGCAATTCAGACCCATCTTCGAGGGGTCCCCAGGGGTCAGATAACAGGCTGAAACAAACAAAAACTCTCCGCGTACAAGCGGAGCTCACGGACACGCCGCCATCTTCCTGCGGCGCGAGACCACGCCCCCAAGAATATCTTGTTCCTGACTTTTTGTTAGATAAAAGTGGTGCTTCCATTTGCGCCTACCTGGCTCACTCTGGCTTACTTTCACTGCGAGGTCGGCCTCGGGGATGTAGACCTATACGCTGTGTCTATCTCTACAGTTTTCGCTCTGCCAGTGCACAGATGTAGGCAGTATAGCTGTGTATCTGTTTTTTGTGCCCACATAATAAACATGATTCATTCCTAAAGTACATTTGGTTTGTTGTTAAAAATACAAGTTATGCAGCAGAGTGAATCATATATCAAGAATGACTAACTTACCCACCGTGAGAAGGCCCCCATCTGCACAATTTTGTAATTCCAGTGCCCCCACAGCCTCTATACTCTTTGGCATCCTCTAGTAACCTGCAACTACACTTTGTTTCTTCCCAGCGGCAGGTGCACAAACCTGCCCATCTTACATAAACATACTGTGTATTTGTATGCACGTTCACCCCTAACGGGGTATCTTGGCGCTGCATAACAGAAGTTTATTGTTAGGCATCTCACTGATACTCATTTTATCGACCTCAGATGGATTAAAGTGTGAGTAGACCCGCGGGGATTTGAACCTGTGACCATGAGGTCGAACACAGGCCCCTGCATTGGATGCATCAGTCCACTGAGCCACCACTTTCGCACCGAGGCAGCATCGCAGGGTGCTGAGGAGAGGAAGAGCTGCCAAGACAAGATAGGAGTGTATGTGAGAGGGGCTGGACCAGCTGGTCGCCCATGGCTTCCGAAGTCTCCTTGTAGGGGACAAGCCATAAGGGGGCAGGTAGGGGTCAAGGAAAGACAGGCAGCACGGATTTACCCTGAGAGGGAACACATGTACACGGCCGCCATTTTTTACCCTTAAGAATTGTTGAACTTTGAAAAGCTTCAAACTGACCACTGACTATGCTGAGATTTAACCCTATGTGAGTAACATATAACCAACAAGTGAGTGGTTATCTGCACAATATTAGTGTCACTTGTTGGTGACACTAGGCCAGTGCAGGCACTGAACATTGCAGACGTAAGTTGGTGACACTAGGTCAGTGCAGGCACAGAACATTGCAGATGTAGGTTGATGTGACTAGGTCAGTGCAGACGTATAACATTGCACACGTACATTAGTGAGATTATGTCAGTGCAGACGCAGAACATTGCAGATGTAAGTTGGTGAGACTAGGTGAGTGCAGGCACCGAACACTGCAGGCATAAGTTGGTGACACTAGGCCAGTGCAGGCACAGAACATTGCAGATGTAAGTTGGTGACACTAGGTCAGTGCAGGCACAGAACATTGCAGATGTGGGTTGATGTGACTAGGTCAGTGCAGACGTATAACATTGCACACATAAAATACTGAGATTATGTCAGTGCAGACGCAGAGCATTGCAGATGTAAGTTGGTGAGACTAGGTGAGTGCAGGCACCGAACACTGCAGACATAAGTTGGTGACACTAAGCCAGTGCAGGCACAGAACATTGCAGACGTAAGTTGTTGACACAAGGTCAGTGCAGGCACCGAACACTGCAGACATATGTTGGTTACACTAGGCCAGTGCAGGCACAGAACATTGCAGACATAAGTTGGTGACACTAGGCCAGTGCAGACACAACATTGCAGATGTAAGTTGGTGAGTCTAGGTCAGTGCAAGCACTGAGCATGCAACAATGGCGAATTCCATTAGAATTGCCATGCAGGAGTCCCTGAATGAATTACCCGCAGTATGCGCAGTGTAAACAATAATTAAACAGACTTTAATGAACGCCACAGAGGCTGAGAGACCTGTTTTAAGATCACAATCAGAGCGCCATTTAACTTCCAGAAATGTATTTAGCGTAAGCACAGGGGACTCACTTTTTTTTTTTTAAGTTCCTGGAACGGACAAGGACAACAAACAATCATCAAAGGCTATATTGACTTTGAGACGATTTACTCAGGAGCCACGGTTTCGGATCTAACCACTGAAGAGAAAGCTCAACAGACGGTGGCCAGTAAAGCCAGTGCAGAACTCAAAAGTGTGTGACTTCAAGAAGGCCGCAGAGCATTGTGGTAGATGTAGTCCTTACATTTCTACATTTTCATTTAATCAGATGATTAGTGGTACATTTTCTTCTTTAACTTTAAACACTTGGGTTCAACTTTCAGAGAGATACTCTCATGATGTGATTATGTTTTGGGACGGGAAATGTCGAGTCCCTCAGCAACAAGGCCATAGAAATAGAAGGTAACCCCTCTCCCCTTCCTCTTTACAAATTTTCACACACTTCACGCCCACCAAGACAGCCAGACACCACACTTTTAAAGTTTTGGATACAGATTTTACAATCTCAGGCCATATTTATTAAAAGAACTCAAAACATAGCAAACCGTATGCAACATCCCAGAGGAGCAAAATTTAAATAAAGAGCGGATGCCGCAATGGCTTATAAAGTAAAGAAACGAAAAAACTAATTTTTTCTATTTCTTTACTTTTTAAACCCACAGCAGCGCTCGCACTTTAGCTTACAACGTTTACAGCTTAAGCTCAAGTGTGGCTATGGGATCAGTAAATGTACACGAGCGGTGTTGTGGACATAAAACGTATGCGCTTGGCCCATGAACTGGGCGCCAGGTAAAACTTACCCGACATTTTGCAGCCCTCTGCCTGTCCAGGGTGACTGCTTCTGGAACAAGCACGCGAGTGGTGCGCGCGCGCATGCCACAGAGAGACATCTGGTTTGAATTATCGCACTCGCGTCTGGGCACGATAATACAAACCAGATGGTGCCTGTGCGGGTAGCCGCAAGCAGTAGGCCGTGGGCGGGACAAAGGCGGGACATGCGCCTGCTTTTACCCAATTGCGTGCTGTCTTTCTTAGAAAGACGCACGCAAAAGCCAATAGCCTGTGACGAAAAGCTCACCACACGCACAAGAGTGTGGTGAGCTTTTCAAAGCCCCTTACAAGAAGTCTCACCAGTGCAGCGCATGCGCGCTGCTACAGGCTCGACCTAAAAAGGGTTGAAATAATAACTGATACCTCTGTGGTGGTTTGTGGACTTTATTAAAGAACCATATTTTTTGCTCACAAGTATAATTCTAAACAGTATGGGGCATATGCATCAACCAAAGGAATACCGATTCCTTAATAGCGAAAAATAAGGAATCGCCATTAAGGAATCGGTATATGGCATGCATCAACAGATTCGGTAAAATTTAGCGATTCCTTATAAATCGCTAAATTTACCGATTTCGCAATAGCGGGGCATGCAAACTCCCATTAGCAAATTGCGAGTTCGGTAATACCGAATTAGCTAATACCGAGTTCGGTAATACCGAGTTAGCTATTACCGAATCGGTAATAGCGAAATCGCAATTTGCCGCGTCGCTCCGGGAACGTGCAGATGACATCACCAACCAGGAAATACTGCAGCCCCACCCACATAGCCTCGACAGAGGAGCAGACAGGAGCTGGGAAGGAGGACTGCCTGTGCAGAGTGAGGCCACACCGACCCAGCAAATCCAAGGAAACACACATCATGGCGCAGGAAGTGCCATCCAGCGCTGAGTCAGCACGCAAGCGAAAGCGAAAGTTTTCGGACAGGGAGCTCGAGTACCTAATCGAGGGAGTCACCAGCGAACACGATCGCCTCTTTGGCAAGCTGTCCCTCAAGGTGCCTGAGCAGGAGAAGCGGCGCATATGGCTGCGCATCCGTGAGAGGGTGAATGCAGTTGGCGTCACCACCCGCAGCATCGACGACCTCAAAAAAAGGTGGTACGACCTGCGGAAGCGTGCCAAAGAGAGGATTGCGGAGAGGCTCCGGGAGTCGAGCAGGACTGGAGGCGGACGATCTACAGCACCATCCAACACAGCCCTGGAGGACCTTGTGGAAGGGACGATAGAGCGGGAAGCCGTCGTGGGGGTGACCCAGATGGACACGTCCGGCGCAGCCACAAGTGCCCAAGGTAAGATGCATGCCTGTGCCCACATCCAGCGTAGCGTAAATCCATTTCCACGCCCCCAGCCCGATCCCAGTGTGTCTGCAGCGCTGGCACAGACAGCTTTACACATGACACTAGTGCATCCTGGGAGTTGTAGTCTAGTCAGCCCAGTGTGCATGTACAGGCGTAAATCCAATGACCATACACCACAGCAGTTGAACATGGATGGAGACTGTTCATTTAGTGGACCACAGAGGGACATTTATGTGTACAACACTATGTAGTTGTAATTATCCCACTAACCATGCACTGTTTCACACACAGATGCATCACCTGGGGATTCGGACGACAGCGGCCAGCTGATCATCTCGGAAACACCCGTAGAGTCAGACCAGGAGACAGCGCAGGACGCGCATGCATCGCCAACCCATGCCACACCAACAGTACCACCTCCACCAGCACCACCAGCAACGCCACCAGCATCAGCGCCACAAGCAACGGCACCAGCACCAGCGCCACAAGCAACGGCACCAGCCAAACAGGCTGCAGCTACTACAGCCACAATAGCGCAGAGGCGCAGGTCCCAAGTTGCGCCCTTGCAGGAGATGGAAACACCCTCCTCGAAATTGGCACCCAGGCAGCGCACATACACACCACCTGATGCACCACCTGGAGGCGCAAGACACACACGGCGGCACAGGGCTCGTCGCAGTTCCGTCTCCTCAGCCGAACAGGATGTCCCAACAACCTCTGCAATTGAGGAGAGGATGCTGCGTACACAGCGCCTGCAGGGACGACATGTGGCTAGCATCAGCTGCAATATCGTGCGCCTTTCCAGGGAGATGCGCGCCATGACTGCAGCAGTCACGGACATGAGCACGGCGGTCAGGGACATGACCACTGCGGTTGCAGAGGGCAATGCGCAGCTCAGGGAGGAGGTACATGAGCTCACCCGTGCCATGAGGGAGGGCCATGAGTGCCATAAGAGGAGGCACCGGCAGCAACCGTTGCGTTCCGCCGCCGCTACCAAGGCCATAACATGGCACAGCAACAGCACCGCAGTGTTGGCACGCCGCTCAGTCTCCCTGCAGGTGGACCTTGGGCACTTCTACGGGGATGTCGCTAAGTCACTAGGCCACATCACCACTGCAATGGAACACCTACAGAGCAGCACATGCAGTGCTGCTGCATTGGGAGGGGATGACACAAGTGAGGCTGCCTCCAGTGTCAGCAGCGTGTCACTGGCACAGGCCAGCACCAGGCGCCGCAGTTCGCGTGCCTCCACGGGGACAGGCCGTGGTGAGGCATTGGATACACCTGAGCGGAGGCTTGGGGTACGTGGGAAGCGCCACTAGACAGTTGGACATGCATGCAGGACCATGGTGGGGCAACCATGGCCATCCAAATACTGTGTATGCACATGCGTGACTTTAAGGCACCTTTAATTTACATTATTGCAAATGGAGCATGATTTACAATGCTAGTTTTGTTGCACAATCCTCTGTGCTACTGTGCATTAAACAGTTGCACCCCAAACTAACTTGTAATGTCTCATTTTCCAATGTTTCAAAAATGATTTTGCATTATGTATGTCCGCCTCCTATGGCCCTCTGCTGTGTTTGGGATGTGTGCCTGTCGTTGTTGGGCGGGTGGTTGGTCATCCCTGTGCTCCGCATCCCTGTCCACCTCTATGGGTATCCCCCTTCTGGTGGCAATGTTGTGCAGCATTGCACATACAGCAATTATCCGGCAGCATGTTTCCGGTTGGTATAGCATGGCGCCGCCAGTCTTGTGCAAGATTCTGAAGCGGCTCTTGAGAATTCCAAATGTCCTCTCTATCACATTCCTAGTGCTGATGTGTGCAGCGTTGTAGCGATGTTCCTGCGGGGTTGCTGGATTTAAGTATGGGGTGAGTATGTATTCACGCAGGGCGTAAGCACTGTCACCTAGAAGATAGAAGCATAGACTTAGCATTGGTGATGTACATACATGTGTGGTGTTAGTGTGGGGAAGCGTATTTCTACGTACCTAGCAGGAGTCCCTCTCCAAATTCTCCGTTGATTAGTCGCCTGTGCATTCCACTGTGGCGGAAGATGTAGGAGTCGTGTGTGCTCCCTGGGAATTGTGCCACTAGGTCCGTTATGATGTTATTGGCATCGCACACAACCTGCACGTTGATCGAGTGGTATGACTTGCGGTTCCGGAAAATGTACTCATTAGCTGCGGGAGGACATATGGCGATGTGCGTGCAGTCGATGCATCCAATCACATGTGGGAATTGTGACACCTGATAGAAAGCCTGTTTGGTGCGGTCCAACTGCTGTGGGGTTGTGGGGAAGCTGATGTGTGTGTGGAGCATTGTCAGCATGGCATCGAGGAATTTCTTGAAGAAGCGTGACAGTGCGCTTTGAGAAACCCCTCCGGCCACCGCAATTACCCCCTGGAAACTCCCTGAGTCCAGTAGGTGCAGGCTGCATAGGACCTGAACGTGCGCAGGGATTGCATTCGTCCGGTGTGTCTGGTGCTGCAGTAATGGTTCCAGGTCTGCAATCAGGCGCATGATCATGGCACGATTGAGGCGATACTTCTGGTACACCTCGTCCTCATTCTGCCCGAGCAAGGTTATGCGCAGTCTGAAAACCCGCTCCTGGACCCTTCTCCTGCGCTGTCCTGCTGCATTGATCCGCATCCTCCTTGCAAGCACGTAGAGGGCAGCCAACAGGGTCTCCTGGGCCACATTTAAGGGTTTAGTGATTGCCTCAATCATTTGCACATGTAGAAAAATTTTTTGCATTACTTTTTTTTTTTTTTTTTACTTTACCTCCAGGTTTTGATTCCCCTTATTTAGCTCTGGCAAAATAGCGAATTTTGGGATTTTCGTTATTAGCGAGTTTTGTTGCATTGGGGTGCGATTCGTTATTTGCTATTGGCACTTTCCGGGAGCTGTTAGTGTTTCGGTAACAGCAAATTCTGTATTTAGCGATTCGGTAATTTAGCATTTTGGGTATTAGCGATTCGGTATGTTAGCGGATATTTATTTTGCGATTCGTTATTTGCTCACGTTTTGGGTTGATGCATTGGGATTGGGTATTTGGGACTCGCTACCGGGAGCTAATAACGATTCGGTATTTTACCGACTGGATTTTGGCTTGATGCATGAGGCTGTAAATTACTGTGGCAGTGTAAGTGCCCTAGGCATAAAAGGATGATATAATTATTTATAGAAGAGGCTTTAATTGATACTGCCAATATATATTCAGTAATTGTATACAGTAAAGTGACTCAGAAAACTTCCTGCTAGTGCACAGGAGATATGATTGAAAATGTAACAGATTTTATTTTTGGCCCTGACAAGTCCACATTTGACAAAATAGTACATAATTATGAACAGAAAACAATACATACCACATTAGGTCCTATGTCACAACAATTGACATCTTTATTAAATTATCTCCTTCTCAATCAAGAGAATACTAATTTACAATCGCAAAATCTACCACAAAATCTGATGCATTAGAAAATCTTAAAAGAGCTTACTTTGACACTTTTCCAGATGTTTCTGGTCTACAGAAGAACTCTATAGGTGATTCTAATGACGCTCTTGACAATTCTATGGATACAGATCCATCTGATGATGATGACAGGTCTTGAAGACCAATATCATAAAAACTAAAAGAATCCCTAGATGAGGTGGATGAAGGACCCTCTAACAATCAAGCATCCCATTAATTCTCTATAGGTTCCCACATTTGATCCTGAGGATATTATTCATTCTAGGTCCTCTGAATGGACACCTTCTTCTAGAACAAAGATTGTATATAAAGTAGAATAAGATAACCCTGCCCAAATTAAGTTAGGAATCGACTCCCTGCTGAGTGTCCTAGACCATCCATTTCAGATAATTTTAGCTAATCCATCTGATATTGATTCAAATTGTCCATATGTTTAAGGAAATATTTCAAATAACTGATAGATGGATCCTGAAAAGCCTGTCAGGATAAGTTTTTAGATTTGTTTGGTCCTCTTTCAAAAATATTAAATCTTACATTTTCTGCCAAAGACCAAGGCAGTTCAGTTGATCTGAATATATTAGCTGGATGGGCTCAAAGGGACATATGTCTTTTTGGCAATGCAAATTGGGCAATCTCAATTAAATAAAGATGGTCCATATTATTACGAATATACCCAAACTGAGTGATTTAGTCACTAATGAGGCAGGTCCTTCAGCTGATGGTCTCGTTTTTGCTAATACTTTTGTCAAGGAGGTGACTAGATTTGGGAATATTTTCACATCTCTTGACAAAGCACAATCTGCTTTGAAGAACGTCTTTCAACCAAACCTTTTCAGCGAGGCTGGCAGATGTAGAGGCTGCTCCACCAGCTGATCCCTCTGCCAGGCTCCGAATAGAGGTTTCTCATGCAACAGGAGTTTTTGGATTGACAATCAAAGGTCTACCCATTCTTCGCATCTAGAGGCAGAGGTCACAGAGGGCACAATCCATGTGGAAACATCCGTGGACACGCTTCAAACTCTACCTTTTCCTGTAAGTATTTTTCCCACCAGAATTGGGAGGGAAAATTCAATATTTCATAAACAATTGTAGAATGTTATCAAATGACGCTTGGGTTCTTCAACCTGTTTTGGGTTTCTATCAAGAATTCTATTTAACCACAATGCAGACAGTTTTACCAAAAAAAGATATGTTACACAGAACAAAAAATTTATTTTATAGATCAAGAAATCAAATCTCTCCTTCACAAAAAAGCAATTACTTTAACTTCACTCCACCCCAAAGGATCTCAGCAACATTTTCCTGAAAGACAAGAAAGGAGGAGGTTTTTGCTTAGTGATAAACCTCAGAGAATTCAACTCATTGATTCTGTACAGACATTTAAAAATGGAAGGGATTCATCTTTTGAGAGACCTTCTAAGAGAAAAAGACTTTATGATCTGTTTAGATCTCAAAGGTGCTTATTTAACAATCTCAATTTATGCACCTCATTGGAGATACCTTCCGTTTTTATGGAGAGATCAAATTTACCATTTTTAGCTCTACCTTTCAGCCCCTTGGTGTTTCACCAAATTGATAAAAACCTGTTGTGGAACTGTTAAGAGCTCAAAGAATACATTTAATTATTTAGCTGGATGACATTCTAATAATGTCTCAAGACCTTATTTTTCTCCTTCAGCAATGCATCTAAATCTAAGCATGTCCATACTACAAAATCTAGGATTTGGCATAAACGAAAAGAAATCGGACCTTTCTCCAACTAATCAAATTATATTTTTACGATTTGCAATAGATTTAATATTGGCTAATCTCTCTCTGGCCAAATTAGGAAATAGGAGCTATCAAGAAGAAAATTTGCAAAGATTGATAAAAAAAACTTGAATACTCTTCGCTGGGTAGTGAAGTTAGTAGCTCCAGGCTGCTTCGAGTCAAGCTATTTTCCCGAGTCCTTATCATTATTGTGCACTTCAAAGGTTGAACATTCTGAATTTACAGAAATTACTTTCTTATTTAGATCAAATTCAACTTTCCACAAAGGCTCGTCAAGAATTACAATGGTGGCTCACTCACATGGAAGGTTGGAATGACAGGGCCATTTTTATTCTCATTCCATTCAGGATCTTTTCTTCACATAAATTATTTGGAACTCCTGCAGGATATTTTTCAATTTGTTCCTTTACCCCTAATATCCCATTGTTGTATCCTTGTGAAAATGGACGTTTCGGCGGTTCAATATGTGAATTGCCTTGGATGGACGAAATCCCAATTATTAGCCGAAATAGCCAAGGAATTTTGGAATTACTGCCTCTCTCACAACATCTCTACTCTGGTATTTCATCTTACAGGCAAAATTAACAAAGATGGTGATTGGAATTCTTAACACCGCAGAAATTCTAGCGAATGGAAATTAAATTCTACATTATTGGCAAAGATAATGCAAAATGGGGACTCTTTCAGAGAGATCTTGTTGCCTCCATTCTCTTATTTCGACTCCTTTTGTTTTTCATCTGGAGGTTGGATTCCCTTAGCTCTTGCGACTGAAGTTTTTCTTAAAAAATTGAAGGGAGTTAATTATGCTTTCTCTCTACTCTCAATGATTCTGAGAGTTGCTTAGCAAATCAGGAAACAGAAATCAAATCTCATATTAATAACTCTGTTATGGAGAACACACTGTTGATTTCCCATTCTTCTGAAACTGTCTAGCCAACCTCCTTCAACTCTACTGAAATTTCCATCTGTGCTCCTAGATCAATTGAATCAACTACATCCATTAGTCATTCATTATCTTCTATGTTTGGTCGCTTGGAGACTTTCCAGAGACGTTAAGTGCCATGACTTCTGGAACGAGCTCTCAACTTCATTGACAAAGTCTGGTCTGATTCAACACATAAAAGGTATCTATCAACATGTAACAGATGGTCTAGATGGTACTTGGAATGGAGTTTGAATCCAGTGGCAGAGCATGTCATCTCAGTAGTCAATATTTGGACTTCTTTAGCTTCTGAAGGACTTTGAAATAGAAAAATTAATTTTTATTGTTCTGCAATTTCAGTGGGTCATATTTCAGTTGCTGGTCATCCTTTAGGTAGGCTGTACTCAAAGTACGGCCTGCGGACCAGTTGCGGTCCGCTAGGCCTTTCCATGCGGCCCCCGTGTAAAACAGCAGACAGTTCGGAATCAACTGCAATTCCGCCTGTTGCGATTCCTCGGGGGCCGCATTCACTGTGAAAAGCATGAAAGAAGTTTGCGCAGAATCAGTGTCTCGCAAGCTTACCCGCAAAAGGTCATCCTCCTGTAGCTTCCAATTAGAAACAAACTTGATATACATCTGTTCAGGCGCGCAACGCCCATTGGACTGAAAGGGCTTCAGCCCGGACGCCCACTCCCCCCCGCCCCCCCGGCCATCGTGTGCGTCAACCCAGGTGAGGCAGCTTCCCAGGCACATACACAGACAGCTTTTGAGCTGCTGTAGGCTGGCTGGTCCGTCTTACTGCAGCCCCACCCGAGTACTTAACAGGTCTTTAAAAGACCATTTACGTGTTAACAACGCTTTGTTGTTTTTCACCCCTTCTTAGTGTCCCTGCATCTCCACTCTGCCAATTGCTGGAAGAATGGGCTTCCCCTCTAAACTTTTAGTAGCCCTCCCCCCCCCCTCCCCGAAATTTGGCACTAGTTGCGCCTCTGCATCCGTTGGTGGTAGGTAGATAACATATCTTCTTTTAGGGCAGGAGCATGAAAAGGAGAAACTGCCTTCATGTTGTTGGTGTTGTTTTTCACTTTCTAACTGCCACAATGAAAAGCCCCCTTGATTTGTTTGCTTTGATGCGGTGGTTTAATGATTGAAAAGAGATGTTCCTTCTTGCCACATATTGCTCTGGGCAAAGACGTGAATAAACATGAGAAATTAAGCATAATTTAATTGTCCTCTGATGTTGCTGGGCTATACTTGTTTTCCATTGAACAAAAATAAATGACAGAAAAACACTTTTAAAGTACGTTTGGCCCATATGCAGGGGGCTTGTATTTGTGGGCTGGCAACTGCCAAAGATCACCGACGACGCCAAAAATCAGCACGCAGAATCTAATGATCAACCTGTTACCAGTGACAGCTCAAAATGGCCTCTAGAACTGGGCAGGTTTTAGAATGGTTGTGCGTTTAATTTCCGTCACGAGGACAACGAGTTCTCTTTCGTGCACTCTGATTCTTTGCCTCATTGAACAATTCTGGCATCAGGGGTGTGCTTGTTTCCTTAATCCGTGTATCAACTGTGAGAAACCTCTGTGTGCCAACCTTGTGTGTTCTTCTAAGTGTGGTGAAGGCTGTCTCACCTGAGTCTCTGTCAGAAATAACATGCTCAACTCTTACAGGAACACATATTTTCTGAAAGTGAAGATTGTATACCCTCTTTTTTCTGTATTTTAAAGATTGTTTGTAGCACATACAAGTAATAAAGTAAGACTTTACATATACAAAGCAAACACACGAGGTACTGAAAATAAAAGTTGTACTATGAAAAACAAGACACAAGAGAAAGAAACTTTGCAAACAACTTGCAGCCTCATTCGAGAGCTGCGGTGAAAATGGGCGCAAAAATCTCTTCACAAAATATCATAAATGTTACCCTATCCAGTGGGGACTAGAGCAAGGAAATGGTCTTTGAAACTGGTTTTAACTTTGACCTTACTCTATCCTCCTTACGATACTGTGTTTTTCCCAAGCAATTTTCGCCAGATATTAATTGAAGGCAATTACAGATGCAAAAACACAGCAAATAAGCTAAATTTGCGCAAAACCAATGATTGAAAAAAAAGGTGCAAACCGTGATTGTGCCAGATTTTACAATTACCATCGCACCCAGAAGGAGCCCATTATAATTTTGCTCTTTATCTTGGTGTTGTTTTTTGCTCATGATGTTACTGGATAAATCAAAATGCAATGGCCAACTCGTGGTGAGGACCAGAAACACCTGCAGCCACAAACAGCCGACCCTTTAAACAATGGATGAATGACTCACAACAAAATAAAGGTACAACGGCTTGGCCTGATTCTCTGATGTGAGCCTCAGGAGCAAAGGCACTTGAGTCAGACAAATGGGTTTTTCTACTTTTTGGGTAAGTTGATAGCACTCACTGCCGAGCTCAGTGGTATAACGCAAAATGATGGGGGCCCCCCTGCAGAATGTGATGAGGGACCCCGGAGTCTCCCTAGATCACTGATATTCATAGGCCTTTGGCTAAATGGTGGGGCTCCCCTTGAACGGCTGCCCCCTCCACCCACCCAGGGACTGCAGGGGCCTGCGTTATGCCCCTGGCTGAAATCATTCCTGTTGGACGGCGGTACTCAAAGTACGACACACGGGCCACTTGCGGCCCCCATGGGAAAACAACAGCAGTCACGGAATCTACGCCATTTCTGCTTGCTGTGATTCCTGAGGGGGCCGCATTCGCCTGGAAAAGCATGAAAGGAGCATGAGCAGACAATTAGCGTCTCGCATGCTCACCCGCACCCCCCTCTCGCCCTCATCTGCCTCTCTGACGTCACTTGCTCAAGAGTGGTGAACATTGAGGGCAACACAACAGAAAAGAAAAGTTGTGATAGAGTGCCAGGCTGTGGGATGGGCCAGGAAAAAAAGTGATTTATTAAGCCCAAAGTGGTGGGTAGAGGTAGGATGGGGGCAAAGCAGAGGAATATAGCAAGCATGAAACCCTGGGACCCTGACACAGTAGGGCCAGAGTTAGAGTGCAGGGTCAAAGTGAAAGCCTAGGCTCACAGCAGACCCCATGAGCAGAATCATTGAGAATAGGGCTCAGGGAAGATTAGTAGTAGACGTGCTGCCTGATACATGCATTATTATGAAATGACATGCACCTACCTGAGATTATAGTCATTTTGGAGATGACACTACAATGCCTCTGCTGCATTTTTGCAAGTACTCTCTAAGTCCATTACGAATATGGCAGTCTGCTGTCAGTTATGCTTTAATTGCCTGAGGTTGCATGCATGTGGTAAGTTTTATGAGCTGGGGTTTGTACAGCGGACTGGACAGAGGACAGGAAGCCTACCTCTATCAATTTACTTTGCATTTACACCTCTGAGTTTTGCAGGATGATCTTGGGGCTTCGTACTGTAAACTCTCAACAGGGCCATTAAGGGGTTGTTCGGAGCAATTATACGAGGCATAGGGGTAGGAGTTGTGTCTTCTACTGAAAGACAAATAAAGAGAGTGGTTCCAAGAACATTTAGTAGATGGAAGTGATAAGTGTCACTCAAAATGTCACACATAAGATGCAACAGTGTCACACATAAGCAGTCCTCACACATGGAAATGTCACACATAAGCTAACTGAAAACTTGGCATCCCTGCCAAGCATAGTGGTTTTCCTTGGAAGGTTTCTCCTGATTTATGCAACCTATGATGCAAATAAGGGGAATGTTGATTTGGTCTGTTTTAAAAATCCACATAAGGGATCTAACTTGTGGTCATTGATGTAATGCCAATGAGGACAAAGCTGGCAGGTTTTCAGATTGCATATGTGTGCCATTGTCAAGGTTTCAGTGTACACATAAGTTCTGTTTTACAACCAAATGCATGCCACTTAGAGTGACACTTTCTTGCAAGCGAACCAAAGCAATGAAGTCCATGGGAAAAGATAATTATTGTAAATTCCACCATTTTGAGCTAGGAGAAGCTCTAAAAATATCTTGAAACTGATTCAAATTCTCTGAAATGGAAGGTCACTAAACAAGACGTTGCTGGGATGTGGGCCGGCTGAACAGACTTCCTAAGGTACTGCCCTTGCTAGGTGGTAGGGGCGAAGGTGGAAATGCAAATGCCCTTGTGAAAGGCTTTGCAACATCCATAATTAGAAGGCTTACGAACTTCAGATAGTACTCGTTTACATATGACCTTGTATATAGCATTCACATTTTTCCCCCAATTAGGATATGCCCCCTGGTGGAAGGTATACTATTGATTATGTGGGTTACGCATTCTCACCAAAACTACTAATTTTCACATTTCCAACAGTGCCATGAATTTACTGAACAGAAGAACCCACTAGATAGCAGGCGTGCACCAATTAAGTTAATTTGTGAATGTAAGCGAGAAGATTTATTTCTGATCACCATGTGGTAAATCCACTCTGTGCAAGTGGGGGCCTAAGAACAGGGAACTGGGTGTTTGTCAAAATAAGGCTAAGATGGCAAACTATGGTCAGAAACACACAGACCCCAGTAAAATAAAAATATTGACAGTATTTATTAGGGCTACATACACACATATATTGCATTTCGAAATACAGCATTGTCTATTAATGTTTTGGAAATGGGTGATTTTTTTGAGCCCAGTAACCCCGCCTCCACTTACCCCGCATCCCCACCAACCCCACCCCCATCTCGCAGGCCAATCTGTGCGGCCCTCAGCCACAAACCAGACTGTAATTTCGGCCCCTGGGAAAAAGTTTGTGAGTACCCATGCTTTAGGTGAACATTCTCTTATTTCTAAACTTTTAAGAGGTATTAGATTTTCTTCTCCTCCTTTTTAAATTTTTTTGTTCGTTATGGAATATTTCTATTGCTTTAAGATTCCTTCACACTTGGCCAGATAATAACTATCTTTCCAGAAAACAGTAGCCTGCCAAACTATCTTTTATTTTGTTTATCATCTTGTAAGATAGTTTCACATATCAGAACTTTGGATCTTAGTGGTAGGTATTTCTTCACTCTAGAAGGAGTCACTTTTTTAATCTCTAAAACAACAGAATGTGTTACTAAACATATTACTTATCATTCTTTCCCTGGAGGCAAAAAACTATGTGTAGTTCATTGTTTAAAAATGTTTTAATCTGTTACTAAAGAGTTCAGATCTTCTCTGTCAGGTCAGTTCCCAATTTGTTTTGTACATCCTTACACTTCTGTTTCTTCACCCACTTTAGCAAGATGGATAAAATGGATTTTCTGCGAAGCAGGTATTGATGTGTTTATTTTTGGAGCTCATTCTATCAGGGGTGCATTAGTATACACATTGTTTGATATGGGAGCATGCTTAGAAGAGATTGTTCGTATAGCTGATTGGTCTTCAGATTCTATGTTCAAGGAATTCTATTACAAACCAGTATGTAGCCCTTTGCCTTAGTTGTTAATGAGCTTTGAACCTTCAAAATCAGAAGCCTCCAGCCCTGACATAGAATCGAAAATTTTATAGCATTTGTGAACAACAATTTTCATTCTATTAAGGCCACGGAGGCAAAGATTATTTGCACCCATATTTTACTGTTTATTTGAATGTTATTCTTGACAAAGTGCAAATGAACAAAAATTACATTTAACTATCCCTATTGTAAGATGACTAATACATATTTATTCTTTTTTCTTAACATTATGTATTTTCTAGTTTCAGACCAAAAACAAAAATAAGTCTGATGCCTTCAATTTTCAGATGGCTCTACTGCCTCGCAGAAAGAGGATGATTTCTATTGAACATGATGACATATCTACTATACTCAATGCTGATAGGCTGTATTTTCTGCACTGGTGGGACTTGCAGACCGTTATATTCATGGGTATTGTAGTTTTACACCATAAACATTTTTCGTTATATACATTTTAGTTGTTGGCTGCTGAGAATAGAAAGTGAAGGGGAGACTGCTTAATCTTCACCTCCATGTCCTTAATAAAATTGAAAATTCTTGTTCATGAATGGTATACAGTTTTTGATTAGTGTTATGCAGGATTTTGTTGGCATTGATGTGATCTTTTGATTCATTGTTCATCAACTACTTTCTCAGTGATCTAGCAGATGAAGGGAGATGGGTGAAGGCCCAGTAGTTGGCGAGGTCCTTTGGGTAGAGTGTGGATTTCTCCAGTAGTGGCAACGCCAACATGTCTTGTTTTATTGTGCTGGTGCGCACAGAGGCATGTACAAATGTGCATAGACTATTTGTAGATGGCTTTCTGTGTCCTGTATATCTGTGCCCTTTTTTACTCCCCAATATTTGTTGCTGTTTTGTATTTCTCAAGCTTGCTGTGCTGGTGCCATGAAATACCCAAGAGACGTCAACTGAAGAGAGACTACTCCACAGCCCAAACATCCTTCACTGTAAAGAAACCTTTCTGCTAATTCAATCTTTGTCTGTTTAGACTGCGTGGATCTCTGCACCACTCCTTAACTTTGTTTCTGAACTGGTACACACAGACAAGAGACTAAAGCTCCTAAAAAAAACCTGATGTGTAACCAACTTATAAACGGTCATATTTTAACCAAACTTCTTCCAGAAACCTCTGAGGGACTTGTACTTACACTCTAGGGACATCCAACCCTAGTGGTCACCCACAACAAACAATAAATAAGATAAAACAATAAAAACTTGTTGCACTGTTTTCTAATTCGATAAAAATATACCTCAACAAGAATTTATGGCTGGAAGTTTATGATAACTCAGGACACATATTCTATGAAGAAATCGTTAGAAAATAGTGCCAAACCACATGCCACCTCCAATTCCCCACATATAGAGGGCAACGACATTATCTCAGAACAAATCCAGAGGACTGCTGGCTGGCCTCCGGTTCTGTGCTAAAGGGAAATAACAAGCTCCAGAGTCCTCCCTGCAACTGCCCAAATGGCCTACTGCAATTGGACCTACATGGACCTGAAACTGGATCTGCCTGAGCCCTGCTGCCCTCTACTAGAATGAGTCCCTGATCCCAAAGAGGCACCTCACCAGGTCCAGGGCTCTTGGTTGGCATAATAGTGCACTATGCTGAAGAAAAAGGAGAAATCCCAAAGTTTTGGGCTCTTTGAGACCACAAATGTGTCCGTTCCCGCTGAGATCTTGGCCCTCGCACCAATCACTAACACGAAGCTCCATTGAACCAAACTATTCGTGCTACAGTGACCCCTGGCAACGACGGCAATGCGAGTTCTGCACTTTGCACTGCAGTATAGACAGCAAGCAGTGACGCTAACCCTAAGCTCCAACAACCACCTGTGATGCCTGACAGGACCTCATGATACAGCGACAACCATCTACAAAGCCTTGCCTGCTCTTTGTGCTACAGTGACACCATCTGCAACGCTGCTACGTACTCCTCGCAGCATCCTCCACTGGGAATGGACTCTTTCTGCCGGACGTTGAGGAGGTAATTTTTCCAGCAGGACTAACCTGGTCCCTGTGTCCAGCCCACGCTCCATCACAGGTGGCCTGAACTTGTGACTTTCAGCGGTCTAGCACGAGCAGATACCTATGACAGGTGCTTTATGCTTTTAGGTGCTATATTTACCTACATCTTTAAAATGACATATCTCCAGTTCTACTGATTGGTTTTTTGTCACTTTGGTATCATGTTCTTTAATTACATTTTACTCTATTTTTCTAAATTAGTGTGGGGGTTTTCTCGTGTTATCACTTTATTACTGTTTGTGTGCTGCATAAATTCTTTACACTTTGCCTCTAAGTTAAGTCTGACTGTTTTTGTGCCATGCGACTGGAGGGTTAAGAACAGGTTAATTTGATGACTTTTTTGTGATTCACCCTGCCTATAATTGTGGTTGTTGCTTGAGAGGTAAATTCACCCCCTCAACCAAACCCAGTTTCTTAAAGAATCAGTTTCAGGATAACTGATATTGTGGGTGTAGACATGCTTGATATTGCTGGAAGGAGACTTGCTTCACTGAAATGGAAAACCTTTTTTTTAGTTGGCTTCTGTCTTTTTTTGGCATTGAGTAAAGGACAGAAACAGAGGGACCTGTAGGAACCTATTTTGATATCCTTTCCAGGTCTTGAGGACCATTTTAGCTTACCATTGTCCAAGACCTATTGTGAAGAATACAATATAAAGAGTGGGCTTTGGATCAACCCATTACTTATGATTGGGTGTTTTTCTTGTCTATCTTGCCTTCCTGCTGATGGTTTAATGGCTATCCTGTTCCCAAGGACTCTTTTGCCTGTTGGTCCTCACCATTAGCAAGCAACCCTCTGCAGTGAAGCAGGTAAATGCAATGAATCACACAGTTTAACATTAAAAACCCTGATTGGCTATCTTGTGGGCTTAGTCAAAATGTGGGTTGCTCCAAAATATGGAGGACCATGACAACAAAGGATGAGTGGAGCTTACTCATTGCCCCATTTTACATCTGCTGTTCTGTGGGCTGATCAGACAAGTGAATGAGATTTCAATTAACCAAGGACAAAAGGCCATTTCTCTATATGTTATTATTATCAATATTTTGTGTTAATTCTCGAGAAAACAGTAGGTTAGTATGCCTTATTACTATGAATATTATGTAGTAAATGTCAAGATAGCAATAGTCTAGAGTATAGGTCTGAAGCTACCTCAGAGCCAGACCTGAAAACACCAGACACAATGGCCCGCAGCGTGTTGATGCAGTTTGACCAACGAAGCATCGGTGTCTGGCAGGTCCTCTGGTCCTGGACCTGAATGAAACCAGTGGGTGTATTTTGTGAACTGCATCAACACTGTACCAGTACCCTGGAGGGAGGGGGCAGGGGAATTTGATGGTGAACAGCTATAACACAGACATTTGGCAAAGACAGACTTTCAGATGCCTTGTTCTCTTGCTAGTGCCTGGTGAGGCATACGGCACCTTCTCCCCTCTGTATATACCATTGGTCAACACGCACACCGACTAGCGAGCCTTGGCTGGGGTTATAGGTCCAATGTTTAATGATGGGGTATATTTTTAGGGTATTCATATTTGGGTAAGTTAACTTGTAAATATTCAAATTAAGCATATGAACTAGGTTTTCGTCATCAATCCGTGGTTGATTGAATTTGGAGGGCATATGTAAAAAGCTTATGATATTATCAAGTCCTTGGTTTGGATTGCCAATGTATGCATAAACATGCAATCACAATACTCTGCTGCACAAATCTTCTCATAGGTGCTTAAATGTGTATTTTTTTGCATTAACTAACCGAGACTGAATGGGCACAAGGGGCAGCTGAGCTGTACAGTCCTGCACATCTTTTCAACTAAGCATAAGCGTCAATCATCTATAGATCTGTGCAAAAGCTGGGTTTGCACTTGGGTTCTGCTTCTGCCCAATGATGGCAGAATAGGAGGTGGATGGTTAATGCACAGTCACCACTGATAAAGCAAAAGAGTAGAACTTAATGGTTTTATGATCTGTGGGTCTTGCCAACAAGGGAAAGCGGGTTTTTCGCAATCCAGGCCTGAAATCTGTACAATTGTTGCGGCATTATCACTTTTTCCTTAGTGTGGGAATGAAGGAATACAATTCAAACAATCAGAAGATACCTTTTGGACGGAGCTGCTGGGTGACATTTGGTAGAAGATGTTTCTAACACGCAGCTTGAAGAAATAATGTTACAGACACAAGAAGATGCTAATATGCTTATGGGAACATTTATTTATGAAGAATGGAAAACTGCTGAGTGTAATTACACAACATCTGGTATTAAAAGCAGCTTGAATGTGTTTCAGGCAATACTTAAAAGTTAAAGAAATACTTTATAAAATGAGCATTGATGACCACAATAGCACTGTATGCAGTCAAATGGAGGAATCGAAAACAATCTAGATAGATGTTGCTTTTTTCTAATATCACGTTCTCTCATTACTTTTTGACTCCATCATAACACCTTAAAGCAGATCGGCAAGCAAGACGCAACAATGTAAAGGTCCCAAATGAATTAATTCCCATAATTAAATATATGAAAAGATAGATTTCACTTAAGTTGTAGACCTGTAAAAAGATTAAAGGAATACCGGTCCTAGAAGAAGTATTTTAAAAATAATTAAAGAAATAGAGTAGTAGTAAAGTAAGCATAATTTGGTATGGGGAAAATACAAAACGTGTACAAGCAAAGGTTCTGCATTTAGGCCTTAATAACCGTTTTGCTGCTCATTCAGAAAGTTAAAGACAATTAATTTAACCTTGTAATGATTTTGTTTCCCTTTTATGATTTTGTAAAATGTGTGATGTCTGGTAGACTATGCAAACAAGCGATGTCCTCTGCAGAAGGATGATTGCTACTGTTCCCTGTACTAAAAGCCCTGCTGTGAATTTTCCCTGGATTTTGTCAATGTTCTGCCTCTATCCAAAGACACTACCAGGATTCTAAGCTTGTTATTTCATAATTTACCCGCATTCCTGTCAGCTCTGAAATTTTGGCAGCCTTTTTAAAAGCAGTGTCTGGATTATTTACTCTCCGTTCTGAATTGGTTAGTGATCAGTGCCCTGTTCGATTCATAGTTATAGAAAGTTTATACAAGTTTTAAAATATTTTTTTAATTTTTTCTTCATTCTCTCATCCTCAATCAAAAATATATACTGATAGAACCAGTGCCACTGGATGAATATCTGAAATGTTGAACAAAATAGAATTGCAAGCTTTGTTAGCTTTGGCTATAATAATGCTAAGCACATTTCTGACGTTTCATCCTTCTATACAGGAACATAATCCACCTGTGTTGCTATGTTATACATTTCATGTATTTTGCTGGGGAAAAGGACATAATGACCCCACTTACTTCAATAGATTCAACTTGGAATGGAAGAGTACATCTTGCAATCAAAAAAAACATTCCCCATTTATGCTTATATCAAAATAAAAACAGCTCCTGGTTGCATGATGGTTGCATGGTTTGTGATAGAAAATAGCTTAGTAATAAGGACCTGCCTGTCCCTAGGCCTCGTATGAAGTTGTAATTTAAATATATTGTCTCTTATCAGATGGAGAAGTGATAACTTTAGTGGCTACGAGATTGATAATAAGAGGATTCAACCTTCTTCCAATCTGTCATTATTGGATCCTGCTAGAACTAGAGAGTAAATGAAATGGTGGAGAAAAGTTGCTCTGAATTTCAGATGTAGGATATTTTGGTTTCATATTTCAGCTGAGGGTGTCTTTCTTAATTTAGGAATGAGAAGCAAAATAGGTAAGAAAGACATTCAAGTGAGCCTGCTAAGGGATAGATCATTTTATTATCAAATTGTCATTCCAGTTTCACAGAGAAACCAGGTGGTTTTCTTCAAGAGTTTTAGACTATAGAATGCATAGTATCAGCTAAGTCTTAACGAATTATGGGCCAGACGTACTAACATTAGAAATACAAATTTCCTAATTGCGACTCTCTCCAAATCACAATTAGGAAATTGGTATCTCTGATGTATGAAAGTCTTTTGAGTTACATTAGCAATTCCTAGTGGATCGCAAATAGACCTACCTCATGCACATTAATATGGGAGATCGCAATTTGCGACCCATTAGTAAACTCAGCCATCACAAGGATGGTGGCCTGATGAGGTAACCAGACCACAATGTCTGTGATGGATTTTTAATGAAGCAATAAATATATATTTCTAAATGCAGCCCATTTTTATTAACAGAAAATAGAATGCAGTTTCATTTTTAAGAGTGGGCCGCGGGCCGTTGTCCGTGGGACCACTGCCTGCTCTTAAAAAATATTATTTCTCAAAGGGGAAGGGGTCCCTTGAGTACCCCTTCCCCTTAGCGAATGGGTTACCACCAGTTTTAAACTGGTGGTTAAGTATTACCGTTTTGCGACAAGAATTCGGCCGCGAAACAGTAATACAGGCCATACTGATTCGGTATTGGAAAGGGACGCCCTAAACACGCCCCTCCCAAATACTGAATCGCATTTTGCATTTTGTACATTTGAAAAACCAATATTCCGGTTGCTTACAGCCTGATTCTGAAAATCGGACCATTTGTGACCAGAAAATGCTTTATACATCTGGCCCTTCGTGTAAAGATCGAGCTACAGAGTTGTAATTATGCAATAAATGAATTGTGGAAATGAGGTTGTTAATGAACTGTGGAGTTTCAATTAGACCGTGTGAGTCATCACTTCATATACAAATTATGGTGATATATTTTATGAACCAATGGAGCATGATGATTAAATAAGCTGCCTTTCAGTGGGCACATGCAGAAACTTGGAGGCAGCAGTGCATGTGTGTTGGAAACAGATTGATTCTTGAGATTAAAATCCTGGATGATTCCTATTACAGGGAAAAGGTTTAAGGACGTAAGCAGCGTAACGTTGAATACAATTTAGACTACGCTGGTCCTTTAGGTGAGCTACCTATACAGTGTTGCACTATTTTGTTCAGAATTTAAAGGTAGCTTTACCTTTCAAGGCCAGCTACGGTGCTTAACTGACTAGTTGCTTCAAGTTAACCTGATAATTCAGGGTTATAGACAACAACTCGATGGAAATAAGGTAAATCTCTTTCTTGGTGAAAGGACGTGGTATGTCTTGTATGTTGTGTTGGTATCTACGCAGTTAGCATTGGTATGTTTTTGGTATTATATGCAGGAGGTTTTTACAAGGGAGAATCTGGACCGAAGATTTGCATGGCAATGTCTGTAGGCAGTAGATTAGTTGGCAGAAGAAATTACTCTAAACTGTATGAGTGAATGCATTGCAATAGATTAACCCTACTCTTACACTACTTAGGCGTTTAGGCACTGGAGAATGCAAAAAATGGGTAAATCTATTTAACTCAAGAAAGAAAAAAGAAAGGTTTCCATAATTGTATTATTTAGATAGTAGAAAGCTGCCTACTTAATGTTTAACCGCCAAGAAAGCAAATTAGTGGTCTCCTATACATTGCTTCCTAGTGAAAGATAGTTGGACCAAGTGTGCCGAAGATGAACTACGTTCTTTGGAAACAGTATAAGGCCCATTGCTGAATAAACAGTGAACCCTACTAATAAAGAGATTGGTGAGAACTACAGAGAGCTTTAAAAGTTAAGCACTTGGTCGTGGGTAGACAGGGTATTTTAGCCAAGTGTGAAGAATTTGAAGAATTAGTAATGAAGTCCTAAGAGCAGTCTATCAGCCATGATCTGGACGAGCTGTGGTCTGTGGATGAGAAAGGAACTCGCTGGTAGTAGAGCTGAGACAAAGACATGGATCGCACTACAATTTTATGGCAGTCTATAGGAGGAGAACTTTCCTCAGTCAGAAAAAGCAGGGGATGAAACTCTGTAAGATCAAAACTGCTTCCCATTTTTTTCTGAATTAACTGGGGTTACAGGAGAGCAATTTCATTTGCCACCCATCATGAAGAGCAAATGAACTCCTCAGTATTCTACCAGTTTCCAAGTGTTTGTGACATCTGCCAATGACATATGTTTCTCAATCGATTTTAATCATCACCCAGAGGATAAAATGATTGCCAATGGCAAAGCCAAGAACTCTTGAAAACGATTCTGTCTAGGAATCAAGCCTGTATGAATGTTTCTTGAGTGACACGCCCCACAAATGGGGTGTGTATTGCTAAAGAGAGATTCTTGGAACACCCTTAAAATGTCAGTAAACATAAAATTACCCAAGATTCCAAACATATTAGAAGCTAAACAATCAATACCTATCCATCCCAGGTCACAAACTACTCCATACAAGAAAAGAGTGAGGTGTAAAATAGAAGAGTACTCAAACTCACTATCAATATAAAGATTGCCCATATGATGAGGATTCCAATAACTATCCATTAAACAAATAACTTCAGTTTGCTAACTGTGTCTTGAAACAGTGAGAAAAATATTTACTAAAGAATATCAGATAGGACTCTTGAATGTGTGCATTCTTCTAAAAGATGAGCATTTCAAAATCGACACTGCATAATTGTGCACTAGTTTAGTTTACTTCAAAAGGGAACTAATTTATGACTTTCTTTCTCCAAGGAAGTCCAAAATGGCATCAGAATTAGCTCTTGAGTGCAAACAATCTTGTCCCTTTTTAGGTCTCGCTGGCGTTGCAGCGCGAAGCGCTGCCACCAACGAGACTTATTGTTGCCGTGTTTGCTCCCAAGGGAGACAAACCAGGGCACGCGCAGCGATCGGGGTCTGTGGACGCGCTTCTGAGACGCGCACAAGCACAGACACACGCGTGCGCGCACACTCCGCCGCTGCCGACCCCCCTCACCGCATCCCCGGCTGCCTAACGCGCGCGCACACACCTCGCCACCGCCGCCGCCCCCCTGTACAACAAGCATTGGCAAAGCCAATAGGTCTCGCCTTTGAGACTATTGGCTCATCCATTGCCTTTGAATCATGCTCTATAGCCTGGTTACATTTAAGCGTTGTGATATTTTATATGTACACACCTGAAGGTGAAGGTTACAGAATATTTTGTGGTTTTAGCCACGCCTTTGACCCCGCCCCCTTGCACGGCCCCCGTTGTGCACCGCGTCACAGTTCCCTTACTTTTTAATCCGCTTCGACCACTGGTTTTACTCGCTCGTCTACCATGGGTCCTTCTCTGACCTCCGAAGCCTCTTCTTTTCTCCGTCTATCAGCTCGTCTACACTTCCTCCTTCCTTTGCCCCACGATTCCTCTTATTTCATACTTTTTTCACCCCAACCTTTACTTCCTTTACTCCCTCTCTATATAACCTCCTTTCTCCCTCTGACCTCTCCACCTTCCTTTCTTCATTCCCCACTCCGTGCATTCCTCTCCACTCTCCAAGGAGATTGTGCACTACTTCCCCCCCCCAATAAAACACACCTCTGCTTCACCTTCCTCCTCTTCTCTCGTCCTCTTGCCTCTGCTGCCACGCACCCCAAAACGCACTCTGCTCTTCGAGGTTGTCTGGTGGGGGGTGAGCGGCAGGGCCGGGGCTGGGTCCATCCACCAGGGGTGCAGGTCAGCGCTGCTCCAACTGCCACTTCCGTGTTTCCTACTTAGGGTGCGTCACTCCTTAGGTTGTCAGTCCGGCTGTGCAGCTCGGCTCATACCATTCCGATGTGGGGGGGGTTCGTGGATCGTGCCACTTTGACACATATCTCCAGTTAGTGGCAATACAAACCTGCCACTCTGGCAAACATTGCAAGTGATTCGGAGGGCCATGAGATAATCAGAAAAAAGCTGTAAGGTATGTATGTTTGTGACCGCCTCCCCTGCCGAGCTTGGATTCGACCAAACACTTGTGTCTGTGCATCTGCGGTCCCAGCTCGCTGATCTCACTTCCTTGACAGACACAAAGCGACCTGCCGCTGCCAACACAACCTTTTGGACTGCAGAAATAGAAGTGCCACATACCGAGGCGAGCACACAGGAACATCGCTGGGAGTAGAGGTACCCTTACAGTACCTGTGAAACCAATGAGTGGTGTCCGAGTGCTGTGTGCCTAGGGGCGTAATGTAGGCTGGAATTATGCGGCAGGGTTAATTAAATTATACAACAAGAAAAGGCACATTATTCAGCATAATGCAACACCTTTTGTGATTGTATTGTTAATTATTTCTCCACATGCTAAAACTGTCTGGTTATTTTTACAAATGCTATCACTGTCTGAATAAAGCTCTCATTCGCGAGGATCCGTTTAACACCCAGATACTGCAATAAGCAACGGAAGGCGACCAGTCAATGTTTTCAAAGGGTCCTCCACTTTGTGGCAACCGCGGTAGCCACATTTGTAATAACTTTTGATACGTTTCAGCTAGAAATATTTTTGGGGGTTAAAATCTGCAGATAATGGATTGTGTGTCAAATGTGGCAAGTCCATAACTATGTGGAAAACACCACAGGCGCAGGCAGACTCTCATAATTCCACTGGCCTTGGAAATAGTGCCATGAAGCCTCCTCACCACAGGAGCGATTCATTTTACAAAAAACACGCGAGTGCAGGTTGCCAAACCCTTTCTTAGGAGACCCCTACTGGTGTCGCTAGAAATTAATTGTTTTAGGGGCGCACTCAAGGAGACCTCGCCACTACTGATGGGGGTCAAGTCCCCAATATCACGAGTATTTGTGAAGCGCGTCCACGCATGCGTGGGTCTGTAACGCTGTAATTGACACATGCTGGCAGTAAGATGTGTGTGCCGAGAGGCCTTAGGAAGAACAATGCCGTAGGCATTCTCTGGCCCCTCGCCCCGTGTTGCTGAGGTTGGACGTGCACGTCCGGTACAGGCGGATGTTGTGCCCCTGCTGAGCTGTTTTTAACACTGGTGAGCTGTAAACACCTCCGGGGGGAGGGGGGCGGCTTCTCTACAGTGGGGGAATGCGCACCCCGGTGTTTGTTCTTCATTTACGCCAATGCATCACCTGATACACGCCTCCATTAATGTCCAACCCGCCCCCAAAAAATTATCTAGCATTACACCCCACAGACAGAGAACTGCACTGTTTGCTTCCCCACGACGCCTCTGCCAATTGTGGATTAAAAGAAAAAAATATATATTTCCGATTTTACACCACCACCACAATGTATTCAACACTATTGATTCTTTGTAAGGAACAACAATGATCTCCTCCGCGCTTACGGAAAGACACTCGTGTCCGTCTCTCACTAACTAACATTTTGAAAATGCACACATGTTGAAAAGTTGGTTTTCTTTTATCCCCCTTCTTGGGAGGGCATTGCATGTGTTTCTGTAAAGAGCACGGTTTTCGATTTGTCACACCTTGTAGGGAGGTTGGTTGCTTGCTGCTTTCCACCCAGAGGATATTCCAATGCCACATCACCCGTCCCAATGCAGACACGCATTTGCAATGCAACAGGTCTCGCATTTACACAAGTTTAAGCTACTGGCATTGTAAATGACCATGCCTTTTATTTATTTTTAAACCAAAATATAAATAAAAGGCATTGTCATTTACAATGCCAATAGCTCAAACTCGTGTAAATGCGAGACCTATTGCATTGCAAATGCTTGTTTAGTTGTTACCCATCTCAGCAATTTGTTTTCACAAAAAATCACACAAAACAAACATGATTGGCGGGGCCTTTAGTCACCAGGTTTCATACACTGGTCCATTAAATTGTCATATTCCTCTTCTGCCCAACACAACCAACTGAATAGGTGGGACATCACACTTTACCCATTGGCCCTTTTCACTTTGAATTACTACTCAAATCCTGTCCACGTTGTTTACCATCACCTAACAATGATTCCTTTCTGTTCAGTGACAAAACTGGTTCAAAGTGTAGTTCGTTATATTAACTTTAAATACATCTCTTGTCCATCTTTTTCTTTTATAGTTGCTGTCAAGTGACATTGCAACATTGTAGCTGCCTGCAATATGAGATCTTAGAGAGGTCGTGATTTAATTGTGCATTTTTTACAAAGAATATTAATACTAAAATGGATAACAAAGCTGAAAGGCTTTTTTTTAGTTAAGAGGATCACTAGTAAAGCAGCTTACAAATTTATTGCAAGCATGTGACCGCTACATGTAGGTGGTTGCATATATTTTTCTTTTTATTATTGAAGGCTTCCATCAAAAAACAAAAATAAAATTTACCATTGAACTAGCACGCTTGCCAAGGTCAGACCTATTGGTTTTACCAGTGCTTGGTATGATTGGCTCTCTACTTCAAAGATATCACCTATAGTAAAGAGTAGCATCACTTTGCACATTCATGCAATATACTTTTTATGGAGAAGGTCTAAAGGTGGGATATACGCAGGACCTTTACCAAGGAAGTTCATCAGCACCTGAATACCGTTCTCCATCCAGTTCCTGAAACCAAACCAAGCTACCCCACATAGTTGTTTGTGTAGAAAACATTTAATAACCTTTTGTGAAAAAAGATTTTTAAAAACAACACTCAACATAAAAACAAAGGAATGAGAAGAAGAAAGAAGGAAAGGCTACATTTAAGCCCCCTCTTCTTCCGTTATATTCTCCTTTCTTTCTACACATAATGAACATGAAATAGTTATTAACGCATGTTTTAGAAGAATATTTGCATTCGTTCTATATTCATATCTACTATATTTATTAATATTTCCACTTTATTTGAATTATTTTCATTATATTGGGACAAGTAAGTGGTGGAACAATGGGTGGTAGAAATGTTGTGGAAGCCTGCTAATTTTTTAAGCTTCTGTCACAGCAACAGGAGCAAAATGTGTTGTTTTAGGCAAAGTTTGAGGTGTGCAGGGCATTGTGGGTAAGAAAATATTGTGGTATCCACATAAGGCACACTACCCTGGACTCTCCTTGGTTTCTAGATTTAAAAAATGTCTTGGTGTGGTAGACTTCCCTGAAGGGCTGCCGACTTAGGCCCAAATACTGTAGCTTCCCCTATTGAAAATGTCTCCACATTGCATTTTCAGGCCTTTTGTGAGGTGAGCTAATTTTAGAGATACCTACCTTTTTGCACAAATCCTTGTGACTGCAAAGAACAAGGCTATTTTCAGCCCACTCTTTAAGCGCAGGGACACTAGCAAGCTGTTTCCTAGGTGCTGGTGCTGTAAATGATGTAATTGCATCACTGACGTGATTGTGCCATTTGCAGGCCTTTCACACCCTCCTGGTCCTAAGTGAGAGAGTCTCCCGCTCCAACATAAGGGTGTGTAACTGGAGGGAGGCACTGCACCAGCACACAGCAGCGTCATCTCTGGTGTCTGGCGCTTGGACGTAACCCCCAGGTCCATAGCACTCTATTGCAATTACTATGAACATGAAGGTCACGTCTATAAGGATCAAAACATAATGTTATCCAGGAGCTTACAAGCATCATTGACAATAAATAGGTTATGTGTACTGATTGATCATTAATATGGAATATGTCCTTATTAAAAGTGCACCTATCTATGACCTCAATTCTTTTTCCAGTGTAATGCAGTGGCGGTGCGTCCATTGTGGGCGTTGGGGCGTTGCCCCCACGCCCGCGCCCGCACCCGCACCGTAACTCTTAGTTTTATTTATTGAAGTTCAGCCGCAGCCCGCAGCGGCTCCGAGGTAGAACTGACATTGACAATCATGACTGTCAGTCAGCATGAGTCAGACGTCGGACCGCCCACCTCCTTCAGAGTCTGAAGGGGGTGGGCGGTCTCCGGTCTGGCGTCATGTTGACTGACAGTCATGATTGTCAGGGGCAGACAGCAGGCAAGCACAAGCACAAGTGCGCATGAGTGGGGATGGTGGCAAATTTTTGCACCGTGCCCAGTCATGCGCACTGGTGCCTGCTCAGGCTGGCGCATGCCCATTAGGAGAGCGAACCTCGGTCTCCTAATGGGCAGGCGGGCAAAGCGTAACATTGCCCTACGCCTGCTCTGATTGGCTTAGAAGGGTTTGCTACTTAGTTCCCAGCAGTGATGCGGCTGTTCCACTGTTGGCGCCAGAACGGAGCCGAGGCCGGCGGCGCAGACCTGGTCAGGGAGGATTGATTTTTATTATTTTAAAACTCCCTCCCCCGCGCGACACGGTTTTAATTATTTTAAAACTCCCTCCCCCGCGCGACACGACACCCCCTCTTCTCCCCTCGCGAGCCGCGACTGGTGTTGAGGAGGACTGTCCCGGGAATGGTTTCTGAGAGCAGACTGCCTCAGCCTAGGGGAGGACACACTTGACTCCATTAACGAAATCTGGAGGTGCTGCCACATCAATAGTTCCGCTTTCACCTGCCTAATGAGACAGTTTTAGTTAACCTAAGCTGTTGTGACCGTAATGGAAGTAAGCTGTACTCTAAGTATGGGAGGGAGGCTGGGCCCCAAGTGATCGGATATTGATCCCTCAGCTGATCTTGATGTGTCTTAGATACTGTAAGTTGAATTATTTGGGATTTGGAAAGGTTGACCTTAAACCCCGAGATGTCCCCAAAATGCTACAATTCCGTATTAAGGCAGAGAGTGAAGTCATAGGGTCTGTCAAGGCCACCAACACGTTGTTCGCCTATAGACTCATGGGGTGGGTGTTCCCCCTGAATTGCAACCCAGTAATGAGGGGGTACGCTTGAATGCACTGTGTTAGGGGTTCCATGTATTAAGCAAATAGGAGCAGGGACATAGGACAGCCCTACCATGTCCCCGATGTATAGGGAGTGTGGATGAAAGTCTTATTTAATTGAAGCATGAAGCCGTCTTGTCCTGGGGATTAAGTGGTTTTAAGTGTGCTATAGCTAAGATAACATCGGTAAGCTCAATAGGTTTCTCCAGAGCATGTCTACATTTGCATGAGTTTTGTTACCTGCGCCCCTTCCAGATATGATATCACCAGAACCAGAGTCTTAGTGAAAGCTGAAATTCCTCTTGTCAGACAAACCGCTCGCTCGCTATGCTGAAGTATGCCAAACATTTTACGCCTCACCACTTTCAAATGTCACCGTCCGCCACTGGTGTAATGTGGAAATGAGTGATTGTTTCCCCACTCACAGCTCATAAAAGCATATTCCAGGTTTAATAAAGGGGAAATATTTACAGATTACCAACAAAACAGATAGAATTCTTTACTTGCTGCATATCAATTGACTTGATTGTGAATGGCAGTTTTTATGGCAGCTAAATATGTTGTAGTATAAGATCCTGGACACATTTGTTTTACTTGCATCCTTCCAATGTGATCAGCTGTATCTATCTGTCACATGATCTTCAAGTTGAACACACTTGTGTATCCCAAATGAGTCTTGTGGAACAACTTATTTTATATGGGTGAATGTATTTTACATTCCACTTGATAAGAGAACTATGATTCTTTTTAAAAAATTGGTAGTTTTTAAAATATTTTCAGTTTGTAATTATTTGATGAGGTTTAGGATTGTAGAATTAAAGTGGATTTTAATGGTTGGAAAATCGATATTTCCCTATAAGGTGGTCCTTAATCAAACCTTGGGTAATGAAGGTAGCACTATGTATCTTATATGATCTGTATCGTGAACTATTTTAGCCTAATTTCTTTATTAAAAAATAACATTATATTTTGTAGCCTTCTCGATCTACAAGAACATTTTTAACTGCACCATAAATGTATCAACTCTCATGTCTAAGGCTGGGGCTATTTACATACCAAAAGCACCAATGGGCTGATTGATGATCAAGGAGGCGTCAGACTTGACATAAAAGTCTTTCAATATATTTAGCAAATCAGCATGGAATCCGAATCTGTCCCAAACTGGCCACAAATATTCCCATTGCCCAACGTCAAAAGCCATCTCTGGAACAGCTACAATAGCCATGAGAGGAGAGGAGAAGGGTGTTGATACATCACTTCATTCTAGGAAGGAAAAAACGTTATGATTTAGACACCCATGAAGCAGGAAGACATGTTGATCCTACAGTACAAGGTTCCCATTCACTTCTTAAGGTGAACAGGCAACAAATTAGCTTCAATATTACTGCCAATATTAAATAGCGAGGTAGGTATGTATTATCTACACAAATCTGGATCCACACCATGTTTATAGATAACAGCAAGGCTTATATTTTGCCAAATTAATCATGCTCGGTCTTGTCTGAAGATAATAAACGGCTCTAAAATTTGAACATTTGCTACCTTCCAAATTAATCTGAGAGGGCATCAGGGCATGTGAGTTGGCCCCTTGCAAGTTAGTCAGTCACAGTCTTGTCTCTGAATGTGTGCATTTCTTTAGAATTTTAACATATGGCAACATATGGCTCTCCTGTTAAAGAAGGCAGTGGAACATTCACCTGAAATTGGGACCATTCATCTAAGTCTGGATGCTTGTATATAAGCTCAGTGCTCAGAAGTAGTTTGCTAATTTGACTTTAATACCGTCAATATCCGGATAGATTTTACCACCACCCGTATTTGCTTAATATTATTTCAACTACCTTAGTCATTGTTCATCCTTGCTATTTCTCACTAAATCCATGTAGATGTTCTTAGCAAAAAGCCAATATCTTGCTTTCTTTCTGAGAACTAGTCAGACTAATGAATGTGTTTAGCTTCAAAGCACCAGACAATGTTCTGTAGAGAGCTTCAAGTGTGGCATTGAGTTGCTTCTCGTATGCATCTTCAGCCCTCCTCACCGAACCTTTTTTCATCATGGCATTCTCTCACTTGAAACATTTTGTGTCGGGATTATTGCTCTTCGTATACACATGTTAAATGCATCACTCACAATAAAAAAAATCTGTAGTACCTTGATTTGTTTTATAAAAAACATCAGTCCCCCATTGCACACAAAAATAATTTCATTCATTACTTTTGCTCTTTACCAAGATTTTAAAAATATTTCACAACTTACTTTAGCCTTTCTTTAAATTGATGTATGTCCCCCATTTTGTGTTACCAAATTCAAAATTAAAATGTAAATATTCAAACTTCTTTAAGAAAAAAATCACAACTAAGCAGGCAATAGTTCAGTGCTTCAAGAATATTGCCTGATTTTTAATGGTTCCTCAAGAATTTCAGGTTTCATAAAGTACAGGTATAACAATGTTGCCAAAGATTTGTGTTCCTACACAGTAGGCGACCTCAGTTTAGTATTCCCCTCTGTTGACTTGACTTACTCCATACGAGTTTTCCTTTTCCATTTATCTTTGGGTTAAATGGTGTGGAATTCTGCAGTACATCCAGTTCTCAAAGAACTATTCGACCCTTTTCACCTTGATCTATGCTGTGGTTCTTTCTTTTATTTACTATTCTTCAATAGAGATCCTGAGCAGTCTTGTTCCTCTTTCAATTCACAAGAGAAAATATATTTAGAATTTTCATCCACTAGAAATTTCATTGAATAGTATCAAATGGTTATCTTTTGCTCATGATGGTCATTTAGCAACTTCGCATGCTTGATATCATAGCTGAGATATCTGCAGACTGGGGTCTACACATTACTTTGCCAGAATGGATTAAAAAAATATATTTTTGATTTAAATATTTATGTTTCGTCAAGCTTACCTTTTGTTTTTGTGAGCTACTTCTCCGATTTGAAATTCCATTTTGTGGAAATCTTTTGATTGAAGAAAATAATCTATCTGGGAAAGGACTAAATCAGGGTTTGAAGGAAATTGAAACCTAGCTCATCAGTAAATATCACCCACCATCTATCATACAAATCAAAATCCCACATGCAGGCCTTTGTTGATTCCAATACATTAAGTTATGGATGGTCCTTCACTTTAAATGAGTAGTCTATGGAAATCAAAGTCATGTTCCAGTCCACCTCTACATACAGGTGGTGCCATCTTCATCAATGTTGACCTATTTGTTTCAATAGTGCTGGGATCATCTAAATTGGGATAGTGAATTTATGCATGTGCGTATTAAAAGTGGCAGCTGCCCATCTACTCAAACCATCTACCTCAGATTTTAAGATAATAATACTCAACAAACTCTTTATCATTAGTTTCTTACCCCAAGCAGCGACTTTCTATTTAGAGGTTATAACTAATGTATCTTTAGTGTGTGTTAAAGAGATATATTTTAATAAATAAAAAATGTTTTTTGTAATACAATGTCAACCCTAGAGCCCTCCAAGATATAAACATGGCTTACCTGTTTTACCCATTACGTAAGGCCATTGACATTCCATGAATTTATTTTTAGATCTCCCCCCATCACCCAAGGTCTAAAATGAATGCTGCTTTCTTGATCCTAATCAGACCATGTAAACTATTCAGGAATGAGGATTTCTTTTGCCCCTGCGCCTCTTAACAGTGCTCTCTTGACCATCACCCATTCTAACCATCTAAAACCTTTTTCCGCATTCCCCTTCACCCTCTGCGCAAGCATATGCAGCTCCATATGTAATAGGTGGGGGAGCCAAGAAAACTACTATTACAATTCTCCATGAGATTATTAATCTTTTGTTGTTATCTCATTTCATAATGATTCAGACTCTATTCAATCAAATTAAAAGGGAAGTTTTAAAGTGTAAAATGAGACAATTTTAATTTATAAGGATGAGCCCCATCAATGAAAGAACTAATGTAGTTTGTAAAACCCTATAACAATAGATAAGGGTGGTGTAACATAATAACTCAGCAATAATTCTATACTGTGAACCATTAAGACAACCAGACACATCTGAACCAAGTGGGTCTGCTTCCCTCATGTATAATGTGAGCTGGGGTGACCCCTTAATCATGACCTTTAATTTTGATGGATACTGGAAACAAGCTCAACCATCCCGGATTTAAATTTACTTAAGTACTACACTAGCTCAGCTATACTTATCTCTACAGCATGGTAAACTGTGAGTATATAGATATTATATTTTTCCATGATGGTTTCTGAGTAGCCCAAAGAATCCTATTCATAATTCAGAGGGTCAGAAATTTCACAAAGACCTGAGGTTTTATGGAATTGTTTTTTCAATAAGCGCAGGTTCATGGTGTAGATTCTACATTCCAGCCCCCAAGTCAAACAATATCAGCGCTAACACCACACCCTCAGTAAGTCAATGTCAACTGCATTTTAATTGTTATCAACATCTTGTTCCTCAGGGAGGCCAAAAGCCTTAATATTGTTCGATTGTCAATGATTTTCCAATTTTCCCAGTGAGTACTATAGTACTTTATTTCTTTTCTGCAGTGCTTGAATTTGTCTATTATATACCAGATTCTTGACGTATAGATCATGCGCCTAGCTACAGATTTTATCAGTAGACTCAATTATGGATATTTCTTTGTTGCCTTGTTTTTGCAACATGTTACAGTTTTCCTTAAAATGATTATTAATTTTGGCCTGCTTTTCTTCCATCATATGTACATTCTGCATTTTCTCAATTGCTTCCACTAGACTCTTCAATATAGGTTTCTCATCACTAACACAAAAAATGAGCAGTGGGCATCCACAACTGGTACAGGATATGAACCAAATCAAAAGATGGAGATCCTCTTCTTAGAAAGAAAGAAAAAAACACCCCTCACCCACAATTTGTGGCATGCTTCACCATTGGGCTTTCCCATATCCGATTGGATTGGCTATACCACCGAGTGTGAACATGTGAAGTTTAAATTCGGGATCACAAGAAATTCACAGGTTAAAATAGTCTAGGGTGAGAGCCCTACTGTAGATCTATTTGGTTATCAAAGGAAATCAGCTAATACCGCACACCCTTATTTAAAGTTTAAATGGTCTAAAAACAGAACATTGTATACTGACCAATATTCGTAATAAGTAAATAGATAATAAAATGTTCTTGGAGGACTCAAAAAATATTCCACAGTTTCGCTGGATAGGAGCAAGTACTCATCAAGACTTCAAACAATGTTCTTTTTATTGGTTCTGAAACCCATATTCAGTGTCCGAAAATAGCAATCCAATATTCGAAGCAGCCAACACGTGTTTCGTCCGTGCAAGATTCGCACAATGACTTTCTCAAGGCTAATAGTCGGTATTGTCACCTTCAAAATCCAAATAAGATGAAATAAAACAGCATTACATATTATATGCAAACGTCACGTGAACTCCAGAGCAATTACGGATCAGTCTTGTAACAAACTCAGGGCTGTAATCCAATCCAATAAATGTAATCACACTTGAAATAGGGAGAAAGGATTAGTGAGCGATATATTTGTCTCTCCCTTTTTCTGTGGCGCATGGTTCCTCATCACCACTTGATCCTGGCTTTCCACCTCAGGGCCCAGATTAGACCTCTACTAACTTACTACTAGTATGGCTTAATAAAGACAATAGGTGTTTCCTTCTCTGCTTTCTGGGCACCAGATCGTTTCTTCACCATTTTTTAGACATCTGACCACATACTAACCTGAATAATTTCCTGGTTTAATGTCGATCCCCAAAACTTGCATAATTTGTGTATAGTCTGCAGAGTCAATATATTTAACTATCCTTTCATTTAATGTCGGGCCTGTTCAAATTGGTAGATTCAGTACATGGGAGTTTCTCATCTCTCGCTTCACCCCTGTTTTTATTTCTAAAATTTATAGAGGAACTACCAGACAGACAGCAGGATAAGGAGTGGAGATCAGGCCAACTAATGCTTCTTTGTAATTTACTGTACCCTAGCGATGCCAACACTTTTGGGCCCAGGCTGGTAACCTACTTCAAACATTACTTCATATGGGGAATATTGCACCGTTGTACCATTCTCACCCATATGGATGCCCACTTCACTACCAGTAGATTTGAGAGGAAAGTCAGCTCCCTGTTGCACCATCACACCTTCCGGGACGCTTGTGGAGACTAAAGTAGACCCAGAGGGGCCTGGACCTCATTCTGGTCAATGAGAATATAATTTCTGGCTGGAAATGGGCAGCATTGTGCTGAAGTTAGACAGGCTGTCCCTCGGGATTCCTTAATTTGATGCTCCTGCATGTTCTTTATGGTGTCTTGTACATTTGTTAGGCTTGTCGGGTGAAAGCATGCCAACATTATTTGTTAAGCAAGGGCAATCGAGTAACCATGTCTAAAGTTTTCCAACAAATGGCAGATGTTAAGACACTAAAAAAACTAAAGAACAGAGAAAATTGACAAGAATACAAATCAGACCTAAGGCCTTCGAAAAGATCAAAATCAACAGTGTTTTCTTCTAGGTCCATAACAAATTCTGGGCAGACTATAAAAAAAGCATAGCATTTTAATCTATTTCAGTCCACATGGGCGGCAATAGATTACAATATGAGCTATTTTATTTATTTACAAAATATCCATATACCAAAAATTCGCCCAACAGTCACAATTAAGTACCGAATATTTACTCAAAATTTGCATACAACACAACTCATCAAATTCACGCAAAATGAGGTGACTGGTCAGCACGATACAGTCATGATAAAAATAACACAAATGTATGTTTTTTCATGACATATTTACAAACCTTAATTAAACCCACTGTACCATCAAAAAAACGTCTCCCCTCATGGTAAAACATTGGGATGTTGGGAGCTCCATTGAAGACAATGGAGTTCTCCCTGCTTCTACAGGCCAGTAAAGGCCCGCAGAGCAACATTCCAATGTCTTACAAAGGCCTCTCGGAACTCGAGGGGATTTAAATCCCCTCAAGCTTCGAGAGGCCTTTGTTTTATTTGTTAGAACATTCTGCCCTCTAGTGGCAGAATGTTCTAATAGCCTTATAGCCCTTCGTAGCAGGGCCATACCGGCTATTAAAGTCCCGCTCCCTTGTTAAAGTCCCTCGCCTTCGGCTCGGGCCTTTAAAGCGGTAGCGGGCCGGTAAAGCCAGCTACGGCGGGCTGTAAGGCTATAATATAATTAGGAACGATAAGTAAGCAGCGTGAAGGGCCCACGAGTTCAGCATCAACTGCTCCCACCATAACATTCTACCTTCCGCAATATAGCCTTAAAGCCTGACGTAACGGGCTCTACTGGCCATTAAAGGCCCACTCTAGCGTTAAAGGCCCGAACCGAAGGCGAGGGCCTTTAATAAGGGAGCAGGTTTAATGGCCGGTAGAGACCACTAGGGATGGCTCTAAGGCTATTAGAACATTTCACCCCTAGAGGGCAGAATGATCCCCTCTGGTTCCAAGAGACCTTTGTTCACAGCAACAGCTGTGAAATAAAAATAACATTGAAATGTTGCTCTACGGGCTTCTACCAGCCAGTAGAAGCCCGGAGTACTCCTTTGTATACAAAGAAGCGCACGACATTCCACTGTTCTAATCTACATTACATCAGCTCCATTACATCAGCTCCTACCAACAGACATTCTAGATACCACAAGATTGCTCTGCAACAGACAAAATTAAAACTTAAGGAGAGGTAAGGATGAATAAAATATCACAAACCTATATTTAACTGATGGAAAAAATTAAATTTAACTAGAGAAATAGAAAAAATGAAAATACTGCTATGGAATTATGAACCCAAGGTTCTCAGTCGACCTGCTGTGAATTAGGATACTAAGTTCTTATGAGCACTATGAATTTGCATTTTTAATTCTACATTATCACAATTCTTTACTTCGACTGAGTGTGTCATATTAGAATAAGTATTGTCCAGATCCATGTGCAAAGCTAAGACTTAATTTCTGTTGTCAAGTGGACAGTATGATGTTTCACATATTTGGCTGGAATATTTTGGGTATTCTCTCTCCCCCTCACTTGCCAGAATCACCTACTGTGATGTGATGTTACCTTCACACATTAAACTTGGATGGAAGAAGAAAGGTCTTTTGCCAATTTTACATCCATGCACCATTATGATGTGATTCATAGGGTTTTTGGCACCCTGGTTAAATTTCCATTCATCCTCTGTGTCGTGTAGTTAGCAAGTGGGTTGCTAATTAATCCGCCTGTGGTAAAATGTCATCAGGAAAGACTAGTACAGATACTACATCAGAACAGCAGCCGACTGTGCAGGAATAATTTAGTTACATGGAATCCTTTGCATTGTTCTGAGAAGTTAAAGGCAACTGCAAATATTTTCAGTCAAGTGAGTATTTAGTAAAAAACAAGCAAGGAACAGAAGAAACTTGTTGTATCTTCATTTCTATGTCATGCATTCTCCCCTTAG
Source organism: Triturus cristatus (assembly GCF_964204655.1). Lineage (NCBI taxonomy): Eukaryota > Metazoa > Chordata > Amphibia > Caudata > Salamandridae > Triturus > Triturus cristatus. Next base: position 88,640,100 of record NC_140584.1, on the reverse strand, counting down.
CGTTACGTCTCCTGCTGCTCAGCCAAAGTGACTGAGATGTCATTAAAATGCTGATGTGTGCCGGGTTGAGTAAATGTCAGTTGGAGTGTGTGGGGCTGAGTGGCAAGGATGCTGCGCCCAGTGAGGCATTTCTGATACCTCCCTGCTTCCTTACTACCATCTTTACCTGTAACATAAGACTCCTACCTTGCGAATCAATGTTATCCTGTTTCCCCTATACTACTGGCTACCCTGCATCTTCATTTACAACAAACCTGTCTCAATGACATGAACAATGACTGCTTCGAATCTCAACTTCCACTCACTGCTAAGTCACTTGAATTTACCCAGAAAACCAACCTCACTCTCAAGGAACCCACTGCTTAAAACTAAGATGGCATGTTCCCAGCACTCTCTCCTAAAGAGAGTGAAATGGTTTCTTCTCTAAACAACTTCAGAACTGCTCTTCAAGCCATCGTAAACTCACATCTGGATGGTGGTAACCCCTTGCTCCATAGCCTCAGAGACTACACACTGGCAGCCCTTAGCACCATCATACAAGCCGCAGCACATCTCATCCACGGCTTGAAGAAATACGATCTCATAACCCCTATACTGATGGAGATCCACTGGTTCCTCTTGCTGCCCTACACCATCTTTGAAACCAGCTGCATTATTTACAAAGCCATCACACACAGTACTCCTGCTTATTTTCAGTCAAGCTCACAATCTCTAGTAGTTCTCAGAACACTCGCAGTTAGGGCACCATCAGGCTGCAGACCAGGAAGTGTTAAAAAGAGGAAGCAAGGGAGCAGGCCTTTTCCATTTATGCACCCAGGATGTGGAACAACATTCCCATTTCCCTAAGGACCACCCAAACACTACTGCAATTTCAGAAAGAGTTGAAGATCTTTTGAGCTGTTGGTTTAGAGTTACCAGTTCCTGTACCTTTCATGATTACCTTGTTACTGGCTCCTCAGTCTTCCCCTTCTTGCGCAATTGTAAAGCGCTACGGGCCATATCAGCAACAACCAGCGATAATTATCGCTAAGCGCACTTAGCGCTAGGATAATTATCTCCGGCTAGCGTGGACTTTTATCGCTGAGATAGTGTGCTATTAGCGACGCTTATCTCAAAAGCGATAAAAATCCTCACGCTAACTGCCTAACGTGATATTATCGCTGGAAACCCAGCGATAATCTCACGCAATGTGGCGTTAGCTTGTTGATAGGGCCCCACAAACTTAGCCATGATATCCACCTTCCATAGGATATCATGGCTAAATCAGTCCTGAAGCAGGCGTAAGGAAAGTAGCGATAACAGGGGTTATCGCTACTTTTCTTGCCGCTATGCTTCATAGCGTGGGGCTTGAGGATAGGAGAAATGTCGCTTAGCGACATTTCTCCTGTCATGTCAGGTCAGGAACGCCCACTTTGCATCTCATTAGAGATGCAAAGCTGGGCGTTAGGAATTCCTACGCTAACGCAAGTCTCCACGAGTTAGTATGAGCTTGTTAATTAGGCGATAAAATTATCGCTGCTTTTTTCAGCCGAAAACGACCGCAAAAGCGGCGATAATTCTATCGCCTCGCTGATATCCCCCTTTGTTAGCCCAGAGCCTCCTATCTCCAGGCCCACTATGACACGTTTCTCTCAACCTTGTGTATTATTTGACTGTTACGATTGTATTTTAATCTGTTGGCCAAGAGTTACTCCTTCTTGTGCCATCTCATTTACCTTGTTGTCTACTCTACATGCCTCCTCTTTCTCGCTCAATTGTAAAGTGCTCTGATATCCCCAGGGGTCATGTTTGTGCTATATAAAACTTTTAAAATAAATTGGCTAGGCAACACTTTTAGTGACTTTGGCACTGCAACATGTTCCATGTTAGAATGCTTGCAACTTGGTAAGCAAAGAAATGTTGAGGAACAATTCAGAAACTTTTACTTTAAAATGCATGAGAAATGGCTTGCAATGATGCATAGAAATGTCCCTTCACCAACCACAGCATTTAAAGTCAATGAACCCTCACTGTCGTACACTGCACAAGTTCTAGATCCCTTCCGTATGGAGAAATTTGAAAAGTACTCCTTAATTTTTGACTGCTTCAATAACTCTGAGTTTTGTACAAGTATAATGGGGTGACCCTGTGTCCCTCAGAACCTGGGTATTTCTCAGAAAAGCTACAGTGGTTCTGTTGGGTAAGCAGATAATTTCTTTCCAAAGGCAAATAAAATTTAAAATGTTCACAATATTATTCAACTTTGATACTGGTGGAACACAAAACAAACAGGAATTCACTTCATAGAATTTCAGTTATACTTTTTACTGAATAATGCAATAGGGATATATATTTACAAGGCTGTCAAAACAAAAGTGACAAATTATAGTGAGGTAAAGTGCTCAGTGACTGTGGTGAAGTGAACGTATTATATACAGGTGTGGGGGTAAAATATTTACAAATGATCAGGACGAATATACAAATGAGAAGGAATGGTCAGTACAAAATTGATTAATGTCTCCGGTAGATGGCGAAAGTGCTCATTATTCAACACCATGAGACTTATTGTGGCTGAGCCAAAGTGTTACGCCGACGTTTCGACCCTTAGAACAACCTAATTGATAGATGTCTGGGCGGGTCTTCCTCAAGGCTAAAGGGTTGTAGACAGCCCAGGCGAAGGGGTGAAATCCCTTTGGATGAACCTCTTCGAATCGAAGCTGGTGTAGCCTGAAATGATTCAGGGAGCCGCAAGATAAATCCAAGTGGGCCTATTAGTCATCAAATTTACTGGAATGCAAGCCGTCGTCATGAATGAAGCAGATGCGGTGAAGCAAACGTAAGTTATGCTTCCTGAGAAAGAACGGTTAAGATCTATTGACGCATCCTCTTCAAGCAGCAGTCTTCAAGTGCTCTGATATCCTCAGGGGTCATGTTTGCACTGCAACATGTTTCATGTTAGAATGCTTACAACTTGGTAAGCAAAGAAATGTTAAGGAACAATTCAGGAAATTTTACTTTAAAATGCATGAGAAATTGCGTGCAATGATGCACAGGAATGTACCTTCACCAACCACAGCATTTAAAGACAATGAACCCTCACTGTGGTACACTGCACAAGTTCTAGATCCTTTCCGTATGGGGAATTTTGAAAAGTACTCCTTAATTTTTGCCTGCTTCAATAACTCTGAGGGCATATGCACCAATGCATATGTTGCAGGACCTGTCCCAGAGAATTGCAAACTTCAGGTGCACCAGTATTGGCATAGAAAGCTATGTCAGTGGCCAAATTTAGCAAATTGTGTACCAGCTGTTTTGGCATTGCCCTTCTCAAGTGCCAATGTTGAGAGGGCCTTTTCACAGATAAAAGTTTACATGTTAAGGAAAGAGCGAGAGCACATCACCAAATACTCACTGAAGAAGTATTGTATGGTGTACTGCGATAAGTTTGATTTGTTTAAATGTATTTGGACCTCATATACACAGTACGTACCCTGTCTATATAACATGCGCAATCGGTGCAGAAAGCAAGCAATAATAAAAGCAAAACGTTCCATAAACTCTGGAGAAACACTGTGTCTGTTGTGTTTAATGGCTCAAAAATGTGTAACCACTGGTAAGCACTGTTTTTTAAATGTATTGAAATCAGTGGCAAACACTGAAAAAACCCCACCAGAATTTACCAAAAAATAAGCCTATTTATGAATGTCACTATTCTGTTTGTAATGCTATCTATTGACTTGCCAAACAAGTCTTTCTTATATAGTAAAGTATCTGTTACTGAAATTCTGTGTTTACTACTGATTTACCAACATCTACCATTTCTTGTCATTTGTTCCTTGTTTATATCTTAATATATAACATGTAGAAAGCATCCAGTGCCTTGAGTGTCCAGCAAATCAAAAATGCTTTCTTCATTGTTGAGTCATCTAACCTTTCTCATAGAAGCTTTTCCCACACTCATTGCATTTGTATGGTCTCTTTCCAATGTGTCCACTATGATCATTTCAGTAGTTGAACATGTACAGAAAGTGCATTTACAACCCTGTTGTGTTCTCCAATTTCATCTTGCAGCCTAAGATTTCTGGGTCTGGAGTGACTTCTACACAAAAGTAATGAAGATAGGTCTTTGCTGACTCCGTTGCTGTTTCTCCTATTTATAGAACCCACATCAATAGTGGGTCACTCGTTAGGAATACTTTAGAACTGTATGACCTCATTAGAACTAATAAGTTATACATATGTTCTTAATAGTCTTGGTTGAAGCCAACTTTGTCCCTCAGATAAAAAAAATGTTGTGTGAAGCCTTTAGTATTTTAAGGGTAGAGTACCTGGTTGTTCTTTTTGGCAATTCATTAAATTATGCCTTGTGTTCTTCTTCTAATGTATCCTCATAAGAGCTTATTATGGTTGCTATTAGGAAGTCATCTATTGCAATTACATATGCTCATGTATTTAGCTGCTCCTCCTTTTAGGTCTAAATTACTCTATTACCTTTTCTCTCATTACCATTCTTCAGTGGATGATGGAAGCAACACACCACCAGGACTACTCCCTGAATGTAGTTTTGTGTTCCCAGTCTTCAATATCCTGCTTTACTCCAATTTCTATAAACTGCTAAGATTAACAAGCAAAAGATCCCACAGCCGACTATCGTTGTGCACATCAATATAAAAGTCCCATAAGTGTAAGACTCCTGTGCCAGACGTCTCCGAGATCTGCTGCGGATAGGTCTCACTGGGAAGCCCCAAAGACAAACTTTTGAAGGAAAATGGAGGCGGCACCAGGAAAGAAGTCACGAGTCCGTATACATCAACTTATTCAAAATGAATCCTTTTTATTCTTCTTCATATATCATTTGGGAACACATAGGACAACAGCCAACGCGTTTCGTTCCTTTTAGTGGAACTTCATCAGGGCTGCAAATAACATAAACCAACGTATAAATATCCACATAAATGTAACATAAAAATAAGACATACAAACAATTAAATCATATCATATTGATGGCACCAAACCATATATAGACAAACCATAATCAACAAAACATACAAATACACCTGAACATCATCACAACATATAAATGTCATTATAATATGAAATCAAAGCACATTTAGAAAGAACACATTAATATGAAACTGACACCATCGGTAATCATATAATCATTAAATTAACAGCTTCAATATAATTCCAAGTGTCAGTAACAAAAAGCGAGGGCAAGGTGGGGGGGTGTCGGAGAGCCAAGATGAGGGAAAAAAACTGTAACGGAGAAAAAGAAGGGAAGGGGAAAAATGCCAAGAAATAATGTAATATATACACAAGGTAAGCTTCAAAGTAATACATAATATTAACAGGAAAACCTAGTATACGTAATTTATACAATTAAATATAATCAATAAATAAGTAAATAAAATCTCACCATAGTGGAGTATCAATTTCAATAAGGTTTCACTAGTATTGTTCAGAATAAGGGTCATCCAACAATAACCAAAGGAAGATGAGTCTAATATAAAGTATCTAAAAGTGAGTGAATAACACTTATTACAGTCTCATCAAATGTCCTGTTCTACGTCTGGTCACAATAAAAATATACATACATATAAGTTTATTACTGATATAGGTACATTTATAATAATGTATTTCATATATATCTAAAGGGCGTAGGTTTTAATAAGCCCATGCTTTCAACCCGAGAGAACACGGTTGAGAAATACCATAACCGCTTTCACGATATGTAAACGCAATTAACACTCAAGAGCAAGCCTCTTGAGCGAGCCTCACGTAACATGATGGAAATTTTAGTGAGACATTCGATGGAAAAGGGGGAGAAATTGCAGGAGGAAATTGAAAAAGTAGAAAAGAAAATAAATGAATTGGGGAAAAAGGAGCTTATTAAAAAATATTATGCCATTCTGAAACAGGTGATGGACAGTCATCAAGCTTATATCAAGAATAAGAAATTGAGTAAAATTAAAAGGGATGACCGTGATTACAGGGATGGGCGAATTTATACTTTCGCCAAAAAATGTGATCATTTATCAGGGTCCGAGGACAAGAAAAGAAATAGGGAGGAAAGGGAGGATGTGGATGATGGTCATTCCGTGAGTAACCTTTCAGTTTCCTCTACGAGTAGCACAACATCTTCAAATATAAATCAGGAAATCCCTGTAGAAGGGGCCTCGTCCTTTCAAAAGGAATTAGCAAAATTAAGAATATCAAGTCGCTTACAACAGAAAAAAGAACAGCAAAAACCAGATGGGGAGGCCGTAAGGGGAAAAGGGGTCAACAAAGTGCCAACAGAGAAATCAGAAGTTGCAACCAGATCCAAGAGACCCTATGTGTCCAGTCCTCAAAAATCGTTATTGTGTAAAGGTCTACATTTTTGCCCAACTCAAAGTGGAGATTTTACCAATACGCATGTTGATCTTTCGAAATTTACAAGGATTTTGAAACTCAAGGACTTTTTTTCCAAACAGCCCCCAAGCAGACAAGATCACCAACTGTGAGGGGGGAAGGTACACATACGATTGCTGATGTGCATAATATTCAATGTCTTTTATCTATTTCTGATGAGGGAGGCCCTGATATCTCTTGCCTACTTAGGGAGTTGGACATTACTCAAGACATGCCAAGTAGTAGTTGTTTATGCCCCAAGTCCAAGTTTGTTCCTATGGGTGGATATCATCCCAATATTGATATATTTCACAAAAAAGTAGCAGATGATTTGTATAAGTTGGAAATCTCAAAAAAGTATGGTGGCTGTCGTAAAATGAATCTCCCATATTCTGAGCGCCAGGCGTTACAGCGACTTAAGGGGGACCCTGAAATTGTCATACGTGAGGCCGACAAAGGTGGAAATGTTGTCATTATGAATCGCTGTGACTATCTAAAGGAAATTGACCGACAACTTAGTGACAACAAAAGTTATAAGGAGATAATTGGAAACCCTATCCCTAGCGTTATAATTAAAATCAATGCAATGCTATGTGAATGGACGGATTCATGCCTTATCACGGAAGAGGAATATGGCTATTTAATGGTGGACTGTCCCTCCTATCCATGTATCTATATTCTCCCTATAATACATAAAGGGGGCAAGTTCCCACCTGGAAGACCTATTATATCTGGGGTGGATTCACCTACTGAGAAATTGGCCGAATATGTGGACTTAAAGTTGCAAAAATTTGTCCTGGGCTTGCCCTCTTATGTTAAGGATAGCAAGGACATTTTGGTGAAGCTACAGGACTTTGAATGGTCGGATGACTTCCTGTTTGTCACTTTTGATGTAGAAAGTCTTTATACCTGCATCAATAGGAAATACGGCATAATGGCGGTACAGTCCTATCTAAACAAGGAAGGGGCCGAGCTGTATGCACAAAATGAGATGATTGTTCATATGATTGATCTGATACTATTGAACAATTTTTTTCTCTTTAATGACCATTGGTTCCAACAGATCAATGGGACCGCAATGGGTTCCAGGTTTGCTCCCTCTTATGCCTGCCTCTTTATGGGGTGGTATGAGAGGGAGCATGCCTGGGCCAGATGTACCTCCCCTTGGACACAGTACATAGTGTATTGGGGGAGGTACATTGACGATGTAATATGTTTATGGTCAGGATCAGTTGAACAACTGGAACAATATCATCTATATTTGAATGTTAATTTGTTTAATGTGAGACTCATCATGTCATATCACAGAGAAACTATCAATTTTTTGGATATAACTTTTTATGTCCAAACAGCCCCCAAGCAGACAAGATCACCAACTGTGAGGGGGGAAGGTACACATACGATTGCTGATGTGCATAATATTCAATGTCTTTTATCTATTTCTGATGAGGGAGGCCCTGATATCTCTTGCCTACTTAGGGAGTTGGACATTACTCAAGACATGCCAAGTAGTAGTTGTTTATGCCCCAAGTCCAAGTTTGTTCCTATGGGTGGATATCATCCCAATATTGATATATTTCACAAAAAAGTAGCAGATGATTTGTATAAGTTGGAAATCTCAAAAAAGTATGGTGGCTGTCGTAAAATGAATCTCCCATATTCTGAGCGCCAGGCGTTACAGCGACTTAAGGGGGACCCTGAAATTGTCATACGTGAGGCCGACAAAGGTGGAAATGTTGTCATTATGAATCGCTGTGACTATCTAAAGGAAATTGACCGACAACTTAGTGACAACAAAAGTTATAAGGAGATAATTGGAAACCCTATCCCTAGCGTTATAATTAAAATCAATGCAATGCTATGTGAATGGACGGATTCATGCCTTATCACGGAAGAGGAATATGGCTATTTAATGGTGGACTGTCCCTCCTATCCATGTATCTATATTCTCCCTATAATACATAAAGGGGGCAAGTTCCCACCTGGAAGACCTATTATATCTGGGGTGGATTCACCTACTGAGAAATTGGCCGAATATGTGGACTTAAAGTTGCAAAAATTTGTCCTGGGCTTGCCCTCTTATGTTAAGGATAGCAAGGACATTTTGGTGAAGCTACAGGACTTTGAATGGTCGGATGACTTCCTGTTTGTCACTTTTGATGTAGAAAGTCTTTATACCTGCATCAATAGGAAATACGGCATAATGGCGGTACAGTCCTATCTAAACAAGGAAGGGGCCGAGCTGTATGCACAAAATGAGATGATTGTTCATATGATTGATCTGATACTATTGAACAATTTTTTTCTCTTTAATGACCATTGGTTCCAACAGATCAATGGGACCGCAATGGGTTCCAGGTTTGCTCCCTCTTATGCCTGCCTCTTTATGGGGTGGTATGAGAGGGAGCATGCCTGGGCCAGATGTACCTCCCCTTGGACACAGTACATAGTGTATTGGGGGAGGTACATTGACGATGTAATATGTTTATGGTCAGGATCAGTTGAACAACTGGAACAATATCATCTATATTTGAATGTTAATTTGTTTAATGTGAGACTCATCATGTCATATCACAGAGAAACTATCAATTTTTTGGATATAACTTTTTATGTCCAAACAGCCCCCAAGCAGACAAGATCACCAACTGTGAGGGGGGAAGGTACACATACGATTGCTGATGTGCATAATATTCAATGTCTTTTATCTATTTCTGATGAGGGAGGCCCTGATATCTCTTGCCTACTTAGGGAGTTGGACATTACTCAAGACATGCCAAGTAGTAGTTGTTTATGCCCCAAGTCCAAGTTTGTTCCTATGGGTGGATATCATCCCAATATTGATATATTTCACAAAAAAGTAGCAGATGATTTGTATAAGTTGGAAATCTCAAAAAAGTATGGTGGCTGTCGTAAAATGAATCTCCCATATTCTGAGCGCCAGGCGTTACAGCGACTTAAGGGGGACCCTGAAATTGTCATACGTGAGGCCGACAAAGGTGGAAATGTTGTCATTATGAATCGCTGTGACTATCTAAAGGAAATTGACCGACAACTTAGTGACAACAAAAGTTATAAGGAGATAATTGGAAACCCTATCCCTAGCGTTATAATTAAAATCAATGCAATGCTATGTGAATGGACGGATTCATGCCTTATCACGGAAGAGGAATATGGCTATTTAATGGTGGACTGTCCCTCCTATCCATGTATCTATATTCTCCCTATAATACATAAAGGGGGCAAGTTCCCACCTGGAAGACCTATTATATCTGGGGTGGATTCACCTACTGAGAAATTGGCCGAATATGTGGACTTAAAGTTGCAAAAATTTGTCCTGGGCTTGCCCTCTTATGTTAAGGATAGCAAGGACATTTTGGTGAAGCTACAGGACTTTGAATGGTCGGATGACTTCCTGTTTGTCACTTTTGATGTAGAAAGTCTTTATACCTGCATCAATAGGAAATACGGCATAATGGCGGTACAGTCCTATCTAAACAAGGAAGGGGCCGAGCTGTATGCACAAAATGAGATGATTGTTCATATGATTGATCTGATACTATTGAACAATTTTTTTCTCTTTAATGACCATTGGTTCCAACAGATCAATGGGACCGCAATGGGTTCCAGGTTTGCTCCCTCTTATGCCTGCCTCTTTATGGGGTGGTATGAGAGGGAGCATGCCTGGGCCAGATGTACCTCCCCTTGGACACAGTACATAGTGTATTGGGGGAGGTACATTGACGATGTAATATGTTTATGGTCAGGATCAGTTGAACAACTGGAACAATATCATCTATATTTGAATGTTAATTTGTTTAATGTGAGACTCATCATGTCATATCACAGAGAAACTATCAATTTTTTGGATATAACTTTTTATGTCCAAACAGCCCCCAAGCAGACAAGATCACCAACTGTGAGGGGGGAAGGTACACATACGATTGCTGATGTGCATAATATTCAATGTCTTTTATCTATTTCTGATGAGGGAGGCCCTGATATCTCTTGCCTACTTAGGGAGTTGGACATTACTCAAGACATGCCAAGTAGTAGTTGTTTATGCCCCAAGTCCAAGTTTGTTCCTATGGGTGGATATCATCCCAATATTGATATATTTCACAAAAAAGTAGCAGATGATTTGTATAAGTTGGAAATCTCAAAAAAGTATGGTGGCTGTCGTAAAATGAATCTCCCATATTCTGAGCGCCAGGCGTTACAGCGACTTAAGGGGGACCCTGAAATTGTCATACGTGAGGCCGACAAAGGTGGAAATGTTGTCATTATGAATCGCTGTGACTATCTAAAGGAAATTGACCGACAACTTAGTGACAACAAAAGTTATAAGGAGATAATTGGAAACCCTATCCCTAGCGTTATAATTAAAATCAATGCAATGCTATGTGAATGGACGGATTCATGCCTTATCACGGAAGAGGAATATGGCTATTTAATGGTGGACTGTCCCTCCTATCCATGTATCTATATTCTCCCTATAATACATAAAGGGGGCAAGTTCCCACCTGGAAGACCTATTATATCTGGGGTGGATTCACCTACTGAGAAATTGGCCGAATATGTGGACTTAAAGTTGCAAAAATTTGTCCTGGGCTTGCCCTCTTATGTTAAGGATAGCAAGGACATTTTGGTGAAGCTACAGGACTTTGAATGGTCGGATGACTTCCTGTTTGTCACTTTTGATGTAGAAAGTCTTTATACCTGCATCAATAGGAAATACGGCATAATGGCGGTACAGTCCTATCTAAACAAGGAAGGGGCCGAGCTGTATGCACAAAATGAGATGATTGTTCATATGATTGATCTGATACTATTGAACAATTTTTTTCTCTTTAATGACCATTGGTTCCAACAGATCAATGGGGCCGCAATGGGTTCCAGGTTTGCTCCCTCTTATGCCTGCCTCTTTATGGGGTGGTATGAGAGGGAGCATGCCTGGGCCAGATGTACCTCCCCTTGGACACAGTACATAGTGTATTGGGGGAGGTACATTGACGATGTAATATGTTTATGGTCAGGATCAGTTGAACAACTGGAACAATATCATCTATATTTGAATGTTAATTTGTTTAATGTGAGACTCATCATGTCATATCACAGAGAAACTATCAATTTTTTGGATATAACTTTTTATGTCCAAACAGCCCCCAAGCAGACAAGATCACCAACTGTGAGGGGGGAAGGTACACATACGATTGCTGATGTGCATAATATTCAATGTCTTTTATCTATTTCTGATGAGGGAGGCCCTGATATCTCTTGCCTACTTAGGGAGTTGGACATTACTCAAGACATGCCAAGTAGTAGTTGTTTATGCCCCAAGTCCAAGTTTGTTCCTATGGGTGGATATCATCCCAATATTGATATATTTCACAAAAAAGTAGCAGATGATTTGTATAAGTTGGAAATCTCAAAAAAGTATGGTGGCTGTCGTAAAATGAATCTCCCATATTCTGAGCGCCAGGCGTTACAGCGACTTAAGGGGGACCCTGAAATTGTCATACGTGAGGCCGACAAAGGTGGAAATGTTGTCATTATGAATCGCTGTGACTATCTAAAGGAAATTGACCGACAACTTAGTGACAACAAAAGTTATAAGGAGATAATTGGAAACCCTATCCCTAGCGTTATAATTAAAATCAATGCAATGCTATGTGAATGGACGGATTCATGCCTTATCACGGAAGAGGAATATGGCTATTTAATGGTGGACTGTCCCTCCTATCCATGTATCTATATTCTCCCTATAATACATAAAGGGGGCAAGTTCCCACCTGGAAGACCTATTATATCTGGGGTGGATTCACCTACTGAGAAATTGGCCGAATATGTGGACTTAAAGTTGCAAAAATTTGTCCTGGGCTTGCCCTCTTATGTTAAGGATAGCAAGGACATTTTGGTGAAGCTACAGGACTTTGAATGGTCGGATGACTTCCTGTTTGTCACTTTTGATGTAGAAAGTCTTTATACCTGCATCAATAGGAAATACGGCATAATGGCGGTACAGTCCTATCTAAACAAGGAAGGGGCCGAGCTGTATGCACAAAATGAGATGATTGTTCATATGATTGATCTGATACTATTGAACAATTTTTTTCTCTTTAATGACCATTGGTTCCAACAGATCAATGGGGCCGCAATGGGTTCCAGGTTTGCTCCCTCTTATGCCTGCCTCTTTATGGGGTGGTATGAGAGGGAGCATGCCTGGGCCAGATGTACCTCCCCTTGGACACAGTACATAGTGTATTGGGGGAGGTACATTGACGATGTAATATGTTTATGGTCAGGATCAGTTGAACAACTGGAACAATATCATCTATATTTGAATGTTAATTTGTTTAATGTGAGACTCATCATGTCATATCACAGAGAAACTATCAATTTTTTGGATATAACTTTTTATGTCCAAACAGCCCCCAAGCAGACAAGATCACCAACTGTGAGGGGGGAAGGTACACATACGATTGCTGATGTGCATAATATTCAATGTCTTTTATCTATTTCTGATGAGGGAGGCCCTGATATCTCTTGCCTACTTAGGGAGTTGGACATTACTCAAGACATGCCAAGTAGTAGTTGTTTATGCCCCAAGTCCAAGTTTGTTCCTATGGGTGGATATCATCCCAATATTGATATATTTCACAAAAAAGTAGCAGATGATTTGTATAAGTTGGAAATCTCAAAAAAGTATGGTGGCTGTCGTAAAATGAATCTCCCATATTCTGAGCGCCAGGCGTTACAGCGACTTAAGGGGGACCCTGAAATTGTCATACGTGAGGCCGACAAAGGTGGAAATGTTGTCATTATGAATCGCTGTGACTATCTAAAGGAAATTGACCGACAACTTAGTGACAACAAAAGTTATAAGGAGATAATTGGAAACCCTATCCCTAGCGTTATAATTAAAATCAATGCAATGCTATGTGAATGGACGGATTCATGCCTTATCACGGAAGAGGAATATGGCTATTTAATGGTGGACTGTCCCTCCTATCCATGTATCTATATTCTCCCTATAATACATAAAGGGGGCAAGTTCCCACCTGGAAGACCTATTATATCTGGGGTGGATTCACCTACTGAGAAATTGGCCGAATATGTGGACTTAAAGTTGCAAAAATTTGTCCTGGGCTTGCCCTCTTATGTTAAGGATAGCAAGGACATTTTGGTGAAGCTACAGGACTTTGAATGGTCGGATGACTTCCTGTTTGTCACTTTTGATGTAGAAAGTCTTTATACCTGCATCAATAGGAAATACGGCATAATGGCGGTACAGTCCTATCTAAACAAGGAAGGGGCCGAGCTGTATGCACAAAATGAGATGATTGTTCATATGATTGATCTGATACTATTGAACAATTTTTTTCTCTTTAATGACCATTGGTTCCAACAGATCAATGGGACCGCAATGGGTTCCAGGTTTGCTCCCTCTTATGCCTGCCTCTTTATGGGGTGGTATGAGAGGGAGCATGCCTGGGCCAGATGTACCTCCCCTTGGACACAGTACATAGTGTATTGGGGGAGGTACATTGACGATGTAATATGTTTATGGTCAGGATCAGTTGAACAACTGGAACAATATCATCTATATTTGAATGTTAATTTGTTTAATGTGAGACTCATCATGTCATATCACAGAGAAACTATCAATTTTTTGGATATAACTTTTTATGTCCAAACAGCCCCCAAGCAGACAAGATCACCAACTGTGAGGGGGGAAGGTACACATACGATTGCTGATGTGCATAATATTCAATGTCTTTTATCTATTTCTGATGAGGGAGGCCCTGATATCTCTTGCCTACTTAGGGAGTTGGACATTACTCAAGACATGCCAAGTAGTAGTTGTTTATGCCCCAAGTCCAAGTTTGTTCCTATGGGTGGATATCATCCCAATATTGATATATTTCACAAAAAAGTAGCAGATGATTTGTATAAGTTGGAAATCTCAAAAAAGTATGGTGGCTGTCGTAAAATGAATCTCCCATATTCTGAGCGCCAGGCGTTACAGCGACTTAAGGGGGACCCTGAAATTGTCATACGTGAGGCCGACAAAGGTGGAAATGTTGTCATTATGAATCGCTGTGACTATCTAAAGGAAATTGACCGACAACTTAGTGACAACAAAAGTTATAAGGAGATAATTGGAAACCCTATCCCTAGCGTTATAATTAAAATCAATGCAATGCTATGTGAATGGACGGATTCATGCCTTATCACGGAAGAGGAATATGGCTATTTAATGGTGGACTGTCCCTCCTATCCATGTATCTATATTCTCCCTATAATACATAAAGGGGGCAAGTTCCCACCTGGAAGACCTATTATATCTGGGGTGGATTCACCTACTGAGAAATTGGCCGAATATGTGGACTTAAAGTTGCAAAAATTTGTCCTGGGCTTGCCCTCTTATGTTAAGGATAGCAAGGACATTTTGGTGAAGCTACAGGACTTTGAATGGTCGGATGACTTCCTGTTTGTCACTTTTGATGTAGAAAGTCTTTATACCTGCATCAATAGGAAATACGGCATAATGGCGGTACAGTCCTATCTAAACAAGGAAGGGGCCGAGCTGTATGCACAAAATGAGATGATTGTTCATATGATTGATCTGATACTATTGAACAATTTTTTTCTCTTTAATGACCATTGGTTCCAACAGATCAATGGGACCGCAATGGGTTCCAGGTTTGCTCCCTCTTATGCCTGCCTCTTTATGGGGTGGTATGAGAGGGAGCATGCCTGGGCCAGATGTACCTCCCCTTGGACACAGTACATAGTGTATTGGGGGAGGTACATTGACGATGTAATATGTTTATGGTCAGGATCAGTTGAACAACTGGAACAATATCATCTATATTTGAATGTTAATTTGTTTAATGTGAGACTCATCATGTCATATCACAGAGAAACTATCAATTTTTTGGATATAACTTTTTATGTCCAAACAGCCCCCAAGCAGACAAGATCACCAACTGTGAGGGGGGAAGGTACACATACGATTGCTGATGTGCATAATATTCAATGTCTTTTATCTATTTCTGATGAGGGAGGCCCTGATATCTCTTGCCTACTTAGGGAGTTGGACATTACTCAAGACATGCCAAGTAGTAGTTGTTTATGCCCCAAGTCCAAGTTTGTTCCTATGGGTGGATATCATCCCAATATTGATATATTTCACAAAAAAGTAGCAGATGATTTGTATAAGTTGGAAATCTCAAAAAAGTATGGTGGCTGTCGTAAAATGAATCTCCCATATTCTGAGCGCCAGGCGTTACAGCGACTTAAGGGGGACCCTGAAATTGTCATACGTGAGGCCGACAAAGGTGGAAATGTTGTCATTATGAATCGCTGTGACTATCTAAAGGAAATTGACCGACAACTTAGTGACAACAAAAGTTATAAGGAGATAATTGGAAACCCTATCCCTAGCGTTATAATTAAAATCAATGCAATGCTATGTGAATGGACGGATTCATGCCTTATCACGGAAGAGGAATATGGCTATTTAATGGTGGACTGTCCCTCCTATCCATGTATCTATATTCTCCCTATAATACATAAAGGGGGCAAGTTCCCACCTGGAAGACCTATTATATCTGGGGTGGATTCACCTACTGAGAAATTGGCCGAATATGTGGACTTAAAGTTGCAAAAATTTGTCCTGGGCTTGCCCTCTTATGTTAAGGATAGCAAGGACATTTTGGTGAAGCTACAGGACTTTGAATGGTCGGATGACCTCCTGTTTGTCACTTTTGATGTAGAAAGTCTTTATACCTGCATCAATAGGAAATACGGCATAATGGCGGTACAGTCCTATCTAAACAAGGAAGGGGCCGAGCTGTATGCACAAAATGAGATGATTGTTCATATGATTGATCTGATACTATTGAACAATTTTTTTCTCTTTAATGACCATTGGTTCCAACAGATCAATGGGACCGCAATGGGTTCCAGGTTTGCTCCCTCTTATGCCTGCCTCTTTATGGGGTGGTATGAGAGGGAGCATGCCTGGGCCAGATGTACCTCCCCTTGGACACAGTACATAGTGTATTGGGGGAGGTACATTGACGATGTAATATGTTTATGGTCAGGATCAGTTGAACAACTGGAACAATATCATCTATATTTGAATGTTAATTTGTTTAATGTGAGACTCATCATGTCATATCACAGAGAAACTATCAATTTTTTGGATATAACTTTTTATGTCCAGAATGGGGTAATTCAGAGCAAACTGTACCGTAAGGCAACATCGTGTAATTCCTTGTTACATGCATCAAGTGCACATGCCAGCTCTGTTATTAAAAACATACCCTTTGGGGAACTGACTTGCGTCTGAAGAAACTGTAGCCAGACAGAAACTTTTCAGGTAAATGTCCTTTAGACTAAAAATAGATTCCTTAGATGAGGATTTTACATGAAAAATGTAAACAAAGCAAAAGCAAGGATTAATGTCATCAATAGAGATGCTACATTGTGTGATAGACCCAACAAAAAACACTTACGTGAGAATGCAGTTGGTGTCAGGTTTATTACTCAATATACTATGCATAGCGATAAGATCTTTAATGTTTTTCGCAAAAATTGGCACCTCCTAACAGCTATTCCTGGATTAGAAGATCATCTAGGTACCCGACCGTCGATTACATACAGGAATTGCATGTCAATACGGAATCACTTATGCCCTAGTTACATAACATCAATACCCAGTGGTGAAACATGGTTACCCCCTAAACCTAAAGGTTTTTTTAAATGTGGGACTTGTATAATCTGTCCGATGGGCAGAAACAAAACGACCTCATTTTCCTACAACACTGACCATAGATATTCCATCAATCAGTTTTGTAACTGTAATTCCACATACATTGTTTACATCTTGGGCTGCCCATGTGAAAAAATCTACGTGGGCAGTACCGTCCGCCCACTGAAGCTGCGTATACAGGAACATCGGAGGGCTATCAGGGGTAGGGACTCAAGATATCCCATTACGGAACATTATAACGTGGTACATGCAAACGATAATACCTTTTGGTTCCATGCAATTGAACACATTCCGAAACATAGAAGAGTTGGCAACAGAGAGCTTATGCTTAGAAGGGCGGAAGCCAAATGGATATGTCGCTTGCAATCCACTCAGTTTGGACATAACACCGATAGCGAAATGCATTATTTCTTGTGAAATGTGATCCCCATAGAAATTGGTTGCAATGGTGATATTAATGGACTATTTGGCAATATATATCATGTGTTATGATTGCCTGCTGTGTCTCTTATGTCTATATTTTGACATTTTGGTGGGTATATAAGTTCATTTCTCACACTATACATTGATATTTGGAAATGCAAGGTTTGCAATTCAATATCCACATGGCTATAATCCATATCTTTTTTGCTATATTAACAATTAGGTAGTGGATTTCGATCTTCTAAATGGTTTAGACTTTTTACGGTCTGATCACAACAAAAATATGTGACACTAACTAGGATATAGTCTGTATACCATCGATGTTGTCCATTTTGGATGGGATATAATCCCTGTGACAACAATAATAATTATCTCTCTAGTGCCCTAATGTGCAAAGGAGTAAATGTAATTGTAAATATGGCCATCAACATCTTTAGTCTATGATTTACAGTTATTTACAGTCATCTAATATTGGGCTTTGGCATGTTTGCTTTGCCTTTCATGAGTAATGCTCCTTTCTCTACTGCTGGCACTTACTTATTGTTATATATCTTAACCATTAAGTTACATAATGCCAATTTTAACATTATCACTGCACGATCAATGTCTGTTTGTCACGTTTCTTCTTTATCATGCAACCTTTTCGTGCCCAATATATGAGGTTTATGTGGCCTCATATTGGGCTTAAGAACATTTAGTGTTTTGCTTCCATTTGTATTTTCTTTAATATGCCGATCTCGATATATTCGTAAATGGGGTATTTTCAGTACGAGAAATTCAATGTAATTATCTGTTGACCGGTATTACTAAGTAGCGTTTCATAAACATGCGCCTCCTTTGGTTCGTTAATACTTCAAGATGGCGATGAATCTGCCGTCCTATTCACAACGGAAGTTACAATGCGCGTGACGTCAGACGCCATCTATACGTCCCAACGAGCCACACGATAAAAACTGCTTGTAATGTAGTGTTCTGTTGCGATATTCTTCCCGGACTGTGGGTACGTTACTTTGATATGAGAGCGTCGACTGAAACGCGTACCAAAGTAAGTGGACCTGACTGGTGGATTATCTATTCAGACATAAAATGACTGTTATAATATTAGCTTTTTTATCGTTAAATGGGCCACATTTGACTTGTGATTCTATACATATGTTGGAGTTATGTTGAACATCGTTTAAGGTTATGTTGAATTTAATTTGGCTCCTTAGGTATGGGAAATAGACTACGTTCCGCCATGACTTTTCCCATGCAAATATTGGGGACTTTTAAAACAACCATAGTCCCCCTTTCTATTCTATTCTCTCGGTCAATGGTTGTGAGTCTTTTTGAATTTTTGCGATCCGATGAAGATACACGTATCTCGTGTCCCAGTGGTTTGGTTCATAACAGGGATAGATATTGTGTTGGCAGTTATATACATTTGTCCACTAGGTAAAAGAGATATTATCATACAAAAGAGAGCACCATTTCCTTGACAATGGATTTTTAGCATAGTTTTATCATTATGAGTTTATTATGATTTATATTGATTTTATGTGATTTGATTCTTCATTTCTTATACAACTGATACAATATGCATGGGTGTCTATAAGCGATGCAAAAACCAAAGGAAATGATGGACGGAGTGTTGAACATTGCAAGCACTCACCCCCAGTCAACTGATCTGGGTTTAATCCATCACCGTTATTTAGCCCACTCTGCCACCCCAGTTCAGACATGGCCATATGCAAATCAGTCTGACCCTGTGCCTCACGGGAACAGTGCAGCCCGAACTGCCAAGCCATGTCTTCCCTGGACCGGAAACAAGCTTCCCAGGACCAGTTTCTGGCATTTCAGCCGTCTTCAGCCAGGCTTGCTTGAATCCAGTGGCAAAGTGAGCAAGGGACTCACGTCTGAGCATACCCTGCCAACTTATGGCGAACACAGCAAAAACCAAAGGAAATGATGGACGGAGTGTTGAACATTGCAAGCACTCACCCCCAGTCAACTGATCTGGGTTTAATCCATCACCGTTATTTAGCCCACTCTGCCACCCCAGTTCAGACATGGCCATATGCAAATCAGTCTGACCCTGTGCCTCATGGGAACAGTGCAGCCCGAACTGCCAAGCCATGTCTTCCCTGGACCGGAAACAAGCTTCCCAGGACCAGTTTCTGGCGTCCATCATTTCCTTTGGTTTTTGCTTTGTTCGCCATAAGTTGGCAGGGTATGCTCAGACGTGAGTCCCTTGCTCACTTTGCCACTGGATTCAAGCAAGCCTGGCTGAAGACGGCTGAAATGCCAGAAACCGGTCCTAGGAAGCTTGTTTCCGGTCCAGGGAAGACATGGCTTGGCAGTTCGGGCTGGACTGTTCCCATGAGGCACAGGGTCAGACTGATTTGCATATGGCCATGTCTGAACTGGGGTGGCAGAGTGGGCTAAAGAATGGTGATGGATTAAACCCAGATCAGTTGACTGGGGGTGAGTGCTTGCAATGTTCAACACTCCGTCCATCATTTCCTTTGGTTTTTGTCTATAAGCGATGCCTGTGCTAGACCAGGGTGGATATGGTGTTTTTAGCGTAACTTTCTTACTCGCTCTTGAGTGTTAATTGCGTTTACATATCGTGAAAGCGGTTATGGTATTTCTCAACCATGTTCTCTCAGGTTGAAAGCATGGGCTTATTAAAACCTACGCCCTTTAGATATATATGAAATACATTATTATAAATGTACCTATATCAGTAATGAACTTATATGTATGTATATTTTCGTTGTGACCAGATGTAGAACAGGACATTTGATGAGACTGTAACAAGTGTTATTCAGTCACTTTTAGATACTTTATATTAGACTCCTCATTCTTTGGTTATTATTGGATGACCCTTATTATGGACAATACTAGTGAAACCTTATTGAAATTGATACTCCACTATGGTGAGATTTTATTTACTTATTTATTGATTATATTTAATTGTATAAATTACGTATACTAGGTTTTCCTGTTAATATTATGTATTACTTTGAAGCTTAACTTGTGTATATATTCCATTATTTCTTTGCCTTTTTCCCCTTCCCTTCTTTTTCTCCTTGATAGTTTTTTCCCTCATCTTGGCTCTCCAACTCCCCCCACCTCGCCCTCGCTTTTTGTTACTGACACTTGGAATTATATTGAAGCTGTTAATTTAATAATTATATGATTACCGATGGTATCAGTTTCATATTAATGTGTTCTTTCTAAATGTGCTTTGATTTCATAATATAATGACATTTATATGTTGTGATGATGTTCAGGTGTATTTGTATGTTTTGTTGATTATGGTTTGTCTATATATGGTTTGGTACCATCAATGTGATATGATTTAATTGTTTGTATGTCTTATTTTTATGTTATATTTATGTGGACATTTATATGTTGGTTTATGTTATTTGCAGCCCTGATGAAGTTCCACTAAAAGGAACGAAACGCTTTGGCTGTTGTCCTATGTGTTCCCAAATGATATATGAAGAAGAATAAAAAGGATTAATTTTGAATAAGTTGATGTATACAGACTTGTGACTTCTTTCCTGGTGCCGCCTCCATTTTCCTTCAAAACTGCTAAGATTAGTATGTAGTGCGTTTTTAGGTCTCACCTACAGACAGCTTTTAGCTGTATGTTACTGAAAAGCCCCTTGTCGACCATACCAAACGTATATTGTCCTCAGGGTCAGCCACTTACTTACCATTGGTTGGCTCTAATATCATCCTCATTTTGTTGCTTGTTATTCAAAGGATTGCCTTCAACTTTTTAGGTCTACCCCTCCCTTGAAGCACAGCTTTTTTCCTTCATTTGATTGGATGATTTGTATCCATCAACTGGTCACGTTAAGCAAACTTTCAGCACTTCTTATGCATGCATGTTTTTGTCGCCCTCTCCCTTGTGAGTTTATTGCTCATTGAAATCCCTGCTCCCCTCACTCATTGTGTTGCCCTCCAATACATTCTTCCTTGACCTTTTTTTTATATCCATTAATCAACCATTCAGAAATCTTTAGCAAAAGAAACAGAACAATTGCACAAAATATTATGATTATTGGAGAAGTGAATATACCTGAAAAGCACTTCCAAGTAAATTACCTAGCCTCTCACCAACTTTACCAAAACTCTTCCCTAACTCACTAAATCATGAACCCGCATTTTCCCATAAGCCAGGTTCTTCAAAAGACGTAATCTCCTGTGAAAAGTTAGTTATATGGGTAATAAAAGAATCAATACCTCTACTATTGTCAGGAATAAACGTACACGCCTCTTGGCTTTAATTACCTTGTAGGCTCCACCCTCCTTTGTCGAGAGAATATTCAAGGTAAGACGATTTTCCATCACCATAGGCCTAATATCTGTCATTTTCTACATTTACTGGCTTAAAAGGCCTTGTTCTACCTACTGCAAGCCTATATACAACTGTAGGCAAAGCCCAATTTTCACATAATTCATTGCATCCCCTATATAAGGAATAATAGCCCAAAATATAAACTACATCTCACTCGTCTCAAACTTTGTTAATTATTTAATTCATCCATGTGATAGACTGTAAGGCACACTAACGCCAATACCACAAACCAAGCCAATTTCTTGGCAAATTAAAATAAGTAGTTTCCCCACAAATTTAATAAAATTCCCTTCAAAATAGGTTCTCCACCAAGCAAATAGTCTCCACTAACTTCATATATTCTATCACACACACTCTCTACTACAAATTCTTCCTTACCTTCGTTGAAAACTATGCCTTACCATATACAACTCACCTATTCTCTTCTGTTCCATTCTCAATCTAGGATGTAAACCTGACAATTTAAATTCCTCTTCCTGTTTTATTTGTACTAATGCAACCTTCTGTTTTTCCCAGTTTCTGACCACCTATACTCCTCTCTCATTGTATTCTCAAATGAAATTATGTTCTTCACTACTCAAAAGACATACATGACCTCGAACAGTGCTAATATCAAACTTGTTTTGTGCAATGGCTCTCAAAAACATAGCATATTTAATTTCTCGATTATCTTTTCTAATAGGCAGATCCTCTAAAGATACATTAAAATCAGTCAAATAAGGGGAAAGAAATTAATCTTGATTAAAAATTGCAACATGTATGTTACAAGACAATGAGTATGAAATAGGAAGCTGTATGTAAGTAGAACACTCTACAGCTGATGTAGGAAGATAGGCACGCACATAGCACCCACTAACGTTCATTATATCTATATATTCGCTTATCATTTTAGTATACACATTATCGTTAAATCCACTAACTAAAGATGGACTGGTAAGTCATGTGTTAGCTCCATTTTTTTAGTACTAATCTCAACATTAGCATGATGAACACATTCTGAAGTGCATCTATCCCACAGGAGTCAGTAAGCACAACAACAGTCTCACTAAAAACTATTATTATTATTAATATCAACCCTACATTTTTACAGCATTTGCTGTATTCGATCTTCTATTGAGACAATAACTCTTATTGTGGTAAAATTCCAAAAATAAATAAAAACATTGTTTAAAACAATAACAGGTTCTCCTTTCAAATTCATTTTAGGGTTCGGGTCTCCTTGTTCAATATTAGTCTAAAAAATGATCTTTTATCCAATTCAAGGTTGTTTTACTTTCTTTTCAAAGTCTCTGACTCACTCTCAAACTAATACTGCAATTGTTTCACCAACGATTAGTCATCCAACACAGTTTCATCTTCTTCTTTTCTTCAGAAACTGTTGCTAAATGCACCTATTCAGGCGAGGTGTATTTTTGATTTGGAACTCTCTTTCAAGTTAATCTTTTATCAAGGGGTGATTCATTTCCACTTGTTTCAGAATCTATCTGTCTCTCAGATTTCTCTCATTTTTTTTTTTTTACAAGTTCTCTTCCTTAGAAGATCTTTCTCAACTCTTCCTCTCTCAGCAACAGTCTTTGTCTGAATTTCTTTACTCCCAGGAAACTTTTACATGAGCTCAGACTAGAACTCAAACTTGAGCTTAACCTTTGATCAGTTTTATCTTTGGCTGTTCTGTTCACACTGAACCTTTTCTTTCGTTTGCATGTCTTTGTAACTTTGATCTTCAACTGAAACTTCTCGCTGCTTGGATCAGAGACTACTTCTTCCTGCTGTCACTCACTCTGTTCTGCACTTTGGTCTCGGTTTTGAAACTGGACTTCAGGAATTTCAGGTTCTTCGTCTGTTCTTTCACTAACTTGAAACTTCACCCATTCACTTTGCTTTTGCTCACTATCCTCACCAGTTTCAAAATTTGAAAATTATTCAACACCCCCGACCCACCACCCCCACCCCCCCCTCCCCCCCTCTAAATTCACGCTGATAACCTGAGCTTGGCTTTGAGCTCGAGTCTGTGTGCCAGTTTCTGGACCAACTGATTCATCCACGCTTCAGCTACTCTCACTCTCTCTGTGTGAGCAGCATGGATCCATTGTGGCACACTAGTGCATCACACCTATGTTTGTTGTCAGGGTTACTTAATACAGTCCCTTCCAATGCTCATTCAAACACCCATTCCAGATGTGCTTTCAAATTAAGATCCAGTCTCCAGGACTCAATCCATGCCACACAATATCCTGGGATTTTTTTGCTGCTACATTCACAGGATACAGATTCGATCATATCAGTCAGACCCTTGCAATATTCTAGGACAATGTCATCAGTTATTGAAATTAGTGCAGCTGAAGGTATATATGCAAGCCTCAGTGCTCTATCCATGATAATCTCATGTGGTGATAAACCAGTCTTTTTGTCAGGAGTACTTCTCATGCTCATCAAAACAAAAGGAAGTGCATCAGGCCACTTTAGACCACTCAAAGCACAGACTTTTACTAGTTTGTACTTGAGAGTGTCATTTGCTCTCTCCACAATACCAGAAGATTTTGGTTGATAACTACAATTAAATTTCTGGTTGATCTCAAATTCTGTGCAGATTATTTGAAATATTTATTTTTTTAAATGGGCTCCACGATCTTTCTCAATAGAAGTTGGACGACCGAATCTCGGTATTAACTCCCTCAACAACAGTTTGACCTCTGTAAGGCCATCTGCTCTCCTTGTGGGAAATGCCTCCACCCATTTATAAAACAAGCAAATAATTACCAAGACATACTTCAAACCATTATAGTTTGGCTTCTCAAAAAATGGATGGGCCATGATTGGCAGAATCAGAGGGCAGAGCGGGGCACAGCGCTACTTCACTTGAATAGGCTGTGCCCTACCTCCACACAAAGGGCTGCTTGCCCCTTGTAGTTAGTCTGGAGCGAGGACAGAGAAGGCAGCATGCCTGAGGACTTCAAGGGTAAACTTCTAGTAGCTTTTCTCCACTTCAAAGGAATGCCCGGGTATAAATATTGGACCCCAGACACCAACTCTTCAGTACAGTCTGGAACTGTGGACTCTGCCAGGAAGAGAGACTGCTGTGCTGCAGAAAGGACAGCACCTCTACTGGACTGCTGATCTGAAGGACTGCTACCCTGCTGTGTGGACCTGCTGCCCTCTTGCCTGAGTAAGAAGGATTGGACCCCCATTTCTTAACGTAGGACCCTAGAGTGACTCCAGGGGCTAGTTGGCTGGCCTCCTGATCAGAAGCCTCGGGGACATAACAGGCTTTCAACAACCTTGAACCCAGCACCTGGACTCTGCCACCTGTGAGGCCTACCCTGCTACGTTGGGTCAACCCTGTCCTGGACCCTAAGAAGGGGGCCTGAAGTTGCTCTGCCAGCTCATCGGTGGACTAAGCAGAATCAACGCATCTCCTCTGCTGCATGCCGCAAACCCAAGCATAACTGAGACACTGCCTCTGCTGCATGGACATTCTTGGAACAAGGATTCCGCATCCCCTTTGCAGCACGTATCCTCATCGTAATTACCACTGTGTGACGCATCCCCAATGCATATCCTTGCTAGCACGTTTCTTGTCGATGTCAGCCTCGGTTACAACGCAGGACTCTGCATTGCAACCTTGTAGCCCCTCGGAACCAACGCTGCACAATACATCTCTGACCAAGACCTCCCATAGCCTTGGCTATGTGACACATCCTCAAAATAGGACTCCACAACTCATCGCAACTAGGATTTAATGTATTGGTGTTCAGCAGGCCTAACGGGGTGGGGTCACTGTAGCTTTGAACAAATACAATATGAAAACACAATTTTTTCTTTGGACCCCAAAAGAGAACATAAAACTCCTTTGCAACCATAACTGACCAAAATCATGGACAGCTCCAAAGCTATACTGGCTGTCTGTATAGATCATCACATCCAAATTCTCTGATAAGCAGCAAGCTCTAGTCAAGCAAACAATTCCACCACTGACGTTTGGCAAAGAAAATGCTTCTGGGGTCTCTGAAATGGAACATTCTGCATAGGCAGCTCTCAGTGCTCTGTGTTGGTCTCTCAAACAAGAACCATCAACAAGCAATATCAGATCAGCCATTTCCAAAGGTGTCTCCTCAATGCCTGCTCTTGGCTTTTTACATAACTCATTCACCTCCACACAATTGTGATCTGATTCATCATCAACCTCATCATTTTCCCTGTTGTCAAAACGTTTGTCTGTTTTTGGGTTCAACACATTGCATCTCTGAAGAGAGATTTTCTATGCTGCAAGCATGATCTGCTCATAACAAGTCAGTCTACTGTTCGATATATGTTGGGTTCTCATTCTTGTCAAAGGGATTTCGATTAAAGTATGGCGCATCACAATCCCTTTGCTTTGTTCAATGGCAATGCAAACAGCTGCAACCAATTTCAAACAACCTGGAAGAATTCCAGCTACTGGATTCAACCACAGCAAAAAGATATGCCACTGGGAGCATTAAACCTCCATGTTTCTGTGTGACAATTAGAAGTGCACATCCATTCCTCTCATGCCAGACAGAAAAAATGTCAAATTGTCATAAGGCATCCTGAGTGCGGGTGCATGACACAAACTTACTTTCAGTTTCTTAAATGAATTAATGCATTCATTATCAAATGGTACTGGATCTTGGACATCACTACATATTAACCACACTAAAGGCTTAGCAATCGAGGAAAAGTTTGGGATCCACTGATGCCAGTACCGAACAATTACAAGAAAAATCTGAATGTCCCTCTGGGGGGTCAGCTGACTCAATTTCAGTATTCCAGATACACATTCTTTTGAGACCATCCTCACACCCTTTTCAATATGGTGTCCTAGATAGGTAACTTCCTTTTTAGAATGGAATAGAGTAGGAAAGCAGACTCATAATTTCTTCTCTCCTAAATTCCCCTTTTTTAACATACCGACCAGGGGTCAGATTCAATTAGTCATACCTACTAACCAGGTATTTTTAAACCTCACCCTAAACTTAAAGCCCCCCACTCCTATTTCTTAAACAGAGTCTTCATCATTATACAAAAAGTGCTCTGACATAGTTCGTAGGTCGCAGCACGCCTTGTTCCGCAGTGGAACGGGATGGACCAGATGATGAGGCATGCCACCAAGGGGTAACCCTGGTGGGTGAGGGTTTCACAAGAAAACTGTCCTTTTCTCCAGTGGAGAGTTGACCTTCTGAGCATGGCTAGGTTCCATTTTTGGGAAGTAAGATTTAACGTGGAGAATAAACCTAGCATTTCCTCTCACTCACTCTTGTTTTTGGTACATATTGGGAACTATCACATTATTTCTATGCATCTGTGAAATTTGTTTTACATTTTTCTGAATGCTGGAAGGATTATGTTGGCATTCCCTCTTCCAGTGACCTATCTTCCCACATAAGTGACAAGGAGTATTCTTTATCATCATTTCAGCACTCATATTCATTCCATCACCTCTTCCACCACCTTGCCTTTTCATCTGACTCATTCCATTCAGATCATTCTGGAAAAAATTAATATTTGAACCCATCTGATTCTGATGCTCTTTTTCCAACTGCATCGTTTGGGCAATCATCAACTCCTCTTTAATCTTTTTCAGTTTCTTATCAATACAGTCCAACTATATTTAATAGATTTCAAAATCTCTTCTGTGAGCTTTATCTACTAACACAATTCACTCTGCCGAATGTGGTTAATACCTGGCCTCAAACCATTCACAAATGCAAACATTAACCCACAAGCTCCATCCCGTTCGGGGTCTTCGACTTCATTATGGCTGTTGAACACCTGAGAAGTCTCTCATAAAAGGCACACATTGACTATTTCAGCTCTTGTGAAGCTCTCAAAATGTAATTCTAATTTATATCCTTGTCAGGAACTCGTTTTACCAAATGCTAAATCCCATTCTAGTACTTGATCCCTACCTTTTCAGAGGGAGCACCTTTAGGAGTAATCCTTGCTGGTTCTTGAACAGGGTATCCAACAACAACAGCCTTACTCTCAGCACACAAGTCACTAGGAACTACAATCTTGAACAGCATATTCAAATCAGCGCACAACATCTGGAAAATATGTTTTAATTTGTGCATCTCTTCATACCATTTCCTAGTATCCTCCCTAAAGTTCGGAAAATTATTAGTAAATGCATACAAATCAGCTCAGGTCCATTGCATATGTACAAAATTCCCTCCATGAACTTCCCTCAAAGAAACTACAAAACTGCTTCTGTCCCAACTTCTGTATCACTTGTGACACCTCTTGCCCGACCTTTTGCCCCTTTCATTTGTTGCACTATTCTTCCATCTTAATCCATAATCTAAACTTGCAAAGTCTTCTAGTAGTGATGGGGGTATGTGGCGTACCCTTCCGGACCGAGAATCCCATCAAACCGCACCCCCAATACCTGATCTAGATAAACAGCCCCGTAACAACCATCCAAGCTCATTTGCTGTAATGGTACAATCAGTAGACCCCAGAAACCGCCTCTTCAGGCCAAGTTTACACTGTCCCACAGCGATTTTCCACAGTATGTAACATGTCAGTACCTTTTTGTCTCAATTAATTCTTGAATATGGGCTCTCAATGCAATTAAACCCATCTCTTTAATTTCATCATGTGTTAAATCCGATTTCTAATTTTGTTTCACATTCTTCAGCTTGCTTCTATCAACCTTTAATTAATCAGCTAATTCTTATAATTTAACACATGCTTCATTTGCACATCTGGCTGCTTCTTTAATAAGATATCTCATTCAATCAGCATTAAAGTCAATAGTTAATTTAAATCAACATTTCACCAAATTCAATTTTCAAAATGGCAATATTAATTTGTTGTGATGAGAGTCAACACCCTCCTTGACATCAAGCCCAAAAAATTAGCAGAGTAAGTGGAAATAGTGACTGGCAAAACTCAATAACTGACTTCTAGATCAATAAAAGTTACAGGGTTTTATTACAAAATCTCAAAATAAGCAATATAGAGAAATGCTAAATAAACAACATAAAGGCTCCAATACAGAATACACAGTCAGAAATCAGAAACAGTCTCAATGGGTACCAAAAATCATAAATGGAACGGGCAACATCCCTAGAGGAAAAGGGAAAGGCTTCGGATCGCCCCGAAAGCCAGGGTGTGTTATACACTCTTTACGCATAATAAGCAACAAAAAAAAAAAAACAGGCTCAGCATGGCATGACTAGCCATAACACATATTTGGTAAATCAAAAAGGAAACGGTCACAAAAATAACTATAACACTAGCCAATTTCGAACATACAGAAAATCTTCCATTAGCTTCCACAGCAACAATGCAATCCTGAAATGTACAACACAATATGAAACATTTTCAATCAACGACTCCTACACCAGTGTACTAGGAAGCCTGCATCGGAACTTCAAGCAGAAGGGTCCTTCAGACCGTTACATTAGACACATGAAGAAAGTTTCATTCACAAAATATGCTCTCAGGAAAATAACCAATTTCTTCACAGTGTCCTGTGCTTTGCAAAAACTGTGAGTAGTGAAGACACGCTGGGGGACATTGATTGTGAGGGTCAATAAGTAGTAACAAGATGAACAGAACAACAAATCAACATCCACTTTAATAAAAGGGGGGACCCAGGGGGTGCTGGGCGTGAGCCGGTCTCCCCCTGGGTGGTTTCGCACAATGGAGCGGCCACACAGGTGTAGGTAGGGGCAATCAGGGAGGCGGGAGGCGCGCGAGGGGAGGTTATAAATAGAAGGCTGGTGGGGCGGTGAGGAAATTCAAATATGGCCCCATCTTTCCTAGTGACACCATTACGCTGTTGCCCTCACTAAGGCACCTTCAACCTTCGTAGCGTTTTTTTCACATTCTATACTGTTTCACATATTACACGACCTTTCCTGTTTCCCTGAGCTAAGTCCATTCTGAGACCCGGCTCGAAGCAACTAATCCCCGAGATAACCATCTATTGACCCTTGGTAACCGTTCTCGGCCTCTCCAGTTGTTTTACGAATAACCATCTTCAACACGCAAACACGTCCTGTCGTAAATTAATTAAACCAAGGAATGGCTATGCCACCTGACCTATAGGGTCGGGTAGAGAACACGACCTTAGGGAAGGAATTTCTATTACCCATTATCCTGTATCTTGTACAAAGAATGTTTTCTTGTGGATGATTTGTATTTTTATTGCACATTGAGGAGGTTGATGCTTTAGGGGATTCAAGCGCTACAAAAGACTGTGAGCCACGGATTGAAATGGCAGTCTCCTGAGAACATACCACTGATGTACTTCTAGGACAACTGTACCTAGCTGCAGCTAATAAATTGAAGTTCCTATGCCAAACAGAGTGTTCTGTGTCTCTGTAATTTGGAAGGCGAACTCAGAAGATTTCAGGCGTACCCTGAGCCGCCAGGCTTAATGAGCCCGGTTCTTCATTTGGTGCCCTCTGTGAGGCCGCTTCAGAGGTCGTGGGTCCAGCCCGAAGATCGTGAGGAGCCCCGCAAGGAAATTCCGGAGAACGCGCACCACGTGATCGACCCCTGCATGTCGTAAGTGGACCGAAGGTTTTTACCGTGTGGCTTATCCCTTCCAACGGCTGCAAAGACCTGCTGCCCTGACTGCGGCCACGCTTTGGCTCCCTTGGTAATTGGTATCGCGAGACATCAGACGGACCTCTGTTGGCGTACGAAAACATCTGGTTAAGTTAAGTATAGTGGCCACTCCTTTGTCTTTGTTTTGTCTTTGTTCGACTTTTGCAAAAGCCGAAACCGAGGGGTGAGTGCAGTTTTTGTACTATAAAGTGACTAATTAACCCCTTGAAGTTTGTAAAGAAACTATTGTGGTAGCGATGCCTTGTTTCAGTAAGTTTGGAAGATGGTTTTGTTGTAATCGCGATAGGGCTTCCCGACTGGAGGACTCTTGTTCAATTCCTCAGGCCGGAACTCCCACTTACGATGGCCACAGAACGGCAGTTTCGAGCTCAATATTTTAGATAATTTGGAGAACACTTTATTTAAGCGAAAAGCCCGGCCGGCTATGTTTGACTCTTTTCGCTTATGGCGTAAGGAGGCCAAAGAGAAAGAAATAAAACAAGCTAAAAGAGATAGGAGGGATATGTCTATTTTACAAGCTGCGCAACAGTTTAAAAAATAATGAAACCGATCATGCGATTGAGGTCTCAGATAGGCAACATCGTATGGCGGTAGATAAATGTTATCCAGTGTTGCCAACTTCCCCTACGGAGAAAAATGTGGGCCCTGAAAAGGATCCTTTAATGTCCAATCTGTTGAGATTACCCCCGCCCTATGCGCAGGGAGCTAATGTACCTTTTGGATTACCGCCTGCCCCCGGAGCGAATGCACCTTTATTATTAGCACCTGCCCCGCCTGTTCCGCCTGTTGTCCCACCTGTCGCTCCTCAATCGGTTCCTGCACCCCCACCACAGCTTTCTCCGGTATTACCGAGCTCTCCCTTACCTTCGGCTCCCTTCGTAAATGTTACTCCCTCTTCTGCCCCGCCTAATATTCTGTCTCCTATCCTGGTGACGAATTCTCCCTCCGCTCGGAGGCGAATGATCGATACCGTTACTGGCCTTTTGTCCCCTCTCTTTGAGACATTTCAAATGACCCCTGTTCCTCCTCGTAGACAAACTCGTAGTCAGCTCCCAGGTCCGGAGGAACGGGAAGTGCTAGATCTTCAAGCCCGAAGGTGGATCACGAATGGCCCCCAGTATAATGTGCAAGATATTATGGTCACCTTTCAGCAGTGGGAGGCACCAACGCAGAGATATGTTTTTCAATCAATCAATCAAACAAAGACATTTATAGAGCGCACTACTCACCCGGAGGGTCTCAAGGCGCTTGGGGGGGGGGGGGGTGCCGCTACTGCTCGAACAGCCAGGTCTTGAGCTTCTTCCTGAAGGAGAGGTGGTCTTGGGTCAGGCGCAGGTCGGGAGGGAGGGAGTTCCAGGACTTGGCGGCCAGGTAGGAGAAGGACCTTCCTCCTGTTGTCGCTCTTCGGATGCGGGGGACGACGGCGAGGGCGTGACTGGTTGATCGGAGATGGCGTTTGGGAGCGTAGAAGTTGAGGCGGTTGTTGAGGTAGCTCGGGCCTTGATCGTGTAGGGCTTTGTGTGCGTGGGTGAGGAGACGGAAGGTGATTCTCTTGTTGACGGGGAGCCAGTGCAGGTCTCTCAGGTGTCCGGAGATGTGGCTGCGTCGGGGGATGTCGAGGGTGAGTCTGGCTGAGGCGTTCTGGATCCGCTGGAGTCTCTTCTGGAGCTTGGCGGTGGTACCAGCGTAGAGGGCGTTGCCGTAGTCCAGTCGGCTGGTGACGAGGGCCTGGGTGACCGTCTTCCTGGTCTCGGTGGGGATCCACCGGAAGATCTTACGTAGCATGCGCAGGATGTTGAAGCAAGACGAGGAGACGGCGTTGACTTGTCCGGTCATGGAGAGGGAGGTGTCCAGGATGAAGCCCAGGTTGCGTGCGTGGTCTGTCGGTTTGGGTGCGGTGCCCAGGGCGGGGGGCCACCAGGAGTCGTCCCAGGCAGAGGGCGAGGAGCCCAGGATGAGGACTGCCGTCTTGTCGGAGTTCAGTTTCAGGCGGCTGGTCGTCATCCACTCGGCTACGTCTTGCATCCCATCGTGAAGGTTGGCTCTGGCGGCGGCGGGGTCGTTGGTCAGGGAGAGGATCAGCTGGGTGTCGTCCGCGTAGGAGATGATGTTGAGGTTGTGTTGGCGTGCGATGGCCGCAAGGGGGCTCATGTAGATGTTGAAGAGGGTGGGGCTGAGCGAGGAACCCTGAGGAACACCGCAGATGACTTCCGTGGCTGCAGATCTGAACGGAGGTAGGCGGACTCTCTGTGTCCTTCCAGCGAGGAAGGAGATGATCCACTCCAGTGCCTTCTCCTGGATTCCGATGTTGCTGAGGCGCTGCACTAGGGTGCGGTGGCAAACAGTGTTGAACGCCGCGGAGAGGTCTAGGAGGATGAGGGCCGCTGTCTCACCGTTGTCCAGCAGGGCTCGGATGTCATCGGTGACAGCGATGAGGGCGGTCTCGGTGCTGTGGTTGGCTCGGAAGCCAGACTGTGAGGGGTCGAGGGATCCATTCGTCTCGAGGAAGGCGGCCAGCTGCTTGTTGACGGTCTTCTCGATGACTTTGGCTGGGAACGGGAGGAGCGAGATGGGGCGGTAATTCTTGAGTTCGGTGGGGTCCGCTGTTGGTTTCTTTAGTAGAGCACTGAGTTCGGCGTGCTTCCAGCTTTCAGGGAAGGTGGCGGTGTCGAAGGAGGTGTTGATGATGTCCCGCAGGTGGGGTGCGATGACAGCGTCGGCCTTGTTGAAGACGTGGTGGGGGCAGGGGTCGGTCGGAGATCCGGAGTGGATAGAGTTCATCGTGCAGATGGTGTCTTCTGTGTTGATCTGGGTCCAGGCGTTGAGGGTGGTGGTGGGGGGCGTTGGTGCGGTCATTGGGAGCGTTGTTTGTGGGCTGAAGCTGTTGTGTATGTCAGCGATCTTGTTGTGGAAGTAGGAGGCGAGGGAGTTGCAGAGGTCTTGCGACGGGGTGATGTCATTGTTTCCGGCGTTGGAGAGCTCTTTCACGATGTTGAAGAGTTCCTTGCAGTTGTGTGCGTTGTTGTCCAGCTGTTCCTTGAATGCTGTTTTCTTGGTGGCGTGGATCAGTTGATGGTGCTTCCGGGTGGCGAGCTTGAGGGTGGTCATGTTGTCCGGTGTTGGCTCCCTTCTCCAGGCTTTCTCGAGGGCTCGGCAGTTCTTCTTGGAGCTCTTGAGTTCGTCGGTGAACCATGATACTTGATACTATGTGTAACATTTTAAGTCAAGAGTGGGAGGATATGGGATTGGGATGAGCCCCTCAGGGCCTGCTCGATGTACAGGCTGAGTTTGATAAAGGGCCGATTGTGGGCGCAGAGGTGGAGGACGCGGTAGGAACGCTTGTCACTTTTAGAATGATGCTTGCCTGCCGGTCCTTGCCAAAACGCGATTCCTCCGTCAGGCGAAAATTAAAACACTATCCCATGAGAGAGGTTCCCCCAGTGTGGAGAGAGGAGGTTGCAGCTCAGGGTGCTAATCCTCTTATACCTGCTCACTTTCAACGTGTGTGGGTACACGTTCCTTGGAAACGATCTGAGGTATTGGCCCTTAAGTAGTCGTTACCGGACCCCCGTAAAAATCCTGTTGGGTACTACAAAGAGTTGTCCCAAACTGTCGATGCATGTATTATGAATTTGGCCGATATAGACATGCTAATGGGTAATGTGGTCCCACAACCGTTATGGGCTAGGATTCGGAAGGAGGACCATGTGGGGGAACTGGGGGGTGATTGGGCTGCCATACTCGCCGCGGACAGACTCCAAGTGGGTGGTGCCAAACCTGAGGCTCTAATTACAGAACTCCCAGCTAGGATCATTGCCTTACTGAAAACTATGATGCCCCCTCTGCAAGTTAATTGGGATAAGTTAGCAGCTTGTAAGCAGAAAGCGGATGAAAACATCTCTGATTTCTTCACTCGTTTCGAGGAGACGTTCATCGATCATAGTGGTCAGGATATGAGCACGGAAGGTGGCCAACGGTTGTTTGTAGACAAATTTGTGTCAAATTTGGTTCCGGAAATATCTAATAAGTTGAAGAATTCCGAAAGTGCGTGGGCGGTCTCCTCTTCGGCCCAGATATTGGCTACTGCCCAGTATTATGAAAATAGGGATAAAGAGGAAAGAGAGAAACTTGATAAAAAGACCAAAGAGTTGAAAACAAAAGTTCTTTTGCAACAAGCTTATCCTCCTCGCCCTGCCCAACGTGAATATCAGCCGTCTCCACAATTCCAGAGACAGTTGCAGAGGTCTGGGTCTTTCGTTCCCCGACCCCCACTGGGCCAAAATCAATGTGCTTACTGTAAAGAAGAAGGCCATTTAAAGTATAATTGCCCGGTTTTGTTACAGCGCAAGAGCGGTATTCCTGCGTCACGAGGCAAGGGTGGTTATCAGTCAGCACCAAGAGGTAGAGGACGAGGTACGCCGCCTAATAACCAACGTTCCATGCCCCCTGGAAACTCCACAAATTATTTTGATCAGCAAAATGTTCAGTCTACCAACTATTACAACAGTGATTACTATACTGAGGATGAGAGTCAGAATTCCCAACCTAGCTAGGACAGCCATGGACAAAGTAAGGGAGTAGTATCAGTTCCAGTGGACCAAAGTGGGCCTTATGTTGATGTGGAAGCACTAGGTGTTACAGAGCCATTCCTATTAGACACTGGTGCAACAAAGAGCTCTATGATTCACTCTAAACTCCCTGGGGCACCTTTGTCTGGCTGTACAAATGTTTCTGTAGGTTTTTCTGGCGCTCCAGTTCAAAACCCAGTTTCATGCCCTTTGCCCATTTCAATTGGTTCTTACAAATTGGAGGCCCCGCTCCTTTTAACAACTGGTTGTGGTGAAAATTTGTTGGGCTTGGATTTATTGAAGAGATTGTATGCGACATTACACTGTTCCCCTTCTGGTGTACGTCTTACCTTAGGTAAGAAATTGACCTCACCGATGTACTTGTCTAAAGATCAGCTTCCCCCTGAATTACAATCTCTTCCAGCCACCCTCTGGGCCACCGGCCCCAATGATGTGGGCCTCCTGCGGATTCCTCCCTACATTGTAACACTCAAGCCTAATACTAAATTTCCTCGCATTACACAATATAAAATTTCCAGTGATGGCGAAAAAGCTCTTTTGTCTATAGTTCATGATTTGGTACAAAACGATGTGGTCGAAGAGACTAGGGGAAATGTATGCAATAGCCCTGTCCTGCCTGTTTTTAAACGAACCAACCCTTCTCAGCCACCTGTCTATCATTTTGTGATTGATCTCAGAGAGGTCAACAAGATTGTGGTACCTCAATTCCCTGTTGTCCCGGATATTTATGCCCTGCTGACGATGATACCAGCCTCAGCTTCCTGGTTTTCCGTCATTGACCTAAGAAATGCTTTCTTCAGCATTCCCATTGCTGAGGAAAGTAGGGATATTTTTGGCTTCTCCTTAGCAGGCCGAAGCTTCCGGTTCAAGCGAGCTCCTCAAGGCTATTGCGAGAGAATCTCCATTTATAGTCAAGCATTGAAATCACAGCTCGATACTTTGTGTTTACCACCAGGGGCCACTCTCATTTAATATGTGGATGACCTGTTGGTTGCAGCAGATTCTGAAGACACTTGTAAAAAGGCTACCATTTCACTGTTACGCCACTTATCTGACCACAGCCACAAGGTTTCACCATCAAAATTGCAATATTGCTGCCAAGAGGTTACCTACCTAGGTCATCCCTTGTCAAAGGAGGGACGGTGATTGACCCCAGAACGTATCCAAGCAGTTGCCCAAATGCCTATTCCATGTACGCAAAAAGAGGTGCGTGCCTTTTTAGGTATTACCTCTTATTGTAGACAATGGATCCCCAATTTTTCCCTTCTGGCAAAACCCTTGTTGGCACTCACTCTTAAAGATACACCACACCCGCTTCAATGGACTGCGGAATGTCAGAAAAGTTTCACTGATTTACGCACTGCCTTGTGCTCTGCCCCTGTGTTAGGTACTCCTGATTACAGTAAGCCTTTCACACTCTATGTTCATGAGAAAGAAGGTTGCGCGTTATCAGTTTTAACGCAACGATTTGGGGACAAGCAACGCCCCTGAGCCTATTTTTCGGCCACGTTAGATCAAGTGGCCGAGGCATTACCTAGCTGTTTGAGGGCTACAGCAGCAGCAGCAGTTTCCATTCGCCAGTCTGCTGGATTGGTATTAGATAATACCCTTATTGTCATGGTACCGCATGCAGTAGACACCCTCCTAAATAGAACAAAGACCCAACACCTCACGAGTGAACGCCTTTCGGGGTACGAATTGACGCTCTTGGCTACCCACATACACATTAAGCGATGTAATACCTTGAACCCGGCAACATTGCTGCCAATTCCAGTAGAAAATGACACTCAGGAGCAACACAACTGCTTCCTCCGCACGGAGGAAGAGACAAAAGGCAGAGTTGATTTAAAGGATACTCCACTCCTGGACCCGGATGGGACCTTGTGGGTGGACGGTTCTTGTTTTAAGCTTCCCAATGGTGAAACGACCTCAGCCTATGCAGTCACTACCTTATACACTGTTGTAGAAACAGCGCGTATTATACATAACTCAGCCCAGGCAGCTGAATTGATAGCACTGACTAGAGCTTGTGTGTTGGCTGAAGGAAAAAGGGTGAATGTGTATACTGATAGTCAGTATGCGTTTGGAGTGGCCCATAGTTTTGGCCGCCTGTGGAAGGAAAGAGGGTTTCTCACATCCCATGGCACTAAGATACAGCATGGCCAATTGGTAAATAACCTCCTTGAATCACTCACCTTGCCCACTCAGATAGCGATTGTGAAGTGTAGTGCATATAAGAAGATCACTGATGATGTAGGTCAAGGAAATGCTTTCGCAGACCACATAGCGAAAGAGACAGCTAGAGACACTACAAGCCGCATGTATGTTGCGGGCTCTGCTAGATGGGTTGCACAAGGAGGGATGTGTGAGAATACTGTGGACAGTGTGAAAATGATCCAGGCAGAGGCCACAGAGGAAGAATTGAGTACGTGGAAAGAAAGTATAGGAAGATTGGATGTAACAGGCTGCTGGACAGACTTGTCGGAACATCAACGCTGGTTGTTACCAGATGCTTATGTACTCCCAGTAGTTACCATGGCACATGGTCCAGCCCATATTAGCGCTAAAGGTATATGCAAGCTTCTGGCTCCGGTATGGAAGAATGTGGGGATCCCTAAATGTGCAGACAATCTGGTTAAGCATTGTATTGTATGCTTGATGCATAACCCGGCGAAGGGAACCCCAGCAGGACACTTTGCTTCCCCAACTTACCCTTTTGAGGTTTTACAAATAGATTACATCCACATGGAACGATGTAACAATCTGAAGTACGTTCTTGTTGTGGTATGTGCCTTCTCCCGATGGGTAGAGGCCTATCCCCTGAAAGATAATACTGCTCTATCCACGGCAAAAGTCCTTTTGAAGGAGTTTCTGCCAAGATTTGGGTTACCGAGAATTATTTGGAGTGACAACGGTAGTGAGTTTGTGGGTCAGATCATGCAGAAAGTATGTACAGGCCTTGGCATTAAGCAAAAGTTCCACGCAGCAAACCATCCTCAGTCAGCAGGTTTGGTGGAATGCTATAATGGCACCCTTAAGCTTAAACTGGCGAAAATACAAGCCAGCACGGGTCTTGCCTGGCCTGATGCCTTGCCCTTGGCTCTCTTATCCACCAGAACAACCACCCATTCCCGTATGGGACTTAGTCCTTATGAGGTTGTCTTTGGACGCCCTGCAAATGTTTGGGGAGTCCCAAGGCCAAAGAAATACTCAGAGATAGAGCATCCATTGTTGATTGACTATTTACATGATCTAACCACTAAGTTACGTGTCCTTCACCAACAGGTACAAGATACTTTGCCCCAGGCTTCAACGGATCCTGGTCATATCATACGGCCGGGAGACTGGGTCTGCGTCAAAAACTTCCAGAGGTCAAAGAACTTGGAACCTCGCTGGAGAGAACCTCATCAGGTACTACTGACGACGCGTACTGCAGTAAAGGTGGTCGGCAAAAAGAACTGGGTACATGGGGTACATTTATTTATTTATTTATTTGCGGGTTTATATAGCGCTAGAATCGACTCCAATGGAGTATCTCTGCGCTTTGGGTACGGTTTTCAGCTGGTCAGTAGCAAACAGGGGAGGGCTGGCCTAAATTTCCTTTTTAAACAGAAAGGTTTTAAGTTGTTTCCTGAATTTCAAATGTTCGGGACATAGTCTTAGAGTTAGCGGGAGACTGTTCCACAATGTAGGTCCCACCACTGATAATGCTTTGCCACCATGTCTAGCCTTCTTGGCACGAGGCACTACCAACAAATGACCATTGCTGGATCTAAGGGTCCTGGTAGGGGTATAAGGAATAAATTTATTTTCCAGATATAGGGGACCTTGCCCATTTATGCTTTTGTGAATCAGGCAGCATATTTTAAACTTAGTCCGTTGACGGATTGACAGCCAATGCAACTTTTCCAAAAGAGGTTTTGACGCTGTTCTTGGAGGGGCATTAAGGACCAGTCGAGCCGCTGTATTTTGGATAACCTGTAGTTTGGCCAACACTCCCTCATTTGCTGAGAGGAGCAGGCCATTACAATAATCCAGCCGACTCAAGACAAGAGCCTGCACCAAGGTCCTTCTGGAGGAGTCCGGCAACAAAGGGAAAACCTTACGCAGCAGGCCAATAGTGTAGAAACATACACCTGTGATATAGTGGGTATGCTGCTTTAACACTAAATCCTGATCAAGACGTATCCCAAGATTTTTGACGACTTGCTTAGGTTCCGGAACCATACCCAGATCAGAGGGCCACCAGTCGGGGGACCACAGTACCTTGGCTTCTCCAAACAACATAATCTCTGTTTTGCTGACATTGCATTGTAGGTAGTTGGAGGACATCCATTGTCCTACAGCCTTCATGCCTGCCGAAAAAGAGTTCTTAGTTTCCGTCGTAAGGGTTTTGAAGGGGAAGAGGAGCTGCGTGTCATCAGCATAGGACACGGGAATAAAACCAAATTTGCGCATCACTCTTGCCAGGGGTGCCACATAGATGTTAAAAAGTGTAGGGCTCAGACAAGAGCCCTGTGGCACCCCTTTCGTAATTTCTACTTCCCTGGAACGGTACGTACCCATGGTGACAGTCTGGGTACGGCCAGTAAGAAAACTCCTCAACCAGGCAAGGGCTTTGTTCTTAACTCCTATGTTCGACAACCGGTCAACAAGAATGTTATGTGACACGGTGTCGAACGCTGCTGACAAGTCAAGCAAAACTAAGATTACCGAATAGCCTTTATCTTGAAGCATGTGTAAATCGTCTACCACAGACAAAAGAGTAGACTCCGTGCTGTGTTTTGGCCTAAACCCAGATTGTGAATAGTCAAGGCCACCCACATCTTCAACGAAGCCGGACAAAAGTCTGTTGACATATTTTTCTGTCAATTTCCCCAGAAAAGGGAGCAGTGAGATAGGTCTTAAATTGGCAAGTTCCGTCCAAGGGATGGTGGTATTTTTCCTGATGGGCCTTACCAGCGCACGCTTCCACTCCTTGGGGACAGAACCCGAGTCCAGAGATAAATTAACAAGCTTTTGAATTATGGGACATAGTTGTTCAGAAAGAATAGGCATAAGTCTGGCGGGTATGATATCATCCGGACTACCACTTTTAATCTGTGTCATCAGAGTTAATAAATCCAAAGAGGAAATGGGGGGAAAAGTATCTAAAAAATGTACATTGAGCATATGTTCAGTATCTCTAAAATCATGGCAAGAGTCAATAGTAATATTGGCATTATTAGAGTTGACTATTTTCTCATAGATCCTGTCTATTTTATTAGGAAAAAAAGACGATATTTGATCACAGAGCTGTTGAGATACTAATTCAGAGCTTTCACAAGCTGCTGGTTAGACGAAAGACTGTAAAACCTGATAGAGAACCCTCGAGGAATTCTCTGCCGCAGCAATTTGCGATGCTATATGGGTTTTTCGTGCCCCACGAATGGCTTTATGATAAGTGGACAGAGAAGCCCAATATTGCTTCCTATCGTTCTCCTGATGGGAGGTTCTCCATTTTTTCTCCAACTTCCTGGAGGCCTGTTTTAAAATTCTAAGATCATCAGAAAACCAGATCTCTTGTTTGTTGGCAGGCCGTGGTTTAAATTGTTTCAATGGAGCAATGGTGTCTATCGTCCGCCTAGTAGCTAGATCAAATTTCCTTAAGACACAATCAATTTTCTCTGAGGCAATGTAGGAGGGTTCAATAAAGTTATCTTTAAAAGTCACTTCATTGACTTTATGCCAAGGACGTCGTTTGCAGGGAAGAGAAACTGATCTATGACCATTATATTTATGCTGAAAAGTATGG
Source organism: Triturus cristatus (assembly GCF_964204655.1). Classification (NCBI taxonomy): domain Eukaryota; kingdom Metazoa; phylum Chordata; class Amphibia; order Caudata; family Salamandridae; genus Triturus; species Triturus cristatus. The sequence continues at coordinate 88,599,193 of NC_140584.1, read as the reverse complement.
AATTCAATAATAAAATGATCAGTCCAACCAGTTTGAATAGGGGGTAGACATGAGACAATAGGATGATTGGCTAATATTAGGTCTAAAGTGTGTCCTGCCTGATGTGTGGGCCCTGAATTAACTTGTGTTAACCCAAGTAGGGAAAGGTCTTGTAGTACCGACTGAGCTTCTTTACAATTTTTTAATTCACTGTGTATGTTAAAATCTCCAAGTAAGAGAAAATCTTTGTCATTGCTGATAAATGGAGCAAGTGACTCAAGTAAAATGTTAGAAAAGTTCGCACATGGGCCCGGGGGGCGATAAACTAAGGCACCCATCTGTGTATCTGTGCTTTTAAGGGAAGAGGAGGTTTTGAAAATTAGTAATTCAATTTCCGGTGTAGTTAGCTCAGCTACCATAGTACAAACAATATCTTGTTTGTAAACAATAGCAATCCCTCCTCCCATTTTCGAGGGACGGTCTAGTCTAATTACTTTAAAACCCGTGGGAATTGCTAATGCAATCGCTGGAGTTGAGTAAGGTTTCAACCATGTTTCCGTAAGGAAACATAGATCCGGATTGCTAGTGGAAATTAGGTCCCATACCTCAGAAGTATGTTTAGGTAGAGATCTTATATTACATAGTATATTTTTCCTTCCTGTAGTAATATTAGTGATGTTCTTACTAATATTTACAGAGGGGAAGTGGGCAATCATAGGCCCATGGGAATGAGCTTCCTGACTAACGGTAGTGAACTGCGCTTGACAATGGCGGCAGGAAAAGGGCCCTTCCACTTCCACATTACCTCCTAGTCCACATGTCCGCGTAGGACTCACACCCAGTTGACGTAGCATCACACTAGAATAGGTAATCCTCGTTGTAGGTTGTAGGGACGGTGGTGGATTAATCGTGTGTGGTCCCATTGCCCCTTTGCCCCGTCCTGTCGCGGACGGGCGCAGACGGGCTGGTCTTGGGCTAGTCTTTGGCGCCGTCGAAGGCGCCCCTCTGCGCGCAACCGCTGCGCGCTAGGGCCGACTGCTGGCTAAATAGTCTTTCGTTAGTGCTACTAGAGCGCTAACCGCTCGACTGCCTCAATGTTGGTAGGCGTGTCTGGCTCTCACCTGCCCCGCCCTCCGCTCAACGGTAACCAATACCGAGTCGGACCGGGGCGGGCAGGCAGAAATACCGAGCACAGACCAAGCTTGAGCCCTGAGTGACCCCGCAAATCAGAGGACAAATTCAAGTAAGTAAAAGTTTTAAAAGCGCTAAGTTAAACGAACATAATTACAACATTAAAATGTGTCTTTGAAAAAATAGAGTGAATTTGCGTGCAAAATGTCAAAAGTGCAGGGTATAACCAACGATTTTAAAGGTCAAACAATCTCTTTTAACAGATCTACCGCTCTCTCACATGTTTAGTAATGACAGCTGAAGCCAAACGCCAAGCGGACTGGGAAGACACTGCCACCGTCTTCCACTTCCGCGAAGAGCCCAGGCCTCCTCCCGCCTAAATAGTCTTTCGTTAGTGCTACTAGAGCGCTAACCGCTCGACTGCCTCAATGTTGGTAGGCGTGTCTGGCTCTCACCTGCCCTGCCCTCCGCTCAACGGTAACCAATACCGAGTCGGACCGGGGCGGGCAGGCAGAAATACCGAGCACAGACCAAGCTTGAGCCCTGAGTGCCCCCGCAAATCAGAGGACAAATTCAAGTAAGTAAAAGTTTTTAAAGCGCTAAGTTAAACGAACATAATTACAACATTAAAATGTGTCTTTGAAAAAATACAGTGAATTCGCGTGCAAAATGTCAAAAGTGCAGGGTATAACCAACGATTTTAAAGGTCAAACAATCTCTTTTAACAGATCTACCGCTCTCTCACATGTTTAGTAATGACAGCTGAAGCCAAACGCCAAGCGGACTGGGAAGACACTGCCACCGTCTTCCTCTTCCGCGAAGAGCCCAGGCCTCCTCCCGCCTAAATAGTCTTTCGTTAGTGCTACTAGAGCGCTAACCGCTCGACTGCCTCAATGTTGGTAGGCGTGTCTGGCTCTCACCTGCCCCGCCCTCTGCTCAACGGTAACCAATACCAAGTCGGACCGGGGCGGGCAGGCAGAAATACCGAGCACAGACCAAGCTTGAGCCCTGAGTGCCCCCGCAAATCAGAGGACAAATTCAAGTAAGTAAAAGTTTTAAAAGCGCTAAGTTAAACGAACATAATTACAACATTAAAATGTGTCTTTGAAAAAATACAGTGAATTCGCGTGCAAAATGTCAAAAGTGCAGGGTATAACCAACGATTTTAAAGGTCAAACAATCTCTTTTAACAGATCTACCGCTCTCTCACATGTTTAGTAATGACAGCTGAAGCCAAACGCCAAGCGGACTGGGAAGACACTGCCACCGTCTTTCTCTTCCGCAAAGAGCCCAGGCCTCCTCCCGCCTAAATAGTCTTTCGTTAGTGCTACTAGAGCGCTAACCGCTCGACTGCCTCAATGTTGGTAGGCGTGTCTGGCTCTCACCTGCCCCGCCCTCCGCTCAACGGTAACCAATACCGAGTCGGACCGGGGCGGGCAGGCAGAAATACTGAGCACAGACCAAGCTTGAGCCCTGAGTGCCCCCGCAAATCAGAGGACAAATTCAAGTAAGTAAAAGTTTTAAAAGCGCTAAGTTAAACGAACATAATTACAACATTAAAATGTGTCTTTGAAAAAATACAGTGAATTCGCGTGCAAAATGTCAAAAGTGCAGGGTATAACCAACGATTTTAAAGGTCAAACAATCTCTTTTAACAGATCTACCGCTCTCTCACATGTTTAGTAATGACAGCTGAAGCCAAACGCCAAGCGGACTGGGAAGACACTGCCACCGTCTTCCTCTTCCGCAAGAAAGTGCCCCTACCATTGCCTTATGATCAATGGGTTCATAAACGAATTAGCGACTCTGAAACCGGAAGAATACCAAGATTTGGACTATTCAGCGATGCACGCCTAGACTTTGCCGGAGCAGGACAAGATGACGACGAGGTCCTCCAGACAGCTATACCACCGGAAGTGAAATTGGACACTACTAAACCACATCTCCTTTTCCAAGAGCAAACTGTACCTGGTTCCCGGAGGTACGATTTGAGGCCCAGACTGAACAAAAATACCTCAATAGTGCTTCATTTTCTTTGTCCTTATCCCGATTTCCGCATGATTGCAGGGCCGTGATCGTAAGTCTCAGAATTGTGACCCAAGATGTGGCTCTAGGCCTGTGGGACTTGTAGGAAAGTATAAAGAACTACAGACAATCACAGCTGAGTGTAGCAACCTCCCGTCACGGGCAATATTTAGAGCTGGAAATGACTGTTAACAAGGGAATGGACAAAATACAAACAATGAGCACAAAGCATTGTAAAGTATTGCATAATCGTTTTATAGTGGCTTTAATAATATTGATTTTGATGTGTATTATATTGTCTTGTATAGGATGGGGTCTACACGTAATTTTTACACAGCCTACTCCCAAAGTTACGGTTGAAATGCATACACATGTCACTCTACCACCTCATGTTGAGTCAAGAAGGAGTGAATTCCGCAACAACACATTTGTTTCCATGCTACACCAACATCAATTGGCCACTAATGCGACGAACTGTTGGGTTTGTGGTCTTCTGCCAAGTTCGGTGAATGCGGGAATGCCATACATTACCCTTCCTTTTTCATTTAATGGCTCTTGTAGTGCATGGTGGGAATTGAGCGCCAGTTGGGTATTTTCTGGAGATGGGGATACTCGAGAAGTAAGGAGCTTGGGAGTACATCTATACCATTTATGTTGGCGAGACAGAAAAAGGATATATGGGACGGATAGTGAGAAGTCAGAATATGCTGATCGCCAAACCAAATCTACGGATTTGTATTTTCTGCCCTCTAATAGAACCTCTCGAAAAGGCCAAACTTTTCTAGTGGTACCTGGACAAGCACCATTCTGTATTAGGAAAGGAGGGTTAGAATATAAAGGTACAAGCAATTGCCAACATATTGTGACATTGAATGGGACAGATTGGCCGCGCATGGTTCCCTCATGTAATACATACTTCGTGTGTGGAAATAAGGCTTACACTTCTCTACCAGGTAATTGGAGAGGCACTTGTTATATCGCTTGGTTGTTGCCCCCTACCTATATAGCAGATGCCAAGCATCACTTACAGAAAAGAGGGGTGATGTCTGACCAGGATACGTCAGGACAAGGAGTCGGGGATGTCTTGAAAGGACTCCTTCCATTCTGGGGCCCAATAGCCAACAGTAGAGACATAAGACAACTAATTTGAGTTGTAGAAGCCACTGTCAATGAAACAGCTGGAGCTTTGAGTAACATCACTGCAGAACTCGCTGCTGACCGCCTTGTCATGCTTCAGAACAGGATGGTATTAGACATCATCCTTGCTGACCGTGGGGGCGTATGCAGATTGATCGGATCTAGCTGTTGCATTTTTATTCCAGACAACGCCCCTACAGTATACCAAGCCATCTCTAAGCTACATATGATCGCTGAGTCCGTTCACCAGGATGAAGGGAATTGGTCTCTGATGGGATGGTTTGGGGGACTACTGTCTACGTGGGGATGGAAGATTCTTACATTTGTCGGAGCGACTTTGGCCATTCTCTTCTCATGTTGCCTTTGCCTACAATGTGGTCCAGCTATATGCGGGCTCTGCGCCACCCTGTGTGTTCCAAATCCGGTATCACAGAAAGCAGCGAACAAAAAGATAATGCTGCAACAACAGCTTGTAGATTTCATGGCTATTGAAGTCGATTCAGATTAACAACAGCCTCTGGTTTCTTTGCCTGAGTAATGGCAAAAGGAGGGTCTGAGGAAATTCAAATACGGCCCCATCTTTCCTAGTAACACCATTACGCTGTTGCCCTCACTCAGGCACCTTCAACCTTCGTAGCGTTTTTTTCACATTCTATACTGTTGCACATATTACACAACCTTTCCTGTTTCCCTGAGCTAAGTCCATTCTGAGACCCGGCTCGAAGCAACTAATCTCCGAGATAACCATCTATTGACCCTTGGTGACCGTTCTCGGCCTCTCCAGTTGTTTTACGAATCACCATCTTCAACACGCAAACACGTCCTGTCGTAAATTAATTTAACCAAGGAATGGCTATGCCACCTGACCTATAGGGTCGGGTAGAGAACACGACCTTAGGGAAGGAATTTCTATTACCCATTATCCTGTATCTTGTACAAAGAATGTTTTCTTGTGGATGATTTGTATTTTTATTGCACATTGAGGGGGTTGTTGCTTTAGGGGATTCAAGCGCTACAAAAGACTGTGAGCCACGGATTGAAGTGGCAGTCTCCTGAGAACCTACCACTTATGTACTTCTAGGACAACTGTACCTAGCTGCAGCTAATAAATTGAAGTTCCTATGCCAAACAGAGTGTTCCATGTCTCTGTAATTTGGAAGGCGAACTCAGAAGATTTCAGGCGTACCCTGCGCCGCCAGGCTTAATGAGCCCGGTTCTTCAGCGGGAAAGTTATTGTGCCCTTGGGAGCCGGGAGGAGGAGTTTTCAATTTTGTCCCACCCACCCTTCCCTCTTTTTTGTATCATTCTTGGGAGTTTATGTTATTAGCCTTGGCTAATGCCAGAATTGTTTTTTTTTTCTCGCCACGTTAAGACAGGTTTTTTTCTGTTAGCTATTTAGTCTTGGTAGGCGGGTTTTTGCTGGGGGGGTGGGCAGCCTTGAGCGGGATTGTCCATCCTTCAACGGGGGAGGTGGGGGACTCAGTCACGTGGACAGGAAATGAGAATGAGGGGGATCTATCAACAGGAGTCAGTTATTCTGGTTCTGCTTGGGGTCTACATTGGGGGTTATGTTTTTGTAGATAGGTTAAGATAAACTTTGGGAATTGTTTTATCATATAATGGCAAAATATGTTTCAGAGAAAATATACTTGGCACCGGTCTTAATTAACAAAGAAGTTGTGGATCGTGAGTTTTGTGCGATGGCGTCTCTACGAAAATCTGGTATACCTAAACTACGCGAATAAACACACTTCAAAGCTTCTAAATAAAACTGCTTCAAGAGCAGCTTTATTAATTCATCGGGTACACTACATTGTGCCTGAGCTGTAAAATGGAAATGCAGGAGCACACCCAAATGACAATCCATTAGTGTGAAATCCTGACCACTTAAGTCCCACACTTTGTTCATAAACTTTCATAAAGGAGCGAGACATGGTGTTTTACAAGTTATTACTTAAATGCAGTAAAAAGTGTAACGTCTGTTATCTGCAAACGAATTCAGATACCATGGATGTCACTTGGGAGAAAAACATTGTGACTAGGGCTACACTATTCATGTGCATTTGAAACTAAATTCAAGTATATTTAAAACAATGCTGCCACCCCCTGGACTGTTTTTGTAACATAATGTACGGCAACAGTGTGATGAATGCACATGATAACCATAACACTTCTAGATTCATATTAAAATATGTAATTAAAGGTAAATTGCAATCTTTGACAAAAAGAGAGGTTCTGCGCTATGAAGTGACTCTTACTTTAAACAAAACAACTTCTTGCACTCCACATACGCAGCCATGTTGAATGAAATCATTTATCTCTTGCATTTTTACTCATACTTGAGCAATTAATTACATTTTGAAATGCACGTCATTATTTTACATTTCCTAAGCTAGAACTTGGCCACGCCTATTACTGTGTCAAAGTACCATATAGCTATTTTAATTTGCTTTTTGACACTCCTTACAGTACACGTTTTTCTCGCTTTTACTCATCTCCTCGCACCCAGTTGCTGCTCCTTCCTACTCCTCTTTTGCTCCCCCTTCCCTACCCTTTCAAACGCACCCCATTCGTTGATTTATTAAAAATAATTTAAAATAGTATTTTTCAGAATTGCTTTTGCTAAGGCTGTGCATTTGATTTGCACATTACTATCTAGCAGGCTGCTCACCGTCCCGCCAGTGCTTCGACGGGCCGCCCATCTTAACATGATATTTATTTAGAAGAAACACCCTTCCACAATGTCTAACCTTTCGTGCACATGTGTAGGGAGGACCCGGCAAACATCTTGCAGTGCTTTTTCTCCTTAAGTAAAAGAATATCACCTGCCGAGCAAGGTACGTGTCCCACACAACTCACTGGCAGCCATTAATATTGCTCTTTTCGGTTTTACTTTTTTACTGCAAGTAAACAAACGGGCAAAGTAAAAAAAAACGCGACACTCACTTTCAATGGCGAGACTTACTACTGCCAATGCTTGTTTCTCTTAGACGGCGTCAGTGTTAAAACACAAGATCCATTCTTCCCAGCACAGGAAATGGCCATTCGTAAATGTTCCTCCTGACTGGCTGATAACTTGGCCACAGCTTTGCAATCTTCGGAGCCAATGATGGACTTACTGAAAGTACTATTTGTTACCAGTCACTAACTAATGATTTGGCTTCTGTGAAAATCATAGTTTACTCCCCTGCTTCTGCAAGTTGGAATTCACCTGCGTCATGTAAATTACGTTGTTGGATTCGTAGATTGGAAAAGCTTGTGGTACACTTTACTGCTGACTGAAATTAAATCCAGGTGTTTTTGATGTCAGCAAAAGGTGAAGCAACCAAAATCTGCTTACTATAAAGGGCAATATTCGCTGGAGGGAAAGTATTTAAATCCACTCTCAGCTATTCTTCCTACTGCAAACTTTCCTAAGCTACATGAAACAAATTCTTATTCAGTCCCCAACGAGCCTCATTACGAGCTGCCCGGAGCGGTATCCCCAAGGAGTTACCGTTCCCGGAAACTATGCCTTTTCTGGTTTTTCCAAGGCCGCAAAAACCAGACCCGATAATTCCAGTTGCACATAGCGGAATGTATAAGAATCAAGTGACCATCAACTTCATTTGGTCCGCAAAAAAAACCTTTTCATTTTTACTTATGATTTTTTTTTTAAGTTTAAAGAAGCTTTATTGAAAGGATTCAGCAAAAAGGTACTACTTACGAAAGCATGTCTGATAATTACAATACGGAATAATATAAATATATGAGTGAAGAAGGCACAGTACAGTTGCAACATATACAAATATTGAAAGAGATTGTATTCTAGAACTACAGACAGTATAAACGAGAGCCTAAGAAAAAGGTATCTTAATGAAACACCATTTTATGTTTTCTAACTTAAAGGAAAGAAGAAGAAAGGGGAAGAGAGAGTGGAGGGAGAAAGAAAGATAAGCAAAGTAATACAAATGATATAATATAAATAAACAACATTACCAAAGGCAATCATTCTTAAATATCTAAAGAGTTATACAAAGATGGATAATCATAGCAAGTAAGTAACAGTTAAATGCAATGAACAATGAATGAAAAGTTCATGGCAGTTGAAAAACAGAATTGCTGTCTTGGAATCGAGCTGAATGGATGGATAGGTAGTTAGTAAGAGGTGACCAAAAAGTATCCTGAAGGAGCCGGTGTGTAGATGTAGCCAACGCTCTGGCAGTTCTATGATAATGACAAAGAAGGTTCCACCATCCAGTAAAAGTGTCTTTAGTAGCCTCTTCCCAATTAGATGTAATAATTTGAAAAAGCAATTAGTCCACACACTTACCAAGTTTATGAGCGCCAATCCAAATAGGCGAGGAGCAACCCAGAAATATACATTTAAACTCAAACGGGAAATTAATAGAGCATATAGCAGAATTGTTTTTGCGAATCCTCTTCCAAAAAGAATTAATGTTTGGACAAAGGAAAAAAGAACTTAAAAATGTGCCTGGTGTATATTCGAACAGGTCTAGCATAGGTTTGGCAAATTTGGATTGTATTTTCAGATGGACATTGGAGTTAAAAACAGCCTATGATAACAATAGTGGAAGAATTGTGTAGTGCCAAATTTGCAGTAAGTGTGATGAATGTTTAGCAATATGGAGTTCCATATTTGTGTGTAAAAAGGGTGTTGTAATTCCAATTCCCAAGAAAGTTCAACTTTATATTTGGGGCGTTTATGGAGGGAATAATGAAGGCGTTTGTATATGTGAGAGGCCTTGAGGGAGGAGCAGATGGTTAGTTGCACTGGGATGAGATCTGGGTGTAAGAGGACGAAGCTGTGAAAGGACAGATATATGTTGGGCAAGTGCATTTTTTAACAATTCATATATGAAAGCAGAAGCAGGGGATAGGCCAAATTCGGTTTGAACTTCTGAAGAAGTAAAAGGATGAGTCTCTCAAAGTAATTGCTCAACCTGAATTATTCCTTTAGCGACCCAATCTTTCCCAAAAATCATGCAGTTAGATACTTTAATATATTTATTATGCCATATAGAGGAGTCAAGGAAAGCCCGTAGTGGTGAGAGAGATGTGGTAGAGAACTGGAATATTCTGGATATACAGTGTATAATGGTAGGTGATGCAAAGAAACACGGATGATGAGAAAAATAAGCCAGTGAGTCAAAAGACAAAGGGAGAATAAAAGAGTCCTCCAATTTACGCAAAATGGTCAAGGGTGTGTCATTAGAGGACGACAAGTGAGGTAAAACTTGTTTTATTAAAAATGAAGTATGGTACTGTTGAAAGTTTGGAAAATTAACTAAGCCCCTAGCCTTAGGGCTGGATAAAGAGGATAAAGATATAAGTGCTCTCCGTCCATTCTAAAAAAAATTCCTAAGGAACTTTTGAGGGATTTTTAAGAATTTCAAAGGAATTTTAATTGGTAACATGGATAAATAGAAATTTTGGCCCCAAAATCCTTAATATGACCCTGGCTGCCATTACAGAGGTGCTGCCATTTGGAGACCCGAGAAGACGAGATACTGTTTGCCACCCAGAAACAGAAGTAACTAATAAGCAATCTTAATCCTGCCATACTAACTCCAGAGGTAAGGGCATCTTGCATCTTCCTGATTTCATCTCACATAATTGTCATCTTTGGTAAGCAGCATGCATTGAAGTAATGAGAATCATCAGATGAGAAACTGGAGTTAGGCTGGAGGTTCATTTTTGGTACACATGAGAAGTTTGGCTGTCTTGAAAAACACATTATGGCCTCCACGCAAATAGAATTAGTTTCACAAAAATATTTTTGACAATAGCTCACCCAAACTGAAAACCAATTCAGGAGGACTGGGTAGATAATCAAGAAAGTCTTGAGAACCACTACCCCTTCCCACCCAGAGAAACAACAGCTCAGCTACTAATTGAAAGGAACTAAGGAACTCATCAAAGCGGTCATATGATCTCCTACCAAAATGACCCTGAAATATTATTAACAACTTCTAACAAGCACTGGCAATGCTAATAGGTCTGACTTTAATGTGCTGCACCCTCCACTCACAAATGGATGCCGCTTACTCTGCATTTACATAGGCACAAAACTCTGCTGTTCTATAGATACACCCTCACCATGCAAGCACACAGGCACCCCACTCATTTTGCATTCACACACTTCTTACCCTACTCACAAACAGCACAATGCACTCAAACACCCCTCTCTACATTTACCCTGCACTCTTACTACACTCACCCACCTCTCACTTTGCACTGGCTCTATTCACATCCCTCTCACCCTTCACTCAAACACCACTCAAATTCACTGCTCACCCTGCACTCACATACGTTTCACGTGCACAAAAGACGCAGCTTACCCTGCACTCACACCTGACGCCCTGTAGTCACCCTCCTCACACCCAGCACTCACACACTACTCACACTGACCTCTCATCCCGTTAACTTATACCCGCTCTCCCTGCATTTAGACACTCTCACCATACAATAAGACACTTTCAGCTTGCACTCAGATGCCACTCATTCAGCACACTCGCTCCGCACTCAGACATTGCTCACCACAAACCTACACACTGCTCACCATGCATTCAAACACCACTCATATACCTCTTGCCCAAGGGACACAGCAATTACTCCCCTGCTCAGCTTTCACTCACACTCCACTGACACATCATTCACAAACCACTCACCCTACACCCAGACACCACTTGCACTCACGCAATGCTCACCTTGCAAAAATGCATAAATCTCTACTGACACATCTCACCCTGCATCCACTCACACATCTCACCCTGCACTCACTCACACATCTCAACCTGCATTGAGGCAATGCTCACCCTCCACTAATGTAAATTTTTCTACTCACACAACACACCATCTACTTGCATGCCTCTCACCCTCCAAGCATAACCCACTCACCCTGCACTCTCAAGCATTTCACCCTGCACTCACACGCCCTACTCTGCACTCTTCCATACCACTTTCCTTGCAGACACCTCGCTCACATTGCAAAAAAACACATCATTCACCCAGCATGCACACACCTCTCATCATGCACATTCAGACACTACCCACAGCACTCACCCTGCTCACACATCTCTCGGTTTGCACTCACACACCGCTCACCCTGCTCTCTCACCTCTGACCCAGCACTTGCCCTTGATTACTCACATGCCTCTCACCCTGCACTTACACACACCATTCATCCTGCATGTTGCTAACCGTCTAGTCACAGACCCCACATCTTACAAATTCACATACCACTCAAAGAAAAACACCACCACCACCATCCCCCATCATACATGGCTCAATGTGAACTTACATTGCTTACCTTGCACTCACACACCAATCACCCAGCATTGAGGCACTGCTCAGCTTGCACTCATGTGCTGATCTGTACTCACTCTCCTTTTACCGTTTACTTATAAACCACTCACCTTTCACTCCAAAACCTCTCACTCTGCACTTGCACAATCACTCTGTACTCTCATACACAGCACTTTGCACTCACACACACTATCGTCCCTGAGCACAGATACACCACTCACCCAACCTTAACATACCCCACATCATGCATCCTCGGTGTAGGAGGCTGGCTTAGTATATGGTGTACACTCAAAGGCGTGATGCATCTTGCACTAATCCAGGCAACCCTTGTGGTGATTTTAGTGGTCTTTGATAACCATAGAAAGCTCTCAAAGTGGTAGCTGTGGAGAGCAGGCTTATCTTGAAGGAGTGTAAAGCAGCTTGTTTTACCACATTTAATCGACAGTGTAGATTAGATGAAAAATAACCATGCACTGTTTATAAAAATAAGTCTATTTATTACACAACACAATCACTAACCCATTTGTATATCTCCTGGCTGGAAATATCAATAGTACACATGAAAATACTTCAAAGAAAGCAATCCGGTAAGTAGCAGAATATACAGTGGTCTCCAGGGGGAGATAAGACCATATATTCAGAAAGTGGAATGCAAACTGCAAAGAAGATCAGGACTTGGACCAGAAGAATCAGAGGAGCTGGGGACACAAGGAACACAGAAGGTAAGCAGGAACCCCGTGGAGGCTGTGCGTAGAGTGGAACACAGCTGAATGCCCAATGGAGGTCAACGGAGATGTCGCAGTTGCAGTTTTAAAGAAGGACCGTTCCCAGAGGTCCCTGAGGAAACCCTTTGGAAGACAGAAGGTTGGAGAGCCACCCCACCCGTGGATGCCCGAGGGAAGTCGGGTGCATAGGGGTGAAGTGACCACAATGGGTGGATTCTGGAAGTGAAGAAACTGCAAGCAGAAGGGACAGAGTCTATGCCACTTGGAGGTTGCCAAGAGGCATGGAAGCACAATGCCCACTGATGCCCAGAGGTTGAAAAGAGACAGCAGTGACATTGTTGCTACAGCTGTGAGAGCACCAGGCTGCACTAAGGAAGACCAGGAGTCATGCACGAGTTGTCCACGTCGGATGTCGGTGTCTAGGTGGTCAGTGTTCGGCTGGAGCACCAACAAGCTGAACGAAAAAGAGCAAATGGGACCAGCAAGGGACTCGTCAAAAGCAGTAGGCAGAGCAGGCTGCGAGCCAGCAAGAGAGCCCACTGAAGCAAGAGAATACCCTCAGGAGGACCCACAGGCTGAAGGCACTGGAGTCGCAAGAGGCCCCCATCAGCTCACCAAAGTCGGAGGCCCGGGATGCAGGGAGGACTCTGTTCTTCAGGAAGTGAGGTGCTGGAGGCTGTAGCTTCTTGTAGCACAAAGATCTCTGCAGTGCACAGCCAACACGCCTTGGCAAAGGCAAGGAGCCACAGTGCAAAGGGGTTCAGTTGCCAGCAGCCCCAACAAGGGATACAGGCCTTCAAATTGCAGGGAAGACAGGTCAGGCTTCTAGAGAGCTGTAGAACCACCACCTGTGTTGATGGGCCATGGGACATCAGGAGCAGCAGACCAGTCAGTTTTGTTGAGGTGTCTGCGGATGTAGGGGAGTGACTCCTTCACTCCAAGGGAGATTTCTTTGGGCATTTCTGATGCCCACAGGTCTGTTGAAGAATCCTGACGAAGCACAGACACAGACGACATAGAAGAATTGAAGAACAGCGAGACCAGGAGCAGCAGAAATCTTGCTTGGTGCATTCCCGGTCCCAGTCGAGGTCCAAGTGTCCAGACGATTGAAGAGCGACATAGTTTCAGGGCTGAGTCTGGTCCAACAACGAATCTGAGGACCCTCCCACAGGGGCACGCTTAAGTACCATAAAGAAAGGGTTGGGTTGACTCTGAGGTCCCTCCCAGAGGAGGTGCTGGACAGTTTATCTAGTTTTGTGGCAGAGAGGGAGCCAAGGGTTCCTGATCTGGCTCAAACTGGAGTATGCAAGGAGAGCACCAAATGTGCCCTTCAAAGCAGTCTGATGGCGCTCAGAAGGTGCCCACCCCAGCCCAATACACTAATTCTTGTCTGGGAGGTGGTCACACCTCCCTGTGATAGGAAACCTATTGTTCAACCTTCCCCTGCTCGATCTCAGCTCAGCAGGAGGAGGGCAGAATTGTGTCTGTGGTCGGCTGCTTCACTAGGTTGCTGGCAGACCCTAAAAGGCTGTTACTAGGAGTACAGGGGGGTCCCCTAAGGAACCCCCCCAGTACATGGGATCATACTTCGAGCACCAGAATCCCTGCATTCCAACATGTTTGATACCAAACATGACCAGGTTTGGTGCAGCCACTATAAAGTTAGACATCTCGTAATGACGGCTGCCCACTATATGTCTTAAAATGGCTGACAGCACTTACAAAACCTGTAGAATCACCTCCGGGGTTTGTAGGGGTGACCTGCTCATGCAGGGGCACCCTCACACTCGTAACCAAGCACCCTGCCCCAAGGACTTAAGAACCTGTCATGGGGTGACATATGTTTTATGTGTAGTGACCTCAGATATATGAAAACATACATCTGTCATGAGAGATGAAAGCACCAACTCATACAGGCTGCAATGACTGGTCTATAGTCACAATTTAGGTGGACTTCCATTGGTGGCACAATACATAGTGCAGCCCATGGGAGACCGCTTGTGTACACACTGACACCAGGCAAAAAGTGGGGCAAACATGCTAGAAGGATCCTACCTTCCTACACTTATCACTCACCTTGCTCTCACACCTGTCATGTTGCAGTCACACACTGCTCTCTTACACACCTCTTGCCCTCTACTGACAACCCACTGACAAATCTCTGACCCTGCACTTTCATTCACCACTCTCTCTACAGGCCCACCGCTCACAATGCAGGCACACCGCCCACCATGCAGGCACACCACTCACCCTGTACTCCCACTCCCCTCATACAGCACATTCAAACACCGCTCACTCTGCACACTCACTGCTCTAACACTTCTTGGCCTGCACTCACACCTGGCCCAACTTGCACTTAAACTGCTAACCTTACATTCACGCACCAATCTCCACTCACACACACACCACGTTCACTGTACACACACTACTCATCCTGCTCAAAACACACCACTCACATTCCATTCACACAGCCCATAATGCACACCCAGAGCACTCACACACCACTCATCTTGCTCTAACAGGCCACTTTATTCACATGCCTCACCCTCTAGCCATGGTTCACTCACCCTGCACTCACAAACTTCTGACCCTGCAGTCACACACACCTTGGTCCTTAAAATTCACACAACTCACCCTGCACAATCACATGCTGCTCACCCTGCACTCTCACACACCGCTCATAAACATCTTGCCCTGCATTCATGCACTGCTCACCCAACTCACTTTGAGCTCACTCAATGCTCACCATGCACACACACTGCTCACCCTGCACTCACGCACCTCTCATCTTGAAAACACTACTCCTACTGTACACAGGCACACTGCTTCCCCTACATACACTCACTCTCTCCTCACACCCGCATCCTGCAAATGCACATTCACCACTCACCACACACTCGTACCTCTCGCCCTATACACTCTGAGCTTACACAACTCTAGCCCTGCACTTGCACTGCTCTCTACTCTCAGATCTGTCTCACTCTACTAAAAAAACACTTACTCTGCACTAACAAATCACTCACCCTGCACTCACACACAGCTCACATTGCATTCAGGCACCACTCGCATTCAACTAATGCACTGGTTACCTTACTCTCATGCACCACTCCGTATTTGGTTCACACAATCTATTCACAATCCAATTGCCTTTCTCATACACACCACTCACCCTGCATTAACACATCGTTCACCCTGCATTCACACACTTTCTCACTGTGCAGGCACACAGCTCATCCTGCACCCAGGCACCCCACTCACCATCTATTCACACATCCTCCTGTAAGTTCACACAACTCTCACTTTGCGCTCGCACACCCATACCTTTCATCCTGCACAGCTCTCTACTCATATACCTCTCACCCACTACTCACAAACCACTCTCCCTGCAGACACCACTCAGTCTACTCACACAGTGCTCACCCTGCACACTCAGACCGCTCTCACATCTTTTGTCCTACACTCCATACTGCTCACACGCCTCTCAACCTGCACTGCCATACTGCTCACCTTATTCTTATACACACACCTCTTGACCTGCACACAAACCACTCACCCTGCATGGAGGCATCGCTATCTCTCATTCCAGCACCGATCTCTGCTCATACGCTTCTCAACATATACTCACATACCACACACCACTCACCATGAACTCATTCACTGGTCACTCTGAAGCACTGAAAATAGCAACAATATCAAGGTAATTAGAGGATAGAAGGCTACCTTAAAATGCTTGTGCAGGTGGACATAGTGTATCCAAAGTCCTCAATCTAGTGAGGGGAAATCAACGGCAGTGTAGTCAACACTAGTGCAGCATGATGGAGAGTTCTTAACTTGCACACTGCTACTGCATTATTACATTGAAACTGGGTAGCCATGTTAGGTGAGGGTAAACCGACCGCCAGTCAAAAGGAGGACAATATAAGCAATCCTTCAGAGGAAGCGCACGTTGTCTGTCCAATGAAATGCTATACCCAAGGAAACCAACACCTCTGGAAGCTAAAGCCCCTCTCTCAGCAGAACTTCGGAAAGATCTTTTCCTGTTCATCTGATGTCTGGCAACAGCTGCACTGTCAAGCCAAACCTAAAAAGTGCAGGGCAAATAGAA
This sequence comes from Triturus cristatus, assembly GCF_964204655.1. Lineage (NCBI taxonomy): Eukaryota > Metazoa > Chordata > Amphibia > Caudata > Salamandridae > Triturus > Triturus cristatus. Next base: position 88,582,783 of record NC_140584.1, on the reverse strand, counting down.
ATGAACTCCCCAAATAGTAAAGAACAACTTACTTACATTTGTTAACACCTTATCTGGTACAGACTACCTAGCCACAGATTCCTTACCTTCGAATATTCCTCAGGCGTCAGACTTCATCCAGAAAATATTCCAGCAATATCTATGTGTGGTAGTAAGTGACGTCATTCAGCTCCACATTTGTGGTGCCGGAAGTGATGTGTGCAGTGCCTATATTGGTGCCACAGCAGCGCACTGATCTCAGTTACTTTTTGCAACCTTTCCATATCGGAAGTTCGGAGCCACGAAGTTTGCTGATGTACCAGTGTGCAGACACAAGAGACCTCATAAGGGTTACCCTATACAGAGAAATCAGTTCCCAAAGTGGGGAGGAAGACAGGGTTGATAAGGAATCTGAAGCTACATAGTCTCTACCAGATAAGGTGTCACCTAAGGTAACTTGTTCATCTGATAGAGACTTCTAGGCGCAGGTTAATTACCTTAAAATAGATACCCAAGCAATACCTCTCCAGAGGTGGGTCTGCGCACAGATTTAGACCACAAAGTCCTGAAAGACCGAATGGGCAAAGTGCCAGTCACAACGGCCCTGGCTGTCCAACCAATACTGCTTGGTAAATGTGTGCAATGATGTTCGCGTTGCAGCCTGGCTAATACCCAGGACAGGGACTCCACGAGCTAATACAGTGGGTGAAGCTTTGGAGCAACGAGCTTGCAAGCCCTAAGGAGGTTGCTTCTTAGCCAGTGTATAGCATATTGTAATGCAGAGGATAATCCATTGTGAGATGGTCTGTTTCTGCACACTTTTCCGTTTTTCGCCCCGACAAACCCAATGAAAAATTGATCTTCCAACCGGTACTCTCTGTTATGATCAATGTAGAACAATGGTCTTATTGGGTCTCGCTGGTGGAGTCTTTCCTCCACTTTAGAAGGGTGATGCAGAGCAAAGGTGGTAGGCAATATGATGGTCTGGCCTATGTGAAAAGGTGTTACCACTTTCAGTGGGAAAGAGGCGCATGCTCTCTCTTTTTTTTTTTTATAAATAGTTTTTATTGTCAACACAAAAGTAGAACAATAGAGCGGAAAAAAAAACCAATATGTATAAAGTAAATCATAATAATCAAAACTTATACATTCCATAAAAGCAAGCAATTATAAAGTTAAATTATTTGCTTACAGAGGGGACTAAAATAAATAACAGAACCATATTCATTTCATATATCGTGAACTACTATTTAGAACAATGATCCCCAGATTCTATTAAATTTACGCATAGATTGAGCACCCTTTGATTTTGCTAATGCTTGCTCCATATCGTGAATTTTGTCTAACTAGTGTCCACCAGTCCATTACTGTGGGAGATTTTGGTGAGATCCAGACCCGAGCTATTGTCAGTATTGCATAGACAAGCAAGATAGTTAAAAGATCTTCAGTATCAGGTCTCGAGTTTCTTCTTCCCATCATTATTTCCGTAATCGTTAAAGTTGTTTTGATCCCCAGTTTTTGAGATAAAATTTGAGCCACCTTATGCCAGAATAGAGAAAGTTCTGGACATGTGACGAACATATGTTCTATGTCTGTTGCATACAGGCCACACCTAGGGCATTGTGTCCGGTCATTAGCCTGATTATTAGGTGACCAGTTTGCTATCCGATCCATCGTATAATATAATAAACATATTGTACAATACAGTTGCATTCGCAGGTTGGAAGAGTGTACTACTCTAACTATTGTACTAAGTGTGTGTGATATATTTTTAGACAAGACTGGTGTACTCATAATTCCAGTCCAACAATCAGCTATTCTTGGGCAGTCATCCAATCTGTGAATGCAAAGACTTTTATATGCTCTACTAATCAGAGATTTTTCATTAGTAGTGTGTAAGCAATCCCATATGTCTGAGTCAGATATGTTCATCAGATTTAAATGCTTTATGAAATAATCCTGAATCTGCTTATATTTAAACTGCATATTATCTGTCAAGTTGTACAAAATCTGCATTTTCCCAAAAGTAATAAAACCGCTGTGATCGTAAAGGTCACCTAAACATGCTACCCCATGACTAATCCAGCGTTTACCTAGAGGATCATTAAATATCACTGGCAGCCCTGGGTTGTACCAAAGGGGAAATTTATCATGAAAAAGCGGCACATTATATTTAAGTGAGATAGCACGCCATATGATTATACTATCTCGGTCTTAAATTTAACCATTTTATAGTAGTTCGGGTCATTAGTTCTAAACAAAAACAGATTGCTCTCTTCACCCAACATAAATTTGTGATAATAGGTACTCTCAGAATTAATAAGGCTACGAAGACGGCCAAAAAAAGCAGACCAAAAGTAAATTTTAAAATCCGGAAAACCAAGGCCTCCTTGTCTGAAGGGAAGTTTTAACAAGTCCAAAGCTTTTCTTGCTTTTTTATAGCCCCAGATAACGCTACTAAAAATCCCGTCTAGGCGTTTAAAAAATAGAAGTGGTCACTCGCAACGGGGTAGACCTAAACAAATAAAGAAATTTTGGCAGGATCTTCATTTTTATAATATTTATATGCCTGATAATGCCTATAGGTAGCTTGTGCCAGCTCTTAAGTAATTTAGCCGTCTCTTTCAGCAGTGTTTCATAATTTAGAGGAATTATTCTTTCGATCTGTGTCGCCATCTTAACTCCCAGGTATGTAGCTGTCGAGCATACCCCCTGCATTGGGAGCATTGATTTATAGTTGAGAAGAACCTGGGTTTTATTCATATTTAATTTATACCCAGAGATCAGCCTGAACTCCCGTGCTTCTTTTGTTATTACTTGCACTGCACCCCCCGGATCTGTTGAGAACACCGCTATGTCGTCAGCATATGCGATGACTTTAAGAGAACTATCCCCAAACAGAAGAGGACAAATTAACTGCTGATTTTGGAGAGTCGAGACAAAAGGCTCTATATAAAGAGCAAATAAGAGTGGTGATAGGGGGCACCCTTGCCGGGTGCCCCGAAGTAGCGGAAAGATGGTTGATTGTAGTCCAGCATACATTATTTTAGCACTAGGTTTGTCGTATAAGGCTTTTATCCAAGTTATATATTGCCCTTTAATACCAAAGGCTGCTAATATGGCCCACATAAAATACCACCCCACTCAGTCGAACTCTTTCTCAGCATCTAACAAAATCATACCGAGTGGGGTTGATAGCACCTTTACCACATCAAAGGCAGTGACCGCCATATTTACATGTGCAGTCATGTCTCTCCCTTGGATGAAGCCATGTTGATAAGGCGACACCAGACTAGGGAATACAGGAGATAAACGGTTCGCAAGAATCTTTGCAAAGATTTTTGCGTCGAAATTGATGAGTGATATCGGTCGATACGACCCACACTCATCCACCGGTTTGCTTTTTTTAAGAAAAAAAATGATTTGCGTTACCTTCCATGAATCAGGAGCCCTACCTTCTTCACCAATAAATCTTATAACCTGGCTGAATGGTATCAGCAGTTCCTCCAGAAAAATCTTGTAAAATTCTAGAGGAACGGTATCGTCTCCTGCTGCTTTCCCCGCTGGTAAAGAACTAATTGCCAATTTTATTTTTTCTGTTGTGATATCTCTTGCTAGCGATTTAGATGTTTGTCCTCCACACTTGTCAGAGGGTTGCTTTGTATATAATTAGATATTTCCTCTTGTTTAGGCAGATTTTCCGGAGTATATAACTCTTGATAGTAAGCCATAAATTGTTCCATTATCTGGTTTGGGCGTTCGTATAATTTATTATTAGTCCCCCTAATCCTCTTTATAGTAGTCTTAGCCCTATCGTCTGCAACTTTAAATGCTAGAATCTTACCTATCTTTTCACCAGACTCATATTGCGAGAGTCGGTACTTGTTAAGTTTCATTATGCTTCTCTCCCTGAATGTCCTTATTCTGTCGTACGAATAGCTGCTATAGTTGCTTCTATTATCTTTTTTCACTCCTTATTCTGCCTCCAAATATATTGCTGGATGAAACTCCTAATTGCTGCCTTATATGTATCCCATACTACTATAGGGGAGGCTGTCCCTGTGTTTGTTTTAAAAAAACTCCTTAAGAAATGCCCTGGTCTGAGTCGCAAATTCTTCTACCAATAGGTATCTAGGAAAAGAGAAGGATCAAGGGCTTTTATACTTGGAAGGAATCTTAAATGAGAGGAGAATGGGATTGTGGTCTGAAGTAACCCCTCGGGCAGATTTCCATGGTACTAGACCATAGGATATTATCTGACGCCCAAGCCATGTCGATTCTTGAGTAGAGCTTATGAGGAGCGGAGCAGTATGTATAACCTGCTAGATTGGGGTAAAGGGTCCTCCAGACATCCTTAATTAGATGCAACCGTCCCAGCTCCTCTATTGCAGCCCGGGTCCTCGCATCCTTTGATAGGTCCCTCTCCTTGTGTTGTCTATCCCATAGTCCATTATACAGTTGAAGTCTCCCATCACCAACAGTTCTCCCTCCCAGTTTAGTAATTCCAAAGTCACTGCCTCTATTATAGTGGGATCATTTGTATTGGGGCCATACAGTGAGCAGAAGACATGCCTTTTACCCTCTATCTTCAACTGAGCAATAGCCCATCTGCCCCCATTATCAGACAACGTCCTGCATATTTCTGCTCTAAATCGTTTATTCTTCAAAATGGCTACTCCCCGAATAGACACAGTTTGCGCCAAGCTTATTACCACTTCAAATCCTAGTTGTCTTAATAAACCTCTATCTTTATAAGAAATGTGAGTTTCCGATAGCATGACTATCTGAGGGTTGTACATTTTTAATACTTCAGCAACTAACTGTCTCTTGATCCTGCTATTGAGACCAGACACATTCCAGGCTAAACATTTGATCTCACCCATCTCAGCGATAGTTCTCTGCCACCTTTTCTGCTAATTAACTCAATAAACTTTTGATTACTTCCCTGATTACTTCCCTTCGTACCTGTAAATTTACTTTTTTCCGTTATCCCTACAGCTGTGTTGACTTTTTCCCCTTTTACCCACCCCCGTGACCCCCTCCACCACCTACACCCCTAAACCCTCGGCCCACCCCCGCAAACTAAAGGAGGAATCATCCCCTTCTTGCTGCTACCGGTGGAGTGGCAGCCAGCTGGAACCCTGTTACCACAGTGGCTGCCGAGAGATCCCGACCCCCCATACTAATTACCGTAGAGGAAAGCTTACATACATAAAGAAAAAAAACAATTAATCAACTGTATTTCTCAATCTAAAATAGCATATTTAGAACAGAGAGAGTGAGTTAGAAAAAGAAGAGTAAGCAAGAAAAGCCCCCCCGTTCTCTCTGGCCAACTTAGAATCTTAACGTAAGAGCTACTGATTTCATCTTTGCCTTAATCAACCCCGTCTTTCTGCCATTTTAATAATATTTCCTTTGCTTCTGATTCAGAGGAAAAAGAGAACGTTTGACCACCCCTTATGATCTTCAGGCGAGCAGGTTCCCGTAAGAAGGCTTGTGCCCCCGTAGCATTTAATGGGTCAATTAACTGTCTCAACCGCCATTTCCTGTCCATAGTTGCCGTACAGAAATCAGAGCGAAAAAAAATCGAGGATGACTTCACAGCAACCGGTGTTCGAGGGCTCGCTTTTAAAGAAACTGCTTGTCAGATAGTTCCAAAAATAGATCAAAAACGGTCTCGGATAGCGATCATCCTTCCGCCGTTGCACCAGGGGAAGTCTGTGGGCCCTCTGAATCTGGCAGTCCCAGTCCCAATCTATAAGGTCCGGAAAGGCCTCCTGCATCACTTGCACAATGAAAGTTCTAGGATCTGAACCCTCTTGATCTTCAGGAATACCAAACAGTTTTAAATGATGTCTCCTTTGCCTCTTTTCCAAGTCTTCGAGTCTAAGTTGCACGCTTGCTATTTGATCGTCATGTTGCTGTGTTAAGTTTACCACTTTAGCAGTGACCTCCTCAGTTGAGACCACTCTTTGCTGCAGTTCCGGTATCTCGCCGGTCATTTCCCCAACTTTCCCTGTTACCTCCTTCAGGGATTGTTGAATACTGTAATTATCTGCTCTGATTTGAGCGAAGAGCTCTTGTGTCTCTTTCCTCTGGTCTTTTAAAGCTTGTAATATCAGTGACAGTATTGGAGTGTCCTTCTCCTCAGAGCTCCTTTTTGTGAGTCTTCTGCCATGCTTGACAAGTAGGGTAGTTGGAGAGAGCCAAGTGGAGCAGATGCCATAGGTAATCCTTTATGACTTAAGTCACCAGATCTCTCCGGAGTTGTGCATGGCTCTGAATCTAGATCAGTTTCTGACCAACTTGCTCCCCTTACGGTCTTAACAGCACTAGTAACTTTGTTTGTCAAGCCTACATCGGACAATCTGGACAGAACGGTCTTTATCCCTCCTTTTGACTGGACCCATCTACGCATGGGGCTATTAGTTGACAAACCTTTAGTTTGTGACCTTTTCTTGCTGCTTAACCCCACACTAGGTATGCTCTGGCTCCTCTTTGTATCTTTGGTATTTTTAGTTTTCGGGCTCTTCTTTTTTTTTTTAAGTTACCGGGGAGGCCGTTTGCTCTTCCCTTATATTTGCCTGGAGTTGCTCCCCTGTTCGTACGTCAGCAGAGGCCAGGTTTTGAACTTGACCTTCCTCCTCTTGAGCTACAACAGAGTGGAGTATCATATTATTAGCAGTTGTAGCAGTAGTAGCTTTATCGTCAGAATGTACGTTAAAGGTGAAGTTCTCCAGGGCCACATTCTCCGCAGGTAGCGTATTACAGGTGCACTCCCCACCAGACTCATTGTCATTCTCCTTGTCATTCGGACTTGTTTCAGTAACGTGCCCGCTTAAGTTTGAATCTGAGGACAGAAAAGTTTTTTGTGTCTTTGCAAGCTTATCTTTGGTTGCCGGTTTGCCTATCGCATGGGGCTGGTCCATCTTAATAGTTTGATCTGTAATGCTGCTCCTAGTTCCCCCTAAAACTCCTGAAGTGCCCGCACTATCCAGGGTTTCAGTCCCCCCAGTTTCAGCAGACATTATCAGCTCCGATCCCACATCAATATTTTGGCATAGCTCATCTTGATTCACAGGCTCGGGGTAGACATGGTCTGTGCTAACTTGCTCCAAGCAGATGGAGTTAGTGATTATTTCGACCAGCTTGCTACTAGTTGTAGATTCTGTGTCAGTATCAGCCTCCAACAACTCAGCTGACTTCTTTGAGAGCAGGTATTGCAGCACCGGTTTTCCAAGACCTGCAGTCTGCTTAGTGCTCTCTGCCCTAACTGCCTCAGCCTTCCCAGTCGCCTGCTCACCCCCTGGCGTCTCCACACTCACCGGCATGCGGCCCGAGTCCCTCTAGGTGGATTCTTTTGCCAATGTCCACAAGGCATATCCTGAGCAAAAACAGTTAGAGGAGCCCCGGACTGCCAGGCGCACACCCACGTAGGCAAGCAACGAACGTGGCGAACACCTGAATCCGGTCCTTGCTATCGCCTGCATCCGGCGTTGTAGGCTGTTAGTGGGGCCGCCAACAGGGTGAGTTGGGCTTTCTGAAGTGGATCCAAGGTAGGCTCCGGAGTGGCAAATACTACAATACTCTCTTTTTCTCACTCTCTCAGAGGTTGAGCATCTCATTATTATCACTTGTTATTTCTCAGCCTTCCAGCGTTCCTCTCCCATTAAGCATACTACAGAAGAGAAGTACGGGAGTCGCGGAGTTCTCAACAGCCGCACCGTGTACAGGTTCCCAGAGACGGCGTCAGTCCGCCATCTTGCTCCTCCTTGCTGTCCCGCCAGAGGTGCATGCTCTCAATACCAGTTTGTCTGGGGAAAACAATTTTGTACAGGGGGTGCATACAAAGTGCATGCAGTTCACTACAACTCCTGGCCAATGTAATGGCCACTAGAAAGGCCGTTTTGATGGTCAGAAGCCTTAAAGGGCAACTATACATAGGCTCAAATAGACACGAAAGGCGAGCACATGAGGAATGTCAAAACTAAGTTCAAATCCCACTGGGGAATGATGATGGTCTTTTGCCGACCTTTCAGGAACCAAGTCACAATAAGTGACTTAAACAGGGAGGGCTGATCAGCAACCACAAGAACGCCGATATGACCAAAAGATACCCTTTGACTATGCCTAAAGCAAAGTCTTGCCAGGCAACCGAACCAATAACAAGACCTCTGACAGAGGTGCAAAAAGGATCAACATTTTTGGTAGTGCACCAAGCCACATGTTTATCCCAATGGCAGGCCAATATGGGCGGAGTGTGCGCAGGTTTGGGCGCAGGACCCTGCCCCGTTGCTGTGGCAGAAGATCCTCCTGATAGGGACCGATGCTCATGCTCAGGAGTTCGGGATACCATACACTCTATGCCCAATCCAAAGTCATACGAATAACTTAAGTCTGGTCATTCCTGATCCTCGAGAACTCTGGCAGGATTGGTATCAGCGGAAAGAAATACAGGAGGTCTGAGCTCCACTTGAGAAGAAATGCATCTCTGAGAGAATCACCTGGGAAATTCCAGCGAGCCTAAGTGCTAACGGACAAGTTACTTCCCTTCAGTAATGCCTTTTCTGGTAGAGACATGATCTAACCGCAGATTCCTTACTTTTGAATTTCCCAGGCCTCAGACTCAATCTTGAAGATTTTTCTTTGAGCAATACCCTTGCATGCCTGTAGGCTCCGCGTGACATCGTTGTTTCCACTGTTGTATTGACTGTCACTTATATAGGTGAAACTCTGTGCGATGACGTCAGTTGCTTATCACAACTTTTCCTGCCAGGAGCGCAGAGCCATGAAGTGCACTGACATTGGTATGTTTATGAACTACTAGGACACTAAATGGGATCACTCAAAAATCTGTCCGCAGTGCGGGTAGGATGGATGGGTGGGTAGGTAATGAATCTGCGGCTAGATCATGTCTCTACCAGTTAAGGCCTTACAGAAGGTAAGTAATGTTACAAAAGGTAAGTAACTTGTCGATCTGATAGAGACATCTAGCCCCAGATTCCTTACCTTTGAATAGATACCCAATAAATACCATCCCCGGAGGAGGGACTGAAGAAAGATTTAGACCAGGAAGTCCTGCAGGACAGAGCAACCTAAAAAATCCCTTCGGACTTGACTGTCCAGGCAGTAGTGTTTGGTAAAGGTGTGCAGGGATGCCCACGTTGCTGCCTGACAAATGTGAAGGACTGGATACCAAGTGCAACGCCATGGTAGCCGCCTTAGCTTTGGTGGAATGAGCTCTTAATCCTTCACAAGGCTTCTTCTTGGCCAGATCGTTGCAAATTGTAATGCAGAGGACGACCCTTTGTCGGATAGTCCTCTCCTGCACAGAACGACATTCGTTTGATCCAGTGTACCCCCCACAAAGAGTTGGTCGTCCACCCGGAACTCTTTAATGTGGTCAAGGTAGAATGACAATGCTTTTTTCGGGTCCAGATGGTGGAGTCGCTCCTCTTCTTAGAAGGGTGCGTAGAAGCAGAGAAAGGGGGCAAGGTGACTGATTGCCCCAGGTGAAAAGTGTTACCACTTTTGGTAAGAAAGGGTCCCTAGGGTGAAGCACCAACTTATCAGGGAAGATGTTCAGGTAAAGAGGCTTGGATGACAGAGTCTGCAATTCGCTCACCCTCCTGGCAGAAGTTATTGCCACTAGAAAGGCTGTTTCGATGGTAAGCAGCCGGAGGGGGCAGTTGTGCAGAGGCTCAAATGGAGCACACATCAGGAAGGTGAGAACTAAATTAAGGTCCCACTGAGGCATGATGAAAGGGGCAGGAGGAAACATATGTACAAGTCTCTTAAGAAATCTATTTAATTGGGGATTTAAATAAAGAGAGTTGATTTGGCAGCCTTAATAAGGCAGACCGGGTTGAAAGGTACCCTTTGAGAGTGCCCAGAGCAGAGCCCCGTTGGGTAAGGGTCAAAATAAAGAAAAGGACTTGATAAAGGGCAGCAGAACGAGGCTCAATAGATCTTTCTGTGCAACATTTTACAAACTTGTGCCACTTGCAGATGTACACAGTCTTGGTAGAGGGAAGCCTGGCTGCCAAACTAAAACTAGACATCGGGAGGACGGTTGAATGCCGTCAACTGCTGCCTCTCAATCTCCACTCAACAAGTTGTAGAGTTGACAGGTTGGGGTAAAGGACCCTTCCCTGCTGCTGTGATAAAAGATCCTCCCAAAAAGGCAGCCTCGTTGGATGATTGATGCTCGGCTGGAAAAGCTCAGGATACTAGACTGAATGACTTTGGCTTGGTCGCTCCTGACCTTCTTGAGCACTCTGAACAGGAGTGATCTTGACAGGAAGGTGGACAGGAGGCCTGAGCTTCACTCAAGACGAAAAGCTGCCTTGGGAACTCCAGCGAGCAAAACTGCTGACATTGCGCCATCTTGGCAGATGCCAACAGATCTAACCAAGGCTCTTCCCACAGCTGAAAGAGACCTTGCACCACCTCCCGATGGAGACGCCATTTGTGATCGGCAAGGCATCGAAAGAGGAGTTTGTCCGCCCTGGGATTCAGGGAACCTGTCAGGTGTTGAATCACCAGGAAAATGCCCTGCTGTTCCACCACATCCTGAGAAACAGGGCTTATTGACAAAGGGTCCAGGACCTCACCCACCCTTTTGTTGCAGGACCACATGGCGTTGGTGTTGTCCATGAACACTTGAACCAGCTTCCCCTTGATAGAGGGAAAAAAGGCTTTCAATGCCAAGTAAATCACTCGGAGCTCCAGCGAGGTGATGTGGAGTCCAGATTCCGCCAGAGAGCAGAGTCCTCTGATCTCCACCTCTCCCAGATGGACGCCCCATCCACGAATGACGCAATTGTCACTAATGTGTGATCTGGTCCTTTAGCCAACACTGTAGGTCCTGTGCAGTTCTCTCTGAGATCTGGAATATGACAGAGAAATTCCCCTGATCCTGCACCCACTAGAACTTCAAGTCCCACTGCCGAGCCCGCAAATGCAATCTGGTATGTGTCACTAGCAGGAGGCCATGAAGCTCAACTGCCTCAGAGTAATTCTCACCAAAATCCAGGATAGAGGGGGAAACGTCGGTACCATAGCCTGAATATTCTGGACTCGCCGTTCTGGAGAATTGGCCCTAAACTGCACCGTATCCAGAACAGCTCTGATAAAAGGGACAGGGAGTCAAGTGTGACTTTGGCACGTTGATAGAGAACCCTAGTGAATGAAGAAGGTTCGCCGTAGTCCGGAGGTGGGAGACAACAGCTGGGGCGAACTCGCCTTTAACAGCCAGTCATCGAGGTAGGGGAAGACTAGCACCCCTGATTGGCGCAGTGAGCTGTAACCACAGCCATCACCTTGGTGAACACCCGAAGGGCACTGATAAAGACAAAGGGGAGCACGGTGAACTGAAAGTGCTCGTGGCCTACCGTAAACAGCAGGTAGAGCCAATGGGCAGGCAGGATGAAAACGTGAAAATAGGAATCCTGCAAGTCCGATGCTACCATCCAGTTTCATGGGTCCAGGGCAGACAAGACCTGAGCTACAATAAGCATCTTGAACCTTTCCTTTTTGAGGAATTAGTTGAGGGTTCACAGATCTAGGATAGGACACAGACTCTTTTCCTTCTTCGGGACCAGAAAGTAGCGGGAATAGCAACCACAGCCTACTTCTGGTGCTAGACCCCTCTCTATGGCTCCCTTGGCCAAGAGAGTCATGGCTTCCTCCTGAAGCAAAGCTAGGTGATCCTCCGTCAGCTGGTCGTAAGCTCGAGAGATGCAGGGAGGTCTCAAAGGGCAGGGAGTAGCCCCTTCGGACTATCAGAGGAACCCAACTGTCCGACGTGATGTTTTGCCAGTGGTGAAGGTGATGGCTGATCCTGCCACCAACTGGCTGCCCATGATCTTGAAGAGCCGGACTAGGAGGGTTTGGAGGCTGAGGGGATGGGGGTGGTGGAGTCACCAGACCTCTGCCCATCTGACCCACGCTGTCAAAATAAGCCATGCCCATGGCCGCGCAGGTTTCTGAACTTGCACACCTTGGGGTATAGCTGATGCCGCTGGAAAAACCCCTTTCGTACCCACGAAAAGGGCAAAAAGCAGATGAGGTACGTGTGGCCACTGCGAGGCTCAAGGACTTGGCCGTAGCCAGTGAGTCTTTAAAGTGCTCTAGGGCCAGGTCTGCTTTTGTCTCAGAAGAGACAGGTGCCATCAAAGGGCATTATCCATGGAGGAAGCGTGGACATCCCCAGAAAAAACAGAAGTTCGCAGCCAGGTGTGGTGTCCAACAGTCACCATCGAAGACATCGCTCTGTCCAGAAAGCCGGTCGTGTCAAGCCAAAAACAAATGGCAAACTTTGCCACATCTCTCCCATCTGATACTACTTGTGAGAGGATGGACCGGGCCTCCTGCGGGACTTGGGGCAGCACCTGCACAACCGCTTCCCACAAGGAGTGGGAGCAACAGCCCAATAGGCATGCATTGTTCTACGACCGCAATGCAAGGCTGGCGGAAGAAAAAAATTGTCTTTCGCCCTGAGATGTAGAGGCTTGGACTGCCAAGATCTCGGGGGTAGGGTGGTTGGTGAGGAAATTCAGATCACCCAGGTAAGGGCGATGGCTGCTGACAATTGTCCTATTCACAGGAGACCCTGTGCTGGGCTTGGACCAGGTTCCCAGAAGGAGATCAGTCAAGGCCTCATTGAACGGCAGGAGAGGTTCTGAGGAGGAAACAGCCAGCTGCAGAACCTCACTCATGATGTTCATCTGGACTACGACAGAAGAGAGATGAAGGTTCAAGACCTCACCACCGTAAAGGATTGAGCTCCCCTCCATAGCCACGGTGGGGGGAGAAAGCCGAACAGAATCTGGAGAAATGTCCAGACCACTGGCCTCACTTAATTCCTCATACCATCCATTTTGTGCTCTTGCTGGCCTTGTAAAGGGTCCCGCGATCCCTACCAGTCTTCCTCCATTCGTAGCCCTTCAGAATAAGGCTGAGGGACCAACCTAGGACCAAAGGGTCGGTAGGGGCCGATCCGGGTTCTCAGGGATGAGAATAGTGCTGATCCTAATGGCAGCGTTGGATGTCCCGGAGTGGGGCCTGTTGCCAGGGAAGGTCACAGTGGCACAACAGCCGTCAGTCTGGATCCAGGGGGGCAGGGGTCATCAGGACCGGAGCCGCCAGCGCAGAACCCGATGGAGCTCCTCAGTATCTGGGGCCCAAAGGCGCACCAGGAGGGCCGGACCACCCAAATATGAGGCACATAGCGTTACAAAATTCTTTTGAGCAGGGAAGCGCGAAGCTGAAGTTTCTCTATCACGTGAGCCGACCGACAGGGAAGGGCAGGGTGGGGTCAAAGCATGCTTCGACTTCTTGTGTTTTTTGTATGCTTCTTACCTGACCGACTCGAAGACTTCGAGTGGGAGGACGAAGACTTGGGGCTCTTGGAGCAGTGCCTGTACCTTCCTTTAGACCGGTACCGAGAACGTGATCTCCGGGGCGAATGACACGGGCCAAATGTCAGGCTGCAAATAGTTTTAGGGGCTGCTCCCTCCCGGCAGTCGGAGCGTGACTTCAAGTCGTGGCTGCACTCCAGTCACCAAAGAAACCAGGTGTGGATCCATTACCGACATGGCGCGCTAAGAGGTGCCACACGGCTTGAATCCAGAAGTCTCCTACACACCAAAAAAAAAATTTTAAATCAAACTTTTGAAAATAGCATGTCAAAAAGTGACAGAGGGTAGCCCTCTTTACAGGTCTGCGCTAACTGGCATGGAAAGAAAAGAACTGATGTAAGGGTGCAGAGGTGGTAGCTATATAGGTGACGCAAATGTCACAACAGAGGAGACAACTACATCACGCAGAGCTCACCCATGCCACCTACCAGCATGAAAGGGTATTGCTCGAAGAAAACTCTTCCAGAACCAGTCTGGCGTCTCGAAAATTTAAAGTAAGAAATCTGCAGCTAGCTTGCACATTCTTGGCAGTGACGAATAGGTTTAACCAAAGCTCTCTGAAGAGCCCTTGCACCACCTACAAATGGACACGCCATACGTGATCCGCTAGGCATTGATTGCTGAGTTCATCCACTCTGGCATTCAGAGAGCCTGTCAGATGTTGAACCACCAGGGAAATACCCTGACGTTCCAGCCATGTCCAGAGACGCAGGACTCTTGATATAGGGCCCACGGCCCCACCCCACCTGCTGCAGTACCACATGGCGGTGGCAATGTCCATGAACACCTGAACAAGCCTTCCCTTAATGGAAGAAGGGCTTTCAATGCCAGACGGATCACTCTCAGCTTGAAAAGATTTATGTGCAGCGGAGACTCCTCCAGAGACCAGAATCCTATGATATCCAACTGCCCAGATGGCCATCCACGCCCAAGACTGCCATCGGTCACTACAGTTAGCTCTGGGTGGGGAAGGGAAAGAGAGAGGTCTATCGCTTGCCAAATACCGGTTTGTAACTCGTCACTACAGGTCTTTTGTAGTTCTGTCCGATTTCTGGACTAGGTCGGAGAGATGCTGTGCCCACTGGAAATCTAGGTTCCATTGGAGAGCCTACATATGATAACAGGCATGTGCTACCAGGAGTTGGGAGAGGATTGCCTGGGGCAAGCCAGCCTTCAACAGCCATTGGTCCAGGTATGGGAACACAGGAATCACTGAGCTACACAGGTGAGCTGCAACCACTGCAATCACTTTGGTGAACATACGAGGGGCGCTGGTAAGGCCCAAAGGGAGTACAGAAAACTGAAAATACTTGTGGACCACCGTGAACCAAAAGTAGTGCTTGTGGACATGCAGGATGGGGACATGGAAAGCCATCCTGCCAGTCCAGCGCTACAATCCAGTGTTGAGGGCAGACAGAACTTGAGCATCTTAAATTTCCCCATCTCCAGGAAGAAATTGAGAGGGTACAGGCCTGAAAAAAAGAGCACAAAATGTAGCAGGAATGACAGCCATGACCTACTTCTGATACCGGCACCCTCTCAATGGCTCCCTTGGCCAAAAGTGCCTGAACTTCCTGATGGAGCACGAAGAGGTGGTCTTCCGGTATCCAGTCTGAGGATGGTGGCATGGGTGAAGGGTTTTAAGGGAAGGGATGGCGTAACCCCATCAAACAGTTTGTAGTACCCACTTGTCCGATGCTATGGACTGCCAGCGAGGCTGGTGATGTCGGATCCTGCTGCCAATTGGTTGCCTGTGATGGTACAAGGGCAAACTACAGTGGTTTTGAGGTTGTGGCTGGCGAAGGGGGGGGGGGGGGTGGACTGGGTAGAACTCTTATTGTGTGTCCCACAAGGCTTGTGGGAATCACATCCACAGTCACAAAAGGACTTGGAAGCCTGTTGGGCTTGGTGGCTGGGTGAGAATAGAGGCAGCTGGTAGCTCCTACCATAGCCAAGACAGGGGCAAAAGTCAGAATGGGGTTGCCGTGGAGAGGCCCAAGGGAGCAGCAGTGGCCAGGCTGTCCTCAAGACGCTCCAGTGCTGAATCTGCCTTGTGAGCGAAGGGGAGGCTGGCATCAAAGTGCATGCCCATAAGGGACTTATTCATTTTTTTTTTTTAGTTTTATATAACGGTAGCGGGACCTCAAGATATCAGAGCGCTTTAAATGTGTGTATAGGTTTACATGAACTGCATGTGGGGCTTCGTGGGGGTAGAACAGTCAAAATAGGTTTAAAAAAACAATACGGCATCATGGTAGCATAATAACAATACAGCATAGGGGTAATAGCGATAGTGCCAAATCGGAGACTGAAAGGGTCTTGCAACAGCATCAAAGGATCCGGTCTGCATGGGGGGGGGGGGGTCATATCTTTGGAAAATGTTGATCAGTTTGTGGGGGCGTATGTAAGTAGTTGTTAAGAAGTAGTGATTTAAGGTCCCGTTTGAAGCAAGAAAAGGAGGGGTTGCAGCGGACAGGACATCTTGAGGGAGTGAGTTCCACATCCTGAGAGCATTTCCTGAGAAAGGATGCACTTAGGAAGATTTCTTCTTCAGCTTAGGAGGTTTGAGAAGAGAGTTAGACCTTCTCAGTATCCGGCTTTTTCCCTGGTCTCTAAAGTTTAGTTTCTAGGTATATTTTTTTTTTTTTTGTATGGAGGGCTTTGTGGGCGAGACAAGCTGTCTTGAAGATGCATCTTCCTTCAATGGCAAGCCAGTTGAGATTCTTGAGGGCAGTGAGATGTGATCAAACCATTTTATTCCTGGAAGGGGTCTGGCAGCCACATTGAGAATTGCTTTCAGGGCCACAAGGTGTCTTTTCAGAGTACCAGTGTGGATGGCGCAGCCATAATCAAATTTCGAGAGGACAAGTGGTAGTGCTACCTTCTTAAGATCGTCAGGGCAGGAGGAGGAGCCAAGATGGCGACCGGGACGGCAGCGTAGGCTCCCGGCTCCGTGAACCTCCGCACCCCGCACAGATATCCTGCACGAGATCCTTAGCCTGCGCCATCTACCCGTGTTGGTGAACGCGAGCGGCAACCGGCCGTGTGACCCCGAAGTTTCTGGCAGCGGTACCGCCGGAGAAATGACCGTCTGAAGTTTGCGGCCTGTGCAGCCCCGGAGCCGGGACCTCGAGTGAGCGCCGTGGCCGGGCGGCAGTGCAACAACAACGGCCTTTGGTGACTGGGTGGGGTCGGACTGCCGGAGTGGTGCGAATATCGGACCGCGCTTCGCCGTGGTCGCTCCTACCACTAAGCGTAGCTGAACGAGTGCGTGCCCGTGGTGGCAACTCCAAGACTCTCCGGTGATTGCTTCAGCCTTCGCCGGTGAGCTGCCCGGACGCCGCCCGTAACGTGTCCCGATTCTTGCGGGCTGCTCCCGGATTTTCACGGGCGCTGGTCCGTGGTGGGGACGACTGTGGCCCGTGACCACACACCGGACACATTGTTTGCCTGCCCTCGGAACCCAGTTACCAGTGCCATGGAACCCGAGGCGCTTGTGTCTGAGCCCCGGCCCCGATCTGGGATGGACCTACCCAGCGGCCATTTTGGTATGCCAGAGTCCACCATCCTGTACACCGGGTTGCAGCAGGATTGGGAGGGTGCGACTCTGAGGAGCGTAGCGGAGCGAGCGCCGGGAGCTGTACTGGGGTACGGTGACCTTCTCGAGGCTCTCGGTGCCCTTCACTCCACCCTGATTCACGGAGCCTGGGTGCTGGGGAGCAAGCTCGATGGAGTGACATCAGCGTCGGAACAGTTGCCGCCTGCCTATCCCCAGGTACACTGGGACTTCTCATGCCGCGCACGGGGGGACAGTGTCGTGG
The DNA here is from genome assembly GCF_964204655.1 of Triturus cristatus. Classification (NCBI taxonomy): domain Eukaryota; kingdom Metazoa; phylum Chordata; class Amphibia; order Caudata; family Salamandridae; genus Triturus; species Triturus cristatus. The sequence continues at coordinate 88,565,562 of NC_140584.1, read as the reverse complement.
CCGCCCCTGTGAATAGTGCACGCCTGGACTCTCCGAACAGTATATTAACGTGTGATCAGCTGGCTGTGGATTTGGTCTGTCCCGGAGGTTTCGGACCTGAGTGGGGGGTGGTGGCCTTGTCCCGTGCGCGGTCTCCGACGACCCAGGCAACGTCCAAGCAACGGTCGCCCGCCCTGGCTGATTCCGCCTTCCTGGGCCTGGTGTGCAGTGTAAATCCTGGCTCGGCATCGGGAAAGACGATCCTCCCTAGAGCTGACTGTGTCGATCTTCAGAGCCCTCTACCCTACCTGTGTGTGTCGCTTCCTGAGTTCTATTGGACACTTCTCCTCCTGGTAATATTGGACATGGCACTGGGACTGGGGGTATGCATGGGTGGGTTTGCAAAGAGTGGCCAAGGATGATGCTGACCCTTCCGAGGTGGTCACCTACTAGGCGGGCGGGCTCGGGAGTTGTGTGCTCTCACGGCATAACTGGTAGTGTACCAAGTGCGTAATGCTCCTTACTCCTCTTTGACAGGGTCGATTTTGTGTTCTTTATTGTTTGCTTTATGGGAAACCGTGTGGTGCGGGAGGGAGAAGCCGGGGGCGTGTTTTGCAGGCCCTCCTCCAGTTTATTAATACTCTCTCTACCCCCCCGTCTGGTGGGGGCTCTTTTCCCACTTCTTTTCTCTGTTTCTTCTATATTTCGGGTCTGGTTCCGGGGCGACAGGCACACTGCTGGGGGGGGGGGCCGTACTCATCTGCAGAGGTGCAGGGTGGGGGGTTGGGGGGGGGGGATCCTTTAGTCTTTCACCTCCTTTTTCTATGGCCTCCTTTTCTTCTCTTATTCTCCTTTGTCTTTTTCTGGGATCAGCATGGTAGTACTCCTTTGTTGTTAATCACTGCTGTTTCCGGAGTGCCATAATTTCCGTGGAGTTTCCTGGGTCTTGGGGCAGGGGGTTGCGGGCGCAAATGGCCGTGTCATTCCTCCACATCCTGAACTTCCTGTTTCAGCGCCATTGCTTAGATAGACTGCTGTGTATTGTTTACGTTCATCGTTCTGCCTGCCATTTTTCGCTGCTGGGAAACTGTTTGGCACCTGATCCTTCCATCCTTTTCTATTATAAAATGTAAACCTTGATTATCCTGGTCTCCTACTTGGGCTGTTCAGAGACTGAGAGAATGCTAACGTCGAGATTTTGCTCCCCGAGGTACTGACTGTGATAGACCTGCTTTCTGTTATTCTGATTGTTTAGCGGCCGGCCCCGGGGGTTGTAGGCCCATACGTGTAATTGATTGAAATGTCAATAAAGGTTTAAAAAAAAAAAAAAAAAAAAAAAAAAAGATCGTCAGGGCGATAAACGGTTTGATTTTCTTGAGGTGTTTTAGTGTGTAAAGCGCTCCTTTGGCAGAGTTGTTGATGTGCTCCTTCACTGACAGGTTTTTTACCAGGGTGATACCCAAGGACGTTACGGAGTTAGAAAGTGAGAGAGCAGTTTAGTGCATCCAAATTCTTGAGCCATTTTTGCAATGGTAGAGGTTTGTTTTTTGGGGAGAAGAGTAGTAGTCCGGTCTTGTTTGAGTTCAGCTTCAGGTGACTGGTATTGAACCAGGTTTGTATCTTATATAGTGTGGCATTCAGATGCAGAATACCACTGTGTGAAGTAATTTTGTAGTAGAGGGATGTCTGAACATCCCCAGAAAAAATAGGAGACCTCAGCCAAGCCTGGCGAGTGCCACTGACAATGCAATCGCTCTGCTTAAGGAGTCGGTCAAATCTAGTCCACAGCAAATGGTGATCTTTGCTGCGTCTCTGCCATCGGTAATAGCCTGTATCAGTATGCCTTCTCTGAAACCATAGGCAGCACTTGTTCAACTGAACCCTAAACTTGTGTGGGTTTATCAGTCCATAGTGCACACAGAGTTCATTGATTGCAGTACAAAGCTGGTGAAAGAGAAGCTCAAGTTACCACTTGTGTAACAATATATCTTTAGTGATAGATACCGAGGTGGCATGGCTGGAGGGGAGGACAGAAAGGGGAGCGAGTAACCTTGGCAGATTATCTGCAGCACCCACTTGTCCGACGTAATCTTGCGCCAGTGGTGGAGGTGAACTCTGCCACCCACTGGCATGGGGTGCCCCCTGAAGCTCGGATTAGGAAGGTTTCGAGGCGGAAGCAGCGGGGTGGGAGTGGACTGCCCCGCACGCTGGTTACCAGACACGCCCCTGCGGAACCCACGTCCGCGGCCTCGCTGAGGCTGGGTCTGCACAGGCTTGCTGGAAGAGCGCGTCTCGGTACCCCTGCCCTGGCCACGAAAGGAACCAAACCCCGTTGTGGCAGGAGTTTGAGGAAAGACCCAAAGACTTGGCCATGGCACGAGAGTCTTTAAAGCGCTCCAGGACATTGTCAGCCTTATCACCAAAGAGACGGGAGCCATCGAAGGGCATGTCCATGAGCGAGCTCTGAACATCGGGTGAGAAGCCAGTGGAACGCAACCAGGCGTGGCGCTGCAACGCCACCATCGTGGAAATCGCCCTGCCCAGCTAATCAGCGGTGTCCCAACCACACCTGATGGCAAACTTCGTCGCATCCGTGCTTGGAAAAGGACAGCCTGGACCTCCTCAGAGCACTGAGGCAGAACCTCCGCCACCAAATCCCACATTGCGTGGAAGTAACGGCCCAATAAGCAGGCGGTATTAACCGACCTCAACCCCAAACTGTCTGAGGACAACAACCTCTTGCCATATTGGTCCAGCCTCTTAGAGTCCTTATCCGGCGAAGCCGAGGCAAAGGCACTCTGCGAGGTCGAGGCCTGAATGACCAGGCTCTCAGGCATGAGGTGAGTGGTCAAGAAGGCGGGATCACCAGGCGCCGGGCGATGACGCCTAGCGACGTTCTTATCCACCGGCGTCTCCCGAGGCCAGCCGCAACCAAGTAGGGCCTCATTGAAAGGGAACAGCCGCTCCGACAACGTAGACGCCGTCTGGAGCACCTCCGTAAGGAGGTTGGTCTTAAGGGCCACCGTAGGGAGGTCGAGGTGGAGTCTCCGTGGCTCGACGCAGCACCATAGTGTAGGAAGTGCCCTCCTCCATAGTAGGCGGAGGTGGCAAACCCCGGGTCAGAAGACACATCAAGGTCACTCGCGTCTTGAAGGTCACCCACCCAATCCTGCTCGGAGTCACACTGCCGTGCAAGGGGGTCCTCGGATCCGTCCCAGTCCTCATCCGGTTCCGGGGTAGAAGGAGCCGGTCGCGGCGGCAGGACCGGAGCGGGGACCAGCGGGAGCCCCATCCCAATGAGGATCCCAGGTCGGAACAAAATGGTCCGAGAACCGAGGCAGGGGCGGGATAAATGGCACCCAGTGTGGCGCCTGTGGTGGCGCTGGGGCCGGTGCCAAGGGCAGCACCGGAGCCAGGGGCGTTGCACCTTGTGGCGCCAGGGCAGGAGCCGCGTGTGGTGGATCCAGTGGCTCCGGGGCTGGCACCGGAGGCGGTGCCGCCGGGTCAACAGGATCTGGACACGGGGCCCGCAGGCGCACCGGTGGGAGCCCGAGGCCTAAAGAGGCGGTCTAAGGCAGCAAGAAACTCCTGCCGCTGTTCGGGAGTCGCCGACGGACCTGGGTAGAGCGGGTAGGCTGTGGGACTCCCAGGGTCTAGAGGAGCCGCAGGGGCGGAGCCCCTGTCCCCCACGTCCGCCTCCGGGGAGCGACAGGGGGACGTCGGAGAGCAAATACGCTTCTTCGACTTCTTCTTATGGCGTCGGTTACCGGAATCTGAAGGTGAAGACTTAGTCCGAGGAGCGACGGTTGCGGTCCCGCGAACGGCCCCTAGACCAGGAGCGGCGACGAGAGGAGTGCCGGACCTCCAGCAACTTCCGGCACCGCTCCCGCAATGCCTTCAAGGCCATGGCACGGCAGTCCCACCAATCCCGGGAGTCGTGGTCGGTCTCCAGGCAGTAGAAGCAGACATCATGGGGGTCCGCCACCGACATATTACGGTGGCACGACCCGCAAGACCTAAAGCCGGGCATCCCTATGTGCACCAGGAGACAAGAGGAGAAGACAAAAAAAGTCTCAAAAAGTGGTCAAAAATTGACCGAGGTACGTGCTCAATCCGGATCTGCACTTCTGGCGCGGAAAAAGAAAGAACTGACGTCAGCGTGCATGGGCGGTGCTTAAGTAGCCTCCGTGACATCGTCCCGGCGCGCACGACGCTAGTTATGACCCGGAGCCGCACGGCGCCACCTACTGGCGCGCAGGGGTACTGCTAAGCAGAAAACTTTCCGGATCCAGACTGACGCCTGGGGAATATTCTAAGGTAAGGAATCTATCACTAACATGTCTCTTTCAGATCTACCTCTTACCAAAGGTATCCAGCCTCTTGAATTCCATATCTGGTGGTGTGGTAGGTGACACACCAGGATTGGCCTTCGATGTGGAGGCCTGGAGAACCAGGCTCTCCAGGGTGGGGTCCTGAGTGAGAAAAGCCAGGAGTTGGGCAAAAGCGGCAGGCAATTAACCAGTGCATAGGTGCCCATGCGCAAGGTTAAGCCCAGAGTAGGACATCAGTGTGTGTGACAGAGTCAATGTCGGGCGACGCCAATCCGGTTTAGTATCCGAGTCGGCTATGATTATGGGGTTGGCGCCACAGGGGGGGCGCCGGCAGTGCCAGAAATGACACCACTGGAACTGTCAAGGGTTAAAGGTCACAGTCTCGCATTCAGTCATCCCGGATCCAGAGCTGGATCCAGGGGGCCCCACTGGAACAGAGATCGGACCCACTGGTGGAAATCCAGTGGGGGTACCCGCCAAACCTATGGGGTCCAAAGGCACACTAGAGGGACCAGCACCCAAAAATGAGATGCACGGCCTGATAAATGTCAAGGAGTTGGACTGTGGAATATCCGGCTCCAGGAAACTCAGGGAGATGCAGAGAGGACCCAGGAGCAGGCTCTGCATAGGAGTCATTCCCTCACCCCGTCCAAATATTTTAACCGGCGCGGCAAAGTTAAAGAGAGCATCTGATTTTTTATGGAGCTTACCTGATGGCTTTGAGCGAGATGACAAGCGCCTGGGATGACACTGAGAATGATCCCGGGATCTTCCTCCCAACCGGGTCCTGGAACGTCATGGAGGCGAACAGTAGCTTCAACAAGCATTGGCAAAGGCAATCAGTCTCTGCCATGCGAGAGCTATTGACAATGTCAATGTCAATGTGTTTCAGCATTGCGTGGCAGATGGTAAGTGTTCCCTAGGCAGATGCAGCACTCAAGTCTCAGCAGGTGATCTGCTGTTACTCCTTTCTGTAACCAAGGGCATACATGAACAAAGCATTCCCAAATTAAATTTACCATTTGATAGAGAGCAAAACACAATATTTAATGTGTCAAAATACCGTTAACAAGTGCTGCCAAAATTACCTAGTAAAATCATATTTATTTTGTTGTCCTCTCAAGAACAAAAAGGTACCGTCTACCTTAGTGCAATTCATACTTGTGACTTGCATGTAACACACACATGCCTGCTGCAGATACTCTACCCACTGAGCTATCCGACTGGCAGGAAGTATCATGGTCAACAATCATCAAAATGCAGCTATCATTGTATGCGTAGATTCACTGTTGTGTCTATCTGGTTTGACATAAACATGGTATAGTCTGACCATAACTCCCTTCCAGTCAGTAAATTTGATTTCCCACTACCACCTAGATGTCCTGGCCATTGCAAGAAAGTGGTAAACTAGCACATTAGGCCACTGTACTGTTATCATATGGCCGAATACTGGCAGGGCTAACTCGGCCGTTGGACGTGGAGGTTGATAAAAAATAATCCTGTTAATTTGTGCAACAGTAATGAATTCTTGCAGTAGTTGGATAGGTCAGCCATAAAGTGCTATTTAATAGTATTGTATTACTTTTTACCACAGTTGTTGTTATGGTTTGGACAGGGGGTTAAAGACTGTGCATGTGCAAAGTGTCTCTTTGGTGCCCCTGGCAGGTTGCAGTTTCAAAATCTGAGTAATGCAAATTTACTTCTTTACTATCTCACAGGTAGGGAGGGCAGTGAGAATAAGTGACTGAAGGGCAGCTGAAACAAAGCGGTCACGTGACCTTGCAAGGCAAAAGACCATGGAGGGGATTGCTGATGTGCTGTGCGCTGTATTCTAAATTACAAAATGCTTACTATACAGATACACTTCGGCGCCTAGCAGTGCAGTTGGTGCTTTACAATGACCATCCAGTGTATTGAAACAAGCTTTTTCCACAGCCTGTTTAATTAGTAACCAGCAAGCCTGTAATGACGTGTTCCTGTTTTTTGTAAATATATCAGGGGTGGAGAAGGGGTGAGAATGTGTGAGTGAAGGGCAGCTGAAATGAAGAGGTCACGTGACCTTGCAAGACAATGGAGACCATTGAGGGGATTGCGGAGTTTCTCGCTCTCTACCCACGATTGCTCTCCAGGTAATTAAAAAAACATGTTGTGGCTTGCAAAAGAAGAGAAGAATATGATTTACAGGCCTGTACCATTACGGTCAGAGAAGCAGTAGGCAAGCAACCATGGGGCGCAGGAGGGAGCAATCAATAGAGGAAGGAGGATGAATGGGGATGGGCTAAGTAAAAATGTGGAGTACGGGAGAGCAATTTCACGACAGCCGGAGAAGCACAGGGCAAGCAGACACGTGGCGTGGGAAGTAGAAAGCGACAGCGGGAGGAGGGTGATATGGAAAGGGACAAGAAACAAGATATGAACGTGATTTATAGGTCTGTTTACAGAAACAGTGCTGTGCTCAGAGCGAGTGAAAACAAAACCGCTCCTGGAGGTAGGCTCTTAAAGAAAGAAGAAGTTCCTAAAATGGTCATTAAATGAGAGGAGTGGGTGGATAGTAGTAATTGTTCCATGCTCTCGCGGAGGGCTAAACACAGTAAGAGGCATGACGTATGCATTCTATGGACAAATGGGGAGAAAAATTAGGAGAGAGACGATGGAGCCAGCAAATGGGAAGCCTATGGGTAGGCTGAAGCTCACAAAGTATATACAACATGTCTCTTTCGAGGCAGCACATGCACTGTTAGAGCCAAGACATAAAAAGCACTCCCTCAGTGCCTTTGGGTTCATAGCACAGCTGTCTTTACAAATCTTGTAGTCATGGTCTGGCTCCAAGAGCCCAAGGCAAACCAGATAAGGGACCTATCACAGACACCTGTTTGTGACTGGAACCACAGGCCTTAAACCCCACACAAATATCGAAAAAAGTCAGTCAAAAATTGACTGGAGGTAGCTCTCTTCGGATCTCCAATGGTTGGCAAGGTGAGAAAAGAACTGATATCAGCATGCTGGGGTGGCACCTTCATAGAAACTGCTTACATCACTTCTGGTGCAGATGACGCCGAGCCAAACTACGCAACCTACCAGCACACAGGGGTACTGCTCGAAAAAGCTACTGGATACAGTCTGACGCATTGGGAATATTCTACAGTATCTGGGTCTATCTCTATCAGATATCATGGTTAAAGATGAAGCCTGTTGCATAGAGAATTTACAGAATTATATAAGCATATTACTTGAAGTTGGTGGAATGCTTTTTGATTATCCCTAAATATAAAAAGAAACACATTGTGATCAGACATCCAAAACGTCATATCACAACAACATACTAAAAAAATCCAAGGATATAAGCCCAAGGCTTTCCAAGGGCAGAATAGTGGCAGGTATGGCTATACAAATATTAGTAGCACCGCCCTTCAACATTAGAGATAAATAAACATATACGTAATAAATCAAACCTATAGGAGAAATAATAAATATAACAACTATATGACACACAATCAATACAAAATAGGAAACAAAATGAATTGAGCGATACATGGATTGCTATCCTCTGGAGAGAAGATTAAAGCTGCTTCAACAATTGTGAAGCAAGCAAACAAGTCCCATACAAAAAAGAAAAACACAACAGACTTGAAACAAAAACAAAAGAAACGAAGAGGAAGACAGTGGTGTTGAAAGGCCCTACTCCAATAGGCCTGATAAACAAAATGATGCAACATGAGTAGTCATCTTTATCTTTTTTTCCTCTGGGTATGAGTTTTTAACTAGTTTAACTGATTTCAAATGATTTTGGAGAAGGACATTGTGAAAATGAAAACAATTGTGTTTTTATTTTCTATTGCCCTTGAGACGGATACCAAAAATAAAGACCCGTTTCTGTGAATTTCCTGTGCAGGATATCCACCAAAGTTTTATATATTAACATGACCGAGGAACTTGTGTTTCCATTTTATTCCTTACAAAAAGTAGGGCAAAGCTTCTTAAGTGCCTTCAAGAATTCTTCCAACATTTCAATAAAATCTGATATTTTAAGAGATCCTCCGTTTCAAACCATTTAGATCCATTTGAAAAGTACAGTCCAGCCTACATTTGTTTTACTTTACATAATTGTACTCACTCCCACCTGGAATTGTTCAAGCATCCCATACAGTTTTTGTAGATACTTCCAGTCAACAAGCACCTTCTTTCTTTTCTATTTTCACCTTCCTTGAGTCACAAATTGTCTTGACTGTTGGAATTCTATTAATTTTACTTCTTACCTTCCCTTTATAATACATCTAATGAATAGCCTAACTACTACAAAAGGTAGTGGTTTGCTATTGTTTTTTTTGTTCTTTTTCTAAATTTAAGGCTGACTTTAAGTACAGTAATTATACGTAGGCATCTTCTCAGTCACCAATGAGCCTGTTGTCCTTACAGCACGCAAGGTCTTTAAGCCTCGCAACCTTGTGAATTTCGTGTAGAGGCAAACATGCAGACATCGGGCTCCACCATAAGATATACGTCTCTTCAACCTGGAGCTGGCTCTGGTGCTAGTTAGTAGGAGCAGGGCCGGACTGGCTACCGGGCGTTTTGGTCTGCTGCCAAGCTGGGTGCTGATTTCGTTGATGGGAACCTGCGTGTGCTTAAAACCATTTGTTTTATTTTGTTTATTCAGGAGCACACGCAGGTCCTCATCAACTAAATCAGCCCCCACTGCAGTGAAATCAGCCCCCAGCTCGGCAGCACACCTAAACGCCCGGTAGCCAGTCCGGCCCTGAGTAGGAGGAGTATTAGTAAAACATGGAACATTGCTGATAAACCACTGGAGTTGCAGCCAAGGCTTCTAGAAGAGAGATCAGATTAAATGCCCACACCCAAACTCTTCAAAGCTAAATTGTAGATCGAGGCCGATCACAAATCCCATACCAGTAAGTACTATGGAGCCAGAAGTCCTTAAAATAGCTATCTTGCAGAAACCTGGAGAATATTAGGGAAGCTTGAGAGCCTGAATGCAGGTTCCTGCTGTCCACATCTATTAGCAGACATTCATAGATTTAGGAAGGCACACAAATTAGTGAAATCTCAACTGAAAGAAGTAACAGAGGGTTTCTTCAGGTTGCACTTTTGGAGGGGACGACGTGTGCAACTGATGTAAACGGAAGACTTAACATTGGCTGCAACGGAGGAGCCTAGCGCGCAACCAAGATGGCCGCGTAGGTGCGAGGCTCCCGAGGACCTCCGCGACCTCCTGAATTAATCCTGCCGATATCCTGTCCTTGTTGAGGGGACTGTGTCGGTGAACCCGAGCTGAGGCGCCACCCGTTTTTTGGGCTCGAATCGGACCCCGAACACCGGTGGGAGCATCGATTGAAGGTTGCGGCCCTCTCCTCGCCGGCCCCCCGGATTGGAGTAGTGGGGCGATCCGGGGACGAAGTGAATAACAGCGGCGAGCGGGGCTGGGCGACTCGCGTACCCCGCACTTTCACTTTCGCTTTTGCGCCCTCCTTGCCTCAGGCGGGGTCGGGCTGCGGAGCGGGGTGCGGTGGTGTTGCCTTGTCCAGGTGCCCGGCTGACCCGCCGGCGGTGGGTTGACCCGCGGCCCGGTGGTCGCCCCCACCCCCCCCCCGACACCCGTGATTTGGTGTGGCGGCCCGTTTGGAGATCTTGGCACGACGGTGGAAGGGCCAGCATGTCCACCAAACAAGATGGCGACCGGGCGAAGATGAAGACAACCCGCCGTGGCACGGCGCACCAGGCCAATAGTATGGATCGCTATACGCTCCAGAAGGGTTCTCCGGAGACATCGCGGTCATCCCTGGTGGGCCCGACGGAGGCGCCTGCCCAACCGGTGGATCTGACCCTCCGGGACGTCATGGGCGCCATCGCAGAGATGAAGGCCTCAGTGGACCAGCGTTTCGATACCTTGGCGCAAAAAATTGACTCGGTCCTGGTGGATGTGGGCCTTGTGAGGGCAGACTTGTCAAAAACGAACGACCGAGTTGACTCCCTGGCCCACACCACAACGAGCCTCACTACGGACGTGGTGGCCCTCCAGAAGGAGGTGCGCCGGCTTGGCCAGGCGAGCGCCCTGATGGACCGGCGACTGGAGGATTCCGAGGGTCGGGCCCGGAGGAACAATGTTCGCATTATTGGTGTGCCGGAGGGCCGAGAGGCGGAGGCGGCAGATCTCTTCATGGAAGAACTGATCCTGACCCATCTCCAGCCCCGGGGGCTGAGTAAGCTTTTTGCGGTGGAGCGTGCCCACCGGGTCCCTGGGGGCCGCCCTAAGACCGGTGCCCCGCCGCGGCCTATTATTGCCCGGATTTTTAATTTCCAGGACAGAGACGCCATCCTCCAGACCTCCAGGCAACAGGGGCCGGTCAGGCTGGACAACATGGATGTACACTTCTACCCAGACTTTACTCCGGCGGTCCAGAAGCAGCGACAGAGCTTTCTTGGTATTAAACGTCGCCTAAGGGACCTAAACCTCAAGTACTCAATGCTCTTTCCGGCTAAGCTGAGGGTGGAGGTGGATGGCCGTACGCACTTCTTCGACCGGCCCGAGGTGGCTGGGGACTGGTTAGATACTTTGCCTGGAGATCGGGGTGGGGGGGGCGCGGCTGGCGGGGAGGGCCCGCCGGATCAGAATTGAGGGGTGACTGTATAGGCCTTGCTCTGGATATTGTTCCTTTACCATATATTGCTTTCGTATGTTCCCCTCCCATGGAGGTCGGGTGGGGTCTGCTGGGGGCTTCCCTCCTCCTCGGGGGGACTAGTTAGTACTTAGCTATGGGGCGACAGGCACACTGCACTTTGGGGGGGCTGTCTGGGCTCATGCAGGGGTGCAGGGAGGGGGGAGTTCTGTTGGGACCGGGGGGTGGGGGGGGGTGTGTTGTTTGTTCGCACCGCAAGGCAAACCCGCAACTGTTTTGTTGTTTTTAAGATGCTCGGTGGGGGGCGACCGATTGTTTTGACGTATGATGGGGGTAGGGATTTGATTGTGTTGTCATGGAATGTTAACGGCCTGGGGGATAGGATTAAGCGTGGTGTGGTCCTGCAGTATTTAAAACGTATTTCTCCAGATGTTGTCTTCCTGCAGGAGACACACCTTATAGGTAACACCTTTCATGCAATGAATCGGCGGGGATATCGTTTGGCGGCCCACTCCGGCTTCACTTCGGGCTCGCGGGGGGTGGGTATTATGGTCAAGAACTCGCTCCCGTTGGAGATTGACGAGGTGCGCCATGATGAGAGGGGACGTTACACTGTTCTGGTGGGACGAATGGAGGGTAGAGTGTTTATCTTTATATCAGTGTACGTCCCGCCTGGGTTACAAGCCACTACATTTGCGGACCTGGGGCGCCTCCTTCTGGACCTTCCGGGTGGCCTGTTGGTGGTTGGAGGGGACTTTAACGCGGTTGCCTCTGGGTCTATGGATCGCCATCCCCCTAGGGACCTCCCCCGGGCACAGGCGTGGCTGCCCGGCCTTTTAGACACGCTGGGCCTGGTGGATTGTTGGCGCTTAAAGCATCCCGTATTGCAACAGTACACCTTCCACTCGGGGGCCCATGGTAGCCTCTCGCGGCTTGATTACATCCTTGTCCCGGCGGCCCAGGCAGGGAGGGTGGGGGAGGTGCGCCATTTGGCACGGGGTATCTCAGACCACTCCCCATTGTTGTTGCATTTCGATGTCTTCCCGAGGGGGGATGGCAGAGTGGCCCCGATCAATGCATGGTATTTGCGCGACCCCACCATTCGTGCCGACTTGATTAAATCCTTACAGCGCTATTTCGATGAGAATGTGGGGTCGGTCCCGTCTGCCATCTCCCTGTGGGAGGCTTTCAAGGTGGTTCTTAGAGGGGAGGCCCTCTCCTTTATTTCCAATGCCCGGCGGCGCGAGCGGGAGGAGGTGACCCGGGTTGAGGCCGAGATTGCAGAACTGGAGGGTGACCTGGGGAGCGGGGTAACAGACGCCAAGTTGCATGCTTTGCACTTAAAGCAGGCGGCCTATCGGGCCCTCGTCACGGAGGCGGCCAGGGGCCTCAGTAGAGAGCAGCAGGGGCGATTGTATGATGTGGGTGACAAGGCTGGCAAATTGATTGCGTGGTTGGACAAGAGGGAAAGAGCGAGCCGCGTGGTGCCTTTGATTGAGAGCGTGGATGGTGTGTGCGTCACTGAGCCGGAAGCCATTGTCTCCTGCTTCGCGGATTATTTCCGCGAAGTCTACTCCCCGGTTTCTCCCTGCTCGGAGGAAGATTCCCATGCCTTGCTTCGGGACATCGCACTGCCCTCCCTTACGGTGGAGGACAGGGATTCGCTGGATGCCCCGCCCACCTCGGACGAAATTGCCTCGGCTATTCGCTCGGTTGCATCCGGCAAGGCCATGGGCCCCAATGGTATTCCCATTGAGCTATACAAGCTACGCCCGGATGTGTTGGCGCCCCACCTGCGCGCGATGTTCCTTGCGGCCCACTCGCAGGGCTCCCTCCCGCCGGACCAGCGTCTGGCTACAATTGTGGTGATCCATAAGGAGGGGAAGCCCCGTGAGCGGGTCACATCCTATAGGCCGATTTCGCTTCTGAACGCGGAGCCCAAAATCCTCGCCAAGGTGTTGGCCAACCGGTTGGTTGGCGTGGTGGGCGATTTGGTCCACCAAGACCAATCGGGCTTTATACCACACCGCAACACGGCGCTTAATCTGCGGCGCTTACACGGGGTGCTCGCGCGTGTCCCATTTGTGCGGGAGCCGGCCATCTTGGCGTCCTTGGACGCCACCATGGCGTTTGATACGCTCGAATGGCCATATGTTTGGGCGATGCTGGCGAAGTTTGGGTTCGGCCCGGGTTTCGTCAGCTGGGTCAAATTGCTATATTCGGGCCCGTTGGCGCAGGTGGTGGTGAATGGGCGAGTATCTGCCCCGTTCGCGCTGGGACGGGGCACGCGACAGGGTTGTCCCCTGTCGCCTCTCCTGTTCGCCCTGGCCATGGAGCCCCTGGCGGAGTGGTTGCGGTGGCACCCTTCTATCCGTGGTCTCCGCTGGACCCCCGAGCATGAGGACCGCGTGTCCCTCTATGCTGACGATATCCTTTTGTATCTCGCCTCCCCGCGCAAGTCACTGATCGTCCTGGTTGATGTTTTGCGCTCCTTCGGTCGCAACTCAGGCCTGGTCATCAACTGGGCGAAATCCTGTGTCTATGTGCTCTCCGGGGAGGCCCCGGTCTTGCCACGGGACTGTCCGATCCAGATTGCCTCCCAGGGTTTCCGGTACCTGGGTATATATATCACTCTTGACCCGGAGGCCCGCTATGAGCGGAACTTGCTGCCCCCCCTCCAGCGTCTGAGGGAGGACGTGGTGCGCTGGCGGCGTCTGCCGCTCTCGCCGCTCGGCCGAGCGGCCTTATTTAAAATGATGTCCCTGCCGCGCTTCCTCTACGCCCTCCAGAATACCATGGACCTGGTCCCGGCACGCTACTTTCGCGAGGTGGAGGGCCTCCAGCGGCGCCTGTTCTGGGACGGGAGGCCGCGTATTGCTCTGGCTAAATTGACGCTCCCGTGGTACGATGGAGGGGTCGCCCTCCCGGACATCAAACGGTATTACTGGGCCTCCCAACTAGCTGCAATTAATCATGGCCTTTACGGGCCCGCCTTGGACCCGGCATTTGAGATGGACAGGACGCTTCTGCCCGGTGCCGATTATAATCGAGCGCTCTACTCTGGCGCGCCCGACCCCCGTTTGACGGGACCGACGCGTGTCATGGTGCGTGTCTGGCACACGGCTAATGCAGCTATGGGGTGGAAGGACCGTTTGACCCGAGCGTCTCCGCTGTATGCATCTGAGAGGTTGGGCTCCCTGTGGACGTCGAAGGGCTTCGAGAAGTGGGACACGATCGGAATCAGCACGGTGGGAGATCTCTGGACGAGGGGGGGATTCAAAACTTTTGAGACGCTGCAGGCGGAGTTTCAGCTGCAGGGCAGTGAGTACTTTCGGTACCTACAGGTCCGCCATGCGCTGGGCTCCGTCTTCCCGGATGTAGCATCCATTCCGGAGTCTTCCCCCCTGGAGGACAGAGTGCTAGATGGCCATGTCCCGGACAGCACGATCTCCCTCATATACAAAAAATTGATTAACGATAGATCGTGTCTGCTGACTAGTCTCCGCGAGGCTTGGGTTGCCGACGGGCTGGAGCTGGACGACGAGGATTGGATCTCCGCGGTGGCCTCTCCGAAAGAGGTGGCCATCCCGGCTCGCCTTCGTTTCGTCCAGCTCAAGATCCTTCACCGGGTCTACGTGACGGGGCCAAGGCTTTTACGTATGGGTTTTGCCGGTGATGGAATGTGTAAGCGTGGCTGTGGTGCGTTGGCGACTTTCATGCATATACTGTGGGAGTGCCCGAAGGTGGAGCGATTCTGGCGTGGTGTGCATGAGGTTCTACGAATGGTTACGCGTGTCGCGCTGCTGCCTGAAGCGAGGAGATGCTTGCTGAATGTCTGGGAACCAAATGACTACTCGGTCCCGCAGGCGCGGTGGGTGACTCTGGGATACATGATAGCCAAGCGTGATATTGCCCAATTGTGGGGATCCCAGAGGCCCCCTGCGGTGTCGGCCTGGAAAGAGCATATGGATTGGTGTATGTTTCGTGAACAGGTGGTGTATGTGGCGAGGGGTAAGCCTGGGGCGTGGATGAAACTCTGGGGCCCCTGGAACGCCTACCGCGGGGGTATTTGTGAGCCGCCGCTGCTACCGGCGGCCTCGCCGGCTCCGTCTCCCTAGATGGCGCCCCTCCCTTGGCCGCGGGCGCGCGGTCCCCCAGTCCCTGATCTACTCCCGTCCCCCTCTTCAGAATTTTGCTGCTGGTTTGGATCCCCCACTTATGGAGCACGTGTTGTCACTTCGGATCGAGGGTTGCCTTGCGGTTGTGGTTTGTTTACGTTGTTTTGCTTTAAGAAAATGGAACCGTACTGTGGGCATGGAGCTGTGAGGCCTGCACCATTGATCACTCCTGTCTTCCTACTGTGCACCGCTGAGAAAGATTTTTGCTGTATGTATGTAATATGCTTTTGATGCTCTAGCGGCCGGCCGTGTGGTTGTAGGCCCATACCTGTAACTTCTGTAAAATGCAATAAACGGTTTCAAAAAAAAAAAAAAAAAAAAAAAAAAAATACCTCACAGTATATATCAAGACAAATCCTTTATTTGTTGGATACTGGGGGTATGGTTAAAAATATTAAATGGACAAGTTTACAGTTGAGATTTATGACTCAATTAACCTTCATTTGAGAGTATCGCAACATGTATCAGTGCTCGCAGTGAGTCCAAACAGATCTGGGGTCTTCTTCAGGCTAAACTTGTGTCCCGGCGTGAAAAAGATTACACAATAATTCTATGAGTGTGTAAGAGGTCTATAGCTCTCATCTGAGTTTTTAATACATATGTGGATCATACCCTAATTTTGGGTTATTCTGACATCATGCGTATCTGGCGCCTGGTGCCATCCTGTAGTCACACGTGTGTCGAGGTACTAGCACCGCCCGTATGCCTACAGGTTCTTGCTGCTCGGATAACCACCATAATTGTTACATACATTTGTAAATGTATTTGGAAATTTTATATTTTAGAGGATTGAGTCAGCAGGGCTTGTTCCAGTGTGTCACCTAAATAAAGTTTGGAAACAAAAAAAAAAAAACATTGGCTGCAACACTAGGGTTATGTTGAGACCAACTATTAGTATTTGCTTGCCATGTCACAAAAAATAGGAAGGTGCCACACTATTTATCACGAGAGAACATTTTTCATATTCTTAAAGATTGTCTCCTCTTTCACAGTGGATACTCCATGTTGTAGTTTTGCAGGAGTGACCTTCTAACTGTGTACACAATTTGAAGTACTGTGGTTATTAAGCGGGTGAAAACAGCAAGTAGAATGGCTACTTCTGCCAGTAGGTTTGTTCCAGCAACAGACAAAATGCTGAGGTTGATTTTAACAAATATACTGAAAACGTAGGAAAACAATAGCTATTTTCAAATCTCAATACTACTGCAAAGTCAAAACGACTGACCTGACAAGGGTGAAAACCGCAAAAAAATATGAAAATGCGCTGAAATGTAAAACGACCTGGCACAGCCTTACAGTGGTAACAAAAAAAGCATTACAGATGTTAGACTTTGTGGAATTAAGCTTTCTCAATGTACACACATCTAAGAGTTGCCTTTCTTATATCGCAACATTCTACTTCTTACATCAAGTTTGGCATTTCTGCAGCTGGGAATATATATATATGCTTGCTGATAAGAAAGAATAAAAAAACTCATGGTTGCCTACTAGCAAGGCAATATGGGCTGAAAGTTTTCAGCAAGCATTCTTCTAGGATTTTGCCTTTATGCTGGAAGAGATCTTCACTTATTTAAATTCCCTTACAAATTACTAACCACTTTATTTTCTTTAGTTTTCTAACAAACTCACTACTTGCCACAATAGGAACATAATATTTTTCTAACATTAAAGTTACTCTCCTATATAAGCCATCTGACCAGTTTTGTTGTTGCTCTTGCTTTTTTTGACAAAGTATACATCTTTAAAGGCAACTTAATTAAAAAAATAATTTATTTCAATAAACAAGTACAAAAAATATTTATGACGTATAGAAACACACAACATTTAAAAGCATACAAAAATACTTTCAGGACAAGAAGTATGTAGGAAAAATACTGTACTAGAACACATTTATTTCACAGAAGATAAATAAATCCTCATTTCTTCATGTTAGTTTTTGTGGGAAATTGGCCTGCAGTGTTCTTTGCAATCTTGCTATATTGGCATCCAAATCAGCAAGTCCGTCTCTGAAGTCCTGCTCATCGTGTGAAGTAAATGTTGAAAAGGATGACATGCTGCCATCTATTCTCTTTGGCCGATAGTCAATGGTGGAAAAACTTGAGTTGATCACAGATATTCTATCCTTAAACTGAGAGTCTTTTGCCTGCTGGTATGCCTGAGGGGTCCAGTGACATTTAGTGGGAGGTGGGCTCCCTGTCTTGCCACACATCTCAAAAGAGAAGTCCTTTATCTTCTCGCTTTTCTTTGTAGGCAACCATTCTTCTAGCTTAGTTCTACTCCCAATCAATTCAGGGTCGCTGGGGACTTTCTTTTTTAAACCAAACTGGTTAATAAAATCTGAACCTTCTGATCTCTGAATCTGTGGATTGGATTCCCCAGTATGTTTGGGATTTTCTGAGCCTGACATTTGGATGTTGTAATCCAGGCTCCTAGGTGGCAAGCCAGTCCTTGGTGGGGTACACATTCTTCTTTCCAGCTCTGCAAATTTTATTTTGGAAGGACTGCTGGCAAAAGGAATATACATGGTTTCATCTGGTTTATGCTCCTCCTCTAGCAAAGTGTCCGAATCACTTTTTGGGTTTATGTTACGCTTTAAAGGACTTTGAGATGAAATAGGAGACAGGCTGCCAGATAAAAGAACACTATGTTCAATATACCGAATAGGTTCTTTAGACACTGTCAACTTTTTGAATTGTGCATCAGGAGGCACAAGGCTTTCATAGACTCTGCCATCAGGTGATTTTGCTTCTCTAATTTTGTCAGAAAAAGGTGCCTCCCCATCGGACAATACATTAGCAGTTTCTAGTTTTTTCAAATAACTCATTATGGAAGTGTTAGCCGGACAATGATCATTTTGTAACTGCTTCTCATAAGCTGCCAAAAGCGATGGTGTGAGGGTTTTTCCAGGCTTAGCCCGAAAGTTGTCTGTGTTGAGGTCCGAGAGAAGCTTAGCCATACTGCCTTGCAAGGTCCTGAGAAAAGTAAAGAAATATATTAACTGAATTGGGTTTAAAAGCGAATTCTGTTTCCAGACAATCTTCAAAATGAAACAATAGTCACAAAACACTGTTTCAACAGATGAAAAAAGTTTACTATAACAAAATGCTTGCAATAGATCAAAACAACATTTTCTTAACTTCAACATTAATGTTCTATCGAAACCCATGCCCCTCTTACACGTATACCTTCACCAATGTGGATAGGGCAGCCACATTAGTCAATGTCATTATGCTCATGGTTTCTATTCCTGGGCATTTCTCCTACACATGGTGGTCATCAGATCATTACAATTGAACCCCAGAACATATTAGGGAGCTCAATAAAAGACCAGGACTGGAAACCTGGTACCCTGAAGACAACCTGCTAAAGGAAGGAGACCCTAAAACTTTTTACAATTTGTACATCTCTTTTTAGGCTTTCAGTTACATTAGGAGCAAGTAACACAATGTCTGTCCTAATGACGTGGGAAAAGCCTTCCTCAGCCCCTTTGCATTATAAACGTGTCTGGGTTTGATTGATATATTAAATTGTGCAACAAAGTATTATTTCTTTCTAAACAGGGAAATATTTTTTTTACTGTGGAGGAACCCATTGCTCACACCCTCATGAAACCTGGGCTTTTCCCTGGTCTTTTCCAAACTGCAACCACCCTTTCCCCGGTCTTCCAAAGGTGCAGCATTATATATGATTGCAAGCTAGAAAACAACAAACAAACACGTTTGTGAAAATCCAAAAATGAAGAACTGTGTGGGTGGCTCTATGCAATTTGGATGCACATGCCTTAGCCTGCCCCATCACTTCACCTTTCCTACCCCAAACTCTGTGCAGTAGAGTCTGCTGTAATAGCACATTGTATGCCATACAACCTTTTTGCAGTGAGCCTAAACAGCCAGATATCCCAAGTATGTGAAAGAGAAACAAAGTATTTACAATCTAGAGTATTTTTTGTGCAGCTAAATCAAATTTAAGAATCCAAAAGAGATTCTGCATGTGACCCTCAACGTTTATACAGATGCGTCCAGGGCCTATTACGACTTTGGATTTGATGAATGAGAATCTACTTCAGTGTTGGGACACAACTCAAAGAGTAGCAAATCTACTACTGCCAGCATCAGTTTGGAGCCCTGGGTGCTCTTTCGCTCAATGTTTAGCAATGAAGAGGCTTACCTTGTTTATCTACTTGATATGGTGCTTATGATCTGAAAGGATAGCTGAGACTAATCTGCTCCTGGCAGAATTAATTTGGTGACACTACTGCTAAAGGTTTTCTCTTAAAACAAAGCTGGTTCTGCGGACCGAAGGCACAACAACATAATAGCAGCTCTATAAATCTATGAAGAGGCAGTGAACAACCACCCTCAAACAATTACACAATTGTTACAGGACTTGAGCAGCATTTAAGCAATCTCCTTAGGAATACGTTTATTCTACTCTAGTTGAAGAAGCTTATGGAGTGCTGCGAAGAAAAGCAGCGGGGCGGGGAGAAAGAGGATTAAGTAATCCAACCAGAGCGTAAACAGGCGGACAGGGCAAAATACATCAGAAAAAGACAGTAAATACAAAAATATCCATGGAATGAAAAATTCAATCATCTGATAATTCATTTGACCAATTTCATAATTTAGTAGTTAACGTGCTTCCACATTTCAAAATAAGGTGGACTGAACCTCGGGTATATGAGGGAATTTTTACTCGGGAGGATATAGCAATGTGAGGGACAGTTGTACCTCGCAAGATCTTGAAGACAAGTGGTCCTCACCTTTTGCCTTCAGTGGACCTTCACTTAATTATTACTGGAATCCGGGGGACCCCACTAGTTCATTATTGTAATCAGGCAAACCCAGCCTAACCAACTTCAATGATGTGAATCACATACACAATACACAAACATACCTCAACAAGCATTCATCAAACATATAGTAATTTTATTTGTAACCTTCATATTAACAGAACATTGTGAAAGGTTACATTTTACATGTTGCTTTGTTTTTATATGCATATTATTAATCTGTTAATATAATTTACTTATCGAAACAGTCGCAGATCCCCTGCCACGCCCCCACCTTGAGTATGCGTTGTGGACCCCTAGGGGTCCCTAGACACAGGTTAAGAACCACTGTTCTAGACGATATCATTTTTGAAAATGCTCTTCCAGTTACAAAAGCGAAGATCACATAAGGATTACAAGTCATGAAGAAGCTGTAAAGGAGGCTAAAAACGTACAAAACACAAAATACACTTGCAGTAGTTCTCATCATCATTGTTAACATGCATAAAATACTGCAGACCTAAAAGCCACAATCATTTCATTCCCTCTACCTCTTGCTCTACAACTTACAGAAAAGAGGAGGTGCAAAGAGCTATAGGCACCAAAGGATCTGGCTCCAAGCAGGCTCCCAACAATGCCACAGTGGCATGAACATATTCTTATTGGAGTGGTGAAAGAATCCATAAACAACTGGATAATTGGCCAGACAAAAGATAGGGCACTCCTCCTCCGGCCTATATTTCCGTAGCACTGATCTTGAAATTCCAGTAACAAAGATAACTAATAACATATGTCAGCTATCGCATACTTGAAAGCCTCAGCAAAAGGTACAATGAGGATTTGATCTAGTAGATCCATATGTAAAACCAAAACTGGTGAGTCCGTCATGAATGTCCACCTCATAGTTGAAAGGTGGTTTTGATCTGGAAGAGAGCACATGAATCCATCCATGAAAGTGGCTGGCATCATCTAATTTTCAGCAGTTAATGGCTAGGGGTCCAGAAAATGGTCCAATTGGCAGTTCAGTGGTTTCACATTCACTTCACCATCATCATCTTCCACTTCTCTTGTTCAGTGTAGAGGCGTTTGGTTCAGCAGAGTGCAGCCCCCAGTTATCAATATCAAACTGACTTTCAGAAGGAGATTAGACATACCCAGTAAAAGGCACAACAACGTTCAGGTCAGACTTCATCTTATACACCAAAAACAACCTCAAGGGCAACCGAATTGGCACAACCTTTAGGCAGAATTTGGCAACAGTTAGGTCAGCACACAGTTTCAAATGTTGTTCTTCTAATGTTGTACACTAACACTCACTCTGCATGAGCCTGGTACATGAAAACCTGAGGCATCTCTCAAATTTCCACCGATCACGGTGCTACATCCTGAGAGCTGTGCTGCGGAACAAGCACGGTATGGGCGGCGGGTGTGTAACTCCTACTTCTTTCTCATCAAGTCATCACTGAAGACATCCCATTGAAAGTTCCAAAGGGCATCCATCACTGGTGTGAAATAAATCAGACTTGTCTAACCCATTTCACGGCCTGAACTGTTCTCAGCATTTACTCCTGAAGTTATTAGCCAAATGATACATGGTCTTTATCAGTGTCAGGAATCGATCCCGGTTGCGCGCTGGCAGCACCACTAACCCGGAAGTGTAGATCTCCGTGAACTACAAGTCCAAGCATGCAAAGCGGGTCACGCCCCACGTGACCACGAGGCGACGTCGGAAGCAGAGTAAATGGCGGTGGTCGAGGAAGAGACGCTGCCGATAATTCCTGATCGTCTGCGCTGATGCAGACTTCTCCTACGAACTTCTAAAGGCGGTAAGAGTGCTGTAAGCACATTTCAGGCACCGCATCTCTCCGGAGCAAGAGGCGAAGGGTTCTTGCCTCGTTGCTCTCCTCAACTCTCCTTCTCTGTTGGATGAGTCCCTTACTTAGGGCTCTTGCAGAGGAGGTTACCGGTTCCCTTGGATTGCTTGTGTTGAATAGCGTTTCTCTCTGTGGACTGGTAACCACGGTCTCTTGCAGAGAAACGCTTGCAGTCACTGGGCATTATTGTGGCTACAGTTATTTTGTCTCCCGGATGAAGCCAGTCCGGTTTCAACCAGGAAAGAAACCAAAGTATATTGGTATATGTACATTCTTTTGCTAATTGAAAAAATGGTCTTGTGGGGTAGAACACCTGTTCAAGACCCTACTGTGACATTTGTGCAACAATTGGTTATTCTTTACTAAAGGGTCACATTGGTACTTTGTATTCATTTTCTTTATTCCAAGGATATCGTGGAGTATTAACTTGCATGGGCTTCTTTCTTTTGTTTGGACAAACATGCAAGACTGTGATTGAATTTTATCTCTTCTTGTACCCAGCAACTTGGTTGTTCCTTGTTTTCTCTTATTTCTTTTTCTCCAGAAGAGAGTGCTGCAAAAAGGGGTGCGATTCTTAGTGTTCTCCTATGGCCATACTATCATATAACTCATGGTGGAGTAACATACATCACCCTACTCTCTTCTGGCATCCTTCGTTCACTTCCTTATTATTTCAGGTAGGGTGTAAGACCGGCTCCAGAATTGAATGTTTGAAATGTATTTGTTTAAACCTGAGAAGGAGCATTGCGGTATATATCCTGACAGTGTTTTTCCTGTGTCATCCCCAGGTCTCCCTCCCAGCTGTTCCTACCCTTTCCTTCCCCCGCTTGATAGCTCCAATAGTCTGTGAGTATTACATTCCAGACTTGGTGTTTTCGGGAGGTGGGCCCCCATAGAGCATCAATACCACCCTGAGGATTCAGGAAGGAGGAGCCTGACAATCACAGTCAGAGAGGCAAAGATGCAATCCCCGTAGCGGACTCTACCGGCTTTAAAGGCCCCAGCGGGTCTTTAATGTGCGTTAGAGCCCTGGACGGAGGGCTCTAAGGCTATTAGAACATTCCGTTCCCTGAGGGCAGAATATTCTACTCTGTAAAGCAAAGGCCTCAGAGCCCAAAAGGACTGAAATCCCCTCGTGCTCCATGAGGCCTTCTGTTCACAGCAAACATTGGAATGTTGGAGCTTCAGGCTTCTACTGGCCATTAGAAGCCTGGAAAACTCCATTGTTTTCAACGGAACTCCCAGCATTCCAATGTTCTAATTGGATATATTCCATGACCCAGACAAGTCACAAGTCTTAGAATGGGCCATGTGATCCGCCACCAACAAAACAAATCCCATCTCTCTTTTCCCCTTACCTCCTCCTGTGCTTGCTGTAGAGTGCGTGTGATGTAACCTTTCCATCATCAGCAGTCATGGAGATGCCTGTGGGAATGGAGTGCTGGAATGCAGAGCTTCAAGCAACCCAGACCAAAACAACTGAAGAGGAGGAACCTTTAAATGATGTGGGGGGTACGGTAGTTCTGTGTCTAAGGATGCGTGGTGTATTGTTCACGCATTGTGATGCTTTCGTTTTTCACATGTTGGCACGAAACATATATCACTCGAACTAAGCAAGCACAGTTGTTGACTTACCGATTCTGTGACTTACCTTTCTAGTTTTCCCCTTTTCTGAAATGCCGTTTACTTTGAGTTCTAAGAAATTATGGACTAGAAATTCTGGCAAAAACTAATTTTAGATTGTGGATACACACCAGCAGGAAAAGAAGGCACTTGTTAATCAAACTTTAGATAATACCCATGTCTAAAAACATCCCTTGTTCTCTTCCACGTCTGTGTTCAGCTAGAAGATATCCAATCTGTTGTGCTTAGATATGCTAGTTAAGGTTCTATACAGAACCCCATGTGTTGTCATGGTGCTGAGATGTGGTAGTTCTAAGAAGAGTCCGTTGGTGCCTCTCTGCTGTCGTGAAAGGAGCGGTGGCTCGTAATTCCCACGAATAATCACTACAGGTTTTGCAACCGTGTCTTGTGGTGTTCTATTGCCTTTATGGGCACAACCTAATCTATCAAGGAAAATGTACAAATCAGGTTAACAATAGAAAAAACATGGCGACTTTCTGAGATAGCATTCAACAGCAACATTCTAGAGTTGTCTAGTGTTATAGAAATTAAACATTAAGGGGTGACAGTTAAAAATTACACTGACCCTTCTACCCACTGGTTTAATGCAAAATAATGAGACCACATGCAGAATGTGAAGAGCCCCCCCGCCCCCCCGAGTCTTAGGTATCTAAGAGCTATACATTGGTCTTGGGCTGGAAGGAAGCTAAGTGAAGGTTTGGTGGTCCCTAAAACTAGTGGGGTACTGCGGAACCCTTGATTATATTGCAGGAAGGGAGGGGGGCAGGGAAGGGAGGCAAGGAAAGGTGGGAGGGGGTGAAGGGCGAGTAGGGGAAGGGAGAAAGGAAGGCAGGCAGGAAGGAACCGATTCCCTAGTCTACCAAACCTGTGTGAACGTCTACAGGGGATTCCGCTAGCAGTGTGCACAGTAAAAGTAAATGTATTACTTGACAAAGTGCAAAGCACAAGCCAGCCCTCCCTCCCCCCAGATGTGAGCAGTTTTTTCCTGCACCGCCTTACTCATAGATGTATAAAAAAGCCAACCGCATAGCAGCATTGCACTGGAAATAGTGATTGCTCCTAATCTGTGCTTGATGTACGCTCTCTTGATAATTCTATGCTGTTTAAAGGAATACCTGCTTGGGACAACCACACTGCCTTATGGAGGCATTTAAGGTATAATACTTTGTCTTGTAAGCTATTTAGCTCATGTAACTGATTTAACTGGTTCTATTATAAATATAGAGGCATAGATACTAATATTTATACATTTTTAAACCATTTGGACGTTTGAATTTCATACTGAATTATATAGCGCCTCTATCTTCACAACTTGATGGTGGTGATTTGTCCATATTAGGATTCTACTCTTTCACCATTATGAAAAACAGATAATACTCTAGACAGAATAACCTTAAAACACCAAAATCCTAAAGGTGAAGAGTCACATATACTGTGAAGTACAGTTTATCTGCTAGATGCTGACAAATGTCGCACCCCACCGTACTACTGAGTATGATGAGAGAGGCATCTCAGTCTTCAGGCAGTGCCAGCCCATTTTCCATACATAAAAAATGGCACTCCTCTCTACATGTCTTTATAGTAAGATATGGTGCGGCCCAACCTCACTCAATTTGGTCAAGATACCGTTATACAAGTCAGGTTTTGTTCTTTTGATCCTGTGCCCAAGAAAAGGTAACAAGGATGCGCCTTTTAACCCCTGTCAAAGTAGAAACCCACAGTCTTTTAAGCTTTGGCTTAGTGGGGACAATTAAAGGGGAATTGGAGTTCACTAGCCCAGTCGCATACTGATTCAACATATTAATAGTGGAAGGAGGGGGAGGAGCCTAGCGCGCACCCAAGATGGCCGCGTAGGTGCGAGGCTCCCGAGGACCTCCGCGACCTCCTGCATAAATCCTGACCGCATCCTGTCCTAGATGAGGGGACTGTGTTTCTGAACCGGAGCTGAGGTGACGCCCGTTTTCCGTTTTCAATTCGGACCTCGGACACCGGCGGGAGCACCGATTACGGTTTGCGGCCTTCTCCACGCCGGCCCCCCGTACTGGAGTTGTGGGGCGATCCGGCGACAAAGTGAATAACAGCGGCGGGCAAGGCTGGGCGACTATCGCACCCCGCACTTTCACTTTCGCTTTTGCGCCCTCCTTGCTGCCAGGCGAGGTAGGGTCGCGAGGCGGTGTGCGGTGGAGTGGCCTTGTTGGGGTGCCCCGCCGGCCCGCCGGCTGCGGTCCGTCCTGCGGAGCGGTGGTCGCCCCCCCCCGGAGCCCTTGAACGGGATTGTCTACCCCCCTTTTTGAGGAGATTGGCTCGATTTGGGACCGCGACCATGGCCACAAAACAAGATGGCGAACGGGCTAAGGTGAAGTCGACCCGTCGTGGCGCGGCCCATCAATCCAACAATATGGACCGCTACACCCTCCAGAAGGGATCTCCAGAGGCGCTGCGTAGATCCCCTACGGGCCCGACTGACGCTTCTGCTCTGCCCACGGACCTGACCCTCCGAGATGTCATGGGCGCCATCGCCGAGATGAAGGCCTCGGTGGACCAGCGCTTTGACACTCTGGCGCAGAAGATCGACTCGGTCCTCGTGGACGTGGGCCTCGTGAGAGCCGATCTCTCCAAAACAAATGACCGGGTCGGTTCTTTGGCCCACTCTACTTCGGGCCTCACATCCGACGTGGCGGCCCTCCAACAGGAGGTGCGCAGGCTTGGCCAGGCGAGCGCCCTGATGCATCATCGACTGGAGGATTCCGAGGGTCGGGCCCGGAGGAATAATGTCCGCATTATCGGGGTGCCGGAGGGACGCGAGGCAGAGGCAGCGGATCTGTTCGTGGAGGACTTGGTCCTCACCCATCTCCAGCCTCGGGGGCTGAGTAAATTTTTTGCAGTGGAACGTGCCCACAGGGTCCCCGGGGGTAGGCATAAGGTCGGAGCCCCTCCGAGGCCTCTCATCGCCCGGATTTTCAATTTTCGGGACAGGGACGCTATCCTGCAGACCTCCAGGCTACAAGGGCCGGTCAGACTTGACAATATGGATATCAATTTCTATCCTGACTTTACTCCGGCGGTCCAAAAGCAGCGACTGAGTTTTCTCGGTGTCAAACGTCGCCTACGGGACCTGAATATCAAATATGCGATGCTTTTTCCGGCTAAGCTGAGGGTGGAGGTGGAGGGCCGCACGCACTTTTTTGATCGTCCCGAGGCGGCCGGGGACTGGCTGGACACTCTGCCCGGGGATCGGGGCCGGGGAGGTGGGGGGGAAGCGGTTGGTGGGGAGGGCCCGCCGGATAAGGACTGAGGGACTAATGGTAGGCCTTGCTCTGGACTGTGTTATTGTCACCATTGACTGTTAGGGTAAGTTCCCCTCCTGCGGAGGTCGTGTGGGGTTTCTTGGGGGATCTCCCTCCTCCTCTGGGGGACTAGTTAGTTTTCTTTCCATGGGGCGACAGGCACACTGCACTTTGGGGGGGCTGTTTGGGCTCATGCAGGGGTGCAGGGTGGGGGGAGTTCTGTTGGGATGGGTGGGTTGGGGTGGGGTGTGGTTTGTTTCTACTGCAAGGCAAACCCTTTATTGTATTTGGTTTTTTGAGGTGCTCTCGGGGGGACAAATGATGGCTTCTGTCTGTGATGGGGGGTAGGGACCTGACTTTGCTGTCCTGGAACGTTAACGGACTGGGTGATAGGATTAAGCGGGGTGTGGTCCTGCAATATCTGAAACGGATTTCGCCTGATGTGGTCTTTTTGCAGGAGACACACCTCATTGGTAACTCCTATTGTGCCATGAATAGACGTGGTTATCGTTTGGTGGCCCACTCGGGCTTCACATCGGGCTCGCGAGGGGTGGGCATTATGGTCAAGACCTCGCTCCCGCTAGAAATAGACGAGGTGCGCCATGATGAGAGGGGACGTTACACTGTCTTGGTGGGGAGAATGGAGGGCAAGGTAGTCGTCTTTGTCTCAGTGTACGTCCCACCGGGGTTACAGTCCACCACCTTTGCGGACCTGGGACGCCTCCTGCTTGACCTTCCGGGGGGGCTTCTGGTGGTTGGGGGGGACTTCAATGCGGTGGCTTCTGGGACTCTGGATCGTTATCCCCCTAGGGACCTCCCCCGGGCACAAGCGTGGCTGTCTGGCCTTTTGGACACGCTGGGATTGGTGGACTGCTGGCGTCTAAAGCATCCCGCTCAGCTGCAGTACACCTTCCATTCGGGGGCCCATGGTAGCCTTTCGCGGCTTGATTAGGTCCTTGTCCCTGCGGCCTATGCCGGGAGAGTGGGGGAGGTGCGCCACCTGGCGCGGGGTATTTCAGATCATTCCCCACTCCTGTTGCACTTTGATGTCTTCCCGAGGGGGGAGGGCAGGGTAGCCCCAATCAATGCCTGGTACCTGCGCGACCCCACTATTCGTGCTGATTTGATTAAATCCTTGCAACGGTACTTTGAGGAGAATGTGGGGTCTGTCCCGTCTGCCATTTCCCTGTGGGAGGCTTTCAAGACTGTGCTTAGAGGGGAGGCCCTCTCCCTTATTTCCCATGCCCGGAGGCGCGCACAGGAGGAGGTGACCCGAGTGGAGGCCGAAATCACTGAACTGGAGGGTGGTCTGGGGAGTGGGGTGACTGACGCTGCGCTGCACGTTCTACACCTTAAGCAGGCGGCCTATAGGTCCCTCGTCACGGAGGCGGCCAGGGGCCTCAGCAGAGAGCAACAGGGGCGATTGTATGATGTGGGTGATAAGGCTGGTAAGTTGATTGCGTGGTTGGATAAGAAGGAGAGAGCTAGTCGTGTGGTCCCGCTGATTGAAAGAATGGACGGTGTGCGTGTCACTGAGCCGGAAGGCATTGTCTCCTGCTTCGCGGATTATTTCCGCGAGGTATATTCCCCGGTTTCTCCCTGCCCGGAGGAGGATTCCCATGCCCTGCTGCGTGACATCGCGCTGCCCTCCCTCTCAATGGAGGACAGGGAATTGATGGATGCCGCCCCCACCTCGGACGAAATTGCCCTCGCCATCCGCTCGGTCGCTTCTGGCAAGGCCATGGGCCCGAACGGCATTCCTATCGAGCTGTATAAATTGCGACCGGACGTACTGGCACCCCACCTCCGCGCTATGTTCCTTGCGGCTCACTCGCGGGGCTCCCTCCCGCCGGACCAGCGTCTGGCTACCATCGTGGTTATCCACAAGGAGGGCAGACCGCGGGACCGGGTTACATCCTACCGGCCTATCTCGCTTTTAAACGCGGAGCCTAAAATCCTCGCCAAGGTGCTCGCTAACCGGCTGGTCGGCGTGGTGGGCGATTTGGTCCACCAAGACCAGTCCGGCTTCATTCCCCATCGCAATACGGCCCTTAATCTGCGGCGCTTGCACGGGGTGCTCGCGCGTGTTCCGTTCGTGCGGGAGCCGGCCATCTTGGCGTCCCTGGACGCCACCATGGCGTTCGACACGCTCGAGTGGCCCTACATCTGGGCGATGTTGGCGAAATTCGGATTTGGCCCGGGATTCATCAGTTGGGTCAAATTGTTGTACTCGGACCCATTGGCACAGGTGGTGGTGAATGGTCGAGTCTCGGCCCCATTCGTGCTGGGACGGGGCACGCGACAGGGTTGTCCCCTGTCGCCGCTCCTTTTTGCATTGGCCCTGGAACCCCTGGCGGAGTGGCTGCGGTGGCACCCTTCTATCCGAGGTCTCCGTTGGACCCCCGAGTATGAGGACCGCGTGTCCCTCTACGCTGACGATATCCTTTTGTACCTAGCCTCCCCGCGCAAATCACTGATTGTCCTGGTCGATGTTCTGCGCTCCTTTGGCCGTAATTCTGGCCTTGTCATCAACTGGGCTAAATCCTGTGTCTACGTGCTTTCCGGGGAGGCTCCTGTCCTCCCTCGGGGCTGTCCGATCCAGATTGCCTCGCAGGGATTTCGATACCTGGGGGTCTATATCACGCTGGACCCGGTGGCCCGCTACGAGCGAAACTTGCTTCCCCCCCTCCAGCGCTTGAAGGAGGACGTCGCGCGCTGGCGGCGCTTGCCGCTTTCGCCGCTCGGCCGGGCGGCATTGTTCAAGATGATGTCATTGCCGCGCTTTTTGTACGCTCTCCAGAACACTATGGACTTGGTCCCGGCGCGCTACTTCCGTGAGGTGGAAAGCTTACAGCGCCGTCTGTTTTGGGACGGGAGGCCGCGTATAGCCCTGGCAAAATTGACGCTCCCGTGGTACGACGGAGGGATTGCCCTCCCGGATATCAAGCGGTATTACTGGGCCTCCCAGTTAGCTGCAATTAATCACGGCTTCTATGGGCCCGCCCTAAACCCGGCATTTGAAATGGACAAAATGCTCCTGCCCGGTGGCGACTACAATCGAGCGCTCTACACTAGCGTGCCTGATTCCCGCTTGACGGGGCCCACGCGTGTCATGGTGCGAGTATGGCACGCGGCTAATGCAGCTATGGGATGGAAGGACCGTTTGACCCGGGCGTCACCGTTGTATGCGTCGGAGAGGCGTGGCTCTTTGTGGACCTCGAAGGGCTTCGAGAGGTGGGACATGATAGGCATCAGTACAGTGGGAGATCTCTGGACGAGGGGAGGATTCAAGATATTCGAGACGCTGCAGGCGGAGTTTCAGCTGCAGGGCAGTGAATACTTTCGCTACCTGCAGGTCCGTCACGCACTGGGTTCCGTCTTCCCAGACGTGGCCTCCATCCCGGAGTCCTCCCCCCTGGAGGATAGAGTGCTAGATGGCCACGTTCCGGACAGCACGATCTCCCTCATTTATAAGAAATTGATAAATGACCGCTCGGGCTTACTGACTAGCCTCCGCGAGGCTTGGGTTGCCGATGGGCTGGAGTTGGACGACGAGGACTGGATTTCCGCGGTGGCCTCTCCGAAGGAGGTGGCCATCCCGGCTCGCCTTCGCTTCGTCCAGCTTAAGATACTCCACCGGGTGTATATGACGGGGCCAAGGCTTCAGCGTATGGGCTATGCCGAGGATGGATTGTGTAAGCGTGGGTGTGGTGCTTTGGCGACTTTTTTACACATTCTGTGGGAATGTCCGAGGGTGGAGCGATTCTGGCGTGGTGTGCATGAGGTCCTGCGAGCGGTTACACATGTCGCGCTGTTGCCTGAAGCGAGGAGATGCCTGCTGAATGTGTGGGAACCGACTGATTACTCGGTTCCGCAGACGCGATGGGTGACTCTGGGATATATGATAGCTAAACGTGACATTGCTCAGCTGTGGGGATCTCAGAGACCCCCGGCGGTGTCGGCTTGGAAAGAACATATGGATTGGTGCATGTTCCGAGAAGAACAAGTTACTTACCTTCGGTAACGCTTTTTCTGGTGGATACAGTATCTGCCTGTGGATTCCTCACCTTGTGAATATCCCCTGCGCCAGCAACATTCGGAAACTTTTGTAGCAGTCCACGCCGATGGGGTCGAAGATGACGTCACAGAGGCACGGCTCCGCTCGCGACTCCACTGACGTCACCGGCTCCATAAGAAGACCTCGTCGGCGTGATGACGTCAGTTCCGCCCCTTTTTTCCGTGCCTCCGAGGCACACGGACGGACTGACAGCAATATGTACATAAACAGCATACACAGTACACAATATGCATATCAACACACACAGTGTGGAAAAGAAACATCAAAGCACTAGAAATAACCCAATGTCCTTGACAGTCATAAATACATTTGAAATCAATAATAGAATTACCGTCAGAGTCACTGGTATAGAAGGATGGACAACGGGGAGGCGGGTGGGTCAGTGAGGAATCCACAGGCAGATACTGTATCCACCAGAAAAAGCGTTACCGAAGGTAAGTAACTTGTTCTTCTGATGGATACATCTGCCAGTGGATTCCTCACCTTGTGAATAGATTCCACAGCAGTCCCCACTCCCGGAGGAGGGTGTCCATCCCCCTATACCAGAAAATCCTGAAGGACGGAACGAGCAAAGTGTCCGTCCCTCCTCACCTCAGAGTCTAAACAATAATGTTTTGCAAAGGTGTGAAGGGAGGCCCAAGTTGCCGCCCTACAAATGTCCTCCACAGGAACACCCCTAGACAAAGCAGAGGTAGAAGACTTTGCTCTAGTGGAATGAGCTCTTAAACCCTCCGGAGGCTCCTTACCAGCTAGGGAGTAGCAGATCTTGATGCATAGCACAATCCATCTTGAAAGGGTGCGCTTGTGCACCGCACGACCCTTTCTGCAGCCAGCAAAGCCCACAAAGAGCTGGTCATCAATCCTGTAGTCCTTAGTCCTGTCCAGGTAAAAGCTCACCGCCCTCTTAGGGTCCAAGCAGTGAAGTCTCTCCTCCTCCTTGGAAGGGTGAGGGGGAGGATAAAAGGTAGGAAGGGTAATGGACTGCCCCAGATGGAAGGGAGTTACCACCTTAGGCAAAAACGCAGCCCTGGTCCGGAGAACCATTCGTTCAGCATGCACAGTCAAGAATGGGGGTTTTGAACTAAGAGCTTGAAGCTCACTTACTCTCCTTGCCGAGGTGATTGCAACGAGGAAAACCGTCTTAAAAGACAACAGTCTCAAGGGACACTTATGTAAGGGCTCGAAAGGAGAACCCATAAGATAAGTCAGTACAAGGTTTAAGTCCCACTGAGGTACAATAAAGGGAGTAGGAGGAAATTTATTCGTAAGACCCTTGAGAAACCTAAGCACAATAGGTGACTTAAACAAGGACGGCTGATCCGGCAGGCATAGGAAAGCCGACAAAGCAGATAAATATCCTTTTACAGTAGCCACAGCAAAGCCTTGCTGAGCAAGTGAAAGGGCAAACTGTAAAATATTAGACAAACGAGCCTTCAAGGGATCAATTGACCTCTCTCCGCACCAGAGAACGAATTTAGACCATCTATAGGAGTATATGGATTTGGTGGAGTGTCGCCTGGCCGATAAAATAACATCCACCACATCTGACGGGAGAGAGAAAGAATTCAGGTTGCCCCGTTCAATCTCCAGGCATGAAGGTGTAAGCTCTGGAGGTGGGGGTGTAGAACCTGCCCCTCCGATTGAGAGAGGAGGTCTGCCCTCAGAGGGAGACGGAGCGGAGGGCACGAGGAGAGGTGGAGAAGATCTGTGTACCACACCCTTCTTGGCCAATCCGGGGCGATCAATATAACTTGGGCCCGGTCTTGGCGAACCTTCCTCAGAACCCGAGGAATCAAGGGTATGGGAGGAAACGCGTAAAGGAGTCGAGAGCCCCAACTCAACTGAAACGCGTCTCCCAACGCCCCCTGCATCGGATACTGGAGACTGCAGAATGACAGGCAGTGCGCGTTCTCGAAAGTGGCAAACAGATCCACCCGAGGAGTTCCCCACGTCCGAAAGACGTGACGAACTACCTCCGGATGGAGCCTCCACTCGTGGTCGGCAGAGAACTGCCGACTGAGACTGTCCGCACGAACGTTCAGCACCCCGGCCAGATGATTTGCCATCAGACAAATCCGATGGTCCTGAGCCCAGGACCATAGACGCAGGGCCTCTCTGCACAGACAAAGAGACCCCACTCCTCCCTGCTTGTTTATATACCACATCGCGGTAGTGTTGTCCGTCAGAACCTGAACAGACTGACCGCGAAGGGAAGGGAGGAAGGCCTTGAGCGCCAAGCGTATCGCCCGTAACTCCAAAAGGTTGATGTGAAGCAACCTTTCCTCTGGAGACCAAAGACCCTTGATCTCCAGATCCCCCAGATGAGCACCCCACCCTAAGGTGGATGCATCCGTTATCACCGTGGCCACCGATGGAGGTAGATGGAAGGGCTTCCCTTGGGACAGATTGCCCTCCACGCTCCACCAAGACATCTCCGCTGCAGCTTCTCTGGAGATCCTCACAGACTCCCTGAGATCTCCCTTGTGCTGATACCACTGCTTGCGGAGGCACCACTGGAGCGCCCTCATGTGCCAGCGCGCATGGTTGACCAACAGTATGCAGGAAGCGAACAGACCGAGCAGGCGAAGGACCTTCAGAACTGGAACAACCGCTCCGCTGAAAAACAAAGGAATCATTTCCTGTATGTCGAGAATCCTTTGAGGAGGAGGGAATGCTCGACACACAGTAGTGTCCAGTACCGCACCTATGAACAGGTTGCGCTGAGAGGGCACCAGGTGAGATTTGGGCACATTGATCGAAAAACCCAATCTGTACAACAGCCGAGTTGTATCCTGCAGATGACACAGCACCTTCTCCGACGACTCCGCCTTGATCAGCCAGTCGTCCAAATAAGGGAAAACCGAAATTCCCGATCTTCTGAGATGGGCTGCCACCACTGCCATCACCTTTGTGAAGACCCGAGGTGCCGAAGTAAGACCAAACGGAAGGACCGCAAACTGATAATGTTGCGACCCTACCGTGAAACGGAGATACTTCCTGTGCGACTTCAGGATGGGGATGTGAAAATACGCATCCTGCAAGTCGAGCGACACCATCCAGTCCTCCTGATTCAGCGCCTGAAGAACCTGCGCAAGGGTGAGCATCTTGAACTTCTCCTGTTTCAGGTAAAAGTTCAGGATTCTGAGGTCTAGAATCGGACGCAATCTGCCGTCCTTCTTCGGGATCAGAAAATACCGGGAGTAGCATCCCTGACCCCTCTCCTGCTCCGGAACCACCTCTATCGCCCCTTTCTGAAACAACTTCAGGACTTCTTCCTGCAGGAGAAGACGGTGGTCCTCCGAGCAAGCACCTTGGCAAGGAGGGTAAACTGGAGGGAATTCCCGAAAGGGAAGGGCGTACCCATTTTCTACAAGATCCAGAACCCAAAGGTCTGTAGTAACCGATTCCCAATCTTGTAGAAAATGGGTAAGCCGGCCCCCCACAGGACCAGCATGATCCGGAATGTCGAATCTAGGGCTGTTTTGCGGTGGTGGGAGGGGCTGAGGAAGAGGAAGAGGAGGAGGAGAGTTGACGGCCACGTGAGCGACCCCTAAGCCTTCCTCTATATCCCTTGGAGCTTTGCTGCTGCTGCTGCTGCTGCTGCTGGGCTGGTCTATAAGAACGAAAACTCGCCCTTCCAAAACCTCTGTACTTCTTGAAAGTACCTCTCGGCTGGGATTGAAGGCCCAACGACCTAGCCGTAGCCTTACTTTCTTTGAAGCGCTCGAGAGCAGCATCAGCCTTCTTCCCAAACAGACCAGACCCATCAAAAGGTAAGTCCAACAAGGTCGACTGGACATCCGAAGAAAATTCGGAGGACTTAAGCCATGCTCCCCTCCTGGTGGCAACTGAAGACCCCATGACCCTGGCAACTGAGTCTGCTGTATCCAAGCCACTCTGTATAACCTGGCGAGCAGCCGCCTGGGCATCCGACAGTACTTCACTGAAGCCTGCCCTATCCACCTCCGACAGCTTCGGTGCCAATTTTTTAGCTGAATCCATAAGCGCATGGATATAGCGCCCCAATAAACAAGTCGCATTAGAAGACTTTAAAGCCATACTGGCTGAAGAAAAGACTTTCTTGGCCGATTGGTCCACCTTCTTGGCCTCTCTGTCCCCTGGGACCTGAGGAAACGCACCTTTTGAACGTCCAGAACAAGCAGCCTGAACGACCAGACTTTCAGGAGAAGGGTGTGATGACAAAAACTCAGGATCCCCCGGAGCCACCCTATATCTCCTTGCAACCACCTTGGACACCGCAGGAGCTGAAAAAGGCTTGCGCCACACATCCAACACAGGCTCCAATATTGCATCATTAAAAGGCAACAGTGGCTCCGACACCGCAGTTGGTGAGTGCAACACCTCAGTCAAGATGTTAGACTTGAACTCAACAGATGGCAATTGAAGGTCCAACAACTCTGCAGCCTTTCTTATCACAGCATGATAAGGAGCCACGTCCTTAGAAGGTTCATCTGAAGGAGGAGTGATCTCCCACTCCGGAGACAAATCCAACCCACTTGCCTCCTTCAATTCGTCAAACACCTCATCTGATTCGACTAATTCTCCCTCTTCAGCCTCATCCATAAGATAGCTCCTCTCCTCCAGCACTCTCTGCGCCTCTCTCCTGGAACGGATCCGCACCTGCGGCGTCGGCGGCGCCGTGATCGAATCCGACGGCGCCGGCAGAGGCGTCGAACGTGGATCAGCTGGAGCAGCCGGCGTCGAACGAAGTCGAGTCGGCGCCGGTGAAGAGGGAAGCGGCGTCGATGTCTTCGGCGCCGGCATCTGCCAAGACGGCGCCGCTGGGAAGAAAGGCATAAACGGTGCTTGAGGATAAACCTGCGGCACTCCCAGATTAAAAGCCATCGGACCCATCGGACCCATAGGTGCACCAGAGGAATACATGGCCCGTGAGAACACCCCATACATCGCATTGAGATACTGCGAGGGGTCCTGACCTGGATTAGGGAAAGCTGGATACTGGTCAGGTAACACCGGACTCGGGCCTGCCGGCGCCGACGGTGGAACTTGCGGCGTCACAGACTCACCCGGAGCCTGATCATCCTCATCCTGGGCCGGAGTCGGAGACGGAGCCGAAGGACCTGCAGGACCTGGAGAAGCCATCGGCGCCGGAGAGGACGCCGGCACCGGCGAATCAGCCGGAGCCGGAGAAAACACAGGAGAAGATGGAACGGGAGGCGAAGCCGGAACAGGAGAAGGAGACACTGACTCCCTTCGACGCCGAGCAGGTGATTTAGACTTCGACGTCGAGGCCTTGTGATGAGACGAATGCCTCCTTTTCTTCTTATGCTTCTTGCTCTTTGAAGCATGTCCCGACGTCGACTTGGAAGCCGACCTCGACCTCGACCTGGATCTTCTTCTACCTCTTTTCTCCTTTCTCTTCATCCGGGCGATAAAGAGCTTTGCCTCTCTTTCCTTAAGAGCCTTTGAGCTCATCTTCCTGCAACACGAACATCCTTCAACATCGTGGTCCGATGACAAACACCAAACGCAGTCGTCATGCGGATCAGTAATGGACATGTGTTTGCCACATTCATGACAAGGCTTGAAACCAGACTTCCTTGCCGACATTCTCGAAGAAAGACAGAGAAACTTCGGAATAAACACAAAGTAACAGGTAAAGCTACCAGTAACGATTCCCGAAATCCGTTGGCGTCGTCGGCGCGGAAAAAAGGGAACTGACGTCATCACGCCGACGAGGTCTTCTTATGGAGCCGGTGACGTCAGTGGAGTCGCGAGCGGAGCCGTGCCTCTGTGACGTCATCTTCGACCCCATCGGCGTGGACTGCTACAAAAGTTTCCGAATGTTGCTGGCGCAGGGGATATTCACAAGGTGAGGAATCCACTGGCAGATGTATCCATCAGAAAAGGTGGTATATGTGGCGCGGGGTAAGCCTGGGGCATGGGTGAAGATATGGGGCCCCTGGAACGCTTACCGCGGGGGTATTTGCGAGCCGCCGTTGTTGCCTCCCGCGTCACCAGCTCCATCCCCATAGTTGACCCCCTCCCTCAGCCCTGGGCACATTGTTCTCCCAGTCCTGGATCAGTTTCCCTCCCCCCCTCTGGATTTCTTTAGATGGTTGGGGTTCCCCACTTGAGGAGCACATGTCGTCATTTTTGATCGTGGGTTGCCTTGCGGGTGTGGTTTTATGTTGTTGTGTTGTAGAAAACGAAACCGTATTGTGGGTTCAGAGTTATGTGGCCCACGTTGTTGATACCTCCTGCTTTATCGTCTATGCAAAGCCAAGTGCCTTATTGTATGTATGTCATGTGCTTTTGTCACTTTAGCGGCCGGCCGGAAGGTTGTAGGCCCATACTTGTATATATTTGAGATTGCAATAAACGGTTTCAAAAAACAAAAACAAAAAAAAAATAGTGGAAGGAGGGGGGCACCTCTTTTCCATCCACTGCAAAGCATAGCACATTTCTAGATCTCTGCAGTTAGCCAAAAGGAATGTAACCACACCTACCTCTAAAATCCAAATCAAAGCCAATCACCGCAGCATGATGGGCTGATCAGGTGAGGCACCAAGAAATTCTTTAATTTCATCTTTTTCATCATAAAGTTAGTTGGTGTATTTCCTTCTAGATTCATTAAGGGGAGGTTCTTTAAGTATTCTGAGCTTTACCAAAAAATTGTTGAATTGTCTATAGAGATAACTTACGTTATGGAAAGGGCCACATTCTTTTATACATTCATTACTATGGAGCGTGGCTAATGCAGAAGAGCTGTTCTCCTGCATCAGGCCCCGATTAGGAGTTTTGGCGTTATTTATCGCACCTGATAAATTACAATACCACTGACTTAATTATCGGCTGTAATAAATAGCGGCTATTAGGAGTTGGTGGGGAATAACATGCAGATCTTGGTGTTCTAGTGCTCAAAAATCTGCATTGTACAGTAAATACTGTGTGATGTTCCCCCATTACATTTTTGGCAGGTTTGACCTGGCGAAATTTAATGACAGTTGAGGTATTTAACACATCAGATAATTATCGGATGCATTAAATACATATCAACTTGCAATTCCATCCCGTGTGTAAACAGGGGTCTATACACGGGTCGGAATACACCGACCACCTCGTAATCAGGCCCTTAAAAGTGTGGTGGCAACTTTATAATTGAAAATCCTGTTAGCAAACTCATACAAGTAGAGTCATCTGAAGACACCAGAAGCCCGTTGTCTGTTGACTTAGAAGCTGCCACAGCAGGCATGCCATCATGCACGCAATGCATGCAATGCAATGCACATTTTTTGTCATATAAGCTCGAGTTCCTTAAGCTATCAGGCTGTGCAGTCACAATACTAACATGTGGGAAGGAAATGAGGGTAGGATACAAGAGCCCAGAACTAATATAAGTGACTTTTCCTCTCCTGGATTTAGGGCCAAACAAAAGGTGGACATGTACTATACAAATTCACTTAACATAAGATGTTTTGCTTTGCATACAGGCATGTCGATAGGAAACCCATTTTACAGTGAGTTCTCACTCTCTTCTCTCATCTCTCGAGACGTACAAGTTCAACTTAACAAAAATGTGTTCACTAGGGAGTTACAGGTAAGCACTCACGGAACATGTATTGTTTTCCTTTATATTACCCCACACAATACAGATGGCATTGCTGGGCCATGGCTCTTATAGTCATCAAATAGAGCATGGTTCAAGACTAGAAAAACACTCTCCATGAGGCTTTCATCAGTTTGTGAAGGCGCCCTTTTGAGCTCCATAGGGCAATTTTCAGTTGGGTAAACCTCCTCCTTTAAGCAGGCTGGGAAACCACTGATCGTTTCCTCCAAGACACTATTAGAGTTGTTCGAATACTTGGACTGCATTTGCCATCTCACTCAGTATTGGCAAGGCTTTGAGGTACAACGGATGGTGAGGGACTAAACATTTGTCAGAAAGAAGTACCTGGAATTAGAAGAACTCTCCTCAAGATACAAAGCGTAGGGAGGTAGGAAAATATACTCCCAATTCAAAGAGTGAATATTAGGGATAACTATTCTGGGATTGAAAATATGATCTGAAGTGCCCAACTACTCATCCACATAACTATTCTGTCCTACTTTTGATTTTTCTTTTCTCCAAGCTCGCCCCTTCCAGGATTTCAAGCTAAACAAAAACAATCTCTGTAGAGGTGACCCAGTAAAAGAAAAAGTTCTATTAAAATACAGATCTAAAACTGCATTTGAAAGTCCACTCTAAGCATTTCACTTTATCTCAGGATATTGTGGAAACATCGTTTTCCACAGCTAAAAGTGGTTAATCCTAGAACATTAAGATATCCCTATACATTCGAGAAAAAGGGAAAAGTATTAAACGGTACTAGCAGATTAAAAGCAACTGCACAATTTATATACAGAAAGTATCTAAAGAGATTTTGTCAAATATTTCAGAAAGAATCAAATCTATTCTGCCAAACAGCAGCCAAAATAGTCTATTTGTTAGTTTTAATCCATACACTAATACAACTTGCTAACTACCACTTCACCCAACTCAGCCCATTACCATTCATTTCATCTACAGGTCTCCCAGAGAAAGACAAGAATTACAGTGACCCAGACACATTTTCGGACCTCCTTACTACCTCATCCAACAGGCACACCCACACAAACATCCACGGAAACTTAAACCTCCCAGACAACTCTAGCATTAACAAAAACAAGCATTGGCATAGCCAATAGGTCTCGCCTTTGGGACCTTATAAGTGGTTAGCCATGCAGCATACAAGCTGCGAGTTTACAAACTTTACAAAGAAGACAAAGCAACCTTCACATTTTGTTTAACAGTGGTAGTTGCGCTGGACAAGTTTTTTTTAACCACGTGTGCTTGAAGGTAGGCGCTTATAAATTGGCTTGACGTAAAAAAAGAAGGAGGATGGAGAAAGGCGGCGGGAGAGGAAGAAGTGAAGGTAAATGAGGAATAGGTGAAGAAGTGGAAGGAGAGAGACATGATGCAGTGATATGTAGAAAGATGGAGCAATACAAGTGAGAGTGGAGAGAGCAGGGCGGCAAGATGAAGGGGAGAAGGAGGTTAGTGCAGAGATTAATGTTAAACGGTGACATGGAGGCAAAAGCAGTCGATAAAAAGAGAGAGCGCATTAAAGGCCACAAAGAGCTTTAAATTACTCTGCGCATTTCCAGGGCGAGCAGGTAGGAGAGGAGGGTGGGGAACAAGAAGGGGTGGCGGGGGTGCAATGGGGAGGGCAGGCGAAGGAGTGGGGGAAGACGGGGAGAGAGGAAGGGAAATGTATGAGTGGGGAAGAGGGAGAGAATGGGTAGGCGAAGAGAAGGCCGAGGAGAGAGGAAGTGGGGAGAGGGTCAGAAAATGAAGGTGCGCTGCAGGGATCCGAGAGGACGGGGGCAGAGGAGAGAACGGAGTGTGTATCGGGATGGGGTAGTGGTGAAATCGGTGCGATCCTGCAGGCACTTCTAGCTGTTGGCTCTTGTGAGCTGGAGGATGCAGGTGACTTGGGCTGATGACTGTAGCTGTCAGATACATGTTGGAAGTCAGCAGCATAGCAAGGATGCCCTGGGCATGGTGCAAGAAAGGATCATGTCCCCTTTGCTGGTGTTGGGGTAGTAAAAGACAGCAAGTACCAGGGTCCGCCGGGCCCCGGTGCCGCTGCACCAATGGCAGCTATGCCCCTACTGCACGTTGATAATACTGTGATTTTTAGGACACTGGAGGATGCTCCAACTACAAGCTAATACTAATAGGCTGCATGGAATCGCACAAGACTGAGCACCTGGAGTGGAATGGAGCACCCTGAAGCTGCAGTGCACGGCGCTGTAGAAAATCGTCTAAACAAAGCACTAGACTATAGGCAGTTACAATTGTTGGTCACCATCACCGACTTCTCTATACCTCCCAAGGCGCATAGAGTGGAGTCGAAACGTAGCATACAGCGCTTGAAGAAAAAAAAACATGAAATACATAACAGTATTAAACTCTGCTGAACGACACCCACAAACTGTGCCTTTAATATCAGAATGTCCTGTTTTGCTTGACAATTCGTGACAGGAAGAACAAGTTACTTACCTTCGGTAACGATGTATCTGTAAGAAACATTAGTTAGTTAGATTCCTCACCTTAGAATATCCCCAGGCGTCAGACTGGATCCGGAAGATTTTTCGTCAGCAATACCCCTTGTGCGTCGCTAGGCGTCGTCTGCGGCTCCGCGTCCGTCGTTGGCGTCGGAATGACGTCGGAGTACTTAGACGCCGCCCTCGCGCGCTGACGTCAGTTCTTGTACATAGCTTTCCGCGCCAGGAACGCAGAGCCATGCAAGAGACCGACACTGGTGCCAAAAAGAAATCTAGGGGCCTGAAAAGGACAACCTTAACCCTAGATGTCAGTTCGCAGAACGGGGAGGATGGGTGGGTCTGTGAGGAATCTAACTAACTAATGTTTCTTACAGATACATCGTTACCGAAGGTAAGTAACTTGTTCATCTGAAAGAAACACGTTAGTTAGATTCCTCACCTTAGAATAGATACCCAAGCAATACCATCCTCGGTGGTGGGTCTGCGAACCAAGATCACACCAGAAAGTCCTGGAGGACAGAACGGCCAAAGAAGCCATCCCTCCGGACTTGGCTGTCAAGACAGTAATGTCTGGCAAACGTGTGTAGCGAAGCCCACGTCGCCGCCTGACAGATGTCCTGCAAAGGGACACCCCGTCCCAAAGCAGCAGTAGCCGCTGTGGCCCGAGTAGAATGGGCGCGCAGCCCAACAGGAGGGTCCTTTTTTGCCAAGGAGTAACAAATTTTGATGCACAAAACGACCCACCGAGAGATGGTCCGTTTGTGCACAGCTTTCCCCTTCTTAGCACCCACGTATCCAACGAAAAGTTGGTCGTCCACCCGGAACTGCTTTGTGCGGTCCAAATAAAAGGAGAGCGCACGTTTTGGGTCCAGACGGTGGAGCCTCTCTTCCTCTTTGGAAGGATGCGGAGGCGGAAAGAAGGTGGGCAAGGTGACAGACTGCCCAAGATGAAATGGAGTCACCACTTTCGGAAGAAAGGAGGGACGAGGCCGAAGGACAACCTTGTCCGGATGAACAGAGAGAGAAGGAAGCTTTGAAGATAAAGCCTGGAGCTCACTCACCCGTCTAGCCAAGGTGATGGCTACCAGAAAAGCAGTCTTAAGCGTCAGCAGACGAAGAGGACAATTATGAAGAGGCTCAAAGGGAGCACACATTAGAAATGTGAGAACAAGATTCAAGTCCCACTGAGGCATTACAAAAGGGACAGGAGGGAACGTGTGAGTAATGCCTTTTAGAAAGCGCGTAACTACAGGGGACTTGAAAAGAGAAGGCTGATCAGGAAGCCGCAAGAAGGCAGAGATGGCAGCAAGATAACCTTTCAGGGTGCCCAGGGCAAAGCCCTGCCGGGCCAAAGAACGAAGAAACAGTAGAACCTCAGAAAGAGGGGCGGAAAGGGGATCCACAGCCTTTGATGTGCACCATGCCACAAATTTGTTCCACCGGCAGGCGTATACCGTCTTTGTGGAGGGACGCCTGGCTGCCAGAATGATATCACAGACTTCAGGAGGCAAGTCAAATGGCATCAACTGCCGCCGCTCAATCTCCACGCATGGAGTTGGAGGCTGGACAGGTTCGGGTGGAGGACCGTCCCCTGCTGCTGCGACAGAAGATCCTCCCGAAGGGGCAGACGTATCGGAGGATCGGTCAACATACTGAGTAGCTCGGGATACCAGTACCTTCGTGCCCAATCCGGAGCCACCAAGATGACTTGGGCCCGGTCGTGCCTGATCTTCTTCAGCACTCTGGGCAGAAGTGGTATAGGCGGAAAGGCGTACAACAGACCGCAACTCCACTCGTGACGAAAAGCGTCGCCGAGCGAGTGCCACCTTGGAAATTCCAACGCGCAGAACTGCTGACATTGCGAGTTCTCTTCGGTGGCGAATAGATCTAACCAAGGCTCTCCCCACTGCTGAAAGAGACCTTGCGACACTTCGGAGTTCAGACGCCATTCGTGATCCATCATGCACCGGTGGCTGAGTTCGTCTGCTCTGGCGTTCAGAGAGCCCGCCAGATGTTGAACCACTAGGGTGACGCCCTGGTGTTCCAGCCATGTCCAGAGGCGCAGGGCCTCCTGACAAAGGGTCCACGACCCCACCCCGCCCTGTTTGTTGCAGTACCACATGGCGGTGGTGTTGTCCGTGAACACCTGCACGACACTTCCCCTGACAGAGGGAAGGAAGGCTTTCAGTGCAAGTCGGATCGCTCTCAACTCCAACAGGTTGATGTGGAGACGAGACTCCGCCGGAGACCAGAGGCCTCTGATCTCCGCCTCTCCCATATGGCCACCCCATCCCAGGAGGGACGCATCCGTCACTACGACATACTCCGGTTGGGGAAGGGAGAGGCCCTTCGCGGTCCGTGAGCCACCACTGCAACTGCTGTGCAGTGCCCTCCGAGATCAAGACATGGTCGGACTGGTTGCCGTGATGCTGGGCCCACTGAAACTTCAGGTCCCACTGCAGAGCCCGCATGCGCCGTCTGGCGTGATGCACTAGTAGGATGCAGGAGGCCATCAGCCCCAGAAGCCGCAACACTAGCCTGACCGAAACCCAGGATAGAGGCCGAAAGATGGGAATCAGGGCCTGTATATCCCGGACCCGCTGTTCCGGCGGATAGACCCGGAACTGCGCCGAATCGAGAACCGCTCCGATGAAGAGGAGCTTCTGAGAGGGACTCAGGTGTGACTTCGGCACGTTGATGGAAAATCCCAGCAAATGCAGGAGATCCGCCGTAGTCTGGAGGTGGGAGACGACTGTCTGGGGCGAGCCCGCCTTCAACAACCAGTCGTCGAGATAGGGGAAGACTGGAACCCCTGATCTGCGCAGATGAGCTGCGACCACCGCCATCACTTTCGTGAACACCCGAGGGGCACTGGTGAGGCCGAAGGGGAGCACGGTAAACTGAAAGTGCTCTTGGCCCACCGTGAACCGCAGGTAACGCCGGTGGGCCGGCAGGACGGGGATGTGGAAATATGCGTCCTGCAAGTCCAACGCTACCATCCAGTCTCCAGGGTCTAGGGCAGCTAGAACCTGAGCCAAAGTTAACATCTTGAACCTTTCCTTCCGGAGGAAGGCATTGACATTCCGGAGGTCCAAGATAGGGCGTAGGCTCCCTTTGCCCTTCTTGGGAACCAGAAAGTAGTGGGAATAACAACCACGACCTACTTCTGGGCTCGGAACGCGCTCGACGGCCCCCTTAGCATAGAGGGCCGAAACTTCCTCGTGGAGAAGATTCAAATGATCCCCCGAGATACGGTGGTGCTACGGTGGCATGGCTGGAGGGGTCGTCTCGAAGGGGAGGGAGTAGCCCCTTCGGACGATTTGCAGCACCCACCTGTCCGATGTGATGGACCGCCAGTGGAGCAGGTGATGGCGAACTCTGCCGCCCACTGGCGTGGAATGGGCCTGAAAGCTCGGACTAGGAAGGCTTGGAGGCAGATGCTGCCGGGGTGGATGTGGGCTGACCACGTCGTCCACCAGAACCGCCTCGGCGGAAACCACGTCCGCGACCGCGCGCAGGTTGGTTCTGCGGCTGGTGGCTAGGCTGACGTGAGGAGGCGCCCCTTCCTTGGCCACGAAAGGGGCGAAAAGCGGAAGTGTGCGCCCGCGGGGCCGAGAGGCCCAAGGACTTGGCCGTAGCCCGGGAGTCCTTGAAACGATTCAGCGCACTGTCCGCCTTCTCACCAAAAAGGCGAGTGCCATCAAAAGGCATGTCCATGAGGGTGCTCTGGACATCCCCAGAAAATGACGTGGACCGCATCCAGGCGTGACGTCGAAGCGCCACCGTGGTGGAAATCGCCCTACACAGCGAGTCCGTTGTGTCAAGCCCACAGCGAATGGCGTGTCGCGCTGCATCCCTCCCATCGGCCAAAGCCTGGGAAAGACGTGTCCGGGCCTCCTCCGGGCACAGGGGCAGCACGTCCTCCACCGCATCCCACAGAGAGTGGGAGTAACGGTCCAAGAGACATGCGGCGTTCAAAGACCGCAGGCCCAAACTAAGGGAAGAGAACAGTTTCTTGCCAAACTGTTCGAGTCTCTTGGAGTCCCGGTCCGGCGGAGCGGTCGGGAAGGAGGATTGGGAGGTAGAGGCCTGGATAACCAGACTCTCGGGGGTG
Organism: Triturus cristatus; assembly: GCF_964204655.1. NCBI lineage: Eukaryota > Metazoa > Chordata > Amphibia > Caudata > Salamandridae > Triturus > Triturus cristatus. The sequence goes on along the minus strand of NC_140584.1, from coordinate 88,520,606 downwards.
GGGTGTTGAGACCGAAAACTGGGGTCGCCCGGAGCAGGGCGGTGGCGCCTGGCAACGTTCTTATCCACAGGAGGAACTGTGGAGGGCTTGGACCAGGTGCCCTGCAGAACGTCAGTGAGGGCCTCATTGAACGGCAGCAGAGGCTCAGTGGAGCTTGCGGCTGTTTGAAGCACCTCAGTGAGGATGTTAGTCCTCACAGCCACGGCAGGCAGCTCAAGCCCGAGGGCCGCGGCCGCCTTGCGCAGCACCACGGAAAATGCTGCACCCTCCTCCGAAGCCACAGTCGGAGGAGAGGTGAATCCAGTGTCCGGCGAGGTATCCAGCCTACTGGCCTCCCCCAGTTCGTCTGCCCAGTCCTGTGAAAGCTGCGACTGAACAGCCATAGGGTCCTCGAACCCCTCCCAGTCGCCCCCGTCATCCGATTCCTGATAACGAGGAGGAGCGATCGGAGCCGGACAGTAGAGATAATGAGTCTCAAGAGGCGTCGGATGCGGCGTCGACGGACGCCGCCTCGGCGCCGGGTCCGGAACAGGGCTAAACCGGGGTACGACACCGCCCGGAGTCGGCGCCGGTGGAGACGGCGTCGGCGGCGCCGGTGGTGTGGGTGTCGGCGGCGCCGGTGTAGGTGGTTCAGCGTGGCGCCGGCGGAGGAGGCGTAACGAGGTCGACCGGCGTCGACGGGGGCCCAGGCATGGGTCCCGCGGGGACCTGCGGCGTCGGGACCGGAGTCGTCGACGGCACCGGGGCCGGAGACACCGGCGCGCGAGGTCGCCCAGTCGAGTCCGCGGGGCCCGAAGGCGCGCCAGCGGGCGTCGACGGCGGGGCCAAGTTCCTCATGGCCGAGAGGAAGGCACTGACCTCCGCCGGCGTCACGTCAGTCCCAGGGACCGGAGGGTATGGGGACTTGCGCGGCGCCTGCGGCTCCGACGGAGCCGCGGGGGTGGAACCACCCGGACCCTCGGCCGTGTCGCGCGACCCGCGAGGGGAATCCGAAGAGCGATGCCGTCTCTTGGACTTCTTAGAGTGTTTGGACTTACCCGACGACTTGGAGCCCGACGACCGATGATGGCGTCGGCTGCGGCTCCGCAACCGATCCTTGGACCTCCTCCTGGACCGGGATCGCGCAGGGCGCGGAGCCGAGTGGAGAAGCTTGCGGGACCGCTCCCGCCTAGCCTTCGAAGTCAACGCCTGGCAATCGGGACACGACTCCGCGTCGTGGTCGGGGCCTAGGCAGTAGAGGCACCGGCGGCGGTGATCGGTCACCGACATCAGTCGATGGCAATCATCGCAAGCCTTGAACCCAGGCATCCTACCGGCACCAGATGTCGATTGACAAGGATCAAAAAGGATCAAAAAGGTTTAGTCAAAAAAGACTAACAGGGGTAGCTCTCCCGGATCGGCGCTTACTGGCGCGGAAAAAAGAAGAACTGAAGTCAGCGCGCGAGGGCGGCGTCTAAGTACTCCGACGACGTCATTCCGGCGCACGACGCCAATGACGGACGCGGAGCCGCAGACGACGCCTAGCGACGCGCAAGGGGTATTGCTGACGAAAAATCTTCCGGATCCAGTCTGACGCCTGGGGATATTCTAAGGTGAGGAATCTAACTAACGTGTTTCTTTCAGATCCCTTAATCACACGGAAAACATCAAAGGTGCTGAAGCATGTGCGCTCGCACGGAAAACATCAAAGACACTGAAGCACGTCCGCTCGCTCCCGCAGGCAAAACGCCGTGGGAGTGACCCTTACAAATATTAACCTGACCCAACAGGACGAGGAATGCAGATGAAATATGTAACAGTATTAAACTCTGCTGAACGACACCCACAAACTGTGCCTTTAATATCAGAATGTCCTGTTTTGCATGACAATTCGTGACAGGAACCCTTAATCACACGGAAAACATCAAAGACTGTAACACTGTAATTTGCCCAGGAACAGCAACGCATACCGAATTGGCGCCTAGGCAGAGATTACGGAGACAAATCTGAGACGGGCTTCGGGGCTGTGCCTGCTGATTAAATGTCGTGCAAGCACATCTGCATGAGTTTTGGGCACAGCCGAAAATGCTAAGTTGGAGCGGTGCTTGCTGCGGCGCCAAAGGCTTTGTGAAGGGTACCCACTCTCTTTTTAGCTTCACTACTTGCTCTGATATTTGAAAAAAATGCTACAAAGTTGAAGTCTGCAGCTGTAGAACCAGCCCATCTGTAGTGGTTTGTTGTGTTTGGCGCTACGTAATGGGCTTTTGTGTCTTCCTGTCGGAAAGACAAAAAAAATTAAGTGTTAAAAGGACACGGGTCAAGGGCACATCGTCCGAAAGTATAAGTATAACTATTAAAAATGTTAATCAAAACATATTCTGCGAAATGTGATTATTTCTGGGTCTGTTTCGGTCTCAAAACAGTGAATTGGTGGGACCGAGGTAAGTGTGCCTCTGACCTGAATCGCTGTAGATATTTTCGTGGTTTTTGGTTGACCACAGTGCCGAGCGGAACTGACATCATTAGCTTTTTGACAGCAGATGACGTCACATCACTGACGCGCGCGACGGCGGAAAAAGTGAAAGCTCCAGATGGCACCTCGAGCGCTGAAAGTTGCCGGCTGCGCGAGTGCATGCTCGCGTGAACGCAAGCGCTAGGCCAGCCAGCAGCACTTTGAAAACTCACCTACTAAATGTCTCTCCGAGCAGCGCATGCGCACTGACTCAGCGAGACCTAATAAGATAAATCCTACTTAACTTCATTGAGGCACAGTATGTTCTTCAATCAACATTCCCCAAACGCCACATGCTGCACCTCATATTTTTGACATCAACAACCCTCCACTACAAGCCTCACATGACCCTATGCTGGACCAACCACTTTACCAACCCCATCACCCGGCTAAACTTTAAACCAACACATAAAAGTTAACACAAAGAGAACTAACCTTCAGATAGTTTAAAGATTTTTTCACAGACAACCTAATGCTCAAACTCATCTCTCATTCTGCCTCCTCTGTTGGCGGATGTGAACATCTTAAATAAATGATAGCACAATGAAGCACAAGCGATGAAGGCATAGATCAGTGTGCACTTGTTACAGTTCAAACCATTTAATCACAGTTCGGTGTTGATGCTCAACTCTCCGTGGTCCACCGCTCCAGGCCACTATTCACAAAACAGTTACTACTTATAGAAAAGGAGCGTCTTCTAAGTATCCACAATTATATCAGTCCATAATTGACATGTATCCAAAGAAAAATCGTCAGGCCAGATTTTGGTTGTAGTGAAGTATTCAGGTTTATTCCAGAAATATCACAAACAGCATCATCTGTTCAGTATCAAATAGTCTTGACAGCCGCTGTCAAGACTATTTGATACTACGGCCCTTTCAGTCTAAGAAAATAACTACTACTCCAATCACACGTTGGTGAAATCTTTGCTTTGGAGCTTGTAAAGCACTCACCTGCCTATCGGCTAGGTTCATACTATGTAAATACAACATACATACATTCATTACCTGGTTAGTTCTCGCAGTCGGTGTACTTCGGCATCACGCTGTTGTAATGTTATGCCCAAAATATTGTTCTCCTTTTCAGAAGCTTCCAACTTAAACTGAATGCTCTTCATTTTTGTCAAGGCCTCTTCCACTTCTGAAAAAAAGTTAAGAAAATCTTTTAAGATTATACAAACTAAAAATCAGAAGTTAACACAATTTATAGTTTCTACATTTATCAAGACAAAGTGCAGGACCTCAGATTTCCCAAAATCCTTTTTGCAGTATTGTATCACTGTACTACATAAAATACGTCTGATGTAAAAATGTCTCATCACATCTCTGTGGATCAGGCAAAATTGCAGAGTTTTACTTTTCTGGTATAGTATTTGACCAAAGGCAATTAGTTAGGTTGCCCCTGGTCTCGATGCAAGACCTGGTTATTTTTAACCTCTATTTTAGAGGGACAAAGGGGAAAAGGTCGCAAGTTCTGGCCACTCTGGATACTCTTATGGATACCTACGGCAGTACGAAGGGCACGATTATTGCGGGAGATCTTAATGTCACGTTTGAACCCCTCCTAGCCTCAGATTCAGAATGGGGTCTTGATCCCGAGGAGGATCGTCTGTGGGATATCCCAGCCTTGGCTCTTCCCCCAATCAAACGTTGGTCTGAGGTTATAGTCCAGATAAATTCACTCTGTTATGAGCATGGTCTTAGGGCTTTGAATGGTAGAACCCGGGGTGACAAGATGGGTGCTAACACTTTTGACAATGGTCGCTCCAAAAGTAGAATTGATTATGTCCTCTGCTGTAATAATTTATGGCATTCCATTAAAGATATGGTGGTGGAATCTAGAGTTGAGAGTGACCATAATCCCATTTGTGTCACCCACCAGTGGTGGAGCGGTACCTCCTCTGCAGTAGGTACAATTGAACTCTATCCGCCAGAAGTTGTGCCCTCTAATAATATGCGTAGGGTTAGATGGCGGGAGGTGGCAGCCAACGATATGTCCCTAGCAAAAATAGATTCTGACTTGGCTGGTGCCATCTTGCATTTAGAGGACGCATTGGCCTCCGACGAAGGTTTGTCCCAAGTTACAGGTATCCATGAGTTATTCTTTGAAAGACTAAAAGGTTACTTTTTGAAGCCAGCGGTTAAAAACAAAATGCGCCCTTCTGGGCGGCTTCGTTGGTTTGATAGGGAATGCAGAAAGGCAAGAACGAATCTAGCTGCAGCCCTCTCTAGTGGCAATAGGACTCGCACTCAGCTGGCAAGGCAGGCCTACAAAAAATGCCTTGTGCAAGCAAAAAAGACCTGGGACGAGCTCTTCTGGCAAGATTTAAAGGGAGCAAGCTATGGGAATGACCCAAGAAAGTTTTGGAATATTATCAAGTGGAACAGGGGTGGCCTGCCCGATACCCCTTCAAACCATGTGGCACAGGAAGATTGGCTCAGGTATTTTATGCCTCAATACGCCTGTAGTGCTTTACATAGTGATTTGGTTACAATCCCATATGTTTTTTACATTAAAGGTCCTTTCAGTCCCAAAGATGTTTCTGTGGCCCTGGCATCGGTAGCCACTGGACGTGCACCTGGATCGGATGGGGTCCCGTCTGATGTCTTTCTCCAGAATAGAACTTGCTGGAGTAAGTACATTGCACTAGTGGCCAATGCGGTGGCTGAAGGTGCCCCTGTACCAAAATCTTGGGGGGCCGCCATTATTATCCCAATCTTCAAAAAAGGTGATAAGGCTCTCCCGAGTAACTACAGACCCATTAGTCTGATAGATACAATACAGAAGGTTATCGGGAGGATGGTCCTGAATTTAATATTAGATTGGGAAGAGGACAATGGGGTTTTATCCACATTCCAAGCAGGATTCCGCAGATCGATTAGTACAGTGGACCAGGTTTTTCGTTTCATCCAATTACATTGGAAGACTGTGACTTTGGGGAAAGGCAGTCTCTTTGTGGCTTTTGTTGATCTGAGAGCTGCCTTTGACCTAGTTCCTCGGTCAAGGTTGTGGCTCGTTTTGGCAAAGCTGGGGCTTCCTCTGGAAGTTCTGACTTTGGTTATGAGACTACACGAGTCCAACTTTGCTAAAGTCCAATGGGGAGGTTATGATGAGGTTACTACTGAGTTTCCAGTCGAGCGCGGTGTACGCCAAGGCTGTACTATGGCCCCGACGCTCTTCTCTTTGTATATTAATGGGATTGTAGATCGTATGCTCAGTGTTCCCACAGATGCTCCTAAACTGGCGGGGATAGCCACCCCAATACTGATGTTTGCGGATGACACTCTTATTGTGTCAAAAACACCAAATGGTTTGCAAAAAGCTTTGTCCGTTTTTGATGATTTTTGTTTAGCCCATGGATTAGAAGTAAATGTATCGAAAACCAAACTTATGGTTTTTAACCCACCTCCTAGTTACAGAGTAAGGAAGTTCTTCATGAATGCCCAGCCACTAGAGGAGGTTAACAGCTTTATATATCTTGGTATGCACATATCCAATGATAATAAGTGGAATAAGCATGTCATGATGTCCTCCTTGAAGTTACAGCAGACCACTGGGGTTTTACTCAAGGAGTTTAAAACCTCCTTTACTAAGCCAATCAAACCTGTCCTTCAAGTCTATGAGGCAAAGGCTTTAAGCTCTGTCTTGTATGGGGCAGAACTATGGGGTTTCGACTCCTTGAGATCCCTAACGGTAGTCGAAAATAAATTCCTACGCAGTATTACAGGTCTACCGCAGAGTACACCATTGGTCCCCTTAAGATATGATTTAGGTAGGAGAGCTATCCTGGAATTAGCTAACCTCCGTCCTGTTTTATACTGGCGGAGGTTGTGGTCTACCCCGGAGCTCTCCTCCTATGCCAGGGGACTCTTGGATGTTATCAAGTCTGACACTTCTCACAAGATTGGCTGGCTTAGGAAGATACGTGCTGCCTTGGTTGACTTGGGTTTGGTGGGGCTGTGGAGTGATCCACTGACAATGACATTCCCTTCTAAGAGCTCCTTGAAAATGCTGTATTGGGAACATATTGATTTTAAGATCTGGAGCCAAGTCAATAGCTCCTGGATGACTAATTGGTTCTTAGTGACAAAAATTACTCCAGCCCTAGAAATTTACTGGGACCTGATTACCAAACCTAGTGACAGGAAATTATATTTTCAGCTACGAATAGGTTCCTTGCCACTCAGGTCACTGACTAGTAGCTGGTCAAATGCTGGTAATGATGCATGCCCTGTATGCGGCACACAGCCTGAATCGATTGGTCATTTCTTGTTTGTATGCCACGCTTATATTGTCCCAAGACGCATTTGGCTGTCTCCATTGTGTAGGGCTTTGGGCACTAAGAGTAGTATTGTGGCCTTGAGGATTTTACGTACTAATACCCTACCAATTATTTCCATTGGTCTTGCCAAATATCTGGGCTGGGCATGGTATCTAAGGAACAAATTGTTACGCCCTCTCTGTCATTCTTAATTGAGCTTTGTGTAATAGAGTTATGGAATACTTTTACTGTTTTAACTCCCCTTACTTTATATGATATTCTATCATCTAGTCGTCTGCCTTACTGTTTAATCCTTTTTTAATACCCATTTTAATATTTATTATATGATGTCTTTTATGATCCTGTTACATTTATTTTTGTGTTTTTAATGAATTGTAACTTTGTGATACTTGTGTCTTTTATGAATTTGAACTTTCGAATAAAGACTGATGATGATGACTAAAGGCCGACTAACCACTATCAATCCTATAAAAAAAATAACCATATTGTGATATGCAGACAAGAGATCACCTTTATGGCTTCGCATAAACGCCGGAAGAATTAGACCAAAGAGAAAACAGTGTTGAAGTTTATCATTTCTAAGAAACTTTTCAGAATGTGAGCTTCGCAGACCAACCATTTGAATTCTTACAGCAAATCAAAATATCCACTCGCATAGTGATAACCACACCTACCCATGCTACAGGTCTATCAACAAGCCCCAAAGTAAATTATACGGTGAATGTGCTAGCGTGTGCTCCCTGAGTGAAGACATCCACTTAGACAGTATCTTGGAAAGTTGTGCTTCTGAAGGTCACAACTGCCTTAAAGTAAACAGGCACTGTGCGTATGCCTGTTGTACTTAAGGTGTCTTGGGCTTTTCAATCTCCATATACTCACTCTATTGGGCTGCATCTTGCCTTACATCTCAACTGTATGTGCAGTGCGTGCTGAACACATGGCATATCCTCACTGCCCAACAACTACCTCCCAGACACCATTCTGGGGGTGTACCATGTGGAGAGGTACTCCAGAATATGCTTTTGTTCATAGTACTTAACTGCTCCTAAACTTTTTATTCCCTGCCTACCAATGGGACCCTGATTCAGCCTGAATCTTACATAAGTGTCTATCTTACCAGCACTGTGGGACTTCTATTTATATGTCCCATTGTAGTCATCTCAAGAGGTGGAGTTAGGGAATGCGCATCTAACAATTGTACTAAAAGTGGAGCTGGACCTTTCGTCATGTGTATACTGGTAATTCCCACTCCTATTTAATGTACAGCTGACTACTACCAGAGGGCAAAACATCACTAAAACAATTAAAGTGCTAGCAAATTAAACACGAATCAGGGTGTTTTGGGTTGGATAAATTCCCCAATTTAACTGAGTCAATGCCACTGTTATATGCTTAGAGAACAAGTTACTTACCTTCGGTAACGATGTATCTGTAAGAAACATTAGTTAGTTAGATTCCTCACCTTAGAATATCCCCAGGCGTCAGACTGGATCCGGAAGATTTTTCGTCAGCAATACCCCTTGCGCGTCGCTAGGCGACGTCTGCGGCTCCGCGTCAGTCGTTGGCGTCGTGCGCCGGAATGACGTCGGAGTACTTAGACGCCGCCCTCGCGCGCTGACGTCAGTTCTTGTACATAGCCTTCCGCGCCAGGAACGCAGAGCCATGCAAAGACCGACACTGGTGCCAAAAATAAAATCTAGGGGCCTGAAAAGGACAACCTTAACCCTAGATGTCAGTTCGCAGAACGGGGAGGATGGGTGGGTCGGTGAGGAATCTAACTAACTAATGTTTCTTACAGATACATCGTTACCGAAGGTAAGTAACTTGTTCATCTGAAAGAAACACGTTAGTTAGATTCCTCACCTTAGAATAGATACCCAAGCAATACCATCCCCGGTGGTGGGTCTGCGAACCAAGATCACACCAGAAAGTCCTGGATGACAGAACGGCCAAAGAAGCCATCCCTCCGGACTTGGCTGTCAAGACAGTAATGCCTGGCAAACGTGTGTAGCGAAGCCCACGTCGCCGCTTGACAAATGTCCTGCAAAGGGACACCCCGTCCCAAAGCAGTAGTAGCCGCTGTGGCCCGAGTGGAGTGGGCGCGCAGCCCAACAGGAGGGTCCTTTTTTGCCAAAGAGTAACAAATTTTGATGCACAAAACGACCCACCGAGAGATGGTCCGTTTGTGCACAGCTTTCCCCTTCTTAGCACCCACGTATCCAACGAAAAGTTGGTCGTCCACCCGGAACTGCTTTGTGCGGTCCAAATAAAAGGAGAGCGCACGTTTTGGGTCCAGACGGTGGAGCCTCTCTTCCTCTTTGGAAGGATGCGGAGGCGGAAAGAAGGTGGGCAAGGTGACAGACTGCCCAAGATGAAATGGAGTCACCACTTTCGGAAGAAAGGAGGGACGAGGCCGAAGGACCACCTTGTCCGGATGAACAGACAGAAAAGGAGGCTTTGATGATAAAGGCTGGAGCTCACTCACCCGTCTAGCCGAGGTGATGGCTACCAGAAAAGCAGTCTTAAGCGTCAGCAGACGAAGAGGACAAGTATGAAGAGGCTCAAAGGGAGCACACATTAGAAAAGTGAGAACAAGATTCAAGCCCCACTGAGGCATTACAAAAGGGACAGGAGGGAACGTGTGAGTAATGCCTTTTAGAAAGCGTGTAACCACAGGGGACTTGAAAAGAGAAGGCTGATCAGGAAGCCGCAAGAAGGCAGAGATGGCAGCAAGATAACCTTTCAGGGTGCCCAGGGCAGAGCCCTGCCGGGCCAGAGAAAGAAGAAAGAGGAGAACCTCAGAAAGAGGGGCGGAAAGGGGATCCACAGCCTTTGCTGTGCACCATGCCACAAATTTGTTCCACCGGCAGGCGTATACCGTCTTTGTGGAGGGACGCCTGGCTGCCAGAATGATATCACAGACTTCAGGAGGCAAGTCAAATGGCATCAACTGCCGCCGCTCAATCTCCACGCATGGAGTTGGAGGCTGGACAGGTTCGGGTGGAGGACCGTCCCCTGCTGCTGCGACAGAAGATCCTCCCGAAGGGGCAGACGTATCGGAGGATCGGTCAACATACTGAGTAGCTCGGGATACCAGTACCTTCGTGCCCAATCCGGAGCCACCAAGATGACTTGGGCCCGGTCGTGCCTGATCTTCTTCAGCACTCTGGGCAGAAGCGGTATAGGCGGAAAGGCGTACAACAGACCGCAACTCCACTCGCGACGAAAAGCGTCGCCGAGCGAGTGCCGCCTTGGAAATTCCAACGCGCAGAACTGCTGACATTGCGCGTTCTCTTCGGTGGCGAATAGATCTAACCAAGGCTCTCCCCACTGCTGAAAGAGACCTTGCGCCACTTCGGAGTTCAGACGCCATTCGTGATCCATCATGCACCGGCGGCTGAGTTTGTCTGCTCTGGCGTTCAGAGAGCCCGCCAGATGTTGAACCACTAGGGTGACGCCCTGGTGTTCCAGCCACGTCCAGAGGCGCAGGGCCTCCTGACAAAGGGTCCACGACCCCACCCCGCCCTGTTTGTTGCAATACCACATGGCGGTGGTGTTGTCCGTGAACACCTGCACGACACTACCCCCTGAGCCAAAGTCAACATCTTGAACCTTTCCTTCCGGAGGAAGGCATTGACGTTCCGGAGGTCCAAGATAGGGCGTAGGCCCCCTTTGCCCTTCTAGGGAACCAGAAAGTAGTGGGAATAACAATCACGACCTACTTCTGGACTCGGAACGCGCTCGACGGCCCCCTTGGCCAAGAGGGCCGAAACTTCCTCGTGGAGAAGATTCAAATGATCCCCCGAGATACGGTGGTGCTGCGGTGGCATGGCTGGAGGGGTCGTCTCGAAGGGGAGGGAGTAGCCCCTTCGGACGATTTGCAGCACCCACCTGTCCGATGTGATGGACCGCCAGTGGAGCAGGTGATGGCGAACTCTGCCGCCCACTGGCGTGGAATGGGCCTGAAAGCTCGGACTAGGAAGGCTTTGAGGCGGATGCTGCCGGGGTGGATGTGGGCTGACCTCGTCGTCCTCCAGAACCGCCTCGGCGGAAACCACGCCCGCGACCGCGCGCAGGTTGGTTCTGCGGCTGGTGGCTAGGCGCACGTGAGGAGGCACCCCTTCCTTGGCCACGAAAGGGGCGAAAAGCGGAAGATTGCGACCGCGGGGCCGAGAGGCCCAAGGACTTGGCCGTAGCCCGGGAGTCCTTAAAGCGGTTCAGCGCACTGTCCGCTTTCTCGCCAAACAGGCGAGTGCCATCAAACGGCATGTCCATGAGAGTGCTCTGGACATCGCCCGAAAATGACGTGGACCGCAGCCAGGCGTGACGTCTAAGCGCCACTGTGGTGGAAATGGCCCTACCCAGCGAGTCCGTGGTGTCAAGCCCACAACTTATAGCATGTCGCGCGGCATCCCTCCCATCGGCCAGAGCCTGGGTAAGTCGTGTCCGGACCTCCTCCGGACACAGGGGCAGCGCGTCCTCCACCGCATCCCACAGAGAGTGGGAATAACGGTCCAAGAGACAAGCGGTGTTCAAAGAACGCAGGCCCAAACTAAGGGAAGAGAACAGCTTCTTGCCGAACTGTTCTAGTCTCTTGGAATCCCGGTCCGGCGGGGCGGTCGGGAAAGAGGATTGGGAGGTGGAGGCCTGGATAACCAGGCTCTCAGGGGTAGGGTGTTGGGACAGAAAACTGGGGTCGCCCGGAGCAGGGCGGTGGCGCCTGGCGACGTTCCTGTCTACAGGAGGAACTGTGGAGGGCTGGGACCAGGTGCCCTGCAGAACGTCAATGAGGGCCTCATTGAATTGCAGCAGAGGCTCAGTGGAGCTTGCTGCAGACTGAAGCACCTCAGTAAGGACGTTAGTCCTCACAGCCACGGCAGGCAGCTCGAGCCCAAGGGCTGCGACCGCCTTGCGCAGCACCACAGAGAAAGCAGCGCCCTCCTCCGAAGCCACAGTCGGAGGAGAGATGAATCCAGTGTCTGGAGAGGTATCCAGGCCACTGGCCTCCCCCAGTTCATCTGCCCAGTCCTGTGACAGTTGAGCCTGAGCGGCCATAGGATCCTCGGATCCCTCCCAGTTGTCCCCATCATCCGACTCCTGGTATAGAGGAGAAAGTAACGGAGCCGGGCGGTAGACATAATGCGTCTCTAGCGGCGCCGATCTCGGCGTCCATCGACGCCGGGCCCGGAGTGGGACTGAACTGAGGCCCGACGTCGAGCGGAGTCGACGTCGGCGTCGGGGGTGGTACCGGTGTCGACGCCGGCGGAGGAGGCGTGACGAGGTCGACCGGCGTCGACGGGGACTCGAGAACGGGTCCCTCGGGCGCTTGCGGCGTCGAGGCCGGAGCCGTCAACGGCGCCGGGGCCGGAGCCACCGGCAGGCAAGGCAGCCCAGTCGGGTCCGCGGGGCCCGAAGGCGCACCAGCGGGCGCCGACGGCGGAGCCAGGTTCCTCATGGCCGAGAGGAAGGCACTGACTTCCGCCCACGTCGCGTTAGTCCCAGGGACCGGAGGGTATGGGGACGTGCGCGGCACCTGCGGCTCCGCCGGAGCCGCGGGGGTGGAACCACCCTGACCCTCGGCCGAGTCGCTCGACCGGCTAGGGGAGTCCGAAGAGCGGTGTCGCCTCTTGGACTTCTTGGAATGCTTCGACTTACCCGAAGACTTGGATCCCGACGACCGATGGTGACGTCGGCTGCGGCTCCGCGACCGATCCTTGGACCTCCTCCTGGACCGGGATCGAGAGGCGCGCGGAGCCGAGTGGCGAATTTCGAGAAGCTTACGGGACCGCTCCCGTCTAGCCTTCGAGGTCAGGGCCTTGCAGTCCGAACACGACTCCGCGTCGTGATCGAGGCCCAAGCAGTAAAGGCACCGGCGGTGATGGTCCGTAACCGACATCAATCGGTTACAGTCCGTACAGGCTTTAAACCCAGGCATCCTACCGGCACCGGTGTCGAGACACGATCAAAAAGGATCAAAAAAGACTAACAGGGGTAGCTCTCCCGGATCGGCGCTTACTGGCGCGGAAAAAAGAAGAACTGAAGTCAGCGCGCGAGGGCGGCGTCTAAGTACTCCGACGACGTCATTCCGGCACACGACGCCGACGACGGACACGGAGCCGCAGACGACGCCTAGCGACGCGCAAGGGGTATTGCTGACGAAAAATCTTCCGGATCCAGTCTGACGCCTGGGGATATTCTAAGGTGAGGAATCTAACTAACGTGTTTCTTTCAGATTCTACAGTCAATCGACAGTGAACAATGTCTCTGAAATACATTATCTGATTCTCTCAATTTCCTTGCACTTACTTCTTAATGTTGTCTTTTTCAAAATCAACCTCAGCCACATGTTAGATGTATTTGTACCTGTGAGTTTTAGTATGCCATGTGGTGACCGTACCACGCAGCAGTGAAGGTTGGTAGTGTGGGGGATTATGGTAGCAGTGTGAGAGAGAGAGCGGAAGGATGGCCATTGTTTAAACAATGAGATTAAAATCACACTACAAATAAAACCGACTGAATCTTTTTCCATAGATGGCTAATCATCTACTGCAAAGAGGCTAACCAAATGTTTTGCTCTTTTTTATTTGTATAAAATTAGTGGATAGGGGCGCTACTCCAGTGAGAAATACTCTGCATATTATTGTTGCCTAAACTTCCTACGTATCCCATAATTCCCCTAGACTAGTTAGTTGATAAAACCACTATGTGATCCCTTTATCCTTTGTATTCACTGGTGTAGCTACACACACTGGATCCCATATTCCTTTCTCTTGGAAATATTATTTTAAAATGTTGTGCCAGAAGATCTGTATCAAACTCTTTCAGAGTTCAGCCCCTGGGAGTGTGCCCATTAGGTTTTTACCTAATCTGAGGCAGGCCATTATGGACGTTTGGAGGAATAAACCCAATGATTCTACTAATAATGATCTAATTTCACTAAACAACCCACCTATGTCAGATAATCCAGAGCACTGCACCTTTAATCTAAAATTACACAAATTGAATCGCCCTTGTGAACTATCTTCCATGATGAAACGCTGCCTTAAACCTCTCATTCCAGCCCAATTCATCCCTGCCGTGGCTAGGTGATATAAATGATACCTTCTTCTCTAACAAAGTAAAACAATATTGGTTGACCTGGTCAGCTCCAATGCATTTTTTTCCCAAGTTCTATATTGGAGACTTTATTGAGAATCCATGAAGCGATTTGCATTTATTGATAAGCCAATTCTTGTTTTTTTAGGTCTTGCATGCGCTGGCTCAGGCGAGACATTTAGTGAGTGGGCTTTAGAAATCCGACCACAAGCTTTTGCTTGTGGCCTAAAGCTTGTGGTTACACGCGCGGGCACGCGCACAGCCGCCATCTGCCTTTCCTATCTCTTCCTCATTAAGCAAATTGTTCAAGCGCATCGCTCGCGGACTTCAAGGCTCAAGCCCGCCCAGCTGCAAGAGTTGTCTTGTGTGTGTGCACTCCCCCACCCCTCCCACTTGTTTTGCAACCTCCGTCTGCTTTGATCAGCCTATTCCTCTGTGTGGCGAGCAGGGCCGGCTGAATGCATTTTTGTGATAAGTTGCGCGCACACAACTCCCGGGCTCGTTTTCACAAGCATCTGCTGTGAATTGTTTGCAGACCGCTTCCCTCCGTCTGCTTTGTTCAGCCTATTCCTCTGTGTGGCGAGCAGGGACAGCTGAATGCGTGTGTTTTAGCGCTTGTTTTTGTGGCTATTGAGTACTCCGTACTAGTATATCTGCTGGCAGTCTTCTCTCCTCCCCGGGATGTTAACCGACCACCCGCCTCCGTTGTTTTTAAGAAACCCCCTGCTGCTACTTTTAAGAAACCCCCACCGCTGCTTTTAAGAAACCCCCCGCCGCTGCTTTTAACCCACCATGTCTTCCTCCCTGCTCTCTAATGTTTTACCCACCCCCTGCTTCAGCATCTCCCATGCCCTCACTCCAGTCCCTGAAGGCGCCCCTCCCCCTCCCTCACCACAGAGCGCATCTGGTATGTTGGTCCCTTCGACTCCACTCTGCTGGCCGCCATTTCCGCCCTTCCTCCCTTTCACACTAGGCGCCTGCACTTTGCTCCTCCCCCACCACAGAGCGCGTCTCGTATTTTGGTCCCTTCGACTCCACTCTGCTGGCCGCCATGTCCATCCTTCCTCCCTCTCACACTCGCCGCCTGCACTTTTCTTTTACAAGTCATTACTGTTGCTGTGTTAGTTCAGTTAAAAATGCATGTTTATGGCCAATGACAGTCAGATCTGAACCAACCCACTGCCCTTCCTGGACCGTCTTGCTTTTGACCTTCACATACATTTTGATCTGACCATATTTCATGTTTTCAGAGTCGCATATCGCTGCAAAGGACCTAAGTACAGCAGCGTACTTGGGAAAATGATGTGGCATATAGGCATGAGCTGGCGTCAGCTCACCATCTTGTAATTCTGGGCAAATCACTTAATCTTCCCATTACTACAAAAAAGTTGACCCTTTGTAATGTAATCTGGAGCTCAAGTAAAGTGCTCCAATGCCCTTAGGCCAAAATTACACTATATAAAACTGCAAAAAATACATTCTCTTCTATTGATTTCCCATCTTCTGGCTTCAGTGAGTAGAATTTGTATCTTTCTATTACAGGTATGACTTTCCTTTCATATGACATTTGACTGCATAATCAAATACATATAATTCTCCCAGCGGATACAAAGGTACCTGAATCGTTCTGAGTCATTCACAGCCATGGCTTTCCTAGAGATAACTTTCTCTAATGAAAATACCTTTCACCCTCCAATACTTCCAAATGAGCTAGGAAAACCTCAAACATACTCCTCTCCATGAGATGTTCACCGATAGATGGTAGACCTATAGGAAGAATGTTGGACATATTTAAGGGTGTCAGCATAGAATCCTCTTAAGAGCCGGTATCAAAGTGGTAGAACTAAATGAAATATGTTGTGTTGTTTGATGGTCGTGACGTGTGCACAATCATAGTTCACTCACCAGCTCTGTTCTTTTGTAGTAATTCGGGTCTGCCACTAAGTGGCGCACTAAGGTTGCGCCTTATTTCGTATTACGGAAGTGCCAGTGTTTTATCTGAAACACTCCCTGGGAACAGCTGCACCTGGCTCTGAAGGAACTTTAACCCTTCACCTTTCACCATCCCTCTGGCTTCTGCTCTGTCTGGCCACACTACACAGTGTGCGTGGCTCAAACACAAGCTGTTTTCTTCCACAGCCGCACATGCACATTCCAGGAGGGGTGTTCCCACATCTGCAATGGATTGGTCCTCTCTGTGCTGGCACAGAGCGTGCACAAGTCAGTGCCAGGGCACTACAATAACAAGCATTGGCATTGCCAATAGGTCTCGCTTTAGGGACCTTATAAGTATATAGTTATGCCGCACACTATCCTTGGTGCAACAACATCAACTGTTGCATGGCTAAACACTTATAAGGTACAAGGTTTAGCCATGCAACAGCTGATGTTGTTGCACCAAGGATATTGTGCTGCATAACTAAATACTTATAAGATCCCAAAAGCTAGACCTATTGGCTATGCCAATGCTTGTTGTAAAAAGCCACATAGTTGGCTTCAGTGTGATGGAGCTTGATCGTTTAAAATAATCAGCCTTGATCAAATCCTGCTCATTGGGTGTGATACTAATATCTACTTAAAAAACATGCCTAACAGAGTGTCTCGTGAATATGTGAAAATGTTAAACTGCAACGTAAAAGCATACGGAAGTGTTTAAAACTGCATCATAAAAGCATGCAGAAGCATCACAAACTGGTTTGAGATTAAGTCATTCATGACAGCGAGAGAAACTTACTAATGTGCTGTAATAATAAAGTGAAAAGTATTAATGCAAACTATAGTTTACCAAAATATGATTATGAAAACACTTCAGTGAAAATAAATTTTACCCACTGAGACGTACATTGACCTGACTTACTGGATCCCCAGGAGGCAACGCAACCATGGACATTTAATGACATGTTCTCTCCATGTGTTGAATAGAGTATGCCTTTCAAACTGGGTGAAATATGTGTGTGAGGTATGAATGCGTGAGCGTGGCAAGTTAGGATGTGATGTTGTGTGAGTTAGTTGTGGGGTGAGGAAGATTATAGTATAGGGGTTTCTTTATACAAATAAGTTTTACTATCTACTAAATCATGAAATATTGAAGTACAGTTATACCCAACAAAAATTCTCTTCTGCATAAAAAAACAAAAAAAAGAAACGTCAATTTATTTTGAAAATGATTTTTACTCTTTGAAAAAAAATGGTAAAAAACAGAAATTATATGAATAAGCACTGTTTATTTGATGTATGAACATAGCAAAGGGACCGCCCAAGGAGCTTATCTAGCCGCTATTGAAGAAATACAGGTCAAGTGGGATTGCTCTTCGAGCATTCGTTTCAGGCTTTTGTTCTCCCCCCTTCTCCCAGACCTACATTATAATTTTTAGAGGGTACCTTTTGTAGATTACATAAATATACTTTCTCCAGAGGTTGAGAATGCATCTCAGAATCTCTCCATCTTATCAGTGAAAATATGCTCAGTTGTGCCACTGCCTCAGCTCAGCGTTGGGCACCCCTCAAATAAAATTGCATAGCTCACCTATTCTAAAATATTTAAAGGTTTAGGAGGAATCTAAAGGAGCAGTGCCCATCCTGTACACAATTGCTATAGATTTCATGTTCTTCAAAATCACAGTCTGCAACTCTCAATTCAGTTTTTGGAAGACGATTGAAGAGATGTCCTAGAAAGCCACTGACTGGCTTCAGAGAAGTGCATTTGAAATTTGGCTACATCAGGATCCTCTTGGAGCGGCACTGTCGCCCATTTAAGTTGAAAAGAGTAGGGCTCAGCAGGTCTCAGTTTATCGGAGGTGTAAATCGCTTGTGATATTATTCACATCCTGTGAGAGTGACACTTGTTATCAAGATCTGGGATGAACTAAGCGACTTCGATGTTGTTCATGCCGCCTTCATGGTTAAAACTATGTTGTGTCCCAAAGTAAGCACTTGTACACTCTGTAGTGTGGATATTTTCTATTTATTTGTTGCCTTAACCTATGGTGATAACACACAAAAAAAGAAAAAAATCCGGGTTGGCGGGAGTTGCTCCTGTAATTCACTGGTTCCAGGAAGGTCGGGAGGGGCGGGGATTTCCAGTCGGTAGTCCGGAGACATTTATTTATTTTATTTATTTATTTTGCACATTTATAGAGCGCTCTGATACCCGGAGGTGTCCTGGCGCTAGAAAGATAGACTGGTATGTTGAAGCGTGCTTACTGAGTGAAGAGCCATGTTTTTAGACCTCTTCTAAAGGCCATCAGATTCTGGATTTGTCTGAGCGCAAGTGGAAGTTTATTCCAGGCCTCCGCGGCCCCGAGAGAAAAACTCCTGCCTCCCCAGCGAGCTCTTTTAATTCTGGGGACCGTGACCAAAGCCAGTTGTCCTGACCTCAGAGTTCTTGCTGGTTTATGCCAACAGAAAAGAGATTTCAAGTGTCTGGGTCCCGAATCGTGGAGGGCCTTAAAGACCATGCAAACTGCCTTGAAAATGATTCTTTTACGGACCGGCAGCCAATGAAGCTTGACCAGCTCCTGAGATACCGAGGCAAATTTGGGTGTGTCAGTGATTAGGCGAGCAGCTGCATTTTGCAGAAGCTGAAGTTTACTTAATATGCTCTGCTGGGCGTTTAACATCAGGCTGTTACAGTAGTCTAGGCGTGATAGCACTAGACCCGTAACTATTGTTTTCCTGTGTTTCTTCTCGAGATAGGGTAATATTTTCCTGATGGTTTTGAGTATGAAATGGAGGGAGGAGGAAAGAGTGCTCACCTGGGCTTTAAAGGTCAGGGAGGTGTCCACCAGAATACCGAGATTTTTCACTTTGTCCACCGGATCTGGAAGAGGTCCCATTTCGTCTGGCCACCATCTCGGGGACCAAAAGTTGTCTCTGTCACCAAAGAGCAGAACCTCTGTTTTTGAGGAGTTCAGCTTGAGGCAACTCTGTGCCATCCAGCGGCCAACTTCAAGCATACAGTTTCTGAATCTATCGGCGGTGTTTTCTGTATTACCGGGAAGGAGGGACACCACAATCTGTGTGTCGTCGGTGTAAGCCGTGAGTTGAAAGCCGAAGGATCGAATCACCGGGGCAAGGGTGGACACATATACATTAAAAAGGGTTGGGCTTAGCGAAGACCCCTGGGGAACTCCGCAAGGAAGCACAAAGGAGTGAGATTCGTGGCTGCCCAGCGCCACTGTCTGGGATCTGTCAGACAGGAAGGCTTGTAAGATTTTTAAAGCCTTTCCCTGAATTCCACAGGCCCTCAACCGGTCCACCAATAGCTTATGGTGGACCGTGTCGAAGGCCGCAGAGAGGTCCAATAGGATCAGAGCTGCTCTGCCCCCTGTATCCATCACCTGCCTAATGTCTTCCATGGATTTGATCAGGGCGGATTCCGTGCTGTGCCCCTCTCGAAAGCCGTGTTGGGAGGAATCCAGTACATCCGCAGATTTTAGGAAGGCGCTGAGTTGTGCGTTCAAGTAACCTTCTATTATTTTGGCCGGGAGGGGGAGTCTGGCAATCGGGCGATAATTGTTCATCTCCGTGATATCAAGATTGGGTTTTTTGAGCAGGGGTAAGATGGAGGCTTGCTTCCAGCTAGAGGGATATTCCCCTTTCTCCAACATCTGATTGAAGAGGGGAGTAAGACCCCTGGCAATTGCATCTGGTGCAAGTTTAGTTATTGTTGTGAGGCAGGGGTCATGAGGGGAGCCTGATTTAATTTTTAGTAGGCGACTTCTCACTTCTTTTTCCGTGATGGGCGGGAAGTATAGAAGCGTGAGTTCAGGTCTGGCGGGAACGGGAGCCTCCCTCGGGGAAGAAGTCATCACTATACTATCTAAGGGGAGAAAGATGTTTTCCACCTTATCACGAAAGAAGGTAGCCAAACTTTCGCAGAGTGAGAGGCTTGCTGGAATTTCAATGGGTTTGGGGTTTGCTAGGGAAGCGACCGTGAGGAAGAGTTCTTTAGGGGTATTGGTAGCATCTTCTATCTGTCTCGTGAGAAAGGCTTTTTTCGCTTGAAGGATGGATTCCTTGTAGCGTCTTTGTTCCGAATTAAGCGTTTTTTTGTCAGCTTCTCTATAGTGCATGCGCCAGATTTTTTCAAGTTTTTTGCACCTTATTTTGTGTTCCCTTATTTGATCTGTGAGCCACGGTGCGGCAGGCTTGGCCCGAGTGGAGTGGATGGTTTTAGGGGGGGCTAAGAGTAGACAAGCCCGGTCCAGCCAGGAGGTATAGGTCTTAGCTGCTTCCTCCACATTGTTCGGAAGGGGGGGTAATGTAGTGTTTAATGTGTTATCTAGCGAGTCCCCTGTGATGTTTTTCCATTTTCTCACTTGTTTCGGGGTGTTTCTCTTGTTAACTGGTTTTTCATAAGTGGTGAGAGGAATAGAGAAGTGGATTGCTGAATGGTCAGACCAGAAAACTGGTAGAACCAAGGAGACTTTCAAGTTGAGCTGATTAGAGAAAATCCCGTCTAGGGTGTGTCCTGCTCTATGAGTAGGATCCATTACTAGCTGTGGCATGTCGATCCCAGCCAATAGGTCGATAAGTTCCTGGGTGTCAGGAGATGTTTTGCTTTCCAGATGGAAATTGAAATCACCCAGAAGAGTGAATCTTTGGGAGCCGGCTACTGCTTCTAGTAAGACATCCAGGAAGTTGCGGAGAGGAATAAAACACAAAACAAACAAGCCAGGGGTCAGTGGACAATATTCAATTCTCGGAGTAGAGGAAGGGGAACGTGAGGGATCACCGAGCGTAGCCAGCAAGTGGAAACCAGAGGAGAAAATGATAAGCGGAGTCCACCCCACAGAATTACCCGTTCCGTCCCCGTGACTTTGTGAGCCGCTGTATACGATAACGTGCCTGCTCCAGCCTCCCTCCTCCTGGAGTGTGGCGGGGCGTAGCGCGGTGCTGTTGTCCTCCGGGCATGTATCCGCGATCAGGGACCTCTGGTGGGATGTCAGGATCACCAGCAAGCGTGCCGTCTTCAGAGAGCTCCTTCTGCGTCTTCTTCTCTTCCTCGTTCTCTCCTGATGGCTCCTCGGGGTACGCGCCTGTACTATCGCCCACTTCCTTTTTCTTCTTGCCGGCCTCTTCCGATAGGAAACTCGAGGATGACGTCAGGCCTCTCGACTCCTCCTCTTGCACCCTCCACAAAAAATTAAAGGGACCGTCCTCGTCCCGGACCTGTAGTACCAGGATATTGGCGTCAGCGAGGGTCCCCGAGTCCTGTCCCCCAGGATCCTCCCGACAAACTACTACACTGCATAACACTTCTGACGTCCCATCTTTGGCCTTCCAAATCAGACAATTTTTCTCTGCACCCCAAGCCGAGGTTAAGATAAGCTTCCTGAGATACTGGAGAATGAAAACATTACAGACGATAGATAACAGGCTAAAAGATATTTTTTACATGGCCTCATTTTGAAAAATTGATTTATAATCTGAAAGGTCATCTGTCAGAATATGAAGAAGATTGGGTGAGGTTTACGGATTCTTAGGAAGAACTTGGCTACGCCTGGACCCTTCTACACTACTCAACATTCTAGGGTGCGATATTCCCTGAACAGATGCTTAGGTCATGCAGATCACAGCATGGAGGACGTATTGCTGTGTGCTCAGGTTTCACAGTCGACGTTATGGAATGTTTACAGACCATTCTCTGAAAATCATGTGTACTCCTAGGCACAGTAATCCTGTATAGTCTCACTTTGTTGATTGAGAATCACAGGTGACAGAGATTTGGGGCACTGAATCACAATTGTACAAATCATTGAGAAAGCTCCAGGCATTGGCTCTAATATTCCAGGTGAAAGAAGTGTATGTGATAACTGAAGATTCTAGTAGAAACCATATCTTGATCACTCAGTGGTGGAGGGGTTGGGTAAAAGTTTTACATTTCCCTTTTTCTGAGGTGGGACAGTTTTAGATTATGTGGAGGTGGCATGGAGGACTGAGAAGCAAGAGGGGTACAGCTGTTACCTATTGGTTGAAGTTGTATGGTTTATTTGTTGCTGGGCCATCAAATTAACATGGAGCTGTGGTGCTTTCTTTGAATAGGACTAAATTTCCTGTTTGGTGTTCTTTGGCAAGTCAAAGTATAGACCACGCGCACAGTCAGTACTTTGAACTAAACGAAGACGAGCACCTCGGCCCGGTCAATGAAAATAATGTAGTGAAAACCTACTACAACGTCAATCTTCCTGATGGACAGTATATTCTACAGCATAATCTCTACCCTTATGGTCTCAGCTTTAAAATGGAGTTGTGTCATGATATCAAAAAGGCCCAGACATTTCACTTCAGTCAAGATGCTTTAACATGCTTAAGCAAAAGAAGCAATTTAACATTCTTGACACTTTCTGGGATTGGATTCCAAAGCCACTTGCCAGAACGATTCTGATAGAAATTGAGCTATGCAGTCTGTCCGAGCAGGAACCACAATCCTAGTCACAGTAAGTCACAACACACCCTAAATTATCTTGTGCTCACCCTCTGATAGATTGCCTATTTAGTTAAGCCTAGCTGATCTGTGCCAATGTGTAACACATCAAACAGTAACACAGTGAAAACATCACAAAAAGACTCCACGCCAGTTTACAGAAATAGAGCATAATTTTATAAATAAAACAAGACCAAAATGACAAAACTCCAAGCGGTAGAAGTTGAAATATTAATTTTTAAAGATAACATGCAAAAGCACAGCTTAGAAGCAGTAAGTGCTTAAAGAGTTAATTGGTTGTGCTGGACCAGGACAAAATCAAGAGATCAGGCTGACCGCGAAGAAGTGAGGACTGGATACAGGATACATGCAGGGCCTGCTGAGTAAAAGTGCCTTGATCCTGGTCGCAAACACCTAGATGCGGGGATGCAGCAGAGCGATGTGTCATGATCCCCATGCATTTGAGGTGATCCACCAAATTTCTCCACCCAATGGTGGTGATGTGTTGGTTCTATGAGCGAGGCACTAGGCCAGAGGTGCGGTGGTTCCAAAAGCGATGCTCCAGTTTTCTCCATGCTGCAGAGGAGAGGTGTCGATCTTCTCCACGCAGTGGCGGCAATGCTTTGGTTCTAAAGTGACACCTCCGGAGGCGATGCAGCAGTTCCAAGTGCAATCTGTCGATCTGGTTCCTGCAACGGCACTGATGCGTCGGATCCAATCGGCGCAACACTGTCAATGCATGGGTTCTGGTTGAGCCAGCACTTTATACTCACTTCCAAGGGGCCAGGACTGGGTTGGCACCACTTGGCAGAGCAGGATTTGCAGCAAGCAAGGTCTAGGTTCTGTTGGTATGGTGAAGAAAAGTCTTTGCTATCCCTGAGACTTCAGAACAGGAGACAAGCCAACAAGTCCTTGGATATACTAAAGTTCTGGGATGTAGATATGCAGGTCAAATCCTTCTCACTCTCAGGCATGAGGACAGGAGGCAGCAGGCCAGCACAACAAAGCAGTCCAAGTAGAGTGGCAGTCTCTCCAGCAGCACAGCAGTCCTTCTTCCTGGTCGAATGTCCTCAGTTCCAGAAGTGTTCAGAGTTGGAAGTGTCAGAGTACTTATATCCATTTGAGCCTTTGAAGTGGGTGAGACGCCAAAGAGATGCCTTTGAAGTGCACAAGTCCCTGCCTTTCATGCCCTGGCTCCACACTCACTACAGGAGGTATCCAGCCGTTTGTGTGGGCGACAGGACACAGCCCTTTCAGGTGTATCAGCTCCACCCTTACATCCAAGTCTTCCTTACAGCCGAAGACTAAAACAAGTTGCCTCTGAATTTACATTTTCTAAAAAGTCACTGTATCCTTAGGAAAAACGTTCATATCTTAACCCCTTGTGTGCGCACGACGGCTCCCGGCCGTCGTGCATTACGGTGGGCGTGTGCGCACGACGGCCGGGAGCCGTCGTGACCGTAAACGCCGTTTATTTCTCTCGCACAGCGGGAGAAATAAACCCGCACGCAAGGGGTTAATTGATTCCCAAATAAGTTTGGTGCCCTGCATTAACTACTTTATCCGTTAATCCGCCGTGCCAAGCCGAATTTCTGGGTGACAAAACGCACTATAATTTCACTAACGTACCGAAACTATTGGTTAAGTTCAAAACCTTTTGTTAAGCACACTGGGCTATTCAGAGGAAGGCATGCAGTTCTTAACACGTTGACTATACATAATGTTTAAGGCAATCAGCTCCGCAGCACTTCAAGTGCCCCCAAAAATTTAAAAACTCAGGGCTGGAGGTGAATATTCATGGTAGAACTCCCAAAAGTGTGGAATGTTCTTGAGTTATTTAAGAAGACTAGTTCTTCTGGAAACAATAAAAACACAATCTTTCTCCCAGTATAATTTTCAACCTTAAACTGCCATTAAATTACTTCATTTAACTTCCATTATTATTACACAGAGATTCTCAGAGCCAAGAGAAATTACACTGGGCACAACCACGATTTGAAGAAAAAATAAATATAGAGCACTGATTTCCAGATGAGCAGATTAACTAGGATTGCAAGTCAAAAGTCTAATTGTGGCAATAAACTGGCTTTGAGAGCCTGAGAAACAATACCAAACAAAACAAACCTTTACACAGCTACTCATGTTTCTAAGCATATTCCTTGAGAATATTTTCAGATGTTTTATTTCAGATGGCCTTTCATTTCATCAAACCTTTTATCAAAACTACTAAACATCTATCGTTTGTTTCAACAGTAGTGGAAATAGTACCAAACACTAAATAAAAAGTCGAACAGCTTGAAACTCTCATTTGAATGGATGAGCTTAATTTGGTAATTTAAATTGAAAGGGTGACTTTAACATGTGGTGACAGAAAATGCTTTTAAGTCTTCTGACATAAGTTGGTGATGGACAACATCTTGCTGTCAATGTTTAGTAATCTGTAGAAAATGTTGGTACCATGCAAACAAGACTCAATAGATCAATGGACTTAAGAATCATGACAGCAAGAATAAGCCACTTCTGTGTTCAAACTAGAGGTGTGCAAAATTAACAAAATAAAAAGTTGATCGTATAACCTTAGTCTCACAAACATTATACAAAACTACAAATACTTTGTGAAAAATCGTTGACTGGACATACCTCGCATTTGAAAGCCACATGGTATTCAAGCAGAAGGCTGGTTTGAGAAAAAACTGCCTCCTGGTAGACATTCTTTATTCAAACCAGTCTGGTTAAGGCTACAATCAAATACAGGTTTGTATTATGTGAATTGTTAACATTTTGCACGTTTTTCTTCATAGGAAAAAAAATCCCAAATCACAAAATACAAAATCTGCGTAACAGCAATGGAGCAAAGTCCTACTTTAAAGATAAGATTGCTCATCTTTGCTGGATCAATCATCAAATTGGTCAGTCGTTCAACACTGCAGTCAGGATACCATATTCAGAATAAAAGGGAAATGAATAAAGAGAGTCTCTTTAGAAAAACTCAATAGATTAATCATGAAATAAACTTCACAACAAAACACAGCTACCTCATGAGCTAAATCGAATTTAGCCAATACACTCACCTATTTTAACCTTTGCTGCTTCAATCTCTGCCTGCTGCTTACTTTGGAGCAGCTCTTGTTCTCGCTCATGAATTCCTTTGCCAATCTTTTTGTTTTCTTCTTTCTGGTTATTAATCACTTTGAGAAGTTCCTCATTTTTACCCTGGAGAAGCTCCAAGCTTTTTTGAGATTGACTTAGTTGACTTTGGAGGGTTATGTTCATTGACTGGAGAGAAATCACTGCCATGAAAAAATGGAAATGTAAGCCAAACAACCTTAACTTCCAAGCATGGAACTGTGTTCAACAATATAAAAGCCTGGACATTAAACAGCATTGTTAAGATCTTTATTTAAATGGAGCTGAAGGTACCAAACTAATGAGGAAACTGAATAGTTCTCAAATAAGGAATCCACCATCAGATCTAGATGTACACGGAGCATATGCAAATAAAGGAATGTAACTTACTGGAAAGTATACATGTTGTTAGGTGCTGCATTAGCCCATATGTGATGTTAACTAGTTCTTTAATGTGCCATGAAGATTTAGAAAAGCCTTACATCTTCAATCTTGGACACCATTATGGGAAAAAGTATTTTCAACAATAAGCCTTGCAGTAAACATGTCTTTTAATTATTTTAACATTCTAGGACATGTAACTCATTTGAAACAATGCACTTACTATTAACAACGGGAACTAATCAGATCCAGGCGGCTACAGGAGGGTTTTTAAAATCTATGTGAAAGTGTATTAAGTTCTTAATTAAGTCCGTTTTGCAATGAATTTCAATTATTGAATTTATGGTAATTTCTATGCCATTTATGAATTATAAATTATTTTGAAAATTGTGTCTTTTTTTATCAAAGCAAATTGGTTGCAGTATGACTGAATGGCCTTACAATAACAAATATGAATACACAGAAGCAATTTTTTTGAGCCGTGAAGGAATATCTGTAACTCTGAAACACACATGCTTTAAGCTAGCCGAACTGATGAAATGACCGCATGGAATATGAAATGGCATCCTGGTTTAAAAGACCATGTAAATCAGCACCATAATACCCAAGAATCTAAGTATTTTCCCAATTAACCTATGAATGGGCCTGAATAAATGATCCAAAATATATGTTCCACAGTGAATAAAAGGAACATGGACTACACTGAAAAATCCCTGGAGAACTTTGTCATCCATCCAGAAACGCAGAAAGTAGTCAATGTGCGGCGTTTGTGTGCTCCTTCTCCCAATGAATGGCAAATCAATGAAAGGAGGAATATGATGGTAAAAAAACACAGATCACCAACCAGAGAATAAATGTAAAAACAAGGGTCCAGATAGAGGGCTCTACCCATGGTGAGGCAAAAGATTTAGACAAACACAGAGATACTGAAGAGTTAATATGATTAAAGAAAACAGCAGCAGAAAGGCTGAGCTGATAATACTCTTGGCGATCATGGTGGGAATGGAGTAGATCTGAAATAAACAAGAAAAACTAGCTACTAGGACAATATACGTGTAGTATGTGTCTGCGTAGGGAAACCAATTGGTTTTATATGAAGGCCCTCACCCACCAACCTAGTTGGTGGCATGCATGCTTCATCATCGGGCCCCACCCGAGGTACCGAGTGTACCTCAGGTGTGCTGCGACGCCTGGTTACAGGGGAGCGGATTTTGTTAAGTGAGTGTGAGTGCTGGTGTGCAGAGTGAGGTTTTAAAATTCTGTCCCAGGGGTCCCGAACAGTTATTTTATTGGTGGGCCCCTGGCAGAGTTAAAAACAAAGGCTTTTGGACGTGTAGGGATGGACTTATGGTCTCCCACGTCCAGTGTGGTCTACTAGTTTTAGCCAGGCCTTTTTTCTAAACTGGCTTTCTTCAGGACCTTTTATGTGTAGGGGTGATACAGGGGGCCTATATGTTGTCAGTACCCTGTAAGTGTAGCACACACTAAGGTGCTGTAACTGTGAGAAGTGTTTCCTCTCCGTTTGTACTCCTAATTTCAAAGGACATACTCCCAGGGTCTCTGCCGGGGGTCCGAGAATCCTGTGCACTTTGGCGTGATCTGCAGTCCCACTGTTAAACCTATGGTCCGGTCAGAAGCTCCTGGGAGTTTGTCCTTTGAAATTAGGAGTACAAACGGAGAGGAGTGCTTCTTTTCACCTGCGAGGGTATCCAGGCGCTGGCAGAGTCCAGCTGATTAGCCAAATAGCCAGGTCTTGGGGACTTTCTGAACTCTGGAAGAGATTGGGAGGGCCGTAGATGAAAAGGTAGCTTGGTCCAGGTTGTCGCTCCTAGGTAGGAGAAGGAGCGACCTCTGCATCTGCTACATCTGATGCATGGGGTGAGGGTTAGAGAAAGGGGCGCAGAGTGGAGGTGTCTGGTGGCAGATGTAAGTTAAGGCGGTGGTTCAAGTAGGCAGGTCCACAGTAGTCTATGGCCTTGTATGCATGTGTCAGGAGCTTGAACTGGCATATTTTCTCTACAGGGAACCAGTGGGGTTCCCTGAGGTAGGCGGAGATGTAAGTTAGTCTAGGGAGATCCAGTATGAGTCAGTCAGTGGAGTTCTGTATGGTCTGCAGCGGTCAGAGGAGGTGAGCTGTGATCCCTGTGTAGAGTGCATTGCTGTAGTCCATTCGACTGGAAATTAATCAAACTTTTTGATGGTCTTGAGTGGCTAACTTACATAGAGGAGAAATAGCACAACTTTTTTTTTTACTAGACAACTTTGCCAGATTGTGCTTCAAAGAGAGCCCGTCAGTGCTAAAATGTAAAAACAGTTTACTGTCAAAGAGGCTGTATGAATAGCAAAGAATGACCAAGAGCGAGTACCCTTTTAAAGGCCATGCAAATAGGCAAGTTAGACATTTCTACAGACATGTTTGATATATTGCAACTGGAATAAAATCAATTTTCAAAGACAGTCACAACATTTAGTATGTAAGGGAAGACAGAATTCAAGAAAAAAAGTTCTCATTACACAAGAAATGCTGTTAGGGTGGACAAAGCCTCTGAATGGATTTTGGGCGGCCTGGGCCAGATGTATTTTGGTGGCCCCTGTTCGGAACAGCTTTGATTTTATGCCCCAGTTTCAGCTCTTTCATGCCCTCTTTGGTCATATTCTAAGTGTGCTTACATCTCATATTCAGGGATAGTGATGTGTGTTTTCAGAATTGTAACACCAGCAGCTCAATAGTATTATTGCAAATAATTTCTGTTGCACCCTCCCATTTCTCATATGTTAGGTTTTGTATAGATCTAAAAGAAACTTTTTATATAGATGTTGCATGAATCATAAACTCATTTTGTCTGCAAAATGGCTGTAATAGACTCTCATACCTTAAAAAAAAAAAGATAGAAAAACACGGTTTACAACAATCTGTTTAAAAATAAGTCACGGTCATCAGGGCAAGACTCTCTGCAGAACAGGGCTGGCTCTATCAGGGGTCCCCTGAAAGGCTGAGGCCCTGGGCCAGAGCCCACTTTGCCCATGCCTTAAAACATCTCTGCACAGGCAGTATTTTTCTCAGCTCGGCGGTAATGCCTCTGAGGAACGGGCAGGGGATTACAAAATGTAATCATTTCACACAAGGATGGGTGGGAACCAATTTTCCTGACATTTTACACTGACTAATGCCGCATACATAAACCACATCTAATTGGACAACCAAAAGGTTGGTTTCATCTTGAGAAGTGTATGTCCAGTTATCATAGGCAACAAGGCTTAATCAATATTAACTGCTAGAGTAGCATGGACGAGGTGAGATCTGCATGTTGTGGCTCCATGCAAATTGAGCCCAGCTCATTGCCCATGCCTGAAAAAACAATCGTAAATGTAATGCTCTGGAACTTACGTTCAAAGTTGAAGTCTGGAGATCTGGCTTCTCTTTCTGCTCTCTCACGTTCTCTAAGTTGCTGGTTCAAAATTCTTAGTCGCCTTAAAGAGAATTGAGAGCACAATCTTAAACGCATAGAGAACTATGTATAAATCTACAGTTAACAACTGCAATATCAAATTGCTCTACATATAAAACTTTTTCTATCAAATGTATTCTGATTCAGTCTTGGGTAGCAAGGGATTAAAAAAAAGTTGTGGAGGAAGGAACAACTTTTCTTGTCTAAAAATAGGATAATTCTGATCTTAAAAATAACAATGGATTAACCCCAGATCTGTGACTGGGGGTGAATGTTTTGCCAATGTGCAACATTCCGTCCATCATCTTGTATGTTTTGCTGTTCGCCCTATGTGGGAAGGGTATGCCCAGACGTGGGTCCCGTGCTCACTACGCCACTGGAATCAAGCTATCCTGGCTGAAGAGGGGTGAAACCCCGAAACCGGTCCTAGGATGCTTGATTCCGGTCCAGGGAAGACATGGCTTGGCAGTTCGGGCTGGACTGTTCCCATGGGGCACAGGGTCATGACTGATTTGCATATGGCCATGTCTGATCTGGGGTGGCGTGGCGAGCAAAATAACAATGGATTAAACCCAGATCTGTGACTGGGGGTGAATGTTTTGCCAATATGCCACATTCCGTCCATCTTCTTGTGTGTTTTGCTGTTCGCCCTATGTGGGAAGGGTATGCCCAGACGTGGGTCTCGTGCTCACTACGCCACTGGAGTCAAGCTATCCTGGCAGAAGAGGGGTGAAACCCCGAAACCGGTCCTAGGATGCTTGATTACGGTCCAGGGAAGACATGGCTTGGCAGTTCAGGCTGGACTGTTCCCATGGGGCACAGGGTCAAGACTGATTTGTATATAGCCATGTCTGAACTAGGTTGGGTGGTGAGCAAAATAACGATGGATTAAACCCAGATCTGTGACTGGGGGTGAATGTTTTGCCAATGTGCAACATTCCGTCCATCGTCTTGTGTGTTTTGCTTAAAAATGTATACGTCTTGTTATACTTTAAATTATATGCAAAAGAGCTCAACAGTTTCACCTCATGGTTACACCAACAGTATACCTTTAATGCTACAAGCCTCCCTGCAGCAATGGGAATTCTATACAAAGGGGCCTCCCTTCAGGCTCACACGGTGAATTTGTTATTAAGAGTTGGGCAAACTCAATAACACGATTTATCAATCAACAAGTCATATAAACAAACACATGCATGTAATTTTTGGCTGACAAGACACAAGCCAGAGGCAGGAATGTGTCGCTAATCTACTCAACGTTCCTCAAAAATTCTTCTGAACAAGTAATTCACTCACATGCCACCAATCTCTTACCTCTTCAAAGCAGTCAACACGCCCTTGCCAAGTGTGAGTGATATATATATATATATATTACCTACTGGCGGTCGCCAGTAGGTAGTTATAGTTAGGACCCCTTTTCCATAGGAAATCCGC
Source organism: Triturus cristatus (assembly GCF_964204655.1). Taxonomy (NCBI): domain Eukaryota; kingdom Metazoa; phylum Chordata; class Amphibia; order Caudata; family Salamandridae; genus Triturus; species Triturus cristatus. Next base: position 88,489,920 of record NC_140584.1, on the reverse strand, counting down.
AACATTCTATTTTGAATAACTTTGGCGCCGGTCGACGAATCCTCGCGAATTTCTCAAAATAGGTGGGGCGCTACGCTCCGCTCCTACCCTGAAAGTCTCGGGGGGATTCGTTAAGCGGGGGCTGAGATAAAAGGGGGGTCCCAAAACGCGTTTTTCCCATGCATTTTTCCATAGGACCTTTAGACAGGGCTACAGCCCGAACGGCTGAACAGAATTACTAGAAATTTGGCAGAGAGGTAGTCCCTAGGTCAAGGAAGTGCCTTTTGTAGGTTTGGTGTAAATCTGTTCAGTAGGTCCTGAGAAAATAGCATTTAAATCAATATATATATCTGAGCCAGCTTACGGTACGCTTACCGTAAGCTTACCGTACGCGTACGGTGGCGTGCGCGAGCGCGATTCTGATTGGCTGTTAGATCTTAGTAAACATTCGAATCGGCCGAAACCAGGAAGCGGCGGCCGCCATTTTGTGTGTTTCACTCAGAAAAAAAAGAGTGAAAACAAGAAAAGGGGGCAAGGAGGAGAGTTACAGACCCCCTTACATTTGTGAGGGGGTCAAAGAAGGACAGAAAAGTACAAAGAAAACATTTATTGATTTTAAAAAAAATCACGGGGTACGCGTACGGTAAGCTTACGGTAAGCGTACGGAAGAAAAAAAAAATTAAAAAAGAAATGAAATGCAGATTTAAGAGTTTAGATATTAGGGGGCTCTAAAAAGAGCCGTTGTGTTTATGAAGTGATTTTTTAAGTGGTACCTACAAGTAAGTACCGATGCAGAGTCTAAGGTTCAAGAGGAAGACTCTGTTCCCTTCATCATTGAAGTGCACACCATCTCCTCTATAAATGTCTTGCATGTCATAACGCAAGTTGTTGTGGTAAATGGCACCCTTACCATAGTCTCGGAGGAAAGCAGAAACAGATTTGTTGACGTGCTTTCTTGCTTTGTCAATCTGTGGACAGAAATGATTGGACCAGTTCCATTTTTGCCTTTGGCATATGTTAGAAAACACAAAGGCAGTTTTAGAAAAAAGTGAAAACAGTTGTGCAAAGGTGTCCTTCATAAGCATTTCCAGACCTACCCCAGTCAAAGTGCCTAGGTCATTGCCACCACAGTGCACTATTATGAGGTCAGGGTGTTGGATTTGCATGAAGGATTTCACCAATGGCATCAATTGGTGCCACTTTAACCCTCTCTGACCAATCCATTTAATGTCTACATTTGGCAAAGCAAGGTCTCTCACCATACCTGTTTTCTCTGCAAACTTTTCACTCCAGAAGACATAGCTGTGCCCTACAATCCACACTGTGAACATCTTCAAAGGAGAACTGGATGCACTCAGGAGGTGTCTTTCAGTAGAATGGCAATATGAAAAGAAAGACAGTTTGGAAATGGAGGCATACATATTTTTTTCAAAACAAAAAGAACTGATTGGCTGTTTCATACCATTCTAGAATAAAAACTAGGCTGTATGTGTAAATTAATAGAAGCATGTTTTGTATTGGTACAAAAAAATGTGTTACCAAAGAACAGTACTATGGATTTGCTGTTAGGTTTGAAAAGTCAAGCACTCTTGCTCTGTGGAATTGAAACATTGTGTGGCGAACTTCTGACCTAACTCCACACAGCAGTGTTCCATGAGCTGTTGCTATGGTAGCAGGCAGAAGTCAAGTTGGGGGAAGGGTACTAGGCAGAAGTCAAGTTGGGGGCAGGGTACTTTTGGAAAAGGGTTGGTTTTCAACCAATAGAAATGTGTGATTACATTTGAAAAAAAGGGGGAAGCACTGAGATTTGAAACTTACATGTATATGTGTGGAAAAATAGAGGGAAAGTTTGCCATTATCTGGTTCTGCTGAGAGGAGAGAGGTGTAGAGAACAGAGATCCTGGCTCTGATAATCTGCTGTTTGAGTGCCACATTTCTTTCACAACTAACTAATTTTAAAGGTGAGTTTAGAGTTTGAGAGGGGATGTATATGGTAAATTAAGAAATGAATAATAGAATTGGAATTCCTTTTGTAGAAATTTATTATTTTCTGTTTTGGGAGAAATTTAAATGTGAGGTACATGTAAAATAATATGGACAATTTTTTCATGATAAATTAAGGTGTACTGGTAAAAATAAGGAATACTTTAAGGGTTTGAGGTTGCAGTCAGTAATGCAAATACATTCAGCATCACTAAGGCTGGTTGCCCTTGCTGGAGTGTAGGCAGTCACCGAGGATACACATGGTGGTGGTCTGAAAAAGCAGTCTGGACATGTGCAATTTAAAAAAATCTGAAAAGTGGTTTCATAATGTGTCAGTCTGTAAAAGTGATTTTCACTTGCCAAAAAAAAAGAGCAGTAAGTGTGCATTCAAATTGGCAAAGAAATTTCGTTTTGGGACTAATGTGAAAACATGACTCTGTGTGCAAATAGGAATTACAGGCAGAGATTTATTGCGTTTTGCTCTGGTGATTTCACAGTTGCATTAGTAGGAAAAAGGGGGAGCGATTTTTTGGGGGAAGAAGCAGACTCTTAGCACACACCCAGCTCCTGTCCATGTATAATCATGCACAGTATTTACAAGCGAGTGGGGTTTTCAGGTTTCAGTCTGTAATGCAAATACATTCAGCATCACTAAGGCTGGTTGCCCTTGCTGGAGTGTAGGCAGTCACCGAGGATACACATGGTGGTGGTCTGAAAAAGCAGTCTGGACATGTGCAATTTAAAAAAATCTGAAAAGTGGTTTCATAATGTGTCAGTCTGTAAAAGTGATTTTCACTTGCCAAAAAAAAAGAGCAGTAAGTGTGCATTCAAATTGGCAAAGAAATTTCGTTTTGGGACTAATGTGAAAACATGACTCTGTGTGCAAATAGGAATTACAGGCAGAGATTTATTGCGTTTTGTTCTGGTGATTTCACAGTTGCATTAGTAGGAAAAAGGGGGAGCGATTTTTTGGGGGAAGAAGCAGACTCTTAGCACACACCCAGCTCCTGTCCATGTATAATCATGCACAGTATTTACAAGCGAGTGGGGTTTTGAGGTTTCAGTCTGTAATGCAAATACATTCAGCATCACTAAGGCTGGTTGCCCTTGCTGGAGTGTAGGCAGTCACCGAGGATACACATGGTGGTGGTCTGAAAAAGCAGTCTGGACATGTGCAATTTAAAAAAATCTGAAAAGTGGTTTCATAATGTGTCAGTCTGTAAAAGTGATTTTCACTTGCCAAAAAAAAAGAGCAGTAAGTGTGCATTCAAATTGGCAAAGAAATTTCGTTTTGGGACTAATGTGAAAACATGACTCTGTGTGCAAATAGGAATTACAGGCAGAGATTTATTGCGTTTTGCTCTGGTGATTTCACAGTTGCATTAGTAGGAAAAAGGGGGAGCGATTTTTTGGGGGAAGAAGCAGACTCTTAGCACACACCCAGCTGCTTACCATGTGGAATCATGCACAGTATTTAGAAGCGAGTGGGGTTTTGAGGTTTCAGTCTGTAATGCAAATACATTCAGCATCACTAAGGCTGGTTGCCCTTGCTGGAGTGTAGGCAGTCACCGAGGATACACATGGTGGTGGTCTGAAAAAGCAGTCTGGACATGGGCTTTTTTAAAAAAATCTGAAAAGTGGTTTCATAATGTGTCAGTCTGTAAAAGTGATTTTCACTTGCCAAAAAAAAGAGCAGTAAGTGTGCATTCAAATTGGCAAAGAAATTTCGTTTTGGGACTAATGTGAAAACATGACTCTGTGTGCAAATAGGAATTACAGGCAGAGATTTATTGCGTTTTGCTCTGGTGATTTCACAGTTGCATTAGTAGGAAAAAGGGGGGAGCGATTTTTTGGGGGAAGAAGCAGACTCTTAGCACACACCCAGCTCCTGTCCATGTATAATCATGCACAGTATTTACAAGCGAGTGGGGTTTTCAGGTTTCAGTCTGTAATGCAAATACATTCAGCATCACTAAGGCTGGTTGCCCTTGCTGGAGTGTAGGCCGTCACCGAGGATACACATGGTGGTGGTCTGAAAAAGCAGTCTGGACATGTGCAATTTAAAAAAATCTGAAAAGTGGTTTCATAATGTGTCAGTCTGTAAAAGTGATTTTCACTTGCCAAAAAAAAAGAGCAGTAAGTGTGCATTCAAATTGGCAAAGAAATTTCGTTTTGGGACTAATGTGAAAACATGACTCTGTGTGCAAATAGGAATTACAGGCAGAGATTTATTGCGTTTTGTTCTGGTGATTTCACAGTTGCATTAGTAGGAAAAAGGGGGAGCGATTTTTTGGGGGAAGAAGCAGACTCTTAGCACACACCCAGCTCCTGTCCATGTATAATCATGCACAGTATTTACAAGCGAGTGGGGTTTTCAGGTTTCAGTCTGTAATGCAAATACATTCAGCATCACTAAGGCTGGTTGCCCTTGCTGGAGTGTAGGCAGTCACCGAGGATACACATGGTGGTGGTCTGAAAAAGCAGTTTGGACATGTGCAATTTAAAAAAATCTGAAAAGTGGTTTCATAATGTGTCAGTCTGTAAAAGTGATTTTCACTTGCCAAAAAAAAAAGAGCAGTAAGTGTGCATTCAAATTGGCAAAGAAATTTCGTTTTGGGACTAATGTGAAAACATGACTCTGTGTGCAAATAGGAATTACAGGCAGAGATTTATTGCGTTTTGTTCTGGTGATTTCACAGTTGCATTAGTAGGAAAAAGGGGGAGCGATTTTTTGGGGGAAGAAGCAGACTCTTAGCACACACCCAGCTCCTGTCCATGTATAATCATGCACAGTATTTACAAGCGAGTGGGGTTTTGAGGTTTCAGTCTGTAATGCAAATACATTCAGCATCACTAAGGCTGGTTGCCCTTGCTGGAGTGTAGGCAGTCACCGAGGATACACATGGTGGTGGTCTGAAAAAGCAGTCTGGACATGTGCAATTTAAAAAAATCTGAAAAGTGGCTTCATAATGTGTCAGTCTGTAAAAGTGATTTTCACTTGCCAAAAAAAAAGAGCAGTAAGTGTGCATTCAAATTGGCAAAGAAATTTCGTTTTGGGACTAATGTGAAAACATGACTCTGTGTGCAAATAGGAATTACAGGCAGAGATTTATTGCGTTTTGCTCTGGTGATTTCACAGTTGCATTAGTAGGAAAAAGGGGGAGCGATTTTTTGGGGGAAGAAGCAGACTCTTAGCACACACCCAGCTGCTTACCATGTGGAATCATGCACAGTATTTAGAAGCGAGTGGGGTTTTGAGGTTTCAGTCTGTAATGCAAATACATTCAGCATCACTAAGGCTGGTTGCCCTTGCTGGAGTGTAGGCAGTCACCGAGGATACACATGGTGGTGGTCTGAAAAAGCAGTCTGGACATGGGCTTTTTTAAAAAAATCTGAAAAGTGGTTTCATAATGTGTCAGTCTGTAAAAGTGATTTTCACTTGCCAAAAAAAAAGAGCAGTAAGTGTGCATTCAAATTGGCAAAGAAATTTCGTTTTGGGACTAATGTGAAAACATGACTCTGTGTGCAAATAGGAATTACAGGCAGAGATTTATTGCGTTTTGTTCTGGTGATTTCACAGTTGCATTAGTAGGAAAAAGGGGGAGCGATTTTTTGGGGGAAGAAGCAGACTCTTAGCACACACCCAGCTCCTGTCCATGTATAATCATGCACAGTATTTACAAGCGAGTGGGGTTTTCAGGTTTCAGTCTGTAATGCAAATACATTCAGCATCACTAAGGCTGGTTGCCCTTGCTGGAGTGTAGGTAGTCACCGAGGATACACATGGTGGTGGTCTGAAAAAGCAGTCTGGACATGGGCTTTTTTAAAAAACTAAAAATTGGTTTCATAATGTGTCAGTCTGTAAAAGTGATTTTAACTTGCCAAAAAAAAAAAGAGCAGTAAGTGTGCATTCAAATTGGCAAAGAAATTACATTTTGTGACTATTGTGAAAAGAAATGTAGTAATATATTTAAATAAAATAAAGGATTTTTATTTTAGTTTTTTTCAGGTATTGCTGAAGAGCAGTGGACAAAATTTAAGATGCCTACAAAATCCAGAGTTCAAAAAACGCACAAAAAAAACCTATATTTGAAGACAACTAGAGGACCAAAGTTAGTAGAAGATGCTCAAGTTGGGAAAAAGAAAAAATCTTCTGGTAAGCAGAAAAAACAATTTCTAAAAAATATATTCAAAAGAATGAAAAATGTACAAAATGTCTGTACTCGAAAGGATGTTTTGAACAAAAAAGGAGAGGAAAAAATTGACAATTTAGTTAATGCAAATATACCTTCAGCAACTGAAAAGATTTATATAAATAGAAAAACAGCGTTTAAAGAGATACGTAGAAAAATGTTTCAGAGAAGAGTTATGTCCAATTTGATGAAGGATGTGAAGAAATATAAGAAAAAGACAAAGTTTTATAAAAGAAAAAAAGAAATAGAAGCCATTGCAGCAAAGGCATTAGAATTAAAAAGGAAACTATTCATTTTAATTTTGAATAGGATGCGTACATTAGACAAAATGGTTAATGTACTGAAATCACATAGCAAAAGGAAAAGAGTAGTGAACAGAACAAACTTTTGTAAAGTGTTTTTAGGAAAGTGGATGCATAGTGCAAGTAGTGAACCTTTTTTTAATGAAGAGAGCTATTTTCAAAGTAATAGTTTGCTGCATGCAGTTGACACCAGAGGTCGTTCTTACGAAGTAAAAAATGGTTGCATAATGGAGAAGGAGATAATGGTTCCAAGAGATGAGGTACAAGTGATGGCAGATGAGGCTATGGGGAGACGTCCTAAAGCCCCAGTGTACACTTGGAATTGTAGTAGTATTTGCACTGTGCGTCAGGAATCTATTGACAAATTTCGAGAGTTTCTAAGAGATTATAGTAAAAAAAGTATAAAACAGAAGATTAAGGTGCTTCAAAGTCTGGATCCATGCAGAGTGAGAGAGAATACTGGTTTGCAGGGTCATTCTCTGGCTTGTCTATCTAGAAAAGTGTGCAATAGTGTTTTCCATCATTTTAGGATGCTGGCTGTTCATCATACTGAAATGAGAAAGTTTGTGAGACGGTTGTATTTTGCCAAAAGTCCAGCAATAAAGTTAAATGAATTGAATAGGGCTCTGTTCCGAGGAACGGTATCAGATGTAGAGAAGGTTGTTGATGAAATTCAGTTTTGTTACTTTGGTCCTGAACAAAACAGTGCAGAGAAGGACACAGTAAATGAGGAAGAAGTGGAAGAGAATGTAGAACCCTCTGTAAGTAACACATTTAATGATCATATAACAAAATTTGCAATAGTCTCTAATGAAAGACCAAATTTTACTTGTATTTGTTGCCGCAGAACTCATTATAGAAAACAAACTAGGAATGTTGATCTCTACAGAAAGAGTGAAAATGAAGATAATTATAAGTGGAAGGATTTTGCCACATATATATTTCTAGAAAATTGTTTTGATTTGGGTGAAGATCAGCGTATTTGTAAATACTGTTACAACAAGTTAGAGGAAAATAGAATGCCGACCAGAGCTGTACATAATAATTTAGAATTGGATGCTATTCCTGCTGAACTTTCTGAATTAAATACATATGAGTCTATACTCATTCAATGTGTTCATCCGTTCCAGACCATAGTACGTATGGAGCCCAAAACTGGTAAATTGCCTCCTTCTGATTTACTGAGAGGTTTAAAAGGAAGAGTGGTGTATTTGCCCTTGGATTTGAAAAAAAATATGGAAACTATTGATGCGGATACTTTGGAAACTGAACCATTAATTATTCTGGTTAATGGTGTACCTACAAAGAATAAGAAGATTTGGCAGGAGCTGGTAGATGTGCGGAAAGTACAAAGAGCAAATTTGTATTTGAAAAGGAATAACAAATGGTATGAATCAATTTATATAGAAGAAGAAGAAGAAGAAGATTTACAAGAAGACACAGAAACACCAACTGGACAAATTGAAAAAGTGGACAAGTCAAAGGAAGAAGAAATTTATGAACATTTTAGCATACATCCTCTTCATTCAAAAGAAGTTATGGGAGATAACATTGATCTCTTTCAGATGAAGAAAGCAAAAGGAACTCCCGTGAGTGTATGGGAGGAGAGCTTGGAAGCTCGATGTTTTCCCCAGCTGTTTCCTAAAGGAAAAGGAGGACGATACGATGAACGTCCAGAACAGATTCCAGCTTCTGAGTATCGGACTACAAGACTATATGCTGAAGATCCCAGATTTCGACAAAGTATTCCTTATTTGTTCCATCTTTTATTTGAAAGCGACTTGTCTGCACTGTCTTATGCAGTAAATCACATTTTAAAAAGTGGAGTACATTTACAAAATGTGTCTGCTAAGGATTTTATGGAGAAAGTGCAGCACCGAGATGATCATTTGGAAACACAACTGATCAATCTGATGGCTTGTCAGCGTGGGACAAATGAATATTGGTACCGACGCCATGGTGAACTAAAATGCATGTTACGGAATTTAGGAACACCAACATGGTTCGTTACCCTAAGCTGTGCGGAGTACGCTTGGGATGATTTACTGGATTTTCTACGAGAGGCAAATTCAAACATTAAAAACATTGAATACAAGACAGCAGGAGAACTGTGCTCATTGGATCCGGTTAATGTTTGCAGATATTTCAATCATAGATTTGAGGCTATGATGTCTTTCATCTGCAATAAAAAAAATCCACCTCTTGGAGAAGTAGTAGTTTTCTTTTGGAGAAAAGAGTACCAGGCAAGAGGTGCTCCTCATATTCATATGCTGTTGTGGATCAAGGATGCCCCAAAGTTTGGAACAGATACTGATGAAGCAGTGTTATCTTTCATTGAAGAATATGCAACATGTGCTATACCAAAAAGCACAGAAGAGAAAAAGTTAGAGGAGCAAGTTTTACGTTTCCAAAGTCATCGGTGTGGAAAATACTGTCGACGGAAATACAAGAGCAAAGATAAATACTACACTAAATGTCGATTTGGATTTCCTAGACCTGTTCTTTCAAATGGAAGAGTCAACAGTTTTATGTCAGCTGTGAGACATACTATCACAAGGAAATCACCTAAGAATACCTACAACCTAAAAAGAAAAGAAGAATCCAAAAATATAAATGACTACAACCCAGTCATTTTATCCATGTGGAACGCTAACATGGATATACAGTATGTAGCTGACAATTCCATTGCTGTTGCTCGATATGTAACGTCTTACATTACGAAATCAGAAAAAACAGAATTGAAGGAAATGTGGGAAGAGATTTCTCACGAGAAGACTGTCAGTAAGAAGCTGTACAGTTTCAGTTTGAAGATGTTATCGCATCGAGAAATTGGATCCTACGAATGTTCAGATAGGTTATCTTCTGCAAGTCTCTACTCGAAGTCAAGAAGAATAATTTGGGCAAGTTTAGGCCTTGCAGCAATGAGAAATCGGGTACTGAAATCTGTTGGAGAAATTGAATATTTGGCCGAGAATGACCCAGAAAGTACAGATATTTTGAAATCAAATATGTTGGACACATATTATCCCAAGAGAAGTCAACATCTGGAGAACATGTGTCTCTATGAAGTGCTGCAGAACTACATTTATTCACGGAAAGCCGCAGAAGACATCAACAATGGAAAATATAAAGTCGTTGGTGAGGAAGGATGTTTGGTGAAGCAAACAAAAGGAAGTTTGATAAATCACAGGAAGCTGAGTTGCGACACTACTGACAAGAAGGAATTTTACTACTTGGCTCTTTTACAGTTGTTTAAACCATGGCGTACAGAGGATGAACTACTGGGAGAATTTCAAAGCTATGAAGATTCTTTTAATGCTTGCAAAGACAGCATACAATGCAGTACATTCTCAAGTTATCTGCAAATGTTAAATGAAGAAATTGAACAGGAAACTACAATTGCAGCAGAAATAGCTAGAGACAGTTCTCAGGACAGCCAAAGTTCAGGAACACTCAGTCAAGATCCCCTAGGACAACCAATCGTTGAAAATGAAGCATCAATAGCCATGAATGAAGTGGAAACGGCTATGAATCAAGCTCAAGAAGAATTTATAGACTTAGAAAATTTGGAAAGACAACTGAATCAAGAGCAGCAACAAATTTATGAAGAGATCAGAAACAAAATTGAACACGGATTTCTACATGAAAAAAAAGAGTGCTCATGCACATCATTTCATCCAATCAGGATGTATGTAAGCGGACAAGCTGGAACTGGAAAAAGTTTCCTTATAAAAGTCATCAGAAGCTACCTACAGCAAAAAACAGATTCTACTTTGTCTTGTGTGGTTACTGCTCCAACTGGGTTAGCAGCATATAACATAAAAGGAATCACTTTACATCGTTTGCTAATGTTACCAGTGGAGCATGAGAACAAAATACAATACAACAAGCTAACTGGAGAAGCATCCTTGGAAGTTTCAAGAGTATTGAAGAAGATGCAAGTTCTCATTATTGATGAGGTGAGCATGGTATCAAACTTAATGCTTGCCTTTGTGCATTTAAGAATGCAGCAAATTTTGAAGACAGACTATGACATGTTATTTGGTGGAAAACACGTCATAGTTTTTGGAGATCTTTTGCAACTTACTCCAGTTAAAGGACAACCAGTGTTTAGTACTGTCACACATGAAGACACGAAGAAGTCATTGGGAAGCATCGGAAATACAAATATTTGGTCCTTCTTTGAGTACAAGGAACTTACTACTAATATGAGGCAAGCAAGCGATGAAGAATATGGAAGTATTCTGAAAGATATCAGAATTGGACTACTCACAGAAGTTGGCAAAAAAGCATTACAGAGTCGGCTGCTACATAATTTATTTCCAAAGGAAGAAATAGTTGCAGAGAAGATATACAAGAACATTGCAGAAAACAAAAGTGTCATCTGCTTAATGCCAACTCTACGTGAATGCTCAATATTTAATGAGGAGCTTTTGAAATTGGAAAAGGAAGAGATCAGGAAATTGGAAGCAGTGGACAAAATTGAGGATGGAAGAATTACTGTCACAGTAACAGGCAAACTGAAAAATAAATTGGACTCACTAGAGAAGAACATCTCCAAAACAGCTGGATTAGAAAAAAATCTATATGTTTGCATGAACTGTAGAGTATTTTTAAGAAGAAATTTGGATGTTGAAAAAGGTTTAGTTAATGGAGCTATGGGAAGAGTTGTGGGTTTTATTAATTATCAGAAAAAAGATGGAATTGAATGTTTAAAAATAAAATTTGATCAGATAGAAGAAGTTAAAGATATTTGTCGTTGTACAGTTCGTTTCATGCTTGTGAAAGACTTATATGTACGTAGGAAGCAGTTTCCGTTTTCTCTAGCATATGCTGTAACTATTCACAAGTCTCAAGGATTGACTGTAGATTGTGCATTTGTGAACATTGGTTCAACTGTGTTCAAAGAAGGTATGGCATATGTTGCTTTGTCACGAGTGAAAACATTATCAGGTTTATTCATGATAGACTTTGATGATTCAAAAGTTAGTGCTGATACAAACTGTGTAAAGGAGTATAATAGATTAAGAAGAAGCTATGCTCCTCATTTAGGTCAGTATCCTGTGTTGGAGAAACGTGTAGTTTCTCGTAAAAGAAAAAATGAGAATATCTGTAATGAAGATGTAGAGAAGAGGAAAAAAAAGAGGAGTGATGTAATTGCAAGCAAAAAGAAAAAGGAAAATGAAGAACAGGTTGTAGGATGTCATTTTGAAAATAGCTCTGGTGTCAACTGCTACGCAAATGTAGTGCTGAATGTTGCATTTTATCTGGAAAGTTTGCAAGAGCAGATAATAGTAAATCAGGGAAAAAGATTCTGTTCTGAGCTGAGTCTCCTTTTTCAAAAGCTGAGTAAAGATAAAACTCAAATAGAAAGTGCTACTGAAATTAGAAAACTTTTAAGATATATGTTCAGTACGAACACAATTTTCTCAAAATGTACAGCAAGATGCACAGGAATTCTTGATGTATTTTCTTCAGGTACTGGAAGAAGAAGGGGTTCCCATTGAAAATGTATTTGGTCTCTCTTATAAATGGGAACATAGTTGTGAAAACTGTTATAATATATGTGGCTCTAATGTTGATAATGAAAGGTTTATTTATTTGACATTGCCAGACAGTAAAACAGTCACTTTTGCAAAATTAGTTAAAGATGCTAATCATAGCATGAAATGCGGTGAGTGTAAATCTGACATGTTTTCAACATTAATTTTAAACGAATACGGACAGTATGTAATTTTAATGATGCAACGATGTAGAGCTGATGGTTCAAAATTGGATACTTTAATAAAGAAGTTTACAGGACAGCAATTATCAATTTCAGGAAAAACTTTTGTAACTGTTGCAATAATTTTCCATGATGGACCTACTGTTACTTCTGGACATTACACAGTTTATCTTAAATGTGAAAAAGGCTGGACACTGTGTAATGATTCCCAATTGATTTTCAAACAACGTTTGCCTTTTGATTTAGCAAATTCCTATCTAATCTTCCTGAAACCTAAATTTTAGAGAAACTTGGCAAGATCTGGACAAAATAATTTTACCATTTTACTGGATTACCATTGGAAATTTCTAAAAAAAAGATTTTTTAAATTATCATTTGGCCTAATGGAAAGATAACCAATTGTAATGTTGACTTTTTTAATTTTTAATGAAACTTTCAAAAACCAATAATTTAGAGATAATCGGTAACATCTGCACAATTTAAATTTTGGAATGTTATTGGAGTACCATTGGAAATTTTTTCAAAAATGATTTTAAAAATTACTATTTGGCCATGCGGAAAAGTAACCAATTCTATTGTGGACTTATTAAATTATTAAAAAAAAATTCTTGAACCAAAATGTTACAGAGAATCGGTGAGATCTGGACAAATTAAACTTTAGAATTTTATTGGATTACCGTTGGAAATGTAATCCCAAAAAAATTTTAAAATTACTATTTGGCCTAAAGGAAATGGAATCAGATGTATTGTGGAGTTATTTGAGATATAATATTGTGATTATACTTCTGAAACAAAAATATCAGACGGTATTTTAAAGAAATAAGTATTGTTTTTTGATGATATTTTTTTAGAATATTATGCATTTCTGTAATGTTAAGTTTAAGTGAGAAGAGATTCTGGGCTTTTTTAATACAATCTTTGAGATTGTTATTTTTTTTTTGCCCGCTGTTAAATGATGAATGCAATTGCTTTCACAATTTAAAGTGAAATGCAATATATTCTGAAAACAGCAAAAATAAGGCAAAAATATTTTTTTAAAAATATGTAAATACGAGTACTGTATTTTAAAATGTTTAAAAAATATTAATACTTTTTTCTTTTTTTTCAGATTGATATAGAAAATTTTCGAAAACTAGAACCATTTTTAAAGCAATTTTTTTAAAAAAAAACAAATGAGTAAATATTTTTTTGAGTGGGTATGGTAAGTCAATAATAATAATTGTAGTGTTTCAAAGTCCTTGTAATGTGATTATTGATTTTTAGTGTTTTTTTAAAAAAAAAAAAAAAATTACGCGCACCGTACGCGTACGGTAAAAAAAAAAAACGTTTTTAAAAACATCTATAAAAAAAAGATGAAAGATAAGGTTGGCTCTTAAAAGAGCCGTTGTGTTCATGCAGGGAGAGAGGAAAGAAAGAATGGGAAAATTAGTCTCTGTGACAAGTGTGCTGATCTATTTTGAGGTCCACTAGGGAAACACTGGTCTCCCTATGACAAATTAGATCATGACAAGAGGCACATCGAATATCAACCCTCAGAAATCGAGGGTTAATTTCCAGAGGGCCAGCAAAAGGAGATGCTCCCCCCACAGATGAAGGGCTCACCTGACCTGCAGAAGAAGGAGTCAGCCCTGCAGATGATGGTCCAGGCTGAGCTGCTGTGGATGTGCTTGGTTGACTTTCTGAAGGGTTACCTCCAAAAAGTCGAGCATGTGTCCTTTTGTGTACATCCTTGAGGTGCCTCATCATGGTATGATTCCCAAAGGAATACTTCCTGTCAGGATTACCTCTTGAAAGTACACGCTTACACAGCTTGCAAGTCACTAAGGGTGCATTTACCTTTAGCTGGCCTTCAGGAAAAGTAAAATAATCCCATACATAAGAGGTCTTTTGTTTCCTCGCTCTCTGCCTCAAGGTAGTGCTGCTAGTGCTAGCCTCACTCTCAGAAGAGCTCTGCTGTTCTGCCATCGTATCACAAAGACAACCCAGCTCCTTCTCCTAAGGGATCACAAGCAGAAATGAGGGGAATGGGTGTGGTGTAGGAGAGTTCTAGAACTGAAAGTAGTTTCAACCAATCAAAAGTTGTGTTTCATGATCACATGACCTACCGTACGCTTACGGTACGCTTACGGTGCGCTTACGGCAAAAGTGCGCATGCGCGTAAAAAAGACACGCGCTTGCGCGCATGCGCATAACAGTCACTATCCGACACTTCCGCGTAACGTGCGCGTGTAGCGTACACGCGTACGCGTCCCACGCGGAGTACGCGCGGCTACGCAAATTGCGTAACTATACGCAAACAGCGTAGAAAAATTACGGACATTGCATAAACCGTACGCTTACCGTAAGCTTACGGTACGCGTACTAAAAAAAAAATTAAAAAAAAAAGGAAAAAATGTATTGCTAATAAATTTTACCTTTTTATTTTATAAAATATTTAAAAAAAAACATATTATAGAATTTTAAAAATTTAACCACAGTCTTAAAAAAAGGATAGAAAATTTACAAAAAAAATATGTAAAAAAAATAGAAAAAAATACATAACTTAGCATTTAAAAAAACGTACAAATTCACTGAAAAAACCATAGGTTTCACACACGTTATAGTTAGGAATTTGCATTTAAAAAACCTTGCTAATTCAATGAAAAAACCAAAGGTTTCACACACGTTATAGTTAGCTGGACATTTTACTCGTAAAAAACCATTGAAATTCCCCTGTTATAGTTAGTTAAGCTAACTATAACTCGCGCGCCCGCAATGCACTGCTGATGACGTCACATATTACATCACTCATGACATGGTCAGTGACATCACTCATGACATCACTGATGACATCTCAAATGACATCACTGATGACATCACTAATGACATCATCCCGTGAATGTGTGTTTTTCTGAAAATTAAATATGTTTTATATATGTATATCTCAAGGTCGATGGAAGAATAAATGGGTATATAAGTGTCTAAATGGATGATTTGTTTTTGAAAAATTGATTGTGTAACTGACTGATTAGGTGTATCATAGTGAATACATGGCTTAGTGAGTAATGTTTAAATATGTATATATATGTATCAGTCTTTCACTTTGTGTATAAGTGGCTGCATGGGTTGGTGAGCAGCTACATGAGTGTTTATATAGGTTATTAGTTGGTTTTTTGGGTATCAGTATAAGTGTCTGATGTCTGTATGGTTCGATGGGGGGTATTACGTAGTGCATAGGTGCATGAATGAGTGACTTACTGTTTGTATGTGTTGAAGATAGTATGTGTGCAGGACTGCATGGGTGGATGAGTGTGTGTATGGGTGTGTTAGTGAGTGAATGACTGTCTCTACAGTGTTTTTATGAGTAACTACATATGTTTTAAACTAGTATATGTGACTATTGGTGTATATAAGTGAGTATATGTGAGAGTGAGAGATTGAAAGAGTTCCTGTATGAATAAGTATGTGTTTCTATAAGTGATTGTTTAAAAGACTAAGTATGTGTAAGTTTTTGTAGAAGTAAGTGTGGTGGTGTGTGTATAACTGTATATGCAAGTAAATGGATGTTTGATTCTTTATTAGCATGAGTGACTATGTGTGTGAGTAACTCTACGGATGAGTGGCATTGTGTAACAGGATGTATAGGTGTATGAGTACATATGATGAGTGAGTACATGTATGAGTGACTGTATAGGACTGTTGGTGAATGAGTGGATGTGTATGTGGATCTTAGAATTACTGAAGAGGTTGTTGTAACTGGTATTGGTATGTCCATTGTTTTGAAAAGTTTAGTCTCTATTTATGAATGTGTGTATCAAAGGTTATATTAGGGTGAGAGGAGGTCTGCCACTCTATCACAAGGATGATGTCATTAGTGATGTCATCAGTGATGTCATTTGAGATGTCATGAGTGATGTCACTGACCATGTCATGAGTGATGTAATATGTGACGTCATCAGCAGTGCATTGCGGGCGCGCGAGTTATAGTTAGCTTAACTAACTATAACGGGGGAATTTCAATGGTTTTTTACGAGTAAAATGTCCAGCTAACTATAACGTGTGTGAAACCTTTGGTTTTTTCATTGAATATATATATATATATATATATATAGATCTCCCTTTGGCGTCCTTCTCCCGAACTCCGAATCCGGCAGCACCCGGCAAGTAAACAAACTGTAACTTCATTGCTTTTCAGGTCAGTTTACTTTAACAGTGAATTTTATTATTCTTCTTCCATGGCATGTACACACAGTCAATTCCGTCCACAAGATGGGACCGATGCGTTTCGGCGAATTGCCTTCTACTGGGTCACTGTGGGCTATATATATATTTATTACACAGTGGTTGTCAACACTGTGTAGTTATAGTTCAGATAGTTTTCACTGAAGAGGCGTTTTTAGATTTGCCTATTATGTTTGACCCGGAGGATGGACGAAACTTGCCAATCTACTTACTCTATGTTTTGGCATTGTCCGGGTCATGAAGATGCGGCCACAGGAATAAAAAAAGTTAAAGGAGTGAAAAAACAAGTGATTTCCCTATGTAGCTCGCAAAGAAGTTTTGTTCACATCTATAGGCCGAACGGATTTACACCAAGCGTGCCATGAAAAAAACTTCACTCATAAGGCAACCTTTTATTGGTTTTGTCTACATTCTTTCAGGCGTTTGTGAGAAATAAGCATTTAAAAAAGTATCTAGGTGTGCTTTAAATGGTTAATACATTTGTATACAAGTGCGTTTTTTACTTTTGAATTATGTCTCGAGAATCCTGTCAATTACTGTAGGAAGCTGGCCCTGTATATACTATATTCTATACCAAAGTATGGTATAGTGTGCAGAGTCCAGGGAGTCCCTAGAGGAATAGCAGAGGCTACATTTGGTAAGTACTAACAGCTCTCTTTATGGTAGTGTGGGCGAGCAATTAGGCTTATCCAGAGAGTGTGTTAAGCATTTATTATATTCACTCACTCAAGACTGATGCACACACTTGGAAACTGAAACCAGACAAACTGGGTAAGTATAAAAAAAAGGCATACTTGTATTTTATTTCTAGAACCAAACAGGATTTGGTAAAGGTAGGTAAAATATACTTACAATGCAGGATTTCACAATGAAATGCAGGTATGATTGAATTTTGCAATAGTTACAGCTTGGTATTGACTCAGAAAGCAGTTTGCGTTATACAATAATTACTTTTAGAATACTCTTTAGTTACTATTAGATTACTTTGAGTACTGGCGGTGGTATGCCTAGATACCACACCTAAGGATTTTACAATACAAGGTAAGTAAGCCTTTTTATACTTTGCAGTTTATTTATCTTTTCTCCATAAAAATATTAGTTCAACACTTAGAACATTTTAGGAGCAAAAGTTCTGAACATGGGTTCCTATGGGATAAAAAGGGTTAGCGATTTTTCAGGTAAGTATGCAACTTACGAGTGGGAGTTTTGGGGGTTAGAACCAAGGTTCCTCAAGGTCTAGATGGGCACTCGAGTTGCACCACCAGCGACACTGGGGCGGCCGGGTGCAGAGTGCAGGGTAATCAATGTTAGCCAAAGGGGCTAAGTGGGCCGTCGGTTAGGGACTGCTGACAAGCAGGCCACTCAGGTGTGGGAGCAAAACTCATGGGCTTAAGGTCTGCACTGCAAAGGCCAACAACCAGCAAATGAGCTGCACCACCAGTGGCAATGGGGCGGCCGGGTGCAGGGTGCCAAGAAGACGTCAGGGACCCTGTGCTTTTCAAAGGAGACCTTCGGTTTGGTGAAGCTGCTGCAGGCTCAGGTAGGGAGACTTCCTCAAAGCAATCACTGGCTGGCGAGGTTAGTTGGGAACTTGGGGGATGCCTGGACACTGTTGGTTGGTCCCCCCAAAGCCGTGGAGGGTCGGGTACAGGGGTATTTTCAGCCATCGGTTTTCTTACCAGCTCCGGTCACGGTCGGGGGGATCCTTCAGGTTAAGGCTGCAGGTGTCGGCTTGAAGGAGGTCAGGGATCACCAGATCCCGGGTCAGGGTCACTGGGGAGACCTCTTCATGGTATTGGGCCACTCGAACTTGGGCCGTGGGCATCGGGTGCAGAGTGGGACAGAATCGCGGAGTAGCCATAATCCGGATTCTGGTCTTAGTTGAGCAAATCCAGTGCTCACGGGAGACAGAGTCTGTAAGGTGAGTGCAGGCCAGGTACTCGGGTTCTGGGGTGCTGCTGAGTACGCCAGTTTCTTTGCTGTAGGCAGGTCGGAGTCGGGAAAGGCCGATACGGCTGGGGCCAAAGCAGTAGGTGTCCTTTTCTTCCTGAGTCAGCACGGCTCTTCGGTCCTTCTTCTTTCTTCCTCCAATCTGAGACAAGGTTGAGGATTGCCCATAAGTACTAGATTTAGGGGAGTTTAAGGGGTGTGCAGTTCAGGACTGATGGGTACCTTCCTTGGGGTGGGTACACCCCCTAGTATGCCACCCTCCAGTGGGAGAGGAGCAGGAGCCTTTCCCTAATTGGCTGAGTCCCCTCATCTTCAAGATGGAGGGGACTGAGATGTCTGCTTCACCTCACCTTCCTCATCTGAGTGGTGGGGTTGGCAAAGGTCAGCACACCTCTCTTCCTAGCTTGGTTTTCCCACCGATTCTCCTACCCAAAGAGGGGGCCATAACCAGTGGGAGCCAGTTGCTGGGGGCAGCAAAAGACTGAGACAGTTTCCAAAGGCAGAAGGCCTTTGAAGCTTGCCCTTAGTGGACACAGCCCATCCTGGGGGAGGAGGCATGTCACCTCTGCCCAGGATGGGCTTGGTTTCTGGACCCAGAAAGCAGAGGGTCTCAGCTCGGGGGTCCAGAAACCTGTCAGGTGGTGGCAATGGTGGACAGCCATTCAGGAACCATTCCAGGGCTGGTCGATTTTCAGGGAGATTCTCTAAGATGCCCTCTGGGTGCATTGTACATTAAATCCCCCACTGGCATCAGTGTGGGTTTAATGTGCTGAGATGTTTGCTACCAAACTTTCCAGTTTTTAGTAAAGCCTTTATGGAGCTATGGAGTTCGTAATGACCAAGTCCCAGACCATACACTCTTTATGACTTTACTACACTTACACTATCTAAGAATTTACTTGGATACTGTAGGGGCACAGGGCTCATGCCACTGTGCCCTCACTCAAGGGCTAGTGCACCCTGCTCGAGGGGTGACTTACTTAGGCCTCAGACAGTGGGTTGTAAGCATGGCACACAGGGATGTGTGTGATGTTGACTCTTCACTTTTCTCTGCACCAAAACACGCAGCTTGCACTGGCAGAGTGCGAGTGTTAGGGTACAGGGTCCCTAAGTGTGGCACAATAGGTGCTGCAGCCCTTAGAGGCCTTCCTTGGTCATAGTGCCCTTGGTACCTTTTACAAGAGGCTTAACTGGGGCCAGGGATGTGCCAATCGTGGGTACAAAGGTACAGTTTTAGCAAAGAACACAGGCCCTGGGAACCTCATTGGCATGGACCCAGGGCACATCAAGTCAGGTTGCATCAGATGCCAGGCAAAAAGTAGGGGTAACCATGCAAAAAGGGGCACTTTTCAACAATCAAATTTTGAATTTTTACAAAATGTGTTTGGTTGGCTTAGGATGGGTGGTGTGCCAAATGCAGCTGATATGGGAGCTCAACCTTGCTGCGCAGGGTGAAGGCTTTGCACATTGGGGGTTGACACTCCATGTCAGGTTGTGCTGAGAGCCCAATCCCCACTGAACACAATCAGATGCCATGCGCTGCAGAGGCTGGAAATTAAGTACAGCTTAAAAAAAATAATGAATAATGGTTCTCATACAAACAAGAAAAACTGCTGGCATCCACTAGTTATGGTTATGAATGCATTCAACAAAAACCATAACTCATGACATCGCATACAGGTATTTGCCAACATCACAGATGCAAAAAAACAGTTAACAGGAGCTCGTGGCAAACACTGAATTATGGCATGTTATGTGCGCTTATAGGCAGAACTGGCCTCTAGAAGGTCATGATGATGCCCTACCCTCAACAATTGTAATAAATGGCAAAAATATACACTGTGCACCTGCATATATAGTTTTTGACATGATATATTTCCAGGTGCACTTGTTTATAAAAAAAAAAAAATATGAGAACTAAGACAAAAGGGGTACTGCACATCTGTGCAGGATGTTAAAACCACACTGAAGATGCCTCATCACTAGCAGGAGAGTTGTCCCCTTGTGTAAGACAATTGTTACATACAATCTGTGAGGCAGAAAAAAGTGTTTTTCTCATCTCAATATTGCTATACTGTGGTAATATTCTTGAATGTGACCTTGGCACTGCAGTAATAAATGTGTGTTAATTAGTGCCAGGCAACAACATGTTCCAAACCACTGAATATCATCATCATCATAAACTTTATTCGACAATTGAGTCATCGAAGTACATTTTAAAAAAAAACATCAATCATTCATAAATACATCAAATTCCATACCCAGTTAAGTATTACATTCAGTAAGACAACTCATGAGGAATAGGTTTAGAACATAATAACTAAAAACTTTGTTTTGTAAATACAATAAACACAATTTCATCAGGTCTAAGACATACCAATAGCTAATACATAATTAATGGGTGGAAGGTGTCAATTCTTCACAGGAGGGTACAGAGGGCTTTGCAATTAAGCTCTGGGCAAGGAAAGTAATTTAAAACGAATTGACCAGGCCCAATGCAAAAATTTCGCCATAGCAATTGCAAATATGGGTTTCGGGTCTGACCTTAAAATTCTCAGAGCGTCAGCATATCTCCGAGTACTCATGAGTTTACAGATAGGTTTAATCCACATCCGGCGTGGTACAACATATTGGGGGCATCCAAACAAAATATGACCAACTGTCTCTTGTTGGCCCGGGCACCAGGGGCATCTATCACTTTGGGTCCCATCCCATTTCCTCGTAAATTGTCTAGTTGGTAATGTACCAATCCTAAATTGGAAGTATAATTTACGGTCATGGGCATTTTCAATTGCGTCCCAATATTCTTCGAAATCAGGTGCATTTTTAAATTCCGAGAAACCGACCCGTGAGATTTACAGAAAACTTTTCCTTCTTGGATGCGTAATGCACCATTTCCCAATATCTTACTTTCATAATTTTTTGAGATGGGAAACTTGCATTTTGGGGATTGTTCCACAATTCTGACATGTCCATGTTCCCTAGAAGTGCTCTGATCTCCTTCAACCACTTTATTTTGTGGAAGGGGTCATTATTGATGATATCCATAAGGCCCCGAGCATAATGCATCAGTTCCTCCGTAGTCCATAATCTACGCCAATATAGCAATGGGCGCAGTTTTACTAAGTCTTTGACCCCTTTTTTCCCTAGATCCCATAATAAAGGAATTAAGGGGGTACTTTGAGGGACACCTGTCAACTTGCGTAGAAACTCGTTTTCCACCTTAACCAACCGAGTTGTATTCTCAAAGCCCCAGAGTTCAGATCCATATAAGGCCGAACTCAATACCTTCATCCCGTAGATCTCCAAAACTGGACGCATAGGTTTTGTTTGTGAGCTTTTAAATTTCTGCAATAGACAACCACCTTGTTGCTGGTGTTTCAAGACAGCCAAATCGATATGACGATTCCAGCACATTCCCCTTTGCAAAGATATCCCCAAATAAGTAAAGGCATCCACCTGCTCTAGAGGGCAATTATCCATAACTATATTGCCTCTAAAGGATCTATGTTCATTAAACGCCATAAACTTAGTTTTGGCCGTATTTATTTCCAACCCATGACGGCGACAGAAATCCTCAAAACGCAGCACAGCCTTCTGTAGGCCACTGGGGGTCTTGGAGATGATTACGGTGTCGTCTGCGAACATGAGAACAGGGATGCGCATACCATCCAGCACCGGGGCGTCCGTGGGACACAGAGCGAGGTAATCCACCACCCCATTGACAAAGAGTGAGAACAGGGTAGGCGCCATTACGCACCCCTGCCGCACTCCTCGTTCAACAGGGAAGGCTTCAGTAACCTCCCCCTGTAGCCCCCACCGCACAAAGGTGTTCTCATGCAAGCGGGCGATCAGTGTCAGTAGATCCAGAGCCATCCCAAGATCTTTCAAGACTTGCCATAATTTAGCCCGCGGGACTAGATCAAAGGCTGCCCTCAGGTCCACGAACACTGCATATAAAGACCCCTTTCCCAGGACCACAGTTCGCCAATACAGATTTACAAATCGGAAAACTTGATCTATTGTACTAGTTTTCTTGCGGAAACCCGCCTGTAGTGGACTCAGGATGTTGTTTTCATCAATCCAGACTTGTATCTTAAAAAGAACTAACCTGCCCATTATTTTTTGGATGGAGTCAATCAGGCTAATAGGCCTGTAATTACCTGCTACTGACTTATCCCCTTTTTTATAGACTGGCACGATTTCAGCCCCCTTCCAGGAAGGTGGAATCGCCCCACCCTGAGCAATTGCATTAGCCAATAAAACTATATACTTCCGCCACATTTGCTTATCATATTAGAAAACGTCAGCGGGGATACAGTCCATCCCTGGGACCCGTCCCTCTGTAACAGCCTCAAGAGCCCTATCCACATCTTCCAAGCTAAAAATATCTTCTTTAAAAAACATGTTTGGAACAATTTCTCCACACTCATACCTTCTATCACATGCATATTGTGGCTTGAAAAATTCAAGCCACTAGTGTTGGGCTACATTATTCTGTACACGTTCAGGACACCCTCCCCTGTCCCATTTAAATATATTCCAAAACAATTTTGGGTTCTTGGCTTGGCAAGCTTCTTTCAGCTCCTGCCACTTACATCTATCCCATTCTTTCTTTGCCTCCCTCTGAGCCTCCCTGTACAGCTTCCTCGCCTCCCTTACCTGAGTGGAGTCCCGTTTTTTTTATTGCTATCCCCAGATTCAATCTGGTTTGCTTACAGACCACATTATACCAGCCTTCTTCCTTCTTCTTATTTTTCACCTTTCCCCGACCCGGTTTACAAAAATGGGTCTTAAGTTTATCAAAGAGTGTACCATGTACCTGAATAGTACTAAGTTGGAATTCAGGGGTTTTCTCGTGGGATACCTGAATAGTACTAAGTTGGAATTCAGGGGTTTTCTCGTGGGATCCCAGAAGTAGCAACACCTTAGCTACTTCTTCCCTGATTAAAAACAAGGTCTCAGGATACCCAACAACCCTACTCCATTTTAAATGGCGCTCATCATTTGCAAGGACTACTTCTGGAGCTATGCTTTCGCCATTAACCATTCCTAATCTGACTACAGCCAGTTCGAAAGAAGAGGCAAGCGGGTTATGATCACTCTCTACACACATGATAATGGCCATATCCCTAAGGCAATGCCATAGTCTTAAATGGACAAAAATATAGTCTATCCGACTAGCCCTACAGCCATTATCGTACGTGTTACTACCCCGCCTATCTGAATGAGTACGTCCATTAGCGGCTCTCAAATGGTTCCCCAAGCAGAAACCCTTTAATTGGATGGCCGCTTCGGTCCATTTTTTTATAGGAGCCAGTTCAAGCTGAGGAACTCCCCATCTCGAATCTTCCTCTTCCGATATATTTTGATCCTCATAACCCAAGGGTTCGAATGTGACATTAAAGTCCCCTGCAATAAGCGGCAATGTGTTAGGTGGTAAAGCCTCAATTAGATCTCCCAAAGCGGAGATTACCGATGATTTCTTCCCTCCCGGGAGGCCTCTAGCATACACATTATAGATGTCTAAATTTCCACCTAATGAAAAACAAAGCCTCACCGCCAGAATGTCTTTGTTAAGGATCGATAATTGACGCATTTTGCAACCTAATTTTTGTTTAACCCAAATAACTAATCCTCCCATAGGTCGCCCCCTTTCTCTTCTGTCCGCTGGGATACAAAACTTCACATACCCCTCACGAAAAGCAGGTTCCACCAACCACGTCTCTTGGAAAAGACAGATATCATATGTGTCTATGAAAGTAGCCCATTCGTCCATCTTCAGTTTTGACCCCAATCCCGCCACATTCCAGGATACCAATGACAAGGGGGGGGAGAGCCTGGAGATCTCCTAAAAGGTTTTTCAATATTTACATTGCCCCTAAGACATTCCATACATTCAATTATCAAGTGGGAGGGGCACTAATACATCATAAACCTGGTCTAGTCGGATAACATTCTCTAAACTACCTGAATCGATATCAACAGTTAAAGGTATAACTTCATGTATATAAGGTCAACATTCTCCTTCCTGTTACATTGACAATTTTCAGGGGATGGAGGCTGACGTCAATCGCAATCCTCCAGTCCCGACAATACTTCAAATCTGTTATGGCTGTTGAAACCCAATGCATTATTCCTGTTCCAGTTCCCTCTAGTTGACATCAACTTCCTAGGCAGAGGGACTGTTACTGGATAAAAATAACTCAAAGGCAGTGACTGTATCCCAGTAGTTGTGTCTTCATAGAACCTTTTACATATATATTCAGCAACCCTTCTGTCTCTAAAATTAATAATTACACAATCACCATCTTTGGATTTGCTCCGTACCCCTACCCAATCTACTCTTCTTACAAATAATATTTCTGCGGATACATTGGGGGGGGGGGGGGGGGGAGCGGGCGATTTGTGTTGAGCCAGAAAGTACATTTATTCTTAAGGTCCATATATAACTCTCTCTTCCCCAGGGCCAGTTGTGGGACCCCCACGAGAACCACCACATACGGGGAAGACTCTCGGGGAAGGTCAATTCGAGGTAAACTCTCTAGGGGGTATAATGGTTGGGGATAGTAGTAGCCCTCCCCAATTGCACCTGGGTTGCGATTTGTGGCATTTCCGCTACTTCCACAGCTTCACCAGAGCGAGGAGAATTAGAATTTGAACCTAAAGGCCTATTAGTTGGCAACAATACAGGGCTTTGTTCCCTAACAATAAAATTATCCTTTATACCTTCCTGTGCATTACCTAAAGTTTCAACCATTCCTGGATTCTCAACTACTATCTTATTAGTGCGATTTACTGCATTTGTCCGCAAACCTCCCCGGAATTGACCCGATGAATCAGCAAGTTCTAAACAAACAAGCCTACTTTCAATAGCATTCAATCTATCATAAATCGGGAGGCAAGTTTTTTTTTAAATAGCCTCCAGCTTACTCCAAAATGTGGGCCCCGCTGCGTCTATCGATACACCTACATCCGAACTCGATGCATCCATATCCGCATCACTACCAACATTGGCAGGGCAATTAGTGGGGCTACTTGATGGAATTGGGTCTAAAGCACCATTAGTTTTCTTAATCTTAGCTTTCCTACCTTTGAGTTGCATTTGTGCCCCCCTACACTTCCTTTTATGTGTCTTACTTGCTACTTGGTAATTCTCCCCAACCTTATTACTATAGGTAGATCTAGTCCTAACGCAGGAAGGCGGCGATAATGTTCCAGAGTTACTAATTCTCAAAGGTGCGGACACAGTGATTACAGGAGGAGTAGTAATAAGAGCATTAGACACCTGCAAATTAGCCAGACATCCATCGTCATTTAGGGAGGGATTCTCCTCCCTTACCCTAGAATGTAATATGTTGTCATTGACAGACACCAGGGGAAATGTAGGGGAGCTAACCTGGGATATTCTTCCCAGGGACGATCTTTTGCTGAGTGCAAAGTCCTAAGATAGTCTTTTTTCTGTCAATTCGATTTCCTGGGACAACACGGACGAGGCTCTAACTAGGAACTGGTCCAGAGTACCCACCGTTGTGCTTCCCGGAATTAATTTCCTTACTCGGTTAGGCATATTTTAGCTTCAGCTCTATATCACAATTGCCCTGGACTTCCACAGATGGAAATGGGGTGGCCCGTCCCGTTCTCTCCGATCTCGAACGGGCTCAAACGGGCCTGCCCTTGGCCCGGGCTTCGCCCTGCGGCCGCCCGCACGTGTCCCTCGATGCGTAAGCGGGGTGTGGTTATATGCGGAAACAAGGTGGGAGGGAGCTCTGCGGGAAGAGGCACCAGCTGTGGAAACAACTAGGGCTGCTGATCCTCGCAGTCCCGGTGAGACAAAGGCAGGTCCAGAGAGTTGAAGATCCACACAGCCAGCCACTGCGAACGGCTCCCGCGAAGCGGGGGCCGTGAGGAGTTATCAGGCAGCAAGCAGGTGGGAGGGAGCTCTGCGGGAAGAGGTACCAGCTGTGGAAACAACTAGGGCTGCTGGTCATCGCAGTCCCGGTGAGACGAAGGCAGGTCCAGAGAGTTAAAGATCCACACAGCCAGCCACTGCGAACGGCACCCCCACTGAATATCAAGTGTTTGGGGGCACATTTATTAAGGCTGTCAAACCTCAAGATTTCTAACTTCTTGCACTTCTCTGGGTAGCCCGGAGCAGGAATACAATACATCTCACAGAATTTACCAGCTATGTCTAAAAGTTCTAAACTGGGTGTGAAATGCAGTGAGGTCTGTAATGGAGAGCTCCATCCATTATTAGAAAGTGTACCCCCAAACAAGCTGAAAATACTAAATTGCATAATAATAGTTAGCAAGACAAAGAAAATCTAGACACTTCACAGCCCGTAACATTCCTAACCTCCCTTTGAATTCAATTGCCAATGGGTTTCATGTCAGAATCAAGAAATAGCGGAAAATGGAAGTATGCAACTTCTCAAAGGGCATCAGAAAGAGGCTATAAGTTATCAGTAATAAGCACAAAACTGCAAAAAGCTACACCAAGGGTAGGTCAACATTTGAGTAAGTTTAGTTAGGACACATTCATCAAATAAAGTGTTCTTGAGTCTGCAAAGCCAGACTCTGTAATATGCTAGATAAGCTCTTTCTTGTGTGAAATAAGGATATGCAGAATAAATGGAAATTTCTTTGTTACAAATACTTAAATCAGTAACACAACTTTTCTTATGTAGCCATCATTCGAACATGAAACTATTTATAGTGGAAAGTCATGGCGTTATGTTCACACACTTCTTAAACATAGTCTTCCAATCTTAAGCACTGCACCTTGTCCATTTAATATTTTTATTGTCTAACCTAGTTGTGCACTGTACCCATTACTGACCACACATTGCTTTAATAATTAATAATGATCGTCATGTTTCAGATACTGACCTGCGTAGCTGTGCGTTTTCACTTCTGAGTGGCTGCAAAGCTAGAGCTATGTCAGCATGTAAATTGGTGGTTCCAACTGCTACAGGCAATAAGCAAACACTCTCTTCCAATTCAGCTATCAACCGCTGGACTTCTGTGTCGTCTGCAAGGAGAGATCAGGTAGACCGAATCAATCCAATTAAAATCTCCTCACAAAAATACTTTCAACAGCTCCCCCTGAGGATAGACAAGGTGAGACTCAAGACGTTCCACTAGTGGGCCACGGGGTGAGGGGGTTTTACAGGAGATAACCACAAGTTAACCACAACAACAAAAATCATTATGTTTAATCTCCAGAGGTGGCGCAAAAACTCAACATCTGGGTCCTTGAAGACCATATGGGCATTCCATGTGGAAGCAAAAATTCTTCAGAGTTCTAAATAAAGTCTTGATTTTTAATTTAATGTGACTGAAGGTATTTTTTTACGACAGCAGCAATTGTACATTGTAAAAGAGAAGCATGTGGAATGTCAGTTTGCACAATCAAAAGATACATGTTTTCAATCTAAAACAACCAAATCATAACCAGAAGTCAGACTGTGTTGGTTTGTTCCACATATAATTTTTAAATTTTGATCGTAGAAACACCATTTATTACTTTATATTTCTTTAGACCAGCAGTCCTTTAAAACAACTACATTGAACTGTAGAATATATTATCACCATAACAACGATCAAATTAGTTATATATCCAGCAAAAACATATCCCAGTCTTTCAACCCATGTTTGAGACGGCCTTTAAAATTCCTTCCACTACCAAGGCCACAGTTGAACTCAAACCCAACAAAACACTGCTGGTTTTTATAGTAGGTGTTATTAGTCAATGCTTTTTTTTCTTAATGGTAGATAAACTGGAAAGATAAACAATATAAAATCAAACCATTCTTCAACATTAAGTGTAGAGGAGCATAAATGTACAAGCTTTACACGGTTTCCAGTAAAGTCGTTTCTTTGATTCTAGCCCCACTCTCTTTTTCAACAAAGGACAGTTTGTTGGATCTCGCACAAATTTTAAGTAATCAAAGAGACCAAAAAGGATTTAAAAACTTGGCCTGATTGAATTGTTGGTGGTTTACTGTTTAGATAATGGTGACCCTCTCTACACGAGTACTCGTGAGATACAGCCTTCACTCTTAAATTACAAATGACTTTGAAATCTTCTGAAGCTTTGTTGAGATTTCATATTTTCTTAATGAGGAATAAAGTCTTACTTGAAACATTACCTTTGCCAACCATATCTGACTTCGTGTTAAATGCTATAGTTCTATACAAAAGCCCAGGAAAAAAACTTTACCTTGGTCTGATATCAATGCTTTTATTTCTCCCAGAAGATATTTCACTTTGTTTACTTTCTGTGCTGTTTTTTGAGGACTTGTTTTTTTAGTCTGCAAGGCAGTTTTCTCAAAACTTGTCTGACAGCTGGTATCTCGGACCGGAGCAACGTCAAGTCCATTCACATCCTCCTCCTCACTGGATTGGCCCTCACTCTGTTCCCCAGAGGATTCCTCGTCCCTGGGAGAATCGGACTCCGCTGGTAAGTGCATAATATATCTCCTGGGAACCCTTTGGCTTTCAGCATTGCGTTGCTGGAGCTGAGCCAGTTGAGCTTGAATGTTAGACAGCATTTCAGAGTCCCTCAGAGGTTGATGGTCATTGTTTGCTTGATTTGAAGAAGTCTCATTTTGAAAAGCTGGTTGATGGTAGGTGGCCATGGAATGATTATGTGGTCCAGTCCCTGGTGTGTATGATAGCACATCAGAAGCAGCAGAGATTTGCGGATGTGAAGTAATAGTGCCAGCAGCATTAGATCCAATGGGAAAGATGGACCCTCCTGAAGAATTGTTTTGGTTACAGTAATTAGTAGGAACGCTCTGAGAAGAAAAAAACAGGAGAAGAAAAAAACATGACAACTAAAACAGCATATTAAGCAGCTTTAGCTCATCATTTAGTCATTCACATTTAAGAAACTACTGTTTCAGAGATGACAAATCATGTTGGTAGATTAGGCACTCAGCAGAAGTAATTAAGGGACAAGGTAAAAACTCCAAGAAATAACTAGAGGAAAGTTATTAACCTGAAACAACAACCCAACAACAGTAGTATAAACTCCAGATGTATATGCTGTGCAATCATTTCCCGTTGGTGGAAAGTAACAACACTTATCAGCACATTTAATTATTATCTATCTATATGCAGTACCCAGTAGAGCTTGCCACTGGGCATTATAGTTAGGTCTGCTTTTCCAAAGACGGTGCGCTTTTTGGTTTGCCGATAACTTTGGCGCCGTTTGATAAACCTTCACGCAATTTTCGATACAAAAAAGTCTCCTCCATCTCAGCTCTTTCCTGTAAAAATTTGGGGCGATTCGTCATAGGGGAGTCCCAAAACCCAAAATCCCCATTCATTTTCTACTACAGCAAAAACTACTACTGAATGGAATTACACCAATTTTGGCAGCAAGCTAGATCTTGGTCCAGAAAGTGTGCTTTTTAGGTATCAGCTCTAGACGGCACGCATGCGCGGTCTCAAACCGAGATGTGCTGAAGCTACATCTGAGCTTGCAGTCCATACATTCAATTGCCATTTGCTGGCACCACCTTTGCTCCATTTTTTTGTTCATCCCAACTGTGAAGGGCATACATACCTCTTCCGGTTTTTGGCTCTCTCCGAGCGCACCACCAAACTACCTTTCAGCTTACGCAGCGGGCATTGTAGGGCACTGTTACCGGACTCCTCTTTTACTTCTTTAAGAGCACTTTTTACAAACGCTTCCCCGCGAGGTCAGTACGGCTCGGCTCTGCACCCAGTCTGTCGCTTGTTGTCCTAGACCGCAATGCCACCTCTCCCCTTCCCATTGCCTAGATGCTTGTTGTAGTGAAGCACGTCACGTTTAGTGGAGCTTCTTAAATCATCGTTTCTGCCCACGCCGCCAATGCTGCTTGTTCCCTTTGTCACACTTTAGCAGGTTTCTCTGCCTCCTTATGCCCCTCTTATGTTTTTCTTGCTTTTTTTTTGGATCCAAGTTTCAACGAAAAATAAGTGCCAGCCACTACCATGAGCTCTGGTGGCTGCCCCGTAACCACCGCTTCGATTAAGCACTTCAACTCGCACCAATGAAAGCATCCTGTAGAAACTATTTAAAACTGAAAGCTTCCCTAGGGTGCAAGCAGCAACAAATGTTCTAAACTTAATGTTTGTGTAAGTCCCCAATCTTTAATCAGGGCATTGCAGGCAACTCATTAGCTGATTTCTCGTTAGCTTACACATACAATAACGAGATCTCTGCTTTTTATACAGTTGTCCATATAGCCGTTTCCATAATAATGCTAGAAGCAAGGGCAACTCGATTTGTTATGGCTTCTCCCAGGGCTTTAAGTGAGCCGAGGCCTGTGCCCAGCACCGGCAGCTTTAAAAAGCAGGTGCTGAGAATGGACCCCATTGGGCTCAACCATTTGTGGCCCTCCCCTCAGGGTGAAAAACAAATTCTTAATTCTTCAGCAATACCATCATTCACTGCCTTCAAAAAGACTTTGATAGTCTCATCATTCCAAAACTTCATATTTTTTTTGTTTTAAATAGCGCAAACTTGACCTGAAGGTATCTGACCTTTTTTATGAGCGCCAGTCACATTACACATGAACATGTTAATTTTCTAATCACAGGATGTTGGCCGGCCCGAGTCTCGAGTCTGCTTCCCTAGCTCCAAAGTCGGCAGCTCTAGCCATTATGCCACAATCTCTTCCACAAGAACGGAGGCATTTTCAATGACAGAAGCAGCAAAATACCAGGCGGGCAACATACTATGCTACGGTCAGATTTTTAGTTTAAGTGTTTTAAGCAAAACCCTTAATTACATCGTCCACGCCCCTTTGAGACCCCCATGTTTTCATCCCACTAAAAGCTCTAGCTTTTACTAAACTTACAGCAATAGCTCCCCGGCACAGTACCACCTTGTGCTGCCATTTATAGATCTGTTTCTAAACCCACACTACACTCCTATTGTTCGTTTGGTTTACAGGTTTAATAACAACATCACCTGCTGTGCACTTCACCTGTTCCCGAAAGTCTGGTTTCCCATTTCTTTTACATGTATACACCAACTTGCTTCCAAAAAATTGCTCATTGCACATTTGAAGTTAGTTTCCTCAGCTAAAAAGCAGACAAGGTCACTTATTTATAGGCAGAGTAACAAAGGGCGGTGTGTTTTTGCGTTCATGAATAGGGTGCTTACTCACATTTGGTAGCAATATCGGGCTCCTGCAAGTAACAGTAAACTGGAGCCTCAAACCAGGAGCATTTTAACATAAGCTGTTAAGCTCTTGTTAATATCACCCTCGCTTCTTCCCACGTTCCACATATACAGCACTTGCGTGGTCTATGGTTATGTGTGTGTACCATCCTGTACTACGAAACAGGGGCATGCGTTTCGCTCCTCGAGTCATACAAGGCCCTGGGCCCCTATCGCCCAAGGCTAGCTCTTAACCTGTGTTCCAAGGAACCCACCCATTGAACACAGTACTTTTCCCTAACACAGGACTGCAGGCAGGGAAAGAAGTTTGCTCCTACAGGGCAGTAACTACAACTCGTGCCCTAAGGTAACTGTAACTCACGCACTAGCCATGGACTGCTAATTTCCCCACATATTACATCACACATGACATGTTTTATGACATGATTGATAACATTACTAAAACAACTGAAATAACATCATTGATAACAACACCGTACATGGCAGGGGCGCGTGTTATATTTACCTTAGAGCACAAGTTATAGGCCCAGATGTACAAACCCATTTAGCATTTCTTAACGGGCCAAATCGCTATTTCAGCCCATTCACTAATGCTAAATGGCCTTTTCAGATGTACAAAGGGTTATACGTGGTCGTAATTGACAATTTCTACACTTTAGATTTTGCGACCGTGATTTAGGAATCGCAAATAGGGATTACCTATTTGCGATTCCAAAAGCACAAGTACAAAGCATTTCTTAAATGCGAATTGGGCATTTAGGAAATGCAATTACCATCGACATCAAGTCGATGGTAACGATGTGCAAATTAAAAAAATGCATTAAAAATCAATTTTGTAATTGTGACATGAAGAGCACAAATCCCTCGAGGGCATATGTGCACTAGGAAATTCGTGGTGCCTCCAGTCGGGCTTAAGACCAGAGGCACCCTTAGCTTTGCATATTTTTAATTATGATTTCCTGTTAGGTAATCGTTATATAGAAAATGTAAACCATTTCCTATTTCGTCCATAGGCAGGAATGCAATTGTATTTCCTATTTGCGATTACCTAATGACTGCTCATTTTAATGTTTGTAGCTGGACTCTAGGTCTGTCAGCTCTGATAGATAAACGGAATTGCTTTACTGAATTTCTTGTATTTTTAAAAGCACTTTGTCACTTTTTCGGGGGAATATTATAAGCTGAATTAAATGTGTTTTTAAAATTTGCAAACTGTTGGCACTCTTTTAGAACATTAAAATACCAATCTTAACCGTTCCAGTGAACTTGCACCTCGCTGGGCGGGAATCGGGGACGGCATTTGCTGCTGCACTTCCGCCGGTCCTCTGGTGTTTCCGCCTCCTCAGAGGCACACAGGGGCAGGTTACCGCTCTAGTTGCAGAGCCGGAGGGGGGATAAAAGCACGGCCGCAAGGCGGCCGCACGCAGCGGGCGTGCCAAGGCAAGCCCGTCTAAGCCCGTCCGCGCCTGGCCCGAGGGATGCAGTCGGTTTGAGACCTCAGGTTGCATCTAGGATCATATACACCGGGGAACAACTCAGAGCTCTAAATAAGAGCGGGAGTTGTGGTCAAAAAGCCAGTTTTAGCTCGTGTGCTCAGGTAACAGGTTTGAAATGCCAGGAGTGCTGTGTTTCATTTAAGCCCACTATGCTATCACAGACAACACTCCGCTCCCATCTTGCCCCATGCAAAGTGGATGAGACAATGAAAGTGGCGTGCTCCCTTATCAATGCACGCTCCCTTTGTAAACATGCCTCGGAGTTTGCTTTGTTTGTAGAGGCACAATCTGTCGACATTGCTTTCGTCACTGATACATGGGGAGAGGCCTCCTCAGACCCGGATTTAGCCATGGCGGTCCACTCCGGGTACACAATGTTTAGACAAGACCGGGTAGGCAAAAGAGGGGACGGGGGGGGGGGGCTGGCCGTAATATTCCGTAATGTATGGAAAGGAACTTTCACATCGCAAAACAGTGGGCAAACCATGGAATCTTTACAGTTTAAAATCTTTAATAGATAACCACTACACCTTCAATAGGATGCTATGCTATCGACCCCCTGGCCCCCAGGCTGAGTTCCTGAAGGATATAGGCAGCTCCCTGGATTTAATAGCCCAATAATCTGAATTCACACTTTTTGGCGATTTTAACTTGCACCTTGAGGACCTACTAGACAGAGATGCTGTACAATTTATTAATATTGCAAACAGCCTTGGGCTCGTTCAGAAGGTGATTGGCAGTACGCACTCTGGGGGACACTTGCTTGATGGGGTGTTCACTAGTAATAAGTCCTTAAAATGTTTTCCATTGTTACCGCTTGTGTGGTCAGACCATAATGCTGTCATTTTTTCACTTCTGTTCCATAAATTACAGGTAGATAAATCACAAAATAAGCAACGAAAAAATGTACGGCCTTGGAATAAGTTGGCAGTAGACATGTTCGAAAAGTCCCTATCTCACAACATTCCAAACTTTTCAGAGGAACCGAATACGGCAGCTGCTACCTTCGAGGAATGGCTTAGGAGGTCAATAGATAAGGTGTTACCAGTTAAATCTATAATCAGTCATAGGTTAAGACCCTCTGAACCCTGGTATTCAGAACACCAAAACAAAAATGCCGCCGTTCAGAGAGGAAATGGAGATCCTCTTAGGACTCGAAGGACAGAACTGTCTACAAACAAGCTCTGCTAGAGTATAAAAAAAAATGGTGCAGGAGTTAAAAACGCGCTACTTTACTACAGCCATTTTAACTGCAAAACATTCCTCCACGCAACTTTTTTCGACAGTAAAAAAGGTGGCAAAATGTTCTGAAGTAACAGAATCACCTAAAAACCAGACATTCTGTAACGCATTGGCTACATTTTTCCAAGATAAGGTTAAGGCAGTTTACAGTGGTTTTTCTAGTCTCCCTGCTCAAGGAACCTCATCATCCCCCAGGAAGTTAGCTGTACTTAGTGCATCCAGTGAAATCCCCCCAGTCCCCCTAGACTTCACTGACCCCCCGGAACTGTCGTCCTTTCCTTCATTGACTACCGAGGAGGTCATTACCCTTCTGCAGTCCACCAAATCCGGCTCCCCAATGGATCCTTGTCCCCCTAAAATCTTCCATCTTTTGCCAGATTTATTCGCCCTACAGTGGTCTCCAATTTTTAATCAAATGTTCTCGTAGGGCATATTCCCCACAAGTTGAAACTGGCGTCTGTTCTCCCCCTGCTGAAGAAGCCAAATTTGGAGGGGGCGGATCCCAACAATTATCGTCCAATATCCAGACTTCCTCTGCCTGCTAAAATGGTAGAGAAAGCCATGAATGTTGCTATATCTGGATATATTGAAAAATATGCTTTCCTGGATGCAACCCAGTTTGGTTTCAGAAAGCATCACAGCACCGAATTGGCACTGATTACAGCGTCCGAATTAATTAGGAAGACCGTGGATGGAGGAGGCAATGCAGCACTTGTGCTGCTTGACCTCCCTGTCACATTTGATACGGTGAACCACCAAAAACTATTGGAAGTACTAAAGGAGATCGGTATTAAAGAGAAAGCGGTTGCTTTATTCGCATCTTTTTTATCAGATCGGGAACAATTTGTGGCTCTTGGAGAGTTTAAGTCACCAAATTTTACATTGCCGTGCGGAGTGCCACAGGGATCTTCATTAAGCCCAACCCTTTTTAACATCTATGTTGCTGCACTGGCAAGGCTAATTAGGTCTCTGGGTTTCTCGGCTATTTCTTATGCAGATGACACCCAGATTGTAGTCTCAGTGACAGGCTCCCCTGATTACACTGCTGCACAGTTTCACAACTGTATGCGTCAGGTTGGGGAATGGATGGCCACCTATTGTTTGAAACTGAATTCTAGTAAGACTGAAGTCTTCCTCTTTGGCGGCCATACAAATTTCTGGTGCCCCACCTTCTGTGCGTTAGAATTGGGCCCACTACCAACACCTACGAATAAGGTTAAAAACTTGGGAGTCACGTTTGACTCTCCTTTGAAAGCCATGTCAATCAGGTCACATCCCTCGCCTTTTTCACACTAAAAGTACTGAGAAGGATTCTTCCATTCATTCCGGTTGAGTTACGGAAGCTAGTGGTTGTGGCTCTGGTGTTTTCTAGAGCCGACTGCTGCAATGGCCTATTCATCAACCTTCGGAAGAAGTGCCTGTCCAAATTACAGATTGTACAAAACGCTGCAGCGCGTCTTTTGCTGAACATTCCAAGACACAAATCTGTCTCACCGGTGCTTAAGGAACTACACTGGCTGCCAGTGAGGAGGCGGATTGATTTTAAGGCTCTTTGTATCGCTTTTAAGGCCACGCATGATACAGGGCCAGGTTCCTTTAAACATAATCTACAGCCTTATATACCTGCCCGCAATCTTCGTTAATCCTACTCCGATAACCTGATAAATCCGAGGTTTAAAAAAATGTGCCTGGGGTGGAAGAATTTTTTGGGTCGGCACGACCAGACTTTGGAATTCCCTTCCTCTAAGGTTAAAAGAAGAAACGCACCTGTTGGCCTTCAGGAAGGCTTTGAAGACCTGGGTGTTTAACCTTTGACGTGACCTTGAACCGTCCAGTTGATTCTGTTTGATGAGCTAGCGCCTTGACACCCTTGGGTGAATGTTGGCGCTTTATAAATCTCCTTTTCATTTAATTTAATTTCTAAATTGCATGCGCAATACGGTTTGCGACCTGTTTGTGCATGCAAATGGCCCAGGGCCATGTACAATTCCTACATAGGGAGTCGCAAATTTATTTGCGACTCGCTATTTAGGAATTGCGAGTCGCAATTTGCGTCCGCAATTGCGAAACACTTGCAAATTACCACCCTCTTCAAATGGGTGGTAATGCACTTACAATTTGGAAGGGGTCCTCAGGGGACTCCTTCCACTTTGTGAGTGCCTCTTAAAATATTTGTAAAGGGCAGACAGTGGTCCCAGGGACCACTACCTGCCCTTAAATAATGAAAGGAAAATGTTTCATTTTTTAAATGCATCCGTTTTCCTTTAAGGAAAATGGGCAG
The DNA here is from genome assembly GCF_964204655.1 of Triturus cristatus. Lineage (NCBI taxonomy): Eukaryota > Metazoa > Chordata > Amphibia > Caudata > Salamandridae > Triturus > Triturus cristatus. The sequence continues at coordinate 88,453,368 of NC_140584.1, read as the reverse complement.
CATTAAAAAAAAAACTGCTTCATTTAAAAGCAGTCTCAGACATGGTGGTCTGCTGAGCCCAGCAGGCCACCATACCTGGGAGGGCCTGTCATTCCCAATGGTCTGGCAAATTGCAAAAGGCTCATTAATATTAATGAGCCTTACAACTTGCGACCCCATTGGGAATCGCAAACAGTGTTACACACACTCTTGTAAACGGCATATTGGACCTCACAATTTTGCTGGTCGTACATCTGGCCCTTTGTTACTAGAGATAAGTAACTGGTGAATTTCAGTGTAACACTTTAGGTGGTGGTGGTGGTGGTGGTGGTGGTGGTGGTGGTGGAGGAGGAGGAGGAGGAGGAGTGTTTTGCCTACATAAACACTTCTCCTAAATTCTGTGTTGCTGGTGCCTGCTTTGGAGATCAAAGGAGAGCAAGTTTAAATATACATATATATATATACATATATATATTCACTGAAAAAACCATAGGTTTCACACACGTTATAGTTACGAATTAGCATTTAAAAAACCTTGCAAATTCACTTAAAAAACCATAGGTTTCACACATGTTATAGTTAGCTGGACATTTCACTTGTAAAAAAACAATGAAATTACCCCGTTATAGTTAGTGCAGGCAACTATAACTCACGTGACCGCAATCCTCTGCTGATGACGTCAGATATTACATCACTGTATTTAGACACTTATTTACCCATGTCTTCTTCCATTATTCTTTAGCTATACATATATTACAAATATTTATTTTTCAGAAAGGCACATATGTCATCAGTGGTATAATATCTGACGTCATCAGCAGAGGATTGCGGTCGCGTGAGTTATAGTTGCCTGCACTAACTATAATGGGGGAATTTCATTGGTTTTTACCAGTGAAATGTCCAGCTAACTATAACATGTGTGAAACCTATGGTTTTTTAAGTGAATTTGCAAGGTTTTTTAAATGCTAATCCGTAACTATAACGTGTGTGAAACCTATGGTTTTTTCAGTGGATTTCAAAGGTTTTTTAAATGCTAATTTAGGTATGTATTTTTTTTTTATGGGATTTTTAGCGTGCGCGCACTACGCGATTTTTCGAAAAAAAAAATTAAAATCTTTTTTTGCCCTTGGGGGTCCTTCTGGGACCCCCTGACAAAGGCTAGGGGGTCAGAAACTGTCCACCCTGCCCCCTTTTCACGTTCTCCACCTTTGTTTTTCACCCCCTCAGACTGCGAGAGACAAAATGGCGGCCGACACTTCCTGGTTTCGACCGATTCGAATGTTTACCGACATCTAACAACCAATCAGAATTGCGCTCGCGCACGGCAGGGTGCGCGCGTATAGATATTGATATGGTTTTAAATGCTATTTTCTCAGGAAATACTGAACAGATTTACACAAGACCTTCAAAAGGCACTTTCTTGACCTTATGGCTACCTCTCTGCCAAATTTCACGTAATTCTGTTCAGCCGTTCGGGCTGTACCTTCGACTAAATGTCCTATGGAAAAATGCATGGGGAAAACGCGTTTTGGGACCCCCCCTTTTTCTCGGCCCCCGCTTGACGAATCACCCCGAGACTTTCAGGGTAGGAGCTGAGCGGAGCACCCCATTAGTTTTGAAAATTTCGCGAGGATTCGTCAACCGGCGCCAAAGTTATTCAAAATAGAATTTTGATATTTCCTATGGAAACTAGGTTGTAACTATAACTATCTACTGGCGACCGCCAGTAGATAATATATAGATATATATAGTTACACACACGTATACATAGCAGAGTTGCATGTTGTTCTGGTTTTGCTGCACTTTTTACTTTACATGCATTTTTTTGGTTTGCTACTAAATTAGCCACTGTTTGACAAATGTACATGAAATTTAGCACAACCTTAGCAAACTTGGACATAGCAAGTTTCATGCAAATCTACGCACTGGAAAAAGCAGTTCAGTTAAAAGGCTTTTAAAATAATTATTTTTTTAATTTCCTATTTTAGCGCTCAACTACAGCAAAAAACGGTGAACGGATTTTTATCAAACTTGGCATCAAGGGGAGGAGCCTAGCGCTTGACCAAGATGGCCGCGTGAGCTTTGAGCTCCCGAGACCCTCGTGCCCTCCGTCGACTATCCTGTCTCTAATCCTGTTTGCATGCATGGCATCGTGCAGATGAATTGTCAGGGAGGCGATTGATGCTACCCGCGGTCGGATCGCCCACCGGGAACCGGAGTTATGCATGGCGGAAGATTGAGGCCTATCTCCGAGGGATGCCAGGGGCTAGAGTTGGCAGGATGCCCGACCTCTAATTGAACAACAGCGGCCAGGCGAGGTGTGAACTACCGGACGGAGGTCCTCATCCTTTCACTTTCACTTTCTCGCCCTTTGTTTGCCCTGCCCAGGGAGTGCTCTCGGCTGCTTTATTATCATTTGGACGCTCTGCACGCTACTCTGGCGGCCCATCGCAGGACTGAGCACTCCTGACTCCTTTCGCTGAGAGAGGGTCGTCCTGTTTGAACCGACCTGCTTGAGCCAACCATGTCAGGCAAAGCAGAGGTGGATCGGCTGAAACCTAAGGCCACCAGGCGGGGAGCCTATACTCAGGCCAATAATATGGACCGCTATGCCCAGCAGAAGGGGTCACCGGGTGGACCGAGCCAGTCGCCGGATGCACAGAAGACTGCCTCACCCTTGGCCCCGGAGCTCTCGCTCCAGGATGTCATGGGCGCGCTCGAAGGGCTGCAGACTTCGATTGGGAGACAGTTTGATGCCCGGGCGCACAAAGTGGATACCATCTTGGTGGACGTTAATTTGATCCGCGCGGATTTGGGCAAAACAAATGAACGAGTTAAAACCCTGGACCTCAAGACCACGGGCCTCGCTGATGATGTCTCGGAACTACAGACCGAGGTCCGTAAGTTGCGGATCGAGAGTGATCTCGCCGCCCGTCGGCTGGAGGACTTTGAGAGCCGGGCCAGGCGCAACAACGTGCGCGTTATCGGGGTCCCGGAGTCCTCGGACGAGACTTCTGTAGACCTGCTAGTGGAGGACTTGGTGCTTAACCATCTGCAGCCTAAGGGTCTTGGGAAGTTTTTCGCAGTTGAAAGGGCCCATAGAGTGCCGGGTGGTAGGCCCAAGGTGGGAGCCCCACCGAGGCCGATTGTCGCCCGGCTCTTTCATTTTCGAGATCGGGACGCTATCCTGCAAGCATCGAGGGTGACGGGCCCGGTCCCCTTCCAGAACGCGTCGGTGAATTTCTATCCTGACTTCACCCAGCAGGTGCAGAGGCAGGGCTTCCTGGGGGTGAAGAGGCGGCTTCGGGAGAGGGAACTGAAATATGCCATGCTCTTCCCTGCCAGACTACGTGTGGTGTACGAAGACCGAACATTCTTCTTTGAGTCGCCTGTCATGGCCGATGAATGGCTGGACGCTCTGCCCCGACGACGGACGGGAGAGGACACTGCCGCAGACGGGGACAGTGGTCGGGATGAACAAGGTTGATGTCTTCGGAACCGGACTGACTCGATTTGACTCTAGCTAATGACTTGAACAGAATGCAGTAAATACGGAGGGTTGTGGGAGGACGAGGGGAGCTCTTTCCTCCCTTAGGGTACTTTTTGTAGATTTTGGGTTTGGTAGGGCGACAGGCACACTGCAAGTTGGGGGGGCTTTGTAAGCTACAGCAGGGGTGCAGGGTGGGGGGGATAGTTGGGATTTTGGGTTTGTTGTTGGGGGTTCGTTTCTGCAAGGCGTATTGATTATTTTCAGGACTGTTCCATGGTGGCTCTTCGGGTGTGGGGTGGGCCTCCTTACGTTTGGGGATGGGGGGTAGGGGTTTAAGTGTTATTAGCTGGAATGTTAATGGTTTGGGGGATCGCATTAAGCGCGGGATTGTTTTGCAATTCTTGAAACGGTCATTGCCGGATGTCGCCCTACTGCAGGAGACGCACCTTATAGGCAATACGTGCTATGCTCTTAATAGGAAGGGTTATAAATTCATAGCTCATTCGGGATTCTCCTCTGGGTCCAGGGGTGTGGGTATCCTAGTCAGAGCCTCGCTACCATTTGAGGTGGACTCCACCATTGTTGACGATAGGGGGAGGTTTGTGGCGGTGGCGGGGCGGTGGGAAGGAAGAACTTTGGTTTTAGTTTCGGTTCATGTCCCGCCGGCCCTGCAGGCCTCCACGTTTACAGATCTGGGTAGGGCTTTGCTGGATCTCCCGGGGGGTATGCTTGTGGTGGGGGGTGATTTCAATGCTGTCGGCTCTGGGCTGCTGGATAGATACCCGCCCAGAGACACAGGGGGGGCTCAGAAGTGGCTTCCAGACTTTCTAGACACACTTGGCCTGATAGACTGCTGGAGGCTCCGGCACCCCACACAGAGCCAATACACCTTCCACTCCGGAGCGCATGGTAGCCTCTCTAGGATTGATTACCTGCTCACTCTGGCTGCGCACGCCTCAATGGTGTCCGAGGCCAGGCACATGGCGCGTGGTATATCGGACCATTCGCCAGTGTGGGTCAGGCTGGATGTCGGCCGTGAGGGAGGGGGAAGGGTGGCTCCTATTAACCCTTGGTACTTTCGAGACCCCAAGATGTGCAGCGCACTGGTGAAGACAGTTGATAATTTTTTCAAGGGCAATCAGGGATCCGTGGACTCGGCAGTGTCGCTGTGGGAAGCATTTAAGACCGTGCTGCGAGGGGAGGCCCTCTCCCTTGTAGTGGCGGCCAAGCGGCGGAGAGATGGCGAGGTTATGCAGGTTGAGGAGGAGATCGTGGCTTTGGAGGGAGCGCTAGAGGAGGAGGTTACAGAGGCCTCACTGCATGAGCTGAGCTTGAAGCAAGCCGAGTATAAGGACCTGGTGACGAATGCCGCTAAGACCCTCAGTAGGGAACAGCAGGGCCGCCTGTATGATGTTGGTGACAAGGCCGGGAAACTCCTAGCTTGGCTGGACAAAAAAGAACGGGTTAATAGAGTAGTGCCGGAGTTGACGGGAGAGGGGGGAGAGGTGATTGTGGAACCTGAGAGGATTGTACAGTGCTTCACGGACTATTTCCGTATGGTTTATGCCTCAGTGTCGGATAGGCCGCCCGAGGACTCGCGTGATCTCTTGCGTGATATCGCTTTGCCCTGTCTTTCTGACGTAGATAGGGATGATCTGGATGGAGACATAACGGTCGATGAGGTGGCGGGAGCTATCCGCGCGTTGAACTCGGGCAAGGCCTCGGGCCCGAATGGCTTGCCAATTGACCTGTATAGGCTGTTTCCGGATAGGGTTGCCCCTCACCTGCGCGCCATGTTCGTGGAGGCGCGGGGGAGTGGGACCCTCCCGTTGGATCAGCGACTGGCGACAATTGTTGTTATACACAAAGATGGTAAACCCCGAGATAAGTGTGCCTCATATAGGCCTATCTCACTCCTTAACGCCGAGCCGAAGATTCTGGCTAAAATCCTTGCGGCCCGATTGATCAGGGTACTTGGAGACCTGATCCACCCGGATCAATCCGGTTTTATTCCGCATCGTAACACTGCGTTAAACCTTCGGCGCCTTCATGGTGTAATCGCCAGGGCGGGCACGCTGCGTGAACCAGCTGTTGTGGCGTCTCTCGATGCCACGATGGCCTTTGATACGGTGGAATGGGCATATTTGTGGGCCGTGCTGGCCAAGTTCGGCTTTGGCCATGGTTTTGTGAGCTGGGTGAGGTTGCTGTATGAGGGTCCCCTTGCGAGTGTGGTGGTAAATGGCCGGGCGTCGACTCAGTTTCAGCTTGGGAGGGGCACTCGGAAGGTTGCCCCCTGTCGCCATTGTTGGTCGCCCTCGCCCTTGAGCCGCTGGCAGCGTGGATACGCTGGCACCCGGATATACGGGGACTTAGATGGTCGCCCGAACACGAGGACCGCATTTCGCTATATGCTGATGACATCCTGTTGTATCTCGCCTCGCCCAAGAAATCACTTATAGTGGTCTGTGACGTTCTTACTTCTTTCGGTAGGAATTCGGGTCTCGTCATCAACTGGAGTAAATCGTATTTATATGTTCTGAGTGGCGAGGTTCCACCGATCCCGCGAACTTGTTCGATCCAGATCGCCCAGCAGGGCTTCGTGTATCTGGGGATCTTTATCTCCACGGACTCCGCTTTGCGGTATGAGAGGAACCTGCTCCCCCCCCTAGCGCGCCTGCGGCGGGATGTAGAGGGCTGGCGGAGGCTGCCGCTCTCCCTCGTTGGGCGCGCTGCCTTGTTCAAAATGATGTCTCTTCCCCGGTTCCTCTACGCATTGCAGAATACTTTAGACTGGGTACCGGCCAACTACTTTCGGGAGATCGAAAGCCTCCAACGAACGTTGTTGTGGGATGGGCGGCCGCGAATAGCAATTCCTAAGTTGACGCTCCCTTGGTATGATGGGGGTATTGCGCTTCCAGACATCCGACGCTACTATTGGGCCACCCAGCTGAGCGCGATTAATCATGGTCTCTATGGCCCTGCCCTCAGCCCTGGTTATGCCATGGATAGGTGGTTGCTGCGTGGTGGTAACTATCACAGGGCGTTGTACTCGCGGTCCCTGGACTCGTCCCTCACGGGGCCCACTGGGGTGGCGGTGCGTGTGTGGAAGATGGCAACTGACTCGCTGGGCTGGAAGGATAGGCTTACCCTCGCTACCCCGCTGTTTGAATCTGAAAGATTGGGTAGGCTTTGGCATACAAAAGGTTTTGATAAATGGGACTTGATCGGCATCTCTAGGGTCGGAGATGTGCTGATTAAGGGGAGGGTGAAGTCCTTTGAAGAGTTGCAGAAGGAGTATGAGCTGGGGACATCCGAGTTTTTCCGCTATGTTCAGGTGCGTCATGCCCTCCGGTCAGTCCTCGTGGAGGGTGAGAAGGTGCCGGAGTCCTCTCCTTTGGAGGACCGGATCCTTGATGGCCATATGCCTGAGAGCACGATCTCGCTCATCTACAAGAAATTGATAAATGTCCGGGCGGATATGCTTCTGGGGCTGCGGGACCAGTGGACTAGGGATGGACTCGAGTTGGATGACGAGGATTGGCAGTCTGCGGTTTCCTCTCCCAAGGAGGTTGCGATCCCGTCGCGTCTGAGGCTGGTGGAGCTCAAAATACTGCATCGAGTGTATGTGACGGGGCCAAGGCTGGTTCATATGGGATTCTCTGAGGAAGGTCTATGTAGGAGGGGATGTGGTATGGTGGGTACTTTCCTGCATATCATTTGGGAATGTGGTGTCATCACGGAATTCTGGAGGAGAGTCCATGCAGTGATGGGGGAGGTGACGGGCATTGCTATGCAGCTGGAAGCGCGGTGTTGTCTTCTGAATGTCTGGGGGCCCACTGATCACGATGAGGCACAGACCCAATGGGTGACTCTGGGTAACATGGTCGCTAAGAGAGATATCGCGCGATTGTGGGGCTCCGTGGGGCCCCCCACATTGACCGCGTGGAAAGAAAATATGGACTGGAGTATGCTCAGGGAAAAGACAGTATACTGCGCTAGAGGCCGCCCTCGGAAGTGGCACGCCATCTGGGGGCGGTGGAATCAATACAGGGGGGGAATATGTCTTGCTCCTGATTTGGATCCCCCCGAGGAACAGCTTTCTTCTTGACATTCTTTCCAGCTCAGTATATAAGATGGGATGGTTAATTGACTTCTTGGGCCTCTGCTGTCCCCCTTCTTCCTCTTATCACAGTACTGTGACTGTTAGATGATTGGGGTCCGGCCTCCCCTGGGGGGCTATCACCATGGGCATTCAGTGTTCTTGCCTTGCTGGGGTTTGTTGTGTGTTTGTGTTTATTTAAAAATGGAATCTTTTCACTGCTCCTTTAATGCAATGTGGACGCTTCTTTGTCCTTCTCTATCGATGCTGCCGAACCTCCGGGTTGTCGGCTGAATAGCTGTGTCCAGACTCTTGAAGAAATAAAGGTTTTTAAAAAAAAAAAAAAAAAAAAAAAACTTGGCATCAAGGTTAAACTTAAATTCCAAAGTGTGCTTTTTATTTGGTATAATCCATTCGGTAGTTTGTGAAATATTAGCCTCTGAAAAACAATTTCTGTGCCATGTTGAGAAGCAGAGGGGGTTCAAAAAAGTGTTTATTTAATAATAAACGTGGCATGTGGAGCAGGGTGGCAAGGTAAAAGGTGGGGAAAGAGAAAAATAAAACTACGATTTGTTAATAACTTTGTTACAATCATGGACGCTTATCAAGGTTCTCTTATTCTTTGCATTTTGAAATTCATGCAAATGCGTCGCTGTGGGCACTGTTAAGAGGGTCAAAAAGAGTTCCTTTGCTAATAGTTTGCCATTCTTTAATAATGCTGGGGATAGGAGATCGCGGTGGTTGCAAAGTTTCAAAAACCTTTGCTTTTCTAATACCTTTGTGGTGATGTCACAGACCTGCACAAAACCTAGCAACCACTTACAATGCTTAAAGAACGAAGATAAGTTGAATTTCTTGTAGACCCTTCAAGGTGTTACAGTTAAAAAAAAAAAATAAAAAAAAGCAAAAAGTTGGCAAATAAGTGTTAGTATGCGAATAACTTTGACTGCCTTCCACAAACTTCATCAGGAACTTACAAGTTTAATTTTTATGTTGAGCCTAGCGCAGCGCACATGCGTTGCCCTAGGAGACGACCTTTTGGAATCGGTCTGCACTTTTCTAACACTCGTGCGTGTGGCGGCATCCACCTTCCGGGAGCGGCCATCTGTTTCTAATTAGCGTTGCCGCGCTTGTTTACATTTGACCGTCTCTGGTTTTGGCGCTCGGGTTGCGGGTGGCAAATGGCTCCTTCGGCAGAGCAGGTTGCACCGTTATGCAGGCTGAACGGTATTGGTTAAAACTGTGACATCGGCTTGATTTTTTTTTTCTAATCAAAAATCTCTTTCAAAGTTTAAAACTTTGCTAAACTAGACATCTTCAGACAATGTTTGTGGGCCGTACAATTCTAATTTTTGTGATCAAAAACGCCTAAAGCTTTTCCATTCAATCAGTATGCTGCTGGTGCGTCCATGAGAAATGCAGGGCTGTCGGCATGAATTGGTGTAACACAATGAAGTGGCAGCAGGTGGTGTGAAGCAGGCAGCACGAGTGGTTACAGCGCATGCTTCCAAGAGACTTTCACATGCACAGCTGCTTTTCCGAATAACGTTTCCAGCACACTATGCTTGATTACAGAGTAAAAAGCAAAAAAACACACCATTTAATATCAGGCGAGGATCTAAAACTAACAGACTGGCTTTTCCAGGAAGGTCCCAAGAAAACAGGCATCCTATTTATTCATTTAGAAGTGCCATGAGGGATGTCAGTTCACACAATTATGCTAGAAGTAGTAAAAGTTATATCGTGTACAGTTTTACCCCGATAACATCATAGTTAACCCCTTTTCTTCACTTATCTCCTCAACAGCCTCCTTTGCTGCATGGCTAAACACTTACACAGGGTAATATGCAGCATGGCTAAACACTTATAAGGTCCCAAAAGCGAGACCTATTGGCTATTGCAATGCTTGTCTCAAGGTATGCCACGTTGAGACCAGGGACAAAGTTAAAGAGTGGGTTCAAAAAAGCATTTTAATAACTTTAGCGCTATTTTACAGATCTCTACAAAGGTTCAGATAATATTCGTTTTTTAAAACTTTTTAATTTTCAACTGCTGTGTATGGTAGTGGGGAAACGAGGGAAGTTGGGCACAGGGTACATCAGTCCAGGCCCATGTTACACAATGCCAAAGAATATTTAGGTGGTGGCTGGACCAGTGGGTAGCACAGGGTCTGCAACTGTGTCTAACTCCCTATGTGTGCTGAGAATTGGTCGCCGGGATGTCCCAATATGTACAACCACTAATTAACAATTTACATATCACAGATAAAATTTAAAAAACACATTTCAAACAGTTTTATGCGGCAGATAGTGGAAAGAATGCGACAGTCGTGTAAAATAAGTCACTGGAAAAAATTGCTGATAAAGTGACGTTATGGCTTCACATACAAAACCTAGAAACCCCTGAAATTTGCCACTTATGATCTGCTAAACAAAGTATAAATAGCATTCCCCCATCAAAAACATATCCTGCCCATAAATGGGCTGTTTGCAAACTCAAATATTTTATATTAATAAACAGATGGACTTAAAAACAAAATCTCATCAAATAATAACTTATACACAGAGAAATTTTAAATACATGTCAAAGGTAAGGTGATATCTATTCTCACCAGAGACGTCATAAATGTAATTTCTGATGACTTCTGCCACTTTACACATGAGGTCCTGAGCAAACCATTTTGGGTATGTGATGCTACACATAACATGTGCCACCATCAGAATTGTGTGTTTAGGTCTCAGCTAGACAGCGCATGTTCTATCTCTTCGAGACATGTTTACTGTGAGTGGGGTTGGAGGTAGCCCATTACTTACCGTTGAATGGCTTCATAGCCACTTTCAATTACTTGCTTCCTGCTGGTCAACTCTGCAGATGTCACTTCCCAGTTATTGCACACAAACCGCTCTTGGAGCATGGCCCAAGTATGCATGTCCTTACACTGCTCGCACTTTTGGGAGCTTTTTGTTTTCTTTTGTCGAGCCACTCTACAGAGTGCATCTTTTGTAGCTGGTTCGGTCATCTGCTACCTCTTGTTGTCGTGACCCTACACAGCAAAATATACGAGCCATGAGGCCACACGCCTTTGTCCTGTCCTCAGACTTTTTTTTACAGCGTTTATATGTCACGAAGTCAAACCGAAGTTGCTGGATGCTTTACACATGCACACATTCATTTTGAGTATGCACAGGAAGATCAAGTGATTTGCACAGAATCACAGGAGGCTTCATCAGCGCCAAGACTTGAACCTGGTTGCACAGTCTACAGCGCTATCCACTGCCTCTCGCCTTGTCAGCTACACATTTGTTTGAATCGTTCCAATCGTCTCTTTACATGATTTTTTATTAAGTTACGTTTCCCTAGTCCTTGCGCACTTCCAGAAACATCGGACAATTTGACTGGCAGTACCTTTAACCATACCGACATTGGAAAGAAAGAAAGAGTGAAAGTGCCCCAGCTCTGCCATCCTTTCAGGGGCACCAGTCCGACTTGTGACTGACGTTTCCCAATCCTACCAGTATTTCAGTAGCTAGTCTGACAAGTTAAACCCGGGAGGTCTTCATGTGCGACTGACTGTCACATCTTGGAATTATTTGTTAGTCAGCAGTCTGTGATCACACAATAGTTTCCACTACAGACGTCTCTGGAGTTAGCAAGAGGGCACTGAGCTTGTTTGTAACCAAATAAATGAAAGGGGAGAAACTGGGATTTCCGTTGCTGGTGATCATTTGCAATACTCCCATGAAGAAGAGCGCATGCTCAAAACGCGACGGGAGACGCAGTGGGCATATCTTCAGTTTCCCTGACCTCCACTTACCTTTCTGGTGTGCGGCTCACCCGGGAGCAATTCTTTCTTACATATACAGCGGCCTGCTCGTTCGCGAGCCGCATTGCCGCTGAGGGGCGGTTCCGTGCTGTGTGACTTTGGCAGCAGGATACGGATATGGAAGGTGGTTGCTGGCACTGGGGAACGGTCTGTGTGTGCTCAAGATCATCTTTTTTTACTGCAGGTCGCCGGCAGCTCACTGGGGTAAAGCCTTTATTTTTTTAAAGGACTTCCAGTCCCATAATGCTCTTTATTGCGCTCACCTGAGCTTGCTTGTAACCAAATAAATGAAAGGGGAGAAACTGGAATTTCCAATGCTGGTGATCATTTGTAATACTCCCATGAAGAAGAGTGCATGCTCGAAACGCATCGGGAGACGCAGTGGGCATATCTTCAGTTTCCCTGACCTCCACTTACCTTTCTGGTATGCGGCTCACCCGGGAGCAACTCTTTCTTACATATATCTATATATATATATTATTATTTAGTTTAGACAGCCTTCAGAAAACACAGGTTTATATGTCACCATAGGGAAAGGAATTGACTGATTCACCCTTTAGTTGAGGAAACTGAAGTGCATGGTCACCAAAAAGAATAATGGAAATAAATTAATCTTGCATAGAAATCTAACAACACTCTGAATATTTGCTGAGAATTTCTCTAAAGTTTACGACTGGCTTCAGGACCATTTGCAGACAAAGCATTATGTAGCAAGCAAAGTTGTAAATGTATATTGAGATCAAAAGAACTAAACCTTACTGTATTTTTACTAAAAATGCTACTGAAATTCATAATTCAAAAAACAATGGAAGTGAATAACACCGTCTCACAAAGAACGCTCATTGCAGAACAGAGTTTAAGCGAGGCCTTGCATATAGTTAAAAAGTAAATTCATCAAATAACAAAATAATATACAATGCATTATATTTACAGTACAAAGGAGGGAAGGGGCGAATGAGAAATCAATCATGATGAGAAAAAATATATATAATGTGCCAAGGATAGTTTCCAAATTATTGGTAGGCCTTATTTGGCCTGGAATTCCCAATCATTTGTCTCTATCTGCCATCATAATCCTAGCGTAAAGTAAACTTTTGAACCTTAACTTGGGGACCATGTTTTTGTCAATATTGCTTCACCCCATCACTTTCCATCAACCCATGGACTACATCCATTTTTATCTCTCCTGAGATAATGAAATGTATGTCTACGTAAAAGAGTGTTTTCGTTCACTGACTGCCCTAGAGCTAGGATGATGTGTGCTGATAGAAATGAACTATGTTCCCATTAAGCCCATGGTTCCATGTCACCACACATTTGCCTCACTCTTACGGGCGCATCAGCATAAACATTTGCGGAAAATGGTTTCCGATAGAGAGAAACAAAAACCAGGCGGTCCATGTTTCTAACCTTGGAGAGTCTTTCATTAAACTTCCCAGATAACATGGTCAGATTAACCCCTCTTTTGGGGCATTCTATGATCTAGGAAGCCCATATGTCATCATACAAACTCTGGACAGATGAGGAGATAAGAGGATGAAGCATGACACCCGGGTAGGAGTGAGAGGGCTTACCTACAATACGAATTGCCTCTCCCTTCTTTGGACGATCACATCGGACCTATTATAGAGTATTTGGAAAGTATCCTGGGCACAGTATATATTTTCTATCAGGACTGCACATTACAACCCACCTCGCTTGACATGAGACGATCGCATTCCCAGAGAAACCATGTGACTTTAATACGCATACAAAATCAAATAACGGAAACAACATTTTAATATCCTATTACCAAAAATAAACATACCGTGTGATAACCGGCAGGAGTGGCAGGACGCTGAGGTGAAAGGGTAGGAGTTGAAGATGGTAAACGATAATTAAAGGGGGTAGACCCATGGCATCCTAAAATAAAAAAACTCACCAATTGTACAGATGTACAAAACAAAAAGTCACAAAACCACAGTTTACATTTTAATGATTGTAAAATAATCTCATAAAATTACAGTACGACAAACAACATGGACGTGAGATTTATTTAAGAACTGAATATATGTTTCGGCAGCCCTCTCAGTGTCTATCTTTCTATATGTTTTACATTCGGTTTGGTCTGTTTCACGAACGACTCAACCCTTTTGTGGAGCACGGTTATTGGGGGTTCAGCATCCCTTTTATACCTGGATTATACTTAATGGACAGGAACGCAAAGGGTGTGAATTTATTAACATCCCCTGTTCCCATACTGTAATGATCTCTGAGGTTTACAACATACCCAAGGTTGAAACCGCAAACTGAATGAGATGGTTTGAAGGGAAAATGAACAATGATACATAAATCTTTGGCCCCAGCTGGCACAAATGTGGACCCATAATTATCTACAGGCAACTGAAATTGCAATATTTGAAAGGAATTGGAAGGAAAATGTAAAATTGATTTAAAATCGTTCCTTTCCAGTGTTGGCAATGAAAATATATACTTTGGCCATAATTTGTTTCATAAATGTTTGCTAGAGCAAGAAATGTTTTGCTTTTGAAGGTTTCATTCTAGATTCAAGAGACCTAATAATGCAAGGATAAAGAATTAAACGTTACTGTGCAAGTTATGCGATACTAGTATCATTGCCACATGAACCAAGAGATGAACTATTAACATTTACATTAAGCAATAAACTTCCCTTCTTGAACCTGCTCTTTGGGCATTTTATTTGAGAATCAACCAATGCTGCATGGCATTTTGTATTTGATAAGGTTTCAACATTTTTAGTTTTCATTGTTTTGGGTACAGATTTTTTAAAAGATACTTTTGAATATTTATTTGTATAAACAAAGTTTTGTTTTAAACTACATTTGCATCAATTGATTAAACATTCATGTGAGAAACAAATTTCTGCATTGTGAAATATAACTTTATATACATATATATCTGATAGCTAACTATCAAGGAAAATTCGAGAGAGCACAACTGTAAATCAGTTTAGGTTTGAAACAGTTCATGTTCTGTTGTGGGTGTGCTCTTTAAAGAAATGATGCTTGAGCTAGAGAAATAATTTTTTCAACTCCATATAGGACTGAGACTTGCATTGGGAGTGGGACCGGGACTTCGGGCATGACCGGCCACCAGATCCCGGATAGCCCTAGGGTGCATCACTTGTTAAAGGACTTTGAATTATACTTAAAACCTAAGTACCAAAGTCAGGCATTGTGTAGATCTGGGACCTACATCTGTTTTTGGCAGGTGCGCTACAGATTAAAACCTGCAGTATTCCAAGGGGACAAATTCCCTACTCCACGGTGTCACCAAAAAGTTTAGGAAGTCTGTGAAGACTGATAAAAAAAATTGGGAGCAGAGCTCTAGATCTGCATTAAAGGGTGGGGAAAAAACAGAAATGCCATCAGCGCATTGGGACAGCATCTTAATGGAGCTTTGTGAAGTAATTTCTGAAATCAGGACAAGTCTGCCATGAATCCCAATTGCGCCAGCTATTCGCGCACGGAAGATGGTGAATAAAAAGTTCTCAGGTCCAGTGTGGAGCCCGAGAATATCAAAAAGTGAGAAATCTGTCATCAGAATAATCCATCAGAATATTGTCTATCACATGATTCATCCAGTTGCTTTAGTTGGAGCTTTGGGTGGAAAGGAGGGAGATGTGCACTAGTAGTGTTAAAGGGGCGTGATTAGAAGGGTAACGGTGAGAGAAGTGTGAGGTGTGGAGTTGATGGTAGATGAGAACAGGTTGGAGGAGCAAGAAAATAGGGGGAGAAGTAGAGCAAAGTAGGCTTTCTTAACAGAAATGGGAGATTCGGTTGATAGTCTGAGTCTGCATCCTTTGTGATCGATACTGAGGCTGGGGCATTCATGAGTAGAGGAGGTGGGAAGATTTGGGGATTTTTAACGGGTGGAGAAGAAGCATTATTGTTTTGAGAGGTAGTGTGGATAAAGGGAAAGTGGATAAACTGGATATGCTTGTGGGGGGGGGGTGAAAAAAATTGAATTTAGTGGGCAAGGTGATAGAAGGAGTTTGGTCAAAATGTTGCCTTTAGGAATGTGCAAATATAGTGTGGGAACAGGTCAGCACCGGAGAGAAATAGCAGATAAGGTAGGAGGGAAAAAGGCGAATGAAGCTGTGTTAGGGAAGACTGAGGGCGAAAGGTATGATGGCTGAGGGGATGTGGATTATATTCTGAAATAGTGCAGTGTATCTTAAGAGCGTTTTTTTATTTGTGAGAATTATGATAGTTTTTTTCAGCAAGTGATGTTTTTGCCCTCTCAGATCTTGATAACAGTTTATTGTTGAGGTTGGTATTCTAAGGGTTCATTGATGAGCAATGTTTTCTGGAGGTTCTGACAGTAACAGTGGCAGAAAAAGGCACAAACCAAGGATACATTCAAGCAACCCACACATCTGCTAGTCTCGTAAAGTGGTGAAGAAGGGCAATCAACGGTTCTTGTCAGCAACTTATGAGAACCTTTTCCAGGAGTTAAGGTGAGTGGTGGACAAGGTCCAAGGCAGCACCATCATAACACCACCAGCGGCACTAGGGCGGAGGGGTGCAGATGTGCAAAACAGCATCAGGTACCCAATTATATCCATTGGAGAATGGTTGCAGTAGAAAGAGGCTGTAGGAGGGGACTGGGGGGGGCCAGTCCAGTGAAATTAATGAGTGGCTTCGATTCCTGTAATGTTGGGGGATGTGGGGACACCTTTGGTCTTCTTCTCCTTGGGACGGGGCATTCGGGTGCAGAGGGTCTTCGAGAGGTTGGGTTTTTCCATTATGCCGCACTCGCAATTGAGGGGGGCTGCCAACAGAGGCTGCAGGCCACATTGGGGAGTTCGCAAGAAGTCACTGCATAGTGGAGTCAGTACCTTGAGGGCTTGGGGATCATGATGATATAATTGACGAAGGTGCTCTAGTAGTATGCCGGTGAGGTCCAGGGGTGTGGGAATCTATTACATATCTACTTATCCATGGGAAAGGTTGCCTCATAAATCTATTTGTACTGTAAACAAATCCACTTGTCCCTTTGGTACCACATAGTGCAGCGAAAATTATGGCAGCAATCTCATTACATAAGAGCTCTCAAAATAGCCTTTCTGCTTATGCCAGGCTCATACTATACTAGGGTTTGAATACTAGCAAAGTCCCAAGATTGAGATTTAGTGGGAACTCTGTGGAAAACTATGATGAATAATGTGGTGCTAAGCATTGCAATATGTCTTGGAAAGATATTACTATTATGCAAACATGAAAACTATTTAAATGTGGATGGAGACAGAATTTACTTAGCCTGGACCTGGAGGATCAGTGAACTCCTATATTCACTTCAGGGACCTTGATTTGCCCCAATGGTCACAAGTTTGAAGGCCGACAGGAGTTAAACAGAAAAAGAGCTGCACCTTATCAAGAACCAATTTTAAAAAAGAGAGCCTAAAATGAGAGGTCTTTTTTTTACAGCAAGACCTTAATAATGAGTGCTCAGGTGGGTATTGTGCCATTTACTGCACGAGTTAAAATTATATGACTGGGCTTGGAATTTTTAAATAGTACCCATTAGAAGTTTAGCCCTACAACAACGGGCATAACTATGAACATGTTGGTGCTTTCTGCACCAAAAACCACATGTCCCTTCACTTACCAGGCCTTTTTATTTCATTAATTTCAGTAGGTTTGATTTACTAAAATTCGTCCTGTGAAAATATGTTTGAACAGTTGTAGTTAATCACTAATGGTACTTATAATCAAGCCCTAAAGAAGTTAGTACATTGTTGCTTCCCCTTTTACAACTTTGTAAATTGTTATAAAAATTTGGAATGATGTCTTATTTGACGGCAACAGAAAGTGGTGCAGGTGTGACTATAACTACTGCAATGGATCTTTTGCCTAGCAAAAAGATGGTTTAGCACGGGTAAAAAGGCATGGGAAAACAGATATTTGTAGGAAAACACTTGAGTCAATGACTTGAAAATGCAGAAGACTAGAAAAAGCAAAACAGTTCTACGTACCACTGTCAGAAACAAGGCCGCATGACTTTGAAGGCATCACACCACAGGTACCTTTTGGCAGTTGGCTGGTCATCAAGGACATTTGCGTCTGCACATGCTCACACAGCCCTGCCTGCATCAAAGGTGAGTGCTGGGAGCTTGGGACATGGACTGGCTGAAAATTAGAACTCCGCTCACAAGTAGAAGAACTTTGCTCTTTGTTCACCACTGCTGTTTTTCCTGTAATGGTGTTCCTCTCTGAGGAGGAAACTGAAAGAAGAGACAGCTTACTATGAAATGTACGTTATTTAATTTTTCCAAGTATCTCTAAGAAAACAGGAACCAAAGATGAAAAGCAAAACTTCAGGCAATCGGAACAGCCACAAATCAATTCATTTAAATAATGCAAGAATTCTACAATAAGAAAATTAATGGGCTTATAAAATGCTTCTTGACACATTTTCTGCACAAGTCTTGATGGTATGTGACTGACGTTTTGCATTAAATTCATTGCACAGAAATTGTCAAACACCACTGCAAACGAGCCTACAACAAAGCAAAATAGGTCTTGCACAAAGGATATTTAGCTTTTCGATTAATGACGGTCTCTCTCGATTTGAGTTGAAGAATGGTGGTTGCTTAGTACATGGTGGCTAAGAAGGGCCATCTCTAAATGGCCTTCGTGGATCTTACGGCTGCATTCAATTGTGTGGTCCATAGTAAATCATGAAGACCACATGAGTTGACCCACTTATGATAACATTTATAAGACAGCTTTATTCAGGAGCTACAGCTCGTGTCTGGTTTGGTAGGGAGTGGGAATGCACAAAACCCTTTGGCATTGAACACGGCGTGAGACAGGTGCGTCCTCACTCCATTCCTGTTCTCCCTTTATATCAGTAGGGTGGACGCTGTTTTGGCGAGGTGTGTTAAGGACATTCCCTATACTGAAGAGGCCCCCCCCCCCCCCTGATACTCCTATGTGTAGACGATGCAATACTCTTAGCTGGAAATCCCCTGGCGCTACAGAGACTCAGAGGAGTATACTAGTTTTATGGATACCTTGGACCTACCAGTGAATGAAACTAAATCGTATGTTCTCATTATGAGGACACGCCTAAATAAAACTGCCAACCTACCACATAGCCAATCGAAGAGTAGAGGTGGCAGAAACATTTTCATATCTTGGAATTTTATTCAATGGGACGTTTGAATGGAAAGACATGCTTTTAAATAGAGTTCATTATTTAGAAAGAAGTATTCCAACAACAGTTAACTTCACAAAGAAACTGGGGAATAAACATATCCCCGAAATGTTACATATTTATACAGCCAAAGCAAGGGCCACATATGGAGAAGCAATGTGGGGTATGGTGCCTATAGAAGCCCTGCAGCGTGTGGGGGGATGCTTTTGTTGAGAGTGCTCTCATTGTCTCATAGCTGTGCAAATTACATATGTCGCAGTGAGCTAAGTTTACCGTATATTGGTGACACAATTCAACTGGCCACATTTATATAGTGCCATTCGATGGAGGAGGGAGACTGTTAATCTGAACAAAACTGTGTTAAGGAATTGTCTAAAACTGGACTTCGCTGATAAGATACCATGGCTGAGCTATGTAAAGTCCACTTTGGCACCTTGGGGTCTGCAAGATTTATTTGATTTCCCCACACGGTGTGCCACTTTCCCAAAGGCTAAACTGAAGCAAATTGGATTATATCTTATGTCTCCCCCGTACAGTATGGTGGTGTGCACTCTTATTTGGCTTTTGTTCACAATTCTCAGCGCCGATTCATTCTGACAAGGTTTTGTTTAAATCATATTCCTCTCATGTTGGGTTTTCCAGCATTCATTGAATGAGCTGACCTTATGCCTCTGTGATGGCTCTCACATACTATTTTGATGCACATTTTACTCTCCCCAAAGGGAAAGATCAATAGTACCTCTTTTGCGTACAGCCAATTTTTACTCAGTGTCAGCCAGCATTATTATACATCCAACAGCTTGAGGATCCATCAGTATGCCGTGCATTATCACCCTTTCTTTGGGCCGCTCTAAAATGCCGGTGATTACTTTAGAATCATGACATGGAACATGTTCTGATAGCATGACCTTTTAATGCAATCCTGCTCAATGATGAAAGGTTGGCTTAATTATTATCAACAACCCCTTAATACACTTTAGTGATGTAAAAACAGAGTATTCTGAGCGTGTACTAGTTATTGGGGAAAAACATGATGGGCCAGTATGAATTTAACTGCAAATTTATTCTGGCGACAGCTCTTATTTGTTTTAAATGTAAAGTCAAGGTTTTTAGGCGGGTTAGGCTGCTGGATTAACTAATTAGGTATGAATTTGTATTTTAATTGTTTTAAAAGGAACTGTGATTTTTTTGGGGGGGAAACTTGTTTCTAACATGTATGTTTAATGGTTATGTCTGTATTTTAACATGTTCATATTAATTGTTATCCATGCACTTTCATGCACTGGAAATAAACTACTGACAGTGACTGTCTCTCTGCACTCTTTCTCAAGGTTGCTTCTACACATAGGGACTTATTACGATGGTGGTCAGAGGCTTTCCGACCGCCATCGTCTGTTTCAATTCCGACCGGATGATTTTGAATTAGCCACTAGGAACTGAAACCGGCCGGTCATTCAGGCTGGCTTCTGTCAGCCAGTCGGGGCCCGGCCCGTAATCCCAAAGTGCGTTCTTTTAGACCTTGGGATTATGATGCACGGTTCTCATTCGGGTTGCCATTGCAGCCTTTGTGACATATAAACCCTGCCGAAAAGCATGTTAGGGGGTCCTAGAAAGGTCCCCTTGTGTGCACAGCCTCCGGTTGGGGGTCGAGGGGGCCTATGGTGCCTCCCTGTTAATCCCTGCACCACGTGGCAGGCACCTTGAGGAGCCTGCCACAGGGTACAGGAATTAACACTACCTTCCATTTCCCTATGGGAGCATTACCTAAGGCCAGTTTACAGCCATAACACATGCTCCCATAGGGAAATGTCGGAAATCAGGTGGTCAGTACCAGCAACAGGAGGTCGGACAGTCCTGTTTACGAGACGGTATCGGGCGGAAGCAATTTCGCCCGACATCGTAATCGGCCCCATAGTGATGATGCATGCTCCTTTCATAGTCTTTTCACCTACTTCTTGCCACCCCCATACCTTATTTCCAAACTCTACCTACCTAAATTATCTTCTGCGACTAAATAATATTCTCGGTAGGTTGCAGCTAGGCACACAATGTTTATATCGCAAATGTACAAAAGCAGAATAAAACTGAGATTTTCAATTATTAGATTCCTTAACATTTCTGTCTCTATTCATGTTTGTTGCATCTCTAGAGAAAGCATTAAAGTTAGTGACCTTAAATTTCGAGAGAGATTCAATGTTTTCAACAAATAAACTAGAAATCATTCTAAACCGGAACAAAATGAGGACACAATTGAGTGTAAGACGCTTACAGAGAAGGAAAGACATTGTGTGATGCCAAATATAAACTCTCTTGCAATAAATAGTTCAAGGACTGAGCTAGAAGTACCTCACAACCATGATTGCACATCAAAAACATTTTACGTCCTTGGGGTGATCTACTTACAAACATAACCTATGCTTACTACCTACAGAAAGGGTACAAACTGACACAGCTGCAAAACACTACATTTGATAAATCACAGCTAATTCTGAACTTCATAAACACCCATGTTCCATTTTTTATGCTACATTCTTTTACATCAAGTGCATATTGCCTTTAAATTCAACACACTATGTTGATCAACTATGTGTTCCCATTTCTACTTTGCAAAAATGTTGTCTCTCTGTTAGTAACCCAACTCAACTACCTTTTTTCCATTCCTTGTATGTCTCCCTAGGTTTCAAAGCCAACTCCAATAATCCATTTTCCCTTTTGCCCAATTCTTAATCTTTTCCTAAAATTTCTATAAGTAAACGTTTCTCTTCATTTGACAATTTATGAACTGTACATCTTACATTTAAAGGTGAACAATATGGATTAAATAAATATAGCCTTAGCTTATACTGTTCAAGATACTAAGGTTTGATGTAATCTTTCATTTCTGATTGTGGAGTGCAGAAACGCCCCAACACTAGTGAAGCAATATTGTGGAAACACTCAGCAGCTAAGAGGAATGAGGCCTTATATGGAATTTAGAAGAATGGCAAGGAAAACAAAATGTTATGATTGGTCTCCAAAACATGTGCTAATAAGTCTTTGTATCCGTTGCAAGTGATGCAGAATGCATAATCATAATCCTTCACTTGGGGTTACACAAAAGAAATCTTGATACAAAAAATGCATTTCTAAACCTTCCACTTGACTGTCAGTTCAGGCATGGGTCAGTTGGCCACATTAATAAAATTGGATATAGCTATATCTCAAGTGTGAGAGTACAGAAGATTTTTAATAAACTGATCTATCTAACAAGTCTATAGCCTTTAACCTCTTCAGTGCCCATGACGAGATAGTCTCGTCATGGAGCACGGTTGCGCTGTGCCCATGACGAGACTATCTCGTCATGAACCCCACCCACTAGTGCAACGCCCGGCACAGGAGGGGGAAAGGGCGTGGCACTGAAGGGGTTAAAACTAAATCAAATATCAACTAGTAATATCCTATTACTCTATCTTTCCACACTTTCCCAAGTCGAAGTTGTGGTTTCGCGCAAGGCGAATGCCTGAACAAATGCCAGCACTGAAGTCATGTAGAATGGATTTCAGCCTTTCAAGCAACAACATCCTCCACCCAAAGAAAACCAACATGGGAGGCCCTGCACTTCATCCCCCCACAATTTAGCCTAAGGTCTATGGCGAGATATGAGAGCCTCAGGGGCCCCCCAAAAGGTTCTACAAGGTGCCACGAGTACCCATCCTGGTAACCCTGTGCTTGAGGAGTTATTTGCATTGACCACAAGAGGAGGCCACACTATTCAGCAGGCAGGAGAAAAACGGTAACCAGGACAATAGTGATCTGACCAAATAATGTCCACATCATTTCCTTTCAGCTTCATGCCTAGAGATGACTTGCTCTCAGGTAAACCAAAAATGGCAATATATACATTATCAAAAAAGGGCAGCCCAAACAATCCAGGGAGGAGCATCATGAGTTGGTCTTAGATAGTTGTTTCACCTATAATGCATTAGGAATATAGGCACTAATCATAACAAGGCAAGAAAGACCGAGAAAACACTCTGTCCTCGAAGCAAAGGCCAACAAAAAAATGTGACCTGCATTTGTTTACACTAGGATCTAAAAGTAAATTTAATATCATGCCGTCAAATACTTTTCTAGTAAAATGGATGTGAGTGCACTATAATATGCAGCATTATGCTGGTAAGAGAGAACATCTGGACTGTGTCCCTTATATATTATGAAGAGAACTAAGGGGTAGGTCTATGGATATCTGAAAATAGTCTGTCAGGTATGAAAGATTGTGGTGATAGAGGGTAGCATCCCTTTCAGTATTTCTTGCTCTAAGATAAGAGATAAGATAGGTTCCCAATGCCAAAGTAAAATCTTATAATTTCAAATGGAACTTCTTCTATTTGTAGAACTCTGAAAAGCAATCAGGGGTAGTAAGCGTTATAAAAATACAATTACAACAATAGGGGAATGCTACCTCCACTTCCTCGCTGACTTCTCATAATGGCTTAGGCCACAAAAAGCTGCTTGTGGATGGTAAGGGGCTTTATTAGCTGATCATCCGGGATGGAGCTGGTTGAAGTGTCAACTAAATGTATTCAGCAAAGTTCCCCGGTGGACGAAATAGAAGTATATGAAGACCATAGGGCAGATACCCTGATTAATCAACTTTCCATCCAAGAAAATGAGCTACGGCAATTCAAAGACAGCAAAGATAATGTGGAACTCGTGTTGCTTAGAAAGGAGGCATGGCAAAATATATCTTCAATGCCACAACAAAATTCATTACGAAATCCAATGATGATTTGCATCTCTCCATCAGCAGCTTAAAAGGACAGTTCAGAAAATCAGGGCACTTTACATGTACGTTCTTCAACTTGAGATCCTCATGTATCTGGTAAACACAAAGTAAGATACCAAATCCCAACTTTCCTAACAGGAATAACAAATACAAATCAGGATAACTGTTCCTTCCCACCTACAAAGATTTTTTTCATCCCCCAAAATGATTCAAGGGGTCCACATGATACTCTGAACGATGGCAATATGTCAAAACTAATAGCCTCAATACCAGTGCTTGCACATAACAACAGATGCTTTAGACTCTGTCCAGTTTAAACACAAATGTACTATTTCTCCATGAGAAATTACTTGCACCACATGGGTTAGTAAGGATAGTGTCAATAAATTATGGAAAAATGGCCCATATTTTACAGAGCGGGGGTAGACATTAAGAAATTCAATGCCCCAAACTAGCCCACTCTATTCCGACTCGGTTATTCAAAGATGTTGTAGCAACAAAAATGGCAACAGAATCATGCTAAGAGAGTATTTTACAGCCTTTATACAAGAAACACCCTCCAGATAATCCGGGAAATTATCGGCTTATAGCCCTCCCCGATGTCTACTTAAGGACCTTGAAGAATGGGCTCTATCAATAAACATAACACCAATATATCATTCAGGATTCTGGAGAGAACAGTCAATAACTATAAATCTCCTGTCCCTTAAATTGATGGCGGAGAGGGCAATATATAAAAAGCAAAAGGTACATATCTGCTTTGTCGAATTGAAAGCTGCTTTCGACGCTGTTCCACGTAAGTTGCTATGGACATAGTTGGCAGCATGGGGAGTGCCACAAAAATGACTAGATATGATAATACTCCTATATACAAATACTTGGGTACAGGTGAAATTGGGGGATGGAAGCTGTTTGACCCGGCGTTTTGAAACATCTAGCGGATTAAAGCAAGGCTGCATATTAGCACCATGTCTTTTTAACCTTTTTATAGATGATCTAACTCTCCATGTGCAAACAGAATTATGCTGATTCTCCAAATTTCTCAGGTTCTAACATAAAATATTTACAATATGCTGATAATACCGTATTACTAAGCCATACGCCAATGGATCTACAACAGCTAAAAGAATCCTTCAATAATTATTTTACTTTGAATCATTTACAAATAAATACAAAGAAAACCTAAATCATCTCAATAGGCGGATTTAAATCTATACCACGAAAATGGAAAGTAGGTGGAACACTGATTGAATCAGTGAAGTCTTGTGGTTAGACAATATGCCTTTTTAAAAAGCTTATATTCCTTGTTTTTATCTGAACCCGGCACCCATGCCAATTTGTGCTGGTAAGCTCTTACAAAATATGATTTTACAAATGTTTGGAGATATTATTTAACAGAGTCTAAATCATTTTAATCTTCAGCCTTTTTGACATATGGAGGCAAGTAAAACTTCAATTGAGCACATCTTTAACAAATCAACAAACTTTTTTTTTTTTCTTCTAACTTTTATGCAGGATAAAGAGGCCTTAGCAGCGAAAAAGCACGCCTGGTCCATTATTAACACGTTTGAAAAACTTAAGATCCAACCCTATCTACGGCCTTATCTACAACCTTATAAAAGGGATTTATTTCTGAGGTTAAGAGTTGGCAGATATCCAACAAAGGACGGAATCCCTAGATAGATACAACAATGGTCAGCAAACTGCTGCAGACTTTGTGGTTTCTTTAAAGAATCTCTATCGCACATAGTGTGTGCCTGCCCTCACACTCAAAGCACGGCAAACTTTACTGAAATCCTTGTTTATAGAACATGGAGTGAGAATTGCCGCCAATCCATAATCCTTTATCTATCTGGAAGATCAACCCGTCTGATTGGCCAATTTACTAAGTTAATTGTTCTAGATGATAACCTGCTGAATTCAGATTTAAAATCTATATAGATTAATGTGGAGTTTGGTAAAATAATTTTAAGTAATTTTCCACAATGTAATAATATATAATGATTCCATGCCTGTCCGTTTCTGAGATCAGACTTTACAAATAAATTTTGTGTAGGCACGAACGCACTTTATTGCTCAATTGCACAATGGTACATAATGTGTGCAATCTAGTTAAACTGTCTTTCGTTGTGATCCAATAATATGTTATTCCCATTATGATCAATGGACTACTGTGATAAAGATGTGTATATGAGATAATAATGACCAGTACGCTAGGTAACTACGGAAGCATCTTGGTATTCTGTTGCATAATAATTAGAGTACAATCAAGGTCAGCAAACTGTTTTAAACTTGGCGATAATATACATTATGGTTCCATACTGGGAAGTTTTCCGACTTCTTTTGGGATTAGGCTTTACATATTCTGTGTAAGCACAGAGGCACTTTATTGGTCATTTGCACAATGGCACATAATCTTTAGAGTTTAATTGAATCATTTTAGGGTGCAATATTTATTATGCATCTATGCTGGTCAGTTTTTCAGTTACTTGTGAGATTAGGCTTTTCAGACCATGTGTACACACTTAGGTACTTTATTGACCATTTACACAATGGTACATAACGTTTACAAAGTTATTGAATTGTTTTATGATGCTATTTAACCATTATATGTTACTTTTATTATGATCAATGAACTGCTGTGTTAAAGATGTGTATCTGTGGTACCAATGTTTCAGTATGGTATGTAACCAATAACGCATTTTTGTGCTCAGTTGTATAATAATCAGCGATTTATGGAATTGGAAATGGTTCTAGCTACATCAACATATTTTATTCTTTAAATGATTGATGAATTTGAATCTACACATGGCACTAAAGTTTTAATTGTAATGATTTTTATTAATCAAACAATAAAAAATGACTTGTATTGAGGGTGGGTGTTTATTTATTTTTTTGTTCTTTTTTTACATCAACCCCACCAGGTAGTGAACATAATGAAGGGAGTCAGCACTAGAGAATCTCCTGTTAATCATGTGTTATTCCATGCCTGTTGTATCACGTCTTCCTATCAAAGTCTGTGAGCTCTGAGACCTGCTGTTGGGTAAAACATGCATTCCTTCACATCTGATTGTTTGAATTCTCACCATCTTCACTAGGTATGTGGCAATGTAATGAATACAGGAGAGCTTTGTTGCAAATACCAAAAGTTACAACAAGAACTTACTAATTTCTTTATGAACATGTGAAGCATGAACATGTTTCTTTGGAAATTTCTTCTTTGAGATAATCCCTTTTCCTGTCAATGGTTTTGGAACTGTTTTAGTAAACACTGTTTTTCCTTTATTGGAACGTATGATTTCAGAATCTGGAGAAAAAAACAATAATTACCAAGAAGTGTCAAAACAGAAAAGGTCTTCCACAGATCATACAGAGATTAAGACAAACTTTTTGTAAAATCACCTTCAGTGTGTAAAATGTCCTTTAATAATGCTGCACAGCGATCAAGTCCTTTGTGTATGACGACAACCTGCAGGAAGAGAGAAGCTGTTTTTTAAGGAGGCAATGGTGTAATGTGACCCTTACAATTCCAAGCCGATTTGGTGATGCTTCAGTTTATGGTGGACAGATACGAAAATATTCTGAGCACAGAAACTTGTTGGGTGCTATGTTAGAAACTAAGAGAATAGGAAACATGCTTTGAAAAGGAGGAATAAACAGGTTCTGTGCCTACAGAGTTATGGAGATTGCAATTTAGTAAGATAACCATGCTGTAATATTTTAGCAGGATATTTCCTATAAGACAGCAACTAGGTCTGAAGAGCAAATGTATAGTGGATTTGAAATAGAGGTATGAAAATTGAGAGCAGGAAAAGTCTAATAGAATACAACAGAAATGCTGGCAGTGCTGCAATAACAACTACTGAAAATAAATACTCATGTCTATTTGACCTGTGAATCTACATATGCTAATTCAGTTTGTATGCAAGGTGGGAGAAATGTATTATATTGTATCACAATTACATTTATAAGGCACGCACAAGGTCATGAAGTGCTTTAATTGGGCATGCAGCATCATACTACCTAGATCGCACTTTTTAGGAAGAGTGAAGGTTTATAGTCCGGTCTCTATGGAAACTGCTTTGTTGTGTACCAGCACATAAAAGTGAAGGGGAATTTGACAGCTTTAAATATGCCCATGCCTACCGTCCATGTGTGGCAGACTGATTCTGCTTTTTGGGTGGATATAGAGGAGTCATCTGTTAGGGAAAAGCCGGATTGTTACGAAATACCTGAATCCCATGTGGTATGGGACACTCGTTTTTGCAGGGAGTTCTAGAGTTATGCTGCCTGTATGGAGAAGGAGATTCCACTGATGCACAACTTTTTCTAGGTTGAGACTATCAGTATAAGCAGCAGTTTAATAAACCGGGCTCCCTTCTGCATGCTTTGAAGTTTCATTTGAATGATGGAGGGCACAGTGCCATATATGATGGGCAAGGCACAGGGCCCTAAAAGAGAAGCACCTTGCAATGGGTAGCCACTAAAAAGCTGGGAGGGCTGAGGAAATAGGGTCACAGATGTGCATGCATGTAGTAGTGGTCTCCCTGGTGCATTTTGGATTCTTTGAAGTCTAGACGCAGGTACAGTAGTGCTCCTAGGTAAAGTCCATATGAATAGTCTAGGCATGACAGGAATAGATTGATGGTAGCCTGGAACTTCTGCAGAAGAGATAGGTGAAAATGATGTGTTACAGGATTTTCATTGTGCATAAAATGGGATCAGTTGGGATCCATGATCACTCCCAAATGTATCATTCCAGTAGAGACTGCCAAAGGGAAGCAGAGATGTTGGGGTCAAATGACAGTGGGCTGGTAGTTTTCCTTTTTGTGCCGGTAAGGATCAGTATTTTGTATGAGTTGAGTTTCTGGTGGTTCCTATGGCTCCATTGGGCAATGCCTCTGAGGTATTGCTGGAGTCCTGAAGTATCCAGTTTCAATATGAGCTATGTGATCTCCATTGTAGAATGTGAAGCTGAAGGACATTACGAGGTCCAGTGGTGGGCTGAGGCACACGTTATATTGATGCTGACCAGTACATATCATAGAACTCGGATGTGATGCGTTATTTAACGGCGCCCAGGGTCTGTTGTCTGCAAGCGGACAGTCTTGTTATTTGTGGTATGTGGAGGAGGCTGGGCTACCTACTGCTGCCCAGCCTCGTCCACATACTTGTACCGGTGCAGGGCACTGGTCTTTGAGGTGGTTTTCAATGGCATCCCAGAAGTCTAAGGAGTGAGGGGTCTTACAGCAAGTGCACTCCGGGGTACAGAATTCTGAAAGGATCCTGCGTGCCTACTTGAATGGATGTTTCGCTTTAGAGATACGGTGGAGCAGGGAAGATGTTCTGCTTTCTTCATGGCCTTCTAGATTCTGCCATGGCCTCATAGGGTCGGTGCCCTCCCACTGACAGGAAGAGTTGATTACGCACACCAACACAATAATTAAACATATGTTAAACCCTATAAAACCATTAAGCATGCATTTCTATACCATACATTAGAAAGAGTTAATCAAATGGGTCAACTTCAAAATACCTAAAACATCACTGACATATGATAACTACTGGCATTGTGAACATGGTTAAGAGGAATTACCTGATCCTCAGAGTCAGTGGAACAGAGTGAGTTCATAGAGGGTTGAGTTTTTCGCACAGCAACTCTGAAAAATAGTTAAATCATTGAGTGATTTTGACATTAACTTCTTTTGGTACACACAAGTCTAGAAATGTGCATTTTATCTCTGGGTGCCCATAACACAATACAGTGATCATCTATGCCTGATGCATTACTGAGAATACCATTGAATCTCTAAGCATCACCCCATGGGCCGATCAGTATTGGGACTGCAGGGCTCCCTACCACGGAGACGTAATAGTTTACTGTGATCAGAATTGTTGAAAGCTTGAGATAATCATTATATACTGACCTTTTTTTCACTCCTGGCACTTTAGGAGGCCCGGCTAGCCTTCCAGAAGATAATACCTATAAATAGCAATATTATTATTAATTTGCTCTATTATTTAAAAAGTCAGTTTTTTTTTTAAAGTCTATTTACAGTTCCTAATCAACAGTAATCAACTCATTTCATTTTGATAAACCAGCTTGTATATGCTTTTATTTTTAAAGGATAAATTCAATATAAACTAAAGGTCCTTTATTTATTTCTAACAAGCTAACTTTCACACAACTTCACACAAGTGTAGGCAGCCATATTCCATTTTAGAATTAACTGGTGGTTAGCGTCATTGCATACAAATTGTTCCTTTCATGTACTTTTTGACTTCTCTTTCCTGTGATGTCCTACATGATTCAACTGTAACCCCCTTTCGTTTTAGTATCTACTGTCAGCCTCTGTTGACATGAAAATAAAATGTATAGCGCGCACTAATACCCTGGGTGAGCTTAGAAAATGAGATAGCCGGCTGAACTGGGCAGGTTGAGCGAGAGAAACTACTGTTTAAAAAGCCAAGTCTTGAGGGCTTTTACTGAAAGGTAGCAGATCTGTTTTATTTTTCTGTTCAAGGGTTAGGGAGTTCCAGAGTTGTGATGTGCTGCCCACAAAGCTCCTTCCACCCCATTAAGCTTTTTTAAATTTAGGAACAACCAGATTGTGGGCCAGAGCAGAGTGAGCTCGTGGGATGTACCAGCAAAACCTTTGCCTGAAGTAAGCAGGTCTACTACTGTGAAGCACACCGGAACCAATACAGAGAGCCTTAAAATTGATGTGCTTCTTGGTGGGAAGCCAGTGGAGGGGAGTAAGGGCGGAGGAAACAGATTCATGTTTGGGAATGCCCAGAAGTAGTCATGCAGCCACGGTTTGCAGGATCCACAATTTATTAAGTATTTTTTTTCCTGTATGTTGACAAACAAGGCATTGCAATGATCGATTCTAGAAACAATAAGGGAAGATATCACAGTTTTCTATAAGTCAGTCAGGAAAAGTGGAAGATTTTCCTGAGAAGTTTCATTGTAAAGAAGAGGCTGAGGTGATGTGGCCCTCAAAGGATAGTTTATTGTCAAAGACAACTCCAAGATTTTTTAACTTTGTGACAGGGGTGAGGAAGTATGCCAAGTTCCGGAGGCCACCACACGGGGGACCAAAAGGAGGTTTTCCTTCTGAAAAGCAGAACCCCCGTTTTACCGGAGTTTAACTTCAGACAATTGTGTGAAATCCATTTTCCAACCTGAAGCATGTAGTTGTGGAAATGCATGGCCGTGTCTATAGGGTCACTAAGATCCCAATTTGGGTATCATTAGCATAGGATACTGCCACAATCCCAAAAGACTTGATCAGTTTGGCCAGTGGGACGACATAGATATTTAAAAGGTTCGGGCTTAATGAAGAGCCCTGGGGAACACCGCATGGTAGAGAGAAAGGAGATGAGGTAAAAGCCTCCAGTGCGACAAACTGTTTCCGGTCAGCGAGAAACGTTTTAAGAAGGGTAGTGCTTGACCCTTGATGCCCATAGAGAAAAGACGGAGAAGGAGTATGTCAAGATTGACTGTTTCAAATGCAGCCGAGAGGGCTAAAAGGATCAGGGCAGCATTGCCTCCTGCATCAACGGTCCGGCTAATTTGCTCTGATGCCGTAATTAAAGCCTGCTTTGTGCTGTGATGGCTTATAAAGCCAAACTGGGTGGTGTCAAGGTGACCCTGCTCCTCAATAAAGAATGACAGTTGAGAACTAATGGTCTTTTTCAATGATTTTTGCAGGGAATGTGAAGTGTGAGATCGGGCGGTAGCTATTAGGATTCAAAGTGTCCAAATTTGGCTTCTTGAGAAGGGGGAGGATGGATGATAGCTTCCACTTCATTTGGGAAGTATCCTGTGCTGAGGACCTGATTGAAAGTGTCTGAGAGATGCACGAAGATGATTTTGGGTGCCAGATGTATGATTTTAGGGGGGCAGAGATCAAGAGGGGAGTCCGATTAAATTTGGGTCAGTAAGGTCATGACTTGTGCCTCGCACTTTGCAATAATACAAGTGTGTGAATGTATGTATGCTTGGGAAATAACTCAAATTGTGCTTTGCAGCCGCGTGCAATCAGTTCTACGAGCGACTGGGAAAGAAACTCAACTGGAAGGGATCACAGGCTAGAACAGCTCTCGATGATGTCTGCTTCAATCCTGTTTGTTCCCAAATGGCTGAGGTCCTGCTCAGTTCTTTACATTTATGGAGATGAAGAATAGAGCATAAACAGCATGATGATTGATCACATTACAGGCAGTAATCTTGATCCTCAACTCCGCCTCATCACTGTCATTTCCAGTTCAATATGTTCATTCAAAGCACTAAGGACATCAGATCATACTCTGCAGTGATATGCAGAAAGGAACACAAGGCACCTTTAACTAAGTGCCTATGCCTCTAGAGATTTAGCTTGGAATGCCAGAGCTACCCTGTTATTTTTTTCAAGCTTTTAGATCTGGCTGGACAATCAAACTGTTGCCAGACATTATGTGATCAAAAACGAAAAGGAGCAATCAGAAGCAACAGAGAGAGCGAGAGGTTTTAGCTCTGTTCATTTTGATTTCCCCGAGTACTGCATTTAATTGGGGAGAATTCGTGTGGGTCACCTGAAAAGAAGTGCTTGTATTTCACTGTGTTACTCGAGAGAAAGCTTATATTCAATACTGAAGGATCAAATTGGGTATGGGTACAAGCCTGTTATAAATGTTACAGATCTGATGTGTTTTTTAGCTGTTGCGACTAACACTGTCAAAACCACATGTTAAAACAAATAGGTATTTAAGGGTGGGTTGTTACTGCACGGTGTTAAATAACGTAAACATGTAATTTGGTATATGGAAACTCACACTCTATCATAGTAGAAAATGATTTTTGTATTAGTTATGACAACAGAAAAAACAAGAAATACCCTAAGTCAGAATGAAGACTAAAGAATTCCCATGCAATGTCAGATGATATAATAAAATATTGTGCGTAAAGGGCAGAAGCCTTCACCCACTTAGTCGTGGCATACTTTATCATCGGGTCCCTCCTCACATTGGTAGAGGCATTCTACCTATGTTGATTGAGGTGAAAATACAAAAAGGCTTTAAGGTGTCAGAGGGCTCAAAGTCTTCCAGAGTGGGGATAAACCTTTTCACTCTGAATGTACCTCCTTGCAAGCCCCCCTCCCCCCCAACGGTCACCATGACCTTCCTCTCTAAGTCACACACCAGCTCACTATCCGCACCTATAACCACAAAAGTTTCCTTTCTTTTGTTGCTGTCAATATTTCGACAGCTGTGTACATTCTTCTCACAATTTTACATAAATGGGTAACTACGACTAGAATATATGTGATCGTGACTGATAAGCATAATGAAAAAGGTGCACTGCCTTCTGCCTCAATTCCAAAGCTCTCAATGGTGCCCCATCATGAACACCACCCCACAACCTGAACTCACCAAGACATCTATAGGTGTCTCAGTTCACAGTATGTACTGCAAGAGTCGTGTTATATGAAATACCACTACAGATACACGCCACATGGGAAAAGAAAAAACTTTAAGGGAATGCACAATGAAGAAAAACATTTGACATGTACATTGGGACTGCATTACTTACGGGGATTACTGTAAGGGATTTCACATTATTGAAAAATCCATCAGTGTTTTTGCCATTCAAGTTAAAAACATGAATATGGCTCTCGGTAGGGAATGGGGCGTTTCAAAGTCAGTTTTTAATTACTACCTGCTCTGATATCCGGAAGGACCCACCCCTATTAACGCCGGTACATAACAAATATAAATAACAAAGTTCTGGCTCATGAAAACCACAGCTCAGGTGGGCTCGCAATTTATCCCACTTTATCACCAAGTCCTGTCCCACTAGCATGCTCTCCTTCGCAAATTGTTTATATTCTGTCTCAGATCTATCTGGCTCAAGAAGATCTTATTCTAGCTAAAAGTAATTGTTTTTGTCTCTGGCTATTAAATCCACTGAACAGCTCCCTCGTACAGCTCCGATCTCACCCCTCCCTCGCTCTTACAAATCCCATTCGTCCCCAAATTATTACCTTGTGAGTTCTCAGTCCTTGTTTTGCCATGTTCTCCACTGCTCTCACACTGGCTCTCTTAGCATCCTATCAATGAAAATTCAAACTGTCTGGATAGTGTGTATTTCTTCAGGAACAGGAGCCGGAGACCCTATAGGGTGCGCTGTTCGCTTCCCGCCTATGATTGGCGGGACCTTAGTCCAGTCCAAGACATTGAAAAGGGACAAGTAGGGTTGAGTCGTTGAATGTTGAACCGTTAAAAATATGGCGGCCATCTTAGGCGTGCTTTATAGTGTTCTGTAGTATGTTATTAATGAAATGTATCCCATACATTTCTGACAAAAAGATGATTCACCCCAAAAAAGTGAATTTATATTTTGATTTTGAAATATTTTACATTTCTACAACAGAGTAAATATGTTATACAATAGACGAATACAAATATAACTAATAAGAACAACAAATAAAAAATGTAGCTGTAATGCTCTGTTATTTTCCGCAGGACAGCGGTGTTTTCACATGTGTCAAAGTGACGTTACCTTAATACATTTGTTTTCTTGGTTCTCATTATTGCATGGTGTTTTTTGTAGCAGGCTTTCCCGTCACTTTGTCCTGCTTCTATTTTGATGAGAAGCGACAAAGGAAATACGCTGTAAACATGTCACGGTCACCTAGAAAATGTAAAGGGTTACTTTATCCTAATGTGTTCAGTTTATAGTTTAATTTTCGCCCTCAGTGAGCTTTTTTAGTGCAGTATTATTGATAATTTATTTTTTTCATAGTATTTTATTAGCACACTTGTAAAAACAGCGTCCATATAGTTACACAGAGTCAAATTCTCGCTCAGATAACACGATTATATATTTTGATTTCGGTGGACATTCACACGAACATCGGTTTTGAATGATAGATGCTCCTTTCGACATGGCATTACCAGTTTACCTATTTTATGCTGTTGGAAAGTGAGAGATTTAAAAAATAATCGGGAGAATGTATTTCTCCCATTGGCTTCTGTTGCGCCCTGCATCAGGTCCATTGGAATATATGGGACTTGCAAGTGATCTGCTGCAGAATCAGATATCAGAAATTAAAGTATGTTTTTTTTCCAAATACCTGTCAGTAGCGAACAGAAATTGCTATGGGAGGCAGAGAAAGCGTGACAAAAATGCAGTCTGGCCAAGTACAACATATCATGCGTTAGACTAACGCATTTCAGACAGTGTGGTACTCCGCATACCGAACTTAAGTGCATTGTCACGCATATGCATAGTCACTGTCTCAGCAGCTATCACTGTGAAGCGCTGCTTCAAAGAGAGGCAGCTTGCAGCATGCCGCCCGTGGCTTGCTCGCGACACGCTGCTCCCGTGGCGTGCATGCGCTGATTCCGCAAGCAGTTTATGTCTGCCCCTAGAGAATCAAAGAGCTCAGGAATCGGGCATAACTACAGGTCCGGCAGGTCCGAGTGTGGAGGGGCCGGCGCAGATTCCAATGTGGTGGGAAGTGAGCCTGTCTGCACTGAGGGACAGGGTCCCATTGAACCCAGAGACCTCCGTTAGTAGAGGGCTTGTCCAAGTGAGGGCAGGCGCAGATGCTCTCTCAGGTTACAAAATGCCTTCAGCAAGGATGTGTAATGGGAAATAGCACCACCACTGGCAACCTTCCCCACCCCTCCAACGTAACATGCATGCTAATAAATAAACACACAACACATTTCTTGTTTGGGTAAAATTGCTGCAGGCTTATTACATACACCGTTATGTAATATGGTGGGTTATCTTACGGGCGATCCAAGGGCAGGCAACCATCTGGGCCACCTGCCCGCCTGATAAGCCAAGCAGCACTGGGGCGAACTCCATCTGTGCTGCCACTTCTGGTGATCCTCTTCCCGGATCACATGATACATGGTCCCTTATTACTCCCGCCCCTTTTAGGGCGGAGCGTAGCATAGCAAACCCCTGGTTGTTCAGGCCCACAGCCGCCCAAAGGACTAACGAAGCGCCAACACAGTTTTCCAGGAACATCCCATGAGGCTCCTGGGCTTTGGCTCTGGTACCCCCTATGGTGCAGCGCAGAGGTACCCTTCTGTAGCCCTTTGCTTCCAGATCGCCCTGTAACTCCGCCTGCAACGAAAAAAGACAACATTACAACATTCTCTGCCTCCTGCCTGCCACAAACCACACTGACCAGCGTGTCCGGCGCGCGAAAGAGGACGACAAGATGGTGGGGGAGGCCTATATAACCCTCCCCCTGTCCTCGCGCCCAGGAAGTGACGCTCGCCTAGCATGCCGCGACAAGGCTGGGGGGACTCCTCCCTGAGTCCCTGCCCCTAAGGGGTTGTGGGGTGCCCGGATGGTACTAGAGGGCTGCCCTCTTCAGTGGCCCCCTGCGGGGGCCTCGGACAGCCTCACAGTCTTGAATGGGACTGTGATGTTCTTTTACAGCCACAGGGTTTGCAAAACAGTCAAAACAGCCTCCGATCCCACTTCCAAGATAGAGCTCGACAAGAGACCTGTGAAGGAATGATTATTAAAGTTAACTACTGTTTATCCAAAACTCTTTGAGAGCAGCACTTGCGTGTAAATGATAATTTTTGTGCAAGTGTTAGAATGATAAAATACTGTTAAAGAAAGAGTCGCTTGTGGCCATGGGGGGAGGGCGAGTGAACATGTGTGTCCGCCCCAAAGGCAGCAGTGACTCCTCTGTTTGCCATGTGCATCTGTTTCCAAAGGAGCAGATTTCAACGTCTTTAGTAGAGGTGGGCAAGCTACATTAAGCTCGAGTCAGGCTCGATCCAGATGCCAGGTTATGGCACAGCTCGAGGTCCTCCTGAAACCTTGACCCACATTTCTTGTGTCTTTTGTCTGCAACCCTTGCCCTACAAAACATTAACATTTGAGGTAAAAAAAGAGTTTGAAATAGATACCCCATACAGTATCTGATTTGTACAAATTGAAACCAGAAATCCTGGTATTAACCCTTGTTTCCCCTCATGACCAAACTGTGATCTTAGGCAAATATAATGTTTCACAAATCCTCCTTTTTCCTTATTACCATTCAATTAACCTATAATGTGACTTAATGATTAAGCTGCCAAATGTTTAAGAGCATAAATTGTGTATGATAACAACTTGCAGCTTTTATGCTAACTGGGACTTTGTGCATGCCTTGTAGGCCAGAGGCCTTGGATTGCAATCTACCCAGCATCATTAACCAAGCCCTTTTGTGCTTCTTTGGTCGCTGCTCCAGTGTGCAAAGAAAGTGACCCGAACTGACGTGATGGCAGACTTGCCCCCGCCAGGGCCCTACACAACACTTCTGTGAACTGGAGTTTGCTAAAATATGAGCAGCATGCCTGTAGAAACAATGTGTGGCCTCCCCCTGGGTGGTTTTAGCCAGTATCCCCTTATGAAGCAGACCGGACCCTGGCTGTGGACACTCAAGCACATATGTGCCCTTACCAATGTGATCTGGTTTAAACCACTTAGTGTAAACTTCACTACCCCGTCCTTCAGCGAAGGCAGATATTACTTTTGCATCCTTTCTGCAGAGGAGGGTCTCCTACCAAGAAACAGGGTGGCGAGGTCATGATGCCAGGCTGATTTACAGCATAACAAGTGCACAGAACAAAACGTTCCCACGCAGGGGTACAGGGTCCAGGAAACTTTCTCCCAACTGCAGAGGATTACCCTCCTGTGCTGCATTCGTCATTATCCATGAAAAAGGGACAATTTGTTTTAATCCAAGCTTGAATCTTCTTTAAAAAAAAACTTGTTCTTGTGTATTTTATAATACAGTTCAATCCCATATGCATTCAGATATGGCATGTCCGGAGGTGGGGTGGACGGGGCGTTATTGAACATGAGGCTCATTTGTAGGCAGTATTGGCTCTCACATACTGTTTGGTACAGTGGGGTCCCACAGTGACATTCCAGTTCTGGTGTGTTGCAGCAGCAGTTTTAACATCTTAGAGTTTCTCGTTTTTCAAATGGATGTAATTTCTAATATTTATAAGTTTCACTTGTCTTCATTGTTTGATTTTGCTCGCGAGCAGGTGTCACTCGTAGTTGTTGAATGTCATTCATAATGACATTGAAATTATGAAAATGTCAAACTTAGCAATCTGAACCCTTGGCAGCTATGAAAATGTTGTGCACTTGCTTGCAGGAGCCTGACAGTGCATAATACGAGTCACAGAGGACCAGCCCCTGCCATCTGAAACCTCCATAGGGATCAGGTTTTTGAATGCAGGAATCAAGAGGCAGGAGATTAGCCTTGAAACAGGGCTGGCTTTAGGGCGGGGCAACTTTTGCCACAGCACTTGGCACTGACCTGGAGGTGGGGTACTGACCTCGGCAGGGTGGGTGACTCAGGTTGAGCACTGTGTTTAGCATTAACTTATGTTATACCTGGCACCATTGGCGTGGGTCTCCCTTCCACCTTTCACTTTTGTCCCCTCTGTGTTTGCTAGTGTTAGAGGCTCTCGGCGCTGTGCCACTGCCATCCAGTGCCACAGCGCGAATGCTCCCTATTGTAAAATGACTGTTTGAATTGGTATTCCCTATAATCCTAGCTGACCCAAGGAACATGTTTGGAAAGTTGAATTTAGTATGCCTGAGCTCAGAATATTAGAGTGCATCTGTTGGTGAGGATTATTTTTATACTCTGTGTTTGAGAATACCACTTTTGGAAAGTGGGTATTTTCTTGCCTGAGTCTTACAGTGTGCTCTGTTGTTATGTGTATTGGCTGTCTGGTTTTGGAGGGACAGGGCAGGCTGAGCCCGACCTGGATTGAACAGAGATATCTGCAGTTGGAGTATGGGGAGGGGTGACCCTTTGATCTGAGCAGGGCTGTGCCTGGCAAGGTGAATGATGGCTCCACCTCCCACTGTGGGTCTGATGGCAGACCCCCTCTTCCTGAAAGGCAGGATGCCACCTTGTAAGCAAAGTGCTCCAGAACCACACCAAACTGGTTCTATCTGGGGTCAGTGACTTGTGACTTTTGAGAACAAAGACCTTTGGGGTATAAATATCTGTGCTAAAACCCCTACAGGGTGTATTACTTCTGGATGTCAAGACGAACCTCTGTCCGTGTAACTAGAGGGATAGGACTTTGAACCTTCTATCCATCTTGCTGAAGCAACTACCCAAGGGCCTGATTTGAGCTTGCCTCCTGATGAAGGCTCAGGGACATTAGACTTCACCCATCAGCCTGCTGAATTCCTATTGAGGGGGATTCTACCCGCAGGTGATGCTTCTGTCGAGAATTCCAGAGCCTCTGGGTCTACTGCGGGGAACGCGGGCTGAGAACCATCGCTATCGCAATTGTGAGCCGCTGCCGCTGAGGAGCTGTTGCCGCTGAGAGCCCGCATTTGTTCGTGCTATGAGAATTATCACTATCGATATTGTGGGCCGCTGCAGCTGAGGAGCTGTTTCCGCTGAGAGCCCGCATCTGCCTGTGCTACGAGAAGCATCGTTATCGCTATTGTGGTTCGCCGCAGCTGAGGAGCTGTTGCCACTGAGAGCCCGCATTTGCCTGTGCTACGAGAATCATCGCTATCGCTATTGTGGGCCGCCGCAGCTGAGGAGCTGTTGCCGCTGAGAGCCCGCATTTGCCTGTGCTACGAGGATCATCGTTATCGCTATTGTGGGGCCGCTGCAGCTGAGGAGCTGTTGCGGCAGAGAGCCCGCATTTGCCTGTTCTTCGAGAATCATCGCTATCGCTATTGTGGGCCGCTGCAGCTGAGGAGCTGTTGCCGCTGAGAGCCCACTTCTGTCTGTGCTACAAGAATCATCGCTATCGCTACGGTGGGCCGCTGCAGCTGAGGAGCTGTGCCGCTGAGTGCCCGCCCTTAATCACCATCTCAGGATCATCGTGAGTGCACGCCGTGGACCACTGCAGCCGGGAGCTGTGGCGGCTGCGAGTTCGCCTGTCATCATCGTGGCTTCCTCCCGAAGCTGCGTGCTGTGCCCCTTTAAACTTCAGGTACATTGTGCATCACCGGGTCGCGTAGACCCCGGCCTCCAACTAAGTTTGTTTCACACGCTTTTGATTGCTTCTATTGCTTTTTAAGTGAATCTATATTTACGTGCATTGTGGCTTTTTGATCGCTTTTGAACCTTGTGTTAAGCTTATATAAAGATACAAATTTTTCTATAACTACTTGTGTGGTGTCCCTTTGTAGTGTCTTCACTGCGTTATTGTGTATGGTCATAAATGCTTCACACACTGCCTCTGAGATAGGCCTGTCTGCTCGTGCTACGTTACCACAGGGTTGAGCAGGGGTTGTCAAAGGGTGTAGCCCCCTTACTCTGACTTAGGAAGAAGGGTCCCTATTTGGACATTGGCCCCAGCCACTGCCAACTAGAGAGCCCCATTTCTAACAACTTACAGTTCAAAACCACCTGCTGAGGAGTTCCTTGTGCATCCAGCTATAACATTGTCAAGATAACCTTTGTGATTAATGTTCCTACTAGTGAAAGAGATCAGAGTTTTGTCTAGTGGCAGGTTTGACTCTCCATAAAGTAGCACAGAGAGTAATATGTCTGCTGCAAAGAACAGATCTCTTTTTTATGTGGATCGCTGAGTGGATTAGTAAAGCCAGCCTTTACGAGCACTTTAAAACAAATGAATTGTATGTGAGAAAGGGGCTATGAAGAGATGAGGGGCAGTTGTGGTAGTGAGGGAATCTGAGTAGGAGGTCATTGGGGGGGGGGGCAAAAAAGATTGTCGCACAGCGTTAAAGCCGGTCTTGTATTCCATGCTACAGCCATAACAGCCTGTGGCAGTGGGTCAGGGACAGACGGAACACGGGTACGTTGCAAACGAGGTTTTATTGCAATATATCTCTTTTTTAATCGACTTGTCAGTCTTTCTCTGGGCCACACTGCGGGATCCGTGGCTTCTATTGGGTTGGGGTCTTCGAACCGTCCTTGGATCTTGATTCTCTCTTTCCTGGGACGACGGGGGGTCGGTGACACGTTTCTCACCAGGAAGGTCCGGGCCCAAAAGATAAAGAAACAAACAAGGGCAAAGGTCAGGCTACCCTTCCTTATAAGTTCTACCTGAGACCGGGACCAGGGAGTGAGGAGACACCCTAAATTGTGCACTCGTGACCAAACTGCAAACGCTACTTTTTGTGCCGGTGTGTATTTCACAACAAGGGAGGGGGATATCGGGGATTATATACAAAGCACTAGGTACAGCTTCTAGGTATACGGGCTCTCCCCTCTCTTTATCCAACCCGCTACCCTGTCCCGTACCTGTCCTAGCCACGCTCCTCCCCTGGGAACGTGGCAGGGCGCTTCGCGGGATCCTGGACCTCCTGGGCGGCTGTAGCTCTTCTCTCCTATTCTTCCGCCGGCCTCCTCGCTCTCGTCCCTGGTATGCCGCTCTTCTCCTCCACTGGCCAATCCTCCAATGCTCTGCTCTTCCCCTCCGCTCTCCAATCCTCCAATGCTCCAGTCTTCACCTCCGCTCCTCCAGGAATCGCCGTCCGTCCGCGGTCTTGTTTCTCCTCCTTTTGATGTTCCGGGTTCCGCTGCGTCATTCAGGGGTGTGTCCATGTACACGTCACTGTTCCACTTAAAGGGCTCGTCTCCTTCTTTCAATCGTCCCGTACTCGCATGAGATGAAAGCTCTTCATTTTGCTGTGGGGGAACAAGAGGGGGTGAGAACGGTATGTGGGCCCACCATTCCTTACTTTCTTGTCGTCCTGCGGGTCCCTCTCCGTCACACTCCTCCCCCCCTGGATGCTCACGTTCGGGGAGCGGAAAGGACTGTGACAGGAAGTCCGCATTACCGTTTTCCCTCCCCTTTCGGTGCTGTACCTCAAAGGCGAATGGTTGAAGGGATAAAAACCATCTAAGCACTCGGGGATTCAGGCTTTTGTTCTTGGACATCCACTTCAGGGGGGCATGATCAGTGTATAAAATAAAGGGCTTGCCTTCCAGGTAATACCTAAGTTTTTCAACCGCCCATTTAATTGCTAGGCACTCCCTCTCTATGGTAGGGTACTTGCGCTCTCGAGGAAACAACTTCCTACTCACATACAGAATGGGATGCTCTTGTCCATCTGACCCCACCTGGGACAAAACCGCCCCTATTCCCGTGTCTGAGGCGTCTGTGGCGACCAGGAAGGGTCTGGGAAAATCTGGTGAGGTGGTGGGTGGTGATCACTGTTTTTAGGTTCTGAAATGCTTGTATAGCCTCGTCTGAGGGGGATCTTAACCTACAGGAGGAACTCTCTTTTCTGAGAAGGTCTGTTAGGGGGGTGGCTACTTCCGCAAATTGAGGAATAAACCGCCTATAATACCCAATTAGCCCCAAAAAAACCCTGAGCTGACGTTTGGTAGTAGGGAACGGCGTCTCGGCTATGGCTTTGACCTTTTCCGTCTGGGGTGCAATGACTCCATCTCCCAGTACGTACCCCAGATATTTAACCCTATAGAAGGCGGCTTTCGATTTTTTTGCATTAATATGCAGGCCTGCTTGCCTGAGGATGATGGTCAGATGTTTTAGATGATCAGTCCACGAGGGGCTGTACACTACAATGTCATCCAGGTACGCTGAGCTAAAGGAGGAATAGGGCTGTAGAATGGTGTTCATCAAACGTTGAAAAGTAGCCGGGGCTCCGTGTAACCCGAAGGGTAGCACGGTGAACTCGAACAGCCCTTGGTCTGTGGAGAAGGCCGTTTTCTTTCGGTCTACATCTTTTAGGGGTACTTGCCAGTAGCCCTTCGTTAGGTCGAATGTGGTGATATAGCAGGCCTCTCCTATTTTCTCTATCAATTCATCCACCCTTGGTATCGGGTAGGCATCAAAGGTGGAGATTTCGTTCAAGGCTCGGAAGTCCATGCAGAAGCGCGTTGACCCGTCCGGCTTCGGTATCATCACAATCGGGGACGCCCATTCACTCGCTGAAGGTTGGATCACTCCTAGTCGTAACATCTCCTTAACTTTGCGGTTTATCGCCTCTCTCCTGGCAGCCGGTATCCGATAAGCCTTTTGTCGGACAATTTTTCCGGGCACCGTCTGGATACCGTGTTCCACTAGAGGGGTCCGCCCGGGTAAGTCTGAGAATGTCAGGGCGAAGGGCGTCATGATCTCGTTCAATTCTTGTCTTTGGGTTGCCGTGAGCTCTGGGTTAACCACTAATTCTCCCAATGTGGACTTTGTGGGGTCCCCGCTGGGAATCAAGAAGTGGCCTGCTTTAGGCACGGGGCCCAGCCACTTTTTAAGCAAATTAATGTGGTAGCTTTGTACCTTGGCCGGAGACATCTGCAGTTTATACGTCGTTTTCCCTATCGTTTCCCTCACTCGATAGGGGCCTTGCCATTCACTTTTGAATTTGCTAGCTGAGGAGGGAAGAAGGACTAACGCCCAGTCCCCGGGCTGCAGTCTTCTTATTTTCGTTCCTTTGTCGTAGTACCTCTTCTGTTTCGTCTGACTTCTTTCCAAGTTCGAATAGGCGAGATCCCTTAATTTGCCTATTTTAGACTTTAATTGCGTGGTGTACTCCAATAATGTGCAATGGTCCTGTCTCTCTTCTGTTTCCCATGCGTCTTTCGTCATTTCGAGCAGGGACCTGGGTTGTCTCCCGTATAACAACTCGAAGGCCGAGCACCCCAAGCTGCTCTGTGTTTGGGAACGGAGCACATATAATGCCAGGGGAAGCAGTCGGTCCCACTCTCGTCCTTCGACCGTTAGGATCTTCTTCAACGTGCTTTTTAGGGTGCGATTGTATCTTTCGACCAGACCATCCGTCTGGGGGTGGTATACCGACGTACGCAGGTGCTTGATGTCCAATGTGCGACAGACCTCTCGCATTAGCCTAGATGTAAAGGGCATTCCCTGGTCGGTTACCACCTCTTTTGGGAATCCGACTCGGGAAAACAGTTCGATTAGTTTTTCCGCCAGGTTCTTGGTAGTAGGGTCTGGAGGGGGAATGCTTCAACAAAATGGGTAGCGTAGTCGACTATCACTAGGGCGTGTAGATGTCCTTTACGTGTGCGAGGCAGGGGCCCGATAAGGTCCATTCCTATCCTTTCAAATGGTACCCCTATAATAGGCATTGGCTGTAAAGGAGCAGGAGGGGGTATATAGGCATTTTACTTTTGGCACGTCTCACATGTTTGGCAATACTTCTCTATGTCCCGATATATTCCCGGCCAATAGAAACATCTCAATACACTGTTGGTTGTTTTCTCCTTTCCTGCGTGCCCTGCGGTCAGGTGGGCATGTGAAAAAAACAGAACCTGTTCTCGGAAGGGTTGAGGGACTAACAACTGTAGAGGCCCTCCTTGCTTTCCTTTGCGGTATAGTAAATCGTTCTGTATTATGAACCTGGGGTATCCATCCCCCCCTCGGGTCTGGTTTTGGTGGGCCTGTTCCCATGCATTAAACAGTGTCCTGTCATTGGATTGGGTAAACCGGAAGCTACGGTCTATGACCCAGGGGTCTGGACAGACCAACGCAGGTGCTGGTGTCTTACTACTGGGGTTGCACTCTCTTATTTCTTCCCTGAATAACGACAAGAAACCTGGGTTGTCCACCCCTAGAATCACCTCCTCGGGAAGCGTATCCACTACTCCTACTCTTGCTTGCTGAGTGGGTCGGTTGAGGGGAGTGATCGGGACCAGGGCCAGGGGGTAGGGCCGTACGTCCCCGTGTATACATCTGATGTGAACTGTACTGTGGGTGAGGTATTGTTGGGGACGTACTAAGGATTTTCTCACTACCGATTGTCTACACCCCGAATCTAAGAGGGCTTTGACCCCTGTCCCATTTATCCTTACATGCACATAATAGGAGGCGCCCAGCTCGGCGGAATACAGAACTGTCTTAGGTAGATAACCAACTTCCATCGGTTCATCATTCCGTTTCCTGGGGCAAAGGCGGGCGATGTGGCCCCATTCGCCGCAGTTGTAGCACTGCAGTCCTCGCATCGGCGTCGGATCCATTCGGAATGGCTTATTACGGACTACTTCTGGTTGTATCTTGCCTTTCTTTTCGATCCGGACTGGAGGGGCCACTTTGGCCGATTTATCGTGTTCCCCAGCTCCATAGCGTGGTTGTGCTCTCCCAAAGTGTATAGCCATCTCAATGGTTTGGGCGACTGACAGGTTCGGATGTTGCTTCAACCATCTCTGGGTCCCGTAGGGTACGGCTTCCATGAACTGTTCTAAATAGATGCGGGACATTATTTCTTCCTTTGTACTGCTATCCGGCTTTAGCCACTTGTCTGCGGCCATTTTGAGGCGGAAGTATAACGTCTTGGGGTTTTCCCCTACAACCCCTCTCTCCTTTCTGAAACGTACTCGGTACGCCACGGCATCAAGGCCTAGATGTTCCAGGATTACGTCTTTGATGATCGCGTAGGGTGTGACCCCGGTC
Source organism: Triturus cristatus (assembly GCF_964204655.1). Taxonomy (NCBI): domain Eukaryota; kingdom Metazoa; phylum Chordata; class Amphibia; order Caudata; family Salamandridae; genus Triturus; species Triturus cristatus. Next base: position 88,408,634 of record NC_140584.1, on the reverse strand, counting down.
GGGTTGGCTACTTGGTAGGCGGCCTGGGCTTCGGCAGATAGCAGGGGGGCTAGGAATAAGGGCCACTTCTCTTCTGGCCACCCACACGCCCTTGCAGCCCTTTCGAAATTGGTCAGGAAGGCGTCTGGATCTTCTCCTGGGATGCACTTTTGAAGGGCGATGCCGGTAGGGTGCGGGACAGGTCGTGTGGCCGGTACCGACACCCCGGGTTCCGTGGCTGTTTTTTGCAGGGTTTCCAGGTGGGCCGTCATGGTGTTTTGGAAGGATTCCCGGTCGGCTTGGGCTGATGTCATTTGCCGTTCTACCGCCCACTCTAGCTTCTCTTGTCCCTGAATTAGATGTTGTATAAGGGCCTCCATCTCGTTACAGACGGAGTCTGATGTTAATCCCACTTCTGACACCAATTGTGGCAGTGGGTCAGGGACAGACGGAACACGGGTACGTTGCAAACGAGGTTTTATTGCAATATATCTCTTTTTCAATCGACTTGTCAGTCTTTCTCTGGCCACACTGCGGGATCCGTGGCTTCTATTGGGTTGGGGTCTTCGAACCGTCCTTGGATCTTGGTTCTCTCTTTCCTGGGACGACGGGGGGTCGGTGACACGTTTCTCACCAGGAAGGTCCGGGCCCAAAAGATAAAGAAACAAACAAGGACAAAGGTCAGGGTACCCTTCTTTATAAGTTCTACCTGAGACCGGGACCAGGGAGTGAGGAGACACCATAAATTGTGCACTCGTGACCAAACTGCAAACGCTACTTTTTGTGCCGGTGTGTATTTCACAACAAGGGAGGGGGATATCGGGGATTATATACAAAGCGCTAGGTACAGCTTCTAGGTATACGGGCTCTCCCCTCTCTTTATCCAACCCGCTGCCCGGTCCCGTACCTGTCCTAGCCACGCTCCTTCCCTGGGAACGTGGCGGGGCGCTTCGCGGGATCCTGGACCTCCTGGGCGGCTGTAGCTCTTCTCTCCTATTCTTCCGCCGGCCTCCTCGCTCTCGTCCCTGGTACGCCGCTCTTCTCCTCCGCTGGCCAATCCTCCAACGCTCCGCTCTTCCCCTCCGCTCTCCAATCCTCCGATGCTCCAGTCTTCACCTCCGCTCCTCCAGGAATCGCCGTCCGTCCGCTATCTCGTTTCTCCTCCTTTTGATGTTCCGGGTTCCACTGCGTCATTCAGGGGTGTGTCCATGTACACGTCACTGTTCCACTTAAAGGGCTCGTCTCCTTCTTTCAATCGTCCCGTACTCGCATGAGATGAAAGCTCCTCGTTTTGCTGTGGGGGAACAAGAGGGGGTGAGAACGGTATGTGGGCCCACCATTCCTTACTTTCTTGTCGTCCTGCGGGTCCCTCTCCGTCGCACTGCCATAATCCACTCAAGGCTGATTATTGGAATGAAATGTATCTAGGATAGCCTGCAAAATCTAGAAGCAAACTGTAACTAGTGCAGAACATTTCTGCCCTTTTCTTCTGTGTCCAGATAAAGAGATCACATTACTCCTGTTCTTAGAGCTCTTCACTGGCTCTCAATAAAGCAAATAATTCAAGTTAAAGCATTGGTTACAGAGCGTACGTTCTTATCGAATTCTGCCCTACTTCCCTGGTCTCAAAATGTTAAGTTCTACTCACCTAGACGCACCCATTGGTCAGTAGCACAGTTCCTTCTGGAAATAACAAAAAGTAATATCAATTGCATCGGTGGACATAGCCTCCTTCAAGGTGGCAGCAAGACAATGGAGCAAACTCACAGTAGAACTTTGTGCAAAGTCAGTTCTCTTATAATTGAGGAAGAAACAGGAGACATTTCTTTTTAATCAACACATTTGTACTCAGGTTTTCTCATTCATACTACGCAGGTTGTGCTATCATATTCTATAGCGCCAAGAAACTTTAGAACGGTCAAGCATTCTACATATTCTCTTGACATAACATTCAAGTTGGGAACAGATTGATCAGAAATTACAAGTTTTCGGGATGTGCCTAGCAGTTGGGAGGCAAGAGGATGTTCTAATGTGACGGGGTTGACTGTTCTGCTCTTGTTCCTGTGAAAACATTATTATTATTATTATTATTATTATTATTGATCTTATAATGCGCATAGCTACCAAAAAGGTTTCCCAACGCCGCTGTACAGGAAGAAGTACAAGTAGTCAAACTGTCACGAACCTATTGATTGAATAACCAAGCCTTTAGGTGTCTACGAAAGTTACTGAAAACAGTTTCTTTCCTAAGGAATAAAGGAAGAGAATTCCAAAGAAGAGGACCTAGATAAGCAAAGGATCGACCACCCAGAGGGGAACGTTTGATCCTAGGTACTGCAAACTTGGCCTGGGTAGCAGAACGGAGGGACCGCGAAGGAAGATACGAGTGAGCAATGGCCTTTAGATATTGAGGGGCACTACCAGACTTCACCATGAACATATAGCTCAGGGTCTTGAACTTTACATGGCTCTCGACCCTGAGCCAATGGAGTTCACGAAGAGAGCTGGAGACAGGAGTCATTCGTGGAATCTGGCATAGCAGTCTAACCGCTGCATTCTGTACCAATTGCAGTCTGCGGTTCACATCCTTATTGGCTCCCAAATATAGGATGGTGCCATAGTCCAATCTAGATGTGATAAGTGTTTGGATTACCGTTTTTTGAGTGGGACTAGGCAACATCCAAAGGATCTTCCTGAGCCATTTCAGGATTGTGAAGCAGATAGAAGCTACTTTTGCCACTTGCTGCTTCGTTGAGAGTTGATTATCAATAATCACACCCAGATTGCGAACTTGAGTGGCAGTGTAGGGAGAGTCCCCATTTTAGGTGGCCAGTGCTGGGGGCCCCAGAGGTCTACATTCTTACCCAAGATAAGAACCTCGGTCTTCTCCCCATTGAGCTTCAATGAGTTAACCGCCATCCAATCAGCAATTTTCTTAAGCCCTGTCTGAAGAGAAGATTATTCCGACAACCTATTTGCCGACAAAGAAAAAATTATTTGGGTGTCGTCGGCATAGGAGAAAATAGACAGCCCTACTTCTTCTGCGATCACTGCTAGTGGCTTAACATAAATATTAAATAATAAAGGACTCAAAATACAGCCCTAGGGAACACCAAAGGGAGATAAATGAATTTTCAACGCTGCCTCAGATGAAAAAACCTGAAAGGTTCGGTTGGTCAAGAAATCACTGAGCCACCTAAGTGCTGGGCCAGCAGTCCCCAATGAACGCAAAGCCGTCAATAACACTGGATGAGACACCGTTTCAAAGGCGGCGCTTAAGTCAAGTAGAATAAGCGCCGCTGTCTCCCCAGCGTCCAGATGACCATGTAACGTCTCTGTGACCCCCAAAAGCGCTGTCTCGGTCGAGAAGCCTTCCCGGAAACCTGACTGCGAAGGATGTAAGACATTTTGGGTGGCAACAAATTTAGTTAACTGAATGTTAATGTGTTTTTCCAAGATTTTGGAATACACTGGAAGCAGAGAAATAGGGCGGAAGTTAGATAACTGCTCTGGATCAGCATTAGCTTTTTTTAAAAGCGGGAGAACCATAGCGTGCTTCCACTCCGCAGGTATAGTAAATTCACAAATGGAAGCATTCAGTAGCTCTATGATCACACTCAGTGTAGGTGCATCCAGTGTTTGCATCACTGGAACAGGAAATAAGTCGTTTGGTTAACCAGGTCTGAGACTGTTTAAATTTTGCTTAAAAGTGATAACATCAAGAAGTGCCCAATTTTCAAGTAGAGAGCTAGAGTGTCCATGATTCCCCTTCAACTGTTCCACAGAATTAGAGGTCAGGAAAGCGTAATTATCTGACACTGGAGAAATGTCTTGTTTTGTCTTAAAAGCAGCATACATTTTTTCTATTTTGTCAAGGAAAAAACCAGCCAGATTCTCGCATTGAGTTTCAGTAAGAGTAGGAGGGCTAGGAAGGTTATCAGTGCCAGACAGATTTCTGACAACTTTAAATAAAGTTTTGGAATTATTTTGTGCATTTATTATAGTATTGTTCACAAATTCCACTTTGGCAGTGTTGCACAGAGAGTGATATGCTCGTATTGCTGTTTTATAGGCGATCTTAGAGTTGTCAGAGTAGTCCTTCCTCCAACGCCTTTCAAGGACTTTACATTTACTTTTTTCTTGCTTTAATTTCTCCGAAAACCAGGGGGCAGGTGGGCGATGCTTGTTTAATTTTTTCGTAGAAAGAGGAAGACATATATCGATAGATTTCTCAAGCCAGTGTCGAATGTTTTGCATATCGGCCAAAGAAACCTGACTAATGTCAGGCATATTTTTTGCTAAAACCTGATTGAGATTTACCTGATTCAGCTTCCCCCAATTTTTACCTTTAGTTTTGCCACTCAAAACAAAAGTCGAAGGGTGAAACAAAGTTTGCTTAAAGCTAAAACATAGTCATGTATTCCTATTGCTTTAACAAAAAGGTAGTTTCTTTTAAGGTAATTATGTAGATCCCTAGATGTGAATTTGATTCTCTGCTCTATCAAGTGCTGGAAAAAACGAGAAAGGAAATGAAAATTAGAGATTTATGAAACAATCGCTGGAAGAGACAGGATGAAAAATGCTGTGTTTAATACATCCCAGGACCAAGTTCAAGTATCTTGTTGGGGATCCAGGAGATTGAGGTGCATAATAGGTCTTCAAATCAACAAGTTTGAATTTCAGTATGAGCTTTTGGAAAAAATGAGGTGCTGGATTTTGAATGATCGAATCCCTAGTGATATTGTGGGTTATTATCCAACTAGAATCCTATCCCATTATTCACCATTCATTGATTATTGAATATTGAGCTTGGAATTATTTCTGTTGGTTTCTCATTCCAGTATTGTGCAGATGAACAGTGCTCATGGAAGGAATGAATGTCGTTTTTAGATGTAATATTTTATTGAGTTGTTTCTGTTCAACAGCAGGCCTCACACTATGGCATCATGCATCATACAAGCTTTAAAGTCAATTTTCCATTATTCATACATAGATTATATTCCCTCTATTAGGTTATTTTAAAATCAATTCTCTAGTATTCATACATAGATTATAATCCCTCCATCAGGTTAGTTTAGATATCAAAGATTTCTAATCCTCTACCAAGATGTAAAGAAGAAGCCCCATCAAATCCCTCCTCCCAAGGAACATTTTCCTATCTTTTCTACAGTTGCATGGATCAGGTACAAAGTCAGTTCTCGTTCGCAGTTGCCATCATGGAAGGACACATGGGCGCTGGTAAGTTTTCAAGCATCTTTAGTTCCATTAGCTGGGGTAGATATTTCTTCATTTGGCACGGCTTGGACAGGTGGCTTTTAAACTGACCCATGTTTTCTGAAATTGAGAATTGTAGGATAAGCAAGAGGTGAGTTGTTCCAACTCAGATGTTTGCCACAAATATTAATCCAATATGCCATTGTTGGAGAATTGGTTCTTGTGCAATAAAATACTATGAATCTCTTCACTGCCACCAATATATGTGCCAACAGAATTCGCCATTTTCTGTCTCTCCAACTGAGGGATGGGGTGGAAGTCCAGTAGAATTACTCGTGGATCGACACCTCAAGAGCCTTCTTGTACTCCATCAATATGGATTAGAATTTCTTTCCAAAATGTTTTCCCGAGTATGCATCCCTGCCACACTTGTAATATTGTGCCCACTTCCTTACTACATCTCCACCACTTCTCTTCAGCATATGAGCAAATCTACTTACGTCAGGGTGGGTTAAAATACCACTTAAAATCAATTTATAGGATGATTTCCCCCCTCTGCCCCCCCAACGTGTCTCTCAGCCTGGGCTGCTGTAGGCTCGTCTGGGCGGTGTCTGGAGTCTTATCTCCGGCACGCCCGAGTTTTTCACAGGTTTTTAAAGACCATATGCATGTTTACATACCTTTGTAAACTGGTTCCCGAGGCTTCGTTTTTTTCCGGGTTCCAATACCCCCTGGGCCCCCACTCTGCCTATTCCTTACATTTGTATTTTACATTTACTACAGTAGAGTGAGAATGCATTTCATGAAAAGGAATATAAAGTAGGGTTGCCAAAAGAAAAATGCCGTCATGTGTTGTTTAAAGAGCCTGCAATGATCTCGCCTTGACACTAAATGGGGTTATAAAAAAAAAAGTATGTATTCATTTGTAATGTGGCTTTTCTGTCTTTGTTCCCTATAATTATCAGTCATTAATCATTCAAGCAGCCCTAGAACACAATTAAAAGTGCTTTCTGTTTATATTTGCTGTTCAAAGTATGCACAGATAAGTGCTGAAAATAAGACTTTGGGTGATTGTTTATTTTTGTACCATCTGGGACACCAAAATAATGAGCTGATAACCCTAATCACAAGACGGAACGTTTATTGCAGGATCAGCACATTATTTATTTCCTCCACCCTAGAACCCTGATTAATGCCATAATAACAATAGTTTAATGTATATCTGAAACCCTATGCCGCCGTCAATAACAAGCTGAGTTACTTCAAGTGTCTAGGAATGCACCCTGCATTCAGACAACTCACTCCTCATTCTCGCCCTTCATTTTCATGCTCACCCTCCACTCACAGCGATCACAATGCACTCACATTCATCACCATGGACTGACACCATTCACCCGCTCACCTTGCACTCACAGTGATCACTCTGCACTCACAATGCACTTGTGCTGTTCACCCTGTACCTCACCCTGCAGTAACACGTGCACACTGCCCACCCTGCACTATTGTGACACTTCACTCACATGCCCCCTCACTGCTCAATCTGCAATCTGACTCAAACAAGCCCATCACTAACCATGCATCAATTGGTCCCACTCTGCACTTACATCCGCACCCAACTTCATATGGTCACCTCACTCACCCTAAATTCACTCCTCTTACCCTACTCTCACACTGTCGCATAGCTCACCGTGCACTCACTTGGGCACTCCTGCCACCCACACAGCGCAGAGGGTTAATGTGCCTGCTACAAACAACGTGTACAATGCAGATCACAGAACAGAGTGTGAGTAAACTATGAGTAACGCTATAAAAAATGAAATGTTTGTCAGAAAGGTACAGTATAGAGATGAGGTGTGTTGTTTGTGAGTGGTATTGAGGGAATTCATGGAGAAGGAGAAAATGGGTAAGGGGGTGTCAAGAAAGACTGTTGCACCGTGTGCTACCAGTGCTAGGGCCAGCCCTGGCTTGGAGTGTTAGCCCCCCCCGAAGTTTGGGTCTGGTGCACCCCTGATTGGTGGTGCATGGCTCTTCCCTCGACAGGTCCAAGTAGGGGACACAATACCTCCATCTTCTGTGCTACAGTCCTTATCCCGTGGGATCACGCATGTGGGCCAGTGACTGTAATACTTGACTCCAGCAGTGCAGAGTACGCATCCACAATGACTTCGACTCTCAAGGTTCTTCTGCACCCTCTTCTCATCAGATTCGGTCTAGTGAACGGCCAGGGGTAGGCTCTGAAAGGCTGCCCCCTGCCTTCCCCTGACAGCACGCCTCTCAGCACAATCCTTTGTTGTTACTGCATCACGTACGCCAACAAAACACCAGAGTTCCGAAATCCGAGACAACTGGAGGGCTACCTGGATGCTCGCTCAGACTCAGAGATGGAGGTTAGCAACTAAGACTCAGGACCCTGGGAAAGACACTGAAGACAAGCAGGCCACACAACAACTGACAGGAACAAGGGACACCTAGCAGCTATAAAACGTTACCAGGAATTGGGCTTCGGCCCTGGACATGAACCTCAAGGTTGGCACTCTCCCCTCCGGGATTAGTCCGGCTCCCCACTCAACTTACTAGTGCCTGTCCCTAGCCTGTGATGCCTGTCACCAGGAAGTGTACCATGGTCCGGTATGTTCCCCCATATGCAAAGGCACATCTACATACGCACTTCAGTTACACGCTCATGGCCACCCTACTCACCTGCACCCCCTCTTTACTCTTCCCACTCTCCCTCCTCCCCACCATTCCTTCTTCCTCTTTTCTTGCTTATTTCTATACTAACCCTGAAGATAGCTTGGGGTTAGCCAGGAACGAAGGTAGGTGCTACGTTGGTCCACTGTTACTGAGTCTGCTGCTCGAGCGCGCAACTTCCTAAAGTAAGTTCCATCCCTCAATGTAGTGGGTACACGAACCAGCATTTAATTACACCTCTTTAATTCTACGCTCTCCACACTCTTGGCTAGTCAATGGGAACCACAGTACACCAGACAGCGAGTGTCTCCCACTAGCTATCTCCCACCCCCCTTGTATTTTGTATTTAGGAGGCTGGTACTCTGGGGAACTGGGACCTCCTCTTTTTTCATCTCAAGATTGGAGTCACATCTACATATTCCACGCCCCACACAAGGCTTCTCTCCTTCAATTTCACCAGCTCTCTTCCTTTCTAGTTCCTGTCTATGTACTCACTCCCCAAACTGTCATTAGAACAACAGTAAACTCTGAGGTCGACATAATGGAGGAGGAAATTGCTGCTGTGATTGACAGCCTTCCCAATAGCAGGATCCCTGGCCCACACGCACATCCGGCAGAGTATTATAACCTGACCAAAGACCTTATCACTCCCCTACTACACAAGGCTATTGGAGATCCTATGTCAAGATGCCACTCTTGAGCGAGAAGTGAACGTCACCAAATTGCATTAATAGTCAAGCCCGGTAAGGACCCCACCAAACCGTACCAGCTACATGCTGATTTTGCTTCTGAACACCGGCACTAAAATCGTGGCTAAACTTTTGGCAAACCGCCTGAAATTGGTGTTGCTTTTCCTTATTCACAGACACCAAGTTGGCTTTGTACCTCATAGAACCTTTGCATCCCAGCTCCGTTCCCTGGCTCATGTTCTGTGGCAGACACGTTCTGACACAGTCGACAAACTAGTAGCCCCCATAGATGCTGCAAAAGACGCTTGACTGGGTGTAGTTGGCATACCTGTTTTGGGTCTTACAGAACATGGGCCCAACTACTCAAAGTGAACATAGCACCTGATTCACATACCTCTTCAGTATGATTTTACCTCTCATCCCATATATCACCCTTTAAAAGGTTTCTTTGGGGCAACTGGACACAAGGCCTCAAATTGTGAAAATCCCACATCTCAACAGAAACAGGGGGCATGCAACTTCTCCAGATGATTATATACGAGCTAGAATCCCAATTAGCACTCATTAGGTAACTTTTGCATAACACCCTAGGCACATACAGATGGGTGTCATTGGCGGCAGCTCTGTTGGTAAACTGTGAGGTCTCCTTAAGATGTTCTGTATTGGGGACCCGAACAAGTCGATAGCATTTCACCTAGTGCTCTGCACCTCAGTACACGCATGGAGGGAGGACCGCAAATTGCTGGGTAAACAAGATAAGATCCATGATCAGGCACCAGTAAGGCATAACACACAATTAAATGGAAGGCACACAGGTGCTCTGGAAAGAGTTTGAAGAAAAAGGCATATGTACCATCTTTGATTTCTTACAAGAGGGTGACTTCAAATCCTTTGCATTGGCACAAACACAATATAAACTGGTTGCATGTCAATTTTGGGATTACCAAAGGCTCCCCAGTTATATACGCCTTGTTTTAGCCCCAAGCACTTATACTTGTGAAACATCCTCCATCTTGCAATACATATGTAAATGGGTTACATTCAAGGGGGTAGTTCCTGGCATCTATAAGTTGATGATGGGCCGTACCTTTTCAAGCCCTGTCTCTCGATCCTTGAAGGAATGGTAGTCCATGAAACTACGAGAGCAGTAGGCAAATGAGACTGGGTGGAACTACTGACTAGATATGATCAACTACTGCGAGATGCCCACCTCAAATTAAGCTACTTTGAGGTGTTGTACAGGAGGCATTCGTCTATCAAGAGGCTAATTGCTGCCAAGGTACTCTTGCATGCTGTGTGTTGGAGATGTCATCAGATGGGAACATAGTGAATCTGATCTGAGATTGTTCCCCCGTTGGCGGTCTCTGGGCTCAAAGAATGCTTGCAAAGATACTCTGCAAGAGAGAAGTGGTCTGACCGTGAAAGTGGTCTTGTTGCACTAGTTTGAGGTATTTCCGGATGCTACCTTTCTGCAATGATGATGGCCGGCCACAGTGATAGCCATGTTTTAAGGCTCTGGAAAACAAGTACCTGCCCCACACAAGAGTATTGGATACAAGAAAGGTATAAAGTGGCCTCTTACGAGCGCTTAAAAGATAGTTTCAACGACAAACTTGAAAAATTCCAAGACGCGTGGAGGCACTGCATACGAGCCCCATGAAACAAAGGACCTTCAAGGCTAGCCAGCTTCAACTGGGGTGCTGGGGTTCTGAACCCAGAGGGCTGTGACAGAGATCGAATCACTGAGTTGAGCTGTAGGATGAGATGAGGGGTAAGCTACAAGTATTCGTAAAATAGTTTTCTTTTTCTTTTTCCACACCTCTTTATCTCCAGCACAGGAGTAGAACCCTGAGGTGTGCAGTGTACTCATATATAGATCTCTGAGATGGGAGGTGAGGGGATATGTTAGAGTATTGTATGCAAGCCAATGGTAATATACATGTTGGATTGTATCCATGATGTACCTCATTATTTTGGTTGTTGATCACAAGTGATGTACCTAAAAATACAATAAGGAAATGTTACACAAAAAAGAAATGAATGGGAATGTAGGGTAAGGGGTACATGGTAAGGTCTCCCCTGATAGCTATTCGGATCCAGGCCTCCAAGGCTGTTCGATTTACCTCAGAGTTTGAAGTAAAATACCCACAAGTTCCAGTATCCTACAAAGCAGTCTTTTCTCTGATTCTCTTAGTGACTGTTCAGCTATATTGTGGATGTGCGAGGTTTGATAGTATTATGGTATACGTGTGGGTATGCCAGTCCCCTAGAAAGTCAAAAGGGTATTAGGATCTTATTACTTTAGCTTATCCTCCTGACTTTTTATATTTCATGATGTGTTACTGCATTGGATTGTATTGCACTTAGAACAGCAACACATAAAAAAGACATCATAAAATATTCATCTGTATGCTGATTCTCCCTATCGAGGGCATAATAGATTCACAATTTAGCGCGGTCAACTGCAAGTTGGCCGCATAACCTTCTCTTACAGCTCCGATCAGCTTGTGCCCAAATATTTGTCTGACTCCTTCTCCCATTTAAATGGGATGAATGCATTTGAAGCTTCAGCTGTGACTGGTGATTTAAAAAAAAAGAGAAGATCATTATGTACAAAACTGCTGTACTAAATGTTTACGATTGCTAAAGGGTAAGTGCTGGACCTGGACCTGGTCACCCCAGATTTTTGCCTTCCTCTCCTTTCCTTTGCAGTGGCTCAGGATGGTGCAGACAGCAGGAACTGACTGAGTACAGAGAGGCCTAGATCTGACAAGTGCACCTGCACAACAGGGTCTTCGTCAATTTTTTATCGCCTAAGCAGAGAAGCCCATCGAGGTACTGTTTTGTGTGCTCTGGCTTTTGGCTGGAGGGGGGTCATGTTGGACTTGGCCCTGTCTGTAGAGTCATCCCCACACTTTTTTGCTTTCACCCTCGTGTTTTCTGAACCCATTTTTGTTGGCTTTTAGACTGTGCAATTTACCCATGCTAATCAAGTGCTTGTGCTTGCTCCTTCAAATGTGGTAAAATTGTACTACACCTAATTGGCCCATTTAATTTACTTGTAGGTCTCTAGTAATGGTACAATCTGTCTCAAGGCCTGTAAATAAAATGCCACTAGCGGGCATCAGCACTCATTGTGCCACCCAGTAAAGTAGCTCTGTAAAACGTCTCAGGTCTGCCACTCCAGCCTGTAGTACAGTTATAATCAGTCCATTTGACCTGTCAAAATAAAGCATTTGCTAGGCCTAAACCGTCCCTTTTAATTTTTATCTGCACAGTGCTTGCGCTGTGCTTGTGAAATCTATTGTATTTAATATAAATCTTTAAAGGAGCTTATATCCTGCCCTTAATTTTCATTCGTTTGTGTGCTTGCCATTTACTTTTCCTCCATTTCTATTGCTTGCAGCATACCATTTCCTGTTGTTCTCTGTGTCTTCTTATCAGTGTGCCATGGCCGAAGTACTCCTTTTCATCTGTTTGGAATTTCTTTGTTATTTTAATTACAAGCGAGCACGCAGCTTTTTCAAGCTATTTCTTAGTGACTGTGCTTCTTACAGAATTGAAATATTTACGTTTCTTTTTATGGTGCAAGTTCTTTACATATTTGTATATCTACTAGAAGATTAAGTGATTTACTTACAGGATGTTGAGCCAATGCAGAGACTCAAACCTGGTTCCCCAGCTCTAAAGTCAGCAGCTCTGGCCGCAGCGCCACATCCTTTACCCTCTCTCCGATCCTTGCTTTCTTCAGTTATCTGAATGGAGGGGGCTTTAAGCAAATCAAGTAGAGGCGTAGCAATGATATCATATGCCCTAAATACACTCCCTTCAAAAGCATCATAGGATGCCCTTTCATTTCAGTGGATCTGCAAATTACCAAACCAATAGCCTAACAAATAAACATTATTTTATTTTCATTTACTCTAAGGCATTTCTAACATTTGTACCCAAGACAAGACTTCTATAATGGCTTCTACAATGGCTACAGCTGGCGACTTTTCGAACTTGAAAAAACTTGGAGTTTTGGCATCATGTGAATTTGGGAAAGTTAGTTTACAGCTTTTTCCCCTTTCAAAATGCACTTTGTGCAAGGAGCATCCATCAGCAAGGGCTTTTTCTTCTTGCTTCCACCATTGTCTTTGCTTCCTCATTGTTGGGGCTTGTACGTCTCTCGCCCTGACCCCTCCGTGGCCTTCGCTCTCGCTTCTTCCAATACGGAACCCAACCACTTTGGCAGATTTGCTTTCAGCAGCGGCAGCAACTTGCGGGGAGTGCCAAGGAAGGCTGCTTTACACTTTTATTATGCAGCGTTACTTCAAACCAAATCACACCTCTTTCAAACTATTTAGTGTTTACTGAATCCACTCGAGCTGTTATGCAGCACTAAAAACCAAGAGATACTGCTGCAAAACTCCACAAACAGCCTGTCATTGTTTACAAAACACATTTTACAGCCTGCAGCTGTGGTTTATCATCTGAGGGAAGGGTAATTGTTGGACATTTATACGAGTTAAATTCTCAAGAGAAAACACGTTGAGAAAAGGGGTGGGGTGCTGTATACTGCACTCTTGCTAAAATGTAGCAACAGACATCGTAAGGATGACTTAATACATAATAATGCTTGCTGTTTAGTAAAAGATACTTTGCGCTTTACATGGGCACCAGTTGCATTACACATACATTTTTTGTAGTTGCGGGGAGATTAAATGATTTACTCAGAAACATAAGATTTTGAGCTGGTGCCGAGAGTTAAACACCAGTCATGAGGTCCGAAGTCGGCAGCTCTGACTGCTACACCACATACTCTTCTCGACTCTTTAGTGTGTTTTCTGGACAGAGCCAAAAGCACAGAATTCCCTCTGGAAGCTCACCTAGCACTTAGCCTCTTGACTTGAGTTGCATGTTTGAATTTCATAACTAGCACTCCTTACGAGTGCATCTGCAGGCCGTCTCTCTCCTCCCCATGGTCTTGCTCCCTCCTCCCATGTCACACCTCGTTGCTTCCCCCTCTTTTATTTATTTCTGTATTAAGCTTTGTTGATAAACCCCGACTGGCCTACATGTATCAGCTGTGGAAGATAAGTCAGCAGGCACACCGCTAGGGCATGTCCAAGGATTTTCTGATCCACGTTTAGAATGAAGAGCTGGCGATAGGAAGCCACTTCCAGTGGAACTGGTTTCAGCACCAGCACAGTAAGTGCCTCTCTCATGGATTCTGGAAGCACTCCTTTTTTCAGGTCCTTGGTATAGACCGGCAACAACTTATCTGCCAAGGTCCCAGAGAAGGTTTTACAGGAGGCTATACCCAGCTCGGAGCTCTGGAAGTTACGATTTTCTTGTCCCAACCATTTGTGCCTTTTGCGAGTGTCCTGAGTCACTTGACTGTGAATGGCTCTGCAGTTGGGGTTGGTGTATTGCTTCAAGACATTAATAAAGAGGGACCTTAAGTGTGGACAGGATGGGCCATCCTGTCAGGGTGACTTGGTAGAGCCTGTACCCAGCCCCACTTACACTTCAAAGGGCGTTGCCTCCTACACACACACACAGGAATCTGAAACTAGGCCTACCCTGCCTTTTGTCACCTCCAGGTAGTTTGGAGCCTTGACAGGTGAAGGAGAAGAACGTTCCTGAACTAGATGTGGGGATAGGAAAGGGAGAGTGTAGGAACCTGGGGTCACCAGGCCCTAAGGGCGGTAACGTGGCGCGAGCCGGTCGGGCAACCAGAGGGCTATGTGTTAAGCAACCATTCACCACACACTCCTCATGGACTAGGGACACACACAATAAGTGACGCCACACCGTTTAAATTATGCAAATACTTCAAGTTTATCCAAGTATAGCTGGTCAGTTGCAGTTCAGGAAATAACAAGGCGATACATGCATCATAATACCATCAATCAGTAATACAGCAATCCTGGCGATATATATGCAGTACCTGACCTCATTCATATACCCACGGCAGTTGGCTAAGTGCGGGTGATTATAGCGCTGTGCGCGCTTACGTAAGGTCTCTCCCTGAACAGGCAGTCTAACACAGCGCAATACTTGTAAGGGGTGACATTAGGTGCATCAGCATGGCGCCTGTAGAACTGAGCGCTCCTCGTGATCACTGGCCCCTAGTACCGTGAAGCAAGGCATATAAAACACAGCACTACGCGCAATCAGTTGTATGTGGATACGTTTGCGTAGAACCTTTAACACAACGCGTTACTCGTAATCAGTTGCGTATCATTACCTTCGAGCAGAGCATATAACACGATGCGCTACTCGCATTCCTTGGCATGTAACTACTGTCGAGCAGAGCATATAACACAGTGCGTTACTCACATTCCTGGGCATGTATTTACTTTCGAGCAGAGCATATAACACAGTGCGCTACTCGCATTCCTTGGCATGTAATTACTTTCGAGCAGAGCATACAACACAGTGTGCTACTCGCATTCCTTGGCATGTAATTACTTTCGAGCAGAGCATATAACACAGTGCGCTACTCGCATTCCTTGGCATGTAATTACTTTCGAGCAGAGCATATAACACAGTGCGCTACTCGCATTCCTTGGCATGTAATTACTTTCGAGCAGAGCATATAACACAGTGCGCTACTCGCATTCCTGGTCTCTCCGGCTGAGGGAGCCGAGTCGGTGGCGTGAAGCGCCACACGAGGGTAATGTCAGTCAGTACTTTGGACGGCTTCCAGCGGGGAGGGTTACCGGACTTGAGGAGCGAGTCCCTATGCTCCGGTGCAGTTCACAGAGCACCGCGCTCGGTATCACAGACGGGGGGACACGGACAGGATCCCTCGGCGGGGTCTCTCCGTCGCGCAGGCGGGGGAGGGGATTCTCACGGAGGGGACAACCCGGGCCAAGTGCGGTGTGGTTTCCAGACCAGCAGGGGGCGCACCAGGGGGGATCTCAGCCTCCGGGCTTACCTCCATCTCGGCGTCAGCAGGCGTCCGTCCTCACGATAATGGGGGAACTCGGCCCCAACCTTGCGCACCTCCTCACACGGCTGCGACGGCAGCGACGGGGCCCCGGGCTTCTCCTGGGCCTCGCGACACAGCAGGGCACTTCTCCAGGGCCTCGCGACACAGCAGGGCACTTCTCCAGGCCTCCAGGCCGCGGCGGTGAGTGCGCTGGCTTCGTCGTCGCAGGGGGGGGCTCAAGTTAAGGATGGGGATATGGTGCTCAGCGGAGCACGCTGCCGGGGGTCCCAGACCAGGACAGGGAGCGCGGGGGTCACAGCGCTAGTACCTGGTCGATCCCCGGTGGCTTGGCAATCGGCTTAGCATTTAGTTTGATAGGTCAGCTTGGACACGCAGTCTCAGCTCTGGCATTCAAGGCTTACAGCTCGCTCTTGTCATGCAGTCTCAGTTCTTACAGTTAGGTTTCAGTTCTCAGTTGACAGATGAAGTCTTGTGGCGCAGATGTATCTGGCGCCCTTAAGAGGTTCTGTTACAGGGGGTAGGAATGGAGAGGGCGACTAGATCCTTCCTAGTCAGGCTGGCACAGAGTCTCTGGGTCCTCCTACTACTGGGCAAGATCAGTGGGATTCACAGGGCACCTCACTCACTTAAGAGGCAGTACCTAAATCCTGTCACTCTCAGAGGCATAAGTCCCTGGCTAGGCCCTACCGCCTACATTCCTGGTGGATTCTTCCAGCTCTGCTTCACCCCAATGGCCAACTCACCACAAACGTTTCCCTCCCACTCTTAAGTAGCCCTAGGTCAGGTGACCTCTAGCCAAGGCGGCAAAAGTAAAACCCCACCTCCCTTCTAGAAGGTTCCAGCATCTTCCAGGAGCTTCCCCACTCTACCTATGGGACAAAAAGGCGGGCTGGTGTCGCAACATTGTTGTGGGTCCCAGCCAGCTCCTGGCAGCTAGGGTGCTACTATGAAAAACGACCACCCTGCAGTAGCAGGGGTCTGTGGCAGCCATCTTGGGAGAAGGGAGCACCTGCACCTTAACACTACAAAACGAAAAAAATGAGGGAAAAAGGGCCAAGTCCAACATAACCCCCTTCCAGCCGAAAGCCAGGGTAGACCGATCAATGCCTTGATGGTCTTCCCTGCTTGGGGCGAGAAAAGGTGGACGCAGGCCCGCAACGGCAGGAGCACCCGCAGGTTCTCCTCCGCTCTGGAACCCGATGGTTCCCTAACAAACCTTCCTGGACCAACGAAACCACCCCACTGGGGCTTCCTAGCTGGTTGTGGCCAGGACCGGCCCCTGGGCCGTCCAGATGTTTCTGGCCCGGGTGATCTCGCGGAGTGGGGGGCAGTAGCCCCAGGCCTGTAGTGCCCGTTGACCACTCCGGTCCTCCTCCTTGCAGTCCTAAACTGCCTCTGGTCCTTCCACCTGGGGTCCACACCCTTAGGCTGACCAGCCTTCAGGGGCGAGGCTCTCCTCCCCCTAACTCTCCTTCTGGGGTTCCTCACCCTACCCTGCGAGGCACCCTCAGACCACCACTGTCTCCTCAGTACAGGGCCTTGACCCTTCAACTGCTTCCTCAACCTAGGGTCTAAACCCTTAAGCCGAGCTGGTGCCCGAGGCGAGACCTTCCTCCCTCTGCACCCCCTTCCAGATTTCAGCACCCTCCTAACAGGAAAAGTACCCCTGGAAGTCACTTTCGGGGGGACCCTGTTAGCAGAGGCCCCACCCGCCAGGTCAGGCAACCCCTGAGCCTGGCACCCCAGCCCAGGACCTAAACCCTTAAACTGGGCCAACCCCAGAACCTCAGGCGCGCTGGTTACAGTCGCCCTGGGTCCTCCTGACACTAGGGGCTCCCCTGCACTGGATGGCACATCGGGACAGCCTAGGCTCCCAACCTGGGGCTCCCTTGCGGAACTCCCCAGGCCCTGAGACTGCGGTTGGGGCACCTCGGGACACCTCCCCGTCTCACGCCTTCCTATAGATAGGTCGTGAGGCCCTACAACCCTCTCTCCCTGGGACCTAGCTGGGCTATCTGCCACTTCTCCCACCTCGCTGGGTTGGGAGATCCCTGCACCACCCCCTTCAGGGTCACCCACCAATGCCTCCTCAGACACCCTGGTGATGTCATCCTGGGGTAAATAAACTTCTAGCTCCTGTGGAGCTTCCGGTATGCTGCCACCAGTGTCCTCACTGGACACATTCATCTGGAGGGCACGCAGCTCCAACTCCTTCATCCGAAGCTCGTGCGCCATCCTCCTCTCCTCCATTGCCCATTGCCCATTTCTTATTCTCTCTTTCCCTCTCTCTTTCATGTTCCAGTTTGGCTAGCTCCCATTTTAACTGCCTCTCCTCCCTTCTGTCCTCATACTCCTTTGGAGACGCGCTCCTACTAGACCCTGTCCTACTACTGGCCCCAGAACGTCTCCCTGGGGGCACATTTTCAGACTCCTCTATGTTTACGATGTCTAGGACTTCCTGGGCGCTCTCCTCCTGAGGTGCATCTGGCGCCTCCTGCCCCTCATCCACTCTCCCTTCTGGGTGGGCTTCTACCCATGCCCTAATGGCGGTGCGGAGTTCCGGTCCTTTGGCCTTCCGCATCCCAGGCCCCCCCCATCCCCTGCCCGAACTCCCTTAGTTGCTTCACAGTGTACCCCTCGAGGTCAGCTAACCGGAATTCCATTCTAGCAGGTGGGGACCTAGACACTAAGGAGAAAAATTCCTAGGGTATAGGCAACAGTTAACGGCTCACCAGGCTTCTTGCACTCTCAACCTAGACAGTGGAACTAACAATGCAGCAATCAATGTTTTTAGAGCTTTGGAACACAATAGGCGTTTAATTGCGGCGCCCTTCGCCTCACGGAAGGGTGCTGTATGGTCACAGGTCCCAAGGATCCCACCGCTGCCACCAATGTAGGAACCTGGGGTCACCAGGCCCCAAAGGCGGTAACGTGGCGCGAGCCGGTCGGGCAACCAGAGGGCTATGTGTTAAGCAACCATTCACCACACACTCCTCATGGACTAGGGACACACACAATAAGTGACGCCACACCGTTTAAATTATGCAAATACTTCAAGTTTATCCAAGTATAGCTGGTCAGTTGCAGTTCAGGAAATAACAAGGCGATACATGCATCATAATACCATCAATCAGTAATACAGCAATCCTGGCGATATATATGCAGTACCTGACCTCATTCATATACCCACGGCAGTTGGCTAAGTGCGGGTGATTATAGCGCTGTGCGCGCTTACGTAAGGTCTCTCCCTGAACAGGCCGTCTAACACAGCGCAATACTTGTAAGGGGTGACATTAGGTGCATCAGCATGGCGCCTGTAGAACTGAGCGCTCCTCGTGATCAATGGCCCCTAGTACCGTGAAGCAAGGCATATAAAACACAGCGCTACGCGCAATCAGTTGTATGTGGATACGTTTGCGTAGAACCTTTAACACAACGCGTTACTCGTAATCAGTTGCGTATCATTACCTTCGAGCAGAGCATATAACACGATGCGCTACTCGCATTCCTTGGCATGTAACTACTGTCGAGCAGAGCATATAACACAGTGCGTTACTCACATTCCTGGGCATGTATTTACTTTCGAGCAGAGCATATAACACAGTGCGCTACTCGCATTCCTTGGCATGTAATTACTTTCGAGCAGAGCATATAACACAGTGCGCTACTCGCATTCCTTGGCATGTAATTACTTTCGAGCAGTGCGCTACTCGCATTCCTTGGCATGTAATTACTTTCGAGCAGAGCATATAACACAGTGCGCTACTCGCATTCCTTGGCATGTAATTACTTTCGAGCAGAGCATATAACAGAGTGCGCTACTCGCATTCCTGGTCTCTACGGCTGAGGGAGCCGAGTCGGTGGCGTGAAGCGCCACACGAGGGTAATGTCAGTCAGTACTTTGGACGGCTTCCAGCGGGGAGGGTTACCGGACTTGAGGACCGAGTCCCTATGCTCCGGTGCAGTTCACAGAGCACCGCGCTCGGTATCACAGACGGGGGGACACGGACAGGATCCCTCGGCGGGGTCTCTCCGTCGCGCAGGCGGGGGAGGGGATTCCCACGGAGGAGACAACCCGGGCCAAGTGCGGTGTGGTTTCCAGACCAGCAGGGGGCGCACCAGGGGGGATCTCAGCCTCCGGGCTTACCTCCGTCTCGGCGTCAGCAGGCGTCCGTCCTCACGATAATGGGGGAACTCAGCCCCAACCTTGCGCACCTCCTCACACGGCTGCGACGGCAGCGACGGGGCCCCGGGCTTCTCCTGGGCCTCGTGACACAGCAGGGCACTTCTCCAGGGCCTCGCGACACAGCAGGGCACTTCTCCAGGCCTCCAGGCCGTGGCGGTGAGTGCGCTGGCTTCGTCGTCGCAGTGTGGTAAATAAAATAAATATTACCGGACTGAATTTCATGCGGAATCTTAAATTAAAGTAAATAGCTCAAAATAACAAGAGGCAGAATCCGTGGTATAAGAGGTTTCTAATGGGCTTTATTCCATTCAAAATGGCCGACTCGAGTCGCGGCCCTCAGGTTCCGTCACCACGAAGGTTCAGGAAGTGAAGTACAATAATTTATTAACAGACATGTATTTTTATAATAAGTTCATTACAATGAAACGAATGTAGAAGGCGTAACATTTGATAAGAAAAGTGACAAAACAGTGACATAATCGAAACTAGGCGTAATAAGGAATAAAAGAAACATGATTGGTTAGAATTATCAGACATAGGTGGATCTATAAGATAATACTTGGCATAGATGCGCGCGCGGCAGCATGACGTGTAATTGACGTGCAACTAGGGGGTGAAGGGGACTTGACATTTAGCTCTACATGTGGAGACGAGAAGTCTGGGGTCAAGTCATCCTTATCCCAAATCATATCTAACATCCTATGTTTAAAGAACTATGTTATCCACAAGGAAGAGACTCTCGGACAGAATCTATTCTATACTGACTGTGTGCGTATACAAGCGTCTAAGTGTCTATATGAGAAGCGAGGGGCAGAAAACTTTCCATGGCAACAGGGCTATGAATCACTTGCAGGAGGACGGAAAGGCTAAGTCCCTTGCTTGTGAGCTAAAGGAAATGTTTACCTAAATCACTGGACAGGAATGCATCGGCTGAAGAGCAAAATAGATAATTCGAAGGTGAAATACAACTTCTTGGCAGACAGGCGAAAACTGGCCGAGGCAGGCACCGTTAGCTGCACAGGGAGTAGGACAAAGTTCATGGATACAGATGCGAGCTCAAGCTGAAGCTGTCAGAGACAGAGAGCAGGGAAAGGCTTTGAGGACAGAATCGGGCCTACTCGCCTGAACTGTAAAAATGAAGTAACTTAGCCATATAAAGTCGGTGGCCTTTTATACTTAGGAATCGAATATCCAGCCCATTGATGGCGGATCTGACAGAGAACATGTTGACGGTAGACACACATATGTTTACGTCTTAGAAACTGGAACTGGAGGGAACATACATGTACTTGTAACATGCATATAGAACCGTTGGGGTCCAAGATAGGGGACATAACTGATCAGGAAAATCCACATTTCCACATTCCCTCCTTGTCCCCTTCTTGCCCTTCACGAGACATCAATCTTCATCATTCCATTGATTTGCTCATGGAGCATCATTTCTTCTTCCTTCTTCTTCCAGTATTTTGAACGAGAACTGTGATGTGGAATGCATGATGTGGCACACAGACCACAAATCGCTGGTCCACATTGTAGGCATAAACAACAACTGAAGAGCATAAGAAGGCCAATACCTAGGAAGGATAGAACTCTCCATCCCCAGGCTGATATCACACTCCAAAACCACCCGGACCACGTCCAAGTGCCTGGATTCTCGTGTATCTGGCTTACAATCTTATGAAGGCGTGTTATAGCTTTATATACAGATGGCGAATTTTCTGGTATGAATATGCAGCAGCTGGATCCGATGACCCTGCAAGCTCCGCCCCTATCGGCCAGGATGACGTCAAGGACAAGACGATTCTGGAGAACAACAATTCTCATCACTGATTGTTCCTCTGTCAGATTGCCTAGGGCGGCTATAGTCTCGTTTACTACAGCTTCAAGAGTCTTGGTGAGTCTGCGTATCAGCTTACTATTTGATATTGTACCTATATAGGGAAAGATACCTTTATTGAAATCTACATACTTGTCCCATGCTGTCTCAGTATAATCGACAACTGGGAGATCTCTTTGCTCTCTATTGTGTACTAAATGAACATCTCGATAATAATCAGGAGGAGCTAGGAAAACAGGTGGCAAAAGGAATGCTATGTAACAGGTACCATCCCAATCTAGAGGCAGACGCATATATGCCGTCTGACCACATATGAAGTAAGAATGGCGAGAAGCTCTAAATGAAGATTTGCCTTGATCACTATATTCTACTGTAGTAACGCATTGGCTATGGCCCATATGTATGGAACCAACTTTTCTTACACATAATTCACCCTTAACTGGAAATACTGACATAGTGGGCAGAATTAGTTCAACTTCGGATTTGACATTCAGAATCATAAGATTAGGCGTAAAATTACCTAATTTATACACTTCATTTTCTAAATCAGTTCCTGTTCTACTGGGGTGACCCTCCTTATTAGGGTGACAGACTTTGAATAAAACTAGATTCAGATTTCCCCATATCCAATGTTGTTGATAAACTGCTGTGTCTGGGTCTATGGAATTTAATAAACTAAACCATGCTCCACAGGAGCCATTGTGTGTGAATGGATGTGGAAAGAAAGGCAGAACTCCTTTGTTATTCTGATAGGGAGGAAGTCGGCCACACACCCAACAATTGGTCGCATTACTAGTCTGATGGGAATGATGTAACATACTAATGAATGTGTTATTGCGCAGCGCAAGTCTATAAGATAATTCATGTGGCGGTAGGTCACTAAAAGAATGTTCATCAGTTATATTGAAAACACGTTTAGAAACAGGATAATACATATGCAACAATATACTTGCAGTAACTATTAAAAAACTCAAGGAAGACAAAATTAATAAAGTCACAATACAGTGGTTACGCAGTAATTTACAATAAGCATGTCGTTTCATTATGATTCTGGACTCTACATGATTCAGACCTAAGGGGTACATGTCGGGACAGATTCAACCGCTTCACCTTGGAGAGGACTTAAACAATCAAATCGTCCGACAGTTTAGATCTGGACCTGAGTTTCTGTTTATAGAGTTCGGTGCTACTGGCCTCAGCCAAAGGTAGCTTTGAGTCAATGGGGGAAGACACACGGGCAGTACTGTCTGTGTCAGGAGGAAGTCCATGAAATTTTTTGACGTGACTCGAATGAATCCACCCTTTTCGTCCCTCGATCTTCACGGCTGTTCTTGTGGTCAACAGGACCAACTTGGGTGCTTTCCACCTGGGCTCCAATTGACTTTTCCTGTCGAAGTTTCTCACAAAGACAAGATTACCCGGAACAACGTCATGGGGTTTCGCCTCAGTGTTGTCGGGAAAGGCTGCAGCTACCTGTGAACGAGAAGATTGTAGTGCAGACATCAAGGAAGCCAGGTAATCTGTCAGCATATTACAGTCAACATCAGTTATTTTACGTGGTATAGGCGTCCCCCACATATTCGGTGGTCTACCAAAGATCACCTCATACGGGGATAGCCCTGTTCTAGAGTGTGCTACCATTCTCATGTAAAAGAGTGCAACTGGTAATGCTACTATCCAGTCGACACCTTTCTCTCTACATATTTTGGACAGTCTGATTTTCAGTGTCTGGTTATGTCTTTCTACGAGACCTGCTGCCTCGGGGTGTCGGACACAGTGGAATTTCCACTGATATCCCAACAAGAGTGAGACATGTTTCATTAATTCGGATGAGAAAGGCTGACCGTTATCTGAATATACAACACGTGGTAAACCGTACCGTGGGAAGAATTCTCGAACTAGCTGCTTGGCAGTAGTCGGGGCAGTGTAATCTGATACGGGATACGCCTCTGTCCAACGGGAGAGAGCGCAGACAACTACGAGGACATATTTGAATCCTCGACAACGTTCCATCTGAATATAATCCATCTGGAGGACTTCAAAAGGATGGTCAGGAGGCTGAAATCCACCCTGCTCTACGGGAACACTCTTTCCTGGATTAAACTGACAACATATCATACAGGTACGAACTTTTTGTTTAGCTGCTGCTCGTAAATGTTTGTTGAACCAAATGTGTTGAATGCTGTCTAGCATAGCCTTCTCTCCTAAATGTGCTGGACTGTGAACTGTAGCTATAATGGCTTGAACCATGGAATCAGGGAGAAACCATACAGATTTCTCCTTCGTCATCCATCCTTGATCTGTCTGGATCCCTCCTAGTTCAGTCCATTTCTTTATTTCTTCTGCTGTGGCATGTGTCTGTATGTCAATTACGTCAAGTGTGGGATCCTTAATTGTCATACACTGTGTTGGTGTCTGAACTATTGGCTTTGTCATGTCTAATGTGCGATTCTGAGCAGTCTGTTTAGCTGTTCTGTCAGCTAAATCATTGCCTTGAGAAATGGTATCAGTAACCTTCGTGTGTGCTTTACATTTCATAATCGATATAGCAGTGGGTAGATGTATTGCGTCTAACAAGGCATGAATGAGGGGCCCGTGCTGAATGTGGGCACCATGGGACGTTAAATAACCTCTCTCTCGCCATAGCACGCCGAAGTCGTGTACAACTCCGAATGCATAACGTGAGTCAGTGTATACATTAACTTTCTTATTTGTGGCTTGAATACAGGCTTGCGTTAGAGCAATAAGTTCTGCTGCTTGGGCTGACAGAGTATCTATACAATGTGTCTCAATAACTTCAGTGTCTGTTGTGACTGCATACGCGGCCACTAAATCTCCTGTACTTGCTCTCATGCATGATCCGTCGACATACAACGTCAGGTCTGGATCTAACAATGGAACGTCTGTCAAGTCTTGTCTAGGTTTCGTCTTTATTTCAATGATTTCAACACAATCATGAGCTAGTGGGTCTGTTCCAATTACAGGTAATAGTGTAGCAGGATTCAATGTATTACACCGTCGGATCTCTATGTGTGGTTGAAACAATGTCAGTTCATAACCAGTAAGTCTTGCTATGGTCAAGTGTTGTGTTTGTGTTCGGTTCACAAGAACCTCTACTGCATGTGGTACTTGTACTGTCAATGGGTGTCCTAATACTATGGCATCGCTTTGTCTGATTGCTAAAGCTGTCGCTGCCACTGATTTCAGGCATGCAGGCAAAGCCTGAGCTACGGGATCTAATGTACTGGAAAAATAAGCACATGGCTTGCGTGATCCTGCTTGATCCTGAGTGAGTACTGACAAGGCAGTACCTTCGCGTTCTGTAACAAAGAGTGTAAAAGGTTTGCTATAACATGGTGTTGCTAAAACAGGTGCTTGACATAAAGCTTCCTTTAAGCTTTCAAAAGCTTGTGTATGTTCCTGAGTCCAAGGGAGAACAGTCGATGTGGCTGCCTCCTGTGTGGTTAACTGAATGAGTGGTTTTGCTAGAAATGCGTACTGAGGGATCCACTGCCTACAATATGAAGTGAGGCCTATGAAAGCCCGCACCTCCTTTTGTGTCTGGGGTATTGACATGTTAGCAATTAACTGGATGCGATCTGGTGTAAGCTGCCTTCCCTCCTTGGACAGCGAGTGACCAAGATAAATAACTCGCTGAACACAGAATTGCAGCTTAGAAGGGGACACCTTGTGCCCCTTGTCGGCTAGGAAATGTAAAACTGTCAGAGAAGCTTTTTCACATTCTGGCTCGCTTCTCGCGGTGATCAGCAGATCATCGACATATTGAAGCAGTGCAGTATTGACTGGCATGTGTATACTGTCAAGTTCTCGTTTCAGTGCTTGGCTGTAGATGCTGGGGCTTTCTGTAAATCCTTGGGGAGCGCGTGAGAATTTAAAGCTGCGCCCATTTAAACTGAATCCGAACAAGTATTGGCTTTCCGGATCTATTGGGACGCTGAAAAAGGCATTCTTGAGATCAATTACAGTAAAAAATGTTGCTTCGGAATCAATTGCTGTCAACAATGATGATATATCAGGGACCACAGGGAATTGTGGTACAATACACTTGTTTAGTTCACGCAAATCAATAACCAATCGGTACACTGGTGGGGCAGTAGGATCAGTTCGTTTAAGAATCGGAATTATCGGTGAATTACATACATTGGAGTCTGTTTCTACAACTACTCCCTGGGCAATTAGCTCATCAATGATTTTCAACAAAGCCACTACAGCATCATGCGGTAACTTGTATTGTCGCATTCGTGGTAGTACCACTCCTGCTTTCAATGTAACTCGATAGGGTGTAATGTTCATGCAGCCAACATCCGTAGGGCCTTGTGCCCATAGATGTACTGGTAAAATCTGTAGTCGGGGATCCATGTCTCTAGACACATAGTGACCTTTAAAATCACGCAAAAACAACCTTACTCCTTCCGGAGAACAACATATTATGGCTCCTAGTGCTTTCAGAGTTTTAATTCCTAACAGATTTTCTGGGCATGATTTAGTAAGCAATAAATCTGTAGTTCGTGTCAAAGGTCCTATCGTAAGTGGTAGAGGCTGTGATACTTCATTAACAATAGGTTTTCCTGAAAAACCAAGGGAAACATTTTGAGAGCCTGAGAGGGGTGCCCCTGGAACTTCACTACGTTTTATGGTTGTTCGACTTGCCCCTGTATCGAGTAAGAATTTTCTATCTTGACCTAATAATTCACTATGTACATAAGGTCCTTCTTGATCTACCGGAATCTCGATAAGCGGTAAGTCAACTTCCCTCTCTAGGCTGGTTCATGCGTAACGCTGATACTCAGGGTATTCATACTGTGCAGTCTGATACATTTGTTGTGTTGTGGTTTGTGTGGCAGTAGCAGGCAACGGTGGTGCAGCTGGCACAAACTGTATGGGTTGCTGTGAGGCTGGCATAGACTGTTGCTGAACTGGCACGGACTGTCCATGCTGCATAGCTCCTTTTTCATTCTGATCTTGTCTAACTAATCGTGGTCTCTCTTTTGCAATACCTGTAGCTATATTTCGTTTCAGGACTTGACAATCATGTACATAATGGCCTAGTTGTTTACAGTAATTGCAGGTTCCTTTTACAGGAACTGCAGAATCACCAGAATGTGTCACACCCTTTTTGTGACCATCTGCTGGTACTGTCTGAGAAACTAGCATTTTCATTTTTGTATCCTTCATGCGTCTATGCTCGTGTTCTTGTTCATCCCTAATTCTATTGTGATGATACTGTAACATTTGTAGCATTTGCGACGGAGTGTTACTTTGCCAGGTACTCTCGAATTTCAATATTCTATTCTTCACTGGAGGCAATGCATTTTCCACTAATTTTGTCACAAATAAGTGTGGATATGAGTCACTACTTGCTTTTATACCACTATTTATACCAAAACATTTTTCAAATCGAGCATAATAATCGCTTGTGTCTTCATCTTGCTTTTGTTTACAGGCTGTGATTGCACCCCAATCTTCCTTTTTTGTAGTTAATAAACGTGGCAGTACCTGTACTAGTAAACCTGGTAATAGTTTAACTTTATCCCCGAGCCCTGAACCTGCAGCTCGGCCCCTTTCTTCCTCTGCTAATGCTGTCCAGTCTATCTTTTGGTCTCCCACTTCCCACTCTTTTTCTTTCAGTTTTTCATATATGCCAGCAGGCAAAAGCACCTTTAATATCGTCATAATATCAGGAAAGGTGTACTCTCCCATCAGTAACATGTCTTTAATTTCTCGGTGGAAACCCGCTGGGTCTTTGTCATGACTAGGTACTACTTTCTTCATTTCTAATAATTCCATTTTTGATATGGGTGTGTAAACAAATACACGGTGAAACTCATTGTCTTCGCCTTTTATTGGGTGCACTTCCCGTAAAGGATTTTGTCTATCCATGTAGTACGGTGCTCTTTCTCTGGGGGGCAGGGAGAGCGAATCTGGATTTACAAAAAGGACGTACTGTTTACGTGACACTAATATCTCTTTAATTAGCTTGTTGCTAGAACCTCTCCATCTGTTCGTGAGTAGTTCCGTTAATATATCAGGTAAAGGACCAGGGTCAGCATGTTGGCTCTTATATAATATGAGGAGTTGCTGAATCATATAGATTCCAGCTAAACGTTGTTCATCTGTACTGAGGTTGAGAAACGTGTGTGCTACGGTCTCATCACCGTATTTTTCAGGACTAACAATCCAGTGAACGGCTGATCTGGCTAATTCTTGCTCATCCATGGAATCGAGGAGGTGGTAACCTCTTCGTTCTCGTAGTATTTTATCTGCGGCTTGAAACGAATGTTCAGGAGACTTCAGATTCATTACAGGCGTCGGATACGTTCTGCTATTATTTGGACATACAGAGTGTATTGGATCAGAAAAACATCTAGTATTTTCACAAGATCTTCCTCTGCCTACATAGGCTATGGTCTCTGACTGTCTTGCAGAATTCCCTGATTCGGACACTTCATCTTGCTCAAACTCGTCTGTTCCCAATCTCTCTTCATGAATACGCTCTATTTCTTTACGTATTTTTCGGCACATGGCTATTATACAATTTTGCTTATCGTGTCTCCCTTCTGATATATTCTGACTCCATCTTGTAAGAATAAGCATTGCATTCCGGTCTACCCCCGGACGATCTTGATTTCTGATCACACAGTTTATGAGGAAACGTAACAGTTCCCCCTGTATTTCTACTTTCTGGAATTCCATAGCTCTGTTAATACATCCTGGATCTCGTCCTGTTTGAACAAAATGATATATGTTATCCAGATGCGTAGTCATCCCTGGTAACCTTGCTAAGTACTCTGCGGCTCGTCTGATACGTAATGATGCCAGGACCATTTCGTCCTCTTTACCGACCACGGGGTCATATCTACAATTTACAAGGAGTTCCTTAAGCGTACGTTCATTTACGAACTTAGGTGTACGTGAATGTGCTGACTCTTGAAAAACAAGTTTATTTATTCTAGGTGGTGTGAAAGTACTGCTAGCACCTCCCGTGGCCCCATCTGGGGCGTCGGGTGTGAATGGGTTCGTCGAACGTGACACAGCAACTATGGGTGTCGATACCCCTGTAGAGTCGACTGCGGAGACAGATGCGGAAACAGATGTGCTTGCCGATGCTTGTATCGGGACTTGCTGTTGCACGGGGACAGATACCTGATCCTGACGTTGAACCCCTCCGCCAGACGGTCTATGTGGTGCAGCGTTAGCATACTTGGGAGCTGCGTCATCTAGATATGAGGAAAGAAAAACATCTTCTGCGGTTCTGGGATGCCCCTTTGGATGTACCTTAATTGGAAATAACGGGGGTGGCAAGTCTTTTGGTATCTCTGGAGCAGCCTTAGGTAGTCCTTCGGCTAGAAGGGGATACATACCATTCATAAGAGCATTTCTTTGTCTATTCACTTGTTCTGATTTCACTCGGATACCTTCCTCAATTAATAGATTTTCTTGAACTTTCTTTGAACTCTCTTTACTCCTCTCTTCTTGTCTACGTGCTTTTTCTGTTCGTTTATGAGATTCTTTACGCCATAACTCAACAGCGTCTTTCTGTGACTGTCTGACCTTTCTTTTCCATAACTCTTCCTCCACTTTCATGATGCACTCTGCATCCCAGGTTCCCGCTATGGGCCACCTTTGACTTTCCGGTAATCCTTTGGTATAATCTACCCATAGATCAAGAAACAATATGGCATCTAAGCCATGTTTATGGTACATGAAATGTCCTGGAGTATCTCTAGGAGGAATAGGGACTGCTTCTTCAAGCACCCCTTTTCTGGTAGTAATCTGTCTTAACTTCGAGAAGAGCGGCATATTGACAACTGACCTGATACTTACTCTTGAACTTACTTAATACGAGAAACACAATAATGAACAGTGAACAATGAACAGTCATTCATACCACAATATGCAAGACATTTTCTGAATACTTTAAACATTAAACATTAAACATTATAACAATGATCGACAATGATGACAGTCTGCTTAACTAATCACCACGCTGAATTCTTGACAATAACTGAATACTTCGGAATACTTGATATACTGCTAAACAGTACATATACACTGCTAAACAGTGCAGACCGGATTTGTGTACCCAAATCCGTCTTGACCGGCACAACCTATGTGCGCGTCAACACGCCTCCTCGGCGATGGTACTCACCGAGTAGCTCCTTGAAACGGAAGGCCTCAGAGAATGGACAGGACTCGATAACTGCGGACATCGGACCCTCTGCACCTGGTGGGCCTTTGTATACCTCGGATCTTGCTCTCTCAGCTAGGCTCTGGTCGGGATACTTCGCACTTCTCACCGCCTCGTCTGGGTTGATCGCAGCCTCAGTCGCCCCCGCTTGACCGGAGGGAGCTTACAGGAAATCCTGCTGGTACGCGTTTATGGTCCGTCCAGCTGTGGCAGGAGACCGGGCCTGCAACGCACCGCCGGCGCGTGAGATGAGAAAGTGTCCCTGTTCGGGCGCCATTATGTGGTAAATAAAATAAATATTACCGGACTGAATTTCATGCGGAATCTTAAATTAAAGTAAATAGCTCAAAATAACAAGAGGCAGAATCCGTGGTATAAGAGGTTTCTAATGGGCTTTATTCCATTCAAAATGGCCGACTCGAGTCGCGGCCCTCAGGTTCCGTCACCACGAAGGTTCAGGAAGTGAAGTACAATAATTTATTAACAGACATGTATTTTTATAATAAGTTCATTACAATGAAACGAATGTAGAAGGCGTAACATTTGATAAGAAAAGTGACAAAACAGTGACATAATCGAAACTAGGCGTAATAAGGAATAAAAGAAACATGATTGGTTAGAATTATCAGACATAGGTGGATCTATAAGATAATACTTGGCATAGATGCGCGCGCGGCAGCATGACGTGTAATTGACGTGCAACTAGGGGGTGAAGGGGACTTGACATTTAGCTCTACATGTGGAGACGAGAAGTCTGGGGTCAAGTCATCCTTATCCCAAATCATATCTAACATCCTATGTTTAAAGAACTATGTTATCCACAAGGAAGAGACTCTCGGACAGAATCTATTCTATACTGACTGTGTGCGTATACAAGCGTCTAAGTGTCTATATGAGAAGCGAGGGGCAGAAAACTTTCCATGGCAACAGGGCTATGAATCACTTGCAGGAGGACGGAAAGGCTAAGTCCCTTGCTTGTGAGCTAAAGGAAATGTTTACCTAAATCACTGGACAGGAATGCATCGGCTGAAGAGCAAAATAGATAATTCGAAGGTGAAATACAACTTCTTGGCAGACAGGCGAAAACTGGCCGAGGCAGGCACCGTTAGCTGCACAGGGAGTAGGACAAAGTTCATGGATACAGATGCGAGCTCAAGCTGAAGCTGTCAGAGACAGAGAGCAGGGAAAGGCTTTGAGGACAGAATCGGGCCTACTCGCCTGAACTGTAAAAATGAAGTAACTTAGCCATATAAAGTCGGTGGCCTTTTATACTTAGGAATCGAATATCCAGCCCATTGATGGCGGATCTGACAGAGAACATGTTGACGGTAGACACACATATGTTTACGTCTTAGAAACTGGAACTGGAGGGAACATACATGTACTTGTAACATGCATATAGAACCGTTGGGGTCCAAGATAGGGGACATAACTGATCAGGAAAATCCACATTTCCACAGCAGGGGGGGGGCTCAAGTTAAGGATGGGGATATGGTGCTCAGCGGAGCACGCTGCCGGGGGTCCCAGACCAGGACAGGGAGCGCGGGGGTCACAGCGCTAGTACCTGGTCGATCCCCGGTGGCTTGGCAATCGGCTTAGCATTTAGTTTGATAGGTCAGCTTGGACACGCAGTCTCAGCTCTGGCATTCAAGGCTTACAGCTCGCTCTTGTCATGCAGTCTCAGTTCTTACAGTTAGGTTTCAGTTCTCAGTTGACAGATGAAGTCTTGTGGCGCAGATGTATCTGGCGCCCTTAATGGGTTCTGTTACAGGGGGTAGGAATGGAGAGGGCGACTAGATCCTTCCTAGTCATACTGGCAGAGAGTCTCTGGGTCCTCCTACTACTGGGCAAGATCAGTGGGATTCACAGGGCACCTCACTCACTTAAGAGGCAGTACCTAAATCCTGTCACTCTCAGAGGCATAAGTCCCTGGCTAGGCCCTACCGCCTACACTCCTGGTGGATTCTTCCAGCTCTGCTTCACCCCAATGGCCAACTCACCACAAAAGTTTCCCTCCCACTCTTAAGTAGCCCTAGGTCAGGTGACCTCTAGCCAAGGCGGCAAAAGTAAAACCCCACCTCCCTTCTAGAAGGTTCCAGCATCTTCCAGGAGCTTCCCCACTCTACCTATGGGACAAAAAGGCGGGCTGGTGTCGCAACATTGTTGTGGGTCCCAGCCAGCTCCTGGCAGCTAAGGTGCTACTATGAAAAACGACCACCCTGCAGTAGCAGGGGTCTGTGGCAGCCATCTTGGGAGAAGGGAGCACCTGCACCTTAACACTACAAAAACGAAAAAAATGAGGGAAAAAGGGCCAAGTCCAACATAACCCCCTTCCAGCCGAAAGCCAGGGTAGACGATCAATGCCTTGATGGTCTTCCCTGCTTGGGGCAAGAAAAGGTGGACGCAGGCCCGCAACGGCAGGAGCACCCGCAGGTTCTCCTCCTCTCTGGAACCCGATGGTTCCCTAACAAACCTTCCTGGACCAACGAAACCACCCCACTGGGGCTCCCTAGCTGGTTGTGGCCAGGACCGGCCCCTGGGCCGTCCAGATGTTTCTGGCCCGGGTGATCTCGCGGAGTGGGGGGCAGTAGCCCCAGGCCTGTAGTGCCCGTTGACCACTCCGGTCCTCCTCCTTGCAGTCCTAAACTGCCTCTGGTCCTTCCACCTGGGGTCCACACCCTTAGGCTGACCAGCCTTCAGGGGCGAGGCTCTCCTCCCCCTAACTCTCCTTCTGGGGTTCCTCACCCTACCCTGCGAGGCACCCTCAGACCACCACTGTCTCCTCAGTACAGGGCCTTGACCCTTCAACTGCTTCCTCAACCTAGGGTCTAAACCCTTAAGCCGAGCTGGTGCCCGAGGCGAGACCTTCCTCCCTCTGCACCCCCTTCCAGATTTCAGCACCCTCCTAACAGGAAAAGTACCCCTGGA
The DNA here is from genome assembly GCF_964204655.1 of Triturus cristatus. Taxonomy (NCBI): domain Eukaryota; kingdom Metazoa; phylum Chordata; class Amphibia; order Caudata; family Salamandridae; genus Triturus; species Triturus cristatus. The sequence continues at coordinate 88,375,958 of NC_140584.1, read as the reverse complement.
AGTCACTTTCGGGGGGACCCTGTTAGCAGAGGCCCCACCCGCCAGGTCAGGCAACCCCTGAGCCTGGCACCCCAGCCCAGGACCTAAACCCTGAAACTGGGCCAACCCCAGAACCTCAGGCGCGCTGGTTACAGTCGCCCTGGGTCCTCCTGACACTAGGGGCTCCCCTGCACTGGATGGCACATCGGGACAGCCTAGGCTCCCAACCTGGGGCTCCCTTGCGGAACTCCCCAGGCCCTGAGACTGCGGTTGGGGCACCTCGGGACACCTCCCCGTCTCACGCCTTCCTATAGATAGGTCGTGAGGCCCTACAACCCTCTCTCCCTGGGACCTAGCTGGGCTATCTGCCACTTCTCCCACCTCGCTGGGTTGGGAGATCCCTGCACCACCCCCTTCAGGGTCACCCACCAATGCCTCCTCAGACACCGGGGAAAATAAACTTCTAGCTCCTGTGGAGCTTCCGGTATGCTGCCACCAGTGTCCTCACTGGACACATTCATCTGGAGGGCACGCAGCTCCAACTCCTTCATCCGAAGCTCGTGCGCCATCCTCCTCTCCTCCATTGCCCATTTCTTATTCTCTCTTTCCCTCTCTCTTTCATGTTCCAGTTTGGCTAGCTCCCATTTTAACTGCCTCTCCTCCCTTCTGTCCTCATACTCCTTTGGAGACGCGCTCCTACTAGACCCTGTCCAACTACTGGCCCCAGAACGTCTCCCTGGGGGCACATTTTCAGACTCCTCTATGTTTACGATGTCTAGGACTTCCTGGGCGCTCTCCTCCTGAGGTGCATCTGGCGCCTCCTGCCCCTCATCCCCTCTCCCTTCTGGGTGGGCTTCTATCCATGCCCTAATGGCGGTGCGGAGTTCCGGTCCTTTGGCCTTCCGCATCCCAGGCCCCCCCATCCCCTGCCCGAACTCCCTTAGTTGCTTCACAGTGTACCCCTCGAGGTCAGCTAACCGGAATTCCATTCTAGCAGGTGGGGACTGTTCTGCTTGGGTTTTCGGATCAGATAGAACCCACTCATCAGGGCCTCACTAACCCAGCCAGAACGTTACCCCCTCCCTAGAACCTATTTACAATCCTACAACCACATATATCTATCACCTAAGGACAGGGGATTCCTACTATGTATACCAAGATCTCACAATCGGCGGCCTCGCGATCCCCTACGAATCCAGACCTCTCTGCCCAAACGACAGTATCACAAGTGGCGGCCTCGCGGTCCCATACGAACCCAGACCTCTCTGCCCATACGACAGTATCACAAGTGGCGGCCTCGCGGTCCCATACGAACCCAGACCTCTCTGCCCAGACGACAGTATTACAAGTGGCGGCCTCGCGGTCCCATACGAACCCAGACCTCTCTGCCCAGACGACAGTATCAGCACAAGTGGCGGCCTCGCGGTCCCATACGAACCCAGACCTCTCTGCCCATACGACAGTATCACAAGTGGCGGCCTCGCGGTCCCATACGAACCCAGACCTCTCTGCCCATACGACAGTATCACAAGTGGCGGCCTCGCGGTCCCATACGAACCCAGACCTCTCTGCCCAGACGACAGTATCAGCACAAGTGGCGGCCTCGCGGTCCCATACGAACCCAGACCTCTCTGCCCAGACGACAGTATCACAAGTGGCGGCCTCGCGGTCCCATACGAACCCAGACCTCTCTGCCCAGACGACAGTATCAGCACAAGTGGCGGCCTCGCGGTCCCATACGAACCCAGACCTCTCTGCCCAGACGACAGTATCACAAGTGGCGGCCTCGCGGTCCCATACGAACCCAGACCTCTCTACCCAGATGGCAGTCTCATACGACAGTTCATCCTATGGTTACCATAACATACAAAAAGGGCTCACTATTCATCAGATCACACAAGGATTGTCAGTTTGAGTACAGCCTGTTCTCAGGTTCGAGGGGCTCCTCTTTCCCTTATTCAGTTACCACTTACCTGATCAGGGTTAACATCTGTTCATGTAGCCGCAGCTGACTAGAAGAATAGGCTACCCTCTTATACAAGAACACGCAGTACATGTTGGTTCACTACAAACTGAATATTTTATTACTCATTACATACATAATCACATAACATTACGATATAACACATAACCTGCAAAGAAAAGTGAAAGATTAAGTTGTACACTCTAATAAGAAAGGGTCGACATCACCTTAGTAATATGTAGCCTGCACTCAGTGGTCATCTAGGTTCCCTTCTCGTCTGTATCTCGGCTCGCCGGGAGTCACCCTTCTTCGAGTCACTGGGACCTCTCCCTTATCGGCTACTCTCTCCTCTCTGGCTATTCTGCTAGGAAAGCATCTGTCTCTCGGTTCTTCTCCGCCTTCAAGATGGCGTCTGTCTTCCCTGGAATAAGTAGTAGCTTTACTGCTAACGGCCAGATGCCGCCTACGGACTGAGCGTGTAACTGCCTAAGACTTTCACTAATATAGAGGTGCATTTCCTCATGGAAAATTCCGGCCCGTAACCTGCCGCCCACCAAATTCTTGTACCTCCCCGTACCAAGGACACGTTCCCAGCCGGCCGGCCTGATGTAGTGTCTTCGGCATGAAGAAAAATACAATCCTTCGATAAGGGCCGGCCTGAACCGGTTATCTCCAAGCGAATAACACCTCATAACTAAAACATAGCTTTTGGCCTAGAAGCATCCCAAGCTGCCGAAGCAGAAAGAAAGATGGAGTCTCTCCCGTTTGAGGCCTAACAGGCCTGAATTCAGCACAGCTCCATGAAATACTCTCACTATAGGACAGGTTATCCCTAATATTAACGAATCTATCCCCTAGGCTATATATGCAAGCCCTGATCTATGGGGAAGAGCACAGAATCATATCAAAGTGCCTAGTAAATAGGCTCCATTCACTACTCTAACCCTTAGGCTTGAATGATAAGAGACTGAAGTCACATCCAATCACTTGTTAACACAAGAAGGCCAGGAAAATCGAGCAGTACATTTCACCCTTGACTTCAGTCTATTATACATTCATTAAACGGAACTAACATCTGTGGAAGAATAATATGAAACAAAACTAACTGATCTATGTCGAGTACCAGGTGTGCAGAATTGAAGTAGTGAAGGAACACACTGAATAAAGCAACAGATGGAAATCAAAATGGCGATAGTAATCAGAATACCTCCTAATATTTGGCGTAAGAAATGCAAATCAGGTAACCAATTAAAGAGCCAGTCAAACCAGCCCTGATCAATGTGTTTTCTTACTTCTTCTGTCAAGTCATGTAACTTGTTAATGTGAGCTCGAATGGATTGTGTATGATCAGACAAGTTAAAACAACAAAGACCCTCAAAATCGGAACAATCGTGTCCATGTTTAAGCAAAAGATAATCAATGGCCGCTCGATTTTGCAAGATAGCCCTTCGTTCACCCTGGGCGTCTAATAGCATGTCCGACAGGACTGTGGAAGTATTATTAATGGATTTCACCATCCAGCAGGCCATTTTCTCAATAGATTTGGCATTATAAACAGCCAAAGCAGGAACACCAATAATTGAAACAGCCAGGCTAAGATATTCGGACTTAGAATATAAATGCAAAGATGAGTCACAATCCTCCTGTAATCTCACTGTATCTCGAATCACACGAGAATTGGCATTCGGATGTGAGGAAAACATGAGTAGGCTCAGCCTAGTAATGGCACAAGGGCCTCCAGAAATATTTGCGGGGACATATGGCCAGGAAGTATTACCACATGAGAAAAGCCATCCGGCAGGTAGTAACATCGTGCGATAATGACTAGGGGTAACTACCAAACTCTTGCAAATCATATTGTTCTGGACCGAAGCACATGTTTTCGGTGTCCTTTGAAAGCACAAAGTTCGCTCATGAAGGGTGAAGGAAGTAGCACCTTTCAATTTTAGACGCAGACATTCAGAAATTGCACTAGGATTACACGTAAGGAAAAAACACATATCTCCTTGTGTGATATTATAGGTAACTATTTGGGACTGGACGGGGGGTATCTGGTCTGGTAGTTCAGTACATAAGGGGCAATACGCATGGGTGGCAAAATCGCCCAGAAGAACATTGGGGCGGGCCTTTGAAATGTTAAAAATATTAGTCAAAGTTTCCAGCGAGGCAGGGACAGCAACCAGACAGGTCGCTAAGATGTCGTGTACAGATCTCATCGGTGTCAAACAAAAGTGAGGGGCATCGGTCACCCTTTTCGCCAGTAAGGTCCAAAAGTTCGATGACGAATCCCACGCAGCGAGAGAACGCGACACTCGGGTGCGTAGCTCATCCCGGGTTGACGGGATTCCTCCTCTCTCGTCGAACCAACCCGAAAATAGTCCGACGACGACACATCCTGCAGCAGCAGTCCAAAGAATGATCTGAAAGAGAATCAAATACAGGCATTAATCATTCTCGTAAGTAACATTTGTCAGCCGGGACCGCTTCCCAGCTATCTTTCCCTGGTCTCATAACTAAAATGGTGTTATCATGACCGGTGGCAATGACCTCTGCTTGTTCAGGGGGATTCTTAGGCGACTGCACCCAAACCCTGGCCCCAGGGTTATTTGTGGAGCCAAAACCTTTCTGGCCTCGTACAGTTAGCAAAGTTGGGGCAGTGCCTTTTACCATCCCACCACTGAAGACAGGCATTATGAGTAATTGAGCCACTCGGTCAGTGCGATGGATCAGCAAGTCAGCCTCACTGCTATTCAGCAGGAGCACCTTAATCTCTCCCTGATAATCACTGTCAATGACCCCTCCAAGTACCTGAATGCCTTTTACAGCCAGCCCCGATCTAGGGGCGATTAATCCAAAATTCCCGGGTGGTATATGAACACCAACACCGGTCGCAATGATGACCCGATCTTTACCTTTTATAACGGTGTCATCCATGGCATGCAAGTCTAAACCTGCCGACCCTGGGGTCGCTCTACATGGAGCCATAGCTCCGGGAGTAATTTCCCAGTACATCACAGTCTCTCCTATTTCATTTGGCTGAGCATTAACATTCGGAGGGAACAAACGCATAAGTGGAGATTCAGCATTTAGAAAAGGACGATTATTCAAAATTAATAGCGCTTGGGGCAAAAAGTCTCGCCAATTCTTGTATTTGTCATCTGTCAATCTACGCAGCTGCTCCTTCAGCAGACCATTCAATCTCTCCACAAGACCCGAGGCCTGCGGATAGTACGGGATATGAAATACCCAGTCAATATTGTTTTCCACACAGAATTCCTGTACCAATCTTCCACGAAAATGGGATGCATTATCAGATTGAATTTGGAATGGCACACCATAATACATCATAATCAATTCCAATGTTTTAATGGTATTCAATTGGGTAGCTTGCTTACAGGGAAGGGCCACCAACAGGCCACTGTATGTATCAACAATGGTGCAAACATATTGACAATTCCTACTCATAGGGAGTGGACCAATGTAATCAATCTGCCAAATTTGAGCGGGCACTTTCCCGCGATGTAAATGACCTTTAACAATTTGGGGCACTTTGCGCTGCCTGATATGCTGACAAATGGGACAATGTAGAATAACATTTTTAATTAAATCTAGGGGAATATAAATTCCTCTATCAGCAGCCCACCTGCTAGTGGCTTTCTCTCCAAAGTGTCCTGCTTTCTGGTGTGCCCATTTCGCCAATCCCGCAATATCAGAATCTTGCGTGTCCACCACTGCCTCAGCAATTTTAGATTTCTCATCTGCAATATTATGAAAGAATTTGTCAAGAGAGTCTATCGGGGTATGAGCATCCACATGGAAGATTGTAACAGTACTCCGTGGGAGCATTTCCCAAATCTCCTGCCATAATTCTTTTCCCCACAATTCCTTGGAATGGATTTTCCAACTATGGGAATGCCAAGTCGGTAACCAAACTGCCAGTCCATTGGCAGTAGACCAAGAATCGGTAAAAATATGACATATGCCAGGTAACTCTTGTTTCAGAACTTGATAAACAGCATAGAGTTCAGCAAATTGACTGCTCTTACCCTCACCAGTTGTACTCAGCAATTTTTGTGTGATCGGATTATAGGACACTGCCTTCCAATGCCGTTTCGTCCCTATGAACCTTGCTGAACCATCCGTAAACCAGACATGGTTTCTGTCCTCTGCGGACAAATCATCGAAAGGTTTACCCCACTTAACAGGAGATTCCTGTACTAAAGGTACGAAACATTCACTCTCAGTCTCAGTTGATGGCGCCCGTGCCACCTGCTCATGCAAAGATGCAACTCCTTTTTGTCCCACACGTGCCCTATCTTGTATATACCATTTCCATTTAATCACACTCGCCTCTTGAGCGTGTCCAATTCGGTGAGTTTTCGGCGAACTCATAACCCACTGCATGATAGGAATTTCAGGTCGCAAAACTATATCATGTCCCAAAGTCAACTGCTCGGTATCCACCAGAGCCCAATAACATGCAAGTAGCTGTTTCTCAAAAGGTGTATAACGCTCACCAGCATCAGGTAACTTTTTGGTCCAGAAACCTAACGGTACTCTACTCTTGCCTTGTTTCTGCCACAAACTCCAGTTCGCATAAAGACCTTGTACAGACACATTCAAATCCACATCACCATCACATACAGGCCATAAATCCAGAGCATGCTGAATTGCTTCTTTTGCCAGACTGAACGCATCTTGCTGTGGTTTATCCCATTCAAATGCATTCTTTTTACGAGTGACACGGTACAAAGGGGCCAATATTTGACTCAAATGAGGAATATGCTGGCGCCAAAATCCAAACAAACCAATGAAGGTTTGGGCTTCTTTCCTATTTCTCGGAACTGCGAAATCAAGAATTTTCTGTTTAACCTGAGGGATCACTTCTCGGTGCCCTTCATGCCAATTAATACCCAAAATATTTACAGCCTGGGACGGGCCTTGTAATTTATCCGGATTGATTTCCCAACCTTTCTCACGCAGGCACTCAATGACTCTGTCCAATTGGGTCTGAACTTCCTCTTGTGTTTCGCCTTGGATCAAAACATCATCAATATAATGACACATCTGAATTTGTGGATGAACCGGTACCTCAGCCAAATGCTCTGCCACCAGCCGGTGACATATCGTAGGACTATGTACATAGCCCTGAGGAAGACTTCTAAACGTCATCTGACGCCCATTCCACGTAAAACTGAACTGTTCCTGACACTCAGGGGCAATCGGAATCGAAAAGAAAGCATTAGCAATATCAATGGACGCATACCATGTACCTGGATGTTTTTGGATTCTTTCAATTAGGGTAATAACATCCGGTACTGCAACAGTCAAAGGGGGTGTGTGTCTATTCAATTCTCGATAATCAACAGTCATGCGCCAAGAATTATCACTCTTACGTACAGGCCAAACAGGATTATTCCAAGCAGAAGTAACTGGGGTGATAACACCTGCATCCACCAACTCCTGAATAGTGGTACTAATCTCTTCATGACCACCCGGAATACGATACTGCTTCTGACGAACCACTTTTGTCGCCTGGGGAACTTTTATGGGGGGCATTCTTAAACGACCAACCCGCACAGGCCTGGACGATATATAATGCCTAGTTCCAAATTGGTAACATCCATCATCTAAGTGCAAAGTCATTCCTTTCAAAATATCAATTCCAATTATAAATTCTAAGAGTGGCACCACTAATACAGAGTATTCTCTTCTAGGAATTCTACCTATTCTCATTTCAAGTAAGGTTTGAACTGCGGGAGTTTCCTTTCCGCCTAATCCGGTAATTGTAAAAGGCTGACCTTTAAACTTCTTTGATTTTCCATGAATAAGAGTGGCCTCCGCTCCTGTATCTACCAATGCTCGGGCCCTTTGGACATTACGATGTCTCCAATAAATATCAATATCTACATAGGGTCTATTATCTCTGTGAGCCCATCTGTGTACTGGAGCTTGACCTATTTCCTAGTCATCTTTACTGCGTTCTGTGTACCAGGATAAATCAGGATAAAGACTCTCACGTTTCCTAGGTATCGATACCTCCTGTTCATATCCATCTCCATTACGAAATGGATTACTGTTCCCTGCATTGTACTGCGGGTTTCAATCGGCCAATGTGTGTCGATCCTCTCTCCTTCTCAACTCAGGGGATTGATCCCTATCATCTCTGCGTCTGCTGTTAACATAATCATCTCTCCCCCTCTCTCTTTCCCCCTCTCTCTCCCTGTCTCTCTCACGACGGGGGGACAAATCACGTGCATAACGTCGATCATCACGACGATCAGAGCGCCCACGGCGGTCGTCATCACCGCTACCGTCAGAAAAACCACGATCACACTCAGTCGTCCGAACACGCCGGGCACCCTCCTTCCGATCCAAGCCACGTTTGCGAAACATTTCCCACAAACGAGAAGTAGTCTCACCATCAATGTCCTCTTTCCGCACACCATCGGCCAGAAGACCAAGAAACATATCACGTCTAGTAAGTTTATTGTCACCAGGAGTACGAGTGTCAGGCCGGGATTGCCGTTCAGGTCTAAACCACTCACCCAACTCACCGAGTTGGCGTACCAATTCCAGCACCACAGATAACATGTTACCAGTCTGATTAATCAATAAAGTCATCATAACCTGCTTATAAGCAACAGGAGAAGAACGAATAATACGATTCCGCACAGAAGATGTCAAGAAACCATCAAGCAACCTGTCAGCAGTATTCAGAAAAATTGCCGTTTTCATCACCTCCTCTTTGAGACGTTGCGTAGCATCGCGCAAAGTATACCACGGTTTGTCATTCACAGGCCAATCAGATTCAGTAGGATATTTTTGATTACAACCCTCAGTCGCCAATTGAAGCAAAGAAATTTGACCACCAACATTAAAGTTGCGAAAATGATCCTGTATAGTAGAATCCGAACTCAAGGAACAAAACTTCAAACAATCGCCAGCATCCAACATAATGCCAGCAGCGCCCAATTCATAAAGGCGCACCATCCATGTGAGTAAGGACTCACCAGCTCGCTGCCGAAATCTTTGTAAAATATCACTAATTTCTTGTTGAGTAAAATCCTCCAAAGAGTCTAAAGCAATACCATTCGGAGCACCGGGAGCCTGCTGCAACTTCCGCCGAAAAACCGGATGCACCGAGACCGCGGGACGAGCATCACAAGGAGCTCAACCAGTACACGTAGAGGAACAATCAGTGTAAGAAGCATCGACCCCACTCGAAGGACGAACGCAATCATGGAGTGCACCATCAGAGGCGCAAGAAGCAGATTTACAATCACGGCCGGAGCGAGAGGACTCGCGCTTGGCAAACTCCTCACCCGAGGAAGGAGAATCACTAGAGTTCCAGATATTACCATCCCATTCATCAGGATTCCAATCCAGTCCGGCTTTCGCCACGACCAGACGCACTTTTCGCTTCGAAACTCGACCACGCCGATTTTTGTATTTATAACGAGCAATTCGCACAGCCGCCCTCTCGGCAATAGTTTGGTACGTATCCAAGTTTGTCGGCAAGCAACTTATTTTGACACCGCAACAAAGTATGAGCATTCTGAATCTCAACAAAATTCGCTTCCACATCCTTATGCACATTCTGTAATTTCAACAGCCTCTCATGCAGGATCCTGTACGCAGACAGAACAATCCAACCTCTGCGCCCCAAAACGGGAAGGTCATCACCCTTAGATATGGGCGCCTTCTGTAAACAAGCGATCACAGCAGCCGGCTCCGCCAGTTCCAAAAAAGAATTCCAATTCTCACTCAAACCAGTAGAATCAGCCCACTCACGGGCTAAGGCCTCATAAGGCGTTGAATCCCAGCCGGGAATATCAACGGGCAACTTAAAAGTAGATTTCGACTTTCTAGAAAACATGTTTGAAAATAAAGAAAAAGAGAGAAAGAAAAAGAAGAAAGAGAAAAGAAAACTACACTCACAGTTATGTAAAAATAATAAACAAACGAAACCACACACGCACCAGAAGCAAACACAATACAACCACAATGCACACAGGTTTCGTAAACGGTTCGTGACGCCAAATGTTCTGCTTGGGTTTTCGGATCAGATAGAACCCACTCATCAGGGCCTCACTAACCCAGCCAGAACGTTACCCCCTCCCTAGAACCTATTTACAATCCTACAACCACATATATCTATCACCTAAGGACAGGGGATTCCTACTATGTATACCAAGATCTCACAATCGGCGGCCTCGCGATCCCCTACGAATCCAGACCTCTCTGCCCAAACGACAGTATCACAAGTGGCGGCCTCGCGGTCCCATACGAACCCAGACCTCTCTGCCCATACGACAGTATCACAAGTGGCGGCCTCGCGGTCCCATACGAACCCAGACCTCTCTGCCCAGACGACAGTATTACAAGTGGCGGCCTCGCGGTCCCATACGAACCCAGACCTCTCTGCCCAGACGACAGTATCAGCACAAGTGGCGGCCTCGCGGTCCCATACGAACCCAGACCTCTCTGCCCATACGACAGTATCACAAGTGGCGGCCTCGCGGTCCCATACGAACCCAGACCTCTCTGCCCATACGACAGTATCACAAGTGGCGGCCTCGCGGTCCCATACGAACCCAGACCTCTCTGCCCAGATGACAGTATCAGCACAAGTGGCGGCCTCGCGGTCCCATACGAACCCAGACCTCTCTGCCCAGACGACAGTATCACAAGTGGCGGCCTCGCGGTCCCATACGAACCCAGACCTCTCTGCCCAGACGACAGTATCAGCACAAGTGGCGGCCTCGCGGTCCCATACGAACCCAGACCTCTCTGCCCAGACGACAGTATCACAAGTGGCGGCCTCGCGGTCCCATACGAACCCAGACCTCTCTACCCAGATGGCAGTCTCATACGACAGTTCATCCTATGGTTACCATAACATACAAAAAGGGCTCACTATTCATCAGATCACACAAGGATTGTCAGTTTGAGTACAGCCTGTTCTCAGGTTCGAGGGGCTCCTCTTTCCCTTATTCAGTTACCACTTACCTGATCAGGGTTAACATCTGTTCATGTAGCCGCAGCTGACTAGAAGAATAGGCTACCCTCTTATACAAGAACACGCAGTACATGTTGGTTCACTACAAACTGAATATTTTATTACTCATTACATACATAATCACATAACATTACGATATAACACATAACCTGCAAAGAAAAGTGAAAGATTAAGTTGTACACTCTAATAAGAAAGGGTCGACATCACCTTAGTAATATGTAGCCTGCACTCAGTGGTCATCTAGGTTCCCTTCTCGTCTGTATCTCGGCTCGCCGGGAGTCACCCTTCTTCGAGTCACTGGGACCTCTCCCTTATCGGCTACTCTCTCCTCTCTGGCTATTCTGCTAGGAAAGCATCTGTCTCTCGGTTCTTCTCCGCCTTCAAGATGGCGTCTGTCTTCCCTGGAATAAGTAGTAGCTTTACTGCTAACGGCCAGATGCCGCCTACGGACTGAGCGTGTAACTGCCTAAGACTTTCACTAATATAGAGGTGCATTTCCTCATGGAAAATTCCGGCCCGTAACCTGCCGCCCACCAAATTCTTGTACCTCCCCGTACCAAGGACACGTTCCCAGCCGGCCGGCCTGATGTAGTGTCTTCGGCATGAAGAAAAATACAATCCTTCGATAAGGGCCGGCCTGAACCGGTTCTCTCCAAGCGAATAACACCTCATAACTAAAACATAGCTTTTGGCCTAGAAGCATCCCAAGCTGCCGAAGCAGAAAGAAAGATGGAGTCTCTCCCGTTTGAGGCCTAACAGGCCTGAATTCAGCACAGCTCCATGAAATACTCTCACTATAGGACAGGTTATCCCTAATATTAACGAATCTATCCCCTAGGCTATATATGCAAGCCCTGATCTATGGGGAAGAGCACAGAATCATATCAAAGTGCCTAGTAAATAGGCTCCATTCACTACTCTAACCCTTAGGCTTGAATGATAAGAGACTGAAGTCACATCCAATCACTTGTTAACACAAGAAGGCCAGGAAAATCGAGCAGTACAGGGACCTAGACACTAAGGAGAAAAATTCCTAGGGTATAGGCAACAGTTAACGGCTCACCAGGCTTCTTGCACTCTCAACCTAGACAGTGGAACTAACAATGCAGCAATCAATGTTTTTAGAGCTTTGGAACACAATAGGCGTTTAATTGCGGCGCCCTTCGCCTCACGGAAGGGTGCTGTATGGTCACAGGTCCCAAGGATCCCACCGCTGCCACCAATGTAGGAACCTGGGGTCACCAGGCCCTAAGGGCGGTAACGTGGCGCGAGCCGGTCGGGCAACCAGAGGGCTATGTGTTAAGCAACCATTCACCACACACTCCTCATGGAATAGGGACACACACAATAAGTGACGCCACACCGTTTAAATTATGCAAATACTTCAAGTTTATCCAAGTATAGCTGGTCAGTTGCAGTTCAGGAAATAACAAGGCGATACATGCATCATAATACCATCAATCAGTAATACAGCAATCCTGGCGATATATATGCAGTACCTGACCTCATTCATATACCCACGGCAGTTGGCTAAGTGCGGGTGATTATAGCGCTGTGCGCGCTTACGTAAGGTCTCTCCCTGAACAGGCCGTCTAACACAGCGCAATACTTGTAAGGGGTGACATTAGGTGCATCAGCATGGCGCCTGTAGAACTGAGCGCTCCTCGTGATCAATGGCCCCTAGTACCGTGAAGCAAGGCATATAAAACACAGCGCTACGCGCAATCAGTTGTATGTGGATACGTTTGCGTAGAACCTTTAACACAATGCGTTACTCGTAATCAGTTGCGTATCATTACCTTCGAGCAGAGCATATAACACGATGCGCTACTCGCATTCCTTGGCATGTAACTACTGTCGAGCAGAGCATATAACACAGTGCGTTACTCACATTCCTGGGCATGTATTTACTTTCGAGCAGAGCATATAACACAGTGCGCTACTCGCATTCCTTGGCATGTAATTACTTTCGAGCAGAGCATATAACACAGTGCGCTACTCGCATTCCTTGGCATGTAATTACTTTCGAGCAGAGCATATAACACAGTGCGCTACTCGCATTCCTTGGCATGTAATTACTTTCGAGCAGAGGATATAACACAGTGCGCTACTCGCATTCCTTGGCATGTAATTACTTTCGAGCAGAGCATATAACACAGTGCGCTACTCGCATTCCTGGTCTCTCCGGCTGAGGGAGCCGAGTCGGTGGCGTGAAGCGCCACACGAGGGTAATGTCAGTCAGTACTTTGGACGGCTTCCAGCGGGGAGGGTTACCGGACTTGAGGAGCGAGTCCCTATGCTCCGGTGCAGTTCACAGAGCACCGCGCTCGGTATCACAGACGGGGGTACACGGACAGGATCCCTCGGCGGGGTCTCTCCGTCGCGCAGGCGGGGGAGGGGATTCCCACGGAGGGGACAACCCGGGCCAAGTGCGGTGTGGTTTCCAGACCAGCAGGGGGCGCACCAGGGGGGATCTCAGCCTCCGGGCTTACCTCCGTCTCGGCGTCAGCAGGCGTCCGTCCTCACAATAATGGGGGAACTCGGCCCCAACCTTGCGCACCTCCTCACACGGCTGCGACGGCAGCGACGGGGCCCCGGGCTTCTCCTGGGCCTCGCGACACAGCAGGGCACTTCTCCAGGGCCTCACGACACAGCAGGGCACTTCTCCAGGCCTCCAGGCCGCGGCGGTGAGTGCGCTGGCTTCGTCGTCGCAGGGGGGGGCTCAAGTTAAGGATGGGGATATGGTGCTCAGCGGAGCACGCTGCTGGGGGTCCCAGACCAGGACAGGGAGCGCGGGGGTCACAGCGCTAGTACCTGGTCGATCCCCGGTGGCTTGGCAATCAGCTTAGCATTTAGTTTGATAGGTCAGCTTGGACACGCAGTCTCAGCTCTGGCATTCAAGGCTTACAGCTCGCTCTTGTCATGCAGTCTCAGTTCTTACAGTTAGGTTTCAGTTCTCAGTTGACAGATGAAGTCTTGTGGCGCAGATGTATCTGGCGCCCTTAAGGGGTTCTGTTACAGGGGGTAGGAATGGAGAGGGCGACTAGATCCTTCCTAGTCAGGCTGGCAGAGAGTCTCTGGGTCCTCCTACTACTGGGCAAGATCAGTGGGATTCACAGGGCACCTCACTCACTTAAGAGGCAGTACCTAAATCCTGTCACTCTCAGAGGCATAAGTCCCTGGCTAGGCCCTACCGCCTACACTCCTGGTGGATTCTTCCAGCTCTGCTTCACCCCAATGGCCAACTCACCACAAAAGTTTCCCTCCCACTCTTAAGTAGCCCTAGGTCAGGTGACCTCTAGCCAAGGCGGCAAAAGTAAAACCCCACCTCCCTTCTAGAAGGTTCCAGCATCTTCCAGGAGCTTCCCCACTCTACCTATGGGACAAAAAGGCGGGCTGGTGTCGCAACATTGTTGTGGGTCCCAGCCAGCTCCTGGCAGCTAGGGTGCTACTATGAAAAACGACCACCCTGCAGTAGCAGGGGTCTGTGGCAGCCATCTTGGGAGAAGGGAGCACCTGCACCTTAACACTACAAAAACGAAAAAAATCAGGGAAAAAGGGCCAAGTCCAACAGAGAGCCTCCGCACAAAGGCTACCGCTGGGTATAAATATTGGATATGCAGAGCCACAAATCAGAACATCCTGGTCCTGTGGAAATTACAGAGGGAGGACTGGCCTGCTGTCGGAGGACTGTCCTGCTGCTTGAAGGACTGCCTTGCTATCTAAGAATGCCTTCTTCACAGGCTAACCAGAGTGAGTCCAAGGGTCAGTTGGCAGACCTGTGTGAGCTAAAAAGCCCAAAAAACTTCAGAGGCCTCTCTACAACTACCCAGCTGACCTACTGCCACTAGTCCTGCCTGGACCTACAACGGGACCTGTCTGAGCCTTTCTGGCCTCTGCTGGAGTAAGTTCCTGATCCCCAAGAGTCGACTACTCAAGTCCATACCCTTGACTGGTATCAGAGTGTACTCCTCCTAAAGGTGAACATCCTTGAAGTTTTGCCCCCCCTGTGAACAGGGCTGTTTGCACCAAGACTCTGCTGCCCGTGATGACCATCAACAAAAAGCTCCAGTGAGAACATGTCAACAGTAACCACCAGCAACGACTGGTAATGCAAGAGCTACACTTCGCACTAGAGCAACAGCAGTCTGTGGAGACCGCCAACCGGAAGCTCCAGCAACGACTGTCTGCAACACCCAACAGGTTGTTCGTGTAAAAGAGACGATGGTCTGGGACACCAGGCCTGCTCTTCACGCTACAGCTACAACCATCCACGACGCTCTCCATACTCCTTACAGCCTCCTCCACAGTGAACAGAACTCTTAGAGTCGGACATAGAAGCTAACTTTTTAGCGAGACTACCCTGGTCACTGTATCTGATCTGCTCTCTATCACACTCCGCTTGAACTTGTGACTTTCCCCCTGTCTAGCTTGACCAGCTGACTGTAAGTAGCTCTAAGTACTTTTTAGGACTATTTTTACCTAAAACTTAAAAACTGAATATCGCTGGATTTTTGTTGTTCTGGTTTCATTTTATTTAAATTGGTGTGAGATTTCTCTTGTGTTGTGTTTTCACTTTATTGATGATTGTGTACTGTATAAATACTTTACACATTGCCTCCAGGTAAACCTCGCTCTTTCAGTGCCAAGCTACCAGGAAGGGTTCATTTAGTGCCTTTTGTGGTTCACCCTGACAAGGATTGTGGTTGTCGCTTGAGTCGAGCTTCCACCCCTCTCAACCAAGAACCAACTTTATTGCAGTCACCATTAATTTGGCAAAAAGGCTAATTTTAATGGCCCATGCTGCCACACCATATTCGCTTCACATTCTTTGTGGTCTAGATTCTGAGTGCCAGCAGTTCAACGGTCAAGGCAAACAGTATTGGTAAGATAGGACAGCTCTTCGTATTTAAGTTCTGCAATAACACTTTTTTTCGTGTTGGCCATTAACTCTACCCTTTGCCTCTCATGCCCGATAGTTATCCATTTTCCAGGTTTTTATCTGCCTTCCCAGTCCTTTTTTTATTGAGGGTGTCATGCAAAAATTCAGAGCACAACGTGGCAAACACTTTCTTCCCATCTAGTGCTATTAGTAGAACTGGGATACACCTTCTCTTGGATCTCTCTAACAAATGTACACCTTTTCTGATACTGTTATGCCCTTGTCTACTCTTAAGGAACTCTACTTGGTCAGACACTATGAGAAATGCCGGAATCCTATTCAGCTGGGTTGTCAGCCTTTCGTTGCAGATTATTGCATCTATTTTGGGTAGCACAATGGGCTTACACAATATAAAGTCTTCATCATCCCGCCCTGTTTGTGTCTTAACATAATTCCCATTTTACTCACGATACAGGTAGCTTCCCCCTCCGAGGCAAAGGAATTAAAGAAGGCAAAACGTAGACCATATAAGCAACAGCAAAACACTTGCAAAATTGGATTTTGAGCCCATCTGGGCATGGGACATTATTTGGGCACATGTCCCAGATGGCCACTAAAACCTCCTGTATGACAACTGGTTTAATTAGTTCAACTTTTTAGTTAGACAGCACATACGGCATAGGAAGTTTGTCAATAAATGTTCAATTTTACATTTGCAATTTATGTCTTTGGTGTACAAATTTTACAAGAAGGAGAGAAACAACTCTCCCTTCCTTTCATGATATACACTTCTCTTCCTGGTCCTTCAATTCATCTATGAATACTTTGGATCACTGCACTCGCTGGTGCATTGCAAGGAGCTTTACCACCTTATTGCCATTTTCATAAAATGTTTGCTGAGGTCTAAGGAGGGCTGACTAAGCTTTGTTGGTTCTCAGGAACTGCAGCTGACCCCCTATGGAAGCTAGCTTCCTGTGTTATTATAATTGTTAACTTCTATCAGTTCTTTGGTGAGACAAACCCACCTTTTCTTCACTCCACATAAAAGAGTAATGCCACCAACTTCTTCTTCAGGAAAAAAAATACATGTGATCTGACCCCACACCAACAACACCAAGTCTGTTTCATTTCTTACATCCACCCCTTACTATAGAATTCCGCAATGGTCAGCATTCAAAGCTAAATCGCTCACAGGTCTCACCAACATATTCAACTCCATCAAAACCACTTCCTATAAAGACAACGTCTTACCCTCATGCTTCATCAACACTGACCCTGGGGATGCCTTCTCACCCTACTTGCCATTGTCAATGTGTCCCTCACTGAAGGCATATTCCCAGAAGCTCTCCAGACAGGCCTGATCGTCCCACTCCTAAAGAAACCTAGACTAAACAGTGATGATGTTGTCAACTACCAGGTCATCATTCACCTACCATTCATAAGCAAGATCATTGAAAAAGTATGTTCAACTAAATAATCACATTAATGCTAACCTTCCCCTGCAAGACTACCAGTCTGGTATCAGATCACACTGCAGCACAGAGATCGCTATTGTACACATCATAGATGATGCCCTCCTGACAACAGATGAAGATGACCTCTGCATTTTGGTATTGCTGGACTTCTCTACAGCCTTCGAAGCAGTCGACCAGCCCACCCTCATACATACCCTGGAGTCTCAAATGGGATTCACTGCTAATGTTCTTCACTGGTTCTCCTCCTACCTTTCCAAACAACACCACATTGTTCACATGGGCCCCTATCAGCTGTGGAGTCCCCCAATGTACATACAGTCCTCTGTCATCTTCCACCTCCACTTGGATTAGCTCGTTCTCCACTCACAAATAATAGTATATGGATTCACTAATATGCCCATGATACACAACTTAATTTGAAAGTCTCCTCTCCTTAAAACATCCGATGCCTCAAATACTGCCTGCACATCATCTAGACCTGGATGTCCAGTTTCTAACTGAAGCTCAACCGAAGCACAACAGAGTTTCTGTTATTTGTCAATAACACAACAAACCATGGCTCAGTGACTTGAACCTTGATGGCTTTGAACCACAACTTTCATTGAATGCCAAGTCACTTGGATTCACCATGGACATCAACCTCACACGCAAGGAACACATTACAAAAGAAACACAGACGGCTGATATCAACTCTCTCTTCTAAAGAAAGTAAACCCATTTCTTCCTGAAAGCGACTTCAGAGCTGCCATTTAAGCTCTCGTACCCTCACATCTGGAGGGTGGTATTGCCCTGCACCATTGTGTCCCAGCATCCTACACAATGCAGCACATCTCATCCAGAAAGAAATGAATAAATATAATCACCTCACGTCCATCCTGATGCGACTTCATTGGCTCCCCAGGCTGTCCCGCATCATCTTCCAAGCCAGATGTATCATGTACAAAGCCATCACAACCAGCACCCATGCTTATCTTCAGGGGCGTAGCTTGGTCAGTAAGTCTGGGGGTGTGAGCTTCAGATTTTAGTACACACCAGAATATCATGTTAACTATTATATAAGAAGCAGCGTGTGAGGGGAGCTTAGGGCCAATGAAAACAAAAGGAGTGTGGATTGTGAGGGGTACTTAAAACGCAGTATTTTGGAAAATAGCCATGTTTTAAGACCTTCAAAACTGAAGAGTTTGTGCATGTTTTCGTCTGAATGAGTAGTTATAAATACCAGGTGAAATCCAAGAGACACCTTACCATACCCTACTAAAAGCTCCTGTGGCCAGCTATTCACTAAATAATACATTTATTAGTGTGAGTGTAACATCTCAAACATGCCCACCGAAGCTACACCCCTGCGTACCTTGCAAACAAGCACACCATCTTTGGTGGTTATTGGCGCACGTGTAGCCAGGACACCATCAGACTGCAGAATAAGATACGTAAAAAAGAAAAATACAAGGCAGCTAGGCTTTTCCATCTATGCACCCAGGTGCTGGAGTAATATCCTCTCCTTTGAAGCAGTCCACTGGTATTCGGCTGGATTTGTGCTATAGAAATATAACATACATACTATGCTCAGGTCTGAGATTGACCACAGTGGAGTTTTTCCTCAGTCTGAGAATCTCAAACAGAGATGAAAATAGAACTATATGTTAATCAACGTTTTAGTCATATTTGAACAGATTGTCCATAAAATATGTTTAAACCATTCTTTATTTGTGTGCGCAATCTTTCGGACAAATGTGGTTG
Source organism: Triturus cristatus (assembly GCF_964204655.1). NCBI lineage: Eukaryota > Metazoa > Chordata > Amphibia > Caudata > Salamandridae > Triturus > Triturus cristatus. The sequence continues at coordinate 88,356,897 of NC_140584.1, read as the reverse complement.
ACCATGCTCATTTCCAAAGCGACTGCAAGAAGTCTTATGTTTCCATCTTCTGTAATAAAACTTTAGAAGCATTGCGGCGTTTAGATCCCTATTACAGCATCACCTTCGGGTTGTTCATAAAGTCAGACAATTTAATCAGCCCGTGCTGTCCAATGCTGAGCGGATAAAAGGAAAATATGAGTTAATTCAAGGAATTAATATAAAAACAGGTGTCAGACAAAAGGCACATAAACTGGCACAAGAAATCAGCTTCTTTTTTATGTTTTGCAACCTGTCCTTTCTGTCTCACTGTATAGGTCTTGGATAATTTCTGATTTTCCCCAACTTACCCGAAGGCTTCGAAAGATTCTTGTAATTTCTAACAAGCATTACAAATGCAATAGGTCTCGCCTTTTATTAAGTTAAAGCCATTTGCTTTGCTATACAATACCATTAGCAAAGCAAATGGCTTTAACTTATGAAACCCTAAGCCGGGTCTTTGACCCTCTGCATACACTGCCGAACGTGACAGAAAAGCCTGTTTCCAGCAAGAGGACAGGTGACTGCGCTTCCAACAACAGAGAACATATTCTAGCCAAATTAAAACTGACAAATGCAGAATATTAAATCAATACTCAAGTAGCGTGCAAGTGCCAGCTATATCACCCACAAAATAAAGAAAGTTAAGTGTCAAGTGCTCTAAGTAGGCCCAATATCATTATGCACCTACTAAGTTTCATGCATCCCAATTTTGAAATCATCTATTTTCCCATAACCGAAAATATTCGATTATTCTATTAATTCCACTATCTCTTACTACTTCATTCATTATTTAATTATTGTGCTGTTAGGCCAGCTGACTTCACTACGGTAATTATGTTCCGGTTATATTATTCGCATTCTGTTTAATGCACCTTTTGGACTTTGTTTTCCTCTGTCCCAGGGTTCAATGCTCACGGCGCGGGGAAGAGCTGCTACGTCGGGCACCAATGGTTCGGCACCCCTCAAGGCTAAAGAAGTGACGCCACTTTACTACTTAAATGTCGAGGTCAAGTGTAACCGGTGGGGAGCGAATCCCTTTTCAACCCAACCACATGTTGAACAGCATTACAGCTCTCAAGGCACCAAGCTTCTCTGCAGTCAGACAGGCTAGCAAAGGCACTCCACTGTCGAGTCCCATTACAGGACAAGAGCGTCTGTGGTTACTAAACATTTCTGAGAGAGCGCGGAATAGGATTTAAAGGGACCAGTCCATGGAGCATAATGTTATCCTGGACTTTGGAATCATCAAAGCAAATGAGTAAGTGCTTCTCGGACAGAACTCAAATGCGCACTGCCTTTTCTTGTGCTTGACTGATGCCCAAGCACTGACATCACCGAGATCTCGCGCCTACTGACTTAGGGTTCTTTTATTTTACTGTTAATCTTCCCAAAACTTTGTGTACTCACGTTCACAGCATGTCTCTCCTATGGAAGCATGCATCTGCGTTTTACATTTGTAACAACAGACTTTGAAGTCCAAAGCTTCTTCCAGTGGCGTAAAAAAACATGATGGGGCCCCTGAAGAATGTGACGAGGGCCCCCGAGACTCCCATAGCTCTCAGGTACTCATAGCCATGGTCTGACTAGGGCCCCCTGGTGCCCCTTCTGCTCTACCTCTGCTTCAAAGGAGGTGCAAGACATATGTATGGTAATCAGCCGTCCAAACATTGCTATGTCCCACAATCCTCTCTGCTCCACCTTGCAGGGCACAATACACTCGGCCTCGCATAATCCCTGCATCATGTTTCGCAGGGGCCAGATGGCATGTAGATCTGAGGAAATGCATACGTGGCAGCACATTAAAGTGAACTTCTACACCTTTTTTCTCACCCTACAATTAAAGCTATTTAATCGTCATGCTTCCGGGGTAAAAAAAAAAAGAGCTTTGGAACGCCAAAGGTCAAAGAGTTAAGCGCAGCTTTTGTTTCATAACTTAATGCGCCTGAGCCCAGCATCGATACTTGGTTCGTTAATGGAGGCCATAATTAAAAAGCCATCGCGAGGTGCAATCCGATTACAGCCAGGCAAGGCCGGACTCCAGCGCCGAGAAGGCTGATGCGCGTGTTTATTAGATTGACTCTGCCGGTAAACAGGCTGGTGGGGGCAGAGAAGGCGGAAGGACGTCGCTTACTTACAGCCCGAGAGCTGCAGTTTATCGATCCGGTCACTTGTTAGAGGTTCATTTTCCATATGATTCCCTTGCGCAACTTTCTCAACCATTCAGATGAGGATGCTACAGAAACGGGTGTCTTAATCCCTACTTGTGTCTTCGCTGAGCACTTTTTTGGTTAGAAATACAACTTCATGTGACTTGCTGAACATACATATATATATATATATATATATATATATATATATATATATATATACCTACTGGCGGTCGCCAGTAGGTAGTTATAGTTAGGACCCCTTTTCCATAGGAAATCCGCAACATTCTATTTTGAATAACTTTGGCGCCGGTCGATGAATCCTCGCGAATTTCTCAAAATAGGTGGGGCGCTACGCTCCGCTCCTACCCTGAAAGTCTCGGGGGGATTCGTCAAGCGGGGGCTGAGATAAAAGGGGGGTCCCAAAACGCGTTTTTCCCATGCATTTTTCCATAGGACCTTTAGACAGAGCTACAGCCCGAACGGCTGAACAGAATTACTAGAAATTTGGCAGAGAGGTAGTCCCTAGGTCAAGGAAGTGCCTTTTGTAGGTTTGGTGTAAATCTGTTCAGTAGATTCTGAGAAAATAGCCTTTAAATCAATATATATATCTGAGCCCGCTTACGGTACGCTTACCGTACGCTTACCGTACGCGTACGGTGGCGTGCGCGAGCGCGATTCTGATTGGCTCTTAGATCTTAGTAAACATTCGAATCGGCCGAAAACAGGAAGCGGCGTCCGCCATTTTGTCTCTCGCACTGAGTGTTATTTATCAAACATGATGCCAAAAAACATGTTACGGGGCTGTTTTGACAACTCCCTCCCACATAGTCATGTTGAGGGAGTCCCCAAACATCCCCCAAGAGCAAAAACGGTTTTATTTTTTTTTCGGCAATTTCGCCGAGTACGCTTACCGTACGCTTACCGTACGCGTACGGTTAAAAAATAGAAATAAAAAAAACACTATCCACACTTACCCCACCCCCTGTGCTTTTGGTGGCCGCAGGCCACCAAATATACAGGGCTCATCACATCAGAAAAAAAACTAAATTTTGGCAACATGAAATTATAAAATCGAAATAAAAAAAAAAATATCCACATTGACCCCACCCCCTGTGCTTTTGGTGGCCGAAGGCCACCAAATGTACAGGGCTTATTAAAGTTGATAAAAACCGTGCACGGAACGAACTGCGTTAAGTGGGCGCGCACGCCTCGAATGGCGTAAAGTAACTTAGCATTTAAAAAACCGTACAAATTCACTGAAAAAACCATAGGTTTCACACACGTTATAGTTAGGAATTAGCATTTAAAAAACCTTGCAAATTCACTGAAAAAACCATAGGTTTCACACATGTTATAGTTAGCGGAAATTTTACTGATAAAAAACCAATGAAATTGCCCCGTTATAGTTAGTGCTGGCAACTATAACTCACGCGACCGCAATCTTCTGCTGATGACATATGTGTCTTTATAAAAAAAAATATTTGTAATATATGTATAGCTAAAAATGTATGGAAGAAGACATGGGCAAATAAGTGTCTAAATACAGTATTAGCATCAGCAGAGGATTGCGGTCGCGTGAGTTATAGTTGCCAGCACTAACTATAACGGGGCAATTTCATTGGTTTTTTATCAGTAAAATTTCCGCTAACTATAACATGTGTGAAACCTATGGTTTTTTCAGTGAATATATATAAATATATATATACCCACACCAGGAAAAAAAAAGCGACAGACGGAAATGCTCCAAGCACTCACAGTGGATGTTAAATACTATAGATTAAATATTTGCTCATCTGTCCAGCTAGTACGCAAGGCTGCGAGCTCCACGTAATCACAGCTGATCCCCGGGAGACATGTGCGGGTGGAGCGAAAAAAGGTGCTTAGCGGCTTATTAAGAGACACTGTCTCATGGGGAGGAGCCAAGATGGCGACCGGAGCAGACGCTTGAGCGCCCGGCTCCGTCGGCCCGTGGCCTCGGACTCCTATCCTGATGCCCATCCTCGCCGAATTTCGAGGTGCAACGTATGCGAAGACGCACTGACCGCGCTGCCGCTTTCCCGGAGTCTCAGCCCGCCCGGATGCCCGAGTTCTGGGTGCTTTTGTCCTCTGCACTAAACCCCTGCGCCATTATGGCCTTTGCCGGCCCCCTGGAAGCTCCGCAGTTACCGGACCAGCTAGCGCTAACCTGAGCCCCGCGGTCCCGATCTCACCTCGCACCACGGATCGTTGCCGGACGAGCCCGGGGAGAGACGGCCGGACACCTTCTGCACCCTGTGCCTGACGGGCTGGAGCTGTGGGGTGGGCCCCGGTGCGGCGGGTCTCCTGCCCCGCTCTGAGGACCGCGCTGTGGGAGGCTGCTGACCCCCTTCACCTATTGCCTAGCCGGCGGCGAAGAGAACCTGCGAGAAGAGAAGCGACTGTCGGCCTTCCCTGTTGCGGCGTAGACCTGAGGGGAATTGACTCCTTGCCACGACCCCCCCCCCTGGCCATTGCAACGTACAGCGGCAAAACATGGCGTTGAGTGCCTGCTCGCGGCTGGGGGGTGATACTCCGGTCTCGCCCGCTGCCCACTTCGCCCTCCCTCTTCCGGACACCAGCTCCACAGTGCCGTCCCGGATTGCTGCCGATGTGGGGGCCCGGCTTCCGCTGACATGCGGCTCCGTTCTGGCTGTCCTGCGGGACTTTCAACTACAAATGTGCGCTGGCCTGCAGGCGCTGAGTGAGCGGTTTGACCCCATACTGTCGGCTGCGGGTCGTGAGCGCTCGGTTTGTCATCCACAGGGCGTGGGTCTCCCGGTGCTTTTGTCCTCTTGCGGGGACGAAACGGCGGTGTATGATTGTGCTACACTGGTGCCTTCCTCCGGCGTTCCCGGCACCCGGGGTCCACCGCTCTCCACCTCAACTGCGGATACTTTGTCCCCCTGGTCATGGCTGCCTGCTTCATTGTTGCCTGCCTCACCGCGCCCGCAAGAGTATCCTGCTGAGCGACACCTAACGGCTTCGAGGAACCGTCCGCGGTGGCCTACTGCTTCCTTTTTGTGGAACTCCTGTTCTTTACTTGCCAGGTTTGGATTTTATGTGGTGCAAATAGAGACCTCAATAGATGGTCGGCGGCCATTTCGTGATCTTACTTCACCATCTTCTCACAAGCGGCCATCTTGTCTTTGTCTGCTCGGGACACAGGGCCCTCATGTAGGGGCTGGTTTAATCCCAAGCCCGCGATCGGGCCAGGGCTAGACTGACTGCTATCGCCAGGGTTCATGGACGGGCTGGCCTGGGACTGGAACTGTATGTATGTTTTGTGCGCACTCGTCGCGACTTGTCTTCCTTCGCTTAAATTGTGGTGACATGGTATCTTTGCATGCAGTTTTTTGGCGTAGTGGGCTCTCAGTTTGTGGAGGCCATAACTGGCTGATGGTTTGGGGCGCTCTGGTGTCCCGTGGGCTCCTCCCCACCTTCTTTCCTGTTTTCTTAATTTCTTTACTCTATTCCTACTTTCTCTCTTGTCTATATTTCGGGTTCATTGGGCGACAGGCACTATGCTGGGGGGGGGGGGGTAGGCCGTAGCCTCCGCATTGGTGTAGGGTGGGGGGGTAATACTCTGTTCTTAATTAGTTCTATGGGCCTTTTTTCTCTTATGTCTCTGTGCTCTACTTGCTTCGATTCGGGGTCCGGGTGTGGGGTGGATCGAGTGGGGGCGGCTCTGGAGGGGTGCGTACTTGCTCATGTGACTATCCTGTTATATCTCTGCACCGCCTCGCTGCTTGAGATCTTACTTCCATTGTTGTTTTTACTGATGTTGCTGCTCTCCCGTGTGGTGAAGCTATCTTGCGGACTCGAATCTCCTTTGTTCTTATCCTTCACTAACCCTTTTTTCCCTGATAAAATTATCTTAAAAACTTAAAATTAACCTTCACTTCTCCTTCCCCGGGTGTCAAAGATATCTTCAGTATGTAACTCATAACTCGTTGTTAATCTTGACCGTTGACGCACGGGGGATGTAATGTGGGTATCAGTGCTTCACTGTATCGTGGCCGGCCTGACGGTTGTAGGCCCGTATTTGTTCTTTTACGATGCACGAATAAAGGTTTTTATAAAAAAAAAAAAAAAAAAAAAAAAAAAGAGACACTGTCTCCCGCCGCAAGTAAAAAATCCAATCCCGGTGGGCGGGGCCAAAAGTGGACAGGGTGGTAACCAGGAGGGACTAAAAATGCTCCTGGACAATTATAACACCCGGTTTTGCATAATTGGTGATGCAAAATGACGCGCACCAATGGAAAACACGGGCGTAGCAGAAAGCGAGCTTCAGAAATCGTATTGATTACAAGAAGCTCTCACATGGCGAGAGCAGCGCATGAGCGCGGCTAACGCCAGGTGAGACCTAAAAAGGCCCTCTGCTTTGATCGTATGGACAGCAGCACAAACACATTGACATCTTTATCTAACATACGCATTTTAATATCCCTAGGCGTGCATAGGACAGGTCAGCTAACTCCTCGTGCATATAGGGATGGAAAGAGGGATTTCAGCTAATTTTTTGCCTTTTTTTTTTGGCCCTCGCTCTAGTCACTCTAAAGTGTTCCTGCAAATCCCAGACACCAAGTGATGTTGACTCATGACACTACAGTGGTAGATATCTACATTAGAGCAGCCTTTTCCCTTTGCCGCCGTTAAAACTATCCCAAAAAATTCCCAGTTCGGACAGAGAGAAGTCTTTAGCTTGAGAGCTGAGCACTGTACGATATGCTGAAATGCAGTTGTCATATTCACCATGAATTTTGTGGGATTGTAATGTGATAGTTCACTTTTGGGAGATGGTGACGAAGGCGGTCTCTAAGCTCACAAATAATTAGAAATAACCTCAGTGACAACACTTCTGGGACTAAATGTGAAGGGTCACTAATAAATTCATAGAACTTGCAGGCAAATGAGCAAATAGAATAATTGTCATGGCTTGGAAAGCCTTGGAGGCTTCCTCCATCAAAATATGTCCCATGGACTTGAAGAAATGGGCCACTGCAGAGAGTAATACACCAATACTTACTCAACAGCAAAAAGGGGATGAGAAGACCCAAAAGGCATGGGAAACTATTCTACTTTCCCTTGAATCGAAGGTCCATCCCGCGATTTCTCGGAATAACATTGTAAATATGAAGAGACCCATTGGTGACGACGGTCAAAGTGTCCCTCATTTTATGCGAAAGCGGTTTTAGGGAGTCTCTAATTTTATTCTGACAAAAGGATCAACTACGATGTTTTGCATGATTCGTGGTGTTGTTTTCATGCTGTCTTACATCTACACTCATTTATTTGCCACTAGAGCACTCTTCTCAATTTTAACACACAGTGATATGATGCAAGCTAGCAATTTGCCTCCTGGTCGACACGTCACTTCACAATTACAGTTGAATTTGCGTTATTGCAAGTTTTAGATTACCTTTTGGTGGTGTGACATATGCGATGGCTGCACTGCACTATCGATATATATGCTTTTTGCCACCCCAAGTGTGCTTGCCTAAGACACCGTCCCTACTGTGCCATCGAAATGAAAACTAAATTCTTGGCCAGGGGCTACCCCAGGAGGCTAGGACGTGATTCTTACAAACGAGAACGCTACTACGATAGGCAACATCTTTTAACACAACGAGACATCAAGCAAAACATCAGATTGGTATTTGTGACACGTCATTCAACTATGAATGAAGACATTCGTCACATTATTATTTCTAATTGGCACATTTTAAATGCCACCAAAGAGAGAGAACACTGCATACCCAAACCCATGTTTGCACACAGAAAAAATAAAAATCTAAAATACCTTTTGGTTCGCTCACGCATGACAAACAACCAACAGGACACCATCCAGACATCAATATCGGGTAACAAATTTCCCATAGGGAACTACAAATGCAAGTCCTGTGTTGCATATCAATTTGCCATTGAAACTAGTACATACACAGTCAATGGCACCACAATTGATCTAAAAACTTTAACCAATTGTAAGACCTCCAACATTATATATCTTATTCTGTGTCCGTGCAACCAGGGATATGTGGGGGAAACCTCAAGGTCAATGGCAACCCGACTTACAGAACAGAGGTCAGCCATCAAAACCCCAAAAATTAATGCCCCATTAATCAAATACTATATGGAGGCTCAACATAGCATTCAACAAATAAGATGGCTGATTTCGGAAAAAATATGCATTAATACTGGAAATTTGAGTACAGAAATATGTAAACGTAGAGAGGTGTACTGGATCTTCACTTTGGATACATACAGAAATGGGATGAACAACGAAATCCCATGGGATCAAGCCATTGTGTACAACCATGTATAAGGGAGCTGCTCCTGCACTGAGCTTAGGCCCTTCTTGCCCCTTTCTGTATAGAGAGAACTGAGCTTCATTCACACTATTGCCATTTGAGTATTTTCATTTTTACCCTATGTTTTCTTCCCCTTCATTAGTTTTCTATTTTCGCTATCACACTCTGCAATGATAAATTTATGTCACTGTCTGGGTTTCCATTTCTTAGTAGTGCATTAACACTTCTGCTGCCTACTATTTATATAGAAATGTTTCAATTTTAATACATTTTTGCTCATCCGCACTTTCAATGTATTTGTATTTTATTATACTAGGAATTCATATTATATTTATTTATCAGGTAGTCTCATCTTTTTATAACCTCTATTTGCCATTCTATATAGCCTTCATGCGCACAGGCCTAAGATGGCCGCCACAGGCTCCACATGGTTTACACATTAGGCTGGGACAGCATTCGGATGCTCCGAGTCAGATCCCGTGACTTTTTATCACCTATCACGGAACCACATACCCTTCAAGTGATGAATCCCTCCACTGTTGGCGCGTTATTAGGCCTCTTCAAATAATGGACTGCGTCACGGCAATACGCTGACAAACCTCGGCAATCCACTGTGCGCATGCATAGCGTGCAGCTCTGGATAAATCCTTAAGCAGGCATTGGACCCTGCACTATGGTCCAAGACGCCGCCGCTTCAATAGGTTATGTGATCCAGCGGAGTGGTTCACCACCGGAACACTAACATCCATCCTCTTCCCGAAGGTAAAAGCAACAAGAAAGTGAGATGCCACACCACCCCCCTGAATTGGAGCTCTGACTCGTGTCCAGAGTCGACTCTATCCTCTAGCTACTAGAAATCCATCCAGGGATACTTATAAGTACCCTCACCGGTTTCTGTTTTCTTCTTTTTCAGTGTGGGACATTGTCTTTCCCACCTCCTAGGCATTGCACAACTGTGGGCTCATATATAAGTGCTTACACCTTGGTGAGGTAAGCTCGCTTATCTCCTCTTATGAAGTTTATTTGCATAGTTCCATGGCACTATGAATAATGCCCCTTCCGCATTTATTTTGTAGTTTATCATTTTGATCTATTCTAATTGAGCGCAACTACACATCGCCTTGCACTGCCGCACCATTTACAAGCATATTGAGCACGGCCGCATATCGTATCTATAGGTAAGCAATATTGATCCCACCACCTTCAACCTTTTCCTTTTCACATCCTTTTTTCATTGTTTGGCCATAAATAGATCTTGTTTGGCTCTCTTTAAAGGTGCACTCCATACGCCAGCACCAGAGCTACCAGTCCATCGTTCTCTCTAGGTTGGATCATTTTCGAATTTCTGATAAGGTACATCTCTTCCAAAAAACATCTGACACATATGTGTAGCTCTGATATGTGGTTCCTAGTAACCGTGAGGTGCACATTGGGTATCACTATAATATGTCTGTTTTTAAAGTGGCCTCATGGTATCTGTAACTTGAGTGCCACATGCACATTCTTAGGGAATTCTTCTGTGCATGTATTTCATTTCCTTATTCATTTGGTGCTCTCTTAACTCAGCTCCACTTTGACTCTCTTTATTTGTCTTCCTATCAAACATATGTTTGGGTGATTCTAAGGATTCCTAATAAATCTATGATTCAGTCCACTTTTTGTGACACGTTTTTATCATTCTTTCTCTATATATCAGATCTGACTATCCTTTGAAGCAGAAATTGTATGTAGGAACCTCGGATTCTCAATATATAACTTACGTATTTTTGTTCAAATATATTCCTTTAGTTTTTTTTTTTTTTTTACAGAGTTTTATATAGCGCGAACTTGACCCGAATCGGGTATCAGAGCGCTTTACATATCACCAATTGCATTACATGAGGACACATTAATTTTTTTGTTAGGCACGGGGAGATTAAGTGATTTCCCAAGAATCACAGGATGTTCAGCGTCATTGCCGAGACTCAAACCCAGTTCCCCAGATTCGAGGGCGACCGTCCTAGCCATTAGGCCAACTCCTCTCCCCAAGGTTTCTTTACACACATGGCTACCTGATGAAGGCGCAACGTCAAAACACGCGTAGGACATGAAAAACGTTAGCCATGATAAATATGTATATTTTACATTAACGAAACAGTTGTAATGATAATTGGTTTATAGTTACTCCACTGTTTCTTACAGGTTGTGTCACTCCCTGCATATAAATTGTACACAATATTTTTACTAAATATTTATGCAGTAAGAGCTAGAGTATGAGTGCGTCAGCATGCCTGTATATCTAAAGTAGAGACCATGGTTTAACAAATGTGCTAAACATTGAATAATTATATTGCACATATTGAGTAACTGTTTTTTATGATATATTGCTTTCTATCTTGCTCTAACAAAGAATATAACATTTAAAATTGGTATAAATAAACATACATTTTTGATACTTTATTACACTTGGCTGTTCACATATTATTTTTGCCTATCTACAGGTCCACTTTGCTATTGTATTTCCTAAATGTTTTTTCACACGTGTATTCAGACCCTGATTTAGGAAATATAGTCTGGGGTACCCCTATTCTTGCAAACATTGTCCCTACTGTGTACAGTTTATATTACTTCAGATTTCGTGTGCTTGGGCAGAAATTGTCAGGTAGGTAAGTAGGTAGGTAGAAAACAAGTTTATTTAGACAATTGTCCATAAAACATTCTAAAAAAATGTAACAATTAAAAGCAATAAATGGGCCCATCTTAACTACCCGACACCCCCTTCCCACCACAATTCGCCATTAAATTAAAACTCTGTTGAACAGACCGTAAAAACTTTGTAAGATTTCCTTTATCAGAAGTGTCATTTTGTATAGTAATATATGTTTTTGCAAGAATCTCACAGTACCCAGTCTACGATGGTAGTAAAAGATATAAAAACGCTAAGAAGTACAAACCAGAGGTTGAATATGTCTAGATTCCCATACAGATTTGAAATAGAAATGGTCCATTGGCAAGCAGCTGGCTAAAATCGATCTGTTCTGTGTCAGAACACTAGGGAGTCAGGATGCTGTGGTCTGCAATATGGCTTCCTGGACATGCAATCAAAAATGTGTAGCTGCACAGCAACACGTTTAGTTAACTGTGGATACCTCATTTTGAAAATGTGTGATATTTTCCTACAAGCCTAGAAATGCTATGTTGGATCTCATTACCAGCGAACACTCAGTCTTACCTGTTCACTTTAGATAGGATTTCCTGTCAATAGGGAATGCTGCTTGAAGAACCTCAGGAGCATCCCTGTTTTCTAATGGTGCCAAACCTTTCTAATAACTAATTCCACAGGCTCAGATCTTTACGTATGAAATAAACTTGGATCCTATCTGGGCACCCATAGTAAGGGCCCATTCAAAGGAGGTCATTTAGAATTAGGCAGTGTGGGACCTGCACCCTATAATAGGGGAGCTTCCGCTCTGCCACAGCCGCAGATCCCCGGTCACATTTAGAGATACTGGAACTCCTGGAATATAAACGATAAGACCCCAGCTGGCCCTGCCACTGGAAATGAGGCTGTGCCGGAGGAAATCCTTGATCTAGCCACCCATGTGCCTCCATGTTGGCAGGATGATGTGTATGCCACTTACTGTTCCTGTCTTGGGCCAGCCTATGAGGCACGGCAGTCTGGGGCATTTAAGTAAAGGTATGGCTTTGAACCAAAGGAGGAAAGCTTCCTGTACAGCAGGGACTGATTTTCCTTATTCACGATCAAATCTCTGCTTTGGGGGGTTGTGTCTGAAAATGTAAAAAGAAAAACAGAATACAGAGTGACCCACTACAACATAGCAACCTGCTTGGTGTTCAGCTTTGCTGGATGTGAATCCGCAGCACCATCAGATGCACTTTTATCAAAGAGATCCCCGACAGGCAGAAGGGGGTCTTTAAATGTGGTAGCCTGGCTTCCACCAGAGGAAGGGAGCCCAGGTTAAGAGCCTTACTTGGCTGCTGGCTTGTGGGCCACAAGCAAAGCTCCAAAGGAGGCCCAATGGTGATGGAGAAAAATTAAGAAAAAAGTAATCCAATATTGGCTGCTTACATCTCTTGCTGCAGATACCGGAGGGATCTGTGGATTAGCACGGGTGAAATTCTTTCATCTACAGAAGCCAGGTACTGGTAAAGAAACTGAAAGGTGCTGAAAGGAATACGCAGGGGTTGGCATCTTTTACTAGTAGATAAAATCTCGAAGGCAAGCTTCAGTGCAGTTGCAATGTTCTGTTGGTGATAAAAAAACAAAAAAGGCTGTTAGAATTGCAACAAAGGCGCACACACACCTATCTGACTGGCTAGCTATTGTAACAATAACATATATATTTCTACAATACTACTGATAATACCAATAGTGATATTATTAATAATACCGATACATTAATAATATTTGTATATCAACAAGCTACCAAAAATGCAGCATTTTGGTTGGTTCCTAGCTGGTATAAATATCTAACCAAGCTATTCATCGCTAGTACCTGAGACAAGCCGCAATACAGAATCAACCCACATATGACCACATTTTCTTCCGCTAATAGCTTCCTGTAAAAATCAAAGAGTTGTAATACAGAACTAGAATGGTCACCTAGCCCACAGAATGTGCCTGCGCTTGGAGGCATGCTGTTGGAGAAGACAGCTTTAGAATCATTCTCTTGCCTGTGCCGAAAGATGAATAAATACATGAATATATGTCTTATTCCAGTTGCTACAAGTTCCTAAAATAAACGAGTCCCTAAACACATCCCAAGGGTGAACCGGTAACTTTCTGCAAACCATGGGAGTTTGCTTCGTCTTCAAAATTTTGTCGCTAGCACAGCATTCAGCACATTCATGAACCAACCTCTCAATCTCAACATCCATGCCAGGGTTAGTATTGGTTTTTGTTTGGCAAGGGAATTTTTCTGGTTTAGGGTGGTTTTGGGTGGCAAGGAGATTTTTACGGTGGTTTTGGGTGGCAAGGGAATTTTTAGGGTTTTTAGGGTGGGTGTCGATTTTTGGGTAGTAAAGGGTGTTTAGGGTTTAGGGTGGGTATGGGTTTTGGAGTGGCAAGGGTATTTTTAGGGTTTGGGATGGGTATGGGTTTTTGGGTGGTAAGGGTATTTTTAGGGTGAGGGTGTGAGTGGGTTTTCGGATAGTAAGGTTATTTTGAGGGTTTAGAGTTGGCGTGGGTTTTTGGGTGGTAAGGGTGTATGTGTGTGTATGGGTGTGTGTGTGTGTGTATATATATATATATATATATATATATATATATATACATTAAAGTTTTCAGCTCCAGTAAGCAAAACACGCACTCAGAAAGGTACAGCTCGTTGGCGATTTATTCACAAGGTAACGCTACGCGTTTCAGCACAGAAGTGCCTTGATCACACGTTAACCATCTACCAATCAGAAACATCTTATGTACAAACACCAGTACTTGTCAATTGACAACAACATAGTGGAGGGACACTCACAAGAAAAATAATGATTCGGCCATATTGGACTGGTTCCTTTCCATTGAATCCCTATTGCATCATAGAGATATGAAATACAAAACAGTGAGTCCGCTTAATTCAAGTGAAAGATCTGGACTACATCTCATATGAATATTGCAAGAATAACGTAAATATGCGCATAATAAGTAGTATCGCATATATGCAACAGAAACAACATTATACTCGGTCTAGTGCCCGAAAGGAATCAGTTTCTGAAATTCAAAAAATGATCAAGCCAAATTACGAGTAACTAACGTGTCCAATATCCAGTAAGGTGATCCCAATGGGTACGACTAGGGATGTTCCAACATGGTAATTAGAGTGCATCTAGATCCGAGGATCAAGAAAAAATCCAAAAAAGGGGGGGGAAAAAAGGGGGGTAAAAGTAACAAAAGTGACAAAGTGTATCTTAGCTTTATCGTGGTGAGGTGATAGGCTTCTATTCAGTTCAGACATGTGAAGATCAGTGCAGTGCTCAGGTTTTCTAAGGAGTGACGTGCCCCCGGCTGACTCCTAGAAAGAAGTGACAAGAACATTGATTAAAATGGATTAAAAACAATATCATCAATTAATATTTAGCAAGAACAATCAGAAAACAATCAAGCATCAGGACATGATGATTTATCATGGACACATTTGGACAGTAACTAAATAAGTTAATCCGTATGTAAATGGGTTGCAAGTTCCTCGTCCAAATTATGTCCCCCAGGAAATTTGGTCTCTAATTCCAATATCCATTTAGATTCTCTAGTCCTAAGGGCAAGTTCTCGATTCCCTCCACGTCTACCAACAATGACCTGTTCAATCGCATAGTATCTCAAAAGATCGCTGTTTGATTGGTGTACGGTTTGGAAGTGTCTGGCAATGGGATATTTGGGGTCTTGGTTATAGATGGCTCTCAAGTGTTCCTGGACTCTCTTTTTAGCCATACACGACGTACTGCCCACATACTTTTTTTGACAAGGACATTCCAAAATGTAGATTACATAGGTGGAGCTGCAAGTAAGAAATTGTTTGATTTGTTTTTTTGTTTGGGTCCCTGGTATTGCAAACTCTTTAACCATCACACTGGACCGGCAGGCCCTGCAATGTCCACATGGATAAAATCCACTAAGTCCTTGGATATGTTGGCCCCTTTTATCAGTGATGTCACTTTTCACCAACATGTCCCTAAGGTTGCGACCTCTTCTGTATGTTATGAGTGGTCTATTGGTCAATTTTGGGCCTAAGATGGAATCCGATTTTAAAATTTTCCAATTATCGGCCACTATTTTTTGGACTTGTTTAGATTTTTGGTTGTAGGTAGTTATTATTCTAGGTGGTTGTGATGAGACAATGGGTTTGGGTATAGGGTTCAGGGTCTCTGATCTCTGGATGATCGATGCTTTAGAAAGGGCTTTAGTCAGTACCCACTCAGGGTATCCCCTGTCCCGAAACCGTTGGAGTATGTTGCTACTCTCGTGTGTGTAATCTGTCTCTTTAGTGCAATTTCTTTTAGCTCTTAAGAGCTCCCCATAAGGGATGCTCCATTTGAGTGATTCAGGATGGGAGCTCAGGGCATGAAGAAGGCTATTGCCTGCCGTGTCCTTTCTATGGAGTTTGGAAATAAGTCTACCCTCTTGGATCGTGATGCTGGTGTCTAAGAAATCCACCTGATGTTCACTAATGTAGTATGTCAAAAGTATATTGTAGCTGTTTTGATTGAGCTTTGCAATGAAGCTGACAGCCTCTTCCATTGTGCCCTGCCAGATGACAAAAAGGTCATCAATGTATCTTGACCAAAATTGTACCTTAGTAAAATGCTCCTTGAGATCTTCGTTGGACCTAATTTCTTCTTCCCACTTCCCCAAAAATAAATTCGCGAAGTTGGGAGAAAACGCCGAACCCATGGCAGCGCCACGGATTTGCTTGAAAAAGGTTCCGTCAAACATAAATATATTGTTACGTAGACAGAGTTTCATCATCTCTATAAGCATAGCAGTATGGTCTCTAAATCCTATTTCACGGTTTTTTAAGAAATAGTAACAAGCCTCCATACCCTGGGTATGGTCAATGACAGTATAGAGGGCACTGACATCCATTGTGATAAGAATGGAACCTTCAGTCAATGTAATGGTCTCAATTTTTTTCAGAAAGTCAGTTGTGTCCTTAATGAAGGAAGGGAGTTGGAAAACATATTCTTTCAGGAAGTGATCTACGTACACTGACAGATTTTCGTTGACACTTCCTATGGAAGATATGATGGGTCTGCCTGGGGGTTCTAAGAGGTTTTTATGAACTTTAGGCAGTAAATAGAAAATAGGGAGTTTAGGAAAATCACGTTTAAGGAAGCAGAATTCATGCCAAGAAAGGAGCCCTTCAATTTGCCAATCGTGAAGTCTATTCCATGTTTCCTCTATGCTGATATTGTATTCGTTGGAGTTGGATTTGATGTAAAAGACATCACCTTCAAGTTGTCTGAGGGCTTCTTTGACATAGAGATCCCTGCCCCAAAGAACAATATTGCCTCCCTTATCGGAGGGTCTGAGTATAACAGAGTTATCGTCAGCCAGAGACAGGATGAAGTCACGGTCCTGTTTAGACAAATTTCTATTCCTGTTCTCTCTGTTGTATTGTTTATGTTTAAGCTTGGCAAGTTCTTTGCTCACTACTTCTTGGAAGGTATCTATAGGATCATGTGGCATGATGGGGTAAAAGACCGATTTCGGTCTAAAGCTAGTACATGCAGCCCTATTCATATTTGTTTGTTTCCCTCACACCCACAATAGAATCATCAGGTTGACTATCAGATGATATACCTCCCAATACATACATGTCTAGAAGAAGATCTTGGTCATGGATATTAAGTTCAGGTGTATCTACTATTGCCATGGATTGAGGAGTATCTTTTATAGATCTTAATGAATGCCATTTCTGGAGTTTTAGTTTCCTGCCGAATTTGTACAAATCTATTCGGGTATCAGGATAACTAAACAGTTCACTGGGGCAAAAAGTCAATCCCAAGCAGAGAGTACGTTTTTCCTTTATAGTCAAAGTTCTAGAGGACAAGTTTATGATTGTTTTATTTACCATGTCATCATCCATGGTTAACGTCTTCGTCTGTAGCCGCCTCTTTTGGATCCCACCGGCTTTGTACTCTTTACGTTTTCTCTGCTGGAACTTGAATCTTCTCTTCTGTGATCTGCTCTTCCTCTTGCTTGTCCTCTTGGTCTCCCACGAGTTGGTGTTTTCTGGGAGGACTGTTGTTGTTGGTGTGATTCGGCTTCTTTTTTCCGTCTGGTCCGTAGAACCCTGAACTCTTCTAAAAAAGTCGCCGGTTTCTTAACAACTATTTCAGTCTCGGATGCAGTGCTGGCAGAATTTCTCGAAATATCTGAATCCGGTTCACTGACCATGGCATTTGAAGAACATGCTTCCAGCATAAACTTGTCCTCTAGAACTTTGACTATAAAGGAAAAACGTACTCTCTGCTTGGGATTGACTTTTTGCCCCAGTGAACTGTTTAGTTATCCTGATACCCGAATAGATTTGTACAAATTTGGCAGGAAACTAAAACTCCAGAAATGGCATTCATTAAGATCTATAAAAGATACTCCTCAATCCATGGCAATAGTAGATACACCTGAACTTAATATCCATGACCAAGATCTTCTTCTAGACATGTATGTATTGGGAGGTATATCATCTGATAGTCAACCTGATGATTCTATTGTGGGTGTGAGGGAAACAAATATGAATAGGGCTGCATGTACTAGCTTTAGACCGAAATCGGTCTTTTACCCCATCATGCCACATGATCCTATAGATACCTTCCAAGAAGTAGTGAGCAAAGAACTTGCCAAGCTTAAACATAAACAATACAACAGAGAGAACAGGAATAGAAATTTGTCTAAACAGGACCGTGACTTCATCCTGTCTCTGGCTGACGATAACTCTGTTATACTCAGACCCTCCGATAAGGGAGGCAATATTGTTCTTTGGGGCAGGGATCTCTATGTCAAAGAAGCCCTCAGACAACTTGAAGGTGATGTCTTTTACATCAAATCCAACTCCAACGAATACAATATCAGCATAGAGGAAACATGGAATAGACTTCACGATTGGCAAATTGAAGGGCTCCTTTCTTGGCATGAATTCTGCTTCCTTAAACGTGATTTTCCTAAACTCCCTATTTTCTATTTACTGCCTAAAGTTCATAAAAACCTCTTAGAACCCCCAGGCAGACCCATCATATCTTCCATAGGAAGTGTCAACGAAAATCTGTCAGTGTACGTAGATCACTTCCTGAAAGAATATGTTTTCCAACTCCCTTCCTTCATTAAGGACACAACTGACTTTCTGAAAAAAATTGAGACCATTACATTGACTGAAGGTTCCATTCTTATCACAATGGATGTCAGTGCCCTCTATACTGTCATTGACCATACCCAGGGTATGGAGGCTTGTTACTATTTCTTAAAAAACCGTGAAATAGGATTTAGAGACCATACTGCTATGCTTATAGAGATGATGAAACTCTGTCTACGTAACAATATATTTATGTTTGACGGAACCTTTTTCAAGCAAATCCGTGGCGCTGCCATGGGTTCGGCGTTTTCTCCCAACTTCGCGAATTTATTTTTGGGGAAGTGGGAAGAAGAAATTAGGTCCAACGAAGATCTCAAGGAGCATTTTACTAAGGTACAATTTTGGTCAAGATACATTGATGACCTTTTTGTCATCTGGCAGGGCACAATGGAAGATGCTGTCAGCTTCATTGCAAAGCTCAATCAAAACAGCTACAATATACTTTTGACATACTACATTAGTGAACATCAGGTGGATTTCTTAGACACCAGCATCACGATCCAAGAGGGTAGACTTATTTCCAAACTCCATAGAAAGGACACGGCAGGCAATAGCCTTCTTCATGCCCTGAGCTCCCATCCTGAATCACTCAAATGGAGCATCCCTTATGGGGAGCTCTTAAGAGCTAAAAGAAATTGCACTAAAGAGACAGATTACACACACGAGAGTAGCAACATACTCCAACGGTTTCGGGACAGGGGATACCCTGAGTGGGTACTGACTAAAGCCCTTTCTAAAGCATCGATCATCCAGAGATCAGAGACCCTGAACCCTATACCCAAACCCATTGTCTCATCACAACCACCTAGAATAATAACTACCTACAACCAAAAATCTAAACAAGTCCAAAAAATAGTGGCCGATAATTGGAAAATTTTAAAATCGGATTCCATCTTAGGCCCAAAATTGACCAATAGACCACTCATAACATACAGAAGAGGTCGCAACCTTAGGGACATGTTGGTGAAAAGTGACATCACTGATAAAAGGGGCCAACATATCCAAGGACTTAGTGGATTTTATCCATGTGGACATTGCAGGGCCTGCCGGTCCAGTGTGATGGTTAAAGAGTTTGCAATACCAGGGACCCAAACAAAAAACACAAATCAAACAATTTCTTACTTGCAGCTCCACCTATGTAATCTACATTTTGGAATGTCCTTGTCAAAAAAAGTATGTGGGCAGTACGTCGTGTATGGCTAAAAAGAGAGTCCAGGAACACTTGAGAGCCATCTATAACCAAGACCCCAAATATCCCATTGCCAGACACTTCCAACCCGTACACCAATCAAACAGCGATCTTTTGAGATACTATGCGATTGAACAGGTCATTGTTGGTAGACGTGGAGGGAATCGAGAACTTGCCCTTAGGACTAGAGAATCTAAATGGATATTGGAATTAGAGACCAAATTTCCTGGGGGACATAATTTGGACGAGGAACTTGCAACCCATTTACATACGGATTAACTTATTTAGTTACTGTCCAAATGTGTCCATGATAAATCATCATGTCCTGATGCTTGATTGTTTTCTGATTGTTCTTGCTAAATATTAATTGATGATATTGTTTTTAATCCATTTTAATCAATGTTCTTGTCACTTCTTTCTAGGAGTCAGCCGGGGGCACGTCACTCCTTAGAAAACCTGAGCACTGCACTGATCTTCACATGTCTGAACTGAATAGAAGACTATCACCTCACCACGATAAAGCTAAGATACACTTTGTCACTTTTGTTACTTTTACCCCCCTTTTTTCCCCCCCCCTTTTTTGGATTTTTCTTGATCCTCGGATCTAGATGCACTCTAATTACCATGTTGGAACATCCCTAGTCGTACCCATTGGGATCACCTTACTGGATATTGGACACGTTAGTTACTCGTAATTTGGCTTGATCATTTTTTGAATTTCAGAAACTGATTCCTTTCGGGCACTAGACCGAGTATAATGTTGTTTCTGTTGCATATATGCGATACTACTTATTATGCGCATATTTACGTTATTCTTGCAATATTCATATGAGATGTAGTCCAGATCTTTCACTTGAATTAAGCGGACTCACTGTTTTGTATTTCATATCTCTATGATGCAATAGGGATTCAATGGAAAGGAACCAGTCCAATATGGCCGAATCATTATTTTTCTTGTGAGTGTCCCTCCACTATGTTGTTGTCAATTGACGAGTACTGGTGTTTGTACATAAGATGTTTCTGATTGGTAGATGGTTAACGTGTGATCAAGGCACTTCTGTGCTGAAACGCGTAGCGTTACCTTGTGAATAAATCGCCAACGAGCTGTACCTTTCTGAGTGCGTGTTTTGCTTACTGGAGCTGAAAACTTTATTGATTCTTAACTCGGCGGTGGGATTGGCCGAGTATAACACTCCACCTGACTATGGGAGATGGATCCCGGAAACGAATCCTGTTGTGAAATGATGGAATATATATATATACATATACTTAAAACTGTATATAAAAAAGAATTCTATATATGCATATATATGTAAATATATATATAAAATAGATATATTTATATACATATATTTCTTTAAAAAACATATATATGTATTATATATATATATATATATTCACTTAAAAAACCCTAGGTTTCACACATGTTATAGTTAGGTGGATATTTCACTCGTATAAAACCAATGAAATTCCCCCGTTATAGTTAGTTCAGATAACTATAACTCGCGCGCCCGCAATCCACTGCTCATGACGTCACATATTACATCACTCATGACATGGTCAGTGGCATCACTCATGACATCACTGATGACATCATCCTTGTGATAGAGTGGCGGTCGGGCGAGTTATAGTTATCTGAACTAACTATAACGGGGGAATTTCATTGGTTTTATACGAGTGAAATATCCACCTAACTATAACATGTGTGAAACCTATGGTTTTTTAAGTGAATTTGCAAGGTTTTTTAAATGCTAATTCCTAACTATAACGTGTGTGAAACCTATGGTTTTTTCAGTGAATTTGTACGGTTTTTTAAATGCTAATTTATTTATGTATTATTATTTTTTTTATATATTTATTTTACAATAAACTACATATTAAATTTTTTTTTTTTTTTTGGTTTTCACCGTGTGCGCACCCCGCGATTTAAAAAAAAATAAAAATGTTTTTTTTGCCTTCGGGGTCCTTCAGGGACCCCCTGAAAAAGGCTAGGGGGTCAGGAACTCTCTACCCTGCCCCCTTTTCACGTTCGCCACCTTCCTTTTTACTCACGCACTGAAAACAAACAAAATGGCGGCCGACACTTCCTGATTTTGACCGATTCGAACGTTGACTAACATGTAACCACAAATCACAATTACGCTCGCGCACGTTAGGGTGATCGCACGGTGCGCGCACGGTGCGCGCACCCTGCGCGCGTATAGATATTGAAATGCTTTTAAATGCTATTTTCTCAGGAAGTACTGAACAGATTTACACCAGACCTGCAAAAGGCACTTCCTTGACCTTATGGCTACCTCTCTGCCAAATTTCAAGTAATTCTGTTGAGCCGTTCGGGCTGTAGCTGCGTCTAAAGGTCCTATGGAAAAATGCATGGGGAAAACGCGTTTTGGGACCCCCTTTTTTTCTCGGCCCCCACTTGACGAATCACCGCGAGACTTTCAGGGTAGGAGCTGAACGGAGCCCCCCATTAGTTTTGAAAATTTCGCGAGGATTCGTCAACCGGCGCCAAAGTTATTCAAAATAGAATTTTGAGATTTCCTATGGAAACACGGTCCTAACTATAACTATCTACTGGCGACCGCCAGTAGATTATATATATATATATATATATATATATATATATATATAAAGATAAGCGTTCCTGACTCGCCTTTGTCAGGGGGTCACAGAAGGACCCCGAAGGGTGAAAAAAATTATTATTTTTTTTAAATCGCGGGGTGCGCGCACGGTGCACGCACGGTGAAAAACCCTTAAAAAAAGAAAAAAACATATAAGAACGTGAAAAGGGGGCAGGGTAGAGAGTTCCTGACCCCTTAGCCTTTGTCAGGGGGTCCCTGAAGGACCACGAAGGGTGAGAAAAAACATTTTATTTTTTTTCCAAAAAATTGCGAGGTGCACGCACCGTGCGCACACGGTGCTCGCACGGTGAAATACCCATAAAAAATAAAAAACATTTAAAACTGTTTATAATTTTATAGAAGATATTAACTATGCTCTTCAACTTTATCCAAATTCAAAAAAAATATATATATAAAAAAAAAATTAATACATACATAAATTAGCATTTAAAAAACCTTTGAAATTCACTAAAAAAACCATAGGTTTCACACACGTTATAGTTAGGAATTAGCATTTAAAAAACCTCGCAAATTCACTTAAAAAACCATAGGTTTCACACACGTTATAGTTAGGAATTAGCATTTAAAAAACCTTGCAAATTCACTTAAAAAACCATAGGTTTCACACATGTTATAGTTAGCTGGACATTTCACTCGTAAAAAACCAATGAAATTCCACCGTTATAGTTAGTTCAGGTGACTATAACTCACGCGACCGCAATCCACTGCTGATGACGTCAGATATTACATCACTGATGACATATGTGTCTTTCTGTAAAATAAATATTTGTTATATATATATAGCTAAAGGTTAATGGAAGAATAAATGAGTAAATAAGTGTCTAAATACAGTGATGTAATATCTGACGTCATCAGCAGTGGATTGCGGTCGCGTGAGTTATAGTTACCTGAACTAACTATAACGGTGGAATTTCATTGGTTTTTTACAAGTGAAATGTCCAGCTAACTATAACATGTGTGAAACCTATGGTTTTTTAAGTGAAAAAAAAAAAATATATATATATATATATATATATATATATATATATATATATATATATATATATATATATCCACCCAAATCGGCTCCGTTCGTAGGACCCCTGGCGCGTCTTTATCCGGTGCGGTGCTGTGGCCGAGCCATGCCGTATTGTATCATCACCAAGGATTCACTTCGCAGTGAATCAAATAGCACGCACTCACAGTCTGTTGAATTATCCCAATTTACTTTATTTTTCTTTTAGAAGTTCTTCAGTCTCCAAATCAACCAACGCGTTTCGCCATCCACCGATGGCTTGGTCACCGTGACCAAGCCATCGGTGGATGGCGAAACGCGTTGGTTGATTTGGAGACTGGAGAACTTCTAAAAGAAAAATAAAGTAAATTGGGATAATTCAACAGACTGTGAGTGCGTGCTATTTGATTCACTGCGAAGTGAAGCCTTGGTGATGATATATATATATATATATATATATTGCTGAAAAGTCCTGCCACTTCTGTGACGAAAAGCAGGCACTAACAACAGGAATCCAAACAGAAAATATTTATTCAGGCAGATGATAACACCGGACAGGATGACGCGTTTCGGTGGACACAGCCCCCTTGCTCACTTGCTAAATATATATGCAAATTTTGTTGGTAAAGCATGCATGGTAAAGACTTGCGTGGTAGTGTCTAGGTCGTTGTAATGGCTGTGTTGTAAAGCCATGGTGGTAATGGCTTGTGTGGTTTCGTCATACATCTGTAGTGTGCTATATGTCATATCCAATAGTACTCATTCTGTTGCTTTGACTTCTTTCTATTTAAGATTGATCTAGCTAACTATTCAGTGTGCATACTTTATTTGCAAAGGGTTTGCTTTGGGGAAAAATGGAGGAGATTAAATTTTCACGTTTGTACTAAACTTGTTTCCACTGTGAGATTCATTTGTTGTATTCCATGTAAACAGGGTTTGAGCAAATTCATACGTAGGCCAGATGCACAAATGTGTGTGCGCAACACGTAGAAGAACAAAATGTGGGCTTTACAAAATTTAAACTTGATGTTAACATTAGTGGAAATAATGGGTAAATTACTTTGTTAACATTGGTAATGCTATCTTTTTTAATCTTTATTTTAGCACTTTCCAAAACACTGAATAAGAGTCCTATTGTGCTCATTTATTCGATCTCGGCTTATATGCACTACAAGCAGAAACTCTGCAATTAGTCCCAGAATTTTGTACTTCTGAACTGCCCCCTCCATCTTTCCCCATCACCCTTACCCACAATTCTGAAACACACATGATCTAATCACTTCTTAACAACACCTTTAATTTCCTTGTCAAGTGTCCCCAGTTGGTGAGTGCCATGCTGGTGCCCTGACCCATGGGAGGTATAGGAACTCTCTCTGGTGCCCTTTCCACACCTCATCCTTATTATGAGATTAGTTTGGTGCATTGCCAAGCTTTCCCCCGGTCAGTGAAGTGTTCTATCATAATGTTGCCCAGGTAATCAAGTCACTTTGTCATCCCTGCTGGTCATTTTTGTGTGGACTTCTTCAGCCAGGGACCATTCTAGTACATCCCGTAGCCATACCTCAACACTATCCCAACCATCCCTTGGCAGTCCGTCACTTCGCTAAGAGCAGAGCTAATTGAAGGGATTTATATTGCATGTATGCCCTTTTCGGTCGCTTTACCAGGCCTAGCAGCAGTTGATGAGGCTGCACATTTAGTGTGATTCTCATGGCCCCCAACACTGCTTCCCCTACCTCTTGCCAATATTCCAAGACTTCTGGGCAATACCAGGTCATGTGCAGAAATGCTGCTCCGACCGCCCCACATCCAGGACAGTCCTCTGTTCTGGTTGGGTATATTTTTGCCATTGTGTTCAGATAAGTGTATTACCTTGATTTGTGAGTTCCCCAACACTTTCGTTACCAGCTCACTTGTTCTCGCCCATTCCCTGTCTATCATCGTGGCTGTGGTGTTCTCCAGGAAAGTAAGGATCAGGAACACCAATGGAAGTAAGACAGGTAGATTTATTCACCTCATCCACCAACAGTACATCTTCAACTGTCTCTTACACGAATGTTTCCTCTCAGTGTTCTCTCCTTCTAGAATAGAACCAATACACTATTCTAACTTCGAATACTGTACTACAGATAAGCATGGGGAAGGAGGATGTACACCATCACACATCTTCCCCCTCAACAACAGCAAATAACAAATTTAATACAAGTAGATAAACTGAGATAAGTAACCGTACATTATAGGAGTAACCAAGCATAATGCATGAACAGTGCTTTACAAAATGACCAGAATGAACAAAGGTTGTTCTTCAATAACAAACTTAAAACTAAACATTGACTTTCATATACGCAGGAAGTCTGCGCAAACTTAAAACTAAACATAGTCTTTCATATACGCAGGAAGTCTGCGCACCCTCTGACTTCTTTCTCTAACACAACCCGAGACACTAGGCGGGCCAGAGAAGGAAGATGAGAAATTAGAAAACTTGGAACGTGAGTCAAGTCTGTCACCACCAGACTGGTCTGGTGAGGAGACAGGATTCACAACAACAACACGACTCTTGTTCCAAATCCTCCCATCACTAGTCTTGACGGCATTTTTGAAAATCTTGACTACCGGTCTGACATTAGTGTATTTAGACCACGGTTGACACCCAACCGGAGCTTTTATTTTAACCAGGTCACCAACTTTAACCGCCTGGATTTGTGCACATTTCTTTTCATCAAAATAAGATTTTCTCAAGGACTGTTTATCCAGTTCTCTAACTCTCCAATCCCCTATCTAATTGTTAACAAATCCCTTGTTCAACTTCATTCAACCAGGACATAACAACGTATTGGGGATTCTCCCTTTAAACAGTTCAAAGGGAGATCTTCCAGTGGTCGAATGGGGAGAAACACGATAAGTCGAGATTCTATCTTGAAGTGATTCTTTCCAATTCAGACCACTGGCTCTCGCCAGTTGAATGCTTTCTTTAAGAGTTTTGTTGACCCTTTCAATCGCACCATTAGCTTCCAGATGATAGATCGCACACTTTTTGTGAGTTATACAACAGCTGTCAAGGAAGTGTTTAAACTCATTGGAAGAACATTGTGGCCCATTGTCAGAAAGTATGCTATTGGTGAAGCTCTCTTTTTGGAATATATCTTGTAAAAACTTAATTACACATGCCGTGGAAACATCTCTCGCAGCACACACCTCTATCCACCTAGAGTAGAGATCTAAAACCACAATCAAATAGGGAGTATCGCACACACCATGTAACTGGCCAATAATATCAATTGAAATCTCATCCCAAGGGTGAACCGGTAACTTTCTGCAAACCATGGGAGTTTGTTTCGTCTTCAAAATTTTGTCGCTAGCACAGCATTCAGCACATTCATGAACCAACCTCTCAATCTCAACATCCATGCCAGGCCACCAAAACTGCAAACTCAACAACTCCTTGGTTCTAACAATGCCAGGATGACCCACATGGGCAAAAGTGAGTAACCTCTTTCTAATCCCTAGTGGTGGAACCAACTTTGGCCCCCTAGCAAACATGCCATCCACTACTGAGAGTTCATCAGAAACCAAACTCCATGCACGCATAGATGGGGAACTGACCTGTTGGACCTACGCTTGTGCGCATTGTGGATAGCTGAATATAGTATGGTGCGGTCGGGGGGTGGGAGTTGGGAGGTTGGGGGGAGAGTTTGGGGGTTTTTGTTTTCATCTGAAATGCATTCCAAATATCCTATTATGATCAAAATGTCAATGACATGATTGTGCATTGTTTGGGCCGATACCTCTGGGTTACAGGGGCCGGCATTATAGGTGTCTGTTGACGAATAAAAACAGTTTTCAAAAAAAGAAACCAAACTCCATGGCTTCTCCAAACGTTTATTCTCACTCAACATCTCAATTACTTTTTTGATCTCATCATCTTTGTTGATCTCGACTTTCCAATCATCCTGAGTAACAACACCGTCAGTGTCTCAAGTTCAAGTTCGAGTTTATTGCATAATTAATAAAAATTATTACAATCCACGTTTAATATAAAAGCAGTGCATGTTATAAAACTTACATTCATAAATGTTTAATTTCAGCTCTCTAAAATTATTTTATTTTTTTTAGTTAAGACCGTATCACGTGGTCCCCCAGTGATTATTCTATTAGTTTCTGGGTCTTAGTCTAGCATGTTGGATTGAAGTTACGTAATTGAACAACCGGCCTTGGTCAATATTTTCCACTTTGATTCTAGTATAGGACTACTCATTTGTCCGGGAGTAGTTTTTTTAACTTCTGTCATGAATTTAAGTCCCCGGCAAGCAAGAATGGAGGAAGAACCACTCAACCAAGATATTATCGCTTGCCGGCATGTTTTTATGTTCAGGTTGATCAAAATAGCACGTAAGTATTTCCTTCTCAGTGTCATTAGCCCTGGGCACAACAAAACAGATGACTTAGGGTTTCGTTGTGGTATCCGCATAGTCTACATTGAAGACTTTCTTTCTGATATTTCCAAGACGGTCTTAAGTCTTTTGAATAATGCCAACCCAATCTGTAGTCAATAAAGATTTTTTTAAGTGTCAGTGATCTCACATACATTGACAACCTCAGAATCAGAAGCGACCTCTTCGTCCATATTTCCACTGAGATCAACCAACCTGGAAAGACAGTCAGCTGATTTATTGATGACCCCTGGAATATAGTCCACCACAAACTCGAATTCTTGACGAGGGGGATAATCCATTTTCTAATTCTAGAAGAAATAGAGTCAAGGCCTTTCTTTGAAAACACCTCCTTCAAAGGCTTATGGTCAGACAAAACGTTAACCTTTGTTCCCCAAATTACATTTTTTAATTTCCTTAAAGCCCAAAATATGGCTAAAGACTCCTTCTCTATAACAGAGTAGTTCCTTTCTGACCCCCTGAGACATCTTGAGGCACAGGCAATGAGACAATCCATAAAATATTTCTTTTGAACCAACACAGCACCTAACCCTTTTTCACTGGCATCAGTCATAATAAAGGTAGGATCCCCTGGCACGAACGCATGAAGAGCAGGAGCTTTACATAGTTCCTCCTTGATTGAAATTAACTCTTTCTCACACTCACCTGACCACTGAAAAACAACATTATTTACAGTGAGTTTCCTCAAATTGTGGGTTTTACCAGCGTAGTCCGGAATGAATTTACTATAAAATTCTACCATGCCAAGAAAGGACAGAAGTTTCTCCTTGTTAATCGTTTCAGAAATTTTCGGGATAGAATCTACGAACTCCTTCTCAGGAAAAACACCATGACCAGTTATGCGATGGTCAAGAGAATTTACTTCCTCTAAGCCAAATTTGCACTTATCTTTTCTAAGAGTAAGGCCAGCTTTTCCTAGACGTTCCAGTACAGCAAACACACGAACATTGTGCTCTTGAATAGAGTTACCAAAAATTAAAAGATCGTCTTGATAACATTTTACACCGGTAAGACCTTTGAGAATGTGGGACATGATACGTTGGAATACCGTAGCCGCCGAGATGAGACCAAACGGCATTCTACAAAATGTAAATGTACCCATGGGAGTAACGAAGGCAGTTAGATCTTGAGACGAGTCATCTAACTCAGCCTGGTGAAAGGCTGAAGCCAAGTCTAGGGTAGAGAAGTACTTTGCGCCACCCAAGGTACTAACCATTTCGTCTATGTTGGGTAATGGAAACTTATCAACAATTACTTCTTTATTGAAGGCGCGTAAGTCAATGCATAAACGAAGCTCCCCACTGGCCTTCTTAGCTATGACTATGGGAGCCAACCATTCCGTTGCTTCCACCGGTACAATAATGCCTGTATTTACCAATTTGTCAATTTTCCTCTGCACACCAGCTTTTTCGTTTAGTGGGATCCTTCTTACTTTGGCAACCACAGGCACCGCCGCATCTCTTACTTTGATGTGATGTTTATACCCCTTGAGACACCCTAGAGTGTCCCTAAATATGTCAGGAAACTGTTCCACAAATGCAAGAGAGGAATCTTCAACTGCTTCTACCTGAACCTGTGGGGAGGTGTTGGGGTTCAAACGCACGCCAAGTAAACGTTGGTGAGGCCAACCCATGAGGGAATCACCATGCTTAGCTACGTATACTTTCCCTGCAATAATTCTTCCACAGAGTTCAATAGTGGCTACAAAATATCCAGACATTCTTATAGGTAAAATTTAACCTACGGGAGAAAGATCATTTCTAAGAAGTTTAACATTGTTCGCAAAGTGCTTTAGAAAAACATCCTCACCAATCATAGTTAAATGTGAGCATGAGTCAAACTTGAAATCAAGCGACACACCATCAATGTTCACCATATGAGAAGAATGATCACCCTTCCTTACATCAACCTGGAAGGTGACCACTTTTACCTCAGGTTGATTTTTGGTAACAGCACGGTTATCTCTACTAATTTTGCTTTTGCAAAATTTTGCAAAGTGACCTTTCCGTCCACATGTGTTGCAAACAACCCGTAGGCCAGGACAAAAGGACGAATTTGCAAGATGCCCAAATCGACCACATCTAAAACAAATAGGCTTGCCACCGACAGAGGAGCTAGCAACATTGTTAGGAACAGGGGTACTTTTATCTTTTTCTTTCATCTCTTTCTTTTGTACTTGACAAACCACCTCTTCTACTTTCGTTTCAGACGTGGCCAGTTTGCTCTTCTCACCACTGAGTTCATCAACGCACTTCATCATGTGCTCAACTTGTTTAGCAATAGCAATGACTTCTTCCAGTGGAGGCTCATCCTTCAACCAGAGCTCTTTTCTGATGTTGTCATGTGCACATTTTAGAACAAATTGATCCCTGATTCTCTCCTCTACAGCCGGACCAAATTTGCAAGAAGACGCAAGTTTCCTAAGCGCTGAAACAAAGTCTTCAACAGATTAATCTTTCTTCTGTTCTCTTAAGCCGAAGTGGTACCTTTCCATTATCGTGCTCAATCTTGGTAAATAGTGGCGATCTAATTGTAAGATACATATTTTGTATTCATTCAGGTTTTTTTGTTCAGCAGCACTTAGATCCGGTAAACGTTCTAACACTTCCTGTCCCTCACACCCAAGGCAATGTAGTAGTAAAGAATGTTTACGTTCCGCACTTAAATTCATACCACATACCCTTGCATGATTTACAAATATTTTCTTCCACTTCTGCCATTTCACACTAGGTTCTCCTGGGCTCGTTAGAAAGAAAGGGGGTTGCGTTACAATCTGCATGTTGAAGCTAATTGTAAAGTAGAGCAAAAAAAAATGTTATCTATACATGCAATGAATAAAGTAAACCAGAACCTGATCACTTGCACATCAGAGAGTTGAGGACTCTTTAACTTGTTTACGCTTGAATCACCCTAGAAACATAAAGATGTACTAAGTAGCAAAAAACAAAAGATTGAAAAGAAAACAAGTTGATGAAATAAAATTAACTCTAATTGAGTCCAGATGTAGCTGGCTCTTTCATCTTCTTCCCTCTTTAAAAAAAAACCAAAAACAGGAGTTCCAGTCACCGAAAACGAGAAATGAAACAGTGCATTTACCCACTCTAATATTATGCAGCAATCTAATATCGATAACTTCCTCACTATATACTTGGGATGATGTCTACACCAGACAAGTGATGTAATTCATGACATGTCCCACGTCTCTAATCTGAACAAAGTCCCATAGAAAGATATATCCACCTGTACTCTCCAAGGAATTTTGCCACCCTAATACCTTTAGTTGTGGTGATTGGACGCCCTAAATTGTATCTTTCCTTTCTGGCCACTACGGATCGATCTCCTTCTGTTGATAAGACGCTTCAGACGCAGTGCGCTCCAAAACCTAATCAGTGCATGTTATTCCAAAGACACACGAAGGCTTCACATTGTGACGTACCCTTCACCGATAGGCCAGATTCAAGCCTCGGTTTGAGAACGTAGCGTCTTCACCGATTGTGGAGATTCAAGCTTCGTTTTGGAAGCGTCAAGCCTCGTTTTGGAAGCGTAGCACGCATGCGCAGATGTCGCCCTCACGTCACTCCAAATACTCCTCACTCTTATTCCTGCACAAGATTATTTTTTATACGCGCCTTCAGCAGAAAATTTATGACTCACACGATACCCTCAGCGGTCGTGAACCTTGAAGCCTTTTCTTGACTGGGGGTCTGTCTTCGATGTAGCGGCCGCCGTCAGATGAAAGCACGTGGAGGAAATTCAAATAGGATTGGTGTTGAGGTGCCGGTTCGCCAGATCGTCGCCAAATTAATGTGGTGTTCTCCAGGAAAGTAAGGATCAGGAACACCCATGGAAGTAAGACAGGTAGGTTTATTCACCTCATCCACCAACAGTACATCTTCAACTGTCTCTTACACGAATGTTTCCTCTCAATGTTCTCTCCTTCTAGAATAGAACCAATACACTATTCTAACTTCTAATACTGTACTACAGATAAGCTTGGGGAAGGAGGATGTACACCATCATAGTGGCATCCCGGTCCCTGTCCCAGGCCCATCTGGCTTTACATCAACACCTAGGAGAGCCCACCTTTAGGGCCTTATTCATCACTGTTATCAGATGGCACCCTGCGCCAAGTTACAAGAAGCCTTCAAGGACATGCGTCGGGGAAGGGGCATCGCAGAATCCAGTCCACATCTTCCTTGCCATTCCAGCTAGTCTGGCAAACTGTAAAAACTGCCTAGGACCAACCCCAAAAGCCCCCCGTGTCTCCTGGAATGTGATAAATTTAGCCCAGAGTACAAGTTGCCAAGGGTCTCCCTCTCTCTCGTCAGCAATCGTCATATCGCTACTAATCAGTCAAAAGGGACGCAGGTCCCATATCCTCAAATCAATGGCTGCCATCTTTGACAGTGTTGGAGTGTGGTAATGATTGGTAATGTGATCTTGTGCTCTAGAGGTCTTCCCAAGAAGCCTGGTGAGCAGAAGACCTCACAAGAGCCTGCCTCTCCACATCTGGTGTAAATTTTAGAGGAGTGCCCTTACCGATGATGGTTTGCATGGCTTTCAAGCCATGGTGCCTAATGCATGTCCATCTTCTCCTCCAACATGGAGGCTCATAGATGAGCTTGCTGCATTATGCAGAGGACCTGGATTGTAAGATGGTGAGGCCTGTGGAGAGAAATCCACATCAGAGGTGATTTAGGCTAATCGTCATGGTATGCTATGAGTGTGTACTTATGCGTGTGTCTATATATGAGATACTATACAAACTGGTGTGTAGGTGTGGCTCCTTAGTTGATAGCACTGACGTGCCTATGGGCCTCTGCTGTCTTCTGTATTACCCAGAACGTCTGACAGATGTTGTGCTTGTTCAACATAGAACAGAAACCACTGTTACGACCCATTCCATGTGTGTATTTCTGGGCAGAGTTTCACTTTCATGTGATCATCACCCATACTTGTGTCTAATTGCTACTACCAGATGTGTGCTTGGTTTAGTGAACACCTAATGAAGGGTGTTTCCTTAAGGTCTGTCTGCAGTTATGCAAGATAAAGCTTGCTTCATGCTATTTATGAAAAGGGGCAAACCCGTGCCTATGCTCATCCCTAGGCAAGGTGTATTCCTCATATGCCGAGGTAGAGTGGTGTAGAGTGTGCCATGCCATATGCTAATTCATGTGATCTGCGGGTACAACGCCTTTAATGCATGCACTAGAGGAGAACAACTGTTACATATGTAATCACCCCTTAGTGGTCCAGTTAATTACTGACTTGCATCCACTACACTGCCACGCTATACTGAAGTGGCAACACAGGTTGTACCTCTATAAAATGACATTTCCATCGCAGAGAGGCCTTGTAAAACTGACTCACAATACACTCTCTAGTAAGGGATCCTACCACTACTTATAATGGTTATCATGACAGAACTCTGCTCAATAATTATCTCCAAAGTATACACATTCACCCGATGTACACATATATGGCTATTTTTCAATTTAAAAAGTGGAAAACACCCAAAGGTTGTGATAAGCATGGGATGTCTCCTGGCGTTTTTCGTCCAGCAGGGTTGTCTGTCGGCAGCGGTTGGGTGCAGGGCCCGACTGCAGGCCAGAAGCTGCGGCTAGCACCCCCGCCCCCCTCCGCACATGGCCTATGGCAGTGAGTAGCGACGGTTGGGCGCATGCATTGAATTGGACACAGGGCCTGGCCTTGGCCAAATGCCACGCACTGGGCCAACCCCCCTCTGCTCATGGCAGGGGTTGGAAATTGAGTATGTAATGAAGCAATCCATGAAATTCCCTGAAAAATCTATAGTTAAAAACTGCCTTATGGTTCTGGCTCTAATGTGCAAAACCAACGAAATTGGTGCTGCAGGGGATGAGTGAGCAATTTCAAAATTTGCATGAATATTGCTTACTATTTGCCATTAATCACACCGTACTCTTATAATTTACAATATTCCTGGTACTTTTGTTTCCTAGTAGAAATTGTAAATGTTTCCCCAATAAATTTGTCATTGTTTCCTAGGGTTCTAGTATATAAAATGTCATATGTTCTGTTTAAACTCTTCCTGAACAAATAAAGAATCGCATCGGGGAGATGATGTGCAGGGGAACCCGGTTCGAGTCTCAGCAAAGACGCTCAACATCCTGTGATACTAGACAAATCACTTAATCGCCCGTGCCTAACAAGAATGAATGTGTCCCTCTGTAACGAAACTGGTGCTCATGTAAAACGCTCTGATATCCAATGTCTCTGAACTAGTTTGCGCTATATAAAACTCTAAAAAAAAAAAACTTTAAAAAACTGATTGCTGGGAAATATATTTGTGTTTAACATACACATTACGGGCCCCTAGGACCCCGAAACAATTTGAAAGATTCTATTCTGGAAGGATATAACATAACATAACATAATGTGCATCAGATGTTTATTGTTATCCAACTCAATGGTACTCTAATATGAAGTACTGGATAACTGATGCAATGGGACCAACCAGAAAGTGTTTTAGGCCTTGCAGGGGTATATAAATAAATATTGAGGCAATAAAATAAAATGTTATGACCATTACTCCAGATTGGTAAACCCAGGGAATGATTTTGATTACAGTGAGATCTGCTTTTGGGGCAATTTATTATAAATGATAAAATTGTATGATCCATTAACACCATAAATTGATCCTAAAAGCTAGTTACCATAAGCAAATATGATAGTTACATTAAATGCCAGGCCAGTTGTCCACCTAAATTAATATTATAGTAGTATATACTGCTCTATTCCTCGTTGCCCCCGTGCTCAGATTATTGGGAGTGATATGTCCTGTCTCTAAATGTATCTTATTATCAAGGCTCTTGATGTGTAAGCAGTGTAAGCAGTGGTGGCCGGCACGGATCGGGGGTAAGGGGAGGGGGTGGGGGTAAGAGGGTGTAAAAAAGGAAAAAAAACATACCTCCTCACCGCGTCTCTCCTCTGTCATCTTTCCCTCGGTCGGAATGGAACAGGAACCACAGAGGCTCCCCTGAGCCAATCACAACGCTGCAGTGCAGTGTTGTGGTTAGTCTGAACATCATGGTTTGGCGCTCAGCCAGGGAAAGGGATCCTGGGAATGTTCTCCACCCAGGCTGTAATGCAGCCTGGGTGGAGAACATGCAAAGTGCGAATGACTGGCCGGCCCAGACGGCCAGCCAAACAGTCATGGGCACTTACAGTGAGCCACTACTCCTCCCCCTGCTCATCAGAACACCCCCGCCCCGCCTGCAAAGCTGCTGCAGCAGGAACACAATTAAATGACAATAATCTCACATTATTATCATTTTATTATTCCTTTATTTCAATGCAGCAAAGCAGTGGGGCAATGCTCCTCTGCCTTAGTGGAGGCGCCGCCACTGTGTGTAAGTCTTACTTATATAAAATCTAGAAATAAGAAATGTCTTATAGTAAGAAAGCTGAACTCATGTTCTGTGTTTTTTAAATATCTTAACAATAGAGAATGCATTGTGAAATATTACAAGCATGCACTTTGCCAGCCTCTACCCTACACCATCGACTGTAAAAAAAAAAGTTCTCGCTGCATGCTCCCTGCCCACAATTCTAGAGAACAAAATGCCTGATTTGTTAGGAAAGAATGCTTAGAATTTTTGCATTGTATGGGGAAGTTATTATGTTAAAAAGTCTGTCATCCACAGTTCCTTGGGGCAACTTGCTGGTGTGACGAGCAGTGTGCGACCTACCTTTGCACAATTTATTACGGCTCCCTTGAGCCAACGGGCTGACGAGCCTTGGATCTGCACCTGCGCGCCATGAGAGGTACTTGACCTGTTTTAATTACATTTTGGCAGTCCACGCGGCACCCCTTTACATTGACCTGCTCCCTGCTGACGAGAGGCAACTACCTCGAAACACGTGTCCAGGGAAGGCTAACGCAACACATACTGTTCTTTATACATCGTGGCATAGGCGTACTCGCCGTCGCCACTACATTAACCACAGTTCCTTGGGGCAACTTGCTGGTGTGACGAGCAGTGTGCGACCTACCTTTGCACATCATAATATTAATTTATATGAAAATTATCAAATACTTAAAACAGTTGCTATTAATGCTGTACGTTATACAGTTTATCCACTGCTGTTCCATTCTTAAAACTGCCAACTGCATTTGATACTGCCAAAAACATAGTATTGGCAATATATGGACTGCATGGATAGAGACTTTGAAGACTTCATAGATGCAACAGATGAGAAAGATGATAAAAATATAACAAAGTATCTGAGAAACATGGCTGGTGAAGGAGTGAAAGAAGCCATGAAAAAAATACCACAAGAAAGACAAATGACGTACAATCAAATCAAAGCAGCCTTGAATGTTAAATGTAATCCAGTGCCAAATGTGGATTATTAAAGATACATATTCAGTCAAAAACGCCAGAGATGAGGTAAAACAATCGATGAGTTTGTTGAGAGGCTGGATGTTCTGGTGAGATGCTGTAAATTCCATTAATCTAATGATGAGGAAGCTACCCGCCTCAGAGTAATCAATGGAGCCTTGAAAGATTCCTTTGAACGACGAATGCTGAAAGAAACTCTGAGCTTTGAACAAGTCCTCAAGGCTGCCCACACTTAAGAGCATGCTGATCATCAAGCAACTGACCTGGAGGCCAGAGGTGGCTAAAGTGAGTCAGTCATGAGCATGAAAAGTAAGCCAAGATACAAGGCCGAGGGGCACAAGGTGATGTCTCCACAGAAAAAGTAACGTGTTACAGATGTGGACTGTTATTACCACATGAAGGTAAATGACCCGCCATTGGACAGATATGCATCGGCTGAGGTAAAGTGAACCATTTCGGGACAACTTGCAAGGTAAAGAGAAAAGTAAGTGCGTCACAGCGTGAAGACAAAATGGCGGACCGAACGCAACCTCAGCAATGTTCAACATGCTCCCACAAGACCAAGCGGTCATACTACCTGAGGCAAAACGACATCAAACAAAGTCGATCCTAATCTAAATCACCGACAAAGAGTTCCTCAGTTTCAGTTTCCAGTTAAAGTGTCAATGTCAACTGTACAATGTTGGTGTAAGATGAAGAAAAATTGACATGAAAAAGGACCACAAACATTCAAACAATGTCTGAAGATCACTCTAAAGATAAACGGGTGTACGATGCAATTCATAATTGATAGCGGTGCGTCGATAAATATCATGCCTGAGGAGAAGTATCAAGAATTATCTCTGTTACCACAACTTACGAAGTCAAAGACTAAAGTACACACATGGGCTGCCTCAACGCCCTTAAAGAGTCAAGGTTTGTTTGTAGCCATGATGAAAAATGAGAAAACTGTGCTACAAGCGCCTATTTGTGTACTTCAAGGAACAGCTTCAAGTGCCTGCCTGCTGAGTTTCAACACTGACATATGAGACTGATATCAGTGAACTACAATATGAATGGTCATCATGCAATTGTAAGTCAATTTCCTTCATTATTTCATGGGTTAGAAAAACTCAAATCAATGAACGTAAAATTACACATAAATGAGGATGTTCGTCCTGTTGTTCAAAGGCCCAGATGAGTTGTGTTTCACTTACAAGAAGCTGTTGAAAAGGAACTCAATTTATTGCTTAAACATGACATAATTGAACTCTCCATTGGTCCAACTTCATGGGTGTCACCCATTGTAACAGTGAATAAAAGAAAGAGTGAAGGAGATGTTCGCATATGCATTGACATGTGTCAGGCCAACACAGCAATTGAGTGAGAAAGACATCCTGGTCCGCACACTGCTGATCTGATAACTCAATTGAATGGTGTGAAGTTCTTCTCTCGGCTCAACCTAAATAAAGGATATCATCAATTGGAACGAGAAGAAAAATCCAGGTACGGTACAACCTTTTCTACGCATATTGGTTTGTTTTGCTACAAGCAATTGAGTTGTGGTATATCCTCTGCTGCAGAAATTTTACAAGACATAATTCGACGTATGATACAGCCTGTGGTAAAATCATTTAACTATAGTGGGGGGCGTGGCCAGGCAGCGAGGCAAGATGGCCATGTGAAGTGCAGCTCCGGGACCGGCCCCGTCCTAACGTCTATCCTGTGCAAGATCGGGCCTGCTCGACAGCAGCTTTGTGCGTAGGACACATAGCGGACACAAACCCGCTAACTCCGGTCCGTCTCCGACATCGGAGACCGAAGATCCGGCCACTGCGGAGGTGGGGCCTAACATCGGTGATCGTGCTGGAACCCACAGTGCTACGTGGGGCCAAGGCAGAGCTCCGAAAGACTTGCCCTGTGCTCGCGGTGGCGCCACGTCTGGATGGCGCCGCCGCTAGGAAGAGAAGACCGCTCCCGCTTCAACGGACCGGGGCCCCTCGAACCCGCAGCTGACAGAGGCGGCCCAGGACTGATCCGTGCGGTGTGGGCAGGCCGTTTTTTACCGCCTGACTCAGACCCGGGGGCGGCCCTTGGTGCTGCTAGCATCTGTTGTGCCTTGCTCCTCCCCCCACCAGAGCTGCAGACTGTATCAGTGGTTGCAGGTGAGATACGCAGCTTCCCGGGGACCCTCAACTGCACCAACACGATCTCCCGCGGTGCTGGGACTACCCTCGAAGGTGTGAAAACGGGGCTGCTGAGCCCTTGAATTGTCACCGTGTGATCGGTGGGCCCACTGCACCAAGGTGCGGGAGGTCCGCGCCCTCTGGGAGCCACAGAGAGGGCGCATAGCCTTTGATTGTTTGGTGAGACCCCTTGAGCTGCCACCACCTTCACGGCCGACGCGGGGGCAGCTCTCCTTCAGGAGAATAGCCCCACAGAAGACCAATTGACTGCGCACAGGGGCACTCTGGCACCTTCAACATCCGCTGGCTCGTTATTGGAGGCGGTGCGGCCGCTTTGCTGGGGTGTCTGTGGCCAGACTGGTAGAGCATGGAGGGGGTCACGATGGATCATGTCAAGGCCGCAGGGGCCCGTGGAGCAAGGGCTATGCAATCCAACAAATTGGACCGCTACACTGTCCCAAAAGGCACGCAACCATCCCGGATGCCTGGAGACTCGGGGATTTGGGTGAGGAAGGGCAAGAAATCTCGCTAAAAGACGTAATGGATGCCATCAACGGTGTTAAGGCCTCCTTGGATACAGTGGCAATCGATGTCAACCTCATCAGGGCCGATATGGGCAAACTGAACGAGAAGGTCAAGCAAGTTGAACTTACCACTGCCAGTCTCGTTGGCGATGTTGCGCAGCTTCAGGGGGAGATTTGCGACCTTCAGGACTTCCGCAAACTCACTGACCTCAAGCTGGACGACTACGAAGGCCGCCTGCGTCGCAATAACCTGCGCATCTTAGGGCTTCCGGAGAAATCAGAGGGACAAACCCCAGACCTCTTTGTCGAGGACCTCATTCTGAACATCTGCAACCCAAGAGCCTCAGTAAGTTCTTTGTTATCGAATGCGCCCATAGGGTCCCGAGCGGCCGTCCCAAACCGGGCGCTCCCCCATGGCCCATGTTGGCGCGGGTCCTAAACTTCCGCGACAGAGACATTATCCTTCAAAACTCCAGGGCGGGCGCGCCCCTGCGGTACGAAAACCCGGACATTTCCTTCATTCTGGATTTCACGCAGAGGGTGCAACGGCAGAGACTGTTGTTTCTATCGGTCAAGCGTGACCTCAGAAAGCGGGGATTGAAATACTCTATGCTGTTTCCGGCACGTCTTTGGATCGAGGCGGAGGGGAGAGTGTGGTTCTTTGAGCACCCCAAAGCCGCGGCAGACTGGATTGAGAGCCGTGGAGCGAGAAGCCCGGCCAACCGTAGCAGTGGTGAAACTGAGAACATTCAACCGGCCTGAGGTGGTGACCCGTGCAGTGGCTGAGTCTAGACTAAGTAGACGGGGCTGTGGAGTGGTGGGCCTGGGTGGGGGGGTCTCTAGTTTCGTAGCATTGGGGTTCGTGGACTCAATTGGACCTGAGGTGTCTGCATTTTGGTGGGTTTACATTTATCCTTTTTTGGGGCCGGGGAAGGCTGCGCTTTAACTTCCCCCCCCCCCTTTTCTTTTCCTTTCTTTCTTCAATCCTTTTCTAGGGCGACAGGCACTCTGCAAGTTTTCCATTGGCAGTCATAAGCCCAGAGTGCAGGGCAACGGGATGGGGGGCAGTTGGGCAAGAGTATTTTGTTATGTTTTTGAAGAGTTTACCACATCAGCGACTACTACTGCAACATGGATTGGGGGAGTAGAAACACTTACTGTAATCTCAAATTGTATAATTCGCAATGGCATCAGGTTGGGACAGTGGGGTTTAATTGTTAAGTTGGAATGTCAATGGACTGGGGGACAAAATCAAACGTAGCGTGGTCCTCCAATATATAAAGCGCCATACCCCTGACATTATCCTACTTCAGGAAACTCACCTAGTTGGTAATGCATGTAGGGCATTGCACAGAGGGGGTTACGTACTGTTGGCCCATGCAGGTTTCACCACGGGTTCCCGAGGAGTTGGCATACTGATGAAGAAATCCTTTCCCCTGGTAGTGCAGGAAACCTGGACGGACGACAGAGGGAGATGCGTTGGGGTCTCGGGCACCTGGGAGGGACGCCCTATCACCTTCCTTTCGATTTACGTGCCCCCGGGCCTCCAAGTTGTTACGTTTGGGGACCTGGGTACACTGATGTTAAATATCCCTGAGGGCCTGTTGGTGTTGAGTGGGGATTTGAATTCTGTGGTCTCCGGCGATTTAGATTGTCATCCTCCGCGCGATCTCGCTCACTCATCTTGTTGGCTACCTGATTTCCTCAAATCCATGGGGCTGGTGGACGGCTGGAGGGCTTTTCACCCTGACACTCTCCAATACACT
Organism: Triturus cristatus; assembly: GCF_964204655.1. Taxonomy (NCBI): domain Eukaryota; kingdom Metazoa; phylum Chordata; class Amphibia; order Caudata; family Salamandridae; genus Triturus; species Triturus cristatus. The sequence goes on along the minus strand of NC_140584.1, from coordinate 88,316,446 downwards.
TTTCATTCTGGGGCACATGGGAGCCTATCTAGGATTGATTATTTCTTGGTCCCCGCATCTCAAATTACTCATGTCCGGGAAGTAAAACATCTTGCTAGAGGCATCTCTGATCACTCACCGGTCTGGCTTCATGTGGCTCTTAATTACAAACAGGTGGGGTAAGTGGCCACCATTAACGCGTCGCACCTTCGGGATCCTCACATCCGTTGCGAGCTCCTCGTTGCCATGGATAACTACTTCGATGAGAACGAGGGTTCGGTGGAATCCCCGCAGACGCTTTGGGAGGCCTTTAAGACGGTAATCAGGGGCCAGGCCCTCTCCTTGATCTCGGGGAAGAAGAAAGCGCACCGGAGGGAGCTGGAGGCCCTGGAGGAGGAAGTAAGGCGGTTAGAAACAGAATTAGACTTGTATGTCACACCAGACAAGCTCCACCTTCTCAAACTCGAACAGCAGGACTATGGGGCGCTGGCGACTGACCAGTCTAAGGCCTTGGGGAGAGCGGCGCAGGGGCGGTTGTATGAGGTAGGTGACAAAGCTGGGAAACTACTGGCCTGGCTGGATAAAAGAGACTGGGCAAGTAGATTGGTACCTGAGCTCCACGGGCGTGAGGGTGAGTCCATTACAGATCCGCAAGGTGTTATGGACCAGTTCGCGGCCCACTTTAGGGCAGTCTACACCTCGGCTGCCCCCTATTCCAAGGAGGACTCCTGCCAGATGCTCACTGATATAGTTTTGCCCAGACTATCGGTGGTTGATCATGACTTCATGGAGAGTAACATATCCAATGATGAAATAGCAGCAGCGATAAGGTCCCTCACACCGGGTAAAGCCTCTGGCCCTAATGGGTTGCCGATCGAACTTTACAAACTCAAGCCAGATAGGTTGGCCCCATACTTAAAGGCTATGTAGGAGGAATCGAGACACTCGGGACTCCTACCCTAGACCAAAGAATGGCCACTATCGTTACCATCCACAAGGAGGGGAAGCCTAAAACCAATTGCAGGTCTTATAGGCCGATATCTCTGTTGAACGCAGAGCCCAAGATTCTGGCTAAGCTCCTTGCCAACCGGCTTTTGACAGTGGTTGAGACCCTGGTTCACCCGGATCAGTCCGGTTTTATACCCCACCGCAACACCGCACTTAACTTGCGTAGGGTGCATAGTGTTCTAGGCAGGGCGGCCTCCATCTTGGAGCCGGCGGCCATAGTTTCTTTAGACGCTGCCATGGCGTTTGATACCATCGAATGCCCATATTTGTGGCCAGTATTGGAGAAAATGTGGTTCGGCCCGAAATACATACAATGGGTGCAGCTACTGTATTCTCAACCCCAGGCCCAGGTTGTGGTCAACAATAAAAAATCAGCCGTGTTTGAGTTGGGTAAGGGGACCCGTCAGGGATGCCCCCTATCCCTTCTCCTATTTGCCCTGGCACTGGAACCGTTGGCAGCTTGGATATGCAGGGACCCGATGATTCGGGCATGTGCTGGTCTCCGGAATGAGAGGACCTTATTTCCCTTTACGCTGATGACATTCTTCATTATTTGACCTCTCCAAGACGTTCCTTGATTGTGGTTTTAGAAATCCTTGCGAACTTTGGTAGATACTCCAGCTACTCCATAAACTGGAGCAAGTCCCTCCTGTTCATGGTGGCGGGTGAACCGCCGATCCCACCATGTGGGTGTCCTATACAGACATGTACAGAAGGTTTCAAATATCTGGGTATTTTCCTCTCATTAGATCCCTCTCTCCATTACTCTCACAACCTCCGCCCCCCTTGCTTAGGCTGCGTAAAGATATTGATAGATGGAAGTCGCTCCCCTTTCCCTGCTAGGGAAGGCTGCCATCTTCAAAATGATGTCTTTACCCCGGTTCTTGTATACCCTCCAGAACTCCTTGGACCCGATACCCGCGCTCTATTTCAGAGAAGTAGAGAGCCTCCAAAGGGATCTATTGTGGAATGACAAACCACGTATCGCTCTAGGTAAGCTTTCCTCAAACTGGTATGACGAGGGCATTAGCCTTCCCAATATCAAATTGTACTACTGGGCGGGTCACCTGTCCTCCATTAACCACTGCACTTACGCCCGGCCTGGAGACCCAGGTTATAGCATGGATAGATGGCTTCTCTCTGGAGGGAACTTTAACAGAGCCCTCTACTACAGGCCCCGGCGCTATCCATTTACGGGCCCCACTAAACACGCAGTACACGTCTGGCATGCGGCCACTAAATGCCTTGGTTGGGGGCGTAAGCTAACGCTTGCAACACCGCTATGGGATTCCGAACAACTGGGCACTTTGCGGAGGAGTAAGGGGTTCGACAAGTGGGATCTCATAGGTATTTCCGTATAAGCGATCTGTGGGAAAAATCAGACATTAAGTCATTCGCCACATTGCAGCACCAGTACAAGTTGGCTGACTCGGAACGCTTCTGCTACACGCAGGTCAGACACGCATTACGCACTCACCTACAGCCCGGGGTCACGATACCAGAATCAGCCCCACTAGAAGATAGAATATTAGACGGCCATATTCCTGACAGTACCATTTCACTGATATACAAAAAGCTGGTCAATAACATCTCGGATCCTCTCCAGGCCCTCCGAGAGAAGTGGACCAGAGATGGCATAGAGATGGACGACGAGGAGTGGCAGGAGGCTATCTCCTCTCCCAGAGTGGTGGCGATACCAGCTCATCTCCGTCTTGTCCAACTAAAATTCTTAAATAGGGTATATGTAACAGGGCCTCAATTAGTGCGGATGGGGAGGGCAGACGAGGGAGACTGTAGGCGAGGATGTGGCCAGCTGGGAACCTTCCTTCATATAGTCTGGGAATGCGAGCTGATCCAACCCTATTTGCGCAACATTCATGACATCATTAATACTGTCTTGTCCGTGCAACTTCGTATGGAAGCCCGTAGGTGCCTATTAAACATTTGGGAGCCAACAGATTTGAATGTCTGCATGATACAATGGGTCACGTTGGGACTAATGCTAGCCAAGAGAAACATTGCTCAGCGATGGGGAGCACCACTCCCTCCTATAGTGCGAGACTGGAAAAAAGACTTGGATTGAGCAATGTTTCGAGAAAAAACTGTGTATGTGGCCCGTGGATGTCCCAAAAAATGGACTTGTGTTTGGGGCTTGTGGAACTCCTATCGAGGGGGCATATGTCAACCTCCCCTGACCCCCAATATCGAAGATCTCCCTTCACCCTAGACCTTCCACATTTTATTCTGAATATTGTGATCCACCTACCGTTCCCATGAAGCCTAATGTACTACTTCCTCTGAAATGTCATTGTATTGCTGATGATTATTTCTTAATAATAAAAAATGTGTTACAAAAAAAATAATCATTTAACTATAGTGATGACATATTAGTTTTTCAGAGCTACACAAAAAAGCTCTCATACTAGTATGTTGTTTGCTGAATGATGCAGGTTTAACTCTAAATGCTGACAAATGTGAATTCCACAAGAAAAGCTGGAAAATTCTTAGGCCATGTCTTTTCTGATGGGGGTATGAAACTTGATCCAGATAAAGTACAAGCATTGTCTACGGAAAATCCCCACAAGACATTTCTATGTTAAGGGCATTTCTTGGAATGGCCAGTTACTGTTCTAGATACATACAAGACTTTGCTACGGTCAGTGTACTGTTACGAGAACTAATGAAAAAGAATGGGTCTTTTCATAGGTCAACTGCGCGTGAGAAGAGCTTCCAAAAGATGAGGCAAACTTTTGAGAGTGCAACGGAGATGGCCTACTATGATCTCAAACTTCATACAGAGGTTGTAGCTGATGCTAGAGCTGTCAGTTAGGTGCAATATTTGCACAGCACAATGGACAGCCAAAAGCCCGGAGACATAACGTGCCATATGCCAGTAAAAGCCTGTCACAAACCTAACATGCTTACTCGAAACCTGAAAAAGAAAGTTTGGAAGTGGTTTGGGCTTGCGAATATTTCTATGTGTTTCTGTATGGAAAGCTCTTCACAGTAGTGCCTGATCATCAAGCACAGTTGACGATATTCAGAAATCCCAAAGCCAAAATGCCTCCTAGACTTCAACATTGAGTTTGATGTTACAAGAATATAACTACATGATTCTTCATCATTCAGGGAAAGATCAGAAACCTGCTGACTATTTTTCAAGAGTGTCATTACAATGCCATGATAGCCCATCTGACACTGCAGAAGCTTACATCAACTTCATTGTGAAATCAAGCACACCAGCTGCCATGTCTTTAGAACAAATTGTCACTGCCACAAGCCAAGACAGTTTCATGTTAAAGTTAAAAGACATTATTGCATATCATTTGTGGAACCAGCACTCTATCTGAAGTTCAAATGTAAGAGATGAACTTTCAGTAACTCAAGAAGGCCTCATTCTGCGAGGTACACAAATTGTCATTTCAGAGAGTCTCCGACAATAAGTGATCAACTTCACCCATGAGGGACACTAATGAATTGTTACCACTAAGAGAGCTCTCCGTGATCAAGTCTGGTTTCCGTATCTTGACGAAAGAGTAAAACAATAGTTCAAGACTAGTCACATATGCAACTGTGTTTCATCTCAAGTCATTCAGCACCCTTTGAACATGTCACAATTGCCACAGCATGCTTGGCAGAGAATTGCTATTGATTTCTTTGGCCCTCCTGAGAATGGACATCACCTTATTGTTGATGAATACTCCTGTTTTCCATTGGGAGAAGAACTTTCACCTACTACACATGAAAAGGTAATTCAAAAATTAGATGGCATCTTTGCGACATGGGGTGTACCTTCAATCTTAAAATCTGACAACGGCGAGAAGAAGCCACCTTCCTACACACAGTGTGGATGTGCCTGGCCCTGGATAGGTTCTGGAAGGGAGTCTTCACATGCCTGGTTGAGGTGCTGGGCTGGAATCTTCATAGCACACCGCGGCTGGCATTATTACACATCTCAGAGGATGTAGGTGGGAACAGGTACAAGTGCCACTTGCTATTCCTTGGCCTTACCCTTGTCAAACAGGACATAGCCAGCACTTGGAAAGCAGAATCCCCACCCCTGCTGGGCGTTTGAAAGAGAGGGATGGATTTATGTATGGGGTTGGAGGAGCCAGTGTTCCAGGCCAGGGGTTGCCCCCCAAAACACACACGCATATTGAAGTGCTGGGCCGATCACTGAGGCATTGTCCTAGCCCCGTCGCCGTCGAGGTCTGCAGTTTTGGACTTAGAGGTAATGCTTTATGGCTAAAACGCAGAACATACCTACCGCCAATTGGTTGATGACTGTGTTTATCAGCCGGAGACGTGACAAAGAGACACAGGTATCTTCTTTGGTATTGTCCTTTCTATTTTTTTCTTCACAGAATATTTATTGTTCAGCTTACAAAACATCATACTGTTTAATCATGCCAATTCTGCATCTAAACTTGTACTTGTATACTATGGCTCATGGAGCATGATGTTGGCAAAAACCAATAAAGTATGTTCTTTTTTTATTTTAAGATGCTTCCAGTACAACAAAATGAGTTGTAATGTATGACACCAAGATATTTTTCTCCCGACTAAAGAACTAAACAACTACAGCCTAATGTGATGTGAATGTTTTAAACCCAAGAGGAGAGGAAACTTGCAATATGCTTTACGCAAGATTATTAGGCTTCCTTACCAATTGTGGCATTTTCTTATAAGAATGCAACTCTTAATGCAACTACGATTTCACCTTATTTGTGTATACAAGCCTTTCATCAAAGAGTCCACGCTTGGCTCTCTTCTCTGCCCTGATGGTCGGGAGAGTGTGATGTCTTGCTTATTCATATTTAGAGATATGCTGTTGTTCTTTATGTTGCTTATTCACTTCTACATAAATATGCATCTTCATTTAGGAGCTAAAGGGTTGCCAAATATGTTTTGGGTCCAGGGCCGGACTGGGAACCAAAACCGGCCCTGGCAAAGTGCTCGGCCGCCCCCCCCCCCCTCCCCCTCACGGGGGCGGTTGGGGGTGCCGCCAAGCTCTTTGCCAGGGACGGTTTTTGGCCGATTTTGTTACAGGGTCGATTTTGCAGCTATGCTGCAAAAACGGCCCTGTAACAAAAACGGCCCCCAGGGGCCCAAAACCGGCCCCCACCCGTGCGGCGCACCAGGGGTTTGTCCGGTGCTGGCTACGGCCAGTCCGGCCCTGTTTGGGTCTTTTACTCTTTGTGGCTTCTTACTTCTAAATGTGCCCCTCTTCAGAGGAGACTGTTCACGTTTTCTATCAAGTGATGGTGGCACACAGTGGCTACTGAGAGATGTAGCCTTTTCCTCTGTCAGTCAAGAAGGAAACTCAACAGGTCTTCACAACCTCCAGTAGTTGAAAGAAAGAGAATCCAATGAGTTTAATACTTGCTTCTGAAATACTCCTTATGAGGTTAACTAAATACTAACGATCTGGATTAAAATAATCCTTGCAATTGGATTCAGTGGGAAATGTGAAATAAAAGAAGCAAGAACAATCAGAAAACAAACACATATTATTTTCATTTCCAAATCCCTTTACTTCACTGCAAATTTCTGTGAATGCCCGATGTTGGATACAAATTTGGTAGTCAGGACTTAAAAATTGGAAAACAGATTTAGGCATGTCTATGTTCTCTATATTTTATCTTTAAGATGAACATTCAGCTTAGGTAATGTTTTTAAATAATGGTAATATTTATAATATATTTATGTAATAGAACCTATTTACACACTGAAACACGTGTCTGTCGGTTTCTCAACTTCATTCGTATAGCATACCAGTGATAATAATTCCTTTACCTAATTGTATTTCACGCCAAAATATGATTTATACAGAAGGAGTCAAGGCAGATGCACAATTCGTCTAAGCATATTCATTTATCTTATTGCTTGTGAACATCTGTATTTCATACTAGGTTGCCACAGAAAATCATAAAAAAGCATTGGCAAAGACAATAGGTCTGACACTAGCTGCCAAACTTTTGACTTTGTCAATACTTGTTTTTTCATGCTGTTTGAAAAACTGTATGTTTGGGAAAACTGCTGGTCCCATACAAATATTTAAAAAAATTGCTAAAAGTTAAAATATTTTTTGGTCTCAAGACTAACGTGGGCTGACCCATTGATGCATGCTGTATGCTTCAATGAGGGGAAGAAAATGTGAATTAAGAGGTGTTGCTGAAAAACCGTGTATGTATGCTATATATTTAACTTTAGTAAAATCAAAAGGTTTTGGCAATTGCCAGACCAAATATATGACTTCCAATGATATCTGCAGTCATGTTTTGGAGGAAGGTCAGAGTCATGACTGCATGACTGCTTGACCATGTGGTGTGCAGGCAGTAAATTAAACTGAAGAAGTTTCTCTTGGTCTATTTGCCATCCTGTCGGTACAAGGAAAGACAAACAACTCAGCCAATTTGGAGACTAAGCTGCTCAACCAAAAGCCTGATTCCTTGGATCGGCTAAGTTTGGTACACTCTTCGAATGACCACAAACTAATAGACCATTCAGAATCACCAAAGCCCTAAGAATTTAAAAATGTTAAAAAACTACAACTGTAGACTCAATCGGTATGAACAAAAATCAAGGATGCAGTGAATAGAATGTAGAAGTGGATGGTAAGAACTATATTCCAAATTATGCTTTAGCACACATTTTTATTGGCATTTCCGCAGTAGTAAAAGTTGTACATTCAATTGTAGATCTTTGTAACAAAACACAAATTGTTTACAATACACAATTTTGAATCTTGTTTATGCCAAAACGGTCAGAGTTATGAATATCAATCAGAATTCAATTCTATCAAAGGTGAACTTCTTACAGACATAAATCTGTAAATCAAATCAATAATGCCAAGGTTCCAATCAAGTTACTGGTGAATCAAGACTTTTGATTCTGTCAACTTAAATCACAGTCCCACACAATGTTTGATCATTGTAGGATTTACCTCACTTGAGCCAATGTGGATGTAAACCATTCATTTGCTTTCACTGTACTTATAAAAGGACCAATTAGTTGTCCAGTGCACTGTTTATGATGTGAAAAATCTTCTTAACACCTTGTAGTAGGGGGTTGTGGACAGTTAGCCTTTTAGCATCAGGAATTCAAAAATGGTTACCATTTCGGCACATAGTAAACATGTGATCCTTTAGCTTATATAGGACTCTCTCACAATACACCACTCTGGCCATTTCTTGCACTTATTCTACGTATGTACATTTTGTTGGTTTCCTCCTGTGTTGGAATATGCATCTCTTTGCTACTGGTAATGCTAGGCATCTGTGTCTGTGGTTTGTGGTTACTATGCAATTGGTCATGTAGTGTAGAATAGCCAAGCAGCTCGATGGGGTTATTGTTATATCTAGGTTGAAACCTAATTTGTTCCATACACCTGTCCTTAGGGTTGCAATTTCGGGCATTCACATAGTATGTGTGTTGGGATCATAATCATTGTTTGCACCTCAAGCACTGAGGTGGTAAGCCTGCTCCGTGGAATGTCGCCAGTGCTAATTATGAAGGATTGTTAAGTAGGAAAATTTGAGTTTGATTCTCATGGTTGACAGTATGCCTCCCAGTAATTCTGAGGTGCACTCATGATTCAATCTCTCCTGGATGCATCTGATGTAGGATTGGGATTTTCAGTCAATCAATATACTATATCTATCAGAAATTACACCTTTGTATGCCCCATTTTCTCAATGTAAGTTAGAATGGTTTTTTTTGGAACATTAATTGAATGTTTGCCAAGTCAGCTATGTAGGCATTGAGATGGCTGATAGAATTTCCATTTTTCAATGTATCTGTGTCATTTTCCTATAGTAACTCTGTGAATGACCTGATGTCATTGTTTGGCACTAAGTGCTCTGAATTGCCTATACTTGCTAGTTTCCAAATATTCCAGTTAATGACTGATCTACCTATTTTGACACTACTGTTATTTCATATTGGGTCAGATAATGAAGTCATGGATCTACACAGCGTAATCTGTGTGCAGCTCTATAGTTCTGGAGCATGCATATTATATAAGCAATAAAGTAATCTCTGCCGTACATTATAATAATATTGCGAGTCACCAAGGAGTCCCATAACCATATGGAGGAACGAAGCCAAAGGACGAGTTCCCCCTATAGGGTTATGGAACTCCAATGTCCTGCCATCACCTTTCCCACAAACCACTTAAAACCTTGGTGTATAGCTCTGTTATAGGCAAGAGAGAGCAGGTTTGCAAACATGAAGAATACAAATAAAAAAGTAAACACATCAAAAGTCTGTTAGATATGTGTTGCAAACAGATATTAGAAACCGTTCAATACAAATCACTTTAGAAAAAAAAGATGCAGTAGCTTGGATGGGTGCAGAGCCATGCAGAAGGATTCTAGCTTTTCTTTATCTAAGGAGTGCAACAATGTAATGTATTCTCTCTGCTTGTCATTGTAAGCTATTACAATAGAGCAGAAAAAATAGAAGCAACTCTCTATTTTCATTGCTTTAAACATCTGATTCAAATATTTTTTTACTGAAGTTTCCTTTTACAAATCCCCGTAAACAGTCACAGAACAAAAACCCACAAAGAGACTCTGACATAGCATCCACTTACAAATCATGTTTTTGTCGCTCCCATACTCTACCGATCATCCCACCAGATACATACGTATTGTCACACTTCAATAAGTCACCTTATTCTGAAGTGCTGGTTAACAGGTAGGACACATATGAGCCTCATATGTCTTTTGGTCTTGAGGATGGGGGTAATTCTTCGGCATGTGTTTCAAGCTGGGTCTTGCAATACTCTAAGTTTTGAAGCCAATAAGCGTGTTTTGGTGCTCTCCTCCTACCCCAACACGACACTCTAATTTTAGCTATTAGTTTGCGATACGTGGGTTGAAGTGGTTTAACAAATCCCAATAGGCACACCTTGGGGGAGCAGTCTACGCGTTCCTCCTCCATCTTTGATTAGGTTTGTGAGACGTGTGGACACATTAGGGCACTATGTTGCATACCCATGCCAAATGGAGAAAATCTGCCTCTGCCGACTTACAGCACACACAGGACGCTCCCGCCCGCAGCCCAAATTTGTAAAGTTGAAGGGGGAAGTAATAGGCCTACTGTAGATATTTGAAGTGTATCATCCTGAAATTGCAATTGGGCGTAAGCCTGCCTAAGAAAGTACGGCAGAATGCCTACTCTGTCTGTGTTAAAGGGCTGTCTCATGCCTCGCTCCATTTGTCTCAGGCTGTGTCGGTAAGCCCACCTTTTTCGGTCTGGGAGGAGTTATATAGTCTGGTGATTTGTTTTTTGCAGTCTGCACATGTGAGCAGTGTCTGTAGAGAGGGGAGTGGAGGTGGTTCCTGTGGAAAGGAAGGGTATGAGGTTTTTAGAGCTGCTCTCAGTCTACAATACACAAACGTTTGTAGGGGGTACAACCCTGGTGTCCCCCAAACTCTGTGAGCGTAAGGAAGAATCCATCAGGAAAGGCGTCTCCCATTGCTCGTAGCCCCGCCTCCCTCATTGTGGTGAGTGCTCCTGAATCTCCCGTGAATGATAAGGATGAGTGATAGTAGAGATAAAGACGAAGTGTAGTGTGGGGTCTTTTCTGCACGTGTAGCTAGTGTCTGCCATGCTCTGGTTGTGCTATTTAGTGGGCCGACTGTTTTGAGTGTAGCTGCTGGTTGTACATATGGAAAGACAGCTATGAGAGGAATTGGATAGGCTTCGTCATTTTCAATAGCAGTATGGGACATGTAGCGTTGGGGGTGAAACTAGTAGTGGGCAAAGTGGGCTTGAGCACACAAGTATTATAGATGAAAATCCAGAGCATTGAATCCTCCGTGGGCATATGGATGTGTAAGTGTCTGCCTCATTATTCTAGGTTGTTTGCTTGCTCATGTTAAGGGCATAAGGCAGGATTGCATCAATGGAATGGGGATGTTTATAAATAGGTATAGAAACTTGGGTAACACAACCATTTTTATGAGTGCCAATCTGTCTGCCAGCTACGGAGGGAGGCATGCCCCGCGGGTTACCTAATCCTGCAGTTGCGATATGGCCATGCCATAGTTTTGGCAGATCACTACTCCGGGGTCACGGTGTATCCATACCCCCAAGTATTTCAGAGGTTCCGTGCACCACGATAGCGGGCATTCTGGCACATGGGGTACAGTGGCAGGAGTCAGCGGTAAAATAATTGATTTAGACTAATTAATTCACAGGATAGAGTACCATTCGTATTTAACATACTCATGCACCGTTGGGTCAAGGTTCACTCCTGGGTCTCTTACATACACCACCATTTCGTCAGCGTATAGTGAGATGGCCAGGGGGCGTTGTCGAAAGTGTAGGGATGCAGAAGCGTGATAATGCCAGAGAGGGGCTCTAGTGCTAGGGCAAAGAGGATTGGGGAGAGTAGACACCCCTGCCGTGTTCCCCTACAGATACGCATGAGGTCGGAGATTATGCCGCTCACCCGGACTCAGGCAACTGGATCGGTATACAGTAGACGAATCCAACGTAAAAAAGTTGGCGGCATTCCCATACGGGCCAATGCAGTAAACATGTATGGCCATTGTATAGAGTCAAACGCCTTCGTGGGGTCAAGGAAGACCGCCATAGGTGGCAATGATAGGTTCAATTGATGCAAGACTGCAAAGAGCGTGCAAAGGTTATAGGTGGTGATTGCGAGGGGACAAATCCCTCCTGGTCTGTCAGGACCGCAGCCTGTAGCAGGGGCTGTAGCCGGGATGCAATGATTTTCACCAGAATTTTAACATCTGTATTAATTAATGATAATAGGCGGTATGAATCGACCTTCTCAGGCGCTTTGTCTGGCTTCAGGAGTGTGATTAATAGTGCCTTCTGCAGAGTAGGGGACAGCGAGCGGTTGTCATACGCCTCCTGGAACATCTCCATGAGGTGGGGTATTAGAATTTCTGAGAACATCTTATAGAATTCGCCAGGGAGGCCATCGCTTCCCTGCATCTTTCCGTTTGCTAATGCAGGAATGGCGTTGCCAACTTTCTCTGCCGATATTGGCTGGGTCAAAAACTCCCGTTGCCCTGACGACAGCCACGCTAGAACTATGTTATCCAAATACAGTGCTGTTCCACGCTCATCCGCCAAAGGGTGTGCGCTGTATAGGTTTGTGTAAAACTCAACAAAGCTATTTACGATTGCACAGGATTCCTGACACTGTTCCCCATCCGGGGCGGTGATGGTAAAAACATGAGGAGAGTCATGTGGATTCTGAACTCTAGTTGCTAGGTTGCGCCCTGGTCGGCCCCCCTCCGTGTATGCCCGCGCCACTCGGCTTATAGAGAGATAGCGGATGTCTTGGGCTGCCACCTCGCTATACTCTTTCAAGCACGTTCAGATGTCTGCTAGCATCTTAGGATCCGGAGTGGCCTAGTAGGCCCTCTTCAATGTCTGCAGGGTGTACTCGAGTGTACGTAGACGAGAGCAGAGGGATTGCAATACACCGGCGCAAAGTCCTATACAGGTGCCACGAATGGTAACCATAAAGGCTTCCCACATTACGCCCGCCGACGCAAACGAGCCTTTGTTTTCCTCAAAGTATTCAACAACTGCTGTCTTCACCCTGTCTTTGAAAATGACATCTAAGAGGGCAGGGGCCTGCAGTTTCCATTAAAAGGGTTGAGGTGCAGTGGATGGGAGGGCCAGTGACAACAAAACTGTTGAGTGGTCCGGCAGCGTCCTGGGGAGGTGACACACATACACCACCCATGTATTAGCCTCAGCAGAAACCAGCCAGTAATTCAGGGGAGACCACATGTTGTGAGCGGTGGAGATGAACGTGCACTCTCATCTTTCTGGATGGTGAATGCGCCATATATCAGCTAGCTCGTAATCCCCTATTCCCGCTCTAAATACTCTGGCTGCTTGTCGATCCTGTCCCAATGAGGCGGCAGATCTGTCGATACCCTGTTCTAGTGGGAAGTTAAAGTCAAACCCCAAAGGACAGTGGAGGTTTGTAGGTCATATAGGCGGGTGCAGATTGTGGTGTATAGCTTTGGGTTGTCAACATTAGGACAATAAATGTTAATTAGGGTAAGAACCGCCCTGCCACAAGTGCCCTGCCAAATAATGTATTTACCTTGATCATCCGTTTTGGAATGGAGCATGTTAAAGGGGATCCCCTGGAATAGGAGGAGGCCAATTCGTGTGTCCCCATCTCTTCCCGATTTTGACTGCTGTTTGTGCAGTAAGATGTGTCTCCTGTACAAATGCAATGTGTTTCTGATGATGATCTAAGTATGCAAGTACTTGCCTGACCTTTTTAGGGTTGTTTAACCCATGTACATTCCAGGTGGATAAATTTAGGCTACCACCCTGTGCACTCATCCCCCCTCTGGTCTGCACTGCCTTGACGGGTGAAGGGGTCGAGAGGCCAGGAGCGTGTCAACATGCTCGATCGCTAAGTAGGACATGCACCAAATCTCAAGAAAGGAACAATGAACCCACCCCCCCTTCCGCTTTAGAATGAAGAACTTGCCAAAGCCATCCCCAATACAGTATAAAATACCAATACAGTGATATGAAATACAGTAGTCCAAGAGGCCCTTTGTGAATCAGGCCCTTAGTGCGTGGCTCTTTTGTGTGGTCCTTGAAATACACTATAAATTGCCGAAATTATTGTGCTGACTTTTTTAATTCACCGCAAAACAGCTGTCACGCTCACAATCTCCCCCAGTCCACTGCAGCTTCCTGTGCTGTTTCAGTGGAGGGAAGTATTGTGGTTTTTGGTCTCCTCACTTCTGGTGGGCCATCAGTGGTTGCCATTTTGTGAAGGAGACAGTCTACTCTCCTCCCTGAGCGCCTCCCTTCCGGTATTTGAACCAGTGATGGCGCCGGCGAGCAGCGAACGCGTGTAGCGGGCGTGCCACTAGCGTGCCAAAGGCAAGCCCGTCTGCATCCGGAACGAGTCCAGCGCCAGAAATGCTACCCAAATAATACAGAGGGCACGTTTCACACGAGAAAACCTTTTGAAACTTAACAATAACACCCACAACTGCAAAGACTCCATCGATGTGGCCAATTGGAGTGGCCCCGTCAGCTGTAGATTCCACAGTATAACTTTTGAAACTACTCAAATCACACCGATTAAAGATAACTCTAAATCTGTCTATTTACGAGGAAGGCTGATCAATGCCTGATCGCTATGTAAACACGCTCAACACATTAATGACCTCATTATTAACGGCAACCTAGACCGTCTTTTCATAACAGAAACCTGGCTAAAATCCTGGCGCCCTCCCTCCTGACTACCTTATTCATAGGCTGGACAGATCTAAACAGCGAGGTGGAGGTCTGCCTATTATCTACCGCAGTTCTTTGAGATGCTCTACATTTGAAATATCTGACCTTAAAGCATTGGTTTTTCTTTCAATTAGAGGAATCCTATGCCTTCTCAGGAGCCCTGGTCTATCGCCCACCAGGCCCCAGTATGACTTTTTAGAAAGCATAGGGGACATCGTGAGACATCGTGGGGACATCGTGAGTGCACTCATCCTTAGATTTGCCAATTTCACCCTTCTAGGAGACTTCAACATTCACTTAGATGTCCGAAGTGACCCTAGGACAATTGAATTCCGAGAAACCATGGCTACGCTTGGCCTAAAGCAACACATATTGACCTCTACCCACGATGCAGGTCACACTTTCGATGACATCTGCTCAAACCTCTCAACCCTTACGGTTAAAGAGCCAGTAGGTCTTACCTGGTCTGATGACAAGCTTATACACTTGGAAATCAGACGTCAGCCCAAGACAAAACACAAAGAGCACGCATACTCCAGCCCGACCCCAAAACCTAGATGGAAGGATATGGCCACCCATCCTGATCTCACTCTAGCAGCCTCAGTATGTAAGCCTACACTAATAGGAGACCCAACGGAAGATAACAAATGTTTCACATCATGGCTAACTAAGTTGAACAATCACTTTGTAGCAGCTGGTCCTGAGAAACGCCGCCCTCAGCCCCTTGGTATACCAAAGAGTTAAAGGAAATGCAGCGCCACTGTAGAAAATTAGAACGCAGATGGCGACTCAACTATACTCAGACAGAGCGGACCAGTTTCAAGGCCGCTCTTAAAAATGACCACCTAAACATAAAAATGGCCAAGCAATCATACTTTACCGATCTGCTTGAACAGGCTAATGCTAACCAAAAAACATTTTTTTATATTGTGAACTCCTTTTCAAACCCTGCGTCACTCAAACAAGAAATCCCCCCTTCACAGGCCCTTTGTGACCGCATCGTGGATTTCTTTGAGGGAAAAAGTCCATCTGCTGAAAAAAGACTTTCCCTCTCCCCCCCGTTGTCCCCGACTCACCCGAAGATTGCGCCGGACAGCAACCAACCCTCCCTCCTAGTATTTCGAAATCTTAGCCTAGATCAAACACGTCAAGCTATTTAGGCTGTCAAATCTGGGTCTCCTTTTGAATCCTGCCCCCCCTCTGATCTTACATGCCCTGATAGATATGGTCAACCCAGTCATCCACAATATAATAAATACTTCACTGTCCACGGTGGAGGTACCTAATGAATGGAAACTAGCGGCAGTTAGACCCCTGCAAAAGAAACAGCCTGCTGATCCTACCACCCTCTCAAATCTTCGCCCCATTTCCCTTCTCCCTTGCCTAAGTAAGAAAGCAAACAAACTGGTCAATTCGCAACTAACGACCTACCCGGAAGGAGCTAACATTCTACAACCAAACCAATCAGGTTTCAGATCGCAGCACTCGACTAAATCTGCCCTTCTGTTCACGGCTGAATCCCTAAAAGCTGCCCTGGACCAGGGAAAACACACAATGTTGGTCCTTTTGGACCTATCAGCGGCTATTGACACGGTCTCACATGACATCCTCCTAGACCGTCTCGAATCTTATGACATTTCCCATGTTGCACTGGCCTGGTTATGGTCTTTCCTCTAAAACCGAAGGCAAGTCATTACCCTTGGCCAATATCGGTCCCAGAAAAACCTCTGCTCTCCGGGGTCCCACAAGGTTCCATCCTCAACACAGTTCTTTTCAATGCATATATGGCCCCGCTAATCAGGTTAATTTCATCCTTTAACATCAAGACCATATCATATGCTGACGACACCCAGCTGTATAGACAAAAATACTACACTGGCTGAGGAAAACCTCTGCCACTGCCTTACAGCTGTCTTCCACTGGATGAAGACAAACCAACTGAGATGCAACTCTGAAAAACAGAGATTTTGCCATTAGGGAAGGGTAACAACTTCTTCTCCAGTCAACGGTGGCCAGCTGATACCCCCTCTCCCCCTAACTACCGCCAAAAACTTAGGGGTCAGATTCGATTCGGCACTGTCTTTCCATCAACAGGCAATATCTGTAGCTGGTACCTGCTTTTGCTTAATCAAATCACTAAAACAGTTATTTGATCCACTTCTTTTTTCGACGAGGCAGATGGTTGCTACAGCCCTGATCACTTCTAGACTGGATTATTGCAACAGCCTTTATGCAGGAACTAATAAATCAGTCTTTCATAAACTTCAGATGGTTCAACATGCTGCAGCAAGATTAATACCCAGGATGCCCAGGAAATCCTCCGCATCAGCCGCCCATAAAACACTGCACTGGCTTCCTGTCCACAAAATAATATTGTTCAAACTTTTAATAATCACGTTTCGAAGAATTCATTCCTGTGGCCCCAGTATATTCGATCCAGGTTTACCCAGTACGTACCTTGTAGCACACTTAGATCTTCTAACTCAAATCTCTTAAAACCCCCAACCTTCAAATGTATTTCCAAAGGAGGCAAATCCATTGCAGTATTAGGCACAAAGGCTTGGAACCAACTCCTTTGTAACCTCTGCCTCATCCAGTCAGAAACCCTTTTTAGGAAGTCCCTAAAAACCTTTTTCACCTCTTCGAATGCCCGATGCAGAGCTTTGATCTAACACTTTCAATCCTGTTTCTCAGTAGCTGATGCACCATACCTGCAACTCAATCATCTATAGAGCCATGATGCTCCTCAGAGCGGTAGCTGCGCTCTATAAATCCACCAAACATAACATAACATATGAAAGAACAAGCATATTTGCAAACATGTAGGATAAAAATAAAAACTCAAGTGCAAAACTAAACACATCAAAAACCTGTTAGATATTTGTTGCAAGCAGATATTAGAAAGAATTCAATAGAAGTCAATTTTTTGTTAACAAAAAAAGCTGCAGTAGCTCGGAATATGTAGAAACATGCAGAAAGATTCGAGCTTTTCTCTATCTGAGGAGTGCAAAAAATAAACATATTCTCTCTGCTTGTCACTGTAAGCTATTAAAATAGAGCAGAAGAAAGAAAAGAAATGTTCAGTTTGTTGCTTTAAACGGCTGCTTTAAATATGGTCCGTGACCTGACCTGCCTTTCACCTCTGCTGCTAGCTCTGGCAGCAGGCATTGTGACGTCAGAAATCAACTGTAATAACCTTATAATAATCTATCTCGACGTCTTTTCATTATAATCACAACCTTGGTGCGCCACAAGTCGCTGATTAACTGTATTTCATTCTATAGCAGCCCACTAGGGGGGATCTTCAATTTACGGGTGGTAGTATGTCAGCTGGTAAAAGTGATTAGCTACGTAGTATGTACCCTTGTGTGGCACCCAGAGCCCACCTGGTGTGAGCATATAATGTTTTTCATTTTTAATCTGGGTTTAGAAGTCTCCATATAAATTATTTGACTGTCAAATCAATTTTCTTGATTAAGGAGTTATGTATCTGAATGGGAAGCATGCAGAATATGTAATTAATAGGCCCCAGAAAATTTTCGTTACACCAGTGTAATCTAGGATAATTGTCCCCATTTCATGCTGCGCAAAATACCTAAAATTACTCCATTACGTCACATCACATAATTTTCAGGGAACAATCCTTATGCAGTAGTATAATATTCCTTTGCATTTTTACATGCTCAAATTGCATGCTAATTTAAAAAACATCTGCCATATTTCTAAAATCCAGCAAGAAGCCAGATCATTACTCAAACATCTGAGTATCACTTTGCTGTTTTTCTTTAAACGGCCTTCTTCTTCCGTCCACTCTTTCTGTGCCTCCTCTCAATGAGCTCAACCTTTTCCGAGCCCATGCATTTTCGTCTTAATCTTTAATGTAATACAATTTCCCCAATCATTTCAAACATTAAAACTGCTCATTCCTTAAAAAGTCATGCCCTGCAAGCTAACAATATCTAGTCACCTCTAGTTCTTCTATTAACCTCCAACCATCTATATGGCCTTCACTGGCCCACTAATGATTTCTCCGAATACCTGTTAATTCAATGTACAACAAAGAAACTAGAGTGAATGTGTGGATTGGCTCTACGTAAGTGTACAAAACTAATCCCTATAACAAACAATAACTAACGACACTGGAATAACCACTAACCTTGGGCTCCGGGGCAGCATAAAGCACTTCAACGCCTCATCAGGGGTAGTAAGCACTATATAAATGTAAATACAATTACAACAAGTATTGGCATAGCCAATAGGTTCCGCTTTTTGGACTTTTTAAGTATTTAGTTTTGCAGCACAATATCCTTGGTGCAACAACATCAGCTGTTGCATGGCTAAACCTTGTACCTTATATGTGTTTAGCCATGCAACAGTTGAAGTTGTTGCACCAAGGATATTGTGCTGCAAAACTAAATACTTATAGGGCACACAGGCAGAGAAGGCTAGAGAGCGAGAAATAAATAAATTGGGATAAACACAGAGGAGGTGGTAACAGAATGGGTGGTGGATGGAGAGCCACAGAGAGCTAAAGAAGAGAGGTAGGGTATAGAGGAGGATACAGAGATATGGAAAAGAGCTGAGAAGCTGAGTGAGGAGGCAAAAGAGTGTTGGTGGGGGACTCAAGGAAAGACGCAAATAAAGGCAAAGATTGAGGAGGGAATGGTACAAAATGTGGAGGAGTGAGAGGGGAAGGTTCAACGGGAGATGAAGGAAGTGGGGTTGGTAAGGGGTCGGGAGGAGTGAGTTAAGAGACAATGGAGACATTATTAAAAGAGGGGCGGAATGGTAAAAATCGAGGAGAGAAGAAATGTGAGAGGAGCAAAGAGACAGAGATAACAAAAGACAGGTGCATGTAAAGAAATCAGGAGGGAGCTAAATTGGTGAAGGGGTCAGATGGGAGGGAGAGAAAAGGGGAAGAATGAAAATAAAATGGGACAGAAAATATTCGGCGTAATCCACCCCTGAATGCGAGAGAAGGCTCTGGTGGAAACAGGCCAGATTCTCAGGCACTGTGACCGCATTGAGCTGTCATCTGGGTATAGCTCCTGGGATGCCTGTGACAGCGGCTATGGCTGTATAAAATGCAAGGGGAGAATCGCTACTGGATGACTTCTGTCCTGTTTAAACCCAGCATGGAAATTTACATCAGTGAAGAACGGGTATTATAATCGACACAAGACAGTGAAGCGTTGGTTCTTCCCAAGATAGTCAATGGGGAGGGAGCAGAACTACTTACTGTTATTGGAAGCATTGGCAGAGGAAGACACAAGACTTGGGATCATGCCCAAGTAACACTGGCACGATTTACCATAAGGCTGGTGGGCCCCACCACTTGTACACCCATATCTCACTACTCCACTCCAAGCTTATTCGCAGCTATATGCTTACCAGCGCAGCCTGAAAGCAGGCCCTTTGGTATACACATACAAAATACTTCCAACGCCGGCCACACAACATTCTCGAATTTATCTCCATTCACATCCCAACTCTCACAAGCCTATGCGTACTATGTCTCACTCCTTTTCGCCTCACTACACACCAAGGCGCAGGCATACAATAACGATAACAAAACACGTAAGACATTGAAACAATACAAACACGAGTCACAAGAAGAGCACGCTTTCCACCCAATACTCCCCAGAAGTAGCATGTTATCACTCTGCAAATGCCCATTGTTAGGGTTTCGAAGAGCTATACAGATAAAACTACAATGCAATAAAGGCAGTTCTCTATCGAGAAGAGAAACAGGAGCCTTACTTATGTACTGTCATTGTCTGACAGCTGTCACTGTTTAATAACGGCACAGGAACGTGTTTACTTATCACTGGGGCCATCTACAAAGGGAGCAGGTTTGTTGCTACCAGTCATACCTAAGTGGGATGCTTGCGCCATGTACCGGTGCGGCCGGCGGTTGCTGCATGAGGACCGAAGCAGAGGAGTCACAGAGGGTGGACATCTCGAATTGAGACAGGAGGGCGCACACACCAAGAAACTTCAGAGCAATGAGAACTCGGTGGTTAAATATATGGAGCACTCTAAATAGGTAGAACATATCACATAAATTAGTGGTCACAAAAGGGTTTTTGATATAGGGAAGCGATGTACGCTGAACAGGAGCAAACAACCACCCTATAAGGGGGTTATAAAAGGCAGACAAAATATCGAGACTTAGGAGACATTTCATAGGGCCGGATACGCGGAAATAGGCTGAGAGGGAGGGCACTCAATAGCGTACAAATATCAATTTTTTTTGTACGGTGCTTAGTTCAGGTGCTCGACTGTTTCCAAGCATACAACATTTTGACAAATAAGGAAACAAAGACACATTTCCAGTTAGATTAGGGTATCAAGTGGGAAAGCCGGGTTTGGAAGTCCGTCCGCACAGTAAAGTACACATCGGATGCTATTCTGTAAGCCCAGGTTCCCCTCCAACTACAAATTGGTCCGGCCGGAAACGTGTAAACTGGTGATCAGAGGTTCCAGGAGGGTCGAATACGAAGAACAATAAGGCAGCCAGAACGTCTGTAACTCACCCCCACCGGAAATGCGCCGGTCGGACATTATTGTTTGGTACACGCGCCATGCTCAGAATGACCATAGAGACTGAAGAAAGACTCCACCACAGCTGTTTATATAGGAGTGTGTACATACATTGTATTGATGTGGTTTAAGGAGTCTAAAACTGAGTTTTGGTGGAGAACTAGAGGCTACGTTTCTCTGTGAATGGGGTAACAAAAGGGAAGTAATAGCGTTGCCGTCCGTGTCATAGACATAGTGAAAGCTATTCTTACAGTAGTTCTATTAGTTCGACCTCGGTCGTACCGCGCGCATAGAAATAGGACTACAATTTGACAAAAGTTAAAGTGGTCGCACTCCAGATGGCGCCTCAGGCGCTGTAAGCTGGCGGCTGCACGCGCGCGTAACCGCAAGCGCTGGGCCAGCAAAAGCGTGTGGTAGCACTTTTAAAACCCCACTTACTAAATGTCTCGCAGTGCCGCACATGAGCTGGCTCAGGCAAGACCTAAGAATTACATCCCCTTGAGGGAATAATAGTTGTGAATAGAATAACTTTTTGTTCGTATTAGCAGTAGCCTTCCATTCACTCAGAAAAAGATTTTGGTTACATGTAGGTCTATCGTACTTACACTGATGCTTTGAATCACCACTTGGAATCCTACTAGGCATTTGTGCGTCTTTGGCTTTACTGATCCATGCACTTGTGCTTGACCATCAGTTAATGGGGTAGCCGGGGTAGCTGCCTTTACCAGGCCTGGCTCTTCCACATCCGGCCAAAAGTGACCGTATTGGAAATTGTTACTAATGCGAATGCTGTGACTTTGCTTGTCAGCTGTGGCTGGTTCTTGTCTCTGGTTCACTTGTAGGTGGTGACTCAATACGACAATGCTTGCAGTTTCTCCTGGGTGGGCATTCAGGATGGTACCACTGCTTCTTGTTTCAAGTTTAGCTGACACTGGAATAACAGTGGGTCCAAGGGATGTAATGATCCAAGGTCTGGCTGCAGTAAAGGTATCAGATGGGCAGCTGGCTGCTACTTCTGTAGTAAAGCAAGGTTTTGACTGCCCAGCTGGAAATATTATCCGCTGCTCTTTGATGTGGCTAACTTATTGACCATTGGAGCTGGATAGAGCCTTAAGACTTCAATGAAATACTGAATGTTATCAGTTAAAATACATTATAACTGCATTTAGTGTGTGTGTTTCTGCTGCTTCCACATGTTGATTCCCACTTGCCCGCATTCAAAGAACATGTTGGATGAGTTGCTCCAGTAGAGCAACCCGTCCAACAAGGGTCTCTAAAATTCGAGCTTTTCAAATGGTTGAATAATACAGAAAAACATGCACCATGCTTCAGAAATTGAGTACACTCTCCTTTTGCAACTGCAGTGGTTGGTAGAAAATATATAAGAAAGCACTTTACCAGGCAAGATGTATACAGGCCATGCCTGTTACAATTGCAGAACTAATTGACTAACTGTCCGAACAAGCCATCCATTGCAATGATCAGCAGGTGTTGATTGACCATTAGATAGATTTATTACAAGCGACCCTTGAAGACTCAAAACAACGTTTTAGAGGCAAGAAAACTCATATTGTATTTAAATTGTTAATACCAGGGCCTCTAAGCACAAAGGTACATTTGGTTGCAAACGTACGTTTACGACGGACTTCACCCTTATTACGTTTGCCAGTAATTCACAAAGGATTCCTGGTAGGTATAGATGAATTTGCCCGTTAGGATTATCTCACCACAAATATAAAGAAATAGGCATTAATTAGTAAATCCCACTCAAGTGGTGGGTAGTGGGCAATCAAAGGTATGGCTTTCCCTGGAAGTTTGGAATGCACGTGACCATTTACTTTTGTGGCATCCTCAAACTCTGGTCCGACCCCTTTCCACCGTAGAAAGCAATGTGGGAGATTTTACTCCTTCTCCAAAACATGAAGGGGAATACATTACCCTGAGATTTGATGAGTGAGAGGATTTTATCCATAGATAAAATGTTTGCCCAGCGGAGAAAAAAATGCATATGCATATGGAGAAAAGGAGCCTTAAAAAAAAAAGTGACATGATATTTCCAGAAGCGCTTTTGTAAACTTGCACCTATTACAGCTTTCCACGCGTACATCTGGCCATGTTTGTGAATAGAAATAAATTTCAAAAGTATGTTCACAGGGAGATGGAAATTCCCCTCCACTTTTATAACTTTTTTTTCAAAAATAGGGCCCCGAATATTTGCTAAGTGTTCTAAATCGACACTCCGCTGCTTTCTCTACCCCAAATATGACTTCCTGTGCCAAAGGACTATATTAAGTGAACATGGACCTTCCGTCTCCCCAGGAGGACCAATTAAGCTCATCCATCTTTCCTTCTTTTCATTTAACCCCAGTTTGTCTGGGTGTACTGCCTGACTGTATGTGTAGTGTTGAACTGTAAATTTGTTTATGTGTTGTCTGTTGGCCTCTGCCTGATAGTCTGTGTGAATGGATATCTGTTGGCCTGTATGCTGCAGTGACGACAAGTCTGATGGTCTGAGTTCATGGGTGGCTTCTGTTTGAAGGTATGTGTGAATGCATGACCTACATCTTTGGCTGTGAGAACTTGTGTGTTGGGCAATCATTGTGCTTTGGTGGTTGTCTGTCTGTCTGTTGGTCTTTATGTTTAGGTGCATGCTGGGATGGGAGAATCTCCTACATGGTAATCTAGTGTTTACACCAGCCATGAGTGCCCGACTGCATGGGAAACCACTAACCTGACTTTTATTTGGGCCCTGTGGTCATGCTAACCCTGCTGGATGCAGACATCTATGCCTATTCTTGTCAATGTAAGGGTTCGCCTCCACTTGCCACAAGGGCCTCGGATACAACAGAAAAATACCTGCCTGCATTGGCCTAGAGCACGACATACCTGCCACCTGAGTTGACCAGTGCCAGTGATCCTGAAGAGGGCTAGACCGCCGTCCATGGCCTCGTGCCCTGCACCCGAAGCACAAGAACCTGTGTCTCGGACTCATCAGCGTCACAGAGGAGGTAACCACTCCCCCCATTCTGTGTCTGCACAAAATGAGAGCCTGTGCCTCAATGGGTGCCTAGAAAAACTGTGTTCCTAAAGATAAACTTTGCCGGATGGACTTGAGGGGCCAAAAGAGAACGGAACTGATCAACAGGCCCATTCAAGTTTCTGTTCCTGAGTATTAAACGTGATTTTGGGAACGCTGCTTCCTCCTGCCTTTTTTTGTTTCCTAATATGCTGAAATGGACAATTCCTACAGGAGATTCCCTTGCCAGTTTCCACTATACATATAAATACTGAAAATAAAGAGAATGAGGTTGTAGAAGATGCGGAGAGTGGAGGAGTTGAGGAATAAGTCAGAAAAGGATACATAGGAATGGAAAAAGTTAAGAAGGTAAAACTTTTGTCTTCAGGGGATTATTTTTAAAAAGGAATGTGGCTCCCAATTTGCTCAACTTCGATTCCATCTCATAACATTTCTGTCATTTTCCCAAACATACTTATCTTTCACCTCTCAAGTTGCCACAGTATCAGCAGCTTGCTTTTTAGGTCTCGCCTGACCTAGCGCATGCGCTGGTCTGGCGAGACTTTTTGTGAGGACTCAAAAAATGCTACCTACCATGGCCAGCCTAGAGCTACAGTGCATGTGCGCGGGCACGCGCTTAGGAGCAGCGGCTGGCAAACCTCGACATGCTCATTAAGTGCCCGCAATCACTTTCACTTTCTCTCGCGATCACTTTCGCGGCGCCCCTTTGATGTTCTCGTTCAAAGAACATCAAACATCAAAGTACATGTTGTGTTAATACTTTGCTGCGCCCGTTTAACTTACAATGTGCTTTCTCTTTCCACAAACTCGATGTTTGTGTTCCTTTATTTTGAGATGCTTTTAGTATTACTGTTTTGTGACTTAAAGAACATTAAGGAAATGTTACTGTGAAACTGGACAAGTTCACAGTGTTTATTTCTGATCGCAGCGGCTGCTTCATGTCCGTTGCACCATTCAGGGAGTCCTTTCGTTGGCGCTTTCATGAGGACATGATGAGGAAGCTGGAAACTTTTGGCTTATTCTCTTTAAAAGCACAGCATGTTGGCGACTGGTTAATCGATTAGACCTATGTAGCGCTTTAGATCTCAAAGCGCTATGGTGGGTGCAGCAGTTACAACTCATGAAATATGCGGTGCAACTCACAAGGAGGGGGCAGGTTTGAGTGCACATTGGCTGCAATCGAACTCTTAAGATGATGGGCTGTGTGTATCCCTTATCAGCACTCAGTCTTCGCAAAGTGATCTTGTTTGTTTTGTTGTTGTGTTAATGCTTTGCTGCCCCGGTTTGACTTACAACGTGCTTTCTCTTTCCACAAACTCGATGTTTGTGTTCCCTTATTTTGAGATGCTTTTAGTATTACGGTCACACACACAACCACAACCACACACACAACCACACACACACACACCCACAACTACAACCACACACACAACCACACACCCACAACCACACACCCACAACCACACACCCACAACCACACACCCACAACCACACACCCACAACCACACCCACAACCACACACACAACCACACAACCATACACATACAACCACACACACACAACCACACACCCACAATCACACCCACAATCACACCCAACCACACCCAACCACACCCACACACAACCACACACACAACCACACCCAACCCCCCCCACATACACACACACACACAACCACACATACAACCACACACACACAACCACACACACAACCACCCACACAACCACCCACAACCACACACAACCACACACACACAACCACACACACAACCACACACACATAACCACACACACAACCACACACACACACAACCACACATCCGCACACACACCCACAACCCACACACACAACCACACACACACAACCACACACACACAACCGCACATATACAACCACACCAAACATTGGCAAAGCCAATAGGTCTTGCCTTTGGGACCTTATAAGTGTTTAGCCACGCAACAGTTGATGTGGTTGCACCAAGGATATTGTGCTGCATAACTAAATACTTAGAAGGTCCCAAAAGCGAGACCTATTGACTATGCTAATGCTTGTTATTACTGAGAGCCCGCAGGAAAGTATTCAATGTCTCCATAAGTCGACACACAGGACTGTGGCCCATGCACTTATAAGGGCCAGACTAGACTATGGTAACTCCCTGTACCTAGGACTTCCCAACTACCTGCTGCATCACCTTCAGATTGTCCAGGATTCTGCTGCTCGAATGATTTTGGATATTCCCTGCAGACAAGATATCCCTTCTCATCGTAAAGAGCTGCACTGACTCCCCATAACAAAGAGGATCATATTCAAAGCGCTCTGTATGACTATTTTTGCAGTATCGAAAGAGGGTCCTATCTATATCCAAAAACGTATTAAGCCATATACTCCTTCACACTTTTTGTGATGTTTTAAAGGAATAAAGTGCCTCTGAATAAAAGGAATAAATTAACTACAATCAAGCATTGCGACCATCTGTCTTGTTCAACTGGGAAGCTGTTCATTGATATATTGTAGTTTTTGTTTAAATATGATGTGCTAGGACATCTATACATAACATAGACTGTTGTTCTCGGGTGCGGGGTCATTCTTTTGTTCTTTGGCAGTGGTGATTTATAATCACCTCTAGTGGGATGTATGTGGGTCATATCCCAGACCTAACGCAGAGGTATTTAGTGTAGATCTGATAGGCTCACACTAATAGCGACGTTTGGTGCTGGACTCGTAAAGCTCTGACCCCTTTCAGTGTTTTTTCCATATCCAAAAACGTATTAAGCCGTATACTCCTTCACGCTTTTTGAGATACTCAGGTGCTAAACTGATCCGTACCCCTGATTTTTCTGTGCACGTTCTGGGGGCTACTCCTTCTGCTATTTGTCTGCTAAGCACCTAAAAAATCTTCCCTTGGACTGAGACCCTGTTCTGAAAGAAACTCAAAACATGGCTTACCCCTTCATATTAACCTGCTCCTGCTATCATTCCACAGTTGGTCTAGCACCTGAACATCCTTTCTGTGCACCTGCCACTCCTTATTAACATATCATTCATCTATTCAGTCTTTCATTCGTTCACACTACTCGCAATTGTTGCATAGGCACTCTAGTCAACAGGGCCCTTCCCAGTGCAACTGACTGAAAGACATTATGGGGCAGACTTAAAATAGCACACACCTGAAGAGAAGCAGGCATTGCCCAAAAAATAGAAAAGGTTCAGAGCAAAGCAATGAGAGACAGAAGGAGAGAGTATGGAGGTGATAAACAAGGGAAGTGCACCGAAGAGAGAGGGGGAAGGAAGGATACAACGAAGAGGTTTCAAGAAAGCAAAGAAGATTCTCTGAGAAGGGGTGATGTCAGAGGGGGTTTCTTTTAAAGTCTACCTTATAGGATTTTGGCCCAAGAGACCTGAGTAGTATAATCTCAGCTTCTACATTTCACTAAGTTTTGTTCCAGGCCAAATGGCCTTTCTTTCTGAGCATGAGTTTCCTAATCGGCCCGGCCTGGGAGTTGGGAGAAGTGTGAACTATTACTGTAAACAAGCATAGAAAAGGAGAAATGGGGACAGGTAAAAATCGATCTGGGTGGATTAGAGGAGGATGAAAAGGCAGATGTAGAGAAAAAAGTGGCAAATAGGAGTGGGACATTTTGAGAATCTCAAAATTCAGTTTCAGAGACCTTATTTCCATGTGAGCCCAGACCTCATCCTTCAGATCCTTCAGCTCTCTCTCTCCCCTCGCCTATGGTGACTACCTCTCAAACTCTGGGCAGAGGTTGTAGGTCTACAGGTCCTGCACAGGGTCATGCGTATAACAGTTGAGTGAGACTTTGGCAAAATCAGTCATTTGTCAGGCACTCAATGCCAGACTTGTGTTTAAGAGCGTTCCACCCCAACGTGTTTATCAGAGAAACTGGCCTGTCAAGCAACATCCACATTTTTCTGTGACTGGAACTGGGGTAGCATGGCTCCTCTCTAACCCCGTGCTGCTTGCAGGAAATAAAAGAAACCCACAGCCTGCTGACATCAGTTTCACAAATCCGTAGATCAATAAATACATATGGTGTGGCCTTTCATGACTTTGTATGCGGTCTGGCGTGCTTTATGTGTGACAATTAAATACAAAAGATTACCTTTCCCAGGCAGTAGCATGCAAGGGCCAGAAACTTCATCCATTCTGTTTGGTCAGAAAAGTGGCCAGCAGCTAAGATGGTGTCAAAAGCTTCCTTTGGGAGGCTCAGCCGCATCCATATGAGTTGAAGGTCAGAGGATCTGACTGTAGGCTTGCCGGCCACCTAAAGAGAAAAAAAACCCATAGGCAATGTTTAGGTAAGTACTTTACAAATGAACAAACAGAATGCCTCATGAAAGAGCATGGCCTACAGACACAATGAAATGATCTGCATATGCTCAGTGGCTACTTGTATCTTGCTTAAGGCCTGCACTGGTGATTAATGTTCACCAATGAGAATACAGCAGCAAGTTTTCACTGCTACGAATGCACTATCATGTGGTTTGCAGCTATTTAGGCTTACCTCTCTCAAAACAGCCTTGAGGGAAGGGGGAGGCAGAGTCTCACAACCAACCCTCC
Source organism: Triturus cristatus (assembly GCF_964204655.1). NCBI lineage: Eukaryota > Metazoa > Chordata > Amphibia > Caudata > Salamandridae > Triturus > Triturus cristatus. Next base: position 88,288,030 of record NC_140584.1, on the reverse strand, counting down.
TAGGTTGCCTTGCTGCTGTGTGCCACGTACTAACAAGCACTGGCAATGCCAATGGGTCGGTCTTTAAAGGAATGTTATATGGTAATGTGATATAGGAAAACCACAGGAGTGTAACCCATAGACCCAACTGAGATCAGGGTAAATGCAAAATACTTACAACAATATCTCAGCAGGAATTATTGGATTCTTTGCAATTGTATGCACAAAACATTACAAAACACAAAGCAAGTAAAAAGAGGCTTCAAATAATTTGATTAATGCGCCCGTAGGCGTCATGTATTTGGAGAAGATTAATGAAAAATATATACAAATTGTAACAGCACTATTTGGTATGAATACCAAAACAACCCTAAAGAAGAAAGTGTACAATGTGGTCGTGACAATGGAGTGACGGCGCAAGTGACAACGTGAAAGAAACCATAGCAAAATGGCGCAAAACAGTAATTACAAGATATGTACAAGATGAAAGGTTCAAGACATCCACTTTTTTCAATTGTTCATTTGATATTTTTCAAAATTATTCAGAGAACCAAACATTAGAGGGCGCCAGAAAGAGTTAAGGCTGATGGGCACAGGTCGACGACGTTTCGATCCTATTCAATTAGGATCATCCTCAGGACCAGGGTCGCAAAATTCAGGGAGTGCTGAGGCACGGGAAGGAGCGGCTCGGTTGTAGAAGGAACCGGAGAGTAGATCATATAACGTCCCGGTAGAGATTCAATGGAAGCACGAATGAATGTAGTGTGTCTATTGTAGAGGGTACAGGGTGGACTGGTGAGCCGATCACATGATCACCGAGAGGGTAAGGAATTTGGCGTCTCGCTAACAGGAGCGGAGCTGGGGAGCCAGGGAGGGACGCGAAGGAACGCTTCAATAATTTTTGATGAGCAGGTCAGGGGAGTCAGGGTCCAAAGACTACACGAAGGTACACCAAGCCGCCACGGACGTGTGCGGTACTCGAACGCTGAATTTTGCGACCCTGGTCCTGAGGATGATCCTAATTGAATAGGATCGAAACGTCGTCGACCTGTGCCCATCAGCCTTAACTCTTTCTGGCGCCCTCTAATGTTTGGTTCTCTGAATAATTTTGAAAAATATCAAATGAACAATTGAAAAAAGTGGATGTCTTGAACCTTTCATCTTGTACATATCTTGTAATTACTGTTTTGCGCCATTTTGCTATGGTTTCTTTCACGTTGTCACTTGCACCGTCACTCCATTGTCACGAGCACATTGTACACTTTCTTCTTTAGGGTTGTTTTGGTATTCATACCAAATAGTGCTGTTACAATTTGTATATATTTTTCATTAATCTTCTCCAAATACATGACGCCTACGGGCGCATTAATCAAATTATTTGAAGCCTCTTTTTACTTGCTTTGTGTTTTGTAATGTTTTGTGCATACAATTGCAAAGAATCCAATAATTCCTGCTGAGATATTGTTGTAAGTATTTTATATGGTAATGTGAAGCATTACACGATAAATACCATGGAGGGTGATATATTTATGTGTGGAAGCGAAAAACTGTAGAATATTGGCGTAGGTCAAAATGTCAGGGGACAGTTGCACTTTCAAGCCAGACCTAAACATCCAAGTAGGTTAATGACTGCCCTCCTCCCATTTGTGCTGCTGCCAAAGAAAACCAATGTAAATTATCTACTTATCGAAGACATTTTAATAGCATTACAATGTCATGTGTGTGCCCCCATGAGCTCAAGCTAAGTTACCTGTATAAAGAAACAAAATGATCACAGATGTGTTGAGGGCAAGCACTTTTTAGTGTGGGAGCACACAATTTCTGCCCAATCAAAACATGTACTCTTGGCTTCCAGCATGTGAGAGACACCCAAGCGCCTCTCTGGTGATGCTCAAATAATTGTCTGGCGACCGCTGTGCAGTCACGCCAGACCATAAAAACGCAGTTCTGAGGTTCGGACATAACTCTGGCAAATTATCTGCTGAGAATTTTATAGCAGAGTAAAATATGCAGCAGGCAGAGTTCATCGATAGAAACAGTGCTACTTTGAAAAACAGGACCTCACTAGAATAAGTTGCATGACACTGCTCATCAAAAATAATTAGCAAAGCACAGTGTGCCAAAGGTGCTGGTACAATTTATCGAGCGCTGGCCTAACATCAGGTCATGAAAGGACTAGGGGGTGTGAAAAATCTAACTGCTACCTACAGAGAGAGTGTACCAAAGAGGATTTAAAGATTTTATTTATCCTTGTATGTACCAAATACATCAAACTTAATGTGTTTTGTGTTGCTTGAACCAACATTGTTCCCATCAGACTTTGGAATTAAGAGTCAATGTGTCTTTTGTGCATTGCATGGTGCTGGACCATTTGGAAATACTTAAATGTTTACTTTGTTATGTATATATGTGTGTTCGAATATTCTTGACTTGTCTTGCAAAGTGCACTGTACCACAGGCAGAGTGTCACTAGGCTGAAGGTAAAATATATGTCTTTGTGTTAAAATAGTTAACCCACTTAAATGGCCTTTTATCGCTCTTTGACCGTCTCAATTCTAAAGTTACAGTGGGAGAGCGGCTCAGATACCTTATGAACATGCTGGTTTGGACTGGCAGGCAGCCCAAAATAGTGTGGTCTAAAATGCCAATGCCCTACAACCTGGATGGCTTTCAGTGAAGGCTGGTACTTTTAGCAGGGAGACGTGCGGACAGCACACAAACACATACATATACATAAACACTGAGTCACATTCATGCATTCACACATGCGCACGCACACACGCACACACATCCATTCACAAAACTCACTCCCAAATATTCATGCATGCAGGCACACACCAAAAATTCCACACAAAAAATCACACTCACTGCATAGCTCTACCTTGGAGATATGAGGAAGGTTGGGACTGCTGCCTTTCCTCCAGCCAATGAGGGGTGGCAGCAGGCAGCAGTACCTACTCGTCACATAGGGGGATGCTGTCAGTGAGAGTTGCTGACCCCACCTACTCGGTGCCGTGGTGTCAGTAATTGACACTCTGCCCTGGGCCCTTTAGAGCTCTGAACTGAAGCGCCCAGTTCTGAAGCAGTCAGCAACGCCCCCCCTCGTCACTTGGGAGAGGGCCTTGACGTGCTTTGCTAGGCTGAAGTGTTCACACCCACAGGAGCTGTGACATCTTCAGCCCGGCAAAGTTCCCCTCAGGCAGTCAAGAGCGTGCACATTTAAGGCATGTCTAGCTCCAGGGTGCCTGACCTTTAAATAAAGAGGGGTGTCTGTCAGGCTGGCCTTTGCTCAGCCTGACACTTGTCTTTTTGGGCAAAAGGTGAGGGGCGTGGTTCCTCATGGCATTAGAATGGGCCGCGGCTGACGGCTTTGTTGTCCGAAACTTCGAAATATACCACTTAGTGGAATAAGCTCAATTCGCTCATTGTTGGCTACATGAATCATGACAGCAACCTCATCACAACCAGGAGGCAGCCCTGATCTCCCCTAGACCTCTAGGTGCCCATAAACTATTCAAGAGTCCGTGCCCCCATGCTGACATAAATACAGCTAAGTGTACTCAACAGGAATGGGCTACACCTGCTACACAAGGCAAAGTGCTCCTCAAATCTCCTGTTAATTCGAAATCCAAAGGAAGAAATTACTAATAACCCTCGGGTGATCAAACAGCTGCACACTAGGGATCTGCACACTGTTGGTGATCTCTTTATGGAAAAGTGGATCCTAACATTTGCGGAGTTCGTATTTAATGCAGTAGCTAATCCCATGAATTAACTGACGTATCATTGTAACCACAGTTCAATGAGAGACTTATGCCCAACTTTTCCCGACAAAACTCTAGAATGGCCAATTTTTACAATCATGTTAATCAATCCTACCTCAGCTAAACTATTTACACGCATGTATAATTGTACCATAAACTCTATATAGCCTACCACTCAGAATGTGAAAGCTGGCTGGGTACCTGAACTAGGCCAGGATATCTCAGATGCCCAATGGCATCTGAGATATCCTGTCGGCAAGCTAAAGATACCTTGTCCAGTTGTAAACTCAGACTTATTCAGCTGAAATTCCTTCACAGGGAACATTATAATCCTATTTCAATATTCTGCTTTGGATTGCTCAGTGAATCAAACTGCTGGAGATGCGGCTCCTTTGAGGCAAACTTTATACATAAGGCTTGATCTTCTTCCCAAATATACACATATTGGCTAAAACTTGGAGATGATCTCCACTGACCCGTCTTTGTCTTCCTTAATGGCCTCTCTGGGCTACGTTAAAGATATAACTAAACCCTACTGCAAAATCATTGCAATGACCCTCCTACTGGGTGAGAGGAGATTCACCATGAACTGGCGGGGTAAGGGAAATCCTAGTTATACACACTGGCTGAGAGATTTAACCACTTGCTAGGGAACATTCTGACACCCATAGCACTCTGCTTTCCCCGGCATACTGCCCTAGGGTCATTTGGGCTTCACTTCATTCACATCTTGCCACCCTTCCTCATCAGCCATGAAGTCCTAGGGACACATTACAGCTCAACCATCTTAAACAGACTCTTGGTTTTGGGAATTTAACTCTAACAGAATTATTGGGCGTAAGCAATATACTGCTGTGAATGTCACATAAACTGCTGTTGTTAAAATTAAAAATAAACGTTTTACAAAAGGTTATTTAGGGGTGCTGCATCATCTCCAGCACCCCTGCAGTGTGCTTTAAATATGGGGGCTTCAGAGGCCTCAGAAAGGTTAACCATAATTCTGAGCAGTGCTTAAATAGTAAAATAATAAGTGGCAGGTCTTAAAATGTTCTTCGGAAGCCCGCTGCTGAATACCAGTGTACCGAATATAACGGCTTTCAAGCCTTGATTTCACCTCATGCCTTTTTCTTCCACCACTCTATTCTGCATCTTATCTCACTCTTGCAGGTTCTTTTTCATCTGTGCTTTTTAGGTTTTGCCTGAACAGCGCTTGCGCTGTGCTCGTGAAATCTATTGTATTCAATATAAATCTTTAAAGGGGCTTACATCCCACCCCCTTTCTTTTCATTGATTCCTGTGCTTGCCACTTACATTTCCTCAATTTCTATTGGCTGCAGCTTATCGTTTCCTGTTGCTCCTTTTGTTGTTCCTCTTGTGCTTCTCTTATCAGTGTTCCGTTGCTGAAGTACTGTTTCCATCTGCTTTTGGGGCACTTTAAAAAAAAATGTTTTGCTTGCACAGCGCTTGCGCTGTGCTTGTTCACATAATCATAAGGGGCAGTGACATCATCTTCCCTGCACAGCGCTTGCACTGTGCTGTGCTTGTCAACGTTTGCCTGCACACTGGCAGAGCCGGGCCGAGAGCTGCTGTCACATCCTGACTCAAATTTCAGTGACCATGCCTGTGAGTGAATCACATCAAGGAACGCCACCACCACTTTCAGCCAATCAGCCATTTGGAATTCTATGCAACGGAGTAAGATTGGTTGAGGGGATGACAAAGCTTCTATCTTAGGTGGCCTTAGAAATTACGAGCCCCGCCTGTTCGCAGATGACTCGTAGAATATGTTCAGTTTGGGATTGGTTGTCATGAGATAATCTGTTAAAAAGATCAGCAATGTACAAAGGATGCTAGGCTGAATCTACGGACTGCTCAAAAAAGTAGCTGACTGGTACCCCGTTTAGACACAATTTTATTATGATCACATATTGTACTTCACAGTCTAATTGCAGTTAAGATCACAATGCAGGCGAATCAGTTAATGAAAAGGATACTATTACTTAGAGCCATTTAAAGCATTGTTTATTCTTAAATTTGTCACCAAAACGTTTACACATGCACACCCGGGCATCTGCAAACCATGGAGAGGCAAGCAAGTAGCAGTGACATCATCTCCCGTCCACAGCACTTGCGCTGTGCTTGTCTATGTAATCATTCTCCCCCTAACTGCACGCATTTCAAGCTTGCTTGTTGGCTTAGTTTTTTTTCCTGCTTCTGCACACCATGGAGAGGCAAGCAAGGAGCAGTGATATCTGAATATGGACTAATGAGCATACACTCAACAACTTCCATACATTGATTTGAAGTGAAACCGCTGACATTAACAGTAAAAGTAAAAGCGTGGCATGTACACAGATATGGAGGTTATTTCTTCTTTTATTGAAAGTTACTGTCAATTCTTTTTTCACTGACCACACCTTTAACAATGTTCGGTACTGTCTTTTATGAGCACTATAGCGCAGCAAACGCACTCTGTACCTAGAGTGCCTGTGGACCCGTGCTTTCTAACAAAACACAAATGTGAAAAACCCTGATAGCAAATTCACAATGGGCACTGGTAACACTCAGGATTAAATTACTCAATCCTTCTGAATGCTCTAGAGACCCATGCTGGCTCTGCATCCAGGTGGGCCGGTAAGTAAAGTTCTGAAATAATTTCCTACTAACATCCATCCCCTTGAAAGAGTCTATTAGGGGCCGAGGAAGGCATGTTGCTCGCTCGTTGCTGTATTTTCTCACCCCGTAGCAGCATCCTATGCTGCCTCCCTGCTCTTTGACTAATCCCATTTCCTATTTTCCAAATTGCTACCTCTCACTTTTATAGAATTGTTTTTTTTGTTTTTTAACTCAACGTGGTACTCTGTTATATTAAAAGATACATTATTGGTCCTCGCTAAGTGATGCGCATTTGGCCTTTGAGTGGTGCGTTTGTGGATGTCATTCATTTGGGGCGACGAGGCTTGCAGTTTGCATGCTCAATGTTTCCTTTTATTCTCTGTTCTCTCTGAGTATAAGTGACTTCTTAAAGTTCCAGACCCTATTCTTTTAGCCATTACATTTACAAGCAGTTGCGTGTGATCGGCGTGCCAATGTGTGTAATCACGTTTAACAGCTGCTGGCTTCCAAAAGAAAGAGAAGTGGACACAGTGGCGGCAGAGTGTGTAGACATCCTAAAGCATAACACAACTCGGGGAGCAAATGGAAGAAATGGCATTTGTTGCCGTTGTTGATATTTGCTTAGCAGGCAGCTGTCTCCGGCATATATTAGGACACAGCACGGCTTCACCTCATTTCGTAACTTTGCGAAACACTTTCACCTACCCTCAGACACCACTCACCCCACACACTCACCCACCATTTACTCTGCACAGTTACCCTGACATTTCGCTCGCAGTCAGATACTGCTCACCCAACTCTCACAGTGCTGACTCTGCACTCACATACCACTGACATAGCTCTCATCCAGCACTCACATTGCTCTCACCCTCCACCCACACCTCTCACCCTGAACTCAAACCGCTCATCCTGCACTTATACTGTTAACATACCATTCACCCTATGTTTGCACATCGAAGGTAACATCTCTCACCTTGTACACTCACACAATTCTCATTCTGCACTAAGCACACATCAATCACCATGCATTGTGGCACTTACACCCTGCACCCAGACCCTTATCAATCTTCATTCATGCACCACTCACCCTGCACAGAGAGCACTCACACCATTCTCTCTGCACTCATACACTGCTTCCATACCTCTTAACTTATTATTAATCCCACAGATGAAACATAATGCATTTACCAATGCGTGTTCCTTTTGTCACTGATTTTCCATCTTTTGCTTCCTCCTCCTTTCCTCTTAGTTGTCTTTCTCTCTCTTGTTCTGTAAAAGGCTTGTGATGAAAAATAAGTCCTGCTCCCCAAAAAAGAGTGCCGGTGGGCCTCAACCACAACCACCGGCTTAAATTAGGCACTGATCTTGAGGTTTAAAAAACACAGGGGTCTTCCGCGTAAGTCAGTGTGCATACCCTGACACCTCACTTGTCAAGCTGTGGCAAGATGTTGAAGACTCAGACTTGCTTGACTTGCATATTTTGAGCCTAGGATGATAAGCTAGTTCTACATCATGTGCTTTGTTGGCCTATTTACTTTTGTCTTCAGCAGGAAAGAGTAAAGGGAAATAGTGCTATAAATGTGGCGTCTGAGAGCATGGTGTTATTCATGTCTCAGGTTGTACATAATTCCCCTCGGTGTGCGCATTCCATATCACTGATTCATGCCACCAGCAGTGAACAAGCATGAACAGTAGGCTGACAAGTACCACAAAAGGATGTCTCATGAAATGGATAAATGAATAGGTGCATGAATGGGTGAGTGAGCAGTAGCGGCAGGAGTGGAGAATACACTCCCACCACCAACACGAATGCAGCTGTTCACGCACTGACCCATAGTCCTACCAATTAATCTATTTTTACTCAATTATTCATCCAGTCATGTGTTCAAACATTTCCTGGCCGTTCATCCACCCACACACTCAACCATTCATGTATGCACTCTGTCAATCAACCATTCATCCACACATCCTATCACTCACACATCCATTCCATCTACCCATTGACTCATTTTCGAATATACCCACAAATCAATACACACAATTACACAAACAAAATTGCAAATCAAGGAAGAGGCACTTTAATTAAAACCAAGGTCAGACCTATTGCCTATGCTTGTTGGAAGTATAGTCTGAGCCTAACGCATCTCAGCCCCACTAAAAAGAAAGATTTAATCATAGAGCGGGAATGCGCTTCTATTCCTTTTATGCAATTCATTTTTTCACATCATTCTTAAAGTTTGGTGAAAAGTTAGACATCAAGTGCAAGCCCCTGGTCCGAGCTTTGATTCTGACTCATTTTTGTGTTTCTTTTGTGGTTGTTTTCAACTATTTCCTTATCTTAAACAATGTGACGGCAAACTGATAATCTCTTAGAGTAGGAAATCCTCCTTTCTTAAAAGCACTTTTAAGTTGCCTATGCAATTTGAAGATTTTTTAGGACGTCCAAAGAAAGCGAGCCAATATTTTGTTAGGTTTACATATTAGGAAGGTTTACTCAAAGCACACACATCCTGGAGAGCGTAAATAAATTTTGGTAGAACATTAACTTGCAGTGATGTCGATTGCTCCCAAAATATTTTGTCTTCTATGGAAAAAAGAACCAACTCTCCTACAACTGGACATTTTTGTCATACTCCGCTGTGAAGTTCAACTGCAATATCCCCAGCTTTCTGGTTTTTAGCATGTGATTAGTGACATAAGGGCCACTGCCACAACCTTGTACCTAGTTGAGGATTCTGGTTTTCTGAAAGTGTGTTGAAGAACTGATGAGTTAGAGGTATAGGAATACTATAGAAAAGGCAGAGTAATTTGAAGAGTATAATCATTTTGATCAGCGCAATCCTGCCCATTAGGGATATTGAGAGTTAATTCCTTTTTTGTATTTGGTACCCTATTTTCGCAATGGCAACACCATCCTTTTTCTCTAAGTAACCATGGCCATAACTTTTTGGATCCATATAGGATAGGAAGGTCAACTCCAAGAAATCAAGAGCCTTTGTGCCTTGAAAAATGCTGCCACTGCCTTTTCGGAGAGGTTTAGTTGATGCAGCAAAGCAAACAGTGTCCAAAGGTTATGAGTTGTTGACCTTCCCAGAATGAAACCTGCCTGGTCAGGGAGGACCACGTCAAGAAGGATCTTGTCTGGATTTTGACTAGGATTTTTGCATCAGTTTTGATAAGTGAGAGTAGTCTATAAGAGTCGCTGTGTGTAGGTGGTTTATAAGGTTTTAAGAGGTTAATGAGGACAGTTTCTCTAAATGAAGGAGGACAAGCGCCCTGTTCCAGTGCCTCATTATACACTTGTGGAAGCAGGTGGGCGAAAAAGCCTTATAGACTTCAGTGAACTCTGCTGCCTTGGTTATATTCTTCACTAAAGTGTGAGGGTTATGATCTCGCATGTATTGTCTTTCTAGCTCCTGAATATCTCACTCTAGGAGAGACACCAAATGAATGCACAATGTTTGGACGTAGGTGTTTCGAATGAGATTTTACTGGAGGAGTGGTCAAAGAACATGCATGGTAGATGTTCCTATATGTTTATAAAAACACGGATCACTGAGCATAAATCCAGAATCAGGAATAAGCACAGTACCTCAAGTCTAGCCATGCATTGGCTAGAAGCCAAACATTTGATTTCCCAACTACGTTTTCAAATCATAGAATCCATGGATGTGAAACCTGGTGTGGACATCACAAACGTACTTTTACGTAGAGAGCTCTTTTGGATTCAGAGACTTCAGACATTGGCCCCCAGTGGTCTTAACGATCGTCTAGATCTTTCATGCTTCTTATAATCACATCTTTCATAGATTTCTGCAACTTTTAGAGTCAAGCGTAGAAATTCAAGCATTATCATGATATGTCTTTGCTATTTAAAAGTTTTTGCAATTTGCATGAATGTCATTTCGCATTATTCCGGTGACTTAACTTTTTACAAAACCCGAGGATTGTTGTAACCAGTGCTTGTTTGTTTTTATCATTGACTACATTAAGTCTCTTCATATTTTTCATTTATTTTTTTAACTAACATTTTCTTAATTAATATTCACTTACATTTTGTTCACTATTCAGAAGTTTGTTCTGGCTCTCCTCTCCTCCTTTTTTATACTGTTTTTTCACCAGTTTCTCTTTATTATGTTGTTCATTATTTGCATTCATGTTTCAGAACTTTATTGACTAATTTGTAGTGGCCACAATTGACTGCGGTGCTGAGGATTCACTGACACTGAATATCTGCTCGTTGTGCGTCGTTGCCTCCGGTGTCCCTTTCTAAAATATCCAGTCTATTTTGCATTACCCCATGTACGTCTTGTTTAAATGAACGCTTTCGCTCACATCATCATTTTTTCCATTTCATTTTATCCGTCAAATGAACAATATAATACAACCCTTATTTTTTACATGGCTACGCGAGAAGCTTCTTTTTACTATGATGCGCGCTTGGCAGATATAATTATTATTGATACATTGTATCATTCCGAGGTGCGGACATACTTTGATATTAGATCTCATTGTCATTTATTTTTTTCGTTGTATGTTAGTTTACATACACTTCGTTCAAATGATTGTTCTCATCAGGACATTTAAAGTATTTCACCACATCGCGTTCTTGGCAAGTAAAAAATACTTTGTATTGTCAGACATCATGGCGCTACTTGTCAGTCCTCTGTCTATGACTATGAGTCTCACATCGGCTCAGCCATTGTAATGGGTTTAAATTTGGCGCGGTTCTCGTTAGTTGAAAAACTTTCGAAGAGAGGACATCATCTGTTCATAGCTGGTTGCACCCCGTCGCGTTCTTATAGTAAGTAGAATCTATTGCTTTTATTTATGATTTACGCTATAGGTCTTCAAACCTTAGCTAAAGAAGCGGAAGCTAATAGTCATTTCTCTTTTTTTCACCATCACGTCTGCAGCGCGTCTCTATGGAGACGAAACATTCACGTCTGGTTTAGACGCCGTTAGAGATATTCACACGCCACATCACTCGCTCTAGCTTTGACGTTATCGCCTGTTTCCGGGGGGTAAGTCATGTTGTTTTACAATATTTCCAAACGTGAGAGTTAATTCAAGCACTCGTTCTGATGGAGTCATTCCTTTTGGTTTTCAGCATCGGTTATCCTGCTTACATTGTTCAATTTTTATTAAGGCCACACCTACAAAATATTTGAGGTGAGCCAGCATCATTATTTATTCAGTAGACTTGTCGCATGTATTGAGTTTCCCCTCAGCATTTCTCTCGTGACTTTACTTCTGTTTTATTTAATTAAATGTCTTATTCGGGAGCCACGGTCATTCTTATTCTTATTTTTATTTTTTCACTTGCACTATTGGGTGATGGTATTCCTTCTGGTTAAACTCGTGGTTTTCTTTGAAAAGAAAGGCTGATTTACCACAATAGTGTCTCACGGTTGCATTATGAGCACCATGTGAATCAAGTAATCTGCCACCAAGTATCCTTCTTGCGAAAATAGGGTAACAATGTGTTGTATGTATAACAATATATATTTCTTTCACAGAACGCCCCTGACGAAGGGACAACCAAGTCCCGAAATGCATTGGGCTCATCACAAGCATTTCGATGTGATCTCATGAAATATTATGTGGCATGTTTAAATATTATATTGTTTATGGCAGTTGTCTACCATTCTCTGTAAAAATGTTGACACATGACCAATGTAATTATTTTTTTTGAAGCTGTTGTTTGCATATATGTCGAAAATATATGTTTAAACGAGTAATTGAGTTGGATGTTTTTTGACTGATAATCTTTTGTAAATTTTTGCGAATTGAGATTAATTGTTAGTGACGTAGTTCACAATTAGCACAGTGCGCAGCGTCAATCATTAGGTGATTGAACCATTGTATCTAGTTTTTTCATGCCTGATAGACAGCGGGCATTACGCTGCAGCACCTATATCACTCAGATCAAACCTAGGGGTAAATTAGAAAACTAGGAGTGCTCTGCTCACACTGCTCTGTATCATTATTTCTCTGTCTTGGCAGTAGCACCCAACAGTTCAATATGTCTTTTGATGCAATTACGAGTATAACGGACAATAGAGCCAATACTAAAGCATACACCTCAGATGAGGCTTCACAAATTTATTCACTTATACAAGAAGTGAAGATTACGGACTCACATGGTGGCTCAATCACACAACAATTACGTCAACTGGAATTCATCACTAGGAGACAGCTTAACCAGAGACTTCATGCTTCTACGCTTGTTCAATACCATAAAGCAAAGAGAATTCCACGTGGACTACGCTTGGCCATTAAACCGATGTTATTTCGTTTCCATTTGAATACAGGTTTCATGGAGAAGTGGTACTCAATCCTTAATAAGTGCTCACTGGATCTTATTCTCCTCATAATTGAAGAACTGTCTAAAACGATTAAAGACTTAGAAGATGAAATCACCTCCTTGAAAACAGAATTAGAGTTCCGTATGGAAGCGGATTCTTGGAGACTACATCTGGAGATTCTCAACCAGAAATTAGACGGATATGAGAGGGAACTCCAAGAAGGCAAACTACGCAAGTATAGACGCGATACTATTGACTATAAACTTAATGAGGTTTATACGTGGGCAGAGATATACACTCGTAAGAGATTCGATACCAAGAAGACTCCCACAACTTCAGATGAAAGTTTAGCGTCAGAGAAAGAGACCACTACTAGCCGCACACCGGCATCTACATTACATTCAGCTCGCCCGTCGGGTTCCACTACATCGGGGGATCAACCATCAACTAGTACAACACCTACAGCTTCAACATCGTCTACATCTACTTTTTTGTCACAGGCAGCGGACCAGGGACGTCCACCTTCTACAAAAGAGATGTCCAAATCTATCCCGCAAGAAAAACCAGGAGAGGGAAAGGAAAGCAGCGGCAAAGCTTTGCGAAGCGGCAAAACGGTGACCTAGTTATCAATATATCATCATACAATCTTTCCCACCAAGAAAAATCTCTTTTGGGACGTGGTCTTTCGTTTGTTCCGACGACACATACTAACCATTTGCAAACACAAGGTGAATTTTATAGATTCATGCGAAGTATACGACTGAAACATTTTTTCAATGAAGTTGAAATTGACACTACACAAGATGAGATCTCCTCGCATCATCCATTCAAACCTAAGAGTACCTTTATGCCACCAACAACGCATAAAACTTTGGATAGTTTTGAGACACTGGTCAATAAAGACTTGGAAAAACTTAACTACAAACCAAAACATCATAACAATTTGTCTAAACATGAACGTCTAATTTTGTCCAAGCTATCACAGAACCCGTCGATCACAATTCAGCCTGCGGATAAAGGTGGGGCAATAGTGCTGATGGATACAGAATATTACAACTCCAAAGTCTTGACACATATTTCTGATACCAACACTTATTTACAATTGGCAGGTGATCCCACATCACAGCTTTTGGAGTTACTCAAGTCCATTCTCAATGATGCTCTTGAACAAACATGGATTGACAATAATACACGTCTCTTTCTATTGTCTACCAACCCACAACGGCCCCATTTGTACATGATCCCTAAAATACATAAGGATCCTCAAGACCCTCCGTTCCGCCCAATAGTCTCTGGATGTAAATCTATTTTTGACCCCATTGGCAAATTTCTGGATTATTTTCTTCAGAAGTTTGTACAAGCTTGGCAAACCTACATCAAGGATACCACTCATTTTTTACAACTACTCCAACAAACCACAATCGGACCTTTGGACTCCGTATATTTATGCACCATTGATGTTACAGCGCTCTACACCTCCATTCCTCATGCGGATGGCCTTGAAGCGGCAGAATGGGCATTACTTCAAATGGAAGACGTGAACATTGAGAAGGTCCTGATCTTGCAACTTCTGAAGTTCTGTTTACACAACAGCTATTTTCAATATCAAGACAAATTTTATGCCCAACTGAATGGCACTTCAATGGGTTTTTCAGGAGCACCAGCCTATGCAAACATCTATATGGCTCAATATGAACTGGAATACATCATTTCCAACCCAGATTGGTGGTCAAAAATACGTCTCTACTGTCGCTTCATAGATGACATCTTCCTAATTTGGGGCGACACAAAACAGTCTTTTATCTCCATGATAGAGACTCTTAATAGCCAACATACCCATATTCAGTTGACTTATAATATTCATCAGGAGTCTATTCATTATCTGGACGTACAAGTCACCAAATCATCAACGAACCAATTTCACACCACTGTTTTCCACAAACCTACCGATCGCAATAGCCTATTATCCTTCACAAGCTTTCATCCACGTCATCTAATTCACAATTTGCCAATGTCACAATTTACAAGAATACGCCGTATTTGTTCTGACCCTGACAACAGTACTCTTCAACTCCAAACAACTGTTGAGAAATTTTCTGCAAGAGGGTACCCCGAAGAGGTACTACAGACTTGTCTCACACGAGCCATATCCATCCCGAGGACTGATTTACTCAAACAGAAACTTAAGACTTCCCCAACTAAATTGGTATTTGTCAGCAACTTCTCAACATCCTCATCCAAAATCAAGCATATCATCCTAACACGGTGGGAATTATTACAACAAGAACAGGATTTCCAACAACTGTATCTTGAAAAACCGATATTTGCATACAAAAGAGGCAAAAATCTGCGGAACCTATTGAAATTCTCTAAAATCACGGACAAATCTACTATCTATCATGGTACCCGTAAATGTCATTCATGTATTCATTGCAATAATGTCATCACTGGGAACACTTTAACTCATCCTATGTCTGGCTTAAATATTCCTTTGCAACACAACAGCGACTGCAACACAACTCATGTCATTTACTGCATAAAATGCCCTTGTGGCAAAGCCTATGTAGGCAAGACTGAAAGGAAAATAAAAACACGGATCACTGAGCATAAATCCAGAATCAGGAATAAGCACAGTACCTCAAGTCTAGCCATGCATTGGCTAGAAGCCAAACATTTGATTTCCCAACTACGTTTTCAAATCATAGAATCCATGGATGTGAAACCTGGTGTGGACATCACAAACGTACTTTTACGTAGAGAGCTCTTTTGGATTCAGAGACTTCAGACATTGGCCCCCAGTGGTCTTAACGATCGTCTAGATCTTTCATGCTTCTTATAATCACATCTTTCATAGATTTCTGCAACTTTTAGAGTCAAGCGTAGAAATTCAAGCATTATCATGATATGTCTTTGCTATTTAAAAGTTTTTGCAATTTGCATGAATGTCATTTCGCATTATTCCTGTGACTTAACTTTTTACAAAACCCGAGGATTGTTGTAACCAGTGCTTGTTTGTTTTTATCATTGACTACATTAAGTCTCTTCATATTTTTCATTTATTTTTTTAACTAACATTTTCTTAATTAATATTCACTTACATTTTGTTCACTATTCAGAAGTTTGTTCTGGCTCTCCTCTCCTCCTTTTTTATACTGTTTTTTCACCAGTTTCTCTTTATTATGTTGTTCATTATTTGCATTCATGTTTCAGAACTTTATTGACTAATTTGTAGTGGCCACAATTGACTGCGGTGCTGAGGATTCACTGACACTGAATATCTGCTCGTTGTGCGTCGTTGCCTCCGGTGTCCCTTTCTAAAATATCCAGTCTATTTTGCATTACCCCATGTACGTCTTGTTTAAATGAACGCTTTCGCTCACATCATCATTTTTTCCATTTCATTTTATCCGTCAAATGAACAATATAATACAACCCTTATTTTTTACATGGCTACGCGAGAAGCTTCTTTTTACTATGATGCGCGCTTGGCAGATATAATTATTATTGATACATTGTATCATTCCGAGGTGCGGACATACTTTGATATTAGATCTCATTGTCATTTATTTTTTTCGTTGTATGTTAGTTTACATACACTTCGTTCAAATGATTGTTCTCATCAGGACATTTAAAGTATTTCACCACATCGCGTTCTTGGCAAGTAAAAAATACTTTGTATTGTCAGACATCATGGCGCTACTTGTCAGTCCTCTGTCTATGACTATGAGTCTCACATCGGCTCAGCCATTGTAATGGGTTTAAATTTGGCGCGGTTCTCGTTAGTTGAAAAACTTTCGAAGAGAGGACATCATCCGTTCATAGCTGGTTGCACCCCGTCGCGTTCTTATAGTAAGTAGAATCTATTGCTTTTATTTATGATTTACGCTATAGGTCTTCAAACCTTAGCTAAAGAAGCGGAAGCTAATAGTCATTTCTCTTTTTTTCACCATCACGTCTGCAGCGCGTCTCTATGGAGACGAAACATTCACGTCTGGTTTAGACGCCGTTAGAGATATTCACACGCCACATCACTCGCTCTAGCTTTGACGTTATCGCCTGTTTCCGGGGGGTAAGTCATGTTGTTTTACAATATTTCCAAACGTGAGAGTTAATTCAAGCACTCGTTCTGATGGAGTCATTCCTTTTGGTTTTCAGCATCGGTTATCCTGCTTACATTGTTCAATTTTTATTAAGGCCACACCTACAAAATATTTGAGGTGAGCCAGCATCATTATTTATTCAGTAGACTTGTCGCATGTATTGAGTTTCCCCTCAGCATTTCTCTCGTGACTTTACTTCTGTTTTATTTAATTAAATGTCTTATTCGGGAGCCACGGTCATTCTTATTCTTATTTTTATTTTTTCACTTGCACTATTGGGTGATGGTATTCCTTCTGGTTAAACTCGTGGTTTTCTTTGAAAAGAAAGGCTGATTTACCACAATAGTGTCTCACGGTTGCATTATGAGCACCATGTGAATCAAGTAATCTGCCACCATGTATCCTTCTTGCGAAAATAGGGTAACAATGTGTTGTATGTATAACAATATATATTTCTTTCACAGAACGCCCCTGACGAAGGGACAACCAAGTCCCGAAATGCATTGGGCTCATCACAAGCATTTCGATGTGATCTCATGAAATATTATGTGGCATGTTTAAATATTATATTGTTTATGGCAGTTGTCTACCATTCTCTGTAAAAATGTTGACACATGACCAATGTAATTATTTTTTTTGAAGCTGTTGTTTGCATATATGTCGAAAATATATGTTTAAACGAGTAATTGAGTTGGATGTTTTTTGACTGATAATCTTTTGTAAATTTTTGCGAATTGAGATTAATTGTTAGTGACGTAGTTCACAATTAGCACAGTGCGCAGCGTCAATCATTAGGTGATTGAACCATTGTATCTAGTTTTTTCATGCCTGATAGACAGCGGGCATTACGCTGCAGCACCTATATCACTCAGATCAAACCTAGGGGTAAATTAGAAAACTAGGAGTGCTCTGCTCACACCGCTCTGTACCTATATGTTTCCGACAGGTACAAATATCATGTGATATCATTTATAAAGGTTAAGTCTTGCACTGGACCCATGTGCAGTTGATATGTGCGTACCCTTGGTGGTGTGCAATCTATGTTGCATCTGTCAATAAGTCACTACGTGTCCATGATTTGAGAAAGTGTGTTAGCCGCAGCATGGGGTGTATGAGGTTCAGTGAATGAATAGTCAGTACGTCTATCAAGGACTAGGTTAAAGCAGGGCAAGACTGGGAACCCAAAGCAGTCCCTGGCAACTTTGTCAGACCAGCCTCCCCCCCCCCCCCACCCCGGAGGGGGTGCAAGTGTCAAGCACTGCTGCTTAACAAACCCGAGCCCCAGCACTGCTGTTTTTGCTACTGGGGGTCGATATTGGTGCATCGCTGCAAAACCATATCCCACTGTTCCAAAACCAGTCCCCACCCTTCCAGCCTCCCGGGCAAACGCCTGATGCCCGCTATGGCCTGTCCGCCCATGGTTTAAAGATCCCACCCCACAGTACTGTCTGGGGCGATAGCACAAGATATTCCAGATCTGTTGGAGAGATTTGGGCTCGTCTGTGTTAGGGCCACATGTATTGATGAGCATTAAGTGTTTCTCACCAGTAAGTTCTTGGACTAAATGATACCAGCCTAGGCGGTTGTTATCTTTATGTAATGGTGTGGTGAGGGGGCCACTTATAATTAGCAGTCCTGTTCAAAGGGCATAGGAAGAGTAGTTTGCCAAAAGACTATAGTCAGCCCACCTTAATGCTAAGGTAAAGTTGGTCGGGGCACCAAAATCTATCTCATGCAGGAAAACAACTTAAATTTTTTGACGGTCATAATAGGACAGTGTGTGTCACATTTTTCACGTTCCATGTCAATAAATAAATAAGTGGTGACCCACTATTGGACTGGGTCATGGATAGGCGCAAAATGCTTTTCATAAAGTGTCTGGAGTGTAGTTGTGGACTTTTTTTTGCACAAGGTGGCACAAGAACGGAATGCCAAAGAATACTGACACCTGAATCATTCACAATAGATCTGCATGTCAAAAGTACAGCTCTAACACCCTTTTATCCACCCACACCAGCCGGCCAAACCTGCCAGTGCCACCCCAACAACATCAGAATAATTCAAACTCAGTGCTCCACACAAACCAAACATCAGTTATCTTCCTAACAATGTTAGCGGGCCTACCTGAGGAGGGAAGGGATTTACATCCAAAGGGTCAACCTTTCAGTGCCACCTAAAAGGGGAGTGCCTGTCAGCCAGATAGGCTAAACATGCAGAGGTACAGGGTACTACTGGTAGTATGTGAACAGCATCTATATAGATTTGGCCTCCATGGGACATCATAGACATCGACAAATCTAATAGTTTGAACTATCATTTGGCCGAGATTCAGAATAGGGCATATAGACCATCAGGGATTATTCTTGTCCATAGTGGAGCAGTGCTTGCTGGATGTATAAGCTAAACATACTGTGGTAACAGGTACTACTGGAAGAAGGTGAAAAGCATATATATATCGTTGGAATCCATGGGACATCATTAGACATCAACAAAACTAATATGTGAACTATCATATGACTGAGACTCAGAATAGGGAATATAGACCATCAAGGACAAATCTTGTCTATAGATGTGTTTAAACAGTGTAGCACCAGTACAGAGACTTCTTAATTGGCTAATCGAGCAGACTCTATCTCAAACCATGTTTACATCAGTGTTTAACAGGGGAACCTGTGGTACTGAATTGGCTGGTCACACCTATACCTGTACGGGTACCAAGCTGAAGCAGTCAACACTGCAGTCTATTCTATATCACTCATTTCCATACCTCCGAACTGCAGGACGATCTACCCCTGGTTTCAACTATGAGCTTCAAGAATAAGGGTGAGGTATTGTGCGGAGTGGAAAAATATGCGACTTGGTGCGATGTGTTTATATTTGCTTCTCTTGAGCCCTTCACACCACTGTGTCACAGTCTCTGAAGTTAAATAGTCTGCCACTGATTAGGCAATACGCTGCTGCTCTGGAAATGTGGGGGAGGTGGTACAGCGAAGCGGGGCCCCAGGGAACAATGAGCAGCAAGTTTGTTGGACATTAGGTTGTTGGTTGAGGGGGGTGTGAACCCTTCCCAAGCAACAGGCACAATCCTTGTCAGGGTGCACTACAATACTCACTAAATTAACCTGTGCTTAATCGTCTGGTAGCTTGGCACAAAAGCTGTCAGGCTTAACTTAGAGGCAATGTGTGAAGTATTTTTGCAGCACGCAAACAGAAATAAAGTGAAAACAAAACACAAGGACAATCCCACACTAGTGTAGAAAAATAGAGTGAAATTGAAAAAAATGATTTAACAACAAAAATCTAATCAGTAGAACCAGATATTTTCAATTTTAAAACTTTAAGGTAAGTACAGCTCCTAAAAGAACAAAGCGCCTCTCGCTGTTATCTGGTCAAGTGAAGATGAGTGAGAGTCTCAAGTTCAGGCCGACCATAATGGAGCACAAGCTGGATACATGGCCCAGATTTGTCCCGCTGAAAATGTTACCTACTAAAGTCCAGTCGAAGAGTTCAGTTAGAGGTGGAGGAGGTCACAAGGTATAGGGAGAGTGTCGCCGATGGCCATCACTATAGCATGAAAAGCAGGCTGGTCGTTGAGGTAGCGCAAAGATCATGAGAGAAAATGCACCTCTTGGCCACTATAAATCAAAAGGAGTACAGGGAGTCGGAGGTAAAACATTTGGTTTATTCAAACTTGAACGGATGCAAGACCCACAAGGAAAAAGCTATTCCGTGGAGGTAATGAGTGACCGCAATGAATTCTCCATTCATATTTATACTATACTTTAAACAAGTCTGCCTACACCCCTTCACTTCCCTCCCCCTAATCCATTGGAAAATTCCTTCCAGTTATACATACAAAAAGAATAGCTAACCACACTACATTTTCACGATAAGGGATCGCAAGCCATTGCTTAATTGCAAATTGAATGGAAAAAGACTAGCGTGACTTTCCATCTCAGAGAAACACAAATGATTAACAAAGTGTAATTATTCTATATTTACTTTTCCAAGGACATGGAGAGAAAAAAAATAAAGAATGTACAATTTCAGAATGTGCAAGGAAAATTCCTCAAACAACGTTGTAGAAAGTCAGGTGGATTTAAAAAAATGTCTGCACTCATGTTCATATTATATAACCTTTTCCTCACATGTTGGGTGTTGCGGATGGTCATTGCTGGAGATTGACATTGGCAGTCACCATGGGCTGTCAATGTCGTAACACGAAGTGCAGATCTCATGTTGTCTGCCGTCACTGGTGGTCACAGTAGCATGAAGAGTCAGGTTCACTAAGGCACGGGTGTTTGGCAAGGATGGCAAGATCTTGGCACAAACAAGCCCATTTGAAGTCAAGAAGAGCTCAAAACTTCAGTATTTTACATTTTCTTTTAGGAGGACCTCCAATGAGGCCACAGAAAGGGTCCAGGACCTGCGTGACACCTCTTGAGGATCTAGAACTCAATCGAGCAGAGGTCAGCAGAGCTGACAGGTCTAGTTGCAGGTCCAGTGCAGCAAGTTAGCTGAGAAGGTGCAGGGAGACCTCTGGAGCTTGTTCTGTCCCTGTAGCACAGAACAGGAGGTCAGTCAGCTGACCCTTGAAGTCACTTTAGCCAGGGATAAAGGGTGCAGATTCAGTCTCCCTTCTCAACAGTATTGCAGGTCTCAAGCAAAAGGGTAGTCCTCTCGCAGAAGGGCAGTCCTTTTGTAGTATTCACAGGTCCAGGAGTGCACTGAAGACTGGGTCTGAGGGTCCTCTTTTTATACCTGGTGCCCACTTTGAAGTGGAAGAAACTTCTGGAGTCTTTCCCCTGCAGAAGTGTCTTGAATTTCCTGCCTCAATCTCCTGGTCCCAGTGTATCTGCAGGCACACTGGGATAATGTGAAGTGCCTTGTGTGCGAGCTGAGGCAGTGCCTCTGAAGTGCAAATGTTACAGGTGACAGCTCCGCCCTTTCATCAAGTCAGGATGGCCCATCACGGATTTGGAATTCCTATAGCCCAACACCCAGGACATATTGTTTGGGGTCAAGGGCAACAAGTTTTCATTTGTATTTTGTCCTTGGGACAAGTAGGGCTAACCCTCTACAGCACAAACCCTTTGGCTGCCAGTTTACAGTCCCACATTATGGTTCAGGGAAAGGCATTGCCTGCAGTTAAGTTAATATTTGTGCCCATGGTTTAATGCTGCTCAAACTCGTATTTATGGTTCATTAATGCAAAGCCTTTATTATTAGGGTGAGTGCTCTAAGTAAATGTTGTAAGCTACGACTGCACTACTAACAGAGGCTCCAGTATAAAAATGTGTACACACGTTTTCAATGTTAAGCAATATGAGGCTATGCATAATGCTGCCAGAATGCTCTCTTATTGGATGCAAATATTTGCAGAAGCTTGAAAGCAAGATTGATGATTCTTTGCTTTCAAAATAAAATGTCCACAAAAAAATGCTTAAACATTTAACTAAACTACTGTAAAATTGGAGGTACCATTTCTTTACAGCATCATTTAGTAAAATGTGTTGATGTATGCTAGTATTTCCGAAAAATATTCCTAGTGGGAAATTAGTGTAAACAGTTCTAATAAGATAATGGGAAACAACAATAAACAAACATTGGTAAAGCCAATAGGTCTGAAATTGTTGATCAGCCTTTTGGTTTTGTCAATGCGTGACTTGTTCTGGCATGGTTTTTGCAAAACCTTGTTGGTGTTGGAGCTGCTGGGCCCTCACCATTATAACAAACATTGGCAAAAGCAAAAATTGTTTTGGTCTCAAAAATGCATACATTGCCACAGTAGTTCCTGCCACTGAACAATACAACTGTGTCGATGTGCTTCTTGTGAAAGAACAGAATGCTGTCACTCACAGTGAAGCTAGCCGATAGACAGAGAAAGAATTTTAATAAACAAAAAAGACCATGGTTAACGCCAGACCTAATTAGGGGCCCATTTATTAAATAAAGTCTCAAAAGTGCACCCATGTCCTTGCATTAAGTGCAGATATACGGCTTTCGTGAATTCACAAGACTTTACAGATTTAGGCCAAGAAATAGTACTCCTAGAAGGTATTTGTGAACTGCATTTTAGCATGAGCAAATATGCAGGTGTAGATTTGCTCATGCGAATATCTGAGTGTTTGTAAGATCACTTTCCATCCAACCACTTTTTTCCCAACCCTGGAAAACGTTTTATGACTGCCATTGTCAGGAGTAAATTTCCAACCTTTCTCAGTATCGAAAGAGATTAGAGAAGAGTCGGTGCAAACCCTTAAAACATGCAAGTTAGTAGGTTTGCACAGACTCAAAAGGGCATTCCAACCCTGGAACTGTTGCTTACCATTACATTCAGCCCCATTATGTAGATCTATGGAAACGGGGTGTGAGGACGAGCAGAACCTCAATATGGCCGACATCCCTACCCCTATTGAAGAAACAAAGAGCGTTCCAGCTCTCCGACGAAACACGGCGTGTGGATGGCCACGCCCTCACAAGGAGGAAGTGCCGAGCCGGAGCAGGGAGAGAAGGAGGGCGGCGAACACAGAGGAGGCGCGAAATCTGAGCAGCGGAGGCGCGAAATCTGAGTAGTGGAGGCGAGGGCGCAAAACAGGAGTCGAGGGGAGCAGACGACGCAGGAAGTGCAGCCTGAAGAACCGGAAGAGGGGACGACTTGGCATGCAGGGAAAACTGGAGCAGAAGTTCTCAAGAAATAACTGAACCACATCATTGCATGCAGTACAGGTGAACCCCAGAGTTAGAGCACTACTATAGTCCCACTCACCATGACCCAAGAGGTGCGTCGTGGTTCAAGGCAAGTATCTCCGCCTAAAAGCACTTTTGGTGGGGTTGGTGGGGGTCTACAACGTAGGAGGCACTCTGGGGACATACGACCTGGGAGAGTCACAGGGGGAAAGGATGTCACTCTGCACAGTCCTCCCTTTTTACCCTACATGCATACAACCCCCTTTTTTTGGTGGCGGTAGCACATGAATCTCCATTTCAATGGGAAGCCTATAACTCATTATTTGTTTTTGGCTTTTTGTTTATTTTCCTCTGCTGCCACGTATGAGGAGCGCCACTTCCTGACGAAGACAAGGAGGAAGAGTCCTGTGTGCAGTCAAGAAACCCTTGAGACTGGTGTCATTTTGGTTGCCTTGGTTTCCTTTTGTGTACTAAACGGAATACCCTAAAAACGTAACAGACTGTCTCCTACCTCGGCTTATTCTATCTCTCTCAATAATACATTCCCCCTCTTATATGTGGCAACATAAGGTAATTGCTAGTATTCCAACCCTACTCTGGTATGAGCCCTGGCATAATCAGAGAGGTTATTTCAGAGCTCCTATATAATGAGACTGCTGCCATAATTCTCACCTCCTTCTCTTTTGTCGGTCCATTGAGGTAACTTGGTTGTCATTGCTCTCCCGAACATCAAAGTCACAGGACTTTCACCTGTTGTCTAGTGAGGTGCTGAACGATAAGGTCGTAGGGTGGAATTCAACACAGTTTACCGTACGCTCAATAAGTCCGTTGGCCTCCAGACACAAAGGTGTACTCTTCTGATGCTTTATGTTCAGATGCTCCAGAAAATCCTTAAATTCTCAACTGTTGACGGTGGGCCATGATCAGACTTCAAAATGGCTGGAACGCCCCATGTTGCAAAAATACCAACAAGTCTCTCAATGACTCGCTCACGAGTTGTGGATGAGAGATCCTCTAATAATGGAAATCAACAGTACTCATCCACAGTTACCATCAGATGATGTCCATTGTCGAATGGACAAAATAAATCGACGGCTAATCCTTCCTATGCATGCTTAGGGAGTTCTGACATGGTAAGAGTATGTGGAGTAATGTTTATAGAGAGGAAATTACGTGGATGACAGGCCTTGAGTTCCTTTTCAACCCTCTCATCTAAATATGGAAACCAAACTTGAACACAGAGAGCTCTCTTGGTGGCAACAATACCACAATGCCCTTCGTGAGCCATTTCAATTATTTTCTGTCTGTAACTCTTCGGAATTAGGATTCTCGACCCTCGCAGTATAACTCCTACTTGAGTTAGGGACAGTTCATCTTTAACGCTATTGTATTTTTGGTATTTACCATCACTAATGAGAGGTCGTGCATGTCGGTTCCACGACTGATGTGCAATTATATCTTTCAACTTCAGCATTTCACTATCATGGGTTGTGGCAGTGATGATCTGGGCTAATGATATGGCAGCTGGGGTATTTGACTTTACAATGAAATTAATGTGGGCTTCAGCCGTTTTGAATGGAGTACCTTGATCTTATATAGGCACTCTGTAAACGTAGTCAACTGGGTTTTGATCCTTCCCTGGACAATGTACAATTGTGTAATCATACTGTTGTAATCAGAGTCCCCACCGTTCAATGCGAGGAGGCATCTTTGCTTTTGGATGGCCAAAGACAGTCAATATAGCTTGTTGATCAGTTACCAGGGTAAAAGGCTTTCAATACAGGAATACATGGAAATGTTCACAACCCCAAAACTACAGCCAAACTTTTCTTTTTCTGGTTGAGAGTAAGCACGTTCTCTTTGGGCCAAACTTCTACTGGCATATGCCTTCAAGCATGGGGGTGTCCACTGTGCTGTGTTAGGATACCGCCTAACCTGATGGGGCTAGTATCAACAACAACCTCTGTATGAAGCTTTTGATTGAAATAGGCCTTTTCGGTAGCAGTTTCAATGGCTTGTTTGATTTTCTTGAAACTACTCCCACACTCTTGTGACGACACAAACAAAATATCTATATTCATTAACTCTGGTAAGGGAACACTTACCGTAGCAAATTCTTGTATGTATCTTGAACATTAACTGGCCATGCCAAGAAATAGACATATCATATAAACATCTTGTGGGGGGATCAGCACTTGACAGCGCGTATACTTTAGCAGGATTAGGTGTAATACCCCCAACAGAAAAGATATGGCCAATGAATCGTAACTTTGGTGGAACTCACACTTGTCTGTATTCATAGTCAGGCCTGCACCAGTCAGTAAGCGACATGCTTGGGTGACAACTTTATCATGCTCCTTCTGGATAGCTCCGAAAATCTATATCGCTATAGTTGAAGGCATTCACAACTGGCTGTATGACACAACGAATGTTGTCTTGGAAAAGTTCTGCAACCGATGACACACCAAAACGGAGTATTTTATATAGAAACAGACTGACGTGTAGAAAAGGTTGTAATATACCGGCAATCTTCTTTGAGTTCCAACTGATAATAACCTTTATTTTAATCAAGGCGAGCGAAAACGTCTGCACAATTTAATTGCGTTATCATGTCAGTAATATGTGGACCTGGATGTCGTTTAATTGCCTTGCTTGCTTGACGCATTTCAACGCATATGCGTACAGATCCTTCAGTGTCCTTTTTGGGCACTACCACTATGGGAGAAACCCATGGTGTCCGACCAGATGAATGCTCAATAATGTCATGCTTAAGTAATGATTCAAGTTCTTTTTCAACAGCTTCTTGTAAATGAAAAGCAAGTCGTCTATGTCTGAGCAACAGGACGGACATTGTCATTAATGTGTAACTTAACTTTACTTTCATAGTCTTTAGCTTTTCCTAATCATGATACACTGAAGGAAATTGGCTTACTACTTCAAGATGAGCATTCATATTGTAATTCACAGAAATCAGTCCTATCTGAGCAGCAGTACTGAAAATGAGCAGACAGGCACTTGCCGCTGTACCTTGAAGCACATGGATGGGTGCTTATACCTTCGTCTTCTTGTTTTTCAGTGTTGCTACAAATTAACCCTGACTTTTTACGGGCATTAAAGCAGCCCAAGTATACATTTTGTTTTTCAATGGCGTAAGTCGAGGCATTAGAGACAATTCATTGTATTTCTCTACAGGCATTATGTTTATTGATGCACCACTATCGATGATGAAAGGTATCGAGCAGTCATTTATTTTCGATGTCATTTTCGGACAATGCTTGTATGACTTTGGTATGTTGAGTTTTCTTTGACTGAAATTTTTCCTCGAATGCGCACGTTTCTCCGAGGTAAACATTTACATGGCACATTCTTCGTCCTCTCTTTTACTGGATATTGAGGCGAGTCCCATATCGGAGCCAAGTTACTATAGTACATCCATTTCATTCTCCTTCTAATCCTGGACCAGGATTCCTCTAAGAATTTTCACCTAACTTTTTAAAAATATCTTTAACTTTCCCGTGAACAGCTTGCCAATTTCCGAATCCGATGCCTTATCCAGAAGCATCCTAATATTCTTAAGCTGGAACGCCCATGCATATAGTTGCAAGTCTGGAAGAGTCAGACCCCCTTTCTCTTTCCTCCAGCGTAACGTCTTCCATGATATTCGGGATCCTTTTGCTGCCCAGATGAAAGACCCGATCTTACCCTGCAACTTCCTAACACCCGCTTCTTTCAATGGCAAAGGTACAGCATTAAAAAGAAAAGTTAATTTAGGTAATAAAGGTCACTTTTACTCCTAAATATCTAATTTCCATTGTAATTTTTTCTGTCCCTCCATCTAAATTCCACACCATATTCTCTGATTTATCTCTATTTATTTCGTACCCAGATACCTTCCCAAAATCTTTTGCAATTTTTACTACATGTTTCATTGTGTTCTCTAAATCCGCCGTATATATCAGCAAGTTGTCGGCATATAATGCCAGCTTCTTTACCCAACCGTTGCATTGAAAGGGGACAATCTGCGGCTTTGCCCTCAATTTTTCAACTAAGGGTTCCATATATAAATTAAAAAGTAGGGGAGACAACGGACATCCTTGTCTTGTCCCTCTGTTTATATTGAAGGCTGATGTTAATACTTCATTTACTAAAACTCTTGCTTTTGGTGACTTATAAAACCCGGCAATTGCTCTACAGAACCTATCCCCCAATTTAGCGGTTTCCACAACAGATGTCAGAAAAGCCCAATTTACACGGTCGAAAGCTTTGGTGACGTCCAAGGCAATGACCGCCAAAGGTACCCTATTTGTTTCTGTCAAATCTATTGTCCCTATCAGGGAATAGGTTAACTCATAAAGCGACCTTCCTGGCATAAAGCCTTTTAGATCCCTGTGGACCAAATCTCCCATTAAGCCTTTAAGCCTGTCTGCCAGGATTTTAGACACAATCTTATAATCGCAATTTGAAAGGGACACCGGCCGATAGGATTAACACCTGTTCTTACACTTGCCTGGTTTTAAAATGAGTGAGATTGTAGCTTCTGACCAGGATTCTGGTTGGGCTGACCCTTGCACAAATAACTCATTAAACAATCTCGTCAAAAACGGGGTCAGCACCTCCTTTAATGTAATATATACTTCTAAGGGCAGGCTGTCTGGACCCGATGCCTTCCCCCACTTACCCTTCTTTAGTACCTGTTCTACCTCCCCCTCTAGAATTTGAGTATTCAATAATGCAGTTTTTTCATCCTCCAATGTCACTACCTCCCCCTCACTAAGCCACCTGCTTCTCTCCTCTTCCGATGACACCAATCCTTCTTCGTACAGAGTACCAAAATAGTTGGAAAAAGCCTCTTCAATCTCTTTTCTATTGGTTAGAACCTGGCCGGTATTCTGACACTTGATTTCTTGTACTATATTCCTCACTTGGGGCCATATGTAGGTGGCATACACTTTACCGATTCTTAAATACCGAATTTTACCGATTCGGTATTTAAGAATCGGTAAAGTGTATGTAGGTAATAATTCGGTAAATGTTACCGACACATGGACGAATCAGGGGTGCAACAGGGTGTCAATGTGACACCCTGCCACCCATGATGATGCCTCCCCCCATTACCGAATCGGTATTTACCGATTCGGTAATGAGGCATACCTTCCCATTGATTGAATCAATGGGAAGGTATGCCTCATTACCGAATCGGTAAATACCGATTCGGTAATGGGGGAGGCATCATCATGGGTGGCAGGGTGTCACATTGACACCCTGTTGCACCCCTGATTCGTCCATGTGTGCACATGTGGCGCACATACATGCCCTAGGGGCATGTATGTCTGCCACATTGCACACTTCACAGGGCACAAAAATGCATTTTCACACCTAATCGTCATTTACCACCAACTATTAGTTGGTGGTAAATAACTAATCCCCACACCCACCACACAGTCCCCCTACATCTCATTTCTGTATTCGGTATTTACCGAATCGGTAATTTTACCGATTCGGTAAATTACCGAATACAGAAATTATCCCCCTACATAGCAAAAGCCTAAATACCGGTCGGTAACGGTATATTTACCGAAAATCGGCCGTTACCGACCGGTATTGGGCTACCTACATGAGGCCCTTGATCCTTTCTTGTCTGCCACGCTAACAATTTTCCACAATTTTCCACAATTTTCCCCATATTCAAATTGCCTTCCTCACACTCTTTTTCTGACAAGTGCGTCTCCTGAAGCACACAAATCTGGGCATTACAATCTTTTAAGTACCGCAGGATACGCTCTCTTCTTGGCCTTACCCTTAAACCATTAACGTTCCAAGATAAGATTTTTAAACTCCATCCTTGAGTCTCTGCAATATTTCTGTTCTAAAAAGCATCTCAACTGGCAAACCTGACGCTTCAGAGGATTTTTATTTCTTTTTTCCCTAATTCTCCTTACCCCGTGACCCCCTCCTTTCCCCCTCCCCCACATGAAGAACCTTCTCCCCTTTCTAATTGCGTAAACTTAAGCCTAAGCCTATGGGTTCTCCCCCAGGTGCGTTTAACTCTTTATCCTACCTCTGACCTCTAATTTCTTTATATTGCCACCCCTATGTGTTGCTATTTCCCGACTAATTACCTTAACAATCTAATGAAACACTTATTTACAAGCTATTTACACACCCTTATATTTGTGGGAACGTTTTTTTTTTCCTTTTTCTTTTAGCATGCTATTTACACGACCTTATAAAGTCATCTACTTCGCTCACCACCCTGAAATTATGTATTTTATTATTCGGCATAACTTTTAACACGGCCGGGAATTTCATCTGAACACTGGCTCCTAGCTCCTTCAACTGATCCATTCTCTTTCCCAACTCCCACTGTCTATTGGAGGTGATATAGGAAATATCTGACCTAATCTCGCAAGATACCCCATCTACGTCTACTGTTCTCTTTCTCAATGCTTGGGATAGCACCTTTTCTTTCAGAGCATAGATAAGGAATTTTACCAAGATTTTTCTGGGCTTACTTCTATTTGAATTGAGCGTAAAGGGATCCCTATGTATTCTCTTTATGTCTCTCCCCAACTCTTGTTCTGTTTCTTCTAAGTGACGACCTGTTTTCAGCAGCTTAATTTACAAGCCTTCAAATCATCTCCTTCAGTGCCTTCAGGGACATTTAAGTTCTTGGCAAAATCTTGCAGAAGTTAAAAGAAAAGATATGTTTGCCCCTGCCTGATGTGGATGTATAGAAATTGCATCTCTAGATGAAGAGACTGTACATTTTTATGTAGCTGTCTCATGTTGCGCTTACTTCTCTTCACACCATTCACTGTCTCAACCACATAGTCATGCTAGTTAATTCTATGTCAGGACGGGAGGCGAGGATTATGCTTATCTCTCTTTGCTTTTATTAACTAGCAGCCTTAAAAAACTCTTGCTTTAAACTTCTTTTTTTCAAAAGAGAGCGAAGAAAAGCCATTTAAACTCTTCTTTTAAAAAAACAAAAACTTTAAACTTCAAGTCCCATGAGTCCTCGGGAGGGCACTCCAATAGCAACCATTAAAGGCCCGCTCCAATGTGAAAGGTCTGAGCCGAAGGCGAGGGCCTCTAGCAAGGGAGCGGGACTTTAATACTGGTATAGCCCAGCTACAGTGGGCAATAAGGCTATTAGAACATTCCACCACTAGAGGGCATAATCTAACAAATAAAACAAAGGCCTCAGGGAAGCAGAGGGGATTGAAATCCCCTCAGGTTCTATGAGGCCTTTGTGAACAGAAACAGCTGTGAAGGACAACATTGGAACGCTGGAGCTCCAGGCTTCTACCGGCTTTTTGGAGCACTCTATTGTTTTCAAAGGAGCTTCCAACATTCCAATATTCTAATCTACCTTATAGTTTCCAAATAGTTTACTCAAATACGTGCACCTCAATTCAACATACATCCTGTAAACAGTGAACACATCTCACATCTCTCTCTCCCTCTTTTCTTGGTCTTGTTTCTCACTCACTTTTCTCTCTCAAACACACCAAACTTTTTCTCTGTTTTTTGTATTCTTCACAGTTTTTTTTCTATCTTCTGCTATCTCTCTTACCAGTGAATTCAATTGGATCAGACCCGTCAGCTTACCCAGTGTTAGGACCTCTTATTTTTGTACAACCACCTAACATGAGCGAGAGTCTAAATACTAACCTCCCGCAAGGCCTTAGTTCAGTGAACTAGCTGCTCATGAACATTCAAAACGCTTTCATAAATAACCTTGTGCAGTAGGTACAAAATTAACAATTGCTAATGCAGACCACTTGCTGCAATTTGCTTATTTCATGGGTAGACAGATTAATAAAGGGTAGTCTCGCCATTTCAGTGCCTCTTTGAGCGGTTTATGCAAGATCTTTATTTCACTAGACACCAACAAGTTGTTTTATTGTTTTCCGAGCGACAGGTCTCTTTTTACTGTTCAATAGACCTGAACACCCCCTTGACATGGGGCGAGATGGTGCAGAATGAACAGGCCATTTTAAGAGCAAAAGGCTGCTTTAAAGTAGCTGAAACGTTATATTCATTACTAACAACTGCACCTCTCTATTACAATACTTAACCCATTCCCTCCCACCCTTAAACCCCACCCCCAACCTGCCCACCCCCCTATCAAAACACCCTAACATTCACCACGACCCGCTTTCATTTCATTTACTGTTTGTTCACACCTGATGCAGGCGTCACTCCCCTGTACTCCCTCTACCAGCATCCCTCGGCAAGGCTCCAACCCTTCCGGCCTAAAGAGCCCTAAGCTTGTCTGCCACCTGTCCTGACTAGTGACTACTGTTGTGTTGCCTGAGGCGACACGCGCTCGGCAACAGGAGGATGCAGGTCTCGTGTATAAGACGCGGTAGCCCAATAATCACGCTGGAGCCAGGTTACGTTATTCACTGGTCTCGCCGTCGTAGCCCTACTGGCCAGGGCCAGACTGGGAACCAAAACCGGCCCTGGCAAAGTGCAAAGGGATCAGCACTTGACAGCGCGTGTACTGTAGCAGGATTAGGTGTAATACCCCCAACAGAAAAGATATGGCCAAAGAATCGTAACTTTGGTGGAACTCACACTTGTCTGTATTCATAGTCAGGCCTGCACCAGTCAGTAAGCGACAAGCTTGGGTGACAGCTTTATCATGCTCCTTCTGGATAGCTCCGAAAATCTATATCGCTATAGTTGAAGGCATTCACAACTGGCTGTATGACACAACGAATGTTGTCTTGGAAAAGTTCTGCAACCAATGACACACCAAAACAGAGTATTTTATATAGAAACAGACTGACGTGTAGAAAAGGTTGTAATATACCTGCAATCTTCTTTGAGTTCCAACTGATAATAACCTTTATTTAAATCAAGGCGAGCGAAAACGTCTGCACAATTTAATTGCATTATCATGTCAGTAATATGTGGACCTGGATGTCGTTTAATTGCCTTGCTTGCTTAACGCATTTCAACGCATATGCGTACAGATCCTTCTGTGTCCTTTTTGGGCACTACCACTATGGGAGAAACCCATGGTGTCGGACCAGATGAATGCTCAATAATGTCATGCTTAAGTAATGATTCAAGTTCTTTTTCAACAGCTTCTTGTAAATGAAAAGCAAGTCGTCTATGTCTGAGCAACAGGACGGACATTGTCATTAATGTGTAACTTAACTTTACTTTCATAGTCTTCAGCTTTTCCTAATCATCATACACTGAAGGAAATTGGCTTACTACTTCAAGATGAGCATTCATATTGTAATTCACAGAAATCAGTCCTATCTGAGCAGCAGTACTGAAAATGAGCAGACAGGCACTTGCCGCTGTACCTTGAAGCACATGGATGGGTGCTTATACCTTCGTCTTCTTGTGTTTCAGTGTTTCTACAAATTAACCCTGACTTTTTACGGGCATTAAAGCAGCCCAAGTATACATTTTGTTTTTCAATGGCGTAAGTCGAGGCATTAGAGACAATTCATTGTATTTCTCTACAGGCATTATGTTTATTGATGCACCACTATCGATGATGAAAGGTATCGAGCAGTCATTTATTTTCGATGTCATTTTCGGACAATGCTTGTATGACTTTGGTATGTTGACTTTTCTTTGACTGACATTTTTCCTCGAATGCGCACGTTTCTCCGAGGTAAACATTTACATGGCACATTCTTCGTCCTCTCTTTCACTGGATATTGAGGCGAGTCCCATATCGGAGCCAAGTTACTATAGTACATCCATTTCATTCTCCTTCTAATCCTGGACCAGGTTTCTGCCGCTCCTCTAAGAATTTTCACCTAACTTTTAAAAAATATCTTTAACTTTCCCGTGAACAGCTTGCCAATTTCCGAATCCGATGCCTTATCCAGAAGCATCCTAATATTCTTAAGCTGGAACGCCCATGCATATAGTTGCAAGTCTGGAAGAGTCAGACCCCCTTTCTCTTTCCTCCAGCGTAACTTCTTCCATGATATTCGGGATCCTTTTGCTGCCCAGATGAAAGACCCGATCTTACCCTGCAACTCCATAACACCCGCTTCTTTCAATGGCAAAGGTACAGCATTAAAAAGAAAAGTCAATTTAGGTAATAAAATCATTTTCACTAAATTCACTCTTCCAAAGATAGTCAGGGGTAGATGCGTCCAACTTGACATAAATCAGAGATTTCTTTTTTCACCTTATTAAAATTGATTTCTGCTAATTTATTGATATCTTGGATCACTTTTACTCCTAAATATCTAATTTCCATTGTAATTTTTTCTGTCCCTCCATCTAAATTCCACACCATAATCTCTGATTTATCTCTATTTATTTCGTACCCAGATACCTTCCCAAAATCTTTTGCAATTTTTACTACATGTTTCATTGTGTTCTCTAAATCCGCCGTATATATCAGCAAGTCGTCGGCATATAATGCCAGCTTCTTTACCCAACCGTTGCATTGAAAGGGGACAATCTGCGGCTTTGCCCTCAATTTTTTAACTAAGGGTTCCATATATAAATTAAAAAGTAGTGGAGACAACGGACATCCTTGTCTTGTCCCTCTCTTTATATTGAAGGCTGATGTTAATACTTCATTTACTAAAACTCTTGCTTTTGGTGACTTATAAAACCCGGCAATTGCTCTACAGAACCTATGCCCCAATTTAGCGGTTTCCATAACAGATGTCAGAAAAGCCCAATTTACACGGTCAAAAGCTTTGGTGGCGTCCAAGGCAATGACCGCCAAAGGTACCCTATTTGTTTCTGTCAAATCTATTGTCCCTATCAGGGAATAGGTTAACTCATGTAGCGACCTTCCTGGCATAAAGCCTTTTAGATCCCTGTGGACCAAATCTCCCATTAAGCCTTTAAGCCTGTCTGCCAGGATTTTAGACACAATCTTATAATCGCAATTTGAAAGGGACACCAGCCTATAGGATTAACACCTGTTCTTACACTTGCCTGGTTTTAAAATGAGTGAGATTGTAGCTTCTGACCAGGATTCTGGTTGGGCTGACCCTTGCACAAATAACTCATTAAACAATCACGTCAAAAACGGGGTCAGCACCTCCTTTAATGTAATATATACTTCTAATGGCAGGCTGTCTTGACCCGATGCCTTCCCCCTCTTACCCTTCTTTAGTACCTGTTCTATCTCCCCCTCTAGAATTTGAGTATTCAATAATGCAGTTTTTTCATCCTCCAATGTCACTACCTCCCCCTCACTAAGCCACCTGCTTCTCTCCTCTTCCGATGACACCAATCCTTCTTCGTACAGAGTACCAAAATAGTTGTAAAAAGCCTCTTCAATCTCTTTTCTATTGGTTAGAACCTGGCCGGTATTCTGACACTTGATTTCTTGTACTACATTCCTCACTTGATCCTTTCTTGTCTGCCACGCTAACAATTTTCCACAATTTTCCCCATATTCAAATTGCCTTCCTCACACTCTTTTTCTGACAAGTGCGTCTCCTGAAGCACACGAATCTGGGCATTACAATCTTTTAAGTACCGCAGGATACGCTCTCTTCTTGGCCTTACCCTTAAACCATTAACGTTCCAAGATAAGATTTTTAAACTCCATCCTTGACTCTCTCCAATATTTCTGTTCTAAAAAGCATCTCAACTGGCAAACCTGACGCTTCAGAGGATTTTATTTTTATTTTTTCCCTAATTCTCCTTACCCCGTGACCCCCTACTTTCCCCCTCCCCCCCCTGAAGAACCTTCCCCCCTTTTTAATGGCGTAAACTTAAACCTAAGCCTATGGGTTCTCCCCCAGGTGTGTTTAACTCTTTATCCTACTTCTGAACTCAAATTTTTTATATTGCCACCCCTATTTGTTGTTATTTCCCGACTAATTACCTTAACAATCTAATGAAACACTTATTTACAAGCTATTTACACACCCTTATATCTGTGGGAAAGTTTTTTTTTCTTTTTCTTTTAGCATGCTATTTACACGACCTCAAAGCTTACTTGTCTCCCACCTCTCCCTCACCCTCTTCCAGAATACCTGCAAGTTTAACTTTCAAGTCTGTTAATTCGATCTGTCTGGCCTCCCTCAGACTATTATTAACCAACTCTCCTTCTAATCCTCTTATCCTTTTCTCTATTTCTCCTATCTCTTCCCGAAAAACTCTCCTCTTTCCAGCTGCATAGTTTATTAACTTTCCCCTCAAATATGCCTTATACGAATCCCATACCACCCCTGCCGATGCTGAGCCCCAATTAAAATAAAAAAACTCTACTGTGTCTTCCTTTAATCTTCTCACAATTTCTTCATCTATCAACAGGGTGCGGTCTAATGTCCATCTTGTGAGGGACCTTTCTTCCTTGATGCAAATCTTCAAAGAAATAGCCGAGTGATCAGACAAGTGCATCCCTACATGTGCCAAACTCCTAACTTGTTCCTGCAGACCTAAATCCAGTAAAATATAATTTATCCTCGACTGGTGATGATATTTCTTATTTGCATATGTATATTCTCTTTTATCCCCCATCCACCATCTCCAGCCATCACATAAACCCAATTGCTTCATCATAGATTTAATCTGCCCCTTCATTTTTTGGTTTGCACATGCCCTACTGCCTGCTGATCTATCGAAGGTGCTATCCAAAGCCACATTAAAATCCCCCGCCCAAATAATTGGGTCTGAGGAACAAGAGAGCTCCGTTAGTAGCTCTTGCAATGGTGCTATATCATCCACATTCGGTCTGTAGTATCCTGCTAACGACAAGCCTTGTCCCCTCACTTTCAATATGACCATGACCCATCTGCCACATGCGTCTGAATTAGTTTGTATGATTTAAATATTTGGGTCTTGTTTTACTAATACCGCCACCCCCTTAGTTACTATAGTTTGCTTTGTGCACACCATTTCTTGCACCCACTTTGGGACTTGAACACTTCCTTACACTCTTTTTCTGACAAGTGCGTCTCCTGAAGCACACAAATCTGGGCATTACAATCCTTTAAGTACTGCAGGATACGCTCTCTTCTTGGCCTTACCCTTAAACCATTAACGTTCCAAGATAAGATTTTTAAACTCCATCCTTGAGTCTCTCCAATATTTCTGTTCTAAAAAGCATCTCAACTGACAAACCTGACGCTTCAGAGGACTTTTTTTTTCTTTTTTCCCTAATTCTCCTTACCCCGTGACCCCCTCCTTTCCCCCTCCCCCACATGAAGAACCTTCTCCCCTTTCTAATTGCGTAAACTTAAGCCTAAGCCTATGGGTTCTACCCCAGGTGCGTTTAACTCTTTATCCTACCTCTGACCTCTAATTTCTTTATTTTGCCACCCCCTATGTGCTGCTATTTCCCGACTAATTACCTTAACAATCTAATGAAACACTTATTTACAAGCTATTTACACACCCTTATATTTGTGGGAACGTTTTTTTTCCTTTTTCTTTTAGCATGCTATTTACACGACCTTACAAAGTCATCTACTTCGCTCACCACCCTGAAATTATGCATTTTATTATTCGGCATAACTTTTAACACGGCCGGGAATTTCATCTGAACACTGGCTCCTAGCTCCTTCAACTGATCCATTCTCTTTCCCAACTCCCACTGTCTATTGGAGGTGATATAGGAAATATCTGACCTAATCTCGCAAGATACCCCATCTACCTCTACTGTTCTCTTTCTCAATGCTTGGGATAGCACCTTTTCTTTCAGAGCATAGATAAGGAATTTTACCAAGATTTTTCTGGGCTTACTTCTATTTGAATTGAGCCTAAAGGGATCCCTATGTATTCTCTTTATGTCTCTCCCCAACTCTTGTTCTGTTTCTTCTAAGTGACGACCTGTTTTCAGCAGCTTAATTTACAAGCCTTCAAATCATCTCCTTCAGTGCCTTCAGGGACATTTAAGTTCTTGGCAAAATCTTGCAGAAGTTAAAAGGAAAGATATGTTTGCCCCTGCCTGATGTGGATGTATAGAAATTGCATCTCTAGATGAAGAGACTGTACATTTTTATGTAGCTGTCTCATGTTGCGCTTACTTCTCTTCACACCATTCACTGTCTCAACCACATAGTCATGCTAGTTAATTCTATGTCAGGACGGGAGGCGAGGATTATGCTTATCTCTCTTTGCTTTTATTAACTAGCAGCCTTAAAAAAACTCTTGCTTTAAACTTCTTTTTTTCAAAAGAGAGCGAAGAAAAGCCATTTAAACTCTTCTTTTAAAAAAACAAAAACTTTAAACTTCAAGTCCCATGAGTCCTCGGGAGGGCACTCCAATAACAACCATTAAAGGCCCGCTCCAATGTGAAAGGTCTGAGCCGAAGGCGAGGGCCTCTAGCAAGGGAGCGGGACTTTAATACTGGTATAGCCCAGCTACAGTGGGCAATAAGGCTATTAGAACATTCCACCACTAGAGGGCATAATCTAACAAATAAAACAAAGGCCTCAGGGAAGCAGAGGGGATTGAAATCCCCTCAGGTTCTATGAGGCCTTTGTGAACAGAAACAGCTGTGAAGGACAACATTGGAACGCTGGAGCTCCAGGCTTCTACCGGCTTTTTGGAGCACTCTATTGTTTTCAAAGGAGCTTCCAACATTCCAATATTCTAATCTACCTTATAGTTTCCAAATAGTTTACTCAAATGCGTGCACCTCAATTCAACATACATCCTGTAAACAGTGAACACATCTCACATCTCTCTCTCCCTCTTTTCTTGGTCTTGTTTCTCACTCACTTTTCTCTCTCAAACACACCAAACTTTTTCTCTGTTTTTTGTATTCTTCACAGTTTTTTTTCTATCTTCTGCTATCTCTCTTACCAGTGAATTCAATTGGATCAGACCCATCAGCTTACCCAGTGTTAGGACCTCTTATTTTTGTACAACCACCTAACATGAGCGAGAGTCTAAATACTAACCTCCCGCTAGGCCTTAGTTCAGTGAACTAGCTGCTCATGAACATTCAAAACGCTTTCATAAATAACCTTGTGCAGTAGGTACAAAATTAACAATTGCTAATGCAGACCACTTGCTGCAATTTGCTTATTTCATGGGGAGACAGATTAATAAAGGGTAGTCTCGCCATTTCAGTGCCTCTTTGAGCGGTTTATGCAAGATCTTTATTTCACTAGACACCAACAAGTTGTTTTATTGTTTTCCGAGCGACAGGTCTCTTTTTACTGTTCAATAGACCTGAACACCCCCTTGACATGGGGCGAGATGGTGCAGAATGAACAGGCCATTTTAAGAGCAAAAGGCTGCTTTAAAGTAGCTGAAACGTTATATTCATTACTAACAACTGCACCTCTCTATTACAATACTTCACCCATTCCCTCCCACCCTTAAACCCCACCCCCAACCTGCCCACCCCCCTATCAAAACACCCTAACATTCACCACGACCCCCTTTCATTTCATTTACTGTTCGTTCACACCTGATGCAGGCGTCACTCCCCTGTACTCCCTCTACCAGCATCCCTCGGCAAGGCTCCAACCCTTCCGGCCTAAAGAGCCCTAAGCTTGTCTGCCACCTGTCCTGACTAGTGACTACTGTTGTGTTGCCTGAGGCGACACGCGCTCGGCAACAGGAGGATGCAGGTCTCGTGTATAAGACGCGGTAGTCCAATAATCACGCTGGAGCCAGGTTACGTTATTCACTGGTCTCGCCGTCGTAGCCCTACTGGCCAGGGCCAGACTGGGAACCAAAACCGGCCCTGGCAAAGTGCTTGGCCGCCCCCCCCCCCCCCCCCCCCGCTTGGGGGTGCCGCCGAGCTCCTTGCCAGGGCCGGTTTTCGGCCGATTTTGTTACAGGGTCGATTTTGCAGCTATGCCTGCAAAAACGGCCCTGTAACAAGATCGGCCCCCAGGGGCCCAAAACCGGCCCCCACCCGTGCGGCGCACCGGGGGTTTGCCCGGTGCCCGCTACGGCCAGTCCGGCCCGGCTACTGGCTTACATACCTGCGCGACCACCTTTATTAACTTGAGGTCACATGACCTCCACGTTATGCGCCTGTTGCGTCACAGGCGCAACACAACAACAACTAAAGCTTAACCTCAAACTGCGTTACCAATAAAGTGGACCCAGGAAAAGAAACAGCCTGCCATCTAATCAGGTAGAACGGAGTGGGAGTGCAGGCACAAAGGAGAAACTGCACCTACACTGCCCGCAGGGCCACAGCACACCTTACAATGTGCAGTGCAGCAGTGGGCCTCCTTAACTACCACAAAAACTCCAATCCTGCTCCCAAATGGCCAATCTCCTACTATCTTGGACCTGGACTACCCCACTCGCCTGAAGCATCCCAGGGGCGGGCACCGTGAGGGCCACAACCCCTGGGAGCCCACATTTGCCCAATCAAAATGCCAGTGGTAGCAGAAGTAACGTTACTCACCGTTTAACACCTCGGTGATGTCCCAGGGGTGCCATGTTTACTTTCTCTCCAGGTTGCTTCCTGCCAAACCCCAAAGAACGCTGATCACTAGGGCAGCACAAACGCTGCCTGCTATCACATGAACACAATGAGTAACTCTGTGGAGTTGATAAATTCATATTACACAAATGTGCCCACTGGCACGTATAAATAGATGCTGGTGGCAAAACTACAAAAAAAGCAGGCTACCACTTGATCTGACAGAAGCGGGAAAAGTAGCACTATCCATAGGCCTGGGTGTTCCTGCAAATATTCTTTAAAATACAAAATATATGTACTGCAGATACATTTTAAAAAGTCAAACCCTACTATTAATTGCAAAAATAGAAGTCGGGTCGGCCAAATTATACCTGAAAAGCCATTTTGCTACGAATCGTCTCACTCTCAAACCCCTGTTGTAATCCATTTTAATAGGATTTAGTTTCCCTCTTTAACTACTACACTATTGTACTTACATTTGCGTGCAAAACCTTTAAGAGTTCTGGGGTAACGACGCTGAGTTGTGGTAAAGTTATGCTTTTGAGTTTTTCTTTTATTGAATGACGTTTTCTGGTGTTCAAGTCGTCGAAGTATCTGAAGAATAAATGTATTTTAGAGTTTTTCTGTATGCAGATCTACCATTATATAGGCTTTATTTAAAAGGATGCTGATTCAGAAACTGTTGTGCAAAAGAGCTTTTTATTCAAGAGCTGACTCCCCCAGTACAAGAAACATACTATAATGCTATTTTTCAGGAACAGCAAAGCTCCCTAACTTTCTAATAAAAAGGCCAATAAATCGACTCACCCAAAATTGCCGACTTCCTAATTTGGTAACGCTAGTATGCAAATATTATGCCTAATCCCACCTTAAAAGCATTCTGTATGACCCTGCCTTTTCACCTTGCTGTCAACCATCAGCACAAGTCCTTGTTGGTCAATGTTAACATCTATATTGATACCATAGGTGCCAACATTTCAGAACAGCGAAGGGGACATTTTGGTGAAACAAAATCGAGGGAATTTATGTCCCCAATTGACTTCTAATGAAAGAGATGGGGAAGACATTAAAAATAAGGTCCCATTTTAGGTTAAAAAGTCTGGAGTCCCCTGCCTTAGTCGGGTCTGTTGGCATGTATGTAATGCTGTCTTATCAGGTAATTATTTTAGGATGGGTTCTTCCTATTTCTTATACATTACTTGATCGCCAGTGATGTAGCTGCATTCAATGAAGGGTGGTTGGCTGGAAAAGTGTTAGAACATCTGCAAAATGAAAGTAGCAGAGGCTTTCACACAGGAACGCAAACCGGCCCATGCAATTGAGGCGGGCTGGCCGCACCGGAGAGGGAGGCGGGGTTGGAGGGGGGGTGCTTGGTGAAAACAATGCAGCTGCTTTTTTTAGGTCTTGCTAGAGCCAGCGCATGCACTGGTCTGGCGAGACATTTAGTTAGTGGATTTTCAAAGTGCTACCCAGGCTTTTGCTGGCCTCAAGCTTGAGTGCACGTGCGTGAGCACGCGCGCAGCCGCCATCTGCCTTTCCTTTGTTGTCATTGGTTATTAAGCGCCTCTCTCGCGGGCACCTTTTTTGATTGCAGTTCCATGACGTGCTCTCTGTTTAACGCCTGCAGTGCTTGTTGAACTTTCAGCGCGCTCACTGTTTTAAAAAGTGGGAGCACTGTGATACGTTGTATATACAACTCCATTCACCCCATTACAAGTCGTGTAATTCTGTTTACATTTCCCAAAAGGGAGGACTCTCTTGTGAGTAGTTTCATCTGCGTAAATTTTAACAAAGTACATGACATTTTTTTTGTCTTGATTTTGCTTCCCCCTTCCGCTTTGCGTTATAAGCTCTCCCCCCCACCCTCCGGGCACAAACAGAGCGTTTCCATTCCTCAGACGCCAATGTCCCAGCTGGAGACCGAACGATGCCTCTGCCAGTGCCATGTATGCTTGTTCAAAGCGGCAACCCTTGTGTAGTTTACAGTGGCACGCAGTCACCCCCATGGTATTGCAGGCTTTACATGGGGCAGGCTACCAACACACGGAAAACAAATCCCTTTGTTAGGCACGGGGAGATGATTGATATGGCCAGGATCACAGGATGTTGAACGGACTCCGA
Source organism: Triturus cristatus (assembly GCF_964204655.1). Lineage (NCBI taxonomy): Eukaryota > Metazoa > Chordata > Amphibia > Caudata > Salamandridae > Triturus > Triturus cristatus. The sequence goes on along the minus strand of NC_140584.1, from coordinate 88,246,098 downwards.
GCTCGAACTTGGATTCCCATCTCTAAGTCGGCAGCTCACCTCCTGCAATTCAACCTAAATATGAAGGCATCATGGCAATATGTGGCACAGCGGAGGCACGGGCAAAACTTAATTATTTGCCATTCCGTACTAGGCATATGAGATAACAAACAAGAATACGGACGGAGTGCTGAGCTTAACAGACACTTAACAGACTCAGCATTCTTGGGCCCCCTCGTGTCTGCCCGGGGGCATTGCGGTGTGGACAGAGAGCCAGGCAGATGCACGGAAATATTTTGCAACTCGCGCGCGCTCGCCCCCGTTTCCAGCAATGTCATATCTGCCGCTATGGAGGGGAAAGCTCCATGTCTGCGGCTCAGCATCTGATCGTGGTGCTGCTTGAAGTGTGTATTCTCTTTCTATTCTAAAATCAATGGTACCACTGCCGCCTACACAAGGAGCTGTTGTGTTGTGCCATCTCCCACCAGCTGCTTAAACTAATTAGCATTTAAGGACAAGGAATTGGGAACATTCCTCACCCTTTTAAACTCTTTAAGTAGCTTGCCCATGCACTAGCAAACACGCAGCATTACTTAAATCAGCACATGCAGCTTTTATTTTGTTTGCAGCTTTTATTTTGTTATCAGGTTAATTTTACTTAATGCCGCATTCCTCTCTCCCATTCCTACGCTACATTTATACATTCACGCGCTCTCACTTGCAGCCCTGGTGAAGACAGTGAAGACCACTTTTTGTCAATGACACGGAAAGGTGTTATTTCCGTGGCACCATCTCCTGTTGCCTTGTTTTATTTCCTTTCTGGCTCGCATCTCCTATCCCCATCTTTCATTTCCCTCTGCTTTCTACTTTTTTAACTTTCCTTTTCATGCACATCCGTCATCGAGAAACCACCTCTCCACTATTCCAGGAAACGTGCACTTCCGCCCATGACCTCTTTCGCATTTTTATAGCGATTCTGCAGCTAATGCCTGCCATAAAGTTCTGTTTATAGTGTGGTACAAACATGATTGCCACAGAGCCGCTGCAGTTTGCACTGTTGTTGACATTGTTGTACGTTTTTAGGTCTCGCCTGACCCAGCGCATGCGCTGGTCTGGCGAGACTTATTGAGAGGGCTCCAAAAAGTGCTACCAGGCCAGCCTAGAGCCACAGTGCATGTGCACGGGCGCGCGCGCCGCGCTTTACCACCATTACTTTCACTTTCGCGGCCCCACGGCCGCTTTGATGTTTTATCGTGATCGCGATCACTTTCACTTTCCGGGCCGCACGGCCGCTGTGCATAGCCAATAGGTCTCGCTTTTGGGACCTTATATGTATTTAGTTATGCAACTGTTGCATGGCTAAACACTTATAAGGTCCCAAAGGCAAGACTTATTGGCTATGCCAATGCTTGTTGTTTTTATTGGGTGGTTAGACGAGAATGTACAATACTGTTCAGACACACATGCTTTGGTTTCCTTTTAGTTTGCCTTTATTTGATTAAATATAGCCGTAGTCGAGATATAGTGGGTCCTTCGTACATTCATGCACTGCTGCCTTTGTCCTTGCTGGACTTAGAATGACTACGTTCCTACCTACAATTCTCGGAGTTCCTTATTTGACCTTCCTCTCTTCACTCTACTTCCCTCCATCTCGCATCTCATGTCTCCCTTTCAGTCTTGGCAATTAGTCCACGTTCCGGTCTGTCTCCCACGTTCACATTTTTAATTGGATCTCTTCTCAACTTCTCCATCATCCTAATTATTTCTGCGTATAGCTAAGCTTCATACTATATATTGAATTCTCTTTCTTATCACCTCTTATTTCTCCTATTTTTCTTTCCCCATCTCCTGTTTCCTTGTTTTATTTCCTTTCTGGCTCGCATCTCCTATCCCCATCTTTCATTTTATTCTGCTTTCTACTTTTTACCCTTTCCTTTTCATTCTATTTCATCTGTCTTCTCCCTTTCTCCCTCTTGCACTCCTTTGTTCTTCACACTCCTCCTACCTCCTATCATTCAACAACATAGCTCACACTTTCTCTCTGCCCTCCTGAATAGAGTTCTCCATCTCTTTCTCCATACTAAACCCCTTCTTCTTCATATATCCTTCTTGCGTGTGTCTGTATTTCCATAGTTTTTTCATTGCTTCAGTTCTTGCTGGCTTTTTTCCTTTTCTCTACTGCACAATCTGTCCTTCTAATTTCCATTGCTTTCTTTATGCTTCCTCTTTGTATCATGTTGACCTTTTTTCTTACCCTATCTCACCTTTCTTCTCTATCGCATCTCTAGCACTTAGTCTCTTTTTTTCACCTTTTGACCGCTATCCTTTCTCCTGTATTGACTATACTGCCTTTTCTTGCCTGCTTTCTCCCACTTGCTTTTCTCCCACCTGACCACTGGGGGCATCAACACGATGAAGGAAGTGTTCAAGGACTACAAGGAGGTTGGCATCCGGGTGCTTCTAGCTCAGTGCAACGCTTCTGTCTTGGAGTCACTGCGCCGTGGAGAGCACTTCAGCAAAGGGGAGGACAATCGGTCCTTCCACAGTTTAAGGCTGGCAGTGAGTTTTGCCCTTAAGGAGCATCAAAAGAGTGATGACTCATTTAGCAAGGAGAATGCTAGCTCTGTCCATAATGTGCTGCACGGCTAAACACTTATGCGGTCCCAAAGGCGAGACCTATTGGCTATGCCAATGCTTGTTCTTACAGGGGGCTGATATTGCAGCTATGCTGCAAAACCGGCCCCCACCCTTACGACCCACTTGGGAAATGCCGGTGCCCGCTACGGCTAGTCCGACCCTGCTTTCACATCGTCCCATCCAGAGCTCAGAGAAATACCATTAAATGTCAGGTATGTGCCCACACTAGTCAATTCCTAGTATTTGGGAAAACAATAACTGAGTGTCTAGGGATACTAAAATGGACGTTTTCAAAGGGTTCCCGCAACACAGTGGAGCAAGTGAAGTTTCTGAGGGGCATTGCAAGAAGAAGAATGAGCAGAACTAAGCCACATCTTCGAAGAACTGGCGCAGTGCTGCTCTCTCCATGCACTTTGTGCTGCCTAGAGGCAACGCAGGTACTCATGCACGATAGTGCAGGATAGTTTATTTGCAGGATTGGGTACCTCCCTGCAAAAAAGCTATCCTTTGAGGATATTTTCTCTTTGTCTGTGTGCTGCACAATGCAGCATTCATAAAAGAGGAAATAATGATGAGAAATAAAGACATTTCCTAGTTACGCCAGCCTCAGGTAGGAGCAACATTTTGGCGTACCCATGTCTACAAGACTTTGTAGATATGGGTATGTTTCAAAAACCATGGGTGGATGCACAAGAATGCCCATGCACCAGCCATGAATGCTTACCTGTCGCAAAGTAACACAATGCAGCATTATGTGCTGCCTTGTGTTATTTTTTATTTTGTTTATAAAGCTACTCAAATGAGCTTTTGCATTGCTTGGTTAGTACCACAAATGATTTGAATCAGATCTGCATAAAAAAGTGACAAAACCCTGATGCAAAATCGTTTGTGAAAGAGTTGAAGCATAATGGGCCAAATGTACAAAAGTATTTCGTGGTCTCAAAGTTTGCTATTCAGAAAATCACAGTTTTTTGCGACAGCAAGATATATTTGTGCAAATTGCAAAAGGTATTGTGCGAATCAGAAAACTTTGGCTGGTATTGCAGTGTTAAATGAAATCTGATGGTCTAAACCGGCATCACCTCTTGGAATAAGCCTTGGACTGCTCTGCCTTGCTACATTGAGAGTCAAGCAGCACAACACTTGGCTTGCTGTCCTGGGACACCAAGAACCAAGATCTTAATTTGGTGGGCAGGGAGTAGAGATATTTAAACTTCAGTTTAAGGAGACACTGATACCATTTAATAACTTACTTTATTATATATAAGGCTGTACATGAAAAGGCTAATTGCAGTTAGATCAGACTGCGCTGCAGGCATTGGCAGTTGAGAGGCTGAGGGAGATGTGTAATGCTATTGGAATATAGCCTTATGACATGTAAAAAGAGCAGCAAGTCTCTTACATTATGGAGTCGCCGATTAGTTAACAGGGAACCTGTGACACCGGGGTAGTGACAAGTGTGGACACCCTGAAGATTTCCTTACAGTAGGTTTGAAAGTGCAGAGTCTCCTCAGGCTTGTCTATCTCCTATCTTCTGGGTCATGATGCCCTCTGCCCTGGACGGGTGAGATTGACTTAGCGCAGGCTGTATGACTCAGACAGAGCTAGACCTGCAAAAGAGGCAGCAGATGATAAAGATGCAGAGTTTGACCTGGCGAGGAGTAGGTTAGCTCGCCACAAAGAAGAAGACGGGTGGAGGAACAAAGCAAAGGTGTGGTTTTGAAGGAGAAAGTAAGAGAACAGGAAGAAGGAGAGAAGGAGGATAGAGTAGAGAAGGAAAAGGATAGGACGTTGGAGGAGGAGTTAGAAGCTGAACAGAATCTACACCCCACTTTTGAACCTACTGAAATGGCCTCTAGGGATATAATACCCATGTGTAGCATGGGCAATGGTGTCCTAGACTGGCTGGATACATGCAAGCTCACAGGAAAGGCCAAGGAGCTGACACTTGCTGCTATTGCCATAAACCTACTGAGTGAACTCCCCACTGGGAGGAGGGAATACATCAAGAAACTGCATGCCCGTGAGCAGCTGGGTTAGGATCATATTTGGGAGATTTGGGTTGCCAGAAGTTCTTAACTGAAATTTAAGGATATCAAGAAAAGTGATAAGGTCTCTTTTGAGATCTTGATACATGATATTAAGAGGGATTAAAATGAATCAATGAAAGGGATGGGGTAAAAGATTTTAAAGCATACAAGCATCTTGTGGTTACTGCGAAATTTGAGGAGGCTTGTACTGCAGCTCTCAGACAGTATTTGTCAGATTTAACAGAAACAGATCCCAAACTGCTTGCTCTCTTGGTAATCTGGTGGCTAGTGAACAGGTTTATGAAAGGACAGCAGCAGCATAGCTATAAGTCAAATGGGGACAAGGGTTCCTACCAGCATACTCAAAAGTGACAGAAAGACTCACAGCGATTTTCAGCGCACTTACAGCTGGGAAGGAATCCTAAGGGTGTGAGACTTCCTCTCCACAAGGGGAGCAGAGAAAAAGACACATCATCTACGCCACAGACAGTCAAGTGCTTTAGGTGCAACTAAGAGGGGCAAAATAAGAAGGGCTGCAGAGTTGAAGACCCCTTGCTGGCATCTCCCTTTATAGCCACTATGTTCACTTACAAGAACATACCAGAGACAATCCAATGAGCTGAACATAGCGCCATAAGAGTGGCCCTGAAAGACATCCACTTAAACACGATGGCTACTGTGTAGGAAGCTCCAAGATCACTGCGTTACTGGACAGCATAACCCATAAGACTGTAATGGGAAGGGAATGCCAACTAGCAAGCAAGATTAACGGACAACTCGGTAGGTTATGGCCTCATGGTGACTGGAAAGGACACATCCTATTGCTTAGCGATTGGGTGAAACGGAAGTGAATGGCAAGAATGGATGGTTGATGTGGGTCTTCAGGAGAAGTGGGATGGTGCTGGCATCTTCCTAATGACATGATAAGCCCAGGTTGGCAAAAGTGGCCTGAAGTATACACGCATTGGTTGACATCAACTGTGTTCATGAGGGACAATTTGTCAGTTTCCTGGTGAAGCAGCTGTCCCTCCAGAGGAGGAGGAGAGACTAAAGAAGGTCAGGCCTAAGGAGAAGGCAAGGGCAGGCTCTGACTGGGCTCCAGTCCAAGTGCCAGTGACCCCAGCAGCTCCAAACAGAGAATTTGAGCACCCTAAGGTAGACAGTGTGTTGGAATCTGCACTCTTTCTAGAGCAACAGGAGCTGTTAAATGGTATAGGAGAGTCCCAGGAGAAATTCTGCAGTGCTTAGATAACCACCCTAACTTTGGGGCCACTGGAAGGCAACTTAGGATCAGTCCTCAACAGCAGGAAACTTCAGTAAGTTCAGTGTGGCTTAGAAACATTTACCTCTACAAAGTGAGAACACCATTGTATGTAGACAAGGCTATTTACAATAACATTTTTAAATGTGTTTTTATACCTGCTTAAAGCGCTACTAGAGCCTCAGCTTTATTGCACATTTACGCATATTTTAACTGTACTGCCATCTTGTTATCCTGTGTTTTGCATTTAGCCAGACTGTTCACGTAACAATAGCCTCGTTCTGAAGTTGCCACAACAAAGTGAGAACTGCAGATTTAGTGGTCAGCTTTTTACTACAGATTATTTTATCTTTATTTTAAGGCCTTCTTGCATTCTTTCCACATGAAGAGCCTGGCATGGCACCTGATCGTTATTGTCTCTCTGGAGTTTCTATTTGATCACATATCCTGTCCTCTGTTTATTTCATTGAGAAAGAGTTGTTTAAAAAGAGTGTATAAAATGGATAGAATTTTGAATTATATGTCCATCTGTTCAGATAGTAAGTGCTGATCCACTGAAATTGCAGTTAGAATATTTTGATGCTTGCTTGCCATTTTTGCATTAAATATATTTTAGACTTCTACAAGGTTCCCAAGTGCCTGGTTTCCTTCACAATAGTGAGCCCGACCACCCAGTGCCAGGAGCCAGCAAGAGGCTACTCATTCCTCAACACACAGGAATTTCCTGATGCAGTGCCTTATGATCAGATGCGACTCAAACATAAGGGTATTGGGCTTCATCTTCCCTATTTTTAAACTTCTCTCTATCCAGAGTCCTTCTGATAATGACAGATACTAGCATTTGATTAAGGTTCACAGTGCCTGGTGGGCTGTCATTCTGACTCTTACTCACAGGAAGGATCACGTAGCCAGGCTGAAATAGGTAACTGAGCTGTCTAGAGGAATTGAAATTACAAAGAATGAGGTTTTGGTGTATGCACCTCTAGGCAAAGGACTAGTGACTTAAAAATGAGGGCACCACCTTGAGAGGCCTCTATTGATAAAAAGCTGGATGAGTACTAAGAGCATGCTGTGACTTTTACACACAAGCAATAAATATGGTCAGCTCGTCCAGACAGCCCTTAATCAAAATGTTTAGTTTCTGAAGTTTAGTAACCATGACAATGTTTCTAACCAGGATGGACTATACCTAGACATTCCTAATTATTGCTGGAGCAGACAACAATGAGTTCAAGTCATCTGTGCCTAGACTATAATTGCCAGTACCAAAGGGACCCTTAATGACAGGAGGAGAGCCGTTAAACCACTTAACACTGCATATGGATAATTTTTCCCAATTTGGTAGCTTTACCTTACAATCTGACAGGTCCACCCCACTTCATGGAGCCTATATCAGTCCATGCTCCACGAATCAGGTAACTTAGAACATTTAGAAAAGTAGGCCAAGTTTCTTGGTCACCAATGAGTGCCTCTGCAACAACCAACCTTGAGTCATCTGTAATTAAAAGGTTGTTTATGGTTCTGCAAACCTACCAAGATTAATGTCTCCCGATATGTCTCTCTAACAAAACACTTGCTAAAAAAATGTTAAACTTACTTTTTGGTCCACTTGAGTAGATCATCGGGTTGAGCTTTGATTGCACATTTGGTAAACTTTTCAAGAAGCTCAGAAAGCTCTGGTGGAGCAGATACAACCCTCCTTGGTTTTGCTTTTATTGATGCTTTTATTGATGTCTACAGAAAGAAATAATATATCAGTAACATTTTTTTTAAAAACCATTAATCAACGTAGTAGGTGGCAACTATTCTACAACAGGTGAACTTTCCATGCAAAATGCTTTGAAAGAAAAAATGAACATTGTCATAGCAAGTCTTTCGGTTAGAAAAAGTTTTTGGTAATCTTCTAGTAAAGAAAAAAGGCTTCATTTATAGGTGGGACATCCACTGTAAAACGACAGATGTCCCACCCTCCCACTTCCTGCCTTCCCTGACTCATTTTGAGATGATTTCCACTATTTCCAATGGTGAAGCCTCAGCTGTTTCTGCAGTCAGAAACTCCTTAATATTAGGCCTGCTGCAAAACATCTGGCTCTATGGCATCAGAAGATCTGTCATCTTTAAGGTGTAGCAGTAGGCGTGTAGGGGTGCTACAGCATGCTGGAGTTCAAAAGGTGAATGAGCAGTAAAGTTTATTTTACATTTTGTTTTTATATTGTCACCTTTGCTGTGAGTTCAAAGACAGAGGTCAAATTCAAGCTTGTTTTCTGACAAATTGTTGCTTACTCTTGTATTATGGAGACTGGTGTTTTCTTTTCTATCTCTAACTAGTTTGCGGCTTCAAAGTTAGAGCATATCCAATAATCTTGCTGGGGTTCAGATAGTGTGAAAAGAAAGGCGTAGGATTTAAGTTTTTCTAACACAACATTTAAATAGCTGTAACTGAACTGTACAAATATTTCAAAGTATATCAGCAGTTAGGAAAGCACAAACAAAGCACTTGTTGTGTAATTTCAAAGTGTGATGAGAAAAAAGATTTAAACACATCAAAATAAATCAAGACACTACTTGGTGATGTGCGAAATCCAGTTTCCATACATTATCTGTGTGCTATATGGTTTTATAAGAAAAACCGCATTTCATTGCTAATGTTTGGGGATTTCAATGGAAAATGTGCTGTCAGTGCGCTTCCACGCCATGTTTTAGTTATATATTTGAAACAGTGTGCTGTAAAATTCACCACCACTACATACCATACCCATACCACTCTGCTGCTCAAAAGGTGTGGCTCACGTGCTACACTTGTTCTTTGTGTGACACTTGGATTTTTCACAATTCCTATTGTCGTGTAGTTCCTACCAATCCGTAGAATCTGCGCATTTGTTGGACAACATAAACTTTGGGCGTGGTGCCTAGAATGATTCCGGGCAACCCCGCAAGATATGTTGGCCTATAGACCAGCTATCTCACAGTGCCACGTAAGCCCCTCAACCTTACCAGGGCACAGATAGTTTCTGGCAACCACTGGACATGACAACCCTGACCCCTCATGGATCGTGGAAACAAATCAGAACGTTTTGCTCAGTCACTCGTGCCTACTAATGCTCAGAGAAGTATTACAGAATACACAGTGGGACGTTTTCAATATATTTACCGAACCAACGTTATTCATGTACAGAATACATGTGCTGCGATAATCACTAGACAGAAGCAGATGAAAGTGATTACAAGCACCAAGAGCGTAAATAGTAGATACAGTTCTACCATGGTGCTAAAACAGTGTATATATGCAGGCATCTAAACAAGGCAGTAATCGGTCATACTCCTACTATGCAAAACCCTACTCTAAGTGTACCTAGAGTGTGTGTGTGTACATGTGAAGCCAAGAATTCCCTTCAGGGGACGATCCAACCCCATTACCTGGCGTGAGAGAATGTAAGAGCCCATCTTGGTCATGAACTGGACACCCCCTCACGAAGATGTTAGACCACTGCGTGGTGAAGTCTCAGCATCTAATCCAACATTATAGTGCATGCAACTATGTGCAAAAGTTTACGGCAGAAATGTTATTGTGAAAAATAGGACAATGTAAGAAATGAGCAGCACATGCTATGGCCTTAAATGAATGTTTGCAACATACGTTTTAATTCTCTGAGCAAGCTGAAGCCATGATTTTTCAAAAGGATGTGGCCTTAACTTCGGCTAGAGAGAAGTTTGATCTCCAGGTTGCAAGGTCCTCGTCTGAGATACAGACACTACTCCATACTAACATTTTGGGGAGCTGGTTCACCATATCTTTACATGGGCTACATGGGCCTAACCGGGAACAAAACACCCACTCCTCATACAAAGTGTCAATAACTGTGCGGGCAGGTGGAAACAGTACTTGTCGAAACAAGTGACAATGGAGTTAACCGTCACCAGATAAGCAATGCCCGGTTCCATTCCACAGCGACCTTGATCATTCAGCATCAAATAACTCCCATTCAACAGCAGCGTGAACACCGGATGAATCACGGCAGCTGGGTAACCCTCCAGATAACAAAACAAGCTTGCAACTGAAGCATTGCATGTTCCATGAATAGAAATGTCTTTGCACATTAAGGACTCACTTAAAGCATTCTCACAGTCAGAACCACTAAGGAAATCTTCCATGTCCCAATTCCTGCATCTAAACCTGAATGGTAACTCCCAGTCCTCATGCACATGGCCTTCTCCTAGCGCTTAGTATCTGATTACCTGTGGTATTGGAGATAATATTGGAATTGGAAAGTCGTGACCGGTAGGGTAATGTACAATGGATTATCCAGTCTGTGGATGGTGTCTCAGCCACGGTAAAAGGTAATTTGTCTAATTTTTCAATGTACAACATGGTATATTTCGCATCTCTTTGTGCCATTACTATCTGCCTTTCTGTTAGATCATATGTAGAAAACAGACTTGTACTATTGATGTAAGGCCACAGCACGTGGCCAGAACGTAGGGGCTGATTCATACAACTAATCTGAGATAAAATCCTAAATTTACTACTTTTGGTATTCACAGAGGGCAATTAGTAGTAGGGTAGTCACCGCTGGTGACGCTTTCGGAGAACGTACCCGGACCCAGGCCTGCCGCCTGCTGCCAGGGTTAAGGGTAGGTGGCGCTGCACAAAACAAACCAGTGCAGCCACCTCCACCTCAGAGAATAAGGCCCGTGGCTGCACCCCTTGTGGGTGCCACCTTCCACAAGGAAGGCGGTTGCAGCTCTCACTCCTTGTGGACCTCTTCCCCTGGCCAATAGTCTTTTTAAGACTCTTCGCCATGGTTCTGGGTAGGCGGGGGCGGAAAAGAAAATGTAGGAAGTTAGAAAGTAAGTAAAAAAAGCAAGTGATTAAAAAAGAGTGAAAAACACACTACAAAACACACAAAAAGTAGGAAAAAAATGCAAAATATACAATCAGGAATAGAGAGGGATAGATAATAAATAAAAAAGATCAGAAAAATGTTTCTAGGAACAAAAGATTGAAAAGATATAGGGAGGATAGAAAAACAGGTCCAGACCCATAGCAAAAAGTGAAAAACAAGATGGCCGCACCCCATGGCGACTGTGTGGTGAAGTTTGCGCGTGATATTTCCGCCTGAGCACACAATAAGCGCCCCCGAACACGCAATACGCGTTCCCAAACATCAAAAATGCATCGCGAACGGGCGGAACAAGCAACTCCGCGAGCTAGCGGAACTCCGCGCAACGTGCAGAGTTTTTCTGCAACTTTGTGGGATTCCGCGTAGCTTGGCTACAGGAACTCCATCCAGGGTTACCTTTAACCCCCCTAGACTGGCTGGGACCAAGGGAGATAATCTCACTTTCCCCCTACCCTGCCAATGCAGAGGGAGATAATTTACTGATTCTCCAGTCTTACCTTGGGATCGGGATGAGAGAATTAAGGCTATGCCCTCCCGTCTTTACAAAAATTGTTTTTCGAGCTCCTTCAACAAATTTTGCTAACAGCTACAACAGCTACAGCAAATGATGCTGAAATAACTTACATCAAACTTATGTATACAAAAAAGGGATGAATTAAATGCTTGAATAATCTCAGCCACTGGCAGTTATTCAAGGTCACGTCATAATCCACCATTATTTTGCACATTATGCCACCTCAGTTTGGACCCAGCATATGCAAATCAGTCTCAACCGTACTCCAATGGGAACAGTCGAGCCTGAACTGCCAGGCCAGGTCCACCCTGAAGTGGAACACAAACAACCCTGCACCGATTTTGCCCTGATTTGGGGTCATCAGTCGGGCATAACTTGGTTAAAGTGGCACATTGAGCATGGGACCCACATTGGGGCATACAAAAGGTGATGGGGGAATGCTTGCAATATGTCTAACAACTGGCTATCACTCATGGTAGCATTCCAAACCATTGCTGTGCTACCTCAGTTCTTAGTTTGTCACTACCAACGTAATAATCAACACTTGTTAGTTAAGACACAACAGAATAAATCTTCAAATCCAATTCAGAAAAAATCAAGAATAAACTTACAGCCAAAAAGGTAAAAGAGGTTAAAAACTTTAATGCAAAAACCACCAAGGTAAGGCACAGCATGATTAAAGACAATATTTGCATTAGACTGAAACCGAGGTGTGATTTCATACTCATGGCAATCGAGCAGATGTTGGAAAAGGTTTGCGGTTCACATTTGTCAGAAGTTATATCTAGGGACTTTGTCACGATTTTGGTTCTAGGAATCTTCCAGCATAGCAAGGCAGGATGCTAAAAGATTGTTACGCTGTTGTCGAGCTCCTACTGAAGACTTCTGTTCTGGCCCCAAAAGCCCCAAGTAGGACAACACCACTGGGATGAATATGTTGCTTCAACACAGTCCCAAGTCCTACATTCGGATGCAATCTTTGTTCTGCATGACACATTTCGTTGGCTGGGCGAGGCAGGAGGCGGTGGCTATTGAATGCTCCACTGGATCAGATACTTCTTTTCTGCTCTGAATGAATGAATGAATGAAACATTTATAAAGTGCACTTTCACTCACAGGGAGCATCCTGGCACTGCAGGTTGTGAACTGATAACCCAGAAAGTTTACTAGATGAGGGAGTGGCAAAGAGCGTCGGGGGCCAGACTGCTTTTTGAAGAATACTTCAGATTCTATGAATCAAAGAGGACTGGGGAGTTGATTCCATGCATTAGATCTCAAAACTGAAAAAGATTTGCCAACTCGGATTTTCAGTCGAAAAGGGAGTTGCTTAAGAAGGTTCATGTGAGAGGATCGGAGGGCTCTGAGGATTGTATAATAAGAACCTTATAGAGATTTTGTTTGTGTACTGGGAGCCAGTGTAAGACTTTCAAAGCTGTAGAAGCCGAATTACGTCTGGGAGCTTCAGCACAAGTCGAGCTGCAGTATGCTGTGCCATCTGAAGTTTATGTAGGATGTATTTTAAGGCGCTTGCAAAGAGACTATTGCAATAATGCAGTCTTGATGTAAAAAGCGCAAAAGCAACAGTCTTCCTGGCGGCTAGTGGGAGAAAGTTAAAGATCTTCCTTAAAGATTTTTTTAAATTAAAAGAAGACCATGTGGACGAAAGGAGAGTGAAGTGTCGAATTTTACTCCTAGGTTTCTGGCTACTTCAACTGTGCCTGGGGGAGGGGGTACCGAAATTGGCCACGATTGCGATCGTGAAAAGCAGTTTGATTTACCAAATAGCAACATCTCAGTTTTGTCTGTGTTGCATTTGAAATGATTTTTTTGCATCCACAAGACAACCTCAGTTAAACAGTTATGGAAGTTAAGTTCAGATCTCCCACTGTAGATTCAAGGTATGGTGGGAAATACTTAGAGCTAGACAAGCCTGCTATTATTTTCCTGCTTCATTTTTCCTTTCTTGGGGAACATTGGTGCCTTGTCCTGCTTCTCCAGATACTTCTCTGGCTAGTTTCTGCTATAAGATTGGTATTGCCGAATGTGTAGTGCCACAATAGTGGTGGTTCCACCAAACAGGTAAAGAAGGCCCAACTGAAAATAGATTAGATTACTGAGCATTCAGAGAAATCTGCTGGGTGAACCGGGGACGTCTGACTGCATTAACCCTTTGTGGAACTCTTACACGCATTATTAGCTAGTAGAGTAATCCTGAGCAAACTGCAACCATGGTTGATTAAGGCCTATGCCCGCGTGAAATACCAGGACCGTAGACATTACAAATTCGAGAGGGGCTAGAGGGCCCAAGGGGTGGGGGGCTGCATCTTGCTGGGGTTTATAAACAAAACGAGATTGCAATCCTCAAACTGCACCTGTATTGAACTGTGTGGTATTCTAGTTTGGGAGTTTAAAGTACTGTCTTTTTAAGTAAGAATAAGAACTTGACTGGGCATTACCTAATTAGGGGCCATATGTAGGTAGCCCAATACCGGTCGGTAACGGCCGATTTTCGGTAAATATACCGTTACCGACCGGTATTTAGGCTTTTGCTATTTAGGGGGTCATTTCTGTATTCGGTAAATACCGAATACAGAAATGAGATGTAGGGGGAGTGTGTGGTGGGTGTGGGGATTCGTTATTTACCACCAACTGAAAGTTGGTGGTAAATGACGAATGTCTCAGTTAATGCATTATTTGGCCCGTATATGTGTGCAATGTGGCAGACACACATGCCCTTAGGGCATGTATGTGTGCCACATGTGCACACATGCAGGAATCAGGGGTGCAACAGGGTGTCAATGTGACACCCTGCCACCCTTGATTGAGCTCCCCCCATTACCGATTCGGTATTTACCGATTCGGTAATGGTAACTGGCTTCCCATTGATTCCTATGGGCCTCCTGGCCCATAGGAATCAATGAGATACAGGTTACTATTACCGAATCGGTAAATACCGATTCTAAAATACCGACACTTACCGAATCGGTATTTTTTTACCTACATTACATTTACCGATTCATAAATACCGAATCGTTAAAATTCGGTATTTAAGAATCGGTAAATGTAATTTACCTACATAGGTCTCTTAGTTGACTGTTGAGTTCTGAGCTCTTGTTCCAAACACTTCCTCCCTGGACAGCCTTTTCTCGCCCTTGCTACCCTAGGAGTGCGGAAAGGGTGTACTTGGCCCAGTTTGCAGAGCCATAGAAAGACAGATCCCAGGACACATAGGCAAATGGCGCCAACAACCACAGATGTGGCCCAGTAGCTCCTGTGCTGTGGCACAGGATCTGGGGCTGACAAGCATAATGGTCAAAGGGTTCAAAAGTTATAACTGTTCCCAATATTAGCGGCCTTTCAAAATAACATGGAAATTGGCAAAGGAGATGTTTGTCTTTGACAACTCTAAAAAAGCTGAATGACAAGTCATGGCTAAGAGCTGATCAAGATGGCCACCCAAGAATCTGATGTATTTTGCTCCATGAAAGAGTCCATTTGATTTTGGCAGCAAGGTGATCATGACAGGATGAGTAAAGGAAGATGATTTGCTTGTGAAACAGATGGGACTGGCAGAGGAAAGAGGAGACTAAGACACAGACATCATCTAGATTAATGGCCCAATATAAACAGGTCAGCAGATCAACACAAGAACCAGACATTGTTTAAGCAACATTGGGTCATATGTGGATACCAACATGCAATTACAATAAATGTATTATTGGTAAAACCAACATTGCAACGCGAATACCTACTGCAGAACGGGGAGGGTCCGCATCTTCACTGATCGACAAGCTGGATAATCCTCGCCTCCGTGTCGTTAATAGAATTGAAACTTACCTGAACTAAAGCTAGGCAAATTTTCATTCTATGTCAGGACCGGAGGCTCAGATTATGCCAGTTCAAAGCTTATCCACCACCAGTTGAGCCATCTCTAACACTGGTTTAAAGTAGAACCTCTTAAAGGCCGAGTCCGAGGACCAGGCGGCCGCGCACATAAGTTCATCCAGACGCGCTCCGAGTGAAAATGACTTAGAGGCCATGGCCCTCCTTGCTGAGTGGGCTCCAAACCTCTTGTTGTCAATCCCCGCCTCCTGCATGACCCACCGTATCCATCTGGCTACGGTTGGTGAGGAAACCGCTTTGTTCGGTTTTCTTAGTGCGATCAAGAGCTGTCGTTTGCTCGGAGGATGGACCTCTTCAACTCTTCATATGCTCGGAGGCCCTGTACCACACACATTTTTGGGGAGTCTCGAAATAATGGGTAGGAGATTACCCTAGTATGGCATTAGGTCATTGAAAGAAACCCCGTCTGGGGAGAAACTTGTCTAGGGCTCGCATGTCAGACACACACACATGCAAGATATCAGGCAAAGAGAGGGTCGCCAGCTTCGCTGAGAGTTCCTTGCGAGACAGAAATCTATTCGGCTGCCAGGACAGGAAAAAGATTCAATACTACATTCACATCCCACAATGCCGAGTAGCGTGGTTCCGGTGGGAGGGAAAGTCGAATGCCCCTAAGGAGCCTACACACAAACGGGTGCTCCCCCACAGGGGATCCCTGAATGGGAGCATGCCCCGCTGAGATCGCGGAATGGAACAATACCTTCAATACAGAGCGGTAAGCCAGCCCTTCCTCCGCAAGGCTCAGCAGAAAATTGAGAACCTGGACTACCTCTGCGCCCATGGGATCGATATTCCGTCACAAACACCGACGACGCCATCTGTTCCAGGCGGTGCGGTATCTTTTAGTTGTGCTATCCACCCATACCTTGGTAATAAGGACGCAGTATGTCCCGAAAGGCCTGGGAGCGACCAGCATACCTGAGATCCGCCAGGCCATCAGCTGGAGCGTTCCCTCCACTACCAGACGAAGGGGATTGAGGTCCAGATACAGCAGAATGTGAGGAAAGAGGGGGAGTCGGATTGGAAAATCCCAAGAAAGTTCCAGGAGAACGTGAAACCACACTTAAGATATCCAAAGCGGGGTGACTAGCACCACCTCCGCCTTCTGACGGCGAACATGAGCCGACAGTCTTGTGATCATGGAGAAAGGGGGAATGCATAATCCTGCTCCCACTTCCAGTCCTGGAGGAATACATCCGTCGCCGCCGCTTAAGGATCTGGTCTCCAGCTGAAGAAACGTGGTAATTGATAATCCAGACGTGACGCAAACAGGTCGACTGAACAAGAGCCCCACATTTCCATCAGCTGGGCGAAAACCTGGGGATCCAATTTCCAAACACTGACGTCCAGGAGGTGACGGAAGTGCCATTCGGCTACTTCGTTCACACGGCCTGGGAGGTATTCCGCCGTCACTGAGACCTGGTTGTCCAGGCAAAAGGTCTAAAATTCCACGGCGAGGTTTGACAGCGCTCGGGACCTGGTGCCGCCCAAATGATTGACATACCTGATGGCAGAGATATTGTCCATCTTGAGGAGGACACAGGACTCCACCTTGTCCTTCGTCTAGCACTGCACCGCGAACGAGCCTGCCAGCAACTCCAGACAGTTGATGTGCAGTGACTGTTCTTGTGCAGACCAGGCTCCACTGGTGGAGAAATCTCCGCATCTGGCTTCCCAGCCAGAACGACTGGTGTCTGACTCAATCACAATGTCTGGAGCGAAGCCAAAGATTGTTCTTCCATTCCACGCCTTCATGTGGGAGAGCCACCAAGTCATCTCCTCCTTCGCTTCCGCAGACTGTAAATAAGTCAGCCCCTTCCGGAGGTGGTGTGCCTTGAGCCGCTGCAGCGTGCGGTAATGTAAAGGCCCGGGAAAGATGGCCTGAATTGAGGAGGGGAGGAGGCCCACTAGACACGCCAGCTGCCCCACTTGGGAAAGGTTTGGTAGAGCTTGTGCCTGATCTTTTCCATTTTCCTGGCTGGCAGGCTTAAGGTTGAGGAGGTGGAATCTATTGTAAACCCCAAGAAGGTCGTGCTTTGGTCCGTGGTCAAAAGAAATGTTTTCTCGTTGATGACAAAACCAAGCCCCTGAAGGAGGTTGACTGCCATCTGCAACTGACCGGTCAGGGCCGTGGGACATTGGGCCATCAGCAGCACGTCGTCAAGGTAAATGATCATCCGGATACCCTGCACCCTGAAAAACTCCACAGCTGGATGGAGAACCTTCGTGAAACACCAAGGTGCTGAGGATAGGCCAAAAGGCAGAGTGGTGAACTCAAAAACCTGATCGTCACACCTGAATTGCAGGAACCGGCGGTGCGGAGGAAAAATCTGAACGGTGAGGTACACTTCCTTCAGGTCCAGCCGAACCATCCAGTCGAGCGGCCTCAGCACGTGCCTGAGAAGGTGGATCCCTTCCATTTTGAAGTGGCGATAACCCACCCACTCGTTGAACTCCTTCAAGTTGATTACAGGTCTCCGGCCCCCATCCGCCTTGTCAACCAGAAAGATATTGCTGATAAAGCCATGGGGGTGTCCTGTGGAACGACAGATCGCCCCTTTTTGAAGGAGGGTGGAAACCTCTTTGCTTACCAACAACGCGTCCTGTTGTGAAAAAGAGATGGGGTGAGGGCTGACGCTTGGAAGGGGTGGCCATGAAACTCTATTTGAAAACCCTTCACCGTCTGAAGTACCCAAGCATCGCTCGTTAGAGAGGCCAAAGTCGGGAGGAAATCTGCCAACCGACCCCCCACTCGCAGCCGGGCCGCTGGCAGCACACTTGCCTTTTCTGGGAATTATTGGATTGTCCCTTGAATCCTCCACGGCCTTTGAACTTCTGCCCTTTGGTGGGGTAGAACGTGTTGTAGGGTGTGCCGTCTTGGTACTGTCCATGCCGGGAGCCATGCCCCCTGTCAGTGTTGTAGTTGGGGCAGTCGGTCAAGCGGCCCCTGCCACGACCGGCCCCTTGGAAAACCAGAGGGAAAAAACCCTACGGTTGTTGGACTGAGCCTTGGCCAGCGACGTGAAAGTCGCTACGAACTTGCTCAGTTCCTTTACAAAAGGGTCTCCAGACAACCACCCTTAGGCCACAGCGCAGGCCTCCGAAGAGGTGAATTCCCCCACCTTAGGGTCCACCTTTATTAAAAGTGACCTGCGCCTCTTCGTGGAGAGCGCATAGTTGGCGTTCCCCAGGACACAATAGCACGCTGTGCCCACCCTGACAGGACCTCGGGCGAGATGAGAGAGCGCGATTCCTTTGCCTCCTCGGCCATGTCTAGGATTTTAGTGACAGGCCCTACTGCATCGAGGAGCTTGTCCTGGCCAGAACGCCAGGACTGGTCAATACCCTTCTTAGGGTCCTTGACGAATATGGCCAGGAATGTCACCATTTTGGGGTCTATGTCTGGGGTAAGGGGAACTTTGTCCTGAAGGCAGGGACAGGGGCATTCTGCCCGTAGGCGGTTACGAGCGTCCTTCTCTATCGATTTACGGAGGCGGCTCCCCACGTACTTGGCTACCTATCTGAGAGGCCCTAGGTGGCCAGGGTGGGCGGGAAGCCAAGGCCTCGAAGGGCCCGCGTTGTCATCATCGGTGTCACCCGGCGAGTCCCCGGCATCTTGGGGGTCCGGGGTAGCAGTGTGAGGGGGGATTGGGGAGCTATCCAGGGGTGCCGCAGGCACAGATTGTGGGGGAGGGGCTTGCGCTAGAAAGGCCTCCTTCAGGCGTGTAAAAGCATCATCATCTATATCAGGTTTGCACTGCTTCTTTGCTGGAGGGGCCCCTCACCCTGCGGGGTCTCTTCTGGCCCACTTGGAGAACTCCAGCGCAATCTGTGCCGAAAGGCGCTGTTTCAAGGGTTTCATCGCCTGGTTTACAGCTCTGTAGGTGGAATCATCCACTGCCTGGTAGAAGTCATCATCCCAAGGCAGGAAGGACAATGCGTCCTCATCCTGATATTGATCCTGGCTCTGCATGTCAGGTGAGTATTCATTGTTGTCCAGTAGGCAGTCCCTTGAGTGCCAAAAGCAGCACAGTCAAGCAAGGCACGCAGTGCGTGACAATTCGGAGCTGGGAGGGGGCCAGACAGATGTGGGTGTACCAGGGGACACAATTTTGTGGGCAGAGCCCTGGCGACACTGAACACCCTGAGGTAATGTGAGGGCTCTGACCACCCGAGCAAGTGTCCCCGCGGTGCTACAGCCGCAAATACTACCCCGCAGGGCTTCAAAAGCACAACACTAAATCACAGCACTAAACAGACCAAAGGAGAGAGGGGCGGTACAAACCCACTTTCGGGCGTCACTCGGGTGTCAGGGGGCAAGGCTGGCTCTCTGAGAGGCAGCATTCGTCAGCACTCTATGCTCAGTGACTGACTCACGCTGCCCATAGAGAGGGAACAATGCCCCCTGGTGGCGGGAGGACCTCACTGCACTCAGTCAGGGGAAAAGGTTGCGTAAGGTACGCAAATGGGTCCTGCGACTACCGGGAATCTGTGGAAGCAGATCACCATAAACGCTCAGCAACAATCACTGCAATAATCACAAATTCCAATCCCCAAATCAGGAGAAAGCAGAAAAACAAACTTAACTTACTGCTGAGCAGCGAAGAAAGAGGAAGAGGAAACACAGTGAAGGGTCCAAGTGCATGCTGGACGGTGAACAGAGAGGAAAGACTCCTGTTGAGACTTTTCTGTTTCCTACTCCCTGCTGTTCATTGGAGTAGTAGTTTGATGTGTTTAAAAAATGGCTGCTGAGAAATAAAGCGAAGGAAGAATGGCATAATCTGAGCTTCCGGTCCTGACATAGAATTTACACTTCACTCTTCCCACCCCACTAATGACCAGGAGGTATTTTGTGTCCCCTTCTGTGACCAAGTGCTGGGTGTATTTCGACCACTCACTGTGCTCAAATGTTAAGAAGTGTTTGGTAGCCTCCACCCTTACTAGCTTATCGCAAGAGAAAGAGCTGTGCTATAATAAAGAGAATATATACCAGGCAGCTGCCTGGTTCCTCTTTGTCTACAAAATGTTTGCAGTCATGCCAAAATATAGATAATCATTTGTTAAGAGAGAAAACATTTACATTGTCCACATGCTGCTTTGGCCATTGTGTAGGGAGACACCTACTGTAAAGGACACTTTTTTTCCCAACAACGTTTTTGATATTGGGTAATATCACTGAACAGCGTAATGAAGGAGTTTCAGCTTAGTACATAGTGCAGTTTTCCACTGCACAGTCTCTATAAGCATAGCTATAAACATGTATTTCAAATGCCGAGCAAGTGAGTCACATACTATTCACATCAGTATTCAACACACTGGAGAAAAGGGAGAAGGAAACACTTTTTACCGAATCCATTCTCATACAAAAAGGTAAGCATTATCATAAGGTGACATCAACAATAGTTACAACTAGGCATCATTAGTGATACGAATCAAGTAACTGTCCATATATCGACCTAAGAAACTAAAAAACTAAACTCCCCCCCTACACTCCCCTCACTCCTGGGCTTAGTCCCTGCTATTGGTACAAAATAATTACATAGTGTGTTGGTGTCTGTGGTGTAACCCTCCGTAGTCCAGGGTTTTCCTGGTTCTCATTTTAACAATGTTAGGGTGTATTCAGTTCATCATGTGGGTCCGTCTTGGGAGGCAGTTAGACCCTATGGTACCTTCAATTTGGATAACATTGCATACCAAGCTCCCAAGTCTTCTTCAAACTTGTCAACCCTTGATGCATCCTCTTCTGCAACTGCCCTCTCAGAAATATCTTTCAACCATGCCACATATATAGGAGGTAGAGGGCTAAGCGACCCTATCGCTATTCTGCACTTCGCTAAAACCAGGGCAAGGGAACACGTTTTCTACTCAATTCTTTCTTTGCAGGAGAAGGAAGCAGGTCAGTAACACCTGACAGAACTCCAGAGGCACTGCCCATCCCAAGGCCCAATTCTGATTATGCAGTATTGCCTGCCATAACTAAAGGACACTTACTTACCGTCAGTCAAAGTTTGCAAACATTGGAAGGATATAAAAAAACAGAAGCAGCACAGCCAGGGAGCTAATGCAATGGACATAAGAAGGAAGGAAAAGATTTGGAACTAAGAAATAACAAATACTGGAGGGTAGTCTTGTGTGCTCTGACCTTGCTCAAGGGCATAAGTGTTTGCTGTACCTCCCTGCATTTCCCAAAAAAGATGGAATTTGTTACATCCCTAGCTTGCCCAAGGACAGGGATATACTCCTTCCTCGTGTGCCCCCAGTCTTGTGATGGGCAGGGAGAATTTGTTTCCTTCTGCGCCTTTTGCTCTGCACTTTGTCCAAGAGCAGAGACAACTACCCCTCTCTCAATCCTGCCATGGTGATAGATAGAGATTATGTTGTAACCTGCCCCTCCCCCAATGCCCAAGACAAGGGAGCATATATATTGTCACGCCACCTGAGGGATACTTATTACCGCCCCGCTTTCAACCTAGCCAAGGACAATATAAGTACTGTGAAAGAAAAAAAATAAAGGCCAGGCAGCTACCCTATTATTCTATGGCTATGCGGTTTACGGCAATAACATGCTGCGGGCTACAAAGTAACCTGGTGGCTTTCCACTGCCCTTAGTTCCCTTCACCTTCATATTATGGGGAGGAGGCCCGGATTTGCTGAAAGAATTCCAAACACTCTGTTTTAAATTCTGAAGAGGGCACGAGATCACCTGTCATCTACCCTGGTCCTCTATGCCCCCAAGCATTTTGTCAGCCAAGTAGGAGAGGCAGCTGACAGTCGCCCCAATGCTGTGGGCCTTCCTACGCACTGGTATAACAAGAAACCAGAGATTTATATACCCAAATCACAAGGCTGTGGGAGTTGTCTCCCACCTTGTCCAAGAAATGGGAATTTGTTGTCTGCATCTTGCTCAAGGGAGAATCTTTGTTCCCCTGCCCTTCCCCAGGATTGGTGGAAAGCATGTGTTAAACCCCGCAGTGGTTGAGATCATTTGCACTGTTGTTCTGGGGTCCGTTCTACTATGGCTCTGCCAACTTGGCTGAGCACAACTATTTCTGTATTTGACGATATCTAAGACAAGCAGTCACAGGTTTCTCATAGAGTTAGTGTTGGAAGCACAAGTTCGGAGCTCAACAAACAATCAACAGACAAATAATGTGACATCCATCCCAGTGCTTGTCTTTTTGAAGAAGAAAAAAACAGCATTAGTCATCCAGCAATACAAATACTACGCAATCCAATTAAAGGAATCAGGATAGAACCACTGGTCACAATTCCCATGTGAGCGGTACACCCCTCCCTTAGTCGCGGCTGCTGACAATATGCAGTGGCAGAGCAGCAGGGCTGCAGCAGTGACGTGGGTGTCGGAGGGGGGTTGAATTAAAAAGATAAAAAAAATAAAAACATACCTGATCCTGAAACCGCCTCGCCCTCCGGTCCTCCTCCATTCTCCTGCCGCCCTCGGCAGTCCTTGGGACAGTTTTCCAATCCAATACAGCCGCTGCTCTCATACTAAGAGAGCAGCACTTACATTGGCCTGAGAAGGCTGTTGCGACGCTGCACTCAGGTACAGAAAGTATGTGCTATTTCTCCACAGCCAGGTTTTAGGAACCTAAGTGCGCATGTCTGTTTGACCAGCCTAAGACAGCTGGCCAAACAGACATGTGCACTTAGAAGTGGCCATAGCATTCATTCCTCTACCCTCCCATGGCCCCGCCCACTCCCTCCCTACACATGTTGGCTCAGCTGCTGGCTCTGAGCCAGTGGGGCGACCCTCCTCCACAATTGCGGAGGAGCTACCGCTGCCCTCCCTACTCTCCATGCTCTCTACTACACAAATGACCCTATTGAACACAGGCTCCCAGTGAGCAGCGGCATGACTGGGTTCAGGTGCAGATTACTTTCCATATAAGTTCAAATGTGCAACCAGATCAGTTTTGTTCTTATCCTTGTTGTCCTGGTGGAAAGAAAACAAAACAGCCTTAATTCTTTGCTCTCACTGGAGTGAGCTACAGAGGCTCAGTCCTGAGCACAGCCCAAGGTCCCCAGTGCTCACTTGTTATCTCAGTGGCAGTCGTGGGGGGAGGATGGGCATAGCCTGTGTCTTTGCCGGGTGCAGCCCCCAAGACCGAGAGATGCTGCTTGATGGTCTCAAGTACTGCAGACTGGTGGCTTTGGCAGTCACAGCTCCTTTTGGGTTGTATGGATGCTCAGCAATGCAGTTTGCAGCCCAACCTGGGCTGATGCACACTGCTAGGCAGCTGAAGGCCAATTAAGGGCAAGGCACACAGAAAGCCAGTTG
This sequence comes from Triturus cristatus, assembly GCF_964204655.1. Taxonomy (NCBI): domain Eukaryota; kingdom Metazoa; phylum Chordata; class Amphibia; order Caudata; family Salamandridae; genus Triturus; species Triturus cristatus. Next base: position 88,222,577 of record NC_140584.1, on the reverse strand, counting down.
CACTCGAACTTGTGCTGTTGATCATGGCAGTCTGCTTTCTGGGTGCTCCCCAGGTCACAAGCATGCCTGTCCAGAACAGTCTGTCCATCAGCTGGGCTAGCAGGCTTCTAGGCAGTCGTAAAACCCTAAGTTTCATCCAGCAAAGAGTGCAGAGTTCTGGTGATGTCCTCTCATATCTGGGAAGCTCACTGTGCGGCAGACTCCAGTCCTGGTCATTCAGCAGTCCCGCAAGTACTCAGGGGAGCATTCACTTCTTTGTTCATGAAGAACTAAGAAATGGAACAAAGTCGGGTTGTTTGGAGTAGACTGGAAATGGGGATCTACTGTCTCCAACTGCAGAACTAGTTTGAGTAGTTCTATTTGAAGTGTCCTTCTCAGACTGCCCTCAAGACACAACTTTGTGTAAAGTAATGCTTCTCACAGCAGATAGACTGTTGTTGTCTCCAAGCTGGAGCACCCGCAACATAAACACAATGAAGTGTGAGTTCCTGTACCTAGCTATCATCAACAACATTCTTGAAGCAGTAATTAGGGACAGACAAAATGACAGGCTTTTCCTAGGAACTTTCTCCCCTTGCACAACAGAATCTGCAGTCCTACCCCTCACCCCTACTATCAACAAATGGCAGTGCTAAGAAAGAACTAATCAGCAACCCCTTGTTAACAAAATCTTCATTAATCTTCCAGATGTAGCCCTATCTCCATCCTCCTCACTTCATTGTCTCAATTTCTACCCTTTGGTCACAGAAATTCCGACAATATGCTTTGACTAACTGTGCAGGCGAGATTTCCATCATTATTCCAGGCATCTAACGTGGTAGGGCTGCAAAGCTCTGATTCAGAAGTGGATGGCGTAGCAGCAGATGCGGCTTGCTTGCTCTGAGCTCCCTGTAGCCTGGAAGGCTGCTTTCCCCAAAGGACACAGGAACGAGAGCTGATACTCCAGCAGGCTCAGGATAGATGCAGTCACATTGCACCTCGTTCATGCTGGAATCGGCTTTCTGCTCAAGTTTGACTGTCCACCCATCCACCACACACCAACCGCACACCCATCCGCCACCTGCCAATACTATATCACCGGTAAGGGAAATGTTCGCTGACTGAGCACCCCATAGCAGTTAGAGCCTAACAGGTGGAACGAGCCAAGTTGGTCAAGCTGGATGAGCCAGACTGGGGAATGGTAAATGAGGGAGTGAGTATGTGAGGATCTTAAAAGACGTAAGGCGTAAGTGAAAGGTGAGTGGCACTAAGCACCAGTGCTACAAGTCAAGCCACAGCTCAAAACCATGATGGAGCATACACGTGTAGCTCAGTGTGATGGAAATTCTTTGTGTAGTGCACCGTAGTGCATTGGAACAAAAATGTCAAGATACTCGTAGCAGCATAAAACCCTCACACGAGAGAGAGAGAGGGCAGACAGTATCTAAACTTATCTACTCAAGATTGACTAAAACCATACTCCCATAAAACAGAATGTTACTGGCATACCCCAAAAACTCAGGAGTAGCTATGTGATAAATTTCCTAAAAAACTATGAAATCCTAGCATTACAAGAAACTTGACTAATCTCAGAATGGGAATTTCTGGGCTACATAAACGAATCAAAATGCTCAAAGCACCTGTAAGTCACAAGAAACAGCCGAGGCATCCAAATATCTTGCTGAAGTGACAATTATGCAGAATTTAAAGCATGGGACATTCTACATGAGAACATACAGATGTTTGACATCACAATATTAGATACATTCATACTACATCTAACAAATGTTTTTTGCACAACCACAGAAACAGGATGACTCTATAAACCTGCTCACTTGTATCAGCAAAGTATCACTGAGCTCTGCTAAGTTGAAATCAATAATTGTTGTCCGTGGAGATTTCAACTGCAAAATGGGTGAAAGTAGATTTGACGTGGAGAAAAATATAGAAATAAAGTCAGTCTTTGGCATTCCATCTATTTGGCATGATATCTCTAAACCTGACACCAAAGGCAAAACGCTGCAAAACGTTTGCAGCAAAGAAGACCTTACCGTGGCCAGAAACTCATTTCAAAATACAGACCTCAAGATCCCAACATACAATGCAAGAGAGGCTTAAAACGTTATTGACTGTGTCCTTGTCAAATAGGAGGACTGGACGAGATTTGTATATCCAAGAATCATATGGAAAGTGGAAAGTGACATCAGTGCATTATCACTGGACTTCAAAGGAAACATCTCTAACTAAACTAAAGAAAGCCACAACCCGAGAAGCGAATGAGAATTCTGTGCTTAATAAAGATAAGATGGAGTGAAAATATGGAATTAACCATCAACGAGTGGCAAACAGTTCAGACACAGTCGAGCTGCTCGTCAAGTTGAAGTATGAAATAAACTAACAATGCACATGTGTAGCGTGCTATCATAAGCTCCCTATAACCCTTAGTGTCAAAGAGATTGTCCTAGAACACAAAGTCCGAAAGAAATATAAATAATGGCAGGTTCAAAGAAGACTACAAGACAGTGAAGGAAAGACTAAACCCCATTTTACAAACAAAAGGAGCACAGGACAAAATTAAAAATTAAGGAAGGGCCTACAAATTGCTGATCAAATAAAAAATCAGAAGAGGCCATGTTGTATAAATGACTATCCTTTGATAAAGCCAAACTGGAAAAAAACCTACCCACCTCCTGGTGAACAATTGGGCAGAGCCCTGGAATAAAATGATGTGTGCTAGAGGCCAACAGCACAGAAGACATTTGATATAGCACTTCTCTTCTGTATTCTAACATACTGAAGTAATTTCTGACAAATCACAGAATCATCCACCAGAGGAAACCGTCTGAGAAATAGACAAAAGAGAGAAGAAATCGCTTTGAGAATATCCTATACTAACTGCCTAAGCAAAAAGTTCCCGAAAAACACCAGAAAGGCCCTGGGCTTATCCCCGCTATAGCTGATACCATCATGTTGCTTCCTTAAATTGAAGGGAAAGCGATGTGCCCGTTGAATCTCATGATCTCAGTTCCAGTTAGAGTGTTCAGGGAAGGTATCTCTCAGCAGTTTAACAATAAAACATCACAGATCATCCCCTCCGCCCCTTCGGGGATCCCTAGTAGGCGGAGGTTGTTCCGGTGTTGTCTGTTTTCCTGCTCCTCCATCTTTGTCATTAAGCCTGTAAGACAAGCGACTTGGGAAGACCCTTGTTCTTTTAAAGCAGTTACTTTGGATTCTAAGCTTTCTGTACGGCCTTCCACCATGGTGACCCTATCCCCGATGTCAGTGCAGATTTTGCTTGGCTTTCTCATGCCACCTTGCAGTTTTTTTGCGCCCCCTTGGCAAGGCGGCTTTCAATACGGACTTCTTCCTGAAACTGCTTTATAGAGGCAAAAATGGAAGTCAGAGAGGGCTCCTCCGTAGTTTGGTATGCTGCACCTATACTCCCCCTGGGTGAAGGTTTCAAAGCCTCCTCTCCATGAGAGAAAGAAGGCTGGGTATCTGAGTAGTTCCACTTCAGCTGACTACAGCTTTTTGTCTTATTGTGTATCCTCTTCCGGCGCTGAACAGTCTCTGTGTCTCTAGAGGGATTGCTATCATTGTTATCAGAGACATCTTCGTCACTTGCGCTAGTCAGGCAATCCTCTGTTGCGGATTCGGAGCCATCAGATACCGGAAAAAAATGATCACCAGTTAACTCAGGAGTTTGTGGAGCCATCAGCTCCGGGTCATTTTCAGTGTTAATCTGGAGGTTAGGTTCCGGCTCTTCCTGCCTGGTAGCTTGGGTGTGGGCATCTAAAACGGGGGCATGCAAGGTCGCAGGATTCGTGCTGTTTTTTAAAGGGGGCCGGAGGGGGGCCTGCCGGTTCGGTATTACCGCTGGCACCATTTACATTCTCTGCATCAGGGGTAAGAGTTTCTTTCGTGCTTTCATCCAGTTGCGATGTGTTAAAGATGTATTTTTCTATCACTAGCAAATGTTCACGCTCGCCCCCTGGAGGCATTGCAATTTTCGTGATTGGGACCGGTACTTTGTTGCTAGTAAGATGTTTAACAATTGAGGGCTGAGAACTCTCTTTGGGCCCTCCTCCTCCCCCGAGTCTCCCCGCTGTCTTTTTTGCACCCCCGTCTCGCGTTTACCTCTCAGTGTGGCGTCTAGCACCTCGACATCTCTGGGGACGGCGCTAATTGTTGTGATCTTAGCTTTGGAGCCTCTCGCTCCACGGCTCGTCATGCTCCGCCTTCGCTCCTGCTGAGCTCTGGAAGTCGTCCCGTTGTAGATCAGGAGCACGATGACCGACTGGCAGGTAAATGCTTCACGAGATTTTCTCCCCGGGGGCTTCACACACCCGCGTCTGAGAGCCCCAGCTCCGGCAGAGAGTTGACTACAGAGCCGGACTTCCCGATACGTTCCCAGTGTCTTCGGACACAGCATCCCACATCAGGTAGCGTAGCCGACTGTCGATGCGCTCCAACACGGCGATGTGGCTGAGCGTCAGGAAATCACACTGACGCCATCTTGCTCACGATTGCATAGGCAGTTAGTATATGACCAGGCCCGTCCCAATTCCCTGAAGGGCTCTACTGGGGTGTTGTTCTTCGCTAAACCTGATTTCAGTCATTCTACAGTGGAGCGGAGGTGGCGCCTTCGCCAGCTAATTGCCCCTTTTCAAGAGCAGGGTGCCCAAGTTTTTTTAATAAACCCGGCTAGACTGAAGGTAATCGTAAATGGGTCTTCTCGCATCTTTCTTTCAAAGATTAAGGCAGAGGAGTTTCTTGGGGAAGTCAAGGCTATAAAAGGGAATAGCTAAACAGCACCCTAGCTGATTGGGGTTAACAGCTCTAGTATATGCTGTTTTTGTTTTCTCTCACCTTATGATACTGGGGATGGACTAGTTGGTGGGGCCCGAGAGATTTCCCAGGGGGGAATATCCCTCTCATAACTGTCGGATATAATTTTCTTTTCTGTAAACAAACACGGCTTGGTTGGGTGGCTGGAATTTATATTTGACGACCATCACTCAGGGGATTCCTGATTGCTCTATCATTGGGGGTGGGGGGAGGCTTCTCAAATAGGACAGCGGCGGGGAAACTATTGGTGCTGACCTTACTGATTACTTTAGGTAATCCAAAGATAAACAGAGCAGCGAAAAACGTAACGGGGGAGGAGGAAAAAAGGAAAAAAAAAGAAAAAACATATATATCGGTGTGGGAGAAGGGAAAAAGAAAACTATGATGTATTACAAACAAGATAATGATGTTTGCCATGCTCAGAAGGGTGGACTGCTTTTGAGATATCTTAGATTTATTTTAACTGTATTGCATATGGAAACCGGATGTTGTTTAATCTCGGGAAATATGGTTATATATCAGCATGAACAAAGGGATAACCAACCTGCGAATAGCATCAATGAATATTTGTGGATTGAATGATGTTCAGAAGAGACAGAAGGTGGCACAAGGCCTACGTTTGCTGGGATCTGACATAGTCACCCTCCAGGAAACCCATATTGAGGGATCACAGAGACATCTTCTGAACTCATTGGGGTATAGAGTACTGGGGGGACATCTCAACGAGCACGGGTGAAAGGCGTAGGGATTTTGGCTCAAAAGAATTCTCCACTTAAAGCTACACGGATGAAACCTGACGCCCTTGGAAGATGGGTCATAGTAGAATGCGGTCTAACAACTGGTTTCTCCTTTACTTTATGTTCCATTTATGGAAGCAATGCGGATGACCCTTGGGTAATAGACTGGATTTCTGGCGAATTAGCCCACTGGCCTCTCCCAGTTATCATCTGCGATGATTTTAATATTAGTCTACCTTGTGATTGGAGTGCTAGTAGTCAGTGGAAATATACTGGCAGGAAGCCAAAAGTGTTTCAGGCCTTAACAAATTTAATGCGCACTCATGGGCTTAGTGATGTGTGGGCTACTTTAAAACCGAATCAACTTGGCTGCACGTATTACTCAGCCCCGCACCTTTCTCACACAAGGTTGAACTATTTTTTTGTTTCTTCATCTCTGATCCAGGACTGTGCCATTGATACAGCCCCGCGATTTATGTCAGACCACAATCCACTTATCTTAAACTTAAAAGGGCTGGGCTTCAGAGGAGAAATCTCTACCTGAAGCTTTGAAAGAGTGCTCCTGCATGATACTGGATACCAGACAAACTGGAGAAACTGGATCCAGGAGTTCCTTGAGATAAATACAGGGACTGCTCCGGCTATGGTTGTGTGGGACACATTGAAAGCTTGTATCCGAGGTGAGACTTTACGGTACTCCATTAGAAAAAACAAACAAGAAAAAGCGCAGATCTTGAAGCTACAGGATAAAATGGCCAAGGCAGAAGAAAAATTAACTAAGGCTGTTCAGTCGAGGGTGGAAATCAAAGCAGCACGATTTGAAGTGATAGCCATCAAAGCCGAAATTGGGTTAAAGCTCGCTGAGAAGGTCGCTGCAAAATGGGCTTCTGCTCGGGAAAAAATCTACGAGTGTAGTGAACTCATCGGTCACCAACTAGCTATTCGAACCAGACAGCAGGTCTCCTCGAACGAAATACTTTCGCTACAAGTCCCTACGGGGGAGATTACGAACGACCCTATTAAAATTCAAGGAGCATTTCGAGAGTCTACAAGAGCTTATATACAGAGGAGAACATTGGTTCACTTGGTATTAGAGAGACAGAGATTTCCAGCTACCTGCATACAGTCTCGCTCTCTCAACTTAGCGGGGAAGAACACGACTAATTCGAAAATCCACCTTTATAGGAAGGAAGCGCTCTAGCCTTAGCAAATTTACCAGATGGAAAAGCCGCTGGGTTAGATGGCATTCCCGTGGAATTCTATAAAAGAAATTCTCCTCAAATAAAAGACCTGTTCACCACACTGGTGTTCTCTATCTTTAAAGGGGCCCCTCCACCGGATTCTTGGTCATCCGCTAAGATCGTAATATTTCCAAAGAAAGACAAATCACTGCTAGGATTGGGATCATATCGGCCAATTACGCTTATCAATTGTGACTCGAAAGTCTACAAAAAAAATTGTGCTTCTAGAATATCTTCTAGAATTGAACATCTTGTGTCCAAGTGGCAACATGGGTTCATTCCGACAAAAGGGACCACCGAACTTGTTCGGCGGACCATCACTTTATTTGATGCTGCTCAAGTGGCAGGAGACCCGATCACGCTAATTTTGTTGGATGCTGAAAAAGCTTTTGATCGGGTCTCCTGGCAATTCCTTTGGGGCGTTATGAGGAGGATGCTCTTTGGCTCTAAGGCAATTCAAGCTGTGCAGGCCCTTTATATAAAATCCCAAAGCCAGAATCTCAATAAATGGGAAATTAACTGAGCCAATTGAGATATCAAGGGGAACACGGCATGGTTGTCCTTGTTCTCCACTGCTATTTGCGATGTATATAGACCCCTTCATAAAGAAAATAGAAAATAATTTAGATATCTTGGCCGTAAGTAGACATGGCTTGAATACTAAAATCATGGCCTATGCCGACGATCTTGCATTGGTTACTCCGGATCCCGTGACAGCCATTTTAGCTATAGAACAGGAGGCTCAAGAGTTTGGCAAAGTATCCGGATATGCTCTTAATAAAGAAAAAATGCAGATCGTCTTAAATAAAGAAATTTCATGGGCAGATAGCTGGGTTGTTCAAAGGGCAAAATACTTAGGGGTAAACATCGTTGCCGACATTGAATTAATCGTAATGAGAACTTAAACCCACTGGCAGCTGAAACTAAGAAAGCCCTGAACCGACTCAATAATTTGCACCTGACCATAGTGGGGCGGTGCAACGTTCTTAAGATGATTTTCTTTCCTAAGTTGCTTTATTTTTTTAGGGCCATCACCCTGGAATTTAGCAAGATAACTCTACAGAGATTTGAACTACCTTTTTCTCAATTTATTTGGGCATACACACAGCCGAGGAGGTCTTTTAAGTTTTTATCCCTTCCTCAGGAGCGAAGGGGGTGGGCGCTTCCCAACCTGAAGCTGTACTATTGGGCCACGATCCTGCAAAATTGTATCTTTCTATTGAACGAGCAACCACCTCTTACAACAACAGGGCTCCAGTCTCCCTTTGAATTATTACTTGGGGCTGAAGGTCGGGGCTGCCTTTGGCGACAGCTAGAATACGGATGCTTTAAGCGGGTTAGATTTAAGACTTTGGTGGGTGCTTACAGGGTCTTCTCTATTCTCTGCAAACTTTTAGGTCTGAGGAGAATGAACTTTTATACCCCCATAAATAATAACGCTAATTTGTCTGGAATCTTTGGGAGATCATACTGCCCAAACTGGCATAAAGCGGGCATACTAAAACTAGGAGATTTGATTATTGTTGAAGTAATCCGGCCCTTCAATGAGCTCAGGATTCAATACAATCTGAATCATGGCGAGTCCTTCAGATACCATGCCATCCGGGATTTTTGCCCCCAATGTCCTTATTGAAAAGCTAAACGATCCTAAGTTGCCCCATATCAGTTGTATATACACTACACTGAATAGCCGAATGTCGGATGATATGGGCAAGATTGCAAGCAAATGGCAAGAAAAATTGGGTACTTCCAATAATACTTTTTATCTTGCCATGCGAGAGTCCCAGAGCGACTTGCTATCCGCCAAACTGCAGGCACAGTTCTACAAAACCAGTTTTTTTTATATGGCACACCTAGTAGGATTGCAAAGTGGGGGACAGGCAAAGGAACTTTCTGCCCCAGATATGCGGAGTTTAGCGCTGACTCTGTACATATGTTTTCCACCTGTATAAAACTTGAGCCATTACTTAGTAAAATACAGAATTTCCTAGCGGTAGTTTTATCGCAAGACATCTTGCTAACCCCCACTGTTATCTAACTGAGCGTACAGGATAGGATTGATAGGAAGGGCGGTGGGGCACTAATTTTTGTGGCTATGACCATCCTCAGGATGTATAACTTCTGTCTGGATAGATCCAAACCCTCCTTTATTTTCCCAATGGCTAGCCCGATTGGTAGCCACATGCAATCTGGAGAAGGCTATTTATGCCAAAAAAGGCTTCCGGGCCAAAAAGAAGGGTATGGATAAATGGGAACCTCTATCCAAATAGCTCAATCAGACAAGCCCTTAGGGCTTCTCTCTGGCACATAGCACTTTATTTTATCTAATTAACTTCTTTTTTTATCTTTGTCTTCTCTTGTATGCTATGTTATAGTTGTAATGTTTTGCACAAGAAGCATGTGGCACTTTATTCAAAATAGTTTTTTATCAATGGTACAATCTTGCTCATAGATTGAAGAAGGTATGCATTGGCAACTGTATGCTATATTATGGTTGTAGTTTTTGCACAAGAAGCATGCGGCACTTTATTCGAAATAGTCTTTTATCAATAGTACAATCTTGATCATAGATTGAAGAACGTATGCACTGTCTCTTCTTTTTATTGTTAGTACTCCCGGTTTCAACAGATGGTATGATGTTTGTATAACAGTTTGCTTCTCTTCTCTGTTTTCCTTTGAGGATGTTTAATGGGGATCAACGATTTAAGACAAATTTTACCTGCTGCTATTTAATTCAATGTTCTTGACTTGTGGGTGGGGTCGCTGTATTGAATAACTCCACTCTTTTTTTGTACTGCATGTTACTAAAAAAGTCAAATAAAAAGAAAAAAAGAAGATCCTCACACACGAAAGTATACCATCAGAAATAAATGAATTGCTAAAAGGAAAGGCACCAGCAGAGGCCTTCCAACAAATACAAAGATTTGTGGGAACAATCCTTCTTGAAACTTACATTGAAATCACTACATTAAATTATACACAAACACAGCACAGCAAAAAATAAAATACCAATTCATGTTGCGTACTTTGACTTCACAGCAGCTTTTGACCGAATAGCTTGGCCTAGGCTACGAAAAACGCCGAATGAGTTGGGGCTAAATCCAGCACTTCTGTATAAATGCTGTAATCCTCACAGGTTAGGCTTAATCAAAAAGACAATTTTAGCAAAATATAAGCAAAATATTTCGTGCTGTAAGTGGAGTGAAACAAGAATGTTTGCTTTCGTCCTTACTTTTCTCACTATACACAAACGATCTGTACAGCGAAGTCTTGAAGGCAAACAATGATGGCCCAACATTTGAGGGTTTCACATTCCTGCCCTCTTGTACGACGGATCTCCAAGCAAAGCCCTTGGCAGTAGAAACATATTGTCAAGAAAATGAATTATAAATTAACACAAAAAAAACAAAGTAATTTTCATTAGAAAAAATAGAAGTTCATGTGATATCTTCAAAATCAATAACATACGAATAGAAGAACAACAAGCATTGGCATAGCCAATAGGTCTCGCCTTTGGGACCTTATACGTTTTTAGCCATACAGCACATTATCCCAAATAACATGCCCACCCACTCCAACATTACATAGCACACTGGGACCAGTAGGACCAATCTTATAAGAAGGAAAGTGAACAGCTGAGGCCAACTCTTGTTGTTTACAAATAACAGAACTGGAAGAAGCGCATCATCAGACCTGGGTCAACTTAAAATCTAAGCAGTTTTCAGAAAGAAACAAATTGTATAAAACTGTCAACAACCACAGACGCTATTTGCCCTGTTGGTGCTAGGGTGGTTCCCTTGCAATGGTTCCCATCGGAAAAGCAAGTCAAAGTGGATGTTCTTTGACCATCCAAAGGTTCCATCAGAAGAAGTCTACAGAAGTTGTCACCAGCTGCCAACTGGCCACAAAAGCCAAATTAAGGCACTTGTCCCTGACCTATCAACATAAGGTGACAAGGAGAAGAAGAAAAGATATTTACAGGCAGACACTGTCAAATTCTGGGTCAAGGAAGCCCAACACTATGGAAGATAAACTAAACTGGTAAAGACAGACAAATGAGCTGCATATTTTATTTTAAACAGAAAGGTGCGCCTCTTCTCAACAGTGCTGCAAGGATGAAATGTGTAGTCCTAACCCTTTACAGCTGGGATAATAAATTTTATATTCACCATTCTCATCACATATTTGCAAGAGAAGTTAAAAGGCTTGTCCTAAAGGAAGCTATGTAAACTCTTTTAATGTATTTTAAACCTGTGCTTGCAAGGCACCTTTTCGCCGATGTTTGATGCTGGCGCGCATCTTGTTTCTAGATGTGACAGGCATGAGGGTGTCCAATCAGAGAAGAGCAGGGTCATTCTGAAGGTCATCAAAGACTTCCTGCTGGAAAAGGAGCTGACAGCCCCCACCACTCTCCCTATGTGATTACCATAACATTAACTTAAATTACAGATAACTTCTTCCCTAGCTGTAAGTCTGGAATGTAAGAGTCAAAACACAAACTAGACCTATTGGCGATGCCAATGCTTCTTGCATTATCTTGTGATGGTGGAAAAAAGGAAAAATAAATGTAAGGATGAATCTTAAAGTGACAGGGCATCCACGTGAGTAGACACAAATGCAATACTGACGGATATCATCACACATATAGCTCCCATAAGTTAAGTTGACTAGAAGAACATAAAGAGGAGTGGGGGAATATCTAGAAGGCAGGAGCACACGTTAATGTTGAACTGCAGGTGTGACTTACCTCTGCATTGAAAGCATTTGAGGCATTCTAGACCCCTCCTTGGGCCAGGCTACCCGATCTTTAAGCAGATACTGAGAGAGAATCTCTGCCACACACCCAGTGTCAGGGAGTGTCACTCATAGCCTGTCTATCAAAGTTGGCTAGTGGATCCCTCCACCCAAGAGATGTTGGAGGGATGAAGTCTGCAACTGCTTTCATTCATGTGGGAGATCCCCAGGTTGTCACTCCAACCCAATTTCTTCCATATTAAAGAGCAGTGGTAGGGTGCACTAAATATGCGCCACCTCCACAAAAACAAACATTCAGTGTGTCCCCAAGGGTCATACTGTCTGTGTGCATGCTTCAATGACCTAAAGCATAGGCATGATTCTCCTGGTTTCAAGACACCACGTTTCAGCACAAATGAGTGAACATCCATTTATATATGAGGCTGCACAAACAACTGCACACCCCTAAACACCAGTTACACTCCGGATCAATTTAGTTAATCCAGCACCCATGATTTATCCATCTCAAAAGTTAGGCCATTGTTTGATCTAGCACCACTTATAATGGGCAATGGCCTAATGCCTCCTTGTGGCATTAGATAGGAGCAATAGGGTTTTGATCCATAAGGTTTTAAGTCTTTAGCTTCAATGCAAAACCTGCATTCACATCGGCCCGGTTTGTATTAGTCTCCTATCATGAACCTGAGTGCCAGGAGATAAACACCTGTTAGGAATAATAAATACCTAGTTGATCTGTGGAGCATAGATGATCTTTATTATGATTGGATGCCTCCACAAACTGAAGGATATGTATGATGTAGTATGATCTTTCTTTATGATAGATGAGATTCTTGGGTGTTGTTAGAAATTAAGGTTTCTGGTTGGCAGAGAATACACCCTGTCCAAGCAGGAGCCACAATCCTAGACGAGGTAAGTCAGATACACTACCTACCCTCTGGTAGCTTGTCACAGAGCAGTCAGGTTTAACGTAAGAAGCAATGTGTAAGTATATTGTTACAGTAACAAAGTGAAAATACCACAAAAAGAATCCACACCAATTTAGACAAATAGAGAATATTTATCTCAGTAAAACAAGACCAAAACAACAAGCATCCTATAAGTAGAACTTAAAAGATGATTTTTTAAGGTTTAAATCTAAAACCGGTGCTTAGAATCCAATAGCGCTAAAATGGTAATTGCGGGCACGCTAGACCAGGGTAAATCCAAAGTTTCAGGCTGACCGCGATGGAGGGCAGGCAAGATTCAGGACCCACGTAGGTCCCGCTGAAAGTACCTTGGATGAAGCAAGCATTGACGTCGAGGAATCGATGTGCCGGTTCCGATTTACACAGTCGGGTCGATGCCTTGAAATCGAGCCTCACAGCCAGGTCCTGCTTTATCATGGAACAGTTTATGTGGCAGGCACTATGTCATCATCAAGCCTTGCAGTCGGGACCTTGGAATGGCGCTGCGTCGCTGTATCTCGGAGTCGGGTCCTACATTGTCTTCAGATCATCACTGCGTCGGCGTCGAAGGGCACTGCATCAGTTCCAATTGACGCAGAGGTGACAATGTGTCGATTTTGGAGAAAACCAGTCGCAGAAATTACTTCTGAGGCCCAGGGCTTGAGGGGCACCTCATGCAAGGGAGGACTCACAGATGGCAGAGTCCAGCAGCACAGCAGAGTTGCAAGAAGTCTTTTGTGACCCTGCGACTTCAGAGAACAGGAGGTAAGCCAACAAGCCCTTGGAGAAACTTGGGTTCAAGGATGTAGAGAACAGGTCCAGTCCTTCTCACTTCAAGGAAAGAAGCAGCAGGCAAAAGGTTAACACAGAAGAGCATGTAGCAAAGTGGCAGTTCCTCCTACAGCACAGAACCTCTTCGTCCAGGCAGAATTTCCTTGGTTCCAGCAAAGTTCTTATTTGGTGGTGTCAGGAGTACACTACTTAAACCCAAATGTACCTTTCAAGTGGGTGAAACTTCAAAGCCTTTGAATATCACAATGTCACTGCCTTTCCCGCACTGGCTCCAGGTTCCCCACATGGGGGTATGCAGCTCTTTGAGTGAGGACAGGCACAGATCCATTAAGGTGCATGCGTCAGCTCCTCCCTCCCAATCTACCTCATGAACGCCAATCAGCCTGGTATTGTGCCATCAGGATGCAAATGTCACACCCCTTCTCCATTTGTGTGACTGTCTAGAGGGAATGCACAAAGCCCAGCTATCACCCAACCCAGACGTGAATTCAGTGACAGGCAGAGACACAGAATGGTTAATGTAAGAAAATGCCAACTTTCTGAAAGTAGCATTTTCAGACTCACAATTTAAAATCCATCTTCACCATAAGTTGTGGTTTTAAATTGTGAGTCCAGAGACACCAAACTCCAAATCTCTAGCTTTTGCTAATTAGAATTTACACTTAAAAGATGTTTTAAGGCAATCCTAATGTTAACCTATTGGAGCGATAGGCCTTGCAATTGTGAAAAACGAATTTAGCAGTTTTTCACTACCAGGACATGTAAAACTCAAAAGTACATGTCCTACCTTTTAAATACATTACACCCTGCCCATAGGGCTGCCTAGGATCTACCTTAGGTGTGACTTATATGTAATAAAATGGAAGGTTTGGGCCTGTCAACTTAACGAAATGGCAGTTTAAAATGCACACACAGGCTTTGCAGAGGCAGGCCTGAACCATGTTTAAAGGGCTACTGAAGTGGGTAGCACAATCAGTGCTGTAGGACCACTAATTGCATTTAATCTACAGGCCCTGGGCACATATAGTGCACTTTACTAGGGACGTCAAGGAAATTAAGTATGCCGATCATGAATAAGTCAAGGCTACTATGTTTAGAGTACATAGCACATGCACTTTAGCACTGGTTAGCAGTGGTAAAGTGCCCAGAGTCCTAGAGCCAACAAATACGAATTCAGCAAAAAGAGGAGGAGAAAGGCAAACCTTTTGGGAGTGACCCTGCAGAAAGGGACATTTCTAACAGGTGTCAACATGTAATTAACAGAAGCACTTTACCGCCCTGTGACTGATGAAAGTCCAAATTTGTAAATATGTCCTTAAAAAACGGGATGCAACACCAGTAGCAACGTCTATATCCTCGTCTAAAGGCTTGAAACGTTGTTTATATCTATATTCTTTCTTTCATACTTTCTCAAAAGTCTTCTTCTTATTGGACCCCAGTGTGTCTGGAGGGAAAAATACTGAAAAACTTTCCATCAGTGCAGGAAGTTCGTGCATCTCTAGGATTTTCTCAGCCACGTGCTTGGGTGCCCTTTCGGCTGCACTTGTGCCTTGTAGGGATTGGGGATTCACATACAATGAAGTTACCATGGGTTTGAAACAGAACCCTCTTGCTTATCATTTTATGTGGAAGGTTCTCAAGGTGCTGATTAAGTCTGGTACTTGTTCCTCTGTAGGTGAATGCACTGCTTGACTGAGAAGCGTACAGTCAATAGCCGATAGGCATGCGCAAGGGATGAAAATGGGCGCTTCCATTTACAGTCACATATGTTGATTGAGCTACATTTCAAGTGGAATATCACTACTTGCAAGATTTATTTGGGCTATACACCCTTTGACATTTCATAGTTCTGAATGCTAGAAAACTATGGCTTGGCAGTTCGGGCTGGACTGTTCCCATGAGGCACAGGGTCAGACTGATTTGCATATGGCCATGTCTGAACTGGGGTGGCAGAGTGGGCTAAAGAACGGTGATGGATCAAACCCAGATCCGTTGACTGGGTGTAAGTGTTTGATTGGTTCTGATGCTCCGTCCATCACCACCCCCTTTTGTATCTCCTCATGCACAGCAATGCAAGCCCTACATAGTTAGTGGGATAATACACCAAACAGCCAATAGCATTAAGTGACAAAGTAATACTCCCCTGGGTGGAGCCAAAGCCCACTCTACGTATATGTTAAAGAATTGGTACCAATATGTATGACAGACAACTGCCTGCAAAGCAAGACCCAAGAACAGTGCTACACTGATTGCCCGTTTGATCTATAAGAGGAAAACATAATTAGAATGGAATGCTTTCTTATTATGGGATGGTCTGGAACAGGAACAAAGCTATACAGGAACACGAAGTAAGAGTCATCTACAGTGAGTTTTGAAAGAAGCTGTTCATCAGACTGGCAGGATGGATCACAGGGCAGAGCACCCGCAGAGAAACCTGCCGGGCACATGCTCAAATCCAGAAGAGTAGTTCACCGAGTCTTACATCCTTCCAAGAACGATAACATGAGTACCATAGTGCCTGTGTAACAATGACAGGCGCAACACAACTCAATTGGTAGTTGTGTTTGTTTTATGAAGCACAAATACTAGTGTTATAAGAACTAAACAGCGGAAAAAGACATGAATTAAACTGTGGTAGTAAGGATAGTGCATTAGTCAAACACATCTACAATTATGAACCATTTTAGTCCTAACCATTGGAAACACGAACATAAATAGTCCGCCTCCTCGGGAAACTGAATATGGGGTTTTTAAGAACAGAGAAGTTGTGAAACGTTATGCAGTGTTTCATGTTTAACAACATACTAAACAATTAGTGGTTACAAACTGGCCATTAATCTTCATAGTGCCAGATATTAGAAGCCCCCATCAGGATTATAAGCCGGGTATTTAACGCCCCTCACTTCACCTGCTGTAAGCAGGCAAAGTGTTTGGGTACAAAATGCGGCAGAAACCTGCACAACCGGAGCAGAAACACCAATTTCTGTGTTTTTTTCCACGAAGCGTATGATGGAGAGTAATGCCGCCCACCAAGGCCCATTGCCCCCAGCTCCCAAACAACAAGTGCTTGAAGTAGGCGTAATTCCGACACGAGAAGGTGGGGGTATTGCGGCGTGGTTTTGCGGCCCAAACATAATAGGACCCTAAAGACGGGAAATCTAGCTTAAGACATTGGTAAACCTTGTGATGTATGAAAATAAAACCATAACATTTGCATGTGTACACATGTTACACCTGGAGGCCAGGTTCTGCTGCGCCTCAGGTCTCAACCCGTGTTGAACCGCTGGAATTTCTAATGCAGAAGGACAAGGAGCCCTGTAAACACACACCCTCTAGGCCCCATTCACAAAATGTAAACCCTTATTACCCTTAAACTTTTAACCCCAAAAACTGTTAAGGTGAAGAACCTCGAAAAGTAGAACAAGCACAAGCGAGGCAGGCTGCCGGCAGCAGGGGGAGGAGCGCGCGCACACCTCGCGCGGGAGGAGGGGGCTGCGCGATCCCCTTGCGAGAGCGATAATTGCTACCATATGGTGGTGCTCGGTCCTGCAAGGGAATCGCCACACGTGCACGCGTTGCCATTAAAGGCAATGGAACACGTGCACGTTTTAGCCTGAAAAAGGCACTCGATGGCTACAGGTCTCTTTCCTATGCAGCGCATGCGCGCTGCGTAATCGAGACCTAAAAAGCATTTATATACCTAGGACTGTTGATTTCCAACAACCTTAAATGGGATACACACATTCATTGGCTGAGGGTCTCTTGGCACTGGAATTCAGAACTTCTCCAGGCTCTTCGCCTATCCAGTTTAGACGTTTTCCTCTTGTCGAACCATTAATATCGAGGGGTTTAGAACCAGATTCGCTGAAAGTGGGTCCATCCATTCTTGACAACAATGATTGACTTACTTCTGTATCTTTAGCTGCGAACTCTAATATTGTTATCCCATTAGCTCAACCCCTTAACAACATTGTCTTACCCCGCACTATCTGTGAGAATAATGTTGATGGATGTAGTGATTCTTTACCATGCGAAATGTTTGATCATGTTGATGATATCTTAACGCTCTCCACTTTAAATCTTAAAATAATCTCATGGAACATTGCGGGTTTATGTAACAAATTGTTGTTGCCAGACTGGAATAATTACATTAAAGAACACGATATATGTATTTTTCAGGAGACCTGGAGTCTAGTGCCATTATATAAATCCGGCTTTACTTGTTTTTTCTTACCAGCAACTTCTATTGGCCGTGGGCGACCTTCGGGGGGGCCTCATTGTCTGGGTTAGTATTAACCTTAAGTGTAGGGTAAAACATCATGAGAGTATATCCTTGGATTTGATGTGGCTAACATTGGTAGGGACTACCATCGAGCTTTTTAATGTTTATGTCAGAGGTATGAAGGGTGGTCAGAAGTCGCCACTTGTTACAGCTTTGGGTGACAAACTTACATCCTGTCCGCCTGACTCTCTAATCTTGGTGGCGGGGGATATGAACTGCACCTTTGAACCTTTGGCATCAGAAGATTTGCCTGAGATAGAGGTTGAGGATGCCAGGTGGGGCATACCGTCCCTGACTTTACCGCCAATTAAGAAGTGGACGCAGCAGGCTATCCAAATGAATGCTCTAACACTTGAATTTGGCCTAAGAGCTGCTAACGGCAGAATGCCTTCTGATATCCCTGGTGCCAATACCTTCAATAGAGCATCATGCCCATCTCGAATTGATTAAATTTTAATTGATCGTAGATTATGGAGATATTTGGTAGATCTGGTTATAGTTCCTACCATTGAAAGTGATCATAATTCTTTATGTTTGTCTATGAAGAATCCTTGGTCTTCTGATTCCTCTCATCTTGGTTCTGATCGAATCATGTCTTCAAAAGAGGTAGTTCCTTCTAACTGCAAGAGGTATTTGAAATGGCCGAAAATTGTCTGTGACGCTCAAAAACTGAATGCTATAAAACATTTCCTGCTGGCTAAAACCACGGAACTACAGATAGTATGTAGTGTTGTGGGTGGACCCCCTAATATTAGGAATATCTACCTAGAGACAGTAGAGTTAATGGGCTCTTTTTTTGTGGCATCATCAACTTTTAGTAACTCCAACAAGTCCCTTAAAGCTTCGTGTTCATGGTATAACTCGGAGTGTAGACAAAAAAAATGTATCCTGATAGCTGCTGTTAAAAAACGCGATTGCCATTTGGTGCAAAGCGCTAGGAAGGACTATAAAAAGACAGTACTAAGAGCTAAGCGTGCCTGGGAAGAATCCTTTTGGTTAGATTTAAAGGCTGCCAGTCTGGCAAAAGACGGGAATGCCTTTTGGAAACTGTTCAGGAAGTCCAAAGGCAAGGATTCCGATACAATTCCCAATCATATTACGAACCAGGAGTGGTTCGACCATTTTAAAAAACTCTATTCCGGGGATGTCGCTCATAGCCCAGGAGATTTTTCTGGGTTTTTTATGTCATCCACTCTTATAGAGGCATATAATCCTTTTGTGGAACCTGAAGTTTTGGCTGCTATTAATAAAATAGCTCCAGCCAAGGCTTCTGGACCAGATGGACTCCCTGGTGATCTGTTCCGAGCTGATCCCCAAGAGTGGGCCAGGTATTTCACCATCTTGCTTAACGCCCTTCTTAAAGGATCCCCCGTCCCAGAATCATGGAAGGGGGCGGAGGTGATCCCAATATTTAAGAAGGGACTTAGGGGAGACCCTGCCAACTACCGACCCATCAGCCTTATTGATGCTGGTGAGAAGATAGTGGGCAGGGTCTTGTTAGAGAGAATTTTGATATGGGTCAGCGATAATAACATTCTGTCAGACTACCAAGCGGGTTTCAGAGCAAACACGGGTACTATTGACCAGGTCTTTAGGCTCCTTCTTTTATATTGGAAGGTGGTCTCGATTGGCAAGGGCAGTCTTTATTTGGCATTCATAGATTTAAAGACTGCCTTTGACCTAGTCCCCCGCGATCGCTTGTGGCTGGTCTTGAAGGAAATGGGTGTTCCGTTGCCTATCCTAGACCTTTTCATTCGTCTCCATGAGGGCAATTATGCCCGGGTGAGGTGGGGTTCTCAGGAACAGAAAACGGATAAAATCCCCATTAATAGGGGAGTCCCCCAGGGCTGTGTTATGGCCCCCACCCTATTCTCTTTGTACGTGAATGGGGTGGTAAGTTTCCTGCGGGAAACTCCAGCTGATGCCCCGACCCTGGCGGGTGACAAAGTTCCTGCCCTACTCTTTGCCGACGACACCCTGCTAATTTCTAAAACACAGGGTTGCAAAGACTTTTGGAAAGGTTCATGTTGTTCTGTAGATTGAGAGGCTTGACCATAAACACCTCAAAGACCAAACTTCTCTCGTTTAACCTCTGCAGATCCCTTAAAATAACTCCTACTCTGGATGGTGTTCCGCTAGAGCTTGTTAACACTTTCGATTATCTTGGAATTAGAATCTCAGATAGACTAAGATGGAGACCCCACATTGATAAAATGCTTTTGAATCACAAGCGGGTTCGGGAGCAATTGGGAAGGAACATCGCTCTTCGCAGAGCAGGCCCATTGCTCCTGCCCCTGTGATTTATGCTGCTAAAGCTGTTAGTTTGGCACTTTATGGTGCCGAACTTTGGGGCTTCGACAATGTCGATGAAATTTCAAGATCTGAAAATAAATTCCTTAGGGACTTGGTCTTGCTCCCAAGGAGCACTCCTCTTAAGCCCCTGATGAGCGACATGGGCAGGCGCTCATTTAGGGATCTTGCTAGACTACGTCCCTTGCTTCTTTGGGCCCGCCTATGTCGTACCCCCGAGCTATCCAAATATGTTGATGGCCTAAAAGAAGTGATGAGCCTGATGGGCTCACATAGATTTGGTTGGTTGTCCAATGTTAAAAAAGCCTTTTGTTCAATGGGTCTAAGAGAAGTTTGGGAGTTTGGAAAACATTTGAGCAGGGCCGATCTTAAGAAGGCCTATTGGACCTGGATAGATAACCTGGAGTATAGTACTCCCAACTTAGGTAGTTTGACTGGGGATTTCTATCTACATAAACAGGTGGTTAGGCTGGAGCACTATTTTGATTTTATTCAGAAACCTAGAGATAGGACACTCTACACCCAGTTTAGGTTTGGCACACTCCCTACTCGCGAGTTTTCTAGTAAATGGAAACCCCCCTATCAAACTATTGCAAACTGCCCATGTTTCAACGGGGAGGTTGAAACTATAGCGCACCTTTTGTTCGAGTGCCCTGCCTATAAAAACCCTCGAGCAAGATGGCTGAGTCCCGTCTGTAGGCAGCTGGGCACTGCAAACTATCGTGTTGCACTTAGAATTTTACAGTCAGACACCAGTGCACTGCTGGTATGTGGTGTGGCCAAATTTCTTGGCTGGTCATGGATTATTATATTTAGGTCTCTGCGCTCTTCGATATGATATTTTTTTTTAACACTTATTTATTTGTGGTTGTTTTTTAGACTGTCGAGTGTTCCTGCGGGGGGTAGAAATGTTTGGTGTAGTAATGTATCCTTCATTTTATGATTGCTCCCTTTGCAACGATATTCTTTTTATCTTTTATCTGTTCTAATCTTATTTTATTCTCCATAACAAATTTGTATGCTTTTATGATATGTCTTTTATCGAAATAAAGCTTTGATTGATTGATTGATTGATTGATTGATTGATACACACATTCAGACAGTCATAAACAAATCAGTACCAACTCTAAGTGCCATCTGTAAATTTCACATCCCTGTGGAAATTACTTCTCACAAAACATCAATCTGTTTGTCCAGGAGAAAGCAGGAAGCCAAATAGTCTATACTGTGGAAACTGGACAAATTAACATAAAAAATAGTAACCTATGAAAGAAAGTTTTGGAATTCTTTGCTAATATTACAATCGGGTTTTCCACCAATGGCCATGGACATAGATGTCAGCTACTCCTCAATTCAGAGAGGATGCCAACCTACTCCAATGAAAGATGGTATGAAAAGACTAAAAGTGGCAGGAAACAATCTAGTCGACAAAGCCTGGAGAGGACATTTTAAACTCAGCAACAAAACAATCTTTGCAATATGTTGGATTTAAGAGAGCAAGAGGCTAGGCCTAGATATATAATCAGCAAATTCAGCTCAACAAAAAATGTCAACAAAACAGATGGGCAAGACAATCAACAAAAGATTTACCACACCAGCAATAGAAAGGAAACTGAATGTTCTTAAGTCCTTATGGCCAGTAGACAAGCCAGTCTTATTGACCCATTTCCAGTTCTTCAGCCTTGTGAAACAAGCCTGTTAAACTAAACAGAAAGAAGATTTTTTGCTCAATGACCAAGTGGCATGCTACCTCTTAATATGATCCCAAAGAAAAAGATGCAAGCAAGCTCTGACACCTGCTTATGTGGGGAAACTGAAGACCTGAGCCGCTTTTTGCTGAACTGTCCCTTCTACACTAGGGTCAGAGGCTAACCCTTCAAACGTTTGTTCAGCAGGGAAAAACTGCACAGTGACGAGAATTGTATCTTTTTCCAGCTGAGTGATATCTCCGAAGAAATAGCCAAGCGAATGCAAAAGTTTCTTGTCAAACCCTGGGAACTCAGAGAAAAATCTGAGAAATCATGACCAGGTAGGAAATAGCTAAGTGACATTCACATAAATATCTATATGTACAGGGACTGAGGAAGAACTTATTTTTTTTTAAATCATTTTGTATAATATATTTAACATTTCTGTATAATCTTTTTCGAAAGGTAGCTTTGAATGCCAAAAGCCTTTATTACATACATTCAAATCCTTTGTGTAAGCTGTCCTTATCCTTCATCATGTACTGTGCAAAATCAAGGGCATCCAAAATGGATCCCACTTTCTTCAGTACTCAGACTCATATGCACACAGAGCCTTACTACCACACATGTACTGGGCACAAACTATACATGCACATACACTTGAAATACACTTGGGATGTGAGCACAAGCTTCTGGGTTTCATGTAATAGGGGGAGTAAGCCACACTCTCGCTGATGGGCATAAAAAGGTCTGCAATCACAAGGAGATGTGGATGTAGCGCTGAAACTTTTCAGACACTCAGCCCCAGTCACAGATCTGGGTTGAATCCATCATCATTCTTTAGCTCACTTCGCCACCTCAGTTCAGACCCAGCTATATGCTTGACCCTGTGCCTCATGGGAACAGTCCAGCTCGAACTGCCAAACCAGGTCTTCCCTGAACAGGAAACAAGCGTCCTGGGACCGGTTTCTGGGTAACACCCTTCATCAGCCAGGCTAGCTTGAATCCAGTGGCAAAAGCAAGCAAGGGACCCACGTCTGGGCATACCCTGCCAACTTAGGGCGAACAAAGCAATCACAAGGAGATGTGGACGGAGCGTTGACACTTTTCAGACACTCACCCTCAGTCACAGATCTGGGTTGAATCCATCATCATTCTTTAGCTCACTTTGCGACCTCAGTTCAGACCCAGCTATATGCAAATCAGTCTTGACCCTATGCCTCATGGGAACAGTCCAGCCCGAATAGTCCAGCTGTGTCTGAACTGAGGTGACGAAGTGAGCTAAAGAACGATGATGGATTCAACCCAGATCTGTGACTGGGAGTGAGTGTCTGAAAAGTTTCAGCGCTCCGTCCATCATCTCCTTGTGTTTGCTCCATAAAAAGGTCTGATCAACTGTACATGATCACAAATCACAGTATGATGCCACCACTGCTTTATAAGCTAATCCCAGAACAGGGACAGTAGTGCTGAGCCCACAACGGGGATCTACTTAGTCATAAGCCAGGTCCTGGATCTTGCATTGTCTGAGACAGGCCAGGCATCTGCACGAGCTAAATTAACGTGACATCAGGGCCAAAATAAAAGACAGTATACCAACTATATATGCAGTTTGTGCACTCAGAGCAGGATCACCATAAGGGTACTTACTGTCACAATGCCATACCTCCCCATACCTTGGCTGTGGGTGGGGTCTTTTTACCCCCACCCCTGCAATGAGGAAGTGCAGGTCGGATTTTGTTTGCTTTGCTTTGCCAAGGCACAGAACTATGGTAAACATTAATTATCCACACAGAGATAAATGGCTGCCTTACTTACTTTGAGGCTAAAGGGGAGCAGACAGTTGACAACTGATTTAGGGCTGTCTTCTTAGTAACAGGCAGGTGCTGGGTTCTATTTGGTTTTCATGACCCTGGCAGACCACAGCAGCTAACAGCTGCCGCAGTGCTTCCTTTGCTAATGTTGAAACATTGGGGCACCTGTGAGGTCCCAGCATTTATTTCTCAGTACTGTCATGGCTGGAGAAGTTTGCCTTCAATTTCCAGTATGGTGTCCCCAAGTCCTTGACACTATTTTGACACTGTAAGACCCAACACATATCCTTAACATTGTATCCTTCTGTTGGTACCCTAACACCCTGAACCTAGAAACACAATGCCACTGGATGCAACACTTGAGGTAGGCTTCCACAATATTCGGCAGCACACCTTCAGCCTCTTCACTTCATTGCTACCACATATGGGAGTGAACCCTCCCAAGACTTCTTCTCAAAGGTCTCTTGAGAGTTTCACACCTCATAGACTTTGAGATTTTGATATCTTGCAAGAGCACCACTTAACTACCCTACCCGCAGGCTGCCATCCCCTAATTTGATAAGCATGATAGTTCATAGCTCACCCTCTTATGTCGCTGGTCCTTTGCCTGAAGGTGCTGCTCCATCCTGGAACCTCTCCTGAGATCTAGTTCTCCACTGGACCGTCTGGCAAGACTTCCCACTCGTCTAGCAAAGCTCCTTGTTACCTGTAAGACAATAGACAGACATAAGTCCAGTACTTTTGTGTGCACAAACGCATGAGCATCACAGCACGTAGACTCAGTCTCAAGGTGTTAGATGCAGATGCTGCCACCTGGGCAAGAGTAATGTAATGCTTAGAGCTGATTGAAAGTCAAGTCCATGTTCACCACTGTGGCTTATTTGATCTCATCTTGCTGTGAATGTAATAGCAAGTTTGTTTCTTCATAAATCCCTCTTGATTGTATAGGATCAAAAGCCAGACTGCTGAACTTTTTCAGTTGTTCCAAAATACATCAGTAACATTACTTTACTTTACGTAAATGCTCCCTCCCACTTTTCTTCAGCGGGTTGTTATTGTCAGATTGTATATTATTGTGCCTTTTGTGAGAACACTTATTGAGATAAGAATCATTAATGATGTTTTTGAACTTCCAGTTCCCTTGGAGCCTTTCTTCATGACTGCACCTGAGCACAAGGCACAAGTGAAACAAAATTCCTGTGTGGTACCAAAATAGTCTTATCAGAATATCGTCTGACATAAATATTGCGTACTAAATATTTTCCACAAAAAACACCCAATTGACGGTAATAATAGAACACGTATGCCAATGGGACAATACTTATGTTAGAGAACATTACCTGGGACTCAGACCTGTTGAATATGTTATCTCAATGGTTCATTATCAAGAAGCTCTATGATAGATGTCTCTTCCGCCTTTCTCTGGTTATGTTGTTCTCAACAACCATATTGGTACTGTGTGCACTGGTAGCAAAACACTTAAACCAGAAGATAGTAGGTTGGCTCTGGAAAAGGCCTCTCACCATTGACAAGGCAGGTGTCAGTACTAGTGGGCGGCTTACAAAGTCCCTTTCCACCTTTGGACAATATGGGGGAACAAATACATCCCCTGCTCTTGAGCAGTTCTGAGGGATGACAATAAATACACCTGATAGTGGGGAGGGTGGCCTCACAAACACCCCACCACTTCACATGGAGATTATTTAAATTTTCCCAATATTCATCAAAACCAGGAGAGATTTACCAAACATTTGGTGTATGATACATGCATTTATCTTCTCTCATGGGGTTGGAGAAGAGAGGGAGAAATTATTTTACAAATTAATTAAATGAAAAACGTAGACCCTGGAACCCTCTTTTATACTTGATTGGTATTGGTTCCTACTGCTTTGTCAAAGTGCTGGGTAGCTTTATCATGCCCACTCTTCTCCAAGGATGGAAGGGTTTGTTTTCACTACCACATCTTGTCCCACAGTGGTATTACAAAGGATGCATCTAAAAAAGGCAGGCAGCTACCAAGGAAGCTTGATATAATCTTTGCAATTGGAAAGATGTCAGCAGACTATCTGTCAGCTGCCATGGTCCTCCATGGCCTATAAAGTTGTGGAGAGGCCATGGAGTCCTGGGGCCGCTGACATCTGCTCTGTCTGACGCAACCCCCTCATGCCGACCTCTGTTCGTTGCCTGGCTGGGTGAGTCCAGGTGGAAATGTGTTGCCTTCTTCTGCCTTTTGACAAGGTTGAGGCAAGTTGGTTTCTCCGGCTTACTCAGTGGTGGTAGGACTGTTATACACCCTGGTGGGATGGACTGATGCCCCCCTCATGATCCTGCCTTGGTACCCGGTGGGGGAGCATTTATGCCACTGTCACTTGAAAATTCTATTTTTCAGTGAATTTAAACCACAAAAGCACATGTATAGAAAACCTACATAAAATGTATGAAAAATATACAAAAGTGATACAAAATGCTTTAAGCGAAACAAAAATTACAATGCTCAACTATCATAGGGAGACCAAAACCAGTTATCATCAGATATTTATTATTCAGATGCCTAAAAAGACCGTTAATTTACAGCCTTAAAAAATCATTTGATGACGGTACATCAAAGTTATAGCCTATAGATAGTATCTAAATAAAAAAAAACATATTCATTAAAACGGTAAAGAATTCCAAAGTCTGGTCGCAGATTTTAAAAGGTCAACCAACTCTGTGATATACTTCCTCTGTGCGTAGATCGATGCTGCTCTACATTTTTTGAACTGTAACTTCTTTAAAATTGGGATCAAAAGGTCTCTCGACAGATATTTTTAATATTTGCAGAAGAATTCAAAACGCAGCAGGGTTTGGTGAGAAGTTTCTTCGCAGGGGCAATAGCATATGCTGGAAGCAAAGTTTACATCTAATTGATCACAGTAGAAACCTGGTGAGTAACTTTCATTCCCTGGGGTTACTAACCCATGCCAAACATGGCTCCAGCCCTGGGCTTGTTTGAATTAGTGCACACTCTTTAAAGACATGCTCAAATATTTTCCTCTCCCGGCCCAGCTCATCAAGAAACGACCCAAACTTTATTTTCCTTTCTAAGGGTCCCTGGATTAAGGAAGAGAGAGGGTCTTCTACCCAATTTCTGAAAGTTGGACTGAATATATTTGAGGTATCGAAGGTCCTAGAGCAACCGCCAGGAAGTCCTCAATAATATCTATCAAGTATGGCCTGGTTGTTTCTCCAAATAGAGCACCATAAGACCAACGATTCCAAATTAACATGCTCCTCTAAGTAATCCAGGCCTAGGTCTTCGTGCACCATAAAATGGGGATTGCTTACTGGAATTCATCGGATTCCTTCTGAGCACCCTGTTTTCTTCAGCCTGCAAATCTGTACCATTACAGTAGCTCTAGACCCCTGCGCCATATGTAAGAATGGAAATACCCTTTCACTTATAAATCTCAGCGAGCAAATCGGCTCATTCCCAATCCTTGAGGAAAAACTGAAAATAGAACCAACTGCCCGTGAAAAACAAGCAGCCCGGGTATTGTTTTGCTCAAATGTTACACCCAAACAGAGGAAGAAAGTAACTCTCTCCAGGAAATTTCCCTTAATTGCAAGATTATGGCTTTTCATGTTTTTTGGAGCACATGCTGTTATAAAGGTTTTGGACCTGTAGGTCTCTAAATTCAAGTTCTCCATAAAACCTACAAACCCATCTCTCGGGTCTTAAGTCCGTCAGATTTTCTGGCTACCAAGAATGCATCATCAGCGTAAAGGAGTGCAGGCAATGGCCTATTCTTCACAACTGGTAGATTCTATATACCTTCAAGGTTACTTAAAATGGGGAAAAGTAAAAATGCCATATCTATAATGCCGGTTGTCAGTGGGTACTTTCTTTCACATGCTATGGGACTGCCCAGTGAACCAATTATACTGATCAGGAACTCACACTTTAGTTACACAAATCAGTGGGAGGCTGCTGATCCCTGACCCTCGCGTCTTCCTGCTTGGGATAAAAACTGATTAAGGTAGAGAGTGGGCTGGAATGAGACTTGCGTTTACTGGCCTCCTACTTGCTAAAAGGGATATAGTGAGACACTGTACAGCACCCACCACCCCACTTAATGCAGAGTAGTATAGTGGCATGGATATATGTGTAGTGGTGGAGGAGGCAGTGTACAAAGTCAGCAGATACCCCCATAAATATAAAAATATCTGGGGTATAAAATCAACGACAGAAAATCTGAGATCCTATTATTCACTTGTCATGATCAGATTTCTACCTCAAGCTCTCCAGATTCGAGAGGCAAAAAACATTCCGGTTCGATACTTAGGCATTTGGGATACACACAATTTTTCACAGCTCTTCACACTAAATTATATTACAACGCTCAATAAGGTAAAAAATATTCTAAATAGCTGGCAGAACCTCCTGCCATCGATAATTGGAAGAGTAGCACTAATAAAAATGATGGTACTTCCGCTATTCATTTTTATTTTTTCAAATGTTCTTATCAAGATCCCACATAACTGCTTCCTAGAAATAAATCAACTAGTGCGGAAATGTATCTGGGCAGTGAAGAAACCACGCACAAAATTGACAACATTACAATTGAGCTCTGAAGAAGGTGGTTTAGGGCTTCCCCACATTCAAAAATACTTCCAAGCCGCTCTCCTAGATTGGTGTGGACATGTAACATCAGCCCACGATCATGGGCCCATTTTCTACCTTCACCAAATGCTTTTGGAAAAAAATATAGCTCTAAAACCTTTTATCGAAATCCCTAAGCTAACCAAACGCTATAGATTTAAGACGTCACGTATAATTCATGATAGACCTAAACAATTAAAGGAAGAATATCGATTTACACCTTTACATTTAGAAACTCAATTAATACACTGTAGGGAACTAGGAGCTACAATCGATACACCAACTCTAAAAAGATGGGAAAGGCTGGGAATCTATCAAATAAAAGGTCTAGTAATACAGGTGGAGATGAAGTCATGGGAACAAATCAGACAAGACAAAACAGAAGCTGTCTCGACCCTAGTATTTTCCTACCTCCAAATTTTGAGTCTAGTGCAAAAACTACGACTTCTGGAGGGCTTACTTCCCACAACCGTTACCCACGCACTATATATCAAACAAACAACAGGAATCAGGAACTGGTATCACATTCTCCAGCAACAAATCTAAGATCAAATAGTCCTGAGAGCTCTTTTAAAAATGTAGGCAACCACAGGCTGTCATATAGAAGCAGCTCAATGGAAGGAATATAACAAGTGGTCTATTAAAGCCATACGCGGAGCATATTTTAAACGTATGTCACTCTTCTCCAAATGGCAACTATACCACACTCCTGAGAAACTCCATAAAATATTCCCAGAAATATCACCAGGTTGCCCTAGATGTAATCATCAAGGAGGAGACTGGCTCCATATGTGCTTTTCTTGCCCTAAACTAACTGACTATTGGACTAGGGTATTTCAGTCGATCAGCAGGTGACTCAAACAGAAGATAATTGTTTTGAATGCATCCATAAAAGCTCGATCATTAATTTTACAAAATTGGAAATCACCAGATCCACCGAAATTTGCACAATGGGTTGCTAAAATGAGAAGGACAAAAGAAAGGTAAAAGTATATTCCCTTAGAGTAGGCTCTATCCAGAAATGTATACAAATATGGGGGAACACATTAAAATTGTATATTTTACAGACACTACAATAAAAGTATAAGGTGAAGATATGGACACGGATAGTTGGCAATAACTATAACTTTTTAATTATATATGTCGATAAGCTGAAGAATGTATTTGTATGATACCTTTTTTTTTCCTTTCTTCTTTTTTCTTCCTTTTTCTCTCAAATTATGAATTGTTGTTATGAGTCTATGACTGACTGGATAAATAAAATTTAAAAATATATATATATATATATCTGGGGTGGTTGGCTGAACAAACTTCACTCGACTACTGTAGTGCCATAGGTCTGTGAAGCTGAGTGGTTTGACTGTATTGACGCCCATCTATCATTGTGCTTGTACTTTGTTATTATAACTGTCTGTGAAATGAAATGTTATTTCTTCTTATATAAATGGAGCTTCTCAATTGGACCGCGGCGAAATTGTGTAGTTATGTTACCTATTTATGGTATTACTATATTTAAGAAGCTCAATAAAGAGATTTTTTTAAAAGATGGTCTTTGCTGTTTGCTCGCTATACTACCTCAGTTCTTAGTCTGTTACTACCAATTTAATAATCCACACTCTTGTTAGGTCACATTACAAGTCACTGAGAAGCTCTCCTTTGGTATCTATGGTACAAACAGCAGGCTATTCCCCTGAGAAATGCATAATGGATTCAAGCAGCAGATAACAACTTTAAAGTTAAGACACTACAAAATAAAGTTCCCAATCCAATGTAGAAAAAAAACCACTGCTTAATTTGAGCTGGTGGTTTCTGGTGCTCGGCACCGGCACTTAATTATCAACACCGGGGCTTGTGACAGTCTGTCACATGGTGGCGCGGGCTAGCTTATATAGAGAGAACCACGACAACAGTCAATTAATAATTCAATTTACATTAAAAATTACTATTACATGACGCCCAAGCCATTCTTATAGCTTTGGGGGCATGAAATAGTCCGAATTGTCGCACTTGTAGGAGGAGTGTGATGGTTACAATCATTGGCACAATCATTGGCAGCATGACACGGGCAATGTGTGGTTCAGGCTGCAGTGACCTCCTGACGAGAGCCCTGGCACTTTATATAACTAATGCAAAAAGCATCAAGGTAAGGAGGCACAGCATGATTAAAGTCAATATTCACAGTAGACTGAAACCAAGGTGTGATTACAGACTCACACCAATCGAGCAGATGTTGGAAAAAGTCTGCGGGTCACATTTGTCAGACGTTTTATGTTGGGACTTTTACGCTGTTGTCGAGCTCCCACTGAAGACTTCCGTTCTGTACCCAAAAGCCCCAAGTAGAACACCACCACTGGGATGACTATGTTGCTTCAGCACAGTCCCAAGTCCCACATTCGGATGCAATCTTTTTTCTCATTAAACATTTCTTCGGCTGGGAGAGGCAGGAGGCTGTGGCTATAGAAAGCTCCAGTAGATCAGATACTTCTTTTCTTCTCTCTGTAGATTCGAAGTATTGCGGAAAGACAAACCTGCTATTATTCCTCTGCTCCGTTGTTCCTTCCTTGGGGAACATTGGTGCCTTGTCCTGCTCCTCCAGATACTTTACTGGCTAGGTTCTGCTACAAGATTGGTATCTTCAAAAGTGTAGTGCCACAATAGTGGCGGCTTCACCGAACAGGTAAAAAGGTATATCTGCCAACTTGAAGAACAATCTCACAGGGTGGCGCCTTGAAGGGGGCGGGGGCCTCGTGCCAAGAAGTACCTAGGAGGCACTTTTGAAACCCACCCCACCCCCAAGACCCCTCCCACCCCCAAACAAAAACCTTGCTGAGGCTAGTACGATGTCCTGGGGTGTTTTCACAACCCTTAATGGAGGTCGGCAGTTCAAAGCCTCGCAAAACGAGCTTCAACACCACTATTTACAGAGGTATTCAGCTCGTTTTCCCTGCCACAGTGTGATATTGGCCCTCGCCGGGTGACCTTGTTATGGGAGCCAATATCTGTGTCACACCGTGGCCCTGTGTGAGTTGGCAGGTAGGAGAAGGCCCAATTGAAAACAGAGTGAATGAACGAGCATTCAGAGGGATCTGCTGGATGAACAGTGGACGTCTGCCTGCATTTACCCTTGGTGGACATGTTACACATGCTAGTGAAGCAATCCTGAGCAAACTACACCCGTGGTTGATTAATGGCATGCCCACTTGACCAGGACCATAGACTTTACAAATTTGAGAGAGGCTCGAGGGCCCAAGGGGTGGGGGCTGCATCTTGCTGGGGTTTATAAACGAAACGAGATCGCAATCCTCAAACTGCACCTGTATTGAACTGGGTGGTATTCTAGTTTGTGACATTAAAGTGCTGCCATTTTAAGTAAAGATAAGCACTTGACTGGGCATTACCTAATTGGGTCTCTTAGTTGACTGTTGAGTTCTGAGCTGTTGTTCCAAACACTTCCTCCCTGGACATCCTTTTCTCTCCTCACTACCCTGGCAGTGTGGAAAGGGTGTACTTGGTCCAGTCTGCAGAGCCATAGTGAGACAGACCCCAGGACTCCAAAGGCAAACAGACACAACAACCACAGTTGAACCCAGTAGCTCATGTGATCTGGGGCCGACAAGCATAATGTTCAAAGGCTTCAAATGGTATAAAGGTTACCAAAATCAGTGATCTTTCAAAATACCATTGAATTTGGAAAAGGGGATGTTTCTCTTTAACAAATCTAAAAAATCTGAATGACAGGTCATAGCTAAGAGCTGATCAAGATGGCCACCCAAGACTCTGATGTCTGATGCTCCACGAAGAAGGTATCCCATGTTCTCTCCTATTTAGGAATCTTGGCGAGTGAGGCGAGGGTCAACAGAGAGCCCATTCAATTGTACCCCTCGTGGTGTTATGTATGAAGAGATGCATGCACTTGTGTGGCATGCTCCATGGGAAACAACCTTTACAACACAGTCATTACATCGCACTACCTTTACATAGCAGTCATTACATCGCAACATCCTTTACATCGCATTTCATTACAGCGCAGCTATTACATCGCATGTCACTACAACGCATGTCATTACAACGCATGTAAATACAACGCAGGCATTACATCGCAAGTCATTACAATGCATACCATTACAACGCATAGTACCCTTACACTATCCAACACTTATCCAACTGTTGCACTCACTGGAGTTAGAATAGTAATTTATACGCCTACACTATCCAACACTTACCCTACTGTTGCACTCACTGGAGCTAGAATAGTAATTTTTACCCCTACACTATCCAACACTTACCCTACTGTTGCACTCACTGGAGTTAGAATAGTAATTATAACCCCTATAGTATCCAACACTTACCTTAAATGCGATGTAAATGTATGCATTGTAATGGTATGCGTTGTAAAGGTATAATGCGATGTAATGGAATGCATTGTAAAGGTAGTTTCTGAAAATGCTATGTAATGGCAAATGATGTAAAAGAATGCATTGTAAAGGATGTTGCGATGTAAAAACTGCGTTGTAAATGTATGCGTTGTAAATGTATGCGTTGTAACGTCATTCATTCATGCTCAACCCAAGCAGAACTAATGGCTGTCTTGGAGACCATTTGGTTTTGGCAGCAAGGTGATCATGACAGGATGAGTAAAGGTAGATGCTTATGACAACCATGGGACTGGTAGAGGTGAGTGGTGACTAATATACAGCCAATAAATGATTCCTAGAATCTGGAGACCCCCATTGAATCATTGTTGAAATCTGGGGAACCACAAGCATTCATAAAACAAATACACAAATGAAGGAATATTTTATTTATTTCACAAACAAATATTAAACAAGCATTGTAAATGCAATAGGTCTCGCCTTTAATTAAGTTAAAGCCATCGGCTTTGCTAATGGTATTGTATAGCAAAGCAAATCACTTTAACTTAATGATAGGCGAGACCTATTGCATTTTTAATGCTTGTTCACATTAGCATCAACTTTTTCCATATTAACACTCCTGTCCACCCTTCCCACACCCCTTGCTCAGACACCCACAGCCAGCCAACAAAACCCCCTAAACTCACCATCAACCTTTCACAGGGAGAAGCAGACCTTCATCCTACCAAGTACGATAAAGTAATAGTAGGTTGTTGCAATCGCACTTAGTCTGGGTAATACACAAACAATTTCTATGAGATCCAATAAGACCAGGCAGCGTAGAATGAAACAGATCGTGGTGAGCAAAGAAAGCTCACGAAAGTACAATTCACACTCATGACCAGAGATATGACAGACTATTGGACGAATGCTTGAAACCTATCAGTTAGGCGAGGCCCTCATACCGCGCATTATTTTACCTTGAGGACTATTATTCTCATGCCAGCCTCTCTGAAATACAGCATCGGATACAGCCGAGAGTATTACGAATACATATTTTTCGGTGTCCACATTGTTAACTGACTTTTACTCTGTTATGTTTTTCTGTTTTGTTGCTTTAATACCTCAGACTAAGCCATTTGGGTTTAAATGTCTCCTAGGGTTTTAATATTTCCTTCGATCGGGGGCCTGATGCAAGTGGGGGAGGTTATAGCTGGCCTTTGCTCGGACAGCGCTCAGGGCGGAACCAACTTTAATGGGTCTGTGTGTCAAACATTTGCAGGGAAGGGAAAGTTTAAGTTGTACCATAAAAAGAAAGAAAAAGGCAAATGTGGATGCAATCAGGCTTCAGAAACGGTTCAAACAAATGTAGTTGGATAATTCGGAGGGACACTGCTGCAGACAGACCCTGCACCGCTCTGGAGGTTGCCGCCCTGGGCGTTGGCCCAGATCACGCTTGCTGAAGGTCGGCCCAGGATCCGTAGATGCCAGGGTTTTGCCGAGTTCGCAAGTGTACGATCGAAATGACAACGCAGGTCTGCGGTGTCAGGAGAGCCCCCCATGGGGCCTGGTTGAGCAAGCAAGCTCAGAAGTTGCCAAGCCGCCTCTTCTCGGATGCAGGTATGGTCGAGATGAATGGCTCCGGACGCTTGTTTAGCACGAGATATCATTTTGGATACACTGGTGCGCGGGGATCAGCAGCGTGTTGAGAGGAGGCCGGACTGGTTTCAGTTTCTGGGGATCGCACAATCCATCAAGGGCCCCTGGAGACCAGCTTCAGAGCAGACCGCTGCCTTCTCCAGTCTGGGCTATAACTGACAGTCACATGGGCCTCTCAGAGGCTGCGCCCTTAAGAAATAGAGCTGCACCAGAGCATTCAGAGATGGAGACCGCTTCAGTGCATGGCAAACTGTGCCCTACTGTTGTATACATTTAACTCGCCCTGTGAAGCCCCAAAGGTACCCAAAACATCTCACTAGGAAGAGGTGCTCAGCATTTACACTTCTGAGGTAAAGGCCCTTAAAGTCTAAACCTGGCTTTATCACTTAGCCAACTTGGTTGATCCTGGGCAGATCACGTCACAACAACATGCTTTCATTTTCTCATCTGCCAAAACAGTATTTTTTAGTCAGCCTGGATGTCAGTCTAGAGTGCGGAGGGAAACAATGAGCGGACATTTCCGCTTTCGTTTGCTCCGTGAATGCCCCGAGACAATTACTGATAAATCAACATTAGAATGCCCTCTGCCCCCATAATCCACGGCACGGCTTCGCCTTCCACTCGTCATCATTTTACAGATTCCTAAGAAAGGCCCCGTCAGAAAAGAGCAGCAGTTTCCAGTGGAAAACAAGCACGGTCCGTTCAGAAAGCTTTCTTGTCTTTATGGGGCCATGTGTTTGAAACACATGGCCCCATAAAGATAAGAAAGCTTTCACGGAAGTCAGACGAACCCGTCCAAATGGGACGGCTCAAAAATCCAAACAAAAACATCACTACCAGCTCTTTTCCATTGGCTGGCCACCGTTTAGCATAAATGGTGACGCCAGCCAATGGAAAAGAGGGGCGGGGCCTTTACAGAAAATACTTAAAAGCATTAAATCTCGCCAGCGAGACTGCGCATGTGCTCAGCCCACGCCAGCCGAGACCTAAAAATATATAAATGTTAATTCAATTTAGGCCACCCATCATCCATACTATATTCTATCTGATACACTTGTATTGCTTCCACAAATCAATCTCTAGATACCAACTTAATTTTTAGCCTCAAATTTCAAATTCCTACACATTTACAGAACATTTTGATTTTTCTCATTTTTACATGTTGCTACTTTATTTATATGCACCTTAGCAATCTGATCATATTTAATGTTCTCAACTCCCTGAGTAAGCATCACATGTCCCGAGGGGTCCCGGACCACAGATTAAGCACCACTGCTCAAGATCAAGCTCTGAAATGGGGGACCAACCCCATTGGATCGAAGCTGAAGGACCAATAAAAGCCTCTAATGGCCACCCGACTGGAGGCCTACCTATGCTCAGACTGACCTCCGTGAGGTGGGAGTGAAATGGATTGCTGGAGGCTTATGACTACACAGGGGCACAAACCAGTTAGTGAACACTGTGACTATTCCTTTGCTCCCTGGTCCCATGATGGCAGCTTCTGCTCCTCTGATATGTGGTATCTGAGGATGGGACTGGTGTGAATGGAGGTACATTACTCAGGAGGCAGAGGGCTACAGGCAGACTTCATAGTTTTGACACAGCTTCAGAGGTGGTAAATTATGCACTTTGTGGCTGTGCCTAGGCACCCGCATGAGCTGACTAGGTCAAAGGGGAGGATGGGTCCTCAGAAGAAATCAGTGCCCAACATTAGTGGAAGGGGCAGTGATTGTAGCACTTGGGAACCATCTCACACACACCTATGTCGACCTACCCACAGACCTTTCCCACAGACCTATCCCACAGAGAAAGAATGCAGAAAAATTCCTCATACTGCCGCACGGGAGACTATTGATCGCAGGCACTATGGGTAAAATATAACCAGAGAGATAGCTGGAGCCCTGTGTTCCCTTGTTGAAAACAGGGCAGGGTACACCTCAGCAGAAACATTTTTCCAGGAGAGATTCTCTTCCCAAGTTAAAAGCATGTGGATGCCTTACCCAGTTTAACAAATGGAGAGGAGCTTTGTTACCGCCTTTGGGAAAGTCTACACTTAAATAAATGCTATGAAAGAGGGAATAGTGGACTTTGAGATCAAGCTCAACCAAATTAAGCTGTGGCCGACCAAGATAAAGAAGTCAGCCACCCTTGCAGAAGGAATAATGAAAACAGTGAAGAAATTATGATAGATCCACAATGAATGTTGAAGACATTTGTATTCCACAGCTGTGTCTCAACCTCAGTTTTCCACCTGGAAGATCATCTGGAGCAGACGTAGAACCTGAGTAGAACAATCATTATACTATGATAGCACCCAATCAATGGTAACTGATATTTTGACTGTGCCCCTGCACTCTTGTAGTGAGTCAAACAGCCGCATGTATGCAGCATCCAGACATTAAAGAATGTTCCCTCCATTAAGGGAAAGCATCCAAACATTAAAGAATGTTCCCTCCATTAAGGGAAACATGACAAATTAATTTGTAACAAGTGTAAACATTGCAGGCGGAGGCCCATCCTTAAACCGAGATAACCAAAATAAAGCCAACGCCAAGTCAAAACACATACCATGGTAAGTCCCCAAGAACCCTATGACACAATGAGGAGCCTCCCACTAAGCACTGGTATATGCACAAACACTCCTCCTCCCTCCTAACGCATAGTTTTTGCAATGGCTAGGTCACAACACAAAACAAGATAGGCAGAAGTAGCATCTTGATACAACATAAATTGTGCACTTGTTATCACTTAAAACCGAACAATGCTGTGTTATAGCGCTTGTCGCCAAATATGCGTTAGCACTTTAAATCAATATAAAAACCACATTGACAGTAAGGGGTAAAGCGCGGACAGTGACCTCCTAAGTGCAGCAGCCTCCCCCCCACACCCCCGGTGATAGTCACCCGTATATACTCGTTACCATTTAAAGAAAAAACAGGCAATAATGTTTTAAAGCGCATGTCTCCAAATATGTGGTAGTACTACACATCGATATTAAGGAGCACATTAGCTGAAACGGGTACAGCGCGGATCGTGACCTCCTAAATTCTGCAGCCCTCCCTGCGGTACTTACCCGTCCGTGTTCGCAATTGAAAGTTCAAGGGTGCCGGTGTTGTGTACACGCCATATAAATAAACTTCTGCTGCTGTAAGGCGCCGTAAAATCCCACGTCAACGACGGAGCGGGCGGTAGGCAAATGAGTACCCCCCCAAAAAGAGGGATCAGTTTGTGAAAAACTTTATTTATAGACCAAATAGTAAACAAAAGGGCGCACACAACCAAGCGGCTGTATTATCCCGCTATTCCCCAGGATGTCTAATAACAATGAAGATCCCATCGACAGAAGTGCGAGTAAGCCACACCCACCTAGGCTTCAAGATCGATAAATTAGCACTTACATATTGTCGACGGACAATAACAGGTCGCACAGAAAAAAGCGACCAACTCTGAGGAACGAGACATATTATGCATCCTAAAAGAATGGCCTGGTCTCGATATCAGGGTAACGCTGGCGTTCAGTTCACAAAGCAGAAGTTTCCTCTTCTCTCCGTGTGAACACGGCTTAAAAAACAAGCTGTCGCCATTGTGGCTTTCTCCTTAATGAACAAAAAAAGTACCTACAATGACTAATGAAGGAGAGAGTGTCACGCCGCCAGTAAAAGATCCAGTCCACCTGGGCGGGGAAAAAAGTGGACAGGGTGGTAACCAGGAGTGACTAAAAAGCCTTCTGGACAATCATAACACCCGGTTTTGCATAATTGGTGATGCAAAATGACGCGCACCAATGCAAAACATGGGCGGAGCAGAAAACGAGCTTCTGGAATCGTATCGATTCCAGGAAGTCCTCGCATGACTAGGGCAGCGCATGCACGCTGCTAACGCCAGGCAAGACCTAATAATCACAGCTTTTACTCAACTGTAATTTACAGTTGACTCTGGAGGTTCACATAAAAAATACTTAAAATAGATACTTGAAAAATGTTCTTCGTTGGTGGAAATAAGAGCTTCTAAATGGCTCTCTGCTAGGAAAATGATGCTTCATAAATCACATGGAGGGCAGGGACATAATAACAGAGGCAAAACATCGATGAAACTGAACTTCATGGACAAAATGACAGGGTGTGAAAGTTACAAGGGACTTACCAGCAACCAGGAAATCCAATCAGAAAAAAGCTAACCACGTCAAAACCAAGGAGCAAAGTGTGAAAGAGATAAGAGCAATACGGGAACAATAAATGAATAGAATGCGAAAGGCAATGTGAAACAAATTTTAGACCCCGTGGTCGGAGGACAGACACCCAACAAGGCAAATCCTGTCCAGAATAGAGTAATGGCAGCAAGCATGGGTAGGAAGGAGAGGTTACATTTCTCTAAGCAACACATAACAAATGCCTCCCAGACACATGAAACAATGAAATAGAGTATAATAAATTAAATCAATGGACTCATCATGTCAAAGAGATAGCCCAAGAGAAGGTAAATGAGATTAAAATACAGCAGTAGTTGTCAAATGAAATAAAAAGGAATTGAGTATCGCAAGGAGGAAAAACTAAACACAAAAACGACTTAGCATCTCCTATTTTCAAAGTGAAGAGCTAGAAAAAGTGATCAAGGAGCAGCTTGAAGAGGAATTCAAGGCAGAAAATTGTGGTCTACAGTGTTGAAACAAGTTGTACTACAGAAGAAGCAAATTGTAAACTTCAGAACAAAACATAGGAACAACATGCACCTCAGTATAACAAAGGGACAGACCTGAAAATTAAACGGAGTGAATAATAAATAGACAGAACCATCATACGGAGTTATCCTACTGTATATTTTCAGAGCTGATTCCAACACTGACAAAACTCAGTGAAGTAGTAAGGAACCTAATGTAAGTTACGGCAGAGTCAACGCTGTGAGGACAACGCAAAATGAATCAGCCCTAACCAGAAGAAGAGAAAGAAAGACCATATACTTCGAATAGAATTTGCATGTTAAATATATCGTGCAAAACAAATGATAAACCCCAAAGACTGGGAAAATAGAGGTATGGAAAAAAGAAATGAATTCAACAAGGACTTACAACAAAAACTAAAATGGCACAAACTGTCGGAACAATATTTTGATCAGCATGTCAGCAAGATAATGGGGTACTTAAAAGGTGAGGCTGCTTATGAAAAATCAAGAAATGAGCCCGAGTCCATGTCAGCGATTCAGTCCATCTAACACAATGGCCAGAAATCAACAAAAGACAGGAACTGGACAATGTAAGCTAATACATATCAGAAAAGAGAAGATACCACAGTTAAAAAGTGGCTGGAAGATCCCCAAAACTTCACTATAATAAACATACAAACAATGTCTGTTAAAGGAAGGAAAACTGTCACTCAAAAATACAAATGGCTAACAGAGTAACTAGGGGAAGGGACACTCCAAATTAACGAACTACAGCTGGTGAAATTATATAACACAGGCACCGGTAAATAGAAGGATGAGATCCTCGTGGGCACTTGAATGTCAAGCTTGGTTGAGTTCATGATGAAATCAGCCCCACTTACAAACCTATGTACTGAGAGCAGGATAAAAATTGGAAAAAGCAACAAAACAACACATGTAAGGCTGGAAGAGCATATGAATGATGGACCGACTAAACATGCATGTAGGATGTGGGATAAGGAGAGAAAAAAAACAAGACGTCGAAAACATCTCCATGGCAAACCAAGAACTAGAACTTGATAAAGAAAGAACAAAGGAGACTATTATACCAGCAGTTGCTGGAAACCTACATAGCTCAGTTCCAATGATTAAAGGGCAAGGAAATAGGAGGTAGATGTTCACTTCAAAATAAAATTCATGCTCAGTACTAGTGATAATAAAATCATCAAATCTACATTGACTAGAAACTAGAAACGGACTCCTGTAAAACTGGAAGTGAGCTCTGGAAATGGGGGAAAAAGATCACAATTTTTTCATGGAATGTTGTTGACGTGCTCCAAAAAGTAAGGGATAAAGACGTGCTAAAATTCCTAACAAGCTACGAAATCCTAGCCTTACAAGAAACTTGACTAATCTCAGAATGGGAATTTCCGGGCTACATAAACCAATTAAAATGCTCAAAGCGTCTGCAAGCCTAGAAGCAACGCAGGTCTCCAAATATCTTGCTGAAGTTAAAATTATGCAGATTTTAAAGCATAGGCCATTCTACATGAGAACATACGGATGTGAGACATTGCAATACTATACAAGTTCATACTACATCTAATAAACATTGTTGCGCAACCACAGAAACTGGATGACTTTATAAACCTGCTCACTTGTATCAGCAAAGCATCATTGAGCCCTGCTTAGTCAAAACCAATCATTTTTGTCTGTGGAGATTTCAACTGCAAAATGGGTAAATCTGGATTTGACGTAGAGAAAAATATAGAAATAAAGTCAGCCTTTGGCACTCCATCTATTTGGCAATAATTCTCAAAACCTGATATCAAAAGCAAAACGATGCAAAGCGTTTTCAGAAAAGAAGGCCTTACCTTGACCAGAAACTCATATGAAAATACAGACCTCAAGATCCAAACATACAATGCAAGAGAGGCCCAAAACGTTATTGACTGCGTCCTTGTCAAATAGGAGGACTGGACGAGATTTGTATATCCAAGAATCATATGGAAGATGGAAAATGATGGCAGTGCATTATTACTGGACTTTAAAGGGAACATCTCTAACTAAACTAAGGAAAGCCACAACCCGAGCAGTGAATGAGAATGCCTTGGTACATAGGAATAAGATGGAGCGAGGACATGGAATTAAACATCAACGAGCGGCAAAACAGTTCAGACACAGTCAAGCTGCTCGCCAAGTTAAAATATGAAATAAACAAACAATGTAAATGTGTATGTACTTATATAGCACACTGCCACCCCCAACGGGGGTATCCTGGCGCTTTTTACTCATACCGCTGTGCAACCCTTCCTGGCCTTTCCCTGTGAAATGTCCACTTCTGGGCACCCCCATGGTGAAGCCAGGCATCCCAGCGCTGCTGGAGCCGTTGTGGAGATTAAGCAAGCTATTGCCCAGAGTTGCAGCGTGGGACCCATGATTAGAATAGGCACCAAGGCGAGAATTAACAGGTCCGAGGAAATTGAATCCAAGACCCGCCAAGGCGGGGGATTGAACTCTGGTCCCGGACCAGAACTCTGCATCAGGGTTTGCCGCTCTAACCATTGAGCCACACTTCTCTTCTTTACATTTACATTTACATTTTACATTTACATTTACTCCTGCAAACCTATACTCATGGGTTTGAAATGATAAAAAGCTAACCCCAATCCAAGGTGAGGGTGGGCTTAGAGGATTCTTGTCCACAGTGGATCACAGTGGATCAAATTTAAACATTCCCATAAATTATACACAAAGAAAGCACAGCAAAAAATAAAATGTTAATTTATGTCGGTGCACTTTGACTTCACAGCAGCCTTTGACCGAATAGCTCTGCCTATGCTATGAAAAAAAGCTGAATAAGTTGTGGCTTGATCCAGGACTTCTGTTGTAGAAATGCTGTAATATTCACGGGTTAGGCTTAATCAAAAAGGCAATTTTAGCAAAATATTTGGTACAGTAAGTGGAGTGAAACAAGAATGTTTGCTTCCATCCTTACTTTCTCACTATACAAAAACAATCTATTCAGCGAAGTCTTGAAGGCAAAGAATGACGTCCCAGCATTTGAGGGCTTTCACATCCATGCCATATTGTACGGCAGGTCTCCAAGCACATTAGAAAAATATTGCCAAGAAAATGGTTTAAAAATGAACACAGAAGAAACAAAGTCATGTTTATTACAAAAAAATAGAAGTTCTTGAGATATCTTCAAAATCAATAACATACGAATGGAAGAAGAAAAAACATTTACATACCCAGTACTGTTGATTTCCACCAACCTTTAATGGAATATACACATATTCAGACAGTCATAGACAAATCAGTACCAACTCTAAGTGCCATCTGTAAAATGTCACATCCCCATGTAAATTAATTCTCGCAAAATATTGATCGGTTTGTCCAGTAGAAAGCAGGAAGCTAAATAGCCTATCGTGCGGAACTATAAGAACTGGACAAATTAACATCAAAAATAGTGACCAACGACAGAAAGTTTTGGAATTCTTTGCTACTATTACCATCAGGTTTTCAACCAATGCCCATGGACATAGATGTCAGCTACGTCTCAATTCAGAGAGGATGCCAAACTACCTCAAAAATATTGTATGAGAAGGCTAAAAGTGGCAGGAAACAAGCTAGTCAACAAAGCCAGGAGAGAACATTTTAAACTCAGCCACAAAACAATCTTTGCAATATGTTGGAATAAAGAAAGTAAGAGAATAGGTCTAAATATATCATCAGCAAATCCAGCTCTTAAAATACTGTCAACAAAACAGATGAGCAAGACAATCAACAAAAGATTTACCACACTAGCAACAGAAAGGACACTGAAAGCTCTTACGTCCTTGGGGCCAGTAGACAAGAACGTCTTATTGACTCATCTCCAGTTGTTCAGCCTTATGTAACAAGCCTGTTAAACTAAACAGAAAGGAGACTTTTTGCTCTATCAAAAAGTGGCATGCTACCTCCTAATATGCTCCTTAAGTAAAAGAAGCAACCAAGCTCTGACACCTGCTTATGTGGGGAAACTGAAGACCTGAGCCACTTTCTGCTGAACTGTCCCTTCTACACTAGGGTCAGAGGCTACACCTTCAAACATTTGCTTGACAGAGTGAAACTAGACAGTGACGAGAATCGCATCTTTTTCCACCTGAGTGATATCTATGAAGACATAGCCAAGTGAATGGAAAAGTTTCTTGTTAAACCCTGGGAACTCAGAGAAAAAGGCTGAGAAATCATGACCAGGTAGGAAATAACTAAGTGACATTCACATAAATATCTGTATGTACAGGAACTGAGTCAGAACTCATGAAGGTCTGTGTGTGTAATATTTTTGTTTGTAAATATTTTTTACTTATTCATATTTTCATATCATTCTGTATAATATATTTAGCATTTCTGTATAGTCTTTGTTCAAAAGACAAATGCCGACAGCATCTATTAAATAAATACAAATTCTCTGTGGGAGCTGTCTTTATCCTTCATCATGTACTGTGCTAAATCAGGGGCATCCAAAATGGATCCCACTGGCTTCAGTACTCAGACTCATATGCACACAGAGCCTTACTACCACACATGTACTGGACACAAAGTATACATGACATGCGCTTAAAATAAAATTGGGATGTGAGCGCAAGGTTCTTGGATTTATTGGGCAGGGGTAGTAAGCCACACTGATATGCATTAGAAGGACTGGTCATCTATATAGGTTCACAAACCACAGTATGATGCCACCACTGCTTTATATGCTAAACCGACAACAGGGGCAGTAGTACTCTGCCAACTATGGGAGCCCATTTGGTCACAGGGCAGGTCTTCGATCTTGCAGTGTCTCAGACATCTGCACAAGCTAAATTTGTGTGACACCAGGGCCAAAATAAAAGCCAGTATACCAGCTATATATGCAGTTATGCACTCAGAGCAGGAGTACATGTAGGATCACCATGAGGGGACTTACTGTCACATCCTCATACCTCCCCATACCTTGGCTTTGGGTGAGGGTTTTTCACCCTCCCCCCTTCAATGATGAAGTGCAGTTGGGATTTTGTTTGCTTTGCCAAGGAACAGAGCTATGGTAAACATTAATTATTCGCATACAAATAAATGGCTGCTCTAATTACTGGAGGCTGAAGGGCAGCCAGACAGTTGACAACTGTTTTGGGGCAGTCTTCTGAATAACAGGCAGGTGCTGGTTTCTATTTGGGTTGCAAGAGAGTGCTTCCTTTGCAAATGTTAAAGCACTGGGGCATCTATGAGCTCCCAGCATTTTTGTTTCTCAGTACTGTCATGGCCGGAAAAGTCTGCCTTCAATTTCCTGTATGGTGTCCCCAAGTCCTTGACACTGTATGTCCCAAAACATAGCCACAACAACATTTTGTCCCTCTGTTGGTTCCCTAATGCCCTAACCTTAGAAACACTATGCCACTGGATGCAACACTTGAGGTAGGCTTCCACAATATTCGGCAGCACACCTTCAGCCTCGTCACTTCCTTACTACCACAAATGGGAGTGAACCCTCCCAAGACTGCATCTCAAAGGTCTCTTGAGAGTTTCACCCCTCACAGACTTAGAAAGTTTGATATCTTGCGATAGTATGGCAGCCATCTTGGGCACAGCACCATTTAACTCCCCTACCCACAGACTGCCAACACCTAACTTGATTAGCATGATAGTTCATAGCTCACCCTCTTATGCTGATGGTCCTTTGCCTGAAGGTGCTGCTCCATCCTGTTACCTTTCATGAGATCTAGTTCTCCACTGGATCGTCTAGCAAGACTTCCTACTCGTCTAGCAAAATTCCTTGTTACCTGTAAGACAAGAAAGACAACAGACAGACATAAGTCCAGTACTTTTGTGTACCAATGTATGAGCATCACAGCACGTAAACTCAGTCTCAAGGTGGTAGATGCAGATGCCGCCACCTGGGCAAGAGTAATTAGGTGCTTAGATTTAATGGGAACTCAAGTCCATGCTCACC
Source organism: Triturus cristatus (assembly GCF_964204655.1). Lineage (NCBI taxonomy): Eukaryota > Metazoa > Chordata > Amphibia > Caudata > Salamandridae > Triturus > Triturus cristatus. The sequence goes on along the minus strand of NC_140584.1, from coordinate 88,177,925 downwards.
ATTGTGAGCTATTTGATCTTGTCTTGCTGTGAAAGTAATAGCAAGTTTGTTTCCTCATAATTCTCTTTGATTGTATAGGGTCAATAGCCAGATTTCTGGACTTTTCAATTGCTTCAAAATACATCAGTAACATTACTGTACTTTACGTACATGCTTCCTACCACGTCTCTTCAGCAGGTTGTTATTGTAGATGCAGGTGTACCTTTTGTGAGAACACTTATTGAGATAAGAATCATTAATTATGTTTAATGAACTTCAGGTTATTTTGGAGCCTTTGTTTATAACTGCACCTGAACACAAGGCACAAGTGAAACAAAACTCATGTTTGGTACTAAAATAGTCTTAATAGACTATCACCTGACGTAAATATTGCGCATTAAATATTTTCCACAACAAAACACTCAATTGGCGGTAATAATAGAACACTTATACAATGGGACTATATTTTTGTAAACAATGTTTAGGAAACAATACTTATGTCAGAGAACATTACCTGGGCCTCAGAATTAATTGACTGCAAACTCACTGATTCAGTATCAAGAAGCTCTTTCTCAGATGTCCCTTCCTCTTTTCTCTGATTATGTTGTTCTCAACAACCACATTGGTACTGTGTGCACTGGTGGCAACACACTTCGACCAGACGCTAGTAGGGTTCGATCTGGAAAAGGCCTTCCACCATTGGCAAGGCAAGTGTCAGTACTAGTGGGCGGTTTACAAAGTCCCTTTCCGCCTTTTGAAATTATGGGGGAACAAACGCATCCCCTGCCCTTGAGCAGTTCTAGGGGATGAAAAATACTACTGACAGTGGGCAGGGTGGGGCTCACAAATACCCCCACCACTCCACATGGACATTAAATGTTCCCCGTATTCACAAACACTAGGAGAGATTTAAAAAAATTGTGTTGTATGATACATCTTGAAGCCTGACACATTCATAGGTAGCAAGTATTTGGCATTTTATCGGCTTTCGTGTTGCTTGAGGAGAGAGATAAAAAAAAATTAAAATTAATTAAAGGGAAAACATAGACCCTGCAACCCTCTTTTATACTCCATTGGTTCCTCCTGCTTTGTCAAAGTGCATGGTCGCTTTATCATGACAACCCTTCTTCAAGGATGCTGAGGGTTTGTTTTCCCTACCACATCTTGTCCAACAGGGGTATTACAAAAAATGCATCTAAAAAAAGGCTGGCAGCTAACAAGTTGTTAACCTGATATCATCTTTGCAATTGGAAAGATGTCAACAGACTATCGGTCAGCTGCCATGGTCCACAATGGCCTATAAAATTGTGGTGACCATGAAGTCCTGTGGCCGCTGACAGCTGCTCTGTCTGTTGCAACCCCTCCATGCCAACCTCTGTTACTTGCCTGGCTGGATGACAGCAGGAGGAAATTTGTTGTCTTCATCTGCCTTGCAACAAGGTTGAGGAAAATTGGTTACCCTGTCTAGCTCAGTATCACCCAACTTAGAGTTGAAATCACCAGCTAACAACAAATTAAAACACCTCCCTTTAAAAAGCAGGCTATTGCATAGAGTATCGATCAAAGAAAAAAGAGAATTAAAATTGGTATTGGCACATACAGAAAAGTCAACATTATAGAAATTGATTATAAATGACCCTGGATTCAAGGCCCAATTTAGATAGAAAGTTTGACATAGCCAGCTACCAGTATCTACTGGGATACCAACACAATCTAGGGTTACCTTAAACCAATCTAGAAGCCCAGCTCTAGCCCGCCTCAAGGAAGATGGAAAGGCGTGCTGCATATAGTTTACAAAGCCATTGCAAGATACATCACCTTCAGTTCAGCTTTCCTGCAGTTAGACAATATTAAAGAGCTTGATGTAATCCAACCATTTCAGTGACCCCCAACTTGGCCTTTACACCAACTATCTTCCAGCCAAGAATATTAACACTGCGGATGTGACAAGAGATTGTCAATAAGATTTACATCGACACCCCTCCCCCTCCAGATTTATTGAGGGAATGGTAAAAGACAGTGTTGATCCAAATAATCGAAACAGGTGGCAAGTGCAGAGTTGATATCCCCTCCTCCTGTGTTTGGGGTGCCCCTGCAGCTGTTTATCAAATCCTGCCATCACCTGAGACACTGCCCTACTTAGCCGAAGAGGAATGCCCTCCCTGCATACATCTTACCTCGCCAGGTAAGTAATGGCGGCATAAACGTTTAGTTGGTAAAATGCATTCCCCAACATTAACATTAATGAAATTATTGGAGGCCAAATGTGCAAGAGCTAGTGCCACTTCCGGAACAGGTCCTGTTATCCTTGCCGCATTTGTTTTTCCAGGCTAAGGTCAATGGCCTTGAACGGATTATTGGCTCTGATTCGTCCTCATCAATCTGCTTGCCTGTGTTTCAGTACTAACATTATTCACCCTTTCCCTTATCCTGGTGGGTTTTTTCCTGTGCTTGGCCGCTGAGCTCATCCTGGAGATGGGAAGGTATCCTGAGAGTCCCGGAAGGTATCCTGAGAGTCCCGTAAACAGATATCAATGCTCAAATGGCTGGAAGACCAGCGGGGGAGAATCCATTGTGGAGCTGGTGACACCAGCAGCTGAGAGAATGCATTAAGAATTTTGCTGCAATAGTGGCACAAGCAAAGATGAGAGGTCTCTTCCGTAAAGGAAAGTTGTCACTCAGAAAGCTCAATTTCTTTTGATATAACCCCCATAGCCCACACCTCAACCCCATGTGTTCTGTTATGCCCCCAAAAATGTGTTTGGCAGGGGTGGCAATAAGTCAGGTTTAAATGACCTGCGCCAGGCCTGCTGTCACGCCCCCACTTTCAGGTGGGCCAAGGATTATGGGCAATGTGGTCTGCTGTGCCCTCAAACGTGTGTCCCACTGTCATTGTCCCTGCTTTGGTCAAGGGTGAGGTAAGTTATGCCCACTTCACCCCTTTAGCTTTGCCCAATGGTAGCGTGATCATTGAGCCTGTGGCCTTGCCCAAGGGTGGGGGTAGAAAACGTATCTCCCATTCATTGGGAACACTCAGAGAAGGACATTCCATGACCACTTACCAATCTTATGTGTAGGGCACGTTGATGCACTGCATCTCTAAGAGAGGGGGAAAATCATATCTCTCTCCTCTTGCCTTGGCGACAGGCAGGGACGATATTTCATGCTCTCCCACTAAACCCATTTGTGGAGGGGATGTCATGACCCATGTCTTGCCCAAGGGCAGGAGAATGGTGTTAGTCCCGTCATAGCCTCCTACCCAAATGTATTGTATCTGCTGTAAAAGAAAAGCACAAAAATAATGCAGGGCTGACATTTACACAAAGGATTCTGTACGGGATAAGTATACGTATTCCAAAACTGTAGCAAAACCATTTGGCTGGTCAGCTAAAAAAGGCTACATGTTTTAATTAGGCTGACACACATATACAATAGCTACTATTGTTTATTGTCAGTGGAGGAATGAACAGCAACATTATGGATTCTTATTTTACCACAAGATATTCTGAAGGTTCCCTGTGACTACTTTTCCATTACCAAATTACAGCACTATCAGGAAACTCAAATCTTCTTCCTGGTTTAGGAGTAACTCAGGCACATGGACGATTCCCATTGGGTTCACACCTTGGTTTAAGAAACATTTGTCATCTTGGAAGTAGACAGATATGGCGAATGTGCACTTAAACATAGGCTGAGCCATACAGGCAGTAACATCTCTGAAGTAAGATATCTCACAGTACGTTAGTCTCAAATGGGGTAATATGATTAGTTTATCCCACTTCTACTTTCTCTTAGCCAATGGGATATAAGAGCAGACATTGAACTGGGTTTGTACAGGTTGTTAGTGGAACAACCCTCAGTGATCTCGATACTCTTGCTACTAGGTAGTGTCAGGCGATGGTTTTAGCTAGAAGAGATTAATACAGTTCATTACTGCAATCAAGGAAGCATTAAAAACTGCTAAACTGAGACTATGGTAGTATCAATCCATATGCCAGGAATATTACAAGCTGAATAAGATGATTAAAGACATAAGCAATTCATCTAAATGCTAAAGTGTAATACAAACCCCCTGTGCTAGCCCATTGCCCAATATTAGGTGCCAGTTAAGGGCCACATTTGAAACCAATATAAACATATTTTTTACATTGCTGACCATCATCCCCCAAACCATAATCTTTAATCTTGAAGAGGCTGGTATGGGGAAGTGAGTTCCGTCTGTGCACCTGCTACACCATTGTTCATTTTTTTAAAATAAAATATATACTTGCCATTTACGAGAATTATACATCTGAAAAAACAACAATTCAAGTGACACAACAGCCTCCAGAAAGCCCATTGCAATAATCTACTTCCTTGCACATTTGTTTCAATATTGGCTATGTCAGCTAGGCCATACAAATCACCAATGTAATCAAGGGAGTAATCGCTATAGCAAAGCATTTCTACCATAGGCCTGAGATATATGTAGGTCTGTAAGGACAACCCCTCATTTTTTATACCAGGTTCTTGATTAACAAGCATCAATCCATGCCCCTTACTTGCTAGAGATGTATGGGAAGGCAATCCAAAAGGGGGACCTCCACCCTACTGTCACAGAAATACTAGTCATCATGTTACTTAAACCCGGGAAGTCTGCTTATGACTGCGGCTCCCACCGTCCATTTTCCCTCATCAACAAAGACAACAAAATAATGGTGGTAGGACTCTTACTGTTGCTGCACAGTCTGGTCCTTCCGGAGCAGTCCAAGTTCATTCTGGGCTGCTCGAAGTCAGACAGTCTTTGCACACTCTTCACACTGTTACAGTAGTTTAACCCAGAGACGAAGGCTGTGACGTTTTTTCTTGACTGGAAAGGCGACACTCTAGTGGATAGGTTTGGTCTATACAAAACCCACAGCCCGAATAAAGTAAATGACTATAACAGCACGACTAGGTAAGGATGCCCTCTCTCTCTTAATATTTTCGCCCTGGCGATGGAACCGCTAGTGAGCCCTTGAGGTAAGAACACTCCGACAGAGGCATCTGTTTCGGGGTCTTCAGAATCCTGGCCTCCCTCAATGCAGTTGACGTCATGCTCATGGTTAAAGACCTTGTGACCAACATTGCTCCCAGAGTACCGGAGACTGTCCACATTGATAAATGGTCAGGGTTGACAATAAACTGGTCCGAATCACAGATGATGTCCCTTACCTTGGCCACTGTCCAATCTGTATTGGACTACCCTCTGCAGTGGTGGAAATAGCCGATTAGATATCGGGGCATACAGATTCAGAGTGACATAGATGTCCTTCTGAGGAAAAACTATGGCAAAACAATGTCTTAGACAGTCTCCAAAATAAGCAAATGGATCTGACTGCCTCTTTATGTGGGGGGCCAGACTGCATTAATCGGAATGGTAATAATCCCACAGTATATCAAACTATTCTGTCCCCCTGTCCCAAAGTTTTTTAACTCCGCTCCACACACTACTTATAAAACTAACATGGGAAGGTAACATGTCAGCACATATGTTGAAAAAGCATGCAGAGACCACACAGCCAGGGGGCTTTGCAGCACCCCATTTTTTTCTCCCAACTTCTTATTAGTTTTGCCATCATAAAAAAGGAAAATGATACAATGAAGATAAAAAACATACGATAAGAAACATTTCCACAAAAACGGTTAAGATATCGAGGTTATCCAGCACAATCACATTGATAGTCATAATCATTGTCAATCACATTGCAGAAACTGAAATAAAACATAAAGCAAGTAATACAGTTACGAAAACGACAATAACAAAGAATCTACCTCCAGACCCGCACCCAAGACCTCACCAAGCCCCCCCCTGCCTGTGCCCCCCAGCATCCCCCAAGATGGAAATGATCTGGTTTTGGCTGCCAGAGTGCCCAGCAGCTGGGAACACGGTTCTAGCTGTATCCCTCGATAGATAGCCCCGCATTCCCAAATGTTGTATTATTTCTTCGGGCAACCCCTAGCTACGTATATAGGACGTTCTAGGCCCATGCAATGATCCAGTCCCTCCCTCCAAACCTTTAGTGAAGGAGCCAGTGCCTCCCTCCAAGCCATGGCGATATCACGTTTAGCCACCGTGAGGTTCAACTACAGAGGTGTGCGGAGATATCAACTTCTATCAATGTTGTTGGATAAGTGTAAAATGGCACATCACGGAGACCGTGGAAGGGGAAGCCCCACCACCACCTCCAAGCTAGCGTAAACCCAATCTCAAAATTGTGTTAGGATATGGCCTCCCCATACTGTATATAGACCTGGTGCAGTCGAACAGCACAGACAGTCGGTTGAAGCAATAAGGCCCCCTCTCCACAGTCTATCCCTGGTGTAATACACCCTATGCAGGTACAATTCAGTTGGATGAGACAGAACTGAGAAGCAATTGCCGCCTCCTGCGAGGATGCCAATGCCTCTTTCCAATTGTCATCTTCCAGTGGACCCAAGTCACACTCTCAGCCTCTTTACCGGAAAAGTATCTCTGGCTTTGATCACCAGTGAACAGTAAATTACTGATACTTTGTGCTCTGGAATATTGGTCAATAATATTTTGGCCTCTAAAGGGCCATTTTCCAGGATAGTCACCAAGTGGGTCAGGTAGGGTGTAAGCGTATGGCATAGCTGTAGGTATTTGTAGAAATGGGGTCGATGGAGCTGGAATTTGTCCTAAAGGGTGGCAAAGGACTTCAGTTCAGCCCCGTGAAGGACTTCCCCCAATTTAGAAATACCTATTAAATCCCAGGGACGGAATCCCTGCAAGCCAGTCACCTGACGGAAGACTGTACCCTCCTAGAAGGGGGTTTGCTCAGTGAGACGTTCCTCCCATCCCATGGATCTCCTCGTCATTCTCCACGTCTCCAACCACTCGGGTCGCTGGAGGGAAAGCCCAAAGGGCTGGACCCCATGCAGAAATTGTTCACAAAGTATGTGAGCACATCACCCACCCCTCGGATACATAAGCGAGATCTAAAAATCCCTCAGCACTGCATTTTGAAGCATATTACAATGTTGAGCAGGCCCACTTTGCCTTGCATTGGTTCCTCAACTATAGGCAAGCCCCTCATCTTCATTTAGGGAAAGGACTAGAGGCCAATCAGAATATAAATACAGTAGCAATGAAATCCCATACCCGTCCACGGAAGAGTCATATGTTGGATTCTACCTCGTGGGCCCTGTCACACCAAGAACAACTAACAATTATACCATCCCTACAAGATAGACAACTTGGCACACTTGGAGACCTCTACAGAGACAGTAAATTTATACACTAGAAACTTACCTGCTCAAAAGAACTGCCATTCCCCTAGATGTGTTCAGATGCCAACGACTGAGGGAATTGGTAAGAGGCCTTCCTGACATACCTGTAAGAGCCCAAAGACTGGCGACTACTTAGCTTAATTGTTGCTGGCCCAGCTCCTAAACAAATCATAAGGGTGCTTTATACATTGACTATCACTAACATGCCAAAGATAAGGCATCAAACCCGGGAACAGTCGTCCAGAGACTTAATGACTACAATCACTGATGCATAGTTGGAATACTGCTGCCAGCATACCAAAAAGGTATCGATAAATGTGAGACACTGCCTTATACACAACTATTCACAGCAACTCTACTGTACACCGCTCAAATTGTGCAGATATGGTTGAAAGGACAATGCTTACTGTGACAGATGTGCCTCACTGAAATCACAGTTCATACACCTGGCGTGGCACTGCCAGGCTATAGCCCACTAATAGCAAGAACTGGTTTGAATGCTGAATGATACGACAGGACTGACTCTACCGGTGGATCCAATGTTGGCTCTGCTTGGCTATCTAAAGACAGTGCCCAAGAATAGCAGAAATCTGGTAGACTTGGCCTTATTACTGGGCAAGTGATGATTGGCAATGTGCTGGGGCAGAGGGCTATCCCCTGAAGCAGTAGAATGGCTAAGTGACCTAGCACAGTGCAATACTCTCCCAGACCTCTATTTCACACTACTACCCCCGACGTCCCGACCCAGGCATATCAGGGATGCCCTACGAACCTACCTCGCAATTCATACCACCAGCGCTGCCTCTGACTCAGAGATGACCTGATGGGCCACAGAATCCAAGACTGTTGGCACATTGGCACATGTTGGATATTAAAACGAATGTGGCGTCTAAATACATATACGGGATAAATGCAACCGTGCAATATGATAAACTGTTTGTATACTGTTAAATTGTAACAATAACATGACATGTTCATATGACTTTTTTTGATTAATAGAGGGAAAAACTCAATAAGTAAACTTTTGAAAAAAAAACTTACTTCATAGCCATTCACTCACCGGGGGTGAGATAGACCTCCAATTACTTGCCATAGCTCACTTGCCCAGCAGGGAACCCGAGTTGAACAATGTTTTAGTGTAAAAAAGCACTGACTTTGTAGTCTGTATCCAGCTGGAGTGATGTATCCACTACCAACTCGTTACAGAAGCAACTTGTTAGTTAGCAGGCGAGAACAGGAAAAAAGAGAAAAAACAAAGACACTAGACTTATCTGTTCTGCTTGGCATGACCTTCAATTGATCATGATAGTTATCTAAAATAGTTTAGACTATTAGTGCTTATGAATTTTACTACATCTAATTTCGTACAGATACATAGTCACCAATATGCCTCCAGACTATCTCCTTACTTTTGGCTCTCATGTGAAGTGGAAACTTTGATGTTTCTGAAAACTGAAAACATAGTTAAAGAGTTTAATATCCCAAGTATATTTAAACATTTCCTTGTATCACTTCAATTATATTAATGGCCAATATAAACGTAGTTACACTTCCAACTCTTGTTGAATGTAACTTGAATTTCTACTCAGGACTTCGGTACACTGAAATATACAACATGAATCTGTATTGCATTACTTTGCCTACTGCATCAATTACCCTCCTTGAATTATCAATACCTTAAATACAATATACACATTCGTAAACATGATAAACATCATGAGTTTTACAGATCCTATCTATTAACTTAATGTAATATGGATCCACGTGCACTGAGAAATGTTAGTTCAGAAATCCCTTTAAATTGTAGTCAGTGTTTGGTTTCTTTTTCCTGAATTTATCAAATGGAATAGTCCCTTGAATATAAATGTTCAAAGTCACTTCGTTAATTTAAATGCATCTCTGGGATACTTCTGAACAAAGTGACTGGTTCCAGGAGACGAGGTATCTGTGTCATTGGTTTCAGGTAACAAGGGCTAGATGTTCGAACAATTCAAATAGTGATTTCCAAACAGCGTTTTTGCGAATCCCTATTTGGAAATCACTATCACTAATGTACAAAGCCCTTATTCCTGAAATACCGATTTTTAGTGGGTTTCAAATAAAACCACCTAATGAAAATTAATGAGGTATGTGGCAATTTGTGGCTCGCAACGATTCGCTGCCATCACAGGGATGGGTCAGCAGACCACATGTCTGTGGTTGGTTTTAAATAAAGCAATCTTTTATTTTCAAACACAGCCTGCTTTCCTCAAAGGAAAACGGGATGCATTTATATATATTTTTTTTAACCATTTTAAGTTTCACTTTTTAAGACCATTGCCTGCTTTTAAAAAATATTTTTTCCGACTATTCTCAAAAGGGAAGGGGAATAGGTCCTTTGGGGACCCCTCCCCAGTTGTCAATGTGTTACCACCAACTTTGAGTAGGCGGTAAAGTGTGAATGGTATTGGGAAGGAACGCCCTAAACATGCCATTTCCAAATACCAATTCGCAAACCCAAATTATGAATCGAAATTAGGAATTTGTACATTTGAAAATGCCTTTTTGCGTTGACAAACAGCCGGATTCTGCAAGCAGTTAAACATCTTGACTGCTTAGCAACGAGAGCGTGAGCCACTAAGAGACTTATACTCAACTTCAAAGATGGCCACCTCTATTCCCAAACAACATGAAAGTTTGGGATTGCATGGTCCCCAAGGCATCTGAGAGGTCCTAAACAGAGATTTCTGTTACCATTGCTGGCCTTTCAGATTCATTTAATATTTACATCGAAAGGTCTCTTACAAATTCACGGATACCCTCCGTCCTCCCTATTAGGGCATATTATTGTGAGTAGTAAACTATAATGATGAAGGCTATTCGAGTGAGGGCCTCCAAGTATGGTGCTCCTTGGTCATATCTTATTCCTGGCACTAGCTAGTCAGGTATCTGCTCCATTGATAGCCATTTACTCACCTTGTCTCTTAGCTCATATCACCTGTGTTCTGCTGCTAGCCAAGTTTGTGTGGTAGCCTTTACATCCTGTTTATTTGAAAAACATGCAATTGATTTCTGTTTCGCTAAGCGGATTTTCCTAACCTGCGGCTGGCATCTACTGGGAAAGGAGGTGGTGGGCACGTGCGCGCAAAACAAATAAATATATGATTTGAAAAACTTAGCAGGCGAACACGACGTCCTCCGCTTTGGACCTCCACAGAAATTGAAGCTGGAGCCTGGAATTCCCTTGACCTATCAGGGCGCTGCTCTCATTCTGTGAGAGCAGCACCCTGATTGGAGGTAGTGGCTTCATTCGGCGCTCCACGGCGCCCTGGAGTCCTGCACTTACGCTAACCCAGCTGTCTGAAGACAGCTGGGTTAGAGATTTTTAAAGTGGGCATGTGTGGTTGGCCGTGTCAAGATGGCCGGCCAAAAAGACATGCACACTTTAAACGTAAGTGCATAGACAACCCACCATCCTCTCTGCTGCTGTCACTCAGCAGCGACCCCGCCCCCGTCCTGATGCTTGGCTCGGGATGGGGATCATAAATAAAATGGTTATAAATTACCATTTTATTTTTCATGGGGTTTTGGGGGCATTTTAAGTGGGGCAATGCACCCCTGGTGGACAAAAATGCAACCTATTTTTATAAATTGATGCTTGGGTTTTTATCTTGTCTGGTTTCTTTCATATTTTGCTGTTTTGGTAGTTCTTAATGCTTTACACGTCTTCCTTTAATAGAGCCTGACCCCTCAAAGCCATAGCTACCCAGGGTTGAGCTAAGGTTTTTAAAAATGAGGAAACACATGTTTTAAGTTGATTCACTTCAGTTTTGTGCATCGTACATATATGATCCCGGTCCATGCATAGGTGTAATTCACATCTAGCATGGGTTTGTCCGCGAGTTAGGCCGTTTTGGTCGGATGCGGTGGTCCAGCTGCATCGTACAGCTGCCATTTGATGTGAATTAGTCCAACAGCATTGCTTGTTGGGAAATATGGCTCGACCCAAGAAGCGCAAGATGGTATACCGCTTCTTACAGCTGGCCCTGGTTAGGACCAGGGTTGCCATTACCTAGATAGGAGTGAGTGAGGGCCCCCATGGTGGACCAGTGGGTTTGGGATGTTTCGGAGTGGTTGAAGGCGGTTGTACTTCAGCTCTGTAGCGCACGAACAGATATGAAATTGCAGGCCGACCTGGAGCTTTGGGAGGAACTGAGCAACAGTACCCCCGAAGATAGTGCAGCTGACAGTGAATCGTCTCTGTCTGATGGAGATGACTAGGAGCATACTAGGAAGACCATGTTGGTTAGGTGTAGTACCTTGTTTAATGCTACTGTGATTTACTGTAATATCTTACTGCTCATGTATACAAAGTGTGTACGACTGTACTGCCATAGTTATCTCAATGTGACTCATTATTGACAATGCTAATCTGTTAATTGTTGTCTGTAAAATGATAAATAAAGGTTTTTAAAAAAAGGCGGTTTCAAACAAAGATGACTGGATCTTTGTTTAAAAGGCTTAGCTCAACCCTTTGTAGCAAGTTTATTACTTGTGAGGTCTCCCAACCACAAATATAAAAAAATAAAACGCTTTCCTCACACACCGCCTGTATTGTAGAAATAAAGTAGTGGCAGCATACAGATTTTTGTGGATTTATAATACTAAACATATCTTTTCTCTGGTTCAGGATTGTGGCCTAGGGGTCCCATTCTTGTAAAGTTCTGCTGTACACCCAGAACCTTGGTCTGTCATCCCATTTGCATGTTCAGAGCTTGAGTATTAGGCACATATCGTAGTAAGAATCTGTGTTGTGCTCACAGTCTGACTACTGGGACAAGTGGAATTGATTTTGGATAGCACCTTGTCTGACATGGCACACAATGGATGATGGAATAGAGCTTCCCCAAAAAGTGGAAGAGTATTGCCTGCATTTCTGGAGTTGAAGTGAGAAGCTCCAGGTGTTAAGTATGAGGAGGATGGGGACTGGGCTACCCTTGGAAAATCTAGGAGGAATTTTTAGCAGGGAATTGCAAATTAGTCCTTCCTGAGCACTGCCATTTGGCTGAAGGTACAGGAGTTAGCAGTTTCTGTTCTTAACGGGGAGGTAGTTTCTAGATAGTGTCTGCCCTTTTGACTTTCCCTCAATTGTACTTCAGTAAGGCTGATGGCATCCAACGGCAGATTGTTCATACTTCATTGTTATCAATAATCCTGCTTAGAGACAGCATCCTCCTTACCTACTATGAGAGCCATTCCCTTTTTCTAAAGGCTGCATCTGCAGTGCAGCCAGAAAGTTAAATTTGAAACTGAACCAGTTCCTGAACTTTAGAGAGCTGATCAACATTCCCTGGCTGGAAAATGAGCATAAAGTTGGGAGCTAAACCATCCCACTTTGTTTTCAGTTCCAAGTACTTCTTGACAAAGGAAGAGAGTTCTCGACTGAGTACTTAAAGATTACTCAAAGAAATGCTGTGATCACGGGCTAGTATATACAATACAGCTCATCTCCCAAGGGTGAGAGGACATCGCAATGACTGTGCAACTTGCTAGAGAAGATTTAAGTCTGCCTTGTGCATAGAAGCCTGCCTGTCTACTCTAGTATTGAAAGAGTGTGCTTGCACTGTAGGTGGAGAGACTCTCCAGAAGGAGAAGCCAAGCTTTGTTCCTATAAAGTACAGCACTCAGAAGTACTAGCAGCGTGACTGGTGCCAACCCGAGCGAAGAGGACAACTCAGCCTACCTGCATGGTTCATATTGTGAACTGCGCAAAACATCCATGACCTCAAGCAACAGAGTGCTGTTTTGCATCCAAATACCTGCAACAAGCCCAGATGGCTAATGTGCTGAGTTTCCAGCAAGGAGTAACAACACTGGCTTTGTAGAAACCCTCCCAGTGGCCTGCAGGGCATAAATGCTGAAGAAGGCAACCAATGCCTTCTGTACTGTTTATTCCCACCCACAAGACCTAATAGGTGGAGCTGCTGCCCAAGATCATGTGCCCGCTGTTGATGTTGCGATCGCAAAAACTGCACAATAAATCTCTCGGCCGAGCCAAGGTAAAACATAACATCCCGTGTATTTGTAAACCGCAAGTTCACCCATGGGAATGGGAATCTTGCCGTTGAATAACAGATGTTTATTGTTACTCAGCTGTACTCATTTTATCCACCTCAGATGGATGAAAAGCTGAACCTGTGACCATGAGGTCGAACACAGGCCCCTGCAGTGGACACAATGGTCCACTGAGCCACCAGACAGGCCTAGACTCAAAGCCTGAGAAGCTGTATCTTGACCTTTTTTTTTAAACTATTTTTTATTGCCCTTTCCAATACAACACACAGCTATACTTTGCATGATTGTTGAGAGACTCTCCCATGCAATCAGTATTTTAGATGTTACTACAGCAAATTTTCGCTAAGCTTTGTTGCTCATAAGTGTGACGGAGAGTCTTGTACTGCACTTGAGTTTATGCATTAAAGGATCCTAACCCTCAGGGCTGGTTGTGCTGGCAGATGTATTTGTGATGCACGATACATGCCTTTTCAACTTTGTAACCAAATGTATAACCAACACCTCCAACATTCTAGAGATGGACCAAGAACAAACCTTGTGATACATTCATTTAGTGGTAAGGAAAGCACGAGTGGAGGGGGAACAGGTGGAAGAATCATGCAAGTCTGTAAACAGAAAAAATTGTGAAGGGCATAGGGGAGGCACAGGGGTGAGGGAAGCAACAGATAGGCACCCCTCAATCTATTCTCCTCTAAGGGTGAACAATGTTGCCCGTACATGAGGTGCAGCTGGCCAATATTAGGAAAGCAGAGGGGTAGACATTTAGTACGCGGATGTGTAAGAAATATTTTTACTAATAGAATCACAAATATAGGTACCCGGGTTAGCCTCCAGACTATTTTCAACTCTCAAAGGTAAGACTGCTTGTTAAGAAAATAGCATGCACCCATGCTGGCATGAACTTTTTAACTCAAGATCTGAACAAATTGACCTATGGGTTACCCAACTTGGTAGTTACATGCACAGCCTGGTAGTATGACCTTTTATCTCAACTAGACATTGTAGACATTATGGCCACCAAAGGAGTCATATTAGGTCTCTGTAGATGGTGTAGACAATGCCATAGTTGATTAGAGTCGTGTAGATTTGATTTAAAGAACCTTGGGCCAGACGAATGACCCGTTTTTGCATGCCCAAACAGGTTTGCGACCTGTTTGCGTATGCAGAAACCTCATGAGCCATGTACAAAACCTATCTAGCGACTCGCAATTTACTTGCGACTCGCTAAATAGGTTTTACGATTCGCTATTAGGAAGGGGCGTTCCCTTCCTAATAGCGACCGCAAAGCCATGTGCCAATGGTTTGCAACCGCAATTGCGGTTGCAAAACAATCGCAAATTACCACCCTCTTCAAGAGGGTGGTAATGGAGTTGCAAATGGGAAGGGGTCTCCAGGGACCACTACCTGCCCTTAAAAAATTAAACAAAAACGTTTCATTTCTTTTTTTTAACATGCATCCCGTTTCCTTTAAGGAAAACCGGCTGCATTTAAAAAAAAACATGCTTTATTTAAAAGCAGTCCCAGACATGGTGGTCTACTGAGCCCAGCAGGCCACCATACCTGGGAGGACCTGCCATTCTCAATGAGGTCGCAAATTGCGAGTGGCTCAATATTATTCATGAGCCTCGCATTTTGCAACCCCATTGGGAATCGCTAACAGTGTCTCTGACACTGTTGTACATCCCAATTTGTGACACGCAAATTGCGACTCGCAGTTGTGATGTAATTTGCAAGTCACAAATTGGGTGGTCGTACATCTGGCCCCTTGTTACTAAATCCCCATTGGTGTTTGTAGTATTTCTGTCTGCTGTGATATTAAAGTGCTTCTAATTTTATTAAGACAAGCACTGGGCCGGGCGGTTAGTGATTGTGTCTGTTGCTTGGCAGCTTCAGTTCACAGTCTCTACCTCCTTGTAAAGCCTTTGAATCTTTGCATTCTCTACCATGAGAGTCAAGTGTGGAAAGGGTATACTTGGCCAAGTTTGCAGGGTCATCGTAGGACAGAAGATGCAAATTGCCCCGACCACCATGCTAGAGGTCCAATCGACCTTTCCTGACTTGTGCAAACTCCCCCCCAAACGTTTGTTGATACAAAATTATTTATTTTAAGAAGGAGTAAAACACTAAATGAAAATATGATAGAAGAAATTGAGGTGATACACAGAGGCCCTCATTCTCCATCCAAGAGTCTAAGCAGTGAGAAATTGCATTAATCGGTGTTTCAAATCTCACAAAATGTTTGAAGGGAAAAAACAAGTTCCACTTTTGAACTATGAATGTGGAAATCATACAGTTTTGCAGTGCAGAAAAACTGTTTGCATTTTACCCATGGATGTCAATTCACCAAAATGCCAGGGATATCGGAAGTGACTTCACATGCCCCTTGACCTTGACTTTCACTCACACATACATATGCTTATAAATACATACAAATTCACACACACACACAGTCTCTGTTTACACATGCACACATATACACACACTCTATCTTACATAAACACACCCAAAACTGCAAGCACGCACACAACATATATACATTAAAAGGCATTTTCTTTACTTACCTCAGCTGATAGAGAAAGCTGTATTCTAGCTAATTGTACTCCATTTTTTTTAAAACTACTTGTGAATAATGTATTAGTATTCACTATCAGTATAATAAATAATTGACTTAAAACGAGGTGGGTGAAGCCCCCACCGACGTCCATAAGGACGAGCTGCCACTGATTTTGCCACTGCTGACGCTAGGGGGCACAAAGGCAGTGCCAGGGGTCACAAGTGGCAAGCGAGAGGTCACAGCAGCGGCCCCTAAATGACGTCCATGGTTTTAATCCTATTGAGAGATGCAATACTTGGAACTGGGTAATACGCCAAGGGGAGATACTTCCCCAGGACAAAATTGCTAGCCACAAATTAAGGTGTCCATGAATTGACCCTCAGAAAATGTCTTGAATAAACCTCTCATTCTGAGGGACCCATTATTATGTATTGTACTACCACGCCCAGTAATTACTGATCCCTTATACTGTATTCTCTCCCTATTCCAACCCTCACAATGGGTGATGGCATGGTATTAATACTGCATGTTTTCTCCATTTGAGGGTACAAAACCTGTAATCTTGAAGACATTACTTGTGCAAATCTTTCAAAACATGTGCGGTTCTCAGACATTGCAATGCCACTTGGGGCGCAGACTGCAGTTTGAACCCAAATAGGTATTACAGGCCTGAAGAATGAGGGCTTAAGAGCAGGAAGTTAGCCACAGAAGAGCCAATTTAATCGTATTCCATGAAAAAAGAATGACAGAAGTGAGTTCACCATTATTTTTTAATGATAACACTATTACCTAACTTATAACATTAGTATTCCTTAATTACAGTTATGAGCATTATCATATACCATTAGCAGTAACATACTGTAAAGGCTGGCTTATGGAGTTTTTTACACAGGGGGGTTGCTGTAAATCGTCTGTCCATCCTGGTTCCTTTGATGTTGTACCCAAAATATCTTTTTCCTGCCACTTGAAATCCTGAAATATAAATGATAAACAGCCATCAAAATCTTTGCGTGTGATTGGTCATTCATTGCTGTATAATTAAGCTTGGACAATAGGCTTTCTTCCTTGCAGATATTTTTTTAACTCCTAGATATATTGAGCACAATTCATGAAAAAACAAAAAGGATATGCAGATTTTTACCTTTCACCTGAATCTACCTTTATGTTTTTTTTTAATCCACAGACATTCCCAATAGTACAACAGGAAAGGTGTGCCATTTGCAGGTTTATAGGTTTACTACAGGGAAGGTCATGTGAGATTTAAACATGGGGGAAGGAGACTAGTGGAAATGCACTTGTTCTCTCTTTTTCTCCTTTGCTACACTCCTACTAAATCTGGAGAGGATCAATTTTTTTTTTCCATCCTGGAAGTAAATATCCAGTCATTTCCAGGGTGAGAAGGGCCAGAGCGGAGTTTATGAATGCCCACAACCTTAGATGTTTATGAGCTTTTACCAAGTTATATAGCAAACCACACCTTGTTATACCAAGTTCTCAACATTTATGTGGGATTTACCACTGCAGATTTCTCCACACTTATGACAGAGACATTTACAGAAGTAAATCCATTTACATCTTCCAGGCATTCATTTGTGAAATCTTACCAGGTGCAAATGTAGGTATTTATGCCCATAAAATACCTTTGTAAATCAGGTCCTTTACTGTTCAAGAATATTTAACTAATTCATTGATAAGCATATGTTAGATTAATTTAGAAGGTTGTGGATATCATAGGTCAATCAAAAACTTTATCGCCTTAATGGACCACAGGAAACGTTCTGGAGGGAGTAGGTGAAAGATAGAGAAGCAAAGACAAGATGTAGAATGAAGGAAATTGGACTGGTAGTTTAAGGAGGGGTAGGGGATAGAAGGGTGGGGTGCAGGCAGAGGAAAGAGGATGCCTGTGGTGTAAAAGAGAGAAGAAAGGATAAGAGAAAGAGAGGGGCAAGAAGGACAAATTGTGAGCCAAAGCAAAGTGAATGAGTTGGGGTGCAGAGAGAGATATAAAAGAACATGGGGAAGGTGCAGCAAGAGAGGCGAATCAATAAAAAATATGTAAAGTCAACGGAATCTGACCTGAGCCTTTTAGGGAAAAATATAGGTATGATAATCAAGACAAAGGAGAAGACTGACACAGAACTTTTGGCTAGGGTGGAGCACAGGGTGGGAATGGGGCACAAAATAGGCCCGGAAACCAAAATAAAAAGAATTACAGATGACCTGTGCACACGTTATACTATCAGCAGTATTAGTTACTATATGTAATGAAAAAAACAAATGAACCCACGACTTCTTCAGGGCTACAGGATGTACAATGGCAAAGTATTAGCACAGTATACCACAAGGTACGAATGGCATATCAACAAGAAGGCGATACATTGTGACAAAGGTGTAACAAGAACTGTGGGTTCATACCCTGACGAAACACGTGTTGGCTGGGCATTTGATCACCGATTAAATCCACAAAGAAAGAAAAACGCCATCTGATCATTGTTTTATTTGTTTTTTTCTTAGACAGGATACCGAGCGGGTTACGTGCTCAAATCTTTTGAACCTATGATGAACTCGAGCCTGACCTGTTGAAACTATGGGAAGAATCACTCACCACTAATTCAAAAACTTTGATGGGACTGTTAATTGAGAATGCTGACCGTAAAGTAGCAGCATTCCAGATTGAGATCAAACAATTAGAGGAGGAAATCAAAGCTCTGGGTATACCAGAAGCGACCGAAAAGAATTATGCAATCCTAGCAGATGTGTTATCCAAACATCAGGATGATATAAAACAAAGAAAGGCAAGAAAGCTCAAACGAGATGAAATAGACTATAGGGAAGGTAAGGTCTTTACCTTCGCCAAGAAATATGATATAATCCTTAATAATGATCAGGATTTGAATAAACCTAACAGACAGCAAATAATTTCTATCTCTTCAAGCTCAACCTCTCTGAGTGTACCACTGTCAATTGATGGTGAATTGGATAACATACCTGGTACCTCTAATTCCAGTAGACCAGAGAATTCTTTTTTAAAGGAAGTCCAACGTATAAAAAGGGGAAACAGGGTACCACCCAACAATGGGGAATTAAGAAAACAAGGCGAGTCAAGAGAGCAGGTCGCAAGCGAATACAGGAGAAGCCTAAGGTCAGGGGACAAGAGGAATTGAGGATTACACCGGATAAGGGGGTAGATATTATCAACCTATCCTCACTACCTCTTACAGATTACATGATTTCTCTTCTAAAAAAGGGCTTAGGCTTCTGCCCTACTGACCGGGGGGATATATGTAAAGCAAAAGTGGACTTGTTTAAATTTGTGAGAAATCTTAAACTTAAGAAATTGTTCTCTAACAACCCCTCGATTAATAAACATGCTAAGAATATTCCTCTGTGTGGAGAATTGAATTTACTTAGTATTCAAGATCTATACGACACACAACTGCAATTATCGATCACCAATCACGATGCAACACCAAACGATCTAAGCCAATTACTCACTGACCTAGATGTAGAAACTGACTACTCCATATCCAGTGGGTTGAAATCCAAATCTAGATGGACCCCTACACTACCTGGGGGGGACACAATTGATACATTCTATAAACTAGTCCTACAAGATATAGACAAACAAGAATCAAAAAGAAAAACTAACATGAGACACACTCAAGATAACCTGACACAAGGTGAACGACAGGCTCTTACACTACTGTCTACTAATGCATCAATCACCATCAGAGAGGCTGACAAGGAAGGTAATATTGTGATCATGAACAGACAGGATCATAACATGGAAGTCTTGGGACAACTTGATGACTCACCATGCTATGAAACTCTCACAACCAACCCAACAGGCACACCCATCCTATTGATCAACAAACACCTCAAAACCTGGAGAGAAGAAAGGTTGCTCAGTGAAGAAGAATTTCTATACCTGAGGGTTGAAAGACCTAGATACCCGGTACTCTATACACTACCCAAAGTACACAAAAACCTCCCCTTCCCTCCTGGCAGACCCATCGTTTCAAGTATAGGGGTGCCTACAGAGAGTGTTGCAGAATATGTGGACATGCTCCTTCAACCCATTGTTCAGAACCTCCCGGCATACATCAGGGACACGAAACAAATCTTAAGCATTCTTACTGATCTCACATGGCAGGATGACATCATTTTAGTTTCACTAGACGTGGTTTCCCTATACACAAACATTGATCCTTGCATTGGTATGCAGGCCTTGGAATGGTATTTTAGCATGAAACCAGCCGCACAATGGCAATACACGAGAATGTTACTGACAATGACTGAACTGATACTCAGCAACAATTGCTTTATCTTTGAGGGACATTGGTATAAACAAATACACGGAGTGGCCATGGGCTCTAAATTTTCACCTTCCTTCGCTAACCTCTTCATGGGGTATTTTGAAGCCAAATGGATATGGAGTGACCTAGGCAGTAGGTTCAACCAACACATAGTGTACGGGGCCGCTATATAGATGACTGTCTATTATTGTGGTCTGGGCCAGAAGAAACACTTCTTGAATTTTACCTCTACCTAAATACCAACACACTAGGAGTCCAATTTACACATCAACACAGCAAAACACACCTTACCTTCTTGGATGTAGAGCTGTATGTTTAGAATGGTTCAATACAGAGCAAGTTACACCGCAAACCCACCGCTTGCAATTCGATCTTGCATGCCGCCAGCGCACACCCTATACATCAAATCAAGGCCATCCCATTTGGGGAATTCACTAGAGCAAGAAGAAATTGTAGTGAGGATACAGAATTCCACAAATGCATACATACCATGAAAGAGAGATTTCAGAACAGAGGTTACCAACAAACTAATCTAGACAAAGTAGAGAGACGTATCCTAAGGGTTCCACGTGCTGAGACACTAAGGGAGAGAGAGCCCAGGGGCACACAAACACAACCAGTAAGACTCATCACTAATCATAACCAGAGAGCAGATGTCATGACTAAGAGCATGTACAAACATTGGGACACGCTAAGAGCTGACAAATCCCTTGAGACATTTACTACACACAGACCTCTTGTCACCTACAGAAGAGGAACTACTTTGAGAAGCATTTTGAGCCCTACTATTCCCAAGTCTTTGATTGACACAAATTGGCTTACCAAACGTACATCAGGCTTCCATAAATGTGGGAGCTGCGGTGTGTGCAGGTGGGCTGCACACAACAAGTCTAAATTCAGTGGTCCTGATGGGAAGGAATATCAGATCAGGCAGAACATCAATTGCATGACACGATTTGTAATATACATTGTTGAGTGTAAATGCCGCAAACAATACGTGGGCAGCACCATCCGGATGCTCAAAGACCGGATTGGTGAACATGCCAGGGCACTTAAACAAGGTGATAGTAGATATCCCATGACAATCCATGCAATCAACTGTAAAGAACAAGGCCAATATAAGCAATTTAACTTTTTTGGTATAGAGGTTATACCAATACATCAGAGGGGTGGCGACAGAGAACTGTCCTTACGCCGCGCAGAGGCAACTTGGATTATGCGTCTGAAAGCGGTAGAGCTAGGACTCAACACCGACCTTGAGCTACAATTCTTTTTGGGTAATTGATGCACTGGTGTATACTCGGTGGAATTATGCTTCAGTATATGGAACACCTATATGTTTTATGTGCCCGGATCCATTTAGACACTGGACGATACCCACTCTAATTGAACATGTTTATGCTCTGCATCTTTTTGCCTGATCTATTTGATATCAAGTTTAACTAGTACTGCTTCAATGGTGATTTGCAGTGTAACCTGTACGTCTAATATACTGCAGGCAACGCTAATAGAGATAGATCAATGTTTCACCGCTAATGCAGAACTATATACCCAGTAACTTGCCACTTTACCTTTACCCTCCCTTCATCCTTGTACTTTTCCAGGTCTCTCTGGTTATCTTCATACTTGAGGAGACACGTCTACTGTTCGCTAGTAGAGTTATATCAGTGTTTCACCGACAGTTTTGAATTTATACTTAGCACCCTGACACTCACTCTTGACCCCTCCGCTACTCCTGTACCTTCCTTAACGTTTTGGCTATCTTCATACTTGGATTAACCTGGTCACTGTATTCGTGATCAGCGTCTGTGCGCACCCTCCTGTTGTGCCTACACCCCACCCAGGCACTTACTAACTTTTTGTGATACCTGGGATTGCTTTCTAACTTGGAGTTTCACACATGATACCGTGCTTTCTTCATCCACTCTTGATGTTGCATACCACATAGCTTTTATTTTATCTCAGTATCTTTCGTTTTTCTACTTGCTTTTCACTAGTTTCTATACAGTCATCATTGTTTACATACGTTGGGGGATTGTGTAGCTTTTCGCACATCGAGTGACTTACTTCCGGTTTGGTTACCGGTCTGGAGTCAGCGCTCTAGCCTTTCATTCTTTACTGATATTTAAACGGAAGCCATGGATATCCGTAAACTTCCGGTGGCTGCTGCATTCCTTCATACGCTGGCGTACTCGCTTGACTCACCCACAGTATACTCTGTGGTAAGACTTGTCACCTTTGTCTGCGCTTAGTTTATTTACTCCCCTCCGTGTTTTAATTTGTTCCGATACTAATTTTGTGCGTTTAACTTTCACCAGCTACTTTAACTACTCGTCCGGCCACCACTTTAACTTTGAGCCATGTAACTTACTGCATTTGCATTTCCACTTTTATCTACGCGCCGCTCATTAGACTTCACTGCCCATAGACTTACTTCCGTTGGCT
Organism: Triturus cristatus; assembly: GCF_964204655.1. Classification (NCBI taxonomy): domain Eukaryota; kingdom Metazoa; phylum Chordata; class Amphibia; order Caudata; family Salamandridae; genus Triturus; species Triturus cristatus. The sequence goes on along the minus strand of NC_140584.1, from coordinate 88,155,308 downwards.
CTAGCCTTTATGGTCTTGCGCCTCCGTACTTCCTATGCCTTGCTTATCAAAATATTTTTTCACACCCCTTAGCCAGACATTTGCCGCAGGCAAGCGCCTGAGCTTCCCAGGTCACGTTACCACACTCAATGCATTTACATATGAGTGCTGGCGATACGCTCTTTTAGCACTCGCTTTCACTACTGCATTTACTCATAGACCATGCGGTTATCAGTTTTGTCCTAGACCGCTCGCGATCTAGTCCTGCCATTGCACACCACACTGTTTTCCAGTACTCACAGATACAGCTTTATAGTTCCTCCTCCTCCCCCACGTTCCTTTTTCTCCCCATTCCTACCTACCTTTCCCTTAACCCCACCACCTGCTATTTTTCTCTCTTTAGTGCTTTGACTTTGGTACTCACCGTTTTCTACTTGTTGCCCCTCCTGGGATTGATTCTCCCTTCTACACCCGGGACGGAATAACAACCGGCGGAGTGGTGAGCTTGACATACTTTCTCTCCTTATACTCACTATTCATTTTACCCCAGGTGCAACTTTTGCACTGACCTACTTTTCATCTCCATTACCCCCTTTTCTTTACAGATTTATTATTCCTGCCCTCTTTGTTCATTAGGTAAGATTTATTCCGTCTTCCTTTATCCTTTTTCCTTACCTTCACCCTTCAGCTCCGTTGCTCTTGACTGGGTGTTTCTCTTAATCTCCATATTGGTTATTTGTTTACTGTCTCCCTTCTCCATGTCACCTGAACAATTGTCATGCCTAATAGGTTCCTATAACGTTTTTTGTTACACTGTATCATATATCTTGTACAGTGAAATCTTACCATGTATGTTTCTTCGTTTTTTTCTTTTTTTCTCTTTTGCTCTGAAATAATGTTGCCCAATACGCACATGTTCTACGTACGTTGTATTATTTACAAGTGAGTTATATTCACACCCTAACTTAATCCGGTTGCCACTATGTGTCCTAAATCCTAAATTATAGGTTCTGGTCTTTGGTTGCACTGGTTCTTGTTACACCTTTGTCACAATGTATCGCCTTCTTGTTGATATGTCATTCGTACCTTGTGGTATACTGTGCTAATACTTTGCAATTGTACATCCTGTAGCCCTGAAGAAGTCGTGGGTTCATACCCTAAAGAAACACGTGTTGGCTGGGCATTTGATCACCGATTAAATCCACAAAGAAAGAAAAACGCCATCTGATCACTGTTTTATTTGTTTTTTTCATTACATATAGTAACTCTTACTGCTGATACTATAAAGTGTGCACAGGTCATCTGTAATTCTTTCTACTAGACTTCGGTCTGCTTAGGGGGTTTAGGTTTATCCCCCCACCTGTAGCACCGTGCTGATTTTCTGTGCTTGACACTGACTTTCATACGCAGATGCGCCATCACGTACTGCACTACTTTAAACCCCTTGCGAGAGTCTACCAAAATAAAAAGGCCCTCATTAGTGAGTTAGTTAGCTAAAAAGTGGCCAATGTTTGCAAATTGGTGTAGTTTGGAACTTCTAAAGACTCACTACATGTGTTGTGCTAGGTATGGATGGATGCATGGAATTGAGGTTGCACAAGGCAATGTTTGTTTTAATATATGGGAAATGAATTCTAAAAACCGGCCCAGCAGACCACAGTACAACCCCCCATCCAACAACCAAAATACCAGCCCTCACACTGACCTGTCAGACTGGCCCTTAAAGCACTGCCTGATTGCTCCACCAGGGTTGATCTAGCCTACAGGGCAGAGTGGACAGGTATTTTGGAAGAGCAATATATAGGGCCTCATTACGATGGCCGTCGCACGAGTGTCCGACCATTGTCGCAGCAGGATGAAGACCTACCGACAAGTAGTTAACGGTTCCACCCGTCATATTATGATGAAACCGCCGTGTAGGCGGTCGGAAACATGCCTTTTACTATTGTGGCTTGTGCTGCACCCAGAAAAGGGCTGCAGCACAAGCTGCAGTAGTAAAAGGCATGTTTGCGAACATCCATGCACCGTGTGCCAGGCAAATTGTGGTGCCTGGCACACTGTGCACGGATGCTACATAGCCGAAGCTCACAAAGGACGGGCCCTGCTAGGGGCCCCCAAAGTCCCTTTCCGACATCCTTTTCATGATGGTGGGACCACAATGAAAAGGATGTGGGAAATGGACATCCTAATCCCTACGGTGGCGCCTGAGCAGGCACCGCCTTCAATGTAAGGATTGCGGTCCGAACGCCACCCCTACGGGCTTCTTGAGCCTGTCGGAGGTGGTGATCAATCCCACTGACCTCTGCCATCCGACTGCCGGTGTTGTAATCCAGCAGTCGGACGTTGCCCTAGATGTCGGGTGGACCACTACCTGCGGCCTGTTGGTAGCCGTCTGCCCAACATCGTAATGAGGGCCCTAGAGAGGAACAGCAGTTTATTTAGGAAAAATTACTGATGCAGCTTCTTGAGCAAAGTGAAAGATAAAACATTTACTTTTTCATATGTTATGAAGATCAAATAATAGTTCTTGAAAACTGTTGAAAGTTAGTTGAAAAAGTCAATCAGGTGTTAAACATGATTCCAAATTAACTAGCTGAAGAAGACAACAGAATTGGACAGGAGGAAATGTGATTGGGAGGAGTAATTACAATTGATGAGACAAGAAAAAATAGAATCTCAATTTTCATGAGGTTGAGTTTTGGGGAGATACAACAACATGTAGTTTACAGCAGCAAATAGACAAGCAGTGATCTGGTTGAAGAGGGAATCAGTGAAAAAGGAAAATAAAAATATATATGAAAGTCAACAGCATAGAAGTGTAAATTAAAGTCAAAGGAAGAAATAATTAAGACTAAAAAAATAGTAGACAGAGAAAATGTAGTGGGCCAGTAACCGAACCTTGAGGAACATCATTGAGTACAGGATATTAAAGGGATACAGCCCATCTTTAGGATACTGTAAAGGAGCAATACATGTAATAAGATGGAACCACTTATAAACAGTGCCAGAAATACTAATTTGAGATAAAGAACAAATAAAAATAGACTGAACCACTATGTTGAAAGCAGCAGCGAAATCAAGGCGAATGAAAGTAGAAGATTATTTATTGTGTTGATATTATGGAGACATGTACATGATATTTACGTGCCAGAGGTCCAAACCAAAAAACACATAGCACAGAAAGGTTAAAATCCAAAACAGTAATGTGTTTTGAAAGGCGGACAGAATGACAATTAAACAAGATTGGGTACTATTAACCAGAATACTTTTCTTGTCTTGTAATATGTTTTCTTCTATTGCTTTCTTGACTTGCTACTTGAATGTTATGTTCTTTTCTACGAGATTTATGTAAGTAGATGAAACAAGAAAATTCATGAATAATTCATAGACGTTTCATTTATGGCAACTAAGGGCAACGCCCTCTACGAAGAAATTACAGCTCAATTAATGACGGAATTCCAGACTTTCCAGAGCACAGCAGCCAGACTCATCCTTGACCCCACCAGATGGACGCATATTACCCTTCACCTCAGGAAACTCCACTGCCTACCAGTAATGAACAGATGCCAGTTCAAGCTGCTCACCAATGCTTACAAGGCAGCATACAATGAAGGACCGGCGTACCTCAACAATAAAATGAATTTCCACCAACCTACCAGGCGACCTTCTCCGAATCGCTCTACCTAGCAGTCACCTAACTAATCCGCCGGACGAACAGCAGAGGCTGCTCCTTCTCCCACTTAGCAGCTAAGTCTTGAAGCAACCTCACCCTGCACCTCAGAGCCTCACCATCACTCCAGCAGTTCAGTAAGGACCTCAAGACCTGGATGTTCAACCAATAGGATAACAGTAGCAGGATCTCCCAGTGCCTCAAGACCTCAAGGGGGATGCAGCTGCGCTCTACAAATCCTGATTGTTTGAACCACATGGGCTGGGATGACCACATCATACCCATAAGGTCAGGCCCACAAGAACAATATCCCATTAAACATGAGGCAAAACAAACAGGTTAGAGAGATAGTCACACAACTTGAATATAAGGGTGTAATAGAAAGTTCCACCTTACCAATGAACACTCATTTCTTTCCAGTAATGAAGCCATTTTGCTCACATGGGCTACAAATTCAATTTAAAAATCAAGAATTGCCTATCTCAATGTCCTGTTTTTGGTATACCAGTTGTCAAGTGATGGCAAAAGTCTATTGACACATTTCCTAGAATAGTGTTCACTTTTACAACCACCAAACAATGAAAAAACTCCAATCAATATTGGGCTTTCTAAATTTTGACAGAACATACATACCAGATTATGCACAACAGGTAAAACTGTTTTATTATTTAATTCGTCCAGACTTTTGAAGCACACTTTGGACCCCAAACATACTGCGATTTTGCACTCAGTACAAGCTGACATGCTAGCTTCAAAGTACTGACAAACACATGTTATCATCATGAATTTGGTAATCCACCTAATCGCTGGAATCTCAGTTTACACAAATGTCACATTCAGTGAGGATGAAACCGTACTAACTGCATATAAATTACATTTATGCATCAAAGCAGAGTTGCGTTTTGCACAGACTGAAAAAATACTGATGGCAGTACAGACTGCAGTAGTGAAAGAAAGATCATTGGCTCAGGGAAAATGATTAAATGTTGTGACTCCGATTCCAGCCTTAGAGGCTGTAACAAAGGCCAGGTTTCCTAACGCGAAAGCTTACCATCCAAGGTGGATACAGTGGGCCAATTCACTAACAGCAACAGATGTAGATTATGTCTTCGACTTTACACTACAAACACATTTATCTCAAATATGTATCTCAAATATGTATATGAAATTTAGGTAATTTCACTGCAGTGCTGGCTGAACTGAAAGGTATAATTCTGGTATTACTGATCCTGAATTCCCCACACTTATGGTGTGTGATTCGTATTAATGTGTCCAGTCTTATAATGAGTATCTACACTATTGGAACCATAATGGATTCAGAGATTCAAAAGGTTACACAGTAAAGCAGAAAAGTGGGGACAAGTGGTGAAGTTCAAAGCGAGTTTGCCACAGGTTCATGATATTCACATGCTAAGCCAGCACTGTGTAGAAATATACGTTGCAGGGAATTCACAGGCAGAAGCCGCAAAGGCTATGGTACAGACTGCTGCCGTAGCTACAGTGACTCGTTCCAGCACAATAATAGATGGAGACTAGAGCCTGGAACAGAGTTGACGCGACTACTTTCCAGGAGCTCCTAACCTCCACAGTGGGTCATGTAACGTATGCCCTGGATACATTTAGGCCATTGACTGTGCATGATACGTCGGAGCTCCTAATGGGAGCCAAATCGGGCTCGCCTTTTGATCCTTGCCCAGTAAAGATCACTAAACTGGCCCCTGACCCAATTGCCTTGTCTCTCACAGCCATTTTTAAGGCCATGTTTGGATTTGGACATTTTCCGAAGCAGTGGAAGGTGGCTTTGATACTACCCCTGTTAAAAAAGCCTAGCCTTGATCCTAATGACCCAAACAATTTTCGGCCGATCTCTCGCCTTCCTCTCCCTGCGAAGATGGTTGAGAAGGCGATGAATGGTCAACTCAGTGCTTTCTTGAAGTAAGCCCAAGTGTTAGATCCCTCCCAACACTGTTTTAGAGAGGGACACAGCACGGAGTCTGCTCATATCAAGGCTACAGAAGAGATTAGAGTAGCAGTGGATCAGGGAGGTAGGACAGCCCTGATCCTATTGGATCTTTCTGCTGCATGTGATACGGTCCATCACAGGATTCTGATGGACCGTCTCAGAGAATGTGGGGTACAGGGTAAAGCCTGTGATCTGCTCAAGTCTTTTCTTTCAGACAGAGGCCAGATTGTATCCCTGGGGAAATTTCAGTCAAAACTTTTCTCACTGCCATGTGGTGTACCGCAGGGGTCTTCTTTGAGCACAACACTCTTTAATGTATACGTCTCGTCTCTGGCTCCTGTTATCAGTGCTCATGGGTTTGGGATCACATCCTATGCGGATGACACGCAAATTGTGGTGTCGCTATTACCCGGCCATGAACTCGGAATAGACATCTGTTTTCAGTCCTGCATGGAAGCAGTAGGAAGATGGATGGCGGGTAACTGCTTAAAATTGAACTCGGATAAAACCAAAGTGATGCTATTTGGGAATGATCCTAATTTTTGGACTCCCATTTGGTGGCCGGGCTCTCTGGGATCACTCTCTACACCCTCTAAAAAGGTGAAAAATTTGGGTATTTTGCTGGATGAGAAACTGTCCTTGGGAGCCCAGGTCAATGCAGTAGTTTCTAAAACAGTCCATGTTTTGAGAACAGTGAAGAAGGTCGTGCTTCTCCTTCCGTTGGGGTGCCGGAAAACAGTAGTCACAGCTTTGGTTTTATCGAGGCTGGACTACTGCAACAGTCTATACTTGAACATTCAGCAAAAGTTTTTGTATAAACTTCAGTTGCTCCAGAATGCCGCGGTCAGACTTCTTACGGGCACATCTAAATTCTCCCCAATCTCAAAAGAGATAAAAAAAACTGCACTGGCTCCCGGTGAGTAACCGGGTGCAGTTTAAGTCCCTCTGTATAGTTTTTAAAGCTTTGCTAGGATGGGGACCTGACCATCCAAGGCGCCAATTTCAGTGGTATAAACCAATGAGAACTCTAAGATCATCGGAAGCGAAATTGGTCGTAGTCCCACCCACTAAAAAAGCTCAGTGGGGTGACAAAAGCTTCTCCTTGCGTGCGGCGAAGGCCTGGAATGGTCTTTCATTTCATTTGAGAAATACCATCAATCTTCTTGCCTTTAGGAGGGGGCTGAAGACCTGGCTTTTTGACAAATAACTCCTTCCTCCAAGCTCTGCTGCACAAGAAGTAAGTAGCGCCTGGACACCTTCGGGTAATCACGCGCTTTAGAAATCTCCTTAACATAACATAACTTTATGAAGAATGTCACGGCTTTGCACTGTGGCACCCCCTCACTGAAAGGTTTTCCAATAAAATACTCCTATCATCTGAGTATCCAAAACTTTCAGTTTGTTCATCTTCCCAGAGTGGGGGACAGAGTAATCCCTAATTCTAATCAAAGGTTAGGATTCATCCTAGCGGCACACAAAGGTCTAGCATCTGCTCATGCAATGTAACATTTGTGAACAAATAAAGATTTCCATCACAGCTCACCCACCACAGACGCTTCTATTGAACTCAAACAAGTCTCTCACTTGTGTTTATTTGGACCACTGTGTACCCCTAAATTCTGATGGGTCTTAGAAATACATCATCTTAGCAGGGGATTCCTGCTCTAGATTCCTATGGGTGTGGTCACAGCAATCGGCTGACACTCAAACTGTTATAAACGACTTGCAAGTCTTCATAGGCACCACATTCCATTTGCACCAGGGTCCAGTGTTTGCCTCTAGGGCTTACTGATACACCATGGGAACATTGGGTGAGACTGTGCACTACTCCTCTCCATACCATAACAAGGGAAATGCGGTTGTGGAAAGGAAAAACTGTGACTTAAAGCAGTCTTTAACAGCTAGAGTATTAGGTTCAGGTTGCAGTTGAGTCCATCACCTGCATGGGGTACAGATTGCCTTAAACAATCTGCACGTGCATTTTTGATTTGGTTAATGACTTTATCCCACCCTGGGTATACATTTGGATTACAATTTCATTACTTTTCCTCTTCCTTTGGATTGGTTTTGTGACTGTCTTTTTCTTGTTTCTGAATGTACACTATTTACCAGAACGCTCTGCTGTTGAACTGGTAAGCAAGGCTTTGAAGCCTCATTCTTCATCACAGAAAGTGCCAAGACACCCATCGCTTGTGAACATTTCATCTGTTCTGGTTCCTGATGGAATTGTTTGGGATAAGGTACCCTATGGTATATTTGTACCAACGGAAACTTTACAAGTTCCTTATGTTTTTATATTTCACTGAATGATGTCATCACTCCTAGCAGCATCTTTGATTATTGGGACAATCGTACAGTAAAGCAGATGCTTGATGGGTTAGAGCATTACACTGTATTTGAAAGTGAATATATGTATACTGGTACATCTAATTATGCCGAAAGTTTTGTTTTCACTATTATGGTCACCAATATTTCACAAAGCAACTACTCCATGTGCAGTATTTAATTACACGCAATGGGAACACTGTCCTACACTACCAAATGAATAGTTCAAAATCATTTGTACAGAACTTTGTATATTTATTCTCTGGTCACAATCCTGTAGACCCAGAGTCCTATAAGCTTCTCCTGTCACCGGCAAAGGAAAATGTGCTAACTGACACAATACTAATTTTTTCGGCCCCTTTCATTTCACAGGTGTTGATACAAGGGTATGACTTTTGGAAAGATAACATTGAATTGAAATCCATCTGAGGAACTAAAGATTGGCAGGTTCAGGGAAATGAGGCTTTGTTTAGAGCATGCCTTAAACCACAACAAATGGTTTTCCTGAACAAAACAGTGTAGCAAACGCTCGGCCTAGCCGGATGTATAAGGGATATGAATACACCAAATATTCTGCAATTTGTACGTTTTGAAATTTGAGAACAAGTCACAAACTACACGGAGAAAACATTCAACAACATGCTTAGGAATGGCACAACATTCAAAAACATGCTTAGGAATGGTATATACAATTCTTACTGTTCTAGTCCAGAGTGATAGCTAGTGTTGCCATGAGATACCAATAGATGTCACATATGTTTTCTTAACAACATGAAAGAGTTTTGGATCAATAGGCCAGACCCAAGTTACACACAGACACAAGACTCAGGAGTGGGAACAACATATAGCATTGGAAAGTTATACCTGGACTGGCTACGACATTTAATGTTAGATGAGGTATAACAACACTTGTCTCTCCTTTCTGATGACATGGTCCTACAGGATTTCGAAAACCACGTCAAAAGCGCTTTTTGTATGCAATATACAATGAAGTATGGAAGGTTTCACAGCAGGAAGCTGCTGAGCGAATACATGAAATTGACAGTGCAAATTTGGGGAAGGTTTTAGTGGATGTAGACAATGGTATGCATGCCTACATTATCCACTAGGATATATTCTCTGAGTAACATTGTGTCATCTGCTATTGACATCATACAGAGTGACACGTCCCTTTTACCGCATGGGCAGACACAGCTTAGGTCTATTATGTTACTGAGCTGGACTTTGCAGGCTTTGCACAATGGTCGCATTCCATGAAAGCATTCAAAATTTTGTTTTCACCATATAATTTGACAAAAAAACTGAAAACCATGGCCAGAAAGTCTGGGCATGCACAATGTTACACATACAAAAACCAGAAAAATTACCATTCGTTATAGCAGATTGAATAATACATGAGTTTATTTATCTGCCAATTTCAACTTTTCACTTTAAATACTGCTTACAACACTATCAAGTAGGCAGATATGAAGGGAGGGATTTGTACATGAGGCATGGGTCTTACCTTTCACTTACAAATGTAGGAATGGTGCAACTGTGGTTTTTCTTAGTGGTAAAGACTTCGAGAACACTTAAGGCCATTCTTTAATTTGCAGGGAAGTTATACTTCATGGGGCATGTAAAGCGTCTAAGGCGAATATGTCCAGTTATCTGAAAAGTTTCCCAGCTGCTGTAATTCATCCGGCATTCACATTGCTTTCAAATGGGAGCTATTTGATGTTGGATGACCAAGGCTGCTGTGGAATGAAACTGGGAATACCATATCTGGTTACGGTTTATAGGGTTGTAACCTGTGTAACACAAGTGCTTATTCCACCAGCCCGCACAGTTAGGGAGGTGACAGTTTGGCCTTCAATTCCGATTCCATACGTGAACTTTGATGCTTCAAGCAGACTGAAAGCTTGAAACATTGCCGAATTTAAAAAAAAATCTTCAATGCTCGAAACTGCCAAATTGTTTAAATGGTATTGGTAAAGACTGATAGTATACAGGATTCTTAAGCGACATTGCAGGCTTACTATGAGAGATTTATGCAAGTGTTTAAACAGCACAGCAGAATGCAGAACCCACAGGGAAAGATATGGCAGGCTTTGTGTCCATGTTTGTGATGAGTATGCTCCCCCCCCATGTGGACATTGGCTCAGTCTGTCGTTTCTGGTCTTAGACCCTGCACTATTCTGACCAGCAAGCCAGCGAATAAGGCCGATGTAGCTGCGCAGCTGTGTAATATTATTCCTAATTCGGAGCTCTCAGCCCAGCTTCAGTCAACGGTGCATAAAGTTTTGAAAGTAAGACCCGCTTCCTGTTCTTACCCCATATACGGCCTACCGGTAGCGACCTGAGGTTGAAACATTTCTGGGGCACTAGGAGGGGGAGGGCCGCAAAATAATACAGCAGTCTGGGCAGTATTACCATTTTAGAAATGGCTATGGGACCCATGGATGGGAGTGGTAACTCCGTCCAAAACTGCAGAGAGGGTCAGACTCTAGTCCGCGCTTTTCCAAAATTTCCATCCAAAAGAATGCGGGCGAGTGGTACACCTGGACACACAAGTATTTGAAAGAATCATAGGACCTGGGAAACGGTGTATAGGGAAGTGCTCTTCTCTGGTCAGGGGTTAAGGATATAATAGGAAACAAAAGCGACGTGTCCCAATTCACTTTCAGGCCATACAAATTCCTGAACTGTTGCAGCAACGCCATCAGTTCTGGTAGGTTCAACGCATCTCCGTGCAAGTATATCAACGTGTTGTTGGCATATAGGGAAACAACATGCTATTTATTATATGCCCTTTTTCCCCAGTCCACGGCTCGTTGGCCAAGTGCACATGCAAGTGGTTCCACTGCCAGCGCAGATATAATTGGTGATACGCGGCCCCCATGACGGGTGCCTTGTTCATTGACAAAGGGGTCTGATATAACAGATTCGGTCCTCACTCGGGCCGTTGGAGAATTATAGAGCAAGGATATCTATTTTAGAAAGTGGGGGCCTATCCCAAAGCGCACAAGCAGTGCCCATAGGTAGCGCAAGCCCAGTAATTGAAAGCCTATGTCGAGTGAGGCTACCCAGGAATGTTCATCATCTCGATGTAAGTTGGGTTCGGAAAGTCGCAAAGAACTCAAGGGGACATCCGTCTGTCCCAGGAGTCTTCCGTCTCGCCATCCGTTGGATGGCGTCCTCTATCTTAGGTACGGTGATGAGGAACTCCAGTTCCACAAACTGTATGGGTGGAACACGGGGAAGTGTAATACCTTCTAAGAATTTCTGAAACTCAGCTGGTTCGCATTCCTGCGGAGCACTGTACAGGAAGGCATTGTACAAGTGAAAGGCAGTGTTACTGTCAAGCTGCATATTAACTATACGTCCCTCGTTATTTCTGATAGCCATGACCAGACTCCCAGGCATGTTCGAGCGTCACAGCCATGCCAATAATTTGCCAGCTTTATCACCTCTGCATGTTGCCTGGCCATGTATAGGGGAGTGTGTCCAGGCGATCTAGCCGTGTCCTATATGTCAATCTTGCCTGGGCCACCAGCGGCGGGGTATCAAGAGGCACCAGTTCAGTTCAACGTATCTGTGACTCCAAAGGGTCATTCTAGTGCCGTAACCACCTTAATCATATGTCCTTACGTACCACCTTAAATGCATCTCATTCCACCCCGGGCCCGGAGGCGGTACCCCCATTTTCTTGAAAGTAAGAGGCAATATTATCTGAAAGGGAGAAGCAAAGTGGGTAGTTGCCATGTCTGGATATTTGGTTTGCTCCTTCCCCAGGTCAACCACAACTCCAGCGGGCAATGGTTAGACAGGTTGCACCCGAGGTACTCTGCTTGGGACACCTTGGCAATTGCAACACGCGAACCAAAGACCGGATCTAGGTTGTGTAACCAAGAGTAGTAGGAGTACTCCCTAGCATCTGGATGTAGGCCCCACCAGGCGTCCTGTATCGTGAGATTGGTAGACCACGTCTGTAAGCTGTGCGTGAGCGCAATTGATCGCGGAGAGGGGGACGGGAATGATCCTTGTCAAGATTGGCGGTGCAATCAAAATTCTCACCCCACTATACAGGGGCCAGTGTGTTCTTTAACAGTGCTGGAGTTAGTGATTGCAAAAAGGTGGCTTGGTTAGCATTAGGGGCGCATAGCGATACCAACGATATCAGTAGGCCGTCTAATTATCCCTCGAGTATTACATAACGCCCTTCGGTGTCAATGTGGGGGTTCTGGACCTCCCGTGGTGTCCCAGGGGTGACCCGAATCATTAACGTGGTCGTTATCAAAGTCCTCCTCCAGTGCCCGCGCATTACATCTAGTGTTTGTGCAGAGAGATGGGTTCCCTGAAGGAGTGCTATGTGAATTTTGCACCTGCGGAGGTATTGATATACTCGATAGTGTTTGGTGTAACCTGACAGACCACGGACTTTCCAAGTTAAGAACAGTATTGTGGAGTTCTGGTCACTGGTGAGCAAGGCCATAGTAGTACAATCCGGTATGTCCCACTAAGTGTAAACAACCCCCCCACCCACACATCGTCTGAGCCCAATCATGTGCACAGCATGGTTGGTCCCCCACTTTATAATAAATTAGAGTAACCCCTGTACACAAGCAATACTAAACAACAGTAAAACCCAACTCCCACTCCCAGGCCAGAGCGCCAAAGGGCGGCCAGCCATTGGCACTGAAATGCAATAATATCAAGACAGGTAAAGTGTCTGTTGCAGAAAGCAAAGGGAGAAGGTATAGAGGCGTGCCTTTCCACGTCTTTCACCGCTCTGACCCTTTCCTTTGCTGCTTGCTCTTTGGTTGGTCCTCGCGTTTGGCGCCTAGAGCGTATTCTGCGTTGTCGTTGTACTTGCCATGGAGAGGTCGAGCTGGGGTTGTCCCCCCACCGGGGCGCCTGCCCCATTTACTCAAGCCAGGCCCATGCTTCCTCTGGAGTCATCCAGAAATGAGTGGCGCCCTCATGTTGTACCCAGAGTGTGGCAGGGAATTGTAAGGCATATTTCATGTTGAGGTCGCTTTAGGACTTCTTCACCCCGATGAAGGAGGACCTGTGTCTCTGGACCTCTAGGGTGTAATCAGGAAAACAGTGCGCTTGGGTGCTCTTGACGGTCCACGGACCCATTGCTCTGGTCTCCTGGAGTATGTGATCTCTGGCTCTGTAATTGAACAGGTGCGCCACAACCGTACGCTGTAGGGTGCCTTGATGGGGCGGTCTCCCCGGGACACGGTGGGCTCTTTCTACTGAGAAAAAAGTGGATTGCTTGCCCTGTAGTCATATTGACCAACCAGTCCTCCAAGAAGAGCTCCCTGTTAGGGCCTTCCACTTGCTCAGGGAGGCCGACCTTCATTCCTGGTCCGTGAGTCAGCCTCCTAGGTATTCCACCTTGTCCTGCAGGGCACGGAGGCATTGGTTTGATTCTGTTATGGTGGGCCTCAGGGCAGCAAGCGTGGATTCGTATTCTGCAACCAGGTCCTTCAGTTTCATGTGATCCTCTCGGAGGAGGCCCATTTCAACACAGAGAGAATCGAGCTTCAGCTCTAAGGTGGACTAAATGTCCATGACTTCTGCAAGGAGTTTGTCGAATCTGCAGGAATGGTCAGACAGTATGGCCACCAAAGTTTTATCTGCAGGATCACTGTCCTTCGGTTGTGTTTCCAATCCCTGTGTACCTCCTGTTGGTGCAGGGGTCTTGTCTGGTTTGGTCTTCACCATTGTACCAAAAGCAACGTGTTCTGAGGCTGAAAATACCTCGTAGTAGGAAGCAGATAGTGCAGTGGGAGAGCGGCAGGCGACTCAACCTGTTTGACTGATGGCATGGCTTAAAGTAGTGGTTGGGGTCAACTGGGCATTAGCAACATCCATAGGTTCACTCCGGGTATGTCCTACTCTTTCTCCGAACCCACCCGACCACCAATTGTATGCAAGCGGCACGAGGTGATGCACCCTGCACTGGATCAGAGGTCCCACAAAAGACAGGAGGCAAGGGCAATTGAAATGACCGTACAAAAATGCACCAAGCGGAGGGGTTGGTCAATGAAAGCAAGTTTGTGCGGGGCTCAACACAATAGGATGTGACTGTAGCGTCTGAATAACACAGCCTTAATGATTCAGGAGCAGCTAGTATTAGGTAAGCTGCGCTCTCCACCTTGTTGGCCAGGACCAATAAAGGCCCGCAAAGCACAGTGGGGTGGGGAGGGGGCCAGTCCAGATCAGAGCATATCTTACGGGGTGCCCGCTGTGGTGATCATGGATCCACATGATGCTGGCTCTGACTTGCCTTGGCCACCATCCAACTTATGACATTTAATGTTATGCAGTGGGGAATCATGTGAGCGTGTGGAGGAGTAGATACATGCAGTTCAAGTACTTAGAAAAGGCAGCTGTACAATTGGGGCTGGCATGAAGTATACAACTGTAACTAACTCACCCCTCCATGCCGGTGCAAGATCTCCCGACAAGGAGCATCCCGTTTGTGTAAATGAATGAGTGGCGCCCTCGGTTCTGAGAGCCGTGGTGGTTCTCCGTAAGTGGTAATCAAAGGAGGTGGCACCAGGTACAGGGCGCCATGTGCAGGAGTAATGCAGACCAGGATCTCGGCGTTTGCGATCAGGTGCAACAGGCCTGCTCAATTAAGTACAAATGTTGTTGCCATTTCAATAGAAAATGTGCTGTCTGTAAATAACAGTGCCCTGCAATACAGTGCTTTAATTACATTAAAAAATCACCCATCTCATGTCCACTAGAGCTAGGTGAGTCGTGAAAGTTTGTTGTTCTACAAAGTAGGTTACAGTGGGGATTTATTTCCCAAAAAGCGTTTGATAAAATGCAATGCAGCCAAAGTTAAGTAGCCTCTTTACATTAATAGACAGGAAGCTTGCATTGTTGGAGAGAGGAGAGCTGTTGACTAAATCCTATGCGACCTTGAAGACCCAATTCAATCAATCAATCAAATAATCTTTATTCAGCAAGTGCTGCCTTAAAAGTTCTCATAAATAGAATTCACATAAAAACTTTCAAATCGATAAAACCAAATAAATCTTTGAAAACCATCATAAAAAGCCATTAATGAGTGGTACTTAGGTAGCAGTCTAATCTTTAAACATTGCTAGTCATGAAATTACACTGAACAAGTTACAGCCAAATAACCTATACTTCTGGATTCCAATAGAAGATTAGCACCTCATTGGAGAAGGCCATTAAGTTAGAAGGTGGAGCTAAAATATTTCCGATGGATCACATTACCAACAACAAGGATCAGTGCACTATAGTATTCACAGCTCAACACTGCCCTGGCTGGTTCTCCAATACTCCCAGTAAAACACAGGACACAGCAAACACAATCATGGATGCTGTATTGGATCTGAGGATTCTAGAAACAATCCTAAAGTCCGTAATCCCCATAATCCGACAGAGTTGCAATATCAATGTCTTCCTGTGGTTATAATAACATTGGCAGAAACATAAAATATGATTTATACATTCCTTTGGCTGGGAAAAGACAGGGCAGGTTATGTCTGGGTCAGTATCATGTTGCCCCCCATTTAGTGGTAAATGTAATCAGTGGTAAGGTCCCGAAACGGAATTCGATGTACGGGGTTTTTGCCAATGGGAATTCAATGGAGTCTATGTATTCTTCCATAAGGAAAGCATATTTCAATTCCACAAAAGCTACAGTCAAAGCATTCACATTTCTGCTTAATTATCCATAATGCGCCAAAACCAAAGGATCTTGGAAACTCCAGGCTGCCTAAGTAGCTCCTCCAGTCCCACCTGAATACCCAATTTAACTGGTAAATAAGCGCGAGTACAGTTTTATGGTTTTGGTCATGTATCCAAGATAGGTAAAAGCTCTTTTATTGAGTTAAATGGAGCATTCATTACAAGGGATGCTCATACAAGCGTTATTTAAAGACAGTGTTTACCATATTACATACTTCATTTGTTTACCTTTTTGTAGCTTCCAAAGGTTCATGACCTCATTCTTTACTTGATCCTGACAGTCTTTCACTAGTCCCTTGGAATCTCAGCTCAGACTACATGAGACTAGTGAAAGACCACTCCCCTAAGATTTGAATTGCACAAGAACGTGTCTGATTTACAGTGCTTTCCTGGCTCCCGAACCAAGGACCTCATGGACTTCTTAGTCACATTTCAAGGCTGATCTACTTATTACTACAATTAGTGAATCTTACGATACAACTACTGGTCCTATGAAGTATCTTTTAACCACGCTTTAACAACTAAAAGCCCCTACAGGAGCACCAATCGAATTTCATGACTGCCAGGATCAGCTATAAATTGAGGTCTCTATTAAAAGCCTTGAAAAAGTACTAGGTGTGCGCGCCTATACAGGATGAAACACAAGGTGGCTGAATAAGTGGAAAATTTTAAAAGAAGATCAAAGTTCATCACTATTAAAAGTTCTATATAGAATTTAACTTGAATTGTGCATACTAATGTATGTTTTCATTTCAATGTGCAACAAGTTTAGCTGTATGACCACAACTGTCTTTGAATAACTATAGTATGTGGAGCTCCTTGTTATAAGGGAAGCAATGTGTTCAATACAGTGGCTATAGGAAAACAACTGTACGCTTACACTGTCAACAGCGGCTTTCATTTAGGCTGCCTAGGTTATGACTACTAGAAAGTGATGCATTAAGTTAGCTTTAAGAAATATGTTTATCACGAACAAAATGTTAAATGTTAGGTGTCTTTCAAAAAAGCAACAATGTTCAAGAGAGCACTCATTTTATTAGCAATAAAAACAGAAAACGTGGTTTTGCCCTACTTAGGGCTCATCAACCAGGTATAGTTTGGTTGTAGTGAGACAACATGCACTTCCAGTGATGGCCAGACGTGGGTAGGTCCCACACTTCAGAGAGCTTCAACTCAGGTTCCTTTCTGGCCATTCTGCGAGCACCCTAGACATCACTACTGGGGCCATCAGCCCCCCCTTCTAGGTGTTTTCCAGACATATATTTAATTTTTTCACTTTCCCACAGGACTACCACACGAGTCCAGACTGTAAGGGACGGGACCTTTCATACATATACCCACACCGTCCCCTCTAGAGTAGATGAGGATCTTTGGATCCTGATAAAATGTTAAGATCCTTCGGACGATACAAGGCATAAAACATGTTGACCCCCTTCACATCACTCACATTATCCAGAGTTTAAGCTGGTATCATTTCCCCTCTTTAGCCACGACTCCCTAGTCGTTTGTTTTTACTCATAGCATAGGAACCCAGCTAATAAAAATATTCTGTGGGATTCCGATAGCTATTTTTATTCAAATGGGGGATGGGAGCACACTGCCTCACCTCCCAGCACAGTTCGCCCCTTAGCATTGTGGTAAATGCAGTTCACAGTGATTTCTTACTTGAATTTTAGCTGCAGTGGTTCACCAAAGTTGGTGCAGGTTAGTGCTGTGAATCTCTAGACACATGTGTTTCTGGATATTATCCGTCTTCAGTAGAGATAAAAAACGAAAATTCCTTCTGGGGTTGCTGGAAAGGCTGCCATAGTCTCTCAGGTCTCAGTACCTCTCTCTGGCGCACAGGTGCATCGCCAAGAGCTCGTCAGCTCAGTGGCTCAAGGGAGCCTTTTCAAACAAATGGGGTATGGGAGCACACTGCCTCACCTCCCAGCACAGTTCGCCCCTTAGCATTGTGGTAAATGCAGTTCACAGTGATTTCTTACTTGAATTTTAGCTGTAGTGGTTCACCAAAGTTGGTGCAGGTTAGTGCTGTGAATCTCTAGACACATGTGTTTCTGGATATTATCCGTCTTCAGTAGAGATAAAAAACGAAAATTCCTTCTGGGGTTGCTGGAAAGGCTGCCATAGTCTCTCAGGTCTCAGTACCTCTCTCTGGCGCACAGGTGCATCGCCAAGAGCTCGTCAGCTCAGTGGCTCAAGGGAGCCTTTTCAAACAAATGGGGGATGGGAGAACACTGCCTCACCTCCCAGCCCAGTTCGCCCCTTAGCATTGTGGTAAATGCAGTTCACAGTGATTGCTTACTTGAATTTTAGCTGTAGTGGTTCACCAAAGTTGGTGCAGGTTAGTGCTGTGAATCTCTAGACACATATGTTTCTGGACATTATCCGTCTTCAGTAGAGATAAAAAACGAAAATTCCTTCTGGGGTTGCTGGGAAGGCTGCCATAGTCTCTCAGGTCTCGTACCTCTCTCTGGCGCACAGGTGCATCGCCAAGAGCTCGTCAGCTCAGTGGCTCAAGGGAGCCTTTTCAAACAAATGGGGGATGGGAGCACACTGCCTCACCTCCCAGCACAGTTCGCCCCTTAGCATTGTGGTAAATGCAGTTCACAGTGATTTCTTACTTGAATTTTAGCTGTAGTGGTTCACCAAGGTTGGTGCAGGTTAGTGCTGTGAATCTCTAGACACATGTGTTTCTGGATATTATCCGTCTTCAGTAGAGATAAAAAACGAAAATTCCTTCTGGGGTTGCTGGTAAGGCTGCCATAGTCTCTCAGGTCTCAGTACCTCTCTCTGGTGCACAGGTGCATCGCCAAGAGCTCGTCAGCTCAGTGGCTCAAGGGAGCCTTTTCAAACAAATGGGGGATGGGAGCACACTGCCTCACCTCCCAGCACAGTTCGCCCCTTAGCATTGTGGTAAATGCAGTTCACAGTGATTTCTTACTTGAATTTTAGCTGTAGTGGTTCACCAAGGTTGGTGCAGGTTAGTGCTGTGAATCTCTAGACACATGTGTTTCTGGATATTATCCGTCTTCAGTAGAGATAAAAAACGAAAATTCCTTCTGGGGTTGCTGGTAAGGCTGCCATAGTCTCTCAGGTCTCAGTACCTCTCTCTGGCGCACAGGTGCATCGCCAAGAGCTCGTCAGCTCAGTGGCTCAAGGGAGCCTTTTCAAACAAATGGGGGATGGGAGCACACTGCCTCACCTCCCAGCACAGTTCGCCCCATGGCATTATGGTAAATGCAGTTCACAGTGATTTCTTACTTGAATTTTAGCTGTAGTGGTTCACCAAAGTTGGTGCAGGTTAGTGCTGTGAATCTCTAGACACATGTGTTTCTGGAAATTATCCGTCTTCAGTAGAGATAAAAAATGAAAATTCCTTCTGGGGTTGCTGGTAAGGCTGCCATAGTCTCTCAGGTCTCAGTACCTCTCTCTGGCGCACAGGTGCATCGCCAAGAGCTCGTCAGCTCAGTGGCTCAAGGGAGCCTTTTCAAACAAATGGGGGATGGGAGCACACTGCCTCACCTCCCAGCACAGTTCGCCCCATGGCATTATGGTAAATGCAGTTCACAGTGATTTCTTACTTGAATTTTAGCTGTAGTGGTTCACCAAAGTTGGTGCAGGTTAGTGCTGTGAATCTCTAGACACATGTGTTTCTGGAAATTATCCGTCTTCAGTAGAGATAAAAAATGAAAATTCCTTCTGGGGTTGCTGGAAAGGCTGCCATAGTCTCTCAGGTCTCAGTAACTCTCTCTGGCGCACAGGTGCATCGCCAAGAGCTCGTCAGCTCAGTGGCTCAAGGGAGCCTTTTCAAACAAATGGGGGATGGGAGCACACTGCCTCACCTCCCAGCACAGTTCGCTCCTTAGCATTGTGGTAAATGCAGTTCACAGTGATTGCTTACTTGAATTTTAGCTGTAGTGGTTCACCAAGGTTGGTGCAGGTTAGTGCTGTGAATCTCTAGACACATGTGTTTCTGGATATTATCCGTCTTCAGTAGAGATAAAAAACGAAAATTCCTTCTGGGGTTGCTGGTAAGGCTGCCATAGTCTCTCAGGTCTCAGTACCTCTCTCTGGCGCACAGGTGCATCGCCAAGAGCTCGTCAGCTCAGTGGCTCAAGGGAGCCTTTTCAAACAAATGGGGGATGGGAGCACACTGCCTCACCTCCCAGCACAGTTCGCCCCATGGCATTATGGTAAATGCAGTTCACAGTGATTTCTTACTTGAATTTTAGCTGTAGTGGTTCACCAAAGTTGGTGCAGGTTAGTGCTGTGAATCTCTAGACACATGTGTTTCTGGAAATTATCCGTCTTCAGTAGAGATAAAAAATGAAAATTCCTTCTGGGGTTGCTGGAAAGGCTGCCATAGTCTCTCAGGTCTCAGTAACTCTCTCTGGCGCACAGGTGCATCGCCAAGAGCTCGTCAGCTCAGTGGCTCAAGGGAGCCTTTTCAAACAAATGGGGGATGGGAGCACACTGCCTCACCTCCCAGCACAGTTCGCTCCTTAGCATTGTGGTAAATGCAGTTCACAGTGATTGCTTACTTGAATTTTAGCTGTAGTGGTTCACCAAAGTTGTTGCAGGTTAGTGCTGTGAATCTCTAGACACATGTGTTTCTGGAAATTATCCGTCTTCAGTAGAGATAAAAAACGAAAATTCCTTCTGGGGTTGCTGGAAAGGCTGCCATAGTCTCTCAGGTCTCAGTACCTCTCTCTGGCGCACAGGTGCATCGCCAAGAGCTCGTCAGCTCAGTGGCTCAAGGGAGCCTTTTCAAACAAATGGGGGATGGGAGCACACTGCCTCACCTCCCAGCACAGTTCGCCCCTTAGCATTGTGGTAAATGCAGTTCACAGTGATTGCTTACTTGAATTTTAGCTGTAGTGGTTCACCAAAGTTGTTGCAGGTTAGTGCTGTGAATCTCTAGACACATGTGTTTCTGGAAATTATCCGTCTTCAGTAGAGATAAAAAACGAAAATTCCTTCTGGGGTTGCTGGAAAGGCTGCCATAGTCTCTCAGGTCTCAGTACCTCTCTCTGGCGCACAGGTGCATCGCCAAGAGCTCGTCAGCTCAGTGGCTCAAGGGAGCCTTTTCAAACAAATGGGGGATGGGAGCACACTGCCTCACCTCCCAGCACAGTTCGCCCCTTAGCATTGTGGTAAATGCAGTTCACAGTGATTGCTTACTTGAATTTTAGCTGTAGTGGTTCACCAAAGTTGGTGCAGGTTAGTGCTGTGAATCTCTAGACACATGTGTTTCTAGATATTATCCGTCTTCAGTAGAGATAAAAAACGAAAATTCCTTCTGGGGTTGCTGGAAAGGCTGCCATAGTCTCTCAGGTCTCAGTACCTCTCTCTGGCGCACAGGTGCATCGCCAAGAGCTCGTCAGCTCAGTGGCTCAAGGGAGCCTTTTCAAACAAATGGGGGATGGGAGAACACTGCCTCACCTCCCAGCCCAGTTCGCCCCTTAGCATTGTGGTAAATGCAGTTCACAGTGATTGCTTACTTGAATTTTAGCTGCAGTGGTTCACCAAAGTTGGTGCAGGTTAGTGCTGTGAATCTCTAGACACATGTGTTTCTGGATATTATCCGTCTTCAGTAGAGATAAAAAACGAAAATTCCTTCTGGGGTTGCTGGAAAGGCTGCCATAGTCTCTCAGGTCTCAGTACCTCTCTCTGGCGCACAGGTGCATCGCCAAGAGCTCGTCAGCTCAGTGGCTCAAGGGAGCCTTTTCAAACAAATGTTGACCCCCTTCACACCACTCACATTATCCAGAGTTTAAGCTGGTATCATTTCCCCTCTTTAGCCATGACTCCCTAGTCGTTTGTTTTTACTCATAGCATAGGAACACAGCTAATAAAAATATTCTGTGGGAGTCCGATAGCTATTTTTATTCACACACACTTTTTCCAATCTCTACTCACTACACATATGCCCCACTACTTCTTTTTAGCTTCACGTCAGCAAACAGAGAAGATCTCCGGCAAAGAACCCCCTCGCGGGGCCCGTTGAGCATTGCAGCAACGGCCCAATGAGGAGCTGCCCTATGATGAAGCAACCACGCGCCAACAGTTTTCCAGTATGGTGCTGGGGGCAGAGCACACAACGAGCCGCACGGCAGATCTTGGACACGAGTATTCTTGAAATTTGAGGATTTTGAACATAATAAAAAATCGGAGTGCATCCGTTCACTTCATGAGATTTTGAACTATGATGAAGCATGACACCCCTCGGGGTGTGTGAGGGCTCTTGCTCCTAATTGGAATTACTCTATTTTCACCTCTTTTTTCCCCAGCGAACACCTGGTTATCACCAACAAACCCCCTTTTCTCCCCCCCCCCTCCCTTGTGTGCACGCGGATCCACGTCCAGGCATGCCTGTCCCACTTGGACTACACACTAAAGTGCAAAAAAAAGTGCTGGATGGAATTCTTGAATTAATCTTAGCAACTGGTGTTTACTCAGGGTGACATCCCAATCCATTGTTAATTTGCACACCATGCCACTTCAGACTGGGCCATGGTACTTGCAAATCAGTATTGACCCTTGCCCATAGGGAACAGTCATGCCTGAACTGACAAGACAGTCTTCCCTTAACCAGCATACAAGCAACCCAGGACTAATTTACAAATGGCTGGGTCCAAACTGAGGATGGTAATAACAACGGATTGGGATAAGACCCAAGTAATTACCAGTGGCTGAGATTAATTCAAGCATTCCATCCATTACTTTTGTGTAACTTTTTTACATACTTTAGTGTGTCACACCAAGTGGGACAGGTTTTCCTGGATGTGGGTCCCGTCCACACAGTCACTGGAACAAAGCTGTACCTGGCCGGTGAACCCTAAGTAGGGCAAAACCAGTCATGGGTTTCATGTGTTTTTTTTTTACCAGTTTTTGAGATTAATTCATGGATTCCATCCATCACTTTTTTTTAATACTTTAATGTGTCCCCCTAAGTGGAACTAGTATATCTAGACCATTTGGGGATCGTCCCCTATGGTGGAGGAGTGTCACCCCACTGCTTTCGAGCAGTGGAAAGCAAAGGAAATATAAAATGATAATAACTTTCATTTATTTTCATTTTATGTTTCCTTTGCAGGTGGCTGCTCTGTTCTACTCACAGAGCGGTACAAAAGGGGGTGGTGATGGACGGAGCATCAGAACCAATCAAACACTCACACCCAGTCAACAGATCTGGGTTTGATCCATCACCGTTCTTTAGCCCACTCTGCCACCCCAGTTCAGACATGGCCATATGCAAATCCGTCTGACCCTGTGCCTCATGGGAACAGTCCAGCCCTAACTGCCAAGCCATGCCTTCCCTGGACCGGAAACAAGCTTCCTAGGACCGGTTTCTGGCATTTCAGCCGTCTTCAGCCAGGCTTGCTTGAATCCAGTGGCAAGGTGAGCAAGGGACTCACGTCTGAGCATACCCTGCCAACTTATGGCGAACAAAGCGGTACAAAAGGGGGTGGTGATGGACGGAGCATCAGAACCAATCAAACACTCACACCCAGTCAACAGATCTGGGTTTGATCCATCACCGTTCTTTAGCCCACTCTGCCACCCCAGTTCAGACATGGCCATATGCAAATCAGTCTGACCCTGTGCCTCATGGGAACAGTCCAGCCCGAACTGCCAAGCCATGCCTTCCCTGGACCGGAAACAAGCTTCCTAGGACTGGTTTCTGGTATTTCAGCCGTCTTCAGCCAGGCTTGCTTGAATCCAGTGGCAAGGTGAGCAAGGGACTCACGTCTGAGCATACCCTGCCAACTTATGGCGAACAAAGCGGTACAAAAGGGGGTGGTGATGGACGGAGCATCAGAACCAATCAAACACTCACACCCAGTCAACAGATCTGGGTTTGATCCATCACTGTTCTTTAGCCCACTCTGCCACCCCAGTTCAGACATGGCCATATGCAAATCAGTCTGACCATGTGCCTCATGGGAACAGTCCAGCCCAAACTGCCAAGCCATGCCTTCCCTGGACCGGAAACAAGCTTCCTAGGACCGGTTTCTGGCATTTCAGCCGTCTTCAGCCAGGCTTGCTTGAATCCAGTGGCAAGGTGAGCAAGGGACTCACGTCTGAGCATACCCTGCCAACTTATGGCGAACAAAGCGGTACAAAAGGGGGTGGTGATGGAAGGAGCATCAGAACCAATCAAACACTCACACCCAGTCAACAGATCTGGGTTTGATCCATCACCGTTCTTTAGCCCACTCTGCCACCCCAGTTCAGACATGGCCATATGCCAATCAGTCTGACCCTGTGCCTCATGGGAACAGTCCAGCCCGAACTGCCAAGCCATGCCTTCCCTGGACCGGAAACAAGCTTCCTAGGACCGGTTTCTGGCATTTCAGCCGTCTTCAGCCAGGCTTGCTTGAATCCAGTGGCAAGGTGAGCAAGGGACTCACGTCTGAGCATACCCTGCCAACTTATGGCGAACAAAGCGGTATCAAAAGGGGGTGGTGATGGACGGAGCATCAGAACCAATCAAACACTCACACCCAGTCAACAGATCTGGGTTTGATCCATCACCGTTCTTTAGCCCACTCTGCCACCCCAGTTCAGACATGGCCATATGCAAATCAGTCTGACCCTGTGCCTCATGGGAACAGTCCAGCCCGACCTGCCAAGCCATGCCTTCCCTGGACCGGAAACAAGCTTCCTAGGACCGGTTTCTGGCATTTCAGCCGTCTTCAGCCAGGCTTGCTTGAATCCAGTGGCAAGGTGAGCAAGGGACTCACGTCTGAGCATACCCAGCCAACTTATGGCGAACAAAGCGGTACAAAAGGGGGTGGTGATGGACGGAGCATCAGAACCAATCAAACACTCACACCCAGTAAACAGATCTGGGTTTGATCCATCACCGTTCTTTAGCCCACTCTGCCACCCCAGTTCAGACATGGCCATATGCAAATCAGTCTGACACTGTGCCTCATGGGAACAGTCCAGCCCGAACTGCCAAGCCATGCCTTCCCTGGACCGGAAACAAGCTTCCTAGGACCGGTTTCTGGCATTTCAGCCGTCTTCAGCCAGGCTTGCTTGAATCCAGTGGCAAGGTGAGCAAGGGACTCATGTCTGAGCATACCCTGCCAACTTATGGCGAACAAAGCGGTACAAAAGGGGGTGGTGATGGACGGAGCATCAGAACCAATCAAACACTCACACCCAGTCAACAGATCTGGGTTTGATCCATCACCGTTCTTTAGCCCACTCAGCCACCCCAGTTCAGACATGGCCATATGCAAATCAGTCTGACCCTGTGCCTCATGGGAACAGTCCAGCCCGAACTGCCAAGCCATGCCTTCCCTGGACCGGAAACAAGCCTCCTAGGACCGGTTTCTGGCATTTCAGCCGTCTTCAGCCAGGCTTGCTTGAATCCAGTGGCAAGGTGAGCAAGGGACTCACGTCTGAGCATACCCTGCCAACTTATGGCGAACAAAGCGGTACAAAAGGGGGTGGTGATGGACGGAGCATCAGAACCAATCAAACACTCACACCCAGTCAACAGATCTGGGTTTGATCCATCACCGTTCTTTAGCCCACTCTGCCACCCCAGTTCAGACATGGCCATATGCAAATCAGTCTGACCCTGTGCCTCATGGGAACAGTCCAGCCCGAACTGCCAAGCCATGCCTTCCCTGGACCGGAAACAAGCTTCCTAGGACCGGTTTCTGGCATTTCAGCAGTCTTCAGCCAGGCTTGCTTGAATCCAGTGGCAAGGTGAGCAAGGGACTCACGTCTGAGCATACCCAGCCAACTTATGGCGAACAAAGCGGTACAAAAGGGGGTGGGGATGGACGGAGCATCAGAACCAATCAAACATCACTACCCCCTTTTTTACCGCTTTGTTCGCCATAAGTTGGCAGGGTATGCTCAGACGTGAGTCCCTTGCTCACTTTGCCACTGGATTCAAGCAAGCCTGGCTGAAGACGGCTGAAATGCCAGAAACCGGTCCTAGGAAGCTTGTTTCCGGTCCAGGGAAGGCATGGCTTGGCAGTTCGGGCTGGACTGTTCCCAGGAGGCACAGGGTCAGACTGATTTGCATATGGCCATGTCTGAACTGGGGTGGCAGAGTGGGCTAAAGAACGGTGATGGATCAAACCCAGATCTGTTGACTGGGTGTGAGTGTTTGATTGGTTCTGATGCTCCGTCCATCACCACCCCCTTTTTTACCGCTTTGTTCGCCATAAGTTGACAGGGTATGCTCAGACGTGAGTCCCTTGCTCACTTTGCCACTGGATTCAAGCAAGCCTGGCTGAAGACGGCTGAAATGCCAGAAACCGGTCCTAGGAAGCTTGTTTCCGGTCCAGGGAAGGCATGGCTTGGCAGTTCGGGCTGGACTGTTCCCAGGAGGCACAGGGTCAGACTGATTTGCATATGGCCATGTCTGAACTGGGGTGGCAGAGTGGGCTAAAGAACGGTGATGGATCAAACCCAGATCTGTTGACTGGGTGTGAGTGTTTGATTGGTTCTGATGCTCCGTCCATCACCACCCCCTTTTTTACCGCTCTGTTCTACTCACAGAGCAGGGCAGAGGAGGAGTGGTTTGCCCACTCCTAAATGCGCAATGACTGTTTGGTCGGCCCTCTCAGGCCGACCAAACCAGTCATGCGCACTTTCCCCGTTCTCCATGCAGGCTGCATTACAGCCCGCATGGAGAATATGCCCAGGCCCCATTTCCCTGGTTGAGCTTTGAACCAGGATGCTCAAAACCAACCACAACGCTGCATTGCGGCATTGTGATTGGTCAGGGGAGCCTGGCTGTTCCTGGCTTCCTGTCCCTCAAGGGGAGCAGGAGCAAGAGGCAGAGACGCTGGGCCCAGTGCTGGTTGCAATGTAAGTGTATTATATATTTTTTATTTCTTTTACATTGTTAAAGTTCAAGACTTAAATGTTGCGCTTCCACTCCACCCCCCCCCCCCCTCCCCCGGGTACGCTTGTGCAGAGTAATGACCAGTGGCTGAGATTAATTCAATAATTCCATCCATCACTTTTTTGTATATTTAGTAACTTTCTAAAAGTGGGCTTTTCATAATTGTGACTTTAAATCTGACTTTTCCATTAAAGAGTGTGAGAAGTTGGCCTGGCATATGCTGTTCCTAGTTATAGGGACACCTTGCACCAGTCCAATTCGACTCTTATTGATGATAGGTTTAAGACAACCTTTAAAGAAAGCTATCCTAGTGGTAGCTGTGGAGAGCAGCCTTCAGGCTAAGTCTTGAAGGAGTGTTAAGCTTATTGGTTTACCATAATAACCTCTTGAATGACCAAATGAAAGAGTAGCCCACACAGGTATATATATAAAATATATGTATTTATTCTAGACAGAATCCCACAGTCACTTTATGTGGCTAGTGGCAAAGTTACACTTCAAACAAGCATTTATAAACACAATAAATGGCACAGAAATCAATGGACCCCAGGGGAGGACCAAACCATATACTAAAATAGTGGTATAAGAACCACGACAATTCTACAGGCAATGCCTAGGGCATTCAGGATCGCTTGCCCCTTCAGAATCCACCAACAGTTAAGAGGAAGGGGACCCACGGGAGACGCGTGCAGTGCAAAGAGCTGCTATCGGGATCGCAATGTTAGCCTATGGAGAATGTCTCGGTTGAATATTTAAGGATTAAAGACACTTCTAGCAGTAGTACAAAGTTAAGGCTTGAGACTTAAGGCTTTGGAGAGCCCACCACCACGGGAGTACCAAAGTACCACTGTTACCTGCCCCAGGGAAGCCGGGTGCATAGGTCGATTCTGGTGTCGGGTCGCGGGCTGATTTTCAATGGAAAAGTAGTCCAAACTGCTGCTAGCTGAAAGCGTCGATGAAGTCGTGAAGATCTAAGATGTAGAAAATGTAGAGAAGAACCTGAAAGCAGAGGGGACAGAGTCTGGGTCACGGCACAGTGACCAGGGGGCTCACAGCAAGGAGCCCTTCGATGTCGGGTGCTTCAGGTGAGGAAGATGCAGCTTGGCTCTCCAGTCACGGGCTCTGGGAGGCTTCAAGGAAGGCCAGCTTCTGAAGGGCGACTGTCCCACGTCGGATGAGGGTCGCTGCGGTGTTAGTGTCCCGATTGGATCCACAAAGCCTTGGCAACCGCAACCCACGCAAGATGAACAAAGCAGCTGCTGGTGCAGACCCACGAGGTCTGAGGGTGCTCTCCTTTGGAGAGAGCGCAGAGCAGGCCTGGAGCAACCAGGGGAACTCTTGGATGGGAAGATTGTCCTCCGCCAGGGCCCACAAGTTGAGTGACAAGGGACCGCGGAAGGCAGCAAAATGGAGTGCGTAAAAGGGCTCCCACGGGCCACCGGAGCGGGCTAGGGAGCTGAAATTTGGCACGGATGCTGCTTGAAGGTTGGCTCAGAAATGGGCCAAAGCACAATTTCCCCACTGGTCGGGGTCGTGTGCTATGCAAGAGGTGGCCGGGGTCTTGGGGTATGCAGGGATCTCGGCACCCACGTGGTCCACGGTGCTCAGACTTGCTGGGCACGCTCACAGAACTCTGGGATGCTCTGGAGACCCACCTCAAGGTTGCTGGAAGACGTCGAAGTTCGTGAGAGCAGCGAAGTTCCAACGGGGTATCTTGCAGTCTTTCAGGTGCCTGCCAAGCAGGGGGATAACTCCTTTATCCCAAGGGAGATTTCTTCAGTCAGCTAGGCAGCAGCTTGTCGAAGGTCAGTTCTGTAAAGTTCTGGATTAATCTAAGGCTCTGGGGCCAAGTTATTCACATATATCCCCAAGATTAAGGGGTGGTCCCAACTAGAGCCTACCAATCAGAGTAGAGGCGGGAAAGGGTGGCTACACCCACTCCCCTTTGTGTGTTTCCCGCCTGGGCGAGGGGCAGGATGCCCCTGAACCGGTTCCAGGCGGTGTATGCAGAATTGGGGCTCTGCTGCTGCCTACGTGCAACTCTGAAAGGACATTTGGTGCACCCACCCTGTTCCAATCCACATATCCTGTCTGGGGAGGTGCTGGCACCTCCCTGCCACAGGAGCCCTATTGTCCAGCTGGCGAGGCTGGGGTTTTCCCCAGCAACAGCCAGCCAGGGTCGTGTAGGTGGCGGGCAGTAGCCATTTTGTGTAACTTGTGCACTTTTAAATTGGTGTCTAAATTCTACCGCTTTTCCCATATCGCCCTTCTAGCAAGGGGGAATCATACCATCATGCCCATGGCTGGACTGGGGGTATGATTCCTTCATGTTTGACACCAAACACGATATGGTTCTGTGTAGCCATTCTCAAGTTATCGCGATGACGCGATTTACTTATAATGCGGTTAAGAGTATATGGTATGGCTACACTACAAACAACCCAGTAACGATTTTACGAAGGTTTCAGAGAGGTCCTACTCACGTAGGGGTCCCCCCTCACACATACCTCAGCACCCAGCCCTGTAGGATTACCAGGGCCTGCCATAGGGGTGACCTATGAGAGTATATGTGTTGTAATGGTGTGGGATATAGGGTACCTACATCCCTGTAAGGGCACCACCTTACCCAGACTACAGTAGTGGTCTGGTGGTGTCAGTTTGGGTGGCTGTCCCAGGGTGGAACAATAAGTGCTGCAGCCCTGGTAGGCCTACTGGGGGACCCATGCCCTGGGTACCTAGGGTACCATCTACAAGGGACTGGTAGGGTATGCCCAGCATCCAATTAGGTTTGTACCTAGAGTACTCATATTAGTTTTAGGGAGAAAGCAGATAGGCTGGGGTCCTGGATAGCAGGATCCCAGCCAGACTAGTCAAAAACCACTCAAATAACAGGCAAAAAGTTGGGGGCAACCATTAGTCAGATTCCACTCTCCTACATAACCCCCCCCCCCCCCAAACGAAAGGAGATAAGGCTAACCTTGTCCAGATAAGCCTTTATTTCCTGAGTGGCCATATAAGGAAGAACCTGCACTAGCATGGTTGCTCCCTGTCTCATGGTCCACTTGGGAAATCTGACCCCAAGGGGTTCTAGAGTTTCTCCAAAGTCTAGGGAAATTACCTGTATTGGTTTTTGGGTCAGAGGTGGGCTGGTGGGGTGTCTGAGTCTGGAAGTGAGGCCCTACTTGGGTTGGTCTCAACCTCCTCAGATCACTGGCCACTATGGAAGCCTTTCTGCCCATGACTGTGTCATATCTGGCCCTAAGGGTCAACCTCTGGCTGCCTACAGCTGGTGGTCGGATCCCTTTGGCTGGAATAGTGGAGGGCACTGGGAGGTTTGGGGCAACTATGCCCCAGGTTTCCCTGTGCTCAACATCATCCATTTGAGGGGTGCCTATACCTAAGGGTAAGGGGGATCCCTCAGTTTGTAGAGGAATATTCACCTGGCTGAAACTACTCTGCTGGGTGTCCCTAATCTGCTGATGAGGGGGTTCCTCTGGACAGGGGCCCCTTAAGGGTCCACTGACCTCCCTGACCTCTGCAGCCCTGGGCTGACTGAGGCAGGGTAGAGAGGGGCAGGATACCTGCTCCAGACTGGGTACCACCTTGGAAGGGTCCCCTGCCATCAGAGAGGTGGGCAGGCCAGGCCTGTCCACTTCTGGGGCAGTTACTTCACAAGGGGCAGGATCAGTTCCCTGAGAAACTTGACCCTTACCTGTAGTCTGGTGGGGGGAGGACTGTTCCTCTTCCCCTATGCTCTCTGTTTGGGTAGAGTGATCCATAGTTTCAGGCTTCACTCTTTCTATTTTCTCCTGGGGTGGAGGTGAGGCCCTCAGGGTCTCATCCACTCTCTCAGGGATTCCTACCATTTTCAAATGGGCCTTGTGGTCAACCTCAGCCCAGGCTGAGATTTCCAGATCATTCCCCAGTAGACAATCTACAGGCAAGTTTGGGGACACTGCCACTCTCTTTGGGCCAGTGACCCCTCCCCAGCTGAGATTTACCACTGCCATGGGATGGTCTGTCCTGATTCCATCTATGTTGGTCACCTGGTAGCTAAACCCAGGTAAAAGCTGTTCTAGGGGCACTAGCCTCTTGGTCACCATGGTGACACTGGCCCCTGTGTCCTTATAGGCCACAGCCTTCTGACCATTGATCATGGGCTCTTGTCTGTACCTGCCCAGAATACTGGGGCTCATGGTAAAGTTGGCAAACCCCATGCCACCATCACAGACTAGAGTTGCTTGTGCAGGGGATCTGGTTAGGCCAGGGTCCGCCTGCGTTCCCCAAGAAAACCCAACTAAGTTTTTGGGTGCACTCCCACCACCTGGGGGATTACTATTAGTAGCAACAGGAGGTGTTGGAGTTGTACTTGGAGGGATATTTTCTTTATTGCCATTTTTGGACAACTGGAGTCAGTTTTCCAGTGGCCAGGCTTCTGACACACATGGCAATATGGTTTCTTTTTTGAAGAGGATGGATTTTGGGACCCACCCCCAGCACTGGGTTTTTGTGGCTCTTCAGGGGACTTTTCTGTTTTATTATCCCCTCCTTTCTCTTTGGGTTTGGTAGAATCTTTCTTCTGGTCACCACCTTGGTTCTTGGGCCTGATCCTGGTTCTGACCCATTTGTCTGCCTTCTTTCCCAATTCTTGGGGAGAGGTCAGATCAGAGTCCACCAGGTGCTGGTGTAAGAGTTGGTTATGACAATTATTAAGAATCTGCTCCCTCATTATGAGATTATACAACCCTTTATAATCATTAACTTTACTGCCATTTAACCAACCTTCCAATGCCTTGGTTGCACAATCAACAAAGTCTACCCAATCCTGATCCTGTGCTTTTTGGGTGTCTCTGAACTTAAGTCTGTATTGATCAGTGGTTAAGCCAAACCCATCTATTAAAGCATCTCTCAGGATATAGTAATCATCAGCATCCTCTTCTCTTACAGAGAGGAGCTTGTCTCTTCCTTTGTCTGCAAAGGAGAGCCACAGGATTGCTGCCCACTGCTCTACTGGGACCCTTTGTACTTTACAGGCCCTCTCAAGAGCAGAGATCCATTTGTGGATATCATCCCCTGTCTTATAGGGGGGCACAATCTTGTGGAGGTTCCTATTGTCAGGGACTTTCTCTCTAACTCTAGGGGATCCATCACTGCCACCCGGGGTCTCTAGACCCCACTTTCTTGAAGCTTTCTGAAGCTCCAGGGCTTCCCTGTCCAATGCTAACTGTTCTCTTTTAAGCTGAAGCTTAGTCTGCTCAAATTTGATCAGTCTGCATTTCCTCTCATGAGAGGATTCTCTTCTCTGAGAAGAGGCAGAGGACCCTTTGGATCTCCCAGAATGGTTGGATCCCACTGAGGGGATCTGTTCCTTCTTGGATCCACCTTTAGGGATGGAGGGAGTGCCTCTTGGGCCATCACCTCCATGTTGTGAGTGGTTTGTTTCTTCCTGGTCAGGACTTTCATCCTCTTCCTGGTCCTCATCAGAGTCCCCTACTGGAGGGTCCTCTTCTGATGGATGCCCACCCAACCTGTCTACCCCACCAGACCCTATGGTCTCCATAAAGTCTGCTATGAGCAGGATTTCCCTGAGGCGTTGGGTGTTGGCACCTTTGTTTGTCTTCAGTTTTCTAAGGGTGCACATCTCCCTGAGCTCAGCAAAGGAGAGATGAACATACTTATCGACTGGGACCCTTTGGGGTCCTTCCAGAGCCTTAGTGGCACCTGCACCTGAAGACATGTCTAGTGTAGTGATAGTGGTGTATCTGCCTACACTAAGTGTGGCCTACTGAACCCTCTCTTGAGTTGTAGTCAAGGTGTGCTAAACCCTCTACACACAACTCTAAGTTCAGTAGAACTTATTGTATTCTAGCTTGAATTTATATGTACCTTTGGTACCAAGTGGCTTTCACTTTAGAAATTCAATTTGTTATCTGGTAAAACAATGGCAAGCTTGAATCCCACCGCTGCCACCAATGTGAGAAGTTGGCCTAGCATATGCTGTTCCTAGTTATAGGGACACCTTGCACCAGTCCAATTCGACTCTTATTGATGATAGGTTTAAGACAACCTTTAAAGAAAGCTATCCTAGTGGTAGCTGTGGAGAGCAGCCTTCAGGCTAAGTCTTGAAGGAGTGTTAAGCTTATTGTTTTACCATAATAACCTCTTGAATGACCAAATGAAAGAGTGCCCACACAGGTATATATATAAAATATATGTATTTATTCTAGACAGAATCCCACAGTCACTTTATGTGGCTAGTGGCAAAGTTACACTTCAAACAAGCATTTATAAACACAATAAATAGCACAGAAATCAATGGACCCCAGGGGGGGACCAAACCATATACTAAAATAGTGGTATAAGAACCACGACAATTCTACAGGCAATGCCTAGGGCATTCAGGATCGCTTGCCCCTTCAGAATCCACCCACAGTTAAGAGGAAGGGGACCCACGGGAGACGCGTGCAGTGCAAAGAGCTGCTATCGGGATCGCAATGTTAGCCTATGGAGAATGTCGTGGTTGAATATTTAAGGATTAAAGACACTTCTAGCAGTAGTACAAAGTTAAGGCTTGAGACTTAAGGCTTTGGCGAGCCCACCACCACGGGAGTACCGAAGTACCACTGTTACCTGCCCCAGGGAAGCCAGGTGCATAGGTCGATTCTGGTGTCGGGTCGCGGGCTGATTTTCAATGGAAAAGTAGTCCAAACTGCTGCTAGCTGAAAGCGTCGATGAAGTCGTGAAGATCTAAGATGTAGAAAATTTAGAGAAGAACCTGAAAGCAGAGGGGACAGAGTCTGGGTCACAGCACAGTGACCAGGGGGCTCACAGCAAGGAGCCCTTCGATGTCGGGTGCTTCAGGTGAGGAAGATGCAGCTTGGCTCTGCAGTCACGGGCTCCGGGAGGCTTCAAGGAAGGCCAGCTTCTGGAGGGCAACTGTCCCACGTCGGATGAGGGTTGCTGCGGTGTTAGTGTCCCGATTGGATCCACTAAGCCTTGGCAACCGCAACCCACACAAGATGAACAAAGCAGCTGCTGGTGCAGACCCACGAGGTCTGAGGGTGCTCTCCTTTGGAGAGAGCGCAGAGCAGGCCTTGAGCAACCAGGGAAACTCTTGGATGTGAAGATTGTCCTCCGCCAGGGCCCACAAGTCGAGTGACAAGGGACCGCGGAAGGCAGCAAAATGGAGTGCGTAAAAGGGCTCCCACGGGCCACCGGAGCGGGCTAGGGAGCTGACATTTGACACGGATGCTGCTTGAAGGTTGGCTCAGAAATGGGCCAAAGCACAACTTCCCCACTGGTCGGGGTTGTGTGCTATGCAAGAGGTGGCCGGGGTCTCGGGGTATGCAGGGATCTCGGCACCCACATGGTCCATGGTGCTCAGACTTGCTGGGCACGCTCACAGGACTCTGGGATGCTCTGGAGACCCACCTCAAGGTTGCTGGAAGACGTTGAAGTTCGTGAGAGCAGCGAAGTTCCAACCGGGTATCTTGCAGTCTTTCAGGGGCCTGCCAAGCAGGGGGATAACTCCTTTATCCCAAGGGAGATTTCTTCAGTCAGCTGGGCAGCAGCTCGTCGAAGGTCAGTTCTGTAAAGTTCTGGATTAATCTAAGGCTCTGGGGCCAAGTTATTCACATATATCCCCAAGATTAGGGGATGGTCCCAACTAGAGCCTACCAATCAGAGTAGAGGCGGGAAAGGGTGGCTACACCCACTCCCCTTTGTGTGTCTCCCGCCTGGGCGAGGGGCAGGATGCCCCTGAACCGGTTCCAGGCGGTGTATGCAGAATTGGGGCTCTGCAGCTGCCTACGTGCAACTCTGAAAGGACATTTGGTGCACCCACCCTGTTCCAATCCACATATCCTGTCTGGGGAGGTGCTGGCACCTCCCTGCCACAGGAGCCCTATTGTCCAGCTGGCGAGGCTGGGGTTTTCCCCAGCAACAGCCAGTCAGGGTCGTGTAGGTGGCGGGCAGTAGCCATTTTGTGTAACTTGTGCACTTTTAAATTGGTGTCTAAATTCTACCGCTTTTCCCATATCGCCCTTCTAGCAAGGGGGAATCGTACCCTCATGCCCATGGCTGGACTGGGGGTATGATTCCTTCATGTTTGACACCAAACACGATATGGTTCTGTGTAGCCATTCTCAAGTTATCGCGATTACGCGATTTATTTATAATGCGGTTAAGAGTATATGGTATGGCTACACTACAAACAACCCAGTAACGATTTTACGAAGGTTGCAGAGAGGTCCTACTCACGTAGGGGTCCCCCCTCACACATACCTCAGCACCCAGCCCTGTAGGATTACCAGGGCCTGCCATAGGGGTGACCTATGAGAGTATATGTGTTGTAATGGTGTGGGATATAGGGTACCTACATCCCTGTAAGGGGTGCTAGCACCACCTTACCCAGACTACAGTAGTGGTCTGGTGGTGTCAGTTTGGGTGGCTGTCCCAGGGTGGCACAATAAGTGCTGCAGCCCTGGTAGGCCTACTGGGGGACCCATGCCCTGGGTACCTAGGGTACCATCTACAAGGGACTGGTAGGGTATGCCCAGCATCCAATTAGGTTTGTACCTAGAGTACTCACATTAGTTTTAGGGAGAAAGCAGATAGGCTGGGGTCCTGGATAGCAGGATCCCAGCCAGACTAGTCAAAAACCACTCAAATACCAGGCAAAAAGTTGGGGGCAACCATTAGTCAGATTCCACTCTCCTACAAAGAGTATTTTAAATTACAATTCGTTTGAGTCCAAATACCCTTATCTGCTCCCAATCCAAAGTTAGCACTTATTAAATGTAATAAGGTAACTAAATGTTATCCAACTGAAGAGATAGGCCTTACAGCAGTGAAAAATGAATCTAGGAGTTTTTCACTACCAAAATATGTAAATCTTAAAAACCACCTCATACTTCTTAAATACAGTACACCTTACCCTAAGGGCATTTAGGGTCTAGCTTAGGGGTGACTTTTATACATAAAAACATAAGGTTTAGGCCTGGCAAAATGTTTCTTTTGTCAGGTTGAAAGGCAGTTTAAACTGCTCTACAGGCTGCAATGGCAGGCTTGAGACATGTTTTAAGAGGCTACTTAAGTGGGTGGCACAATGAGTGCTGCTGCCCACTAGTATCATTTAATTTACAGGCCCTGGATACATGTAGAACCATATGCTAGGGACTTATAAATAAATTACATGTGTCAATCAGGTGTAGGCCAATTTTACAATGGTTTATGGCAAAAGCACAAGCAGTTTAGCACTGGTTAGGAGTAGTAAAGTGCACAAAAAGCCTAATGCCAATAAAACCTAATTTAGAAAAACAGGAAGGGTGAAGGCAAAAAACTTGGGGGAAGACCACTCCAAGGATGTCAGGTCTAATATTGGGTCACACTTCAAACCCACACCCTAACAAGTCAATAATGTGTGAGTATAAATCCAATGCAATATCATATGACGTTCTACAAATGCATGCACTTATTGATGATTTGTCGGCAAGCGGTTTAGAAAATGCACAGAACTAATTTTAGTTTCATTTTAATTGTTGACCGGGATTCATGTAGAATACCTTGCAATTGGTGTAGTGTTATTAGTTTATTGTATGGCATGGTGGTGCTTTATATAAAAAGTTAAAATGTATTTACAGCATGGTGATTAGTGGTGACGCTGCTGAGCAGTTTATAAACAAGATTACAATGTGTACATTTTTATGCATAATTAAGGTACTAGGCTTAGTATCCTTTAAAATATTATTAACAGCAGTTTTAACCAAGAGCTGAAACATAATACTTGTTGTGAGAAGTTGGCCTGGCATATGCTGTCCTCTAGCTATAGGGGACACTTGTACCAGTCCAATTCGACTCTTATGGTGATAGGTTAAAGACAACCTTTAAAGAAAGCTATCCTAGTGGTAGCTGTGGAGAGCAGCCTTCAGGCTAAATCTTGAAGGAGTGTTAAGCTTATTGTTTTACCATAGATAACCTCTTGAATAACCAAATGAAAGAGTAGTCCACACAGGTATATATATAAAATATATGTATTTATTCCAGGAATAACCCCACTAGTCTCTTTATGAGGCTAGAGGTGAAGATACAATTCAAACAAGCATTGATAGTTACAATAAATAGCACTGGTATCACAGGGCCCCAGGGGGGGACCAAACCATATATCAAAAAAGTGGTATAAGAATCACGACAATTCTACAGACAATGCCTAGGGCATTTAGGGTCACTGGCCTCTTGTGAAACCACCCAAGGTAGTGAGGAAGGGGACCCACGGGAGACGCGTGCAGTGGCTAAAGCTACTCTCGGGATCTCTATTAAAGCCAATGGAGAATGTCGCGGTTGAATTTTACAAGTTTAAAAACACTTCTAGCAGGAGTTCAGGTTCAATACTTTAGAGTTAAGCTTTTGAAGGGCCCACACCTACAAGAGTACCGAGGTACCACTGTTACCTGCCCCAGGGAAGCCGGGTGGATAGGTTGTTTTCGATGTCGGGTCTCGGGCTGATTTTCAATGGCAAAACGTGAAGAACTGCTGCTAGCAAGAAGCGTTGTCGTTGTCGTGAAGAATGAAAATGTAGATCTTGTAGAGAAGGACCTGAAAGCAGAGGGGACAGAGTCTGGGTCACGGCACAGTGACCAGGGGGCTCAAGAGAAGGAGCCCTTCAATGTCGGGTGCTTCCAGGTGGAAGAGGTGTAGCTTGGATCGTCAGCCACGGGGTCCAGGAGGCGTCAAGGAAGGCCAGCTTCTGGAGGGCAACTGTCCAACAAAGGATGAGGGTCGCTGCGGTGTTAGTGTCCGGATTGGATCCACTAAGCCTTGGCAACCGCAACCCACGCAAGAAACACAAAACTGCTACTGGTGCAGACCCACGAGGTCTGAGCAAAGTCTCCAGCAAGGAGACTGAAGAGCAGGCCTGGAGCAACCAGGGGAACTCTTGGAATTGAAGATTGACCTCCGCTAGGGCCCACAAGTCGAGAGACAAGGGACCGCAGGAGGCAGCAATTTGGCGTGCATAAAGATGCACCCACGGGTCACCGGAGCGGGCTAAGGCGTCGATCTTTGGCACAGATGATACTGAGAGGTTGGCTCACAAATGGGCCAAAGCACAACTTCCCCACTTGTCGGGGACGGGTGCTGTGCAAGAGGTGGCTGGTGTCCTGGGGTATTAGGGATCTCGGCACCCACGGGGTCCACGGTGCTGAGCTTTGCTGTGCACACTCACTGGCCTCTGGGATGCTAGAAAACCCACATCAAGGTAGGAAAGAGTTGTCGATGTCCATAGGAGCAGCGAGGTTCCAACCGGGTCACTTGCAGTGTTTCAGGTGCCTGCCAAGCAGGGGGGTAACTCCTTTACCCCAAGGTAGATTTCTTCAGGTAGCTGTGCGGCAGCAAGTCGAAGTTCAAGTCTGTGAAGTTCAAGAATAATCTGAGGCTCTGGGGACCCTGTATTCACCTTTATCCAAAGATTAGGGGAGTGTCCAGATCAGAGCCCACCAATGAGAGTTCAGGCGGGAAAGGGTGGCTACACCCTCTCCCCTTTGTGTGGTTTCCTGCCTGGGCAGGGGACAGGATGCCCCTGAACCGGTTTGAGGCAGTGTATGCAGACGTAGGCACTGAAGAAGCCTACGTGCAAGTCTGAAAGATATCCTATGGTGCACCCACCCAGTTCCAATCCACATAGTCTGTCTGGGGAGGTGGGAGCACCTCCCTGCAACAAGATCCCTATTGTCCAGCTGCCGTGGCTGGAGTTCTGCCCAGCAACAGGCAGCCCGAGTCGTGTGGGTGATGGGTAGCATCCATTTTGTACTACGTGTGCACTTTTAAATTGGTGTCTAAATTCTGCTGCTTTTCCCATATCGCCCCTCTAGCAGGGGGGAATCATGCCCTCAGTCCCATGGCTGGATTGGGGGTATGTTTCCTACATGTTTGACACCAAACACGATATGGTTCGGTGTAGCCACTCTCAAGTTATCACGCTATCGCGATTACTTATAATGCGGTTAAGAGTATATGGTATGGCTACACTACAAACAACCCAGCAATGGTTTTTACGAAGGTTGCAGAGGGGCCCTACTCAGGTAGGGGTTCCCCATCACACATATCTCAGCACCCTGCCTTGTAGGATTAGCAAGGCCTGCTTTAGGGGTGACCTAAGAGGATATATGTGTTGTACTAAGTGGGATACAGGATACCTATATCCCTGTAAGGAGTGCAAGCACCACCTTACCCAGACTACAGTAGTGGTCTGGTGGTGTCATTTGGCATGGCTGTCCCAGGGGTGGCACAATAAGTGCTGCAGCCCCTGGTAGGCCTCTGAGGGACCCATGCCCTGGGTACCTAGAGTACCATCTACAAGGGGCTGACAGGGTGTCCTCAGTATCCAAGTGGTATGTACCTAGGGCACTCACATCAGTTTTAGGGAGGAAGCAGATAGGCTGGGATCCTGGATAGCAGGATCCCAGCCAGACTAGTAAAAAAACATTCAAATACCAGGCACAAAGTTGGGGGCAACCATATAGTCAGATTCCACCTTCCTACACTTGTTTTTTGTTAAACTGAATTAGCCTACACTCCAATTTTATACAGAAGAAAACAATGGATTGTTATTTCACCATGTGGGCACCAAACATGCTTACACTCCTGACAGAGGAGTTTCATATGTACTGTATTTTCAACCATGTGAAGGATATCTCATTATTAAACCGTACACATTTTGTTGGGATTAGCAGCACACCATACACTCCAAGTGTGTTTGAATCAGGCTATTGCAAACATGATGACACATAATTTGGTTTGACATCATACCAGCAGGGGCCTGTGCAGGTAAGAGCTGTGTGGCCAGGTGGGGGAGAAATTGACATACGAGGAGGAGGGAAAATTTATGATTTATTTAATTTGCCCTTGTGGTCGTCTGTCCAATCCCCTTCCACCCATCGGGCCCCACCGCTTTTATCTGCACAAGCCACACCTTCATTCATAATTTCTTAATCTGAATGGAGCGCAGAGCTGTTACTCTAAAAGTGGAACATCACTGCTATGCTCCTTCTTAATATAATATGTAGAGGTTTATACCAACTTAACCAAGCAGAAGAGTTTTAGGGCCAGATGTATCAAGCCTTTTTGCTTTCGCAAACGGGCAGATTGACAGAATCTGCCCGTTTGCTAATGCAAAAATTGCTTTTCCGATGTAGCAAACCTAATTTTGCAATTTGGTAACCTGTTTCGGTATAAGGAGGGGTGTGTTTAGGGCGTCCCTTCCTTACACTGAATCGCATCTTCAAGTATGAATGTTTTGCATTTTACCACCTACTTCAAGTAGGTAGTAACCCATTCGGCAAGGGACCCCTTCCGCTTTGTGAAAGTTTATAAAAACATTTTTAAGAGCAGGCAGTAGTCCCACAGACCACTGCCTGCTCTTAAAAAATTAAAAGAAATCTTTTCATTTTTTGTTTTGTAAAACATCTCGTTTTCCTTTAAGGAAAACGGACTGCTTTACAAAAAAAAAAGATTGCTTTATTTAAAAGCAATCACGGACATGGTGGTCTGCTGATCTCAGGAGGCTACCATCCCCGTGTGATTTTTGTGATTCCTAGGGGGTCGCAAATTGCGAACTACCTCATTAATATTCTTGAGGTAGGTAATTTACGACCCCCTAGGAATTGCAAAAGGTGTACTATATACCTTCATACATTGCATTTTGAGATTCCCTAATTGCGAATCCTTGTGATTCGCAATTAGGGAATCGCAAAGTGCTATCTTGATACATCTGGCCCATAGTCTTTATGATCATATGGAAGAAGACTCGAAACAATAAGATGAGGAATTCCATCTGCCAATCCCAGCCAAAGAGAACTGGGGTTCCTATGAGTTTTTATTTTAAAGCTGCAGGAGTTCAGTTACTCATTAGTGAATCTAAATGCATGTGATAATATATAACTCTCTGATATTACTCAATAGTTGTCACCTGTGCACCTCAAGGATAGCACAAGCAGGGTATTAGTTACTTGAAACAATGAATGTCAACCATAGTTCAAAGTGTTGGAAATCATTTGCGTTTTGAATAAGGTGGTAATAACATCTTAATTTGGACCTGTATAGATGATGTGCAGACAGCATTTTTAAAAATAAGCTTTTGAGTAGAGTTGATGCAAAGATTTCTCAAGCTTTAAGTAAAGTGACATTTTGCCATGTGGTTCCCTGGCAATGTGGTCATCCCTGGTTCATTTAAATCCTACCAGGCTCCTTGCTGGTTTCACCCGCAATAACCACCGCAATTTCTTTGTCCGAGAACCAGCCCTGCTTTTAAGTAACTGGTTAATAGGTAGCTGGTGTCGACATTTTAATTACATCATGCAAATACTACTCTTTCCGGGTTATATATTAAAAATAATGTTACCCTAATTTTCCGTTGGTGGCTTGGATTATCAGAATAGGGATACATTCTTGCTGCATGCTCAAAAAATATATAAATATATAGCTCAGCACTTTGAAAAGTTTCGGCGCCATCATATTAATGGTAGCAAAAGTTTAAAAGTCTTGAAAAAATCTCTGTTAACTGATAACTTAAAAAAATCCGTCAGCAGAGACTGCTCTGTCTTTTTTTTAAGTTCAAGAAAAGGTTTATTGAAAAGATTATTATGATCATAAAAACAATACTTCATATATGCAGTTATTTGTTAATACATAAATACATGAAGGTGTAATAAAGAACAATAACGATATATAATATCCATTAAAATAGTAAAAGGATAATATAGATGATGATATGAATACAAGCAAAGGTTCACAGAAATGGCAAATAACAGTACATGTAAAAAATACACAATTAAAATAAAAAAATATATATATAGATATATATATATTATAGAAAATGTGCTCTGTCTTAAAAAGTAAACTTGCTTATTTTCAAAAGGCAATTTTAACTTTCATCCTCGTAAAAAAATAGCTTTGTTTATAAAGTGGCTCAGTGGATACGTCATTTATATTGCAGTGCTATGAACAGAATTGAAAAAAAGAAAGACTGTTGTACATCTGGATTTATGTATTTTTTTAGGATCTTCCCGTGTGTTTATATGAAGTGTATGTACGTTATACAATGAGTAAATTGATAGAAACATACCTTTCTTAATGTAGTTTCTATCACCTTAAAACAAATAATGGTTCACAATTTTGTTCCATAACCAATATCAAGCAATCAGCGGCACAATTATGCTTCAGTTTCGGCATGCATATCTATTTTTCTCACTAAATACTTTAAAGCATGGGTTAAAATAAGGCCACATTCAAATTATATATCACTTAGCTAAATCATGAAAGTGGTTCGGCAATGTGCTCATAATCTTAAAGTTGTCTTTCGCCGACGTGCCTGCCTATCATTTCAAGGCAACGTTTGAAAATAAAGCACTCACCTGAACAAGCGTTTCAGCGTACAGCCGGGCACACCTGTCTCCAGAAGAGATGCACATTTGGAGTGTGCTCCCCACTTGAGTTGAGCAACAGCCATGTCTTTAGACTTTCCTTTTCACCCCCAAAGCAAGGAGATTGATTGGCTGATAACCAGGTAACCAGATGACCTCATAATTGTGGATCGGATGACGCGGCGTAGCCCATTCAGACAAGTAAACTGTGGCAAAAATAGAAAACGGACGAGCAAGTTTATTTTTCCCTTTCTTAAAACAAGTTCACCAAGTGAAAAAGGCAAGTCTTTTCATACTCCTTTTGTAGATAATTTAAACGATAGAAGAGGAAAGGAAATGTGCCTGCTCACAGTTTTATTTCTGTGGTGAAATAAAAAAAAACCATCATATTGTGTACAAATGTACAGTTTTTATTATTTGGTTGAGCCTTATAGAATCAGAGCAATTAATTAGCATTCTGTCACTTGTGGCTTTTGCTTTTTCAACTATAAGTTTGTGGTAGCTTTTTCTAAATGTACAATTTTGGTGGCAAATAGTTTTTTAATACTAACGATTTCTATGATAAATACAGTTTTAACTGATGAATTATTAATGTTGCATTTAAAACTCGTTTTATTAGATGTTCAGAAGTGTGTTTATTAATGTAATTTAGTTGTGCCACATTTTTGCAGAGACATCATTTTATTAATATGGATTCTGTTTTGGTGATCTGTTCATCTAGCTCCTGCTCATTACCTCTCCCATTTAACGTTCCCCTGCGTGTCTTCTCTCCTACCGTCTTCGCAGAGCACACTGTGACGCAATTGGTTATTTTCCTCAAAGAGCTTGCATTGTGAATGAAACTTTCTTCACTGGATGTATCGATGTAGGCAAGCTAGTATACACTTGCCTATGAGTCTTTGAAAAATGTTTCATAATGGGTTCTACAACTCTGGACTGTGCTGTTGCTGTGGAAGCTAATGGATTTTTTCGTTTTCCTTTGAAATGGGTTAGTGTTATTTTTCTTCTTTTGACGATCTATATTCTGATTTGCTCAATAAGTGATCTCGCCAGTCATGCCATGCTGAATTTGCAGTTTTCTTATGACCTATTCATAAAACGTGTATAAAACCCCTTAGTTTTGGGTGTGAGAAAGATGACTTTCCTTTTCCTCACGACACTTTGTTCATGCCACTTATGATTTTTGTTGCCTATGTGGACTTAAAATAATTCAGATTTCTAACTATGTACTCTGTATCCGAGTCTTCATAGCATATATCTTGCATTTCTCTGTGTTACTTATTTTGAGATTTTTGTAATAAAACCTTTTCCCTACAATCTATAACTCTGTTATGGAGTGGTCTTAGTCTCTATCTTTATTAATATACTCCACGCTGATAATTTGTTGGGCCTGATGTTGCAGGATGAAGGGTGCAGAAGCCTAGCCGTTGGTGGTAAATTTTGGAGTGATCAAAATATTGGGGTGCAGTATAATATTGGGGTTCGTTTTCCACAAGGTCATTACTCCAAACCCCAGAATGCAAAGAAAAAAAGCTGAACTAGATGAACAGCTAATTGTTGAAGGTGGTGGGCAGGGTCTTTATATATATACACAAATATAGAGATCAACTTGGATAGATGGTAATTAGATCTAAATTCAGTGTTAGATCCATAGTTACTCCTGCAGCTTCATCACCTGACAGAGCTCCAACCTCCCTTCAACAGTAACCTACTGCACACCTAGTCCAAAGCACAAAGACCTCAACATTCCATACACAATCGCATTGTCATTGCACCCACACTTAATATTCTAAAAAGTATGTCCACAATGGCCAGGTACACCACGCCACGTCATTACACTAACATCTGATCAATTAGATCTTCTTCCTGATTGCACACTCTACGTGGTGGTTCTGGTAGATGTG
The DNA here is from genome assembly GCF_964204655.1 of Triturus cristatus. Classification (NCBI taxonomy): domain Eukaryota; kingdom Metazoa; phylum Chordata; class Amphibia; order Caudata; family Salamandridae; genus Triturus; species Triturus cristatus. The sequence continues at coordinate 88,111,447 of NC_140584.1, read as the reverse complement.
CCTCCACTTAAGTCAAATGCTAGTGAAGGGTTTTCACAGCTAAAGAACAAAGTAACACATTGGCTCTCTAGGAGGGCTGGGGTCGATGTTAATATCCATACACAAATTAACATGGTACTGAGGAAATATGAATTTTGTGATCAGTTATGTCCCCTATCGTAGACCCCAACGGCTCCATGTACATGCTATAAGTACATGTATGTTCCCTCCTGCTCCAGTTTTGAAGACGCAAATATATGTGCGTCCACCGTCAATCTGTCCTTTTTCAGACCCGCCATGAATGGGTCAGATATTCCATTCCTAAGTATGAAAGGCCACCGACTTTATATGGTTCACTTTCCACATTTCACAGATTCAGGCGAGTAGGCCCGAATTCTGTCATCAAGCCTTTTCCTGCCTTCTGCCTCTGAAAGCTCCAGTCTGAGCCTGCATCTGTGACCATGAACTTTGTCTTACTCCTTGCGCGGCTAACGGTGCCTGATCCAGCCTGTCGCCTGCCAAAAACTGTATTTCACCTTCGAGATTATCTCTTTCGCTCCTCATCCGATGCATTCCTGTCTAGTAGTTTAGGTAAACATTCCTCCAGCTACCATGCAAAGGGGCCAGGCCTCGCTGTCCTCATGCAAGTAATTCATAGCCCCGTTACCATGGAATATTCCTACCCCCTCGCATCTAGTGTAGACACTTAGACGCTTGTACACGCACTAACAGTCAGTATAGTCAGTATAGAATAAGATTCTATCCTAAGAGACCTCTCCTTTTGGATAACACAGTTCTTTAAACATAGGATATTAGATATGATTTGGGATTAGGTTGACATAACCCCAGACTTCTGTCTCCACATATAGAGCTAAATGTCAAGTCCCCTTCACCCTCTAGTTGCACGTCAATCACACGTCATGCGGCTGCGCGCGCATCTTTGCCAAACATTTCTGCTGACATTGCAGGATTCTTCTATGGATCCACCCACTTGTGACCTCATGTATAATGACGTTTTCTAGTTACGCCTGTTCTAGTTACGCATGCATATTTTATTTTGCCTTATCAGTTGTTACGCCTACTGCATCTGTTTCACTGTAATGCCTTTTCTATAAAAATGATTACCTGTCAATAATATGTGTTCCTTCCTTCCTGAACTTTCGTGGTGATGGAACAGAAGGCCCACAATTCGAATTGTCTTCCTTTGTATTGGAATAAAGCCCTTTTTAAAACCTCTAATACCACGGATTCTGCCTCTTATATTTACTGAGTTATTCTTAATAGACTTTACCGCATAAAAAATAGTACCGGTAACGAAATATTTACCACAGTACGAAGGGTAAACTGGGTTGGTCGAGACACCAAATTGTTCCATGGTGATTGCTTTGTAGTGAACATTAGAATTAGTTGGGTCACTGGTAAAAACGTAGCCTGTTTTCAGGGGACAGAAGGCTCCTCTTTGAGCATAAGGCTGTGGCCGCTGGGGGTTTTCTATAAACCACGTCCTCCACTCAATGCGAGAACTTCTAGGCCCACTTCCCCCCAGGCGATCCGAGGCGCCCAAGGATGCCTGCCTTCTCTCTTTTCTCCTCTAATAGATTTGAAGTTCTTGATTCTCTTGAGGAAGTGGATTGACTACCGTCTATTGAGCCTGATGATGAGTTTGCCAAGAAATGTGGGGGAGGCAATCGTTTTTCTTTACGGCCAGATTTTAATGATCAGCTTAGCTTTCTCTTATGGAATGTAGCAGAGCTTGAGGAGAAGGTTAGGGATCTGAATGGGTTAGACTTCATCAGACCATGTCATATATTGGCCTGTCAGGAAACCTGGGCTGTTAATAACATGCCTTTTTTGGACGACTTAGAAAATTTCTTCCACCTAGCAATTCTATCTCCTTCGGGCCATCCAAGGCGGGGTTATGCACTCTAATATAATTGTCCCTGAACTGTGTGATGTCTGAGGTGGAGATAAATTGTTGAAATATAGGGGCCATACTACTTACTTTTCCGGATTAATCAATCTTAATGCTTTTAATTCTAATGGACACATTCCTTATTCTGAAGTTATTTCTTCTTTGGGTGAGGTCATAGAGAAACATAAGCCACTTTTTTCAGTTCTGGGACTAAGCTTCACCTCATACATATCAATTTTGTGTCTGACAACCTTAACAGTTACCCTTGTTTAAAAAATTGTCACATGTTTCAGGATTTCCCCTCTGGGGATCATCTTAAATTGGCTCAAGGCGACCCGACAAATGTATTAATCCAATCCTTGAATCTGATTATACCCAGCATCCGGGTAGCCCCTAAATATGTTGTAAGAGGGCCAGAATCAATTGCAGATTACATCTTGATCTCCTCGCCCCTTTCTAGCTCTCTAGTTAATTACCAGACCAAATGGCCTTGTTGAAGTGATCATAATCCTTTAGCACTATTATTAACATTTCAGTGCCAGAGACCGCCGCCCCTGGCCCTTCCCACTAAACATCTGGCTCCTTCAGACCAGTGTAGATGTCTGAAATGATGTAAAGTGATACCAAAGGAGTTTTGTGCTCATCTGTTTAGGCAGAGGAGCCATGAGTTAGAATTCAAATCATGCCCCCACTGGCATTCTAGATGCCTTTTCTGTATTATGTGCAGGTGTGGGGGCTGCCCTCACCACACCCAGCTCAGGCCAATCTATCTCCAGGGGGGCGCGTTGGTTTAATGTGCCTTATTCTAAAGCTCATTGTGCCTTAATGAAGGCCCTTAAATATTCCCCAAGGGACTGGAGAGGTAACACGCTTACGTGCCAGCTATAAGAAGGTCACAAAGGAGAGAAAAGAGTCCCTTAAAGATGATGTCTTGGAACAAGTAATGAGAGCCAGTGATCTTAATGATAGCACTACCTTCTGGAGAATTCTTTTTTTTTTTAAATATCTTTATTCGCATTTTCAATTTTTCAATATACACATTTTCATAAAAAATGCAGAGGCAGGACAGTCCCAAAATTAAATATCAGAAGAATCACAAATGATAGCAACGTCCACCTTTTCAGTACACGATCCAGAGCACCTAGTGCCATTTAATGATCAGTGTGGGATCAGTCACCAATATTTCAAAATGCCCAAACAACACAAAAATCAACATCAATCAATTTAAGGATATCCAACTGGGGCAAAGAAAAAACAAATACCAAACAAATGAAAGACCTGAAGCCGAGGAGGAATCACAGCAAATAGTTCCAGTGCAGCTAGTGGTGAGGACACAATATATGAGATAGTGACAGCAGTGGACCAGCAGATTAACACTCAAGGAAGGGTCCTATAGTTGGAAGTAAGGTTACTGCCCCCAGATTCGCAATTAGTCAATCAATGCTATTCCCGCCCAGCCTGTAGACGCGTACCTTCTGGAGAATTCTTAACCATATTTTTCTAATTGCTGAGTCTGCCCTAACCTTGTCCTCAGTGATAGTGGAAACTAAATAGCATGATCACTTTTTTCAAATGTTTTCATTTGAGGATGGGATGGAGTCTTCAATTCAAAATACCGTTAAAAAAAAAGTACTGGGCAACTCCTGCCTTTCTGTTTCAATTAAAGAAGTTACGCCATTAGGCGCTTATCTGGTAATAAGGCTGTAGGAGTGATGTAGTCATCTTGGCCCCCCTACTGTCTAATATACTAAATGCTGCCATGTTAAAAGGACCCCTAGTTCATGGTCCCATTCCATCATTGTATCAATTTTCAAAAGGCCCATATCTCTGATTGATACAACCATTAAGGGTTTGGGTCAGGTTCTCCTAGAAAGGTTGCCTCTGTGTGCCGAGGATAAAATCATCTCTGACTCCCAAGATGGGTTCAGGCCTGGCCTGAGTACTATTGATCAGAGTTTGCTTTACTAATCAGGTTAGCCGTTCTAAACTCTGGTCAATGTTGCTGTCTCTAGGTGTTAATCCAGCTCTGATGTCCTTTTGGGGGACATTCATATGGACATGTCTGCATCTGTAAGATTCGGGGAGGACAGCTCATGTACCAAACGCTTCCCAATTACTTGAGGTGTTAGACAGGGGTTCATCTTGGTCCCCCTTTTATTCTCCTAGAGGAGGCGCTGTTGGGAAAACAGTGTGGGCCGTGCAGGTGCCTGCCCATTACCAGTCCTTTATATGTAGATGATGCTGTCCTTGTGTCAAGGACAACGTTAGGACTTTAACTGTTACTTGATTCTTTTGCAGATTTTTTTTTTTATAACAAACTTTTTATTAGATTTCCAAACAACACCGCTTTAAAAACAATGACATCTGGATAGCACCTGCACAAAACAGTTAGCCACATAAGAAATCACATTCCCAAACTATAAAATGCCCCCCACCACCTGATGGCTTGTCATGTTTGTGTGGACAGCTCCATGCAGTATATATATGGGCTTCTTTTGCTGATTTTATGGCCAGCTTAGACCGCTCAATAAATAATGCAAAATCTTTTGTTTTGGTTACTGGCTTCAAACCTGCAATGAAACCAAGATTAGTCAAGTACACACATTCAGCTACCTGTGCATTCTTCTTGATGATAGGAACACCCCTGCTTCACATCTACAAAGCAAAATGTGTAACCGAATAAAGAATTTTACCGCTACTACTCTGCCCACCCAGTAGCCCTAGGTGGGAGGAAGGAAGCTGTCTCCCCTCCTCCCACCTCCCCTATTTCTAGAACTGAAATGATATGTGACCAGAGCATCCTGTTACCTCATAAGTAACAGCTAATTCATATTTGATTGACAGTTTTCAATGACTATAACAATCAGCATTGAAAAAAGGGAACAGAAACAATATTCTAATTATATAGTGAGCAACCTAATTGCTATTTAACAGAATATAAAGTACACAAGGTCTCGGTGAATTAAAAAAATAAATCTCAGGACAAAATGTTTTAATTACATTCAAGTAATATTTTGATTGGGATCGAGACGCGAGGAGTACAGAAAGGACATCATCTTCTCAAGTTTCTCATGTACAGAAAAACAAGTACATCTTGCTTGGAACTTTTCTGACAGATTCTTCTGCCCACAAAATGGTCTCGGAGGAAAAAGAGGGGACAGAAAGCCTACCTGTTTGAGATCACCCAGAGGAGCTGCATGTTGCTCCTTTCTTATGGTCGGAGTTTTAAACCTTCTATAAATATAGTCAATGGTGTAGCCCCCTCTCTCTCTCCTTTAGTCACTCCCTTAATCCATCCCAAATTTTCTGTTCAATATATCTGTCATCACTTTTCTTTCATGCACTACATCAGACCTTTCTTCTCTCATTTTTGCGCTTATGCTTATTTCCAATTAGTGTTGTGCTTTCTTCTCTAACATCTTTCCTTCTTTTTCAACTAAACTTTCCTTCCTTCCTCTCTCCCTTTATTCCTTCATTATTTTTCTCCTTTCCTTCCATTTTTCTTTTTTCACTTGCCCTTCATTCCTCCCATCCTTTCTTGTTTTTACCATGCTCCTATCTTCAGTCAGTACTTTTCTTTCATTTTCTTTCCTCTCTCCTTCATCCTCATATCCATTCCTTTCTCACTTCGTTCTTCTATTCCATGTCCTCCATCCCTCACTTTCGTTCTTTCTTTCAAACCCCTTCAACTTCTCTCCAGTCATCTTACCCATCTCCTCTACGTACTCTCCTCCCCGCCTCGTAAATACATTCCATGGATTCCGGCTTACACCCTTCCTTTCATCATCCCAAGCATCATCTTCTGTTGGTACGACTTCTTCCCGCCTGCACTGCTTACTATAGTACTAAGAAGCCTTCAGTTACGCCTAGGGTCTAAAAACATCAGTGAGCATAACATTATTCTGCCTACTTATTTATCTTCATTCCTTTGTAAAATGAAGCAGAGCCAGAGCACGAAACTAGGGAATTTGTAATTTATTGGAACAGGGGCTCCCTGTGTCTGTTCTCTGGAGTCTATGTGCTAGTTTACTATTAACAGGGGCCACCAGAAAAGGGGCGGTTATCTTTAAATGATCTTCTAACACCAAGAGCATTTTCTCTCCCTCTTCGTCAAGAAGCTGTAGTCTTTTGAGAGTTTACTTGCTGGAGTCTGGTTTCAGGGTATGTAGCTAGATGAAGGTCATTTTGATGTGTGAGGGCAATGCCATATTTACCCTTATTTCTGAAGTTGAGCACTGCCCTCATTTGAGGGGCTGGAGGAAAAGCATTAGCAAGACGGGTTCAACCATAACTGTAAATTCACTTCAGGCACAAACATTAGCCTGGAATAAGTTTTGCCTAAGAACATATGCATAGTTCAAGGAAAACAAGTGTGGCAAGGCTTGTCAGAATGATTGGAAATTGTCTGGTTTCATTTGAAGCCCAGCTAAAGAAAGACATTCAAAGAAGGTGGTTGGTCCAAGCCAATGAAGAACAAGAAAGCCTGCCAAGCCTTGCTGGATTAGAGGTGAATACTCGGACATGTGCTTTTCTCTTTTTTTTTTAAAGTCAGAGACATTCGGCTGTTGGTTGCCTACAGGCAGTCAAGATGCTAACCACACCTCCAAGTATTTGGGCTCCCCTTAAATTCTTGGAGAGTGTCTCACCCTCCTTTATTATGTACATTTGAGGAGCTGCTACACTCACATCCCCATCTCTAGTGTGGTGTGCATACCTAACTGAAACTGTCTCACTGCTGGACCACAAGTAACAGGGCTGTAAATTAATCACAAATAACGGTCGGTCAAAGATGTTTCAATAAAGGATGACATTTTGCTTATAATGAGCAATTGGAGTGGGGAGGGGCTGACCACACAACCTGGTCTGGAAATCAACAGAGGACCTGGAAAGTAATTATTTGATCAAGAACACTGCTAACCCGGATGCTATTTGTTGACCTGGACGTGACTCAAGGATCTTGTGTTAAATGTCAGAAAGCACCAAAGGAAGTTGGAAAATGTCCAAGGTTCTCTTGTCAACTAAATTCTATGTCAGGACAGGAGGCTCCGATTATGCTTTCTCATTTCTTTACTAGAAATGCTCAGCAGCCAATAAAAACACAGTATATGTAATGAAAAAACTACAATACCCATAAACACTAGGGTATGACGTGTATAACCATAGAGTCCAAAGTATAAAAGGTAATATGGCAAGTACAACATCCTCTTTCTTTGCTGCTCCGCAGCCAGTTAAGTGCTTCTTTCTTTTTCTAATGCATTTCCTGTGACTTTGTATGCATGCTTGATACTGTAGCATTTTGCTTCCAGGATTTCATTGCTTTGTTGCGTTCGAAGTGTGGTGTTTACATCTCCATGGTTACTAGTTATCGGCACACATTGCTTTTTTCCTTCCGCTCGCCGCGCTTGCCTTAACGTGCGGGGAGCGTGTGGTTCACCTCCCGGGGACGGGCGCTTCGCGCCCGTGTCTTTGTTTGTGGAGAGGGAGACAGGGGCTTGGAGGCTCGCGCTAGCGCTGCGAGTGCTCCGTCTTTTGAAATACCAGGCGGTCGTTACCGCGCATGCGCGGCGGCCATATTTGTTTACAAAATCAGGTGTTTCTCGCCTGTCAAACCGGTTGCTTCGCGCCGAGTGCCCACAGCCTGAGTATTTGCCCCATTTTACGTCCATTTGATATTTAAAACGTTTGGGCTGCATAAATAAGCATAGGCATTGCCTAGAGTGCTAGTTTTTTCTGACAGCAAGCCCTCCCTCCACATTTGAATTTATTTGATTCAGTGTTCAGATTTCTAATCTACACTTTGGCTTGCTGTGGGTTTTTTTCACTCCCCCTGCATTGTGCCTTTGGCCACTATTGATTTTTTTTCGTCATTCCTGTGGGCATTGAATATTGTTACACTCTGTGTCAGGATGGAGGAATATTATGAGGAGGATTACTATTATTACGAGGAAGATCCTTCTGGCTCTTTGGAGCATGATTTGGTGGAGGCACTGGATCAAGGGGTGCAACACTCCATGAATAAAGCGCTTGTGCGCGCTATTAATCCTTTGAAGCGTCATTTATGGCTTTACGCACAGCAACAGGGTTGGTTACCGCCTGCTCGTGCGTCAAAGTCCCCTGTCAACCCTCATAGGTCTGATTTTCAGCGGTTAGCTAAAACACTGTCTTCGGACACGGCCTCTACTAAGGGGTCGGCTGGGACCTCTTTTTCATCCCTCCATGATCCTGATGCTGACGATGCGCATTCCTCCTCTTCTGAGTTTGAACCACCTCCTCGCAAAAAGGCTCGCAAGGAGCATTTTGTAGACGCTCCTTCAAATCCTCCCATTCTAACATTTGAACCTTCGGAAATTATGCATCCCCACTCTTCTTCTTGGTTGCCTTCTCCAGCTGTGGCGGATTATGTGCAATCACACATTCGCCAGCCTTTTGATAAGGATGTCCGGGCCCGCATGAGATCTGAGTGTCCCCGTCCAGATCTGGCGGACCATTTAGCCGAAACCCCGGAGGTTGACCCTACCATGGTCACCTACCTTAAGAAGTACGCCAGAGACCCCAAAAAAGGTTTGGACAGATCTTGGCGCTCCTGCCAGGATAAATTATTGGATTTATTGGGCCCGCTCACAAAAATGCTGGATTTGGGTGTTCTGGCTAAGGAGTCATCAGCTCTTGTAAACCCGGATGAACTCATTGAATGGGCTCAGAGGGCCATCTGTCAATTGGGCAATGCCAATTGTGTGCTTTCATGCGAACGACGCCGCTCCATCCTTCTCCGCCTGGATCCCAGGCTGGCGGAGCTCTCCTCTTCAGAGGCCGGTCCCTTGGCTCAGGGGCTCTTATTTGGTCAACCATTCCTCAAAGAGCTTTCCAGTTTTGTGGCCACTTTCAGTGGCCTTGACAAGGCCCAAGCCTCGCTGCGGCGGGCGTTTCGGCCGGTTTTTGCAAAGGCCGGACGTCTTAGGGGACATTTGTTCGGCCGAGGATCCCAGCAGAATTCTCAGCGAGGATTTCAGTCCCACAGTGGAGGTGGACAAGATTTGGCTTTACCACCCGTTCCAACTTCTATCCCTCCCGTAAAGGGAGGGGACAGTTCCGGAAGGGTCGCTTCGGAGGACAACAAGGAGGTCATCACGACTCCAACACTTCAGGTGAGGCTGATTCCTTTTTCCGAAGTGGTTTTGGGGGGAAGGCTCCAGTTTTTTCTCCACAATTGGCAGTTAATCTCCAGCGATGCTTGGGTTCTCGAAACTGTTCAGGGCTACAAAATAGAATTTTATCAGCCCACGCATCAATCCCTCCTTCCCACCCCGTTGATTTTTTCTCTTCAGGATCGGGAGGTCATTTCATCGGAAATCGACTCCCTTCTTGCGAAAGGGGCTATTCTTCAGACTACCCGTCATCCACGAGGGTTTGTGAGTTCGGTGTTTCTGGTTCCGAAACGAGGGGGCGGTTCCCGCCTGGTCCTCAATCTAAAAGAGTTCAACGGCGGAGTGGTTTACCGACATTTCAAGATGGAAGGGATCCATCTTATTCGAGATCTTCTCCGAGCGGGAGATTGGATGGTTTGTCTAGATCTCAAGGACTCCTATTTGTCAATCCCAATCTTCAGGCCACATCGGCGGTTTCTCCAGTTCCAGTGGCAAGGGAACTGGTTCGAATACCAAGTCCTCCCGTTCGGCCTCTCGTCGGCACCCTGGTGCTTCACGAAACTTCTGAAGCCAGTGGTGGAACACTTACGCGCTCGGGTCTCCGCATGATTGTTTATCTGGACGACATTCTGATAATGGCAGATTGTCCTCACAAATTGATCTTGCATCTCGATTGGACGATCGATCTTCTCCAATCCCTGGGATTCCTTGTGAACCCTCAGAAATCTGTCCTCATTCCTTCTCAGGTGATGGACTTTCTAGGCTTCCAGGTCAATTCTCTGACCTGTCAGCTTCTTTTACCCACTCAGAAGATTTGTTACATCAAACGGGAGTTGGTTTCGATTATCTCCAAACGGATTGTGTCATTGAGATCTATAGCTCGTGTAGTCGGTCTTTTGGCGTCTTCAATTCAGGCGATTTTCCCAGGTCCTCTGCATTACAGGGCATTACAACGGTTAAAGATCCGTCATCTCCAGCAGGGTCTTCGCTATTCAGATCAGATTCCTCTTTCAGAGGAGGCGAGGTGCGAGATGCAGTGGTGGCTGGACCACATGGAGGCCTGGAATGGGCAAGCCCTGTTCGATTCTTCCCCGGAGATGGTGATCGAGTCCGATGCCAGCCTGTGGGGCTGGGGAGCCAGGTGCGGTCCAATTTCAACGGGGGGTCGATGGTCCCCTCAGGAGTTGTCTCTTCACATCAATTGTCTGGAACTCCTGGCGGGGTCCTTTGCGATTCGTTGCTTCACGCCTCTTCGGTCCAACTGTTGCATTCTTCTCCGCATGGACAATGTGTCCGCGGTTCGTTATGTCGGGCGGCACGAGGTCCAAGCTCTTGGCAGAGATCGCCAAAGATTTTTGGCATTTTTGTCTACAGAAGAAGATCACTGTTATTGCCGAGTATCTTCCAGGCTGCAACAATCTGATTGCGGATTGGCATTCGCGTCACCTTCGGGATTTCAGCGATTGGAGGCTTCATCCTCGCATCTTTCGCTCCCTCCGGCGGTTTTGGGGGCAGAGTCACATCGACCTGTTTGCCTCTCGCCTCAACACGCAGCTTCCCCGGTTCTTCAGCTGGAGACCGGATCCGGAAGCCCTGGCCACGGACGCATTTCTCCAGACCTGGCCTGCCCTTCTGTGTTATGCCTTTCCTCCGTTCATGATGATTCCGAGAGTCCTGGCTCGCACAAAGCGTTATCAGTCAGAGCTGATTCTGATTGCTCCTCTGTGGAGGACTCAGGCTTGGTTCCCAGTTCTTCTGGAAATGTGTTGTGCGGTGCCGATCCTTCTTCCCCAGAAGTGCAATCTTTTGCTGGACCCTCTCGGGAATCCGCATCCCATGATCCAGTCAGGCTCTCTCCGTCTTCTGGCTTGGCGACTTTCGGGGACTGTTGGTCGGTCCCAGGCCTTTCACACGACGCTTGCAAATTTATCAGTGACTCTTGGGCACCCAACACTCACAAACGCTACTCAGGTTCTTGGAAACGATGGTGTGATTGGTGTGTTCAACGGGAGGCTGATCCCGCTACAGCGGATGTCTCTCTAATTATTAATTTTTTGGCGTCTCTTGCCTCTTCAGGCTTAGCTTATCGGACAGTTAACAACTTCCGTTCTGCCATTTCGGCAGGCCATGGACCTCTTGAGGGTAAACCCATTGGTGAACACCCTTTAATTACTAAATTGCTCAAGGGTATTCGCCTGGCGACTCCCCCTTGTCCTAAATACACGTCTTTATGGGATGTATCTATTGTCTTGAAGTTTTTGGACGCCTGGCCTTCCAACTCCTTGCTTTCCCGTAAACAGTTGTCAGCCAAACTGACCATGTTGTTATGCCTTGTCTCTTGCAGACGGGTGTCTGATGTTCGTGCATTAGACTTGGCTGGTCGTTGTTTTACCCCTGAGGGTGTCACTTTTCGACTCTCTCGTCGTACCAAAACGAATACTTCATTGATTTCCTATCCTTCTTTTCCTCTCCACCCCAACCTTTGTGTGGTCCAATGCGTCAAGGATTATGAGGTATGTACTGCTTCTTTACGTTCTGATTTGCAGGGTCAACTGTTGATTGCTTTGCAGAAGCCCTTTCGCCCTGTTACCCCGACTACTTTAGCTCGTTGGGTTCGCTGGCTTATGTCTGAGGCCGGCATTGATGTGTCCATTTTTGGTGCTCATTCGGCACGGGGAGCTATGGCTTCCAAAGCTTTTTCAATGGGTGTTACTTTGTCTGACATTATGAAGGCCGCAGATTGGTCTTCTGATTCCATATTTAAATCTTTTTATTATAAACCTATTGATCATGTGGCCTCAGTAGTGGTGGATAAGCTTTGAACAAGCATAATCGGAGCCTCCTGTCCTGACATAGAATTAAAAATTTGCGAACATACGTGACAAGAATTTTCAATTCTATTAAGGACAAGGAGGCGAGGATTATCCCACCCATTGTGTTTCTTCTGATGTATTTATTTGCATTTATACTGATGTTTTTGCATATGTACTATATATTGTCTGATAATTCATTGCTCTCTGATATTTTTTCCCCCCCCTTTTATATTTTATTATATTGGATGGCTTTTACGGCAGTCTGTCTCTTTTCAGGTTCTGACCCGAAGTGACGATGTTACTGCTTCTTCTGGCTTCTTCTGCATCCGATGGCTTTCTGCTGCCAGGATCCTGTGGCCTTCCAGTGCTGCGTGTTTTTTCCTTATGGACTCCTGCGGTTATTGATGGTTGTTCCTCCTGTGGGTCATCGTGACTCTTGAACTGTTCCCTTATATTTGAACTGCTCTCCTCACCAAAGAAAGAGGATGTTGTACTTGCCATATTACCTTTTATACTGTGGACTCTATGGTTATATACGTCATACCCTAGTGTTTATGGGTATTGTAGTTTTTTCATTACATATACTGTGTTTTTATTGGCTGCTGAGCATTTCTAGTAAAGAAATGAGAAAGCATAATCCTCGCCTCCTTGTCCTTAATAGAATTGAAAATTCTTGTCACGTATGTTCGCAAATTTTTTAATTCTGCTCTAGGCCAAAAAATCTCCAATCTACTTTCAGCCGTAAGGTTGTGGACTGAGGAATTTCATGGTGGTGCACTTTGTGTGTTGTTTGCCGTGATCACAAGTGACTTTACAGAAACTCTTTTCAGAAACAAGCCTCTGATAAACAATTTTATTTAGAGCCATTTTGTTTCCTCACCTTGCAGTCTTAAGTTTTTTCTCACCTGGTAAATTCAAGTGTGGGATAATCTAACCACTAACAATAATAAGGCAGATTGAAGTTTTTGCTCTGCCCAAAGTGTTGTTGGAAAAGTAGATTATTTTTTTCGCTCTTGAAGATTTCCTGGGGCCAACTACTAAGATGCTTCCTTACATTTTTCTTTCTATTTTATTTCCCCAACCTATCTTTTTAACCTTATCAGAGGAGCGCATCAATAAAGACATTATTGGGGATTCTTATTAGGTAATTTCCCACTTAGATCATTGATATATATAATATTAAATGCTCCATGTTAGATCTGACAGCCTTAGGGTGGTCTTTCCCCAACTTTTTGCCTACCTCCTCTATTTTATTCACCTTGTTTTTGTTGGCATTATGACTTTGTGCACTGTTAACCAGTGCTAAAGTGCTTGTGCTTTCTCTTCTTAACATGGTAACATTGGCTTTTCTCAATGGGCATATTTAATTTACTTATATTTCCCCAGTATGGTGGCACTACCTGTACCTAAGGCATGTAAATTAAATGCTACTAGTATGCCTGCAGCACTGATGTACCACCCACTTAAGTAGCCCTTTAAACATGTCTCAGTCCTGCCATTGAACAGCCATTGGGCCCGATTCACAGAATTAACTTAAGACAAAATCCTAAACTTACTACTTTTGGTATTTACAGAATGCACTTAGTACTTTTGGTATTCACAGAATGCACTTACTACTTTTGGTATTCACAGAATGCACTTACTACTTTTGGTATTCACAGAATGCACTTACTACTTTTGGTATTCACAGAATGGATTTACGACTACTAACTTTACGTCCGCACTCGGGCCGGAAACTCCGGCCCGGAGGCGGAGCTTCCGGCCCGGAGGCGGAGCTTCCGGCCCGGAGGCGGAAACGTAAAGTTAGTAGTCGTAAATCCATTCTGTGAATACCAAAAGTAGTAAGTGCATTCTGTGAATACCAAAAGTAGTAAGTGCATTCTGTGAATACCAAAAGTAGTAAGTTTAGGATTTTGTCTTAAGTTAATTCTGTGAATCGGGCCCTTAGTGTGCAGTTTTAAACTGCCATCTCGACCTGGCAAAATAAACCTTTTCCGAACCTTCCTTTTTAATACATATAAGTCACACCTAGGGAAGACCCAAGATAGCCCAGAGGGCAGACTAATGTATTTAAAAACTAGCACATGTACTTTTAAATGTTACATGTCCTCGTGGTCAAAAACTCTTAAATACGTTTTTCACCATTGCAAGGCCTATCTCTCCCATAGGAAAACATTGGAGTTCCCTTATTACATTTTAGAAGTGTAATCTCCATATGGAAAGAGAGAAGCAGCTCATGTTTGGTGTCTCTGGAATCACAATTTAAAATCCTAACTTATGATGAAGTCTGATTTTAAATTGCAATTCTGAAAATGCCACTTTTAGAAGTTGCCATTTTCATGCCTTAGCTATTGGGTACCTGCAGCCTGTCTCTGTTCACATGACTGTGTGTAGCTGGAATGTATGTACTCCTCCTAGACACCCACACACAATGGGAGTTTAGGTGTGACTGGATGGGCTATCACTGTCAGGATGGGATGGATACGCTGAGCCCAGCCTCACTTACACCTTAATAGGCTGTGTCCTGTTTCCACACAAAGAACTTAACAAGCCTGTATTTTCACTTCATCCAGCTTGGAGCCAGGGCCGGGAAGGTAGGGAATTCCTTGCTCTTCAAAGACACTGTCTAGAATCTTCTCCCACCTTCCATAACCAAAGCACCAGGGTATAATAGATGGACTTCAGACACCCCCACTTAAGTACACATCTGCACCTGTGGATATTCTGCCAGGAAGATCTGCCACTCTGCTGGAGTGCACTATGCTGGACTCCTGTTTGCTGTTGACCTGCTACCTGCTTCACTCTTGCCGGAGTGAAAATGACTAAATCTGCATCATTTAAACTCAGAACCCAGAGTGGCTCCAAGGGATAGCTGGCTGGCCTCCTGATCTGAAGCCTCAAGGACATAACAGGCTTCCAACAACTTGGCATCTGCACCATTTGTGAGTCTACCCTGCCAAGTGGTGCCAAGCCAGTCCTGGACCCTTGGAAGTGGGCCTAAGGTGCTTTGCCAGCTTCGGTGGATCCAGCGGAACCGACGTATCTCCTCTGCTGTGCCATGCAAACCCAAGCAGAACCCTCATCACCTTTGGAACCACCACTGTGCGATGCATCCTCGGCTCAGTCCCTTTCATCGCTCATCGATGACAGCTTCGACAATGGACTCCTCATCGCAGACTTGCAAATCTTCTGCACTGACACATTGCCCCAACTGCACACTGCATCCTTGACAACGTACTTTACATCTCAAGCCTGATCGTCAGGACCCACGAAAATGGCACAACAGGACCTTGCATTGCAGTCTCGCTGCATCTTGTAACTGATGCATTGTTTCGGCTAATCAATGCATCTTTGACGTGGATCCAGGCAGCGCTTGCAAACCAGGATTGAAGTCACTTTTGTTCAGCAGGCCTAACTGGGTCCCCGCAGCCAACCTGCATGACCAGATATAAACAGCTGGCTCTTTATGCCTTTTAGCGCTATTTTCTTAAAAAACGTTTAAATTCAACCTCTCCGGTTCTAATTGGATTTTTGTCATTCTGTTTTTTTCTTATTTATTAAATGCTGTTTTCTAACCTTGTTGTAAGCTTCTTTTGTGGTGTGTTTTCACTGTGTTATTGTTTGAAGTGATGCACAAATACTTTACACATTGCCCCTAAGTTATCCCCGAATGGTCTCTGCCAAGCTAGCAAGCGGGTGAACACAGGTTAGTTTAGGGTTTGCTTGTGCCTTACGCTGACAAGGATTGTTATTGCTGCTTGACCAGGGGTCACACTAGTCAACCAGTGACCCAGTTTCTTACTCTCTTCAAGATTAAACCAATCCAGATGCTTTATCATTCTGGAAGTAGAACTCTGCAATGAAGCATGCCACAAAATATGTATCAGAGTCCTTTTAAACCACATTGTAGATTTTAGTAAGGGCTTCTGCTTTTTGTTTTTCTTTTGATTTCTTATGGTTGACTATATCTTGGTAGTATGTACTTCTGCTTCCCCTATTTGAGGGATATATGTCCTATTCATATCACCAGTAGGGAGGTATTCAACCTTTTGTACCGCCTCTTAAGAGCTCCAGGGGAGGTCCACCATGGAAACCATTTGAAACTTCAATGAGGAGGGGCCGATGATGAAGCATGCTATGTCGATGGTCATCGTGCTTTAAAAGGAACACCGCCTCTGTGAGATCACTCAGGTTAGTGAAAAGACACATTTTGCGACACCGTTTCTCAGTATATGAGGATCCAGTGGAATCTGGCTGTTAGACCTGCCAGTCCTTTTGCTGTCCCCTCCTCATTTTTCTTCCTTTACCCTCTAATTTTTCGGTCTACTAGTTTTTTTGGTGTTGACGTAGAGGCTCTGGGTGCCCCATTTTCACTGATTGAGGGTGAGGCGCAAGGTGCTTCTCTAAAATGGAGGGAGGGAGAGAGCTCCTACACAAAATGGTGGCCTAAACTGTCACCTCAGAACCTGGGCCATAGACTGTCATGAGGGGTTCCAGAACCTTCTGGGCCACTCTGGCCAGTCAGGGCCCAGACTATAAATAGAGGTGAGGTGCGTCGGCCATTTTGTAGAGGGTGTGACGTGAGGTAGTCAGGAGTAAGGCACCTGAGTGGGGAGGTGGATGCGCTAGAGAGGGAAATTGACAGTTCTTATGGCCTGCTTTTTCTTCCCCCCTCGGCTGACACTACCCCCTACCTCTTGACCTGACCCTGCCCTCAGCCACTGACCCTGGGGTAACATCAACCTTATGCGCGCTTTGTCTAGCCAGGACCCCTGAAGGGAGACAGGGTAGAGAGTCACCATCATTGGCCAAATCCTCCACATCCCTGCTGTTGCCTGGAACCCTGGAATAACCCAGATCTAGTGACTGACAGCTTTTCTTGACTGAACAAGAATGTGATCATCGCCACAGACCCAGGAAATTGGCTGTCCGATTCGACTGCCCCTGAGCTACAGATCACCCCCCTTAATTTTGGCCACCCCCGCACTGAGATCCCGGAAGGAAACACTCACCGCTGCAGCCCAGGGTTTGAAAGATCGTCCCTTCTGTCACCTGGGGCTTGTGAGGAAGACCGAGGCCCCACTGTGACTGGATACGTTAGCGCGGCGCAGCCCAGAATTGTGAGGAAGCCACCGGAGGGGAATAGAAGGCCGCGTCAGGCCTTGAAGCCAGCAACACTCGTATCACATGTTGGGGGCGGACTGTGGAGCGCCGCCCCCGCCGCTGCCCGATTGTATGAGGAGGCCACGCCCCCGCAGGCCGCGCTGCTTCTGGCGGCTGCGGGCGCACCTCCCGGCAGCCACTAAGGCCGAGCAGAGTAGCGCCTGGCCTTAGGAAACATTGTGTGGCCCGAGGACGACTCCACGTCAGCACAACCCCCCCCGGACACCGCCTGAGAGTGAGGCCTGCCGGCGTGTGGAGCTCTCTGAGGAGCGAGTCCTGAACCGGCCGAAAAGTCCTACCAGAGGCCCACAAGAAAGGAAACCCCTGGAGAGGAGGGCGGAAGGCTGGAGTGGCCCTGGATTCGCCCCTCCCCCGGGGAAGTCTCTCCTTGAGCCCGGTGAGCCCCCACTGCCCAGCGGAAAGAATAACTCGGCTTGTGGCCCCCTCCATTCTCACCCTGTGGAAGACGTGGTAATTACCTAGTAAGCCGGGCACTTTGGGGGTATACAGGAGTCTGCTATTGAATGCCAGTTTAATGTCCTGAAAGGCCAGATTTCCTGTTTCAAGGGAAAGCCATGTTCTATGCTGCAAAGACCAGCCAGGTGTCATGAGCATATTTAAGGTTATATTTCATGCATGAAGGTATTGCCAGAATTGAAGTGCTATGTGCAGCGCTTAATGGAATAACCTGCTTTCAAGCGCATTGTGATTCCTATGTGCAGCGCTTAATTTAATAACCTGATTTCAAGCGCATTGTGATTCCTATGTGCAGCGCTTAATGTAATAACCTGCTTTCAAGCGCATTGTGATTCCTATGTGCAGCGCTTAATTTAATAACCTGATTTCAAGCGCATTGTGATTCCTATGTGCAGCGCTTAATGTAATAACCTGATTTCAAGCGCATTGTGATTTCTATGTGCAGCGCTTAATGTAATAACCTGATTTCAAGCGCATTGTGATTTCTATGTGCAGCGCTTAATGTAATAACCTGATTTCAAGCGCATTGTGATTCCTATGTGCAGCGCTTAATGTAATAACCTGATTTCAAGCGCATTGTGATTTCTAAGTGCAGTGCTTAATGTAGTAACCTGATTTGAAGAGCATAATGTATGCTATGTGCAGCGCTTAATGTAATAATTTGATTTCCAGCGCATTGTAAATGCTATGTGTAGCGCTACGTCTAGTGACTTTATGTAATGCGCTATTGAGTTTACTGTGCTGGACTGAATCACCAAGTGGCGCGCTTAATTTCATACCAGTCTAAAGCAGAATAGTACTGCTAATTTAGACACAATGATATGTTTTGATCCTGATATGCAGAAGATAAAAACTGATTGACTTCACTTGAAAGGGAAGGAGATACATGATATAAGGAAAGATAAAGCTTTTCTACCTTTTCTAATTATTTGGTGTAGCGTCATTTTTAGTGATGGAACGCTGGAGTGTGAAGTGGGTGTGATGCAAGCACGACATGTAACTCTAGAGTAAGGCCTTTCCACCTGAGCCAAGCTACCCTAGGACTCTAGGTCCAACAAGTTGGTGTTCAGCGGTGGGATACTGAGCTTGTGCTTGCATCCACTCATTAGCAGTTTAGCGTGCGCCACGCACCCTACACCTGATTTGTTTTTGTTTTTATTGGAGTTTTCTCCAGGTTGTCTCCCTGATTGGAATTTTTGAAATTATTTCTGTCCTGTGATGTGGCTTCCTTTTGAAGGAAGGGTCTCCTAACTTTGAGAGTTCTTTTCCGCAGTGTTTAGGGCCCCACCTGGCAGGATGGAGTTTGAGCTGGGTAGGCTAGAAGAGTACACCATAACCCAGTTAAAGGAATTCTGCCACGAGAGAGGGGTATTTTTCAAGCAGGGAGCAAAGAAAGTGGAGCTCCAGACTTGCTTGAGGGCCTGGGTGATGGCCCACCATAGGGGGGAACGGGAGGAGGAGGGACCGGAACCGGACACCACGGAAGGGGCAGAATCACTTTTCCCCCCTGAGAGCGGCAATATGGATGTAGGACCCAGGGCACCTTCAAGGGCCGGTAGTAGCGCTTCAGGGGGAAGCCTGTCTTCGGCTGATTTATCCGACAGGAGGGAGGAGAGGCAATTCAGGATGGAATTAGCCCGCTTGGAGAAAGAGAGGGAAGAGCGGAGGTTCCTTCATGAGCTCCATTTGAAAGAATTGGATCTCAAGGCCCTTCAGTTCGGAGCCCCCAGTAGTCTTGTTGGTGGCAGCGTACAGAAAGAGGTCACCAGGGAGCCCAGACCCCATTTACCAAAGGACGTAGTTGTCAGCTACGGTGTTGGGGACGACATCGCCAAGTGGTTGGCTGCCTATGAGGTCTCCTTACGAGCCCATGGGATCCCGGAAGCTCAGTGGGGGGGTGGTCTGTACAGGTACATGCCTCCGGTGGGGAGGGATGCCCTTTTAGCCCTAGAACAACGGGAGCAGACCAATTACCCCACCATGAGGGTCGCCTTTATTAGAAAATTTGGGCTGACCCCCGAGAAGTACAGGCAGAGATTCCGGGGTAGCCAAAAGCTGGCCACCCAGAATTGGGTGGACTTCCTGGACTACGCAAAAAAAGCTTTGGAGGGCTGGGTGCAGGGCAGTGAGGTAAAAGACTACGAGGGGTTGTATAACCTGTTCTTGAGGGAGCACCTCCTCGAGAAAAGTTTTCCAGAGCTGCGTCAACACCTGGTTGACAGCAAGCTAACTAATCCTAGGAAGCTTGCAGAGGAGGCGGACATCTGGGCTAGTACCCAGGTGTCTTCAAAAGGGACTGGGGGAATTTCCAAGGGACTGGTCAGGGCGCCCCCCAGAAGAAAGAGGGGGGAGACAAAAAGAAGGAGTTCCCTAAAGGCCCCCAAAAGAGTTCGCAGGGAAAGGGATCAGAATTCCCTCCTAAGGTTGGCCCCCACAAACCCCCTTATCCGGACCGTGGTCAGCAGCCTAGGGTTGTCCGTTGTTATGAGTGTGGCGAGATTGGGCACTACAAGGGGGATACCAAGTGTCCCAAGAGACCACACCCTCCCACTGGAGGAAAGACCCCTGGGGTGGCGAGTGTAGTGCTCGGGGAGGAGTTGCCCCTAGATAAGTGAGGTGAGTGGGCAGGGCTAACATTAGTGTCCCTGGGAGATTGCGAGATGGTTCCTAAGACCCATGTGCCCTCGAATACTACCAAGTACAGGCAATGGGTCACCATCAATGCCCAGAGGGTGGAGGCTCTGAGGGACACAGGAGCCAGCATGACTATGGTAAGGGGTCAGCTGGTGTCCCCAGAGCAGGTGGTTCCCAACGTAGTCCATCCGGTTGTGATGGCTGACAACCGAGAGGGTCACTATCCGGTGGCCCAGATTCCCTTTGAGTGGGGAGGGGTTGCGGGTCCTCTTCGAGTTGCGGTAAGCCCTGCCATGCCGGCTGACTGTCTATTGGGAAATGACCTTGAACATACGGCTTGGAAGGAGGTCGAGTTCAGGGCTCATATGGAGATGTTGGGGACGCCTGAGTGGACTTGTGCCAACACGCGGTCCGTGACTGACCGGAGGGGGAATTCACAGCGGTTGGAGCCTGGGACAAAGTTCCCAATCAGCTGCCAAAAAGGATAAACGGGGACAGGGGAAGCCTGCCCCGGCATCTGCACCTCATAAGATGGGTGGGGCAACTGTGGTGGCCCCGGAGTCCACAGAGGGGGATGTGACTTCCCTGGAGGGCTTACCTACCCCTGCAGAATGGCAGGTGGAGGGAGGACCTACCAGGGAGGAGTTTTGTCGGGCCCAGAAGGAGTGCCCCACCCTTGAGGGCTTATGGCGGCAGGCCGAAGCCCAGGCAGCGGGTAACGATTCGGGGAACTTCCACATATATTGGGAAGATGGTCTCCTCTATAGCGAACCCAAGGCTCCGGTGCATGGATCATCCCGGGCCTTGGTGGTTCCCCAGCGTTACCGAGCCTTCCTTTTGGAATTGGCTCACGAGATACCCTTGGCAGGACACTTGGGACAGGACAAGACCTTTGCTCGGCTTGTCCCTCACTTTTACTGGCCTCAGATGAGGATTACGTCCGACACTTTTTGTAGGACGTGTGTTACCTGCCAAGCTAGTGGGAAAACAGGGGTGAAGCTGAAGGCTCCCCTGGAACCACTGCCTGTCGTTGGCATCCCCTTTGAAAGGGTGGGCATCGACATTGTTGGGCCATTGGATCCACCAACGTCTGCCGGTCACAGGTTTATCCTGGTTCTGGTGGATCATGCCACCCGGTACCCAGAGGCCATTCCTTTGAGGACCATTACCGCACCTGCGGTGGCACGGGCCCTGATGGGGATTTTCACCCGGATGGGGTTCCCCAAGGAAGTTGTGTCGGACAGAGGTACCAACTTCATGTCGGCATACATGCGGGCTATGTGGAAGGAGTGTGGAGTTACTTACCGGTTCTCCACCCCTTATCACCCCCAGACCAATGGTCTGGTGGAGAGGTTTAACAAAACCTTGAAGGGCATGATCAGGAGTCTGCCCGAGAGCCTGCGGAGGAAATGGGACGTCCTCCTACCTTGTTTACTGTTTTCCTACAGGGAAGTACCACAGAAGGGAGTGGGCTTCAGTCCCTTCGAGCTGTTGTATGGACTCCCTGTTCGTGGACCCCTCAGCCTGGTGAAGGATGGATGGGAAAAGACTTCCAGAAAACATCCCCCGGATGTAGTGAGCTACATGCTGGCCTTTCGTAGCCAAATGGCTAGGTTGTGGAAGCAAGGTTCCGAAAACCTAGAAACCAGCCAGACGGTCATGAAGGAGTGGTATGACCGCAATGCTCACCCGGTGGAGCTGGAGCCTGGCCAGAAGGTGTGGGTTATGGAACCTGGAGAGCTTAGCGCCCTCCAGGATCGCTGGTCAGGCCCCTTCGAGGTGATTGAGAAGAAGGGCAAGGTCACCTATGTGGTGGATCTTAAAACCCCCAGGCAGCCCCATCGGGTGCTTCATGTCAACCGCCTCAAGCCCCACCAAGAGAGATAAGAGGTCACTTTGATGATGGTGACTGATGGGTCAGAGGAAGAGGAAAGTGAACCTCTCCCTGATCTTTTTGCGTCCCAAGAGAAGGATGGGTCGGTAGAGGGAGTGATCCTCTCACCATCTCTAACTCCCGAACAGCAGAGTGACTGCCGCCAGGTTTTGGAGCAGTACGCTTCACTGTTCTCACTTATCCCGGGAAGGACTCATCTGTGTACCCATGATGTGGACACAGGGGACAGCCCACCTGTGAAGTCCAAGTCCTACCGCTTGTCGGATAAGGTGAAGGCTAGCATCCATGGTGAAGTCACCAAGATGCTGGAGCTGGGAGTGATTGAACCTTCAAGCAGTCCCTGGTTCAGTCCGGTGGTACTGGTACCCAAAGTTGCCCCACCGGGCTCAACCCCAGAGCTCAGGTTCTGTGTGGATTACAGGAGACTGAACTCTGTGACAAAGACCGATGCTCATCCTATCCCGAGGGCGGATGAGCTCATTGACCGGTTGGGAGCTGCCCAATATCTGAGTGCCTTTGACCTTACATCTGGGTACTGGCAGATCTCCCTGACAGATGGAGCAAAGGAAAGGTCAGCCTTCTCCACACCTGAGGGTCTCTACCAGTTCTGCGTGATGCCCTTTGGGCTCAAGAACGCCCCTGCCACTTTTCAGCGGCTGGTGAACCAGGTCCTCTCCGGGATGGAGGCTTTCTTGGTTGCTTACCTGGATGACATTGCCGTCTTCAGCAGCAGCTGGGAGGACCATTTGCGTCACCTTCAGGCTGTCCTTCAGGCCCTGCAGCAGGCGGGTCTGACGATCAAGGCCAGCAAGTGCCAGATCGGGCAGGGGTCGGTAGTGTACCTCGGTCACTTGGTGGGTCGGGGCAAGGTGCAACCCCTCCAGGCCAAGATTGAAACCATCATAGCCTGGGAACCCCCCAAGACTCAGACGGAGGTCAGAGCCTTTCTGGGCCTCACCGGTTACTATCGACGCTTCGTCAAGGGGTATGGTACTATCGTGGCTCCCTTGACTGAGCGTACATCTAAAAAGCACCCTCGACGGGTAATCTGGACCGAGGTGTGTCAACAAGCCTTTGACACCTTGAAACAAGCAATGTGTGCGGCACCTGTCCTCAGGGCCCCTGACTTCTCCAAAGAGTTCATCGTCCAAACGGATGCGTCGGAGCATGGCATCGGGGCAGTGCTGTCGCAGCTCAATGAAGAGGGTCTGGACCAACCTGTGGTTTTCCTATCTAGGAGACTACTCCCCTGGGAACAGAGGTGGAGTGCGATTGAGAGGGAGGCTTTTGCGGTGGTGTGGGCTCTGAAGAAGTTGCGGCCATACCTGTTTGGCTCGCACTTCCTGGTTCAGACCGACCACCGGCCCCTCAGGTGGCTGATGCAAATGAGGGGTGAGAACCCTAAGTTGTTGAGGTGGTCCATCTCCCTGCAGGGAATGGACTTTAGGGTGGAACATCGCCCAGGAGTGGACCACGCCAATGCTGACGGTCTCTCCAGGTATTTCCGCCTTAGTGAGGAGAACTCCCAGGGAATTGGGTAGCTCTCCCCACTTTCAGCTGGGGGGGACGCGTGTTAGACCTGCCAGTCCTTTGGCTGCCCCCTCCTCATTTTTCTTCCTTTACCCTCAAATTTTTTGGTCCACTAGTTTTTTTGGTGTTGACGTAGAGGCTCTGGGTGCCCCATTTTCACTGATTGAGGGTGAGGCGCAAGGTGCTTCTATAAAATGGAAGGAGGGAGAGAGCTCCTACACAAAATGGTGGCCTAAACTGTCACCTCAAAACCTGGGCCATAGACTGTCATGAGGGGTTCCAGAACCTTCTGGGCCACTCTGGCCAGTCAGGGCCCAGACTATAAATAGAGGCGAGGTGCGTCGGCCATTTTGTAGAGGGTGTGACGTGAGGTAGTCAGGATTAAGGCACCTGAGTGGGGAGGTGGATGCGCTAGAAAGGGAAATTGACAGTAAATAGGGCCTGCTTTTTCTTCCCCCCTCGGCTGACACTACCCCCTACCTCTTGACCTGACCCTGCCCTCAGCCACTGACCCTTGGGTCACATCAACCTTATGAGCGCTTTGTCTAGCCAGGACCCCTGAAGGGAGACATGGTAGAGAGTCACCATCATTGGCCAAATCCTCCACATCCCTGCTGTAGCCTGGAACCCTGGAATAACCCAGATCTAGTGACTGACAGCTTTTCTTGACTGAACAAGAATGTGATCATCGCCACAGACCCAGGAAATTGGCTGTCCGATTCGACTGCCCCTGAGCTACAGATCACCCCCCTTAATTTTGGCCACCCCCGCACTGAGATCCCGGAAGGAAACACTCACCGCTGCAGCCCAGGGTTTGAAAGATCGTCCCTTCTGTCACCTGGGGCTTGTGAGGAAGACCGGGGCCCCACTGTGACTGGATACGTTAGCGCGGCGCAGCCCAGAATTGTGAGGAAGCCACCGGAGGAGAATAGAAGGCCGCGTCAGGCCTTGAAGCCAGCAACGCTCGTATCACGTGTTGGGGGCGGACTGTGGAGCGCCGCCCCCGCCGCTGCCCGATTGTGTGAGGAGGCCGCGCCCCCGCTGGCCGCGCTGCTTCTGGCGGCTGCGGGCGCGCCTTCCGGCAGCCACTAAGCCCGAGCAGAGTAGCGCCTGGCCTTAGGAAACATTGTGTGGCCCGAGGACGACTCCACGTCAGCGCAACCCGACTGCCCCGGACACCGCCTGAGAGTGAGGCCTGCCGGCATGTGGAGCTCTCTGAGGAGCGAGTCCTCAACCGGCCAAAAAGTCCTACCAGAGGCCCACAAGTAAGGAAACCCCTGGGGAGGAGGGCGGAAGGCCGGAGTGGCCCTGGATTCGTCCCTCCCCCGGGGAAGACTTTCCTTGAGCCCGGTGAGCCCCCACTGCCCAGCGGAAAGAATAACTCGGCTTGTGGCCCCCTTCATTCTCACCCTGTTGAAGATGTGGTATTCACCTAGTAAGCCGGGCACTTTGGGGGTATACAGGAGTCTGCTATTGAATGCCAGTTTAATGTCCTGAAAGGCCAGATTTCCTGTTTCAAGGGAAAGCCATGTTCTATGCTGCAAAGACCAGCCAGGTGTCATGAGCATATTTAAGGTTATATTTCATGCATAAAGGTATTGCCAGAATTGAAGTGCTATGTGCAGCGCTTAATGGAATAACCTGATTTCAAGCGCATTGTGATTCCTATGTGCAGCGCTTAATGTAATAACCTGATTTCAAGCGCATTGTGATTCCTATGTGCAGCGCTTAATGTAATAACCTGATTTCAAGCGCATTGTGATTTCTATGTGCAGTGCTTAATGTAGTAACCTGATTTGAAGAGCATAATGTATGCAATGTGCAGCGCTTAATGTAATAATCTGATTTCCAGTGCATTGTAAATGCTATGTGTAGCGCTACGTCTAGTGACTTTATTTAATGCGCTATTGAGTTTACTGTGCTGGACTGAATCACCAAGTGGCGCGCTTAATTTCATACCAGTCTAAAGCAGAATAGTACTGCTAATTTAGACACAATGATATGTTTTGATCCTGATATGCAGAAGATAAAAACTGATTGACTTCACTTGAAAGGGAAGGAGATACATGATATAAGGAAAGATAAAGCTTTTCTACCTTTTCTAATTATTTGGTGTAGCGTCATTTTTAGTGATGGAACGCTGGAGTGTGAAGTGGGTGTGATGCAAGCACGACATGTAACTCTGGAGTAAGGCCTTTCCACCTGAGCCAAGCTACCCTAGGACTCTAGGTACAACACTGGCCCTCTGTCAAGTCATCTATTTGAGATATACTGAGGACCATAGCCCATATCAAAGATAGGGAACACTTCCCAGGTGTGCATTAAAGTGCCCCTTTACCAGGATGTTCTGGGTGAAGACTGGGTCAGTGTGGTCTTCCACAATGAATGTGCAGCCCTCCATGCAGCTGCAAGTTTGGGGGAAGCGCAGAAGTGAGACAACCTGTTGTTTGAAACCTCTGGTTAACCATTCACTGTAAACACAAGGAGATGATGGATAGAGCGCTGAAACTTTTCAGAAACCGACCCCCAGTCACTGATCTGCGTTGAATCCATCATCGTTCTTTAGCTCACTTAGCCACCCCAGTTCAGACCCAGGCATATGCAACTCGATCTTGACCCTGTGCTTCATGGGTACGGTCCAGCCCGAACTGCCAAACCAGGTCTTCACTGGACCGGAAACAAGCATCATGGGACCAGTTTCGGGGTAACACCCCTCATCAGCCAGGCTAGCTTGAATCCAGTGGCAAAGTGAGCAAGGGACCCACGTCTGGGCATACCCTGTCAACCAAGGGCGAACAAAGCAAACAGAAGGAGATGATGGACGGAATGCTGAAACTTTTCAGACACCCACCCCCAGTCATAGATCTGGGTTGAATCCATCATCGTTCTTTAACTCACTTATCTACCTTAGTTCAGACCCAGCCATAATCAAATCAGTCTTGACTCTTGCCTCATGGGTGCTGTCCAGCCCGAACTGCCAAGCCAGGTTTTCCCTGGAACGGAAACAAGAATCCTGGGACCGGTTTCGGTGTAACACCACTCATCAGCCAGGCTAGCTTGAATCCAGTGGCAAAGTGAGCAAGGGACATACATCTGGGCATACCCTGCCAACTTAGGGCGAACAAAGCAAACACAAGGAGATGATGGATGGAGCGCTGAAACTTTTCAGACACCCAACCATTTACTGGGCCTGTGCTGGAGACAGCACGGCCTACGAATTGGAAGGGACTTAGAACCTCCTGCATGTGCATGCAGTACGTCACTGCACCCACCGGTAGGGGATATTTTGGGGTGTCAATTGGACCCTATTGGTCCCCTCCCATTCCGACCCCATTCCAAGAAGCCCCTTAGGAAACGTATACTAATTAGTCATCACCGCTTTGTGGTGCACTGTTAAAGCTCCTTTGCTTCTGTGCCCATGTCTCTAATATGGAACCCCCACAGTGACAAGTATTTCATCATTTGCATGGAGCCAGGCCTCCATACAAATGAGGTAATGCTTCTTTCAGATTTCACTGGTGTTGCATTTGTGCTGTCATGATCTCTATTACAGAAAGGACCACACAAGCACCTCTGGCCCTTTCTATGATACCAAAGTGCCCTGGCAGTGCAAAATGTGGACGCACACACCCTTTGCCCCTCTAGGCACTTTTAATAATATGGCCCAGGCATACTGCACAGATTGCCTCTGCTCTGAAGGGTGCCATAGCTTAGGACAACACTGCGCCAAAGATCTGTAATCAGGATCATATAAAAGTGGGGGGTGGGGTGAATAAAACCAGCAAGTCGTACAGGAGGCGAACAGGGTGAAGGCTAAGCATGGGTGCAGAAAGGTAAACTGTAACAAGGGAAAGTGAGTTGCCCAGCACATTAGTAGTGGTTACTAAAAAAACCTAAGGTGAGTGCTACATCAGTTGATCAAGAATGAAAGGCACAAGATAAGTACCATACATGCAAGCTGAAGACTCCCCTCTATATTTGGACATTTTTGTTGTGACAACAGAGTCGAAGTAGGCTTCTTCAGTTTTGCTCCATGCATGGAGAATACCATACAACCTAATGCATTGGAAAGAGGTGCTATATATATATATGAGCTACCAGGAATTACCAAGACTGAAACCTGCCATTGACTCCTACGGAAAAATCCAGCTTAATTTACGAAATGCAATAGGTATTATTGCCAATGTGTCTGAATGTGCTACAGTGAGGTCAATTGAAGAGATTAGTAGGTGTGTTAATTCATGTAGTCTCTTTTGTGGGAGGAAGCCATTCTGGTCTAAATGAATAATGCAGTCAACAGACTTTGCAAGCGTATTCGCAAATATCCTGCAAATATCTTATAATCATAATTTAGGGGTGATATAGGCCTTTACGATTCTACAATTTGAGGGTCCTTATTAGGTTTCAGAATTAGGGAAAGAATACCCTTCTTTCTGGATAATAGTGCCTCCACATTACTTAAGTAGATTTCATTGAACAGGTCTTTCCATATGGGGCAATAACATCTTCCAAAGATGTAAAAGTTCTCCTGGTAGGGTGTTTGCCCATCAGCTTCACC
Organism: Triturus cristatus; assembly: GCF_964204655.1. Lineage (NCBI taxonomy): Eukaryota > Metazoa > Chordata > Amphibia > Caudata > Salamandridae > Triturus > Triturus cristatus. The sequence goes on along the minus strand of NC_140584.1, from coordinate 88,083,342 downwards.
CCTGCCAGACTTGTTTATATGCGTGGGGATTTCACCGATATTGATCTCACTCTGGAAGAAATGTTTTTCTATTTCTGAGAGACAGGGTAGCTTTCTTTCCTCCAGCTTTTCTATCAAAGCCAGTGTATCTGCTGTAGCAGTTTCTGTATAAAGTGTTGGTAATATTTTAAGCATGTGGGACTCTATCTTATCTGAGTTATTAGATATTTTTCACTCACGTCTATTATTAATTCGCTGATTAAATGTCTTTCTCAATCTCCCTTCATTGTCCAAGCTAATAGATGACCACTCCTTTCCCCATTTTTATGAGACAGTTTACTATCTTCCCACCTGGCTCTGCACTTTCCCTCCACTGATTGTTTATAGGTGGTCTAGTGCTCCTCTAATTCTTGCCATGTGCTGTGTTAATCTTCCTCAGTGCTGGCTCCTGACTAATCCCCCAATCTCCCCGCCCCAAACCTTCTGGCCATGTATTCTAACTCTTTTCTGTTTGTAACTTCCCAGCTTACATAATATGCCCCAGATAAATGGCTTATAGACATGCCAGACCATAGTAGGCTTTGCAGATTCAAGGTTATCTTTGAAAAATTGAGATGCCTCCCCCTCTAATTCTCTCAATACATTACTGTCTAATAAGAGAGTCCGGTCAACCGTCCACCTAAAATTAGTCCTGCAGTCATTAAATTGCAGGTGTAATAATACCACTGTTGTCTGAACAATGGGCTTGAAGGTGCATAATATTTCTTATTTTACCTATTAAGATTTTTTCCACCCAGAAGAAATGTATTCTGCAGTAATTTTTAAAACATTTTTTACTGTAAAAGGTATATCCTCTTCTAACTCCTACCTTCTTACGCCAAGCATCGCACAGACCGAGATCAGACATTACATTTTTATGTTTCTTACTTATTTTGAGATTATTCTGCACTTGTCCTTTGGAAGAACTATCCAGCCCCCCCCATTCAACAGGGCATTAAAGTCGTTTTCAATAAGCACGGGGGAAGGGAAATCAAGAATGTTTAAAGCCAGAGTGTTAAATGGTGATACATTATCATAATTGGGGCCATCAAAATCGGCACAAATAATGACTCCCTGTCTACCAGCCAATTTTCCTAATATCCACCTCCCCGATGTATCAGTTTTGTATCAGTGCTGTAATCCTGTAATTCCAGCCTTGCATTTTTTATAATAATAGCTACCCCTTTTCAGCTAATTGTTTGGACTGTGCTTACTTAGTGGACCCAACCCTGTTAACTAAATAGAATCTTGCATTCTGTTAACATAAGATGCATTTCCTGAAGTGTGAGGACTTGTGTTTCACTATCTCTCGAATATTGGAAAATTATTTTTCAGAAGTGTGCAATTACATAGCACAGAAATCCTTGGCATATGCTAATTTTACGGTACTGGGGGATTTCAACCTTCATGGGGATAACCCGAATTGTACCCAGGCTGCTCAGTTGAAAGCTGCTCTTGCCAGAATCAATTTGGTTCAGCAGGTAAAACTTCCGACTCACAAGGCAGGGCACACCCTGGACCTTGTGTTTACAAACTTGCCATCCTTGAGTACGAAAGACCCCTGCCAGGTGGTATGGTCAGACCACTATTTGATCCCTTTTTCAATCTGCCTGGGCAAAGAAAGCCGTTTCACGCATGGTCCGAAAAAGGAATTGGAAGAAGCTTACGGTAGAAAATGTAGGACCGGCTCTACAGGAGAGCCCACCTCCATGTACGTATGATCCTAATGTAGATGCTTTGGAATTTCACAACTGGATCTCTACGGCAATAGATACTGTGGCTCCGTCCAGACGCACAAAATCACAGAGGCAACTGCCCTCGGCCCCGTGGTTTTCTGAAGCCCTCAAACTGGACAAAAGTATATGTAAGCGCCTAGAACGCCAATGGCGTACTAACTATGGCAAGATTGCTAAAGCTGCATACAAGAAATCCCTTAAAGAGCTACACAAAAGTATAAAAATTGCTAGAAGAGAGTACATAGCAAAGAGCATTAAGTCAGCAGAGAACTCAAGTAGGGAATTATTCAAGTTTGTGAATGCCTTCCTAAAGCCTCAAGAAATTCAAACTGAAGTCCAATCCTCTTCCTCACTATGTGAGAACATCGCCGACTTCTTTGATAATAAAATTTGAATCATCTACAACGCCTTCACAGATTATGTTGCAACGATTAAAACTGATACGACTGAGAGCAACCATTCACAAGCCTCGCTCAGCGAATTTTCTCCGATTACGCTGCAAGGTGGAATGGCTCTGATTCTTAACTGCAACTCTGGATCACCAGAGGACCCCTGCCCCCGAAACTCTGGAAGGTAGTGGCTCATTCTACAGTAAAGATGCTGATCCACATTTGGAACACTTCTCTAACAACTGCCATCTTCCCTGAGTCGTGGAAACACGCCATTGTTCTACCTCTCTGGAAAAAAATCAATGGAGTGCCTGGCGATTTGAGCAATTATCGCCCTATCTCTCTTCTCCCAGCCCCTGCAAAAATGCTGGAGAAGTGGGTACAAAGGCAGCTATCCTCGTTTGTTGAGGAGTTTGGCATCTTGCATGAGACCCAATCTGGGTTTAGACCGGGCTTCACTACTGAAACGTCCCTCTTGGAGGTATCAAAATCAATAAGAATGACAGTGGACGCAGGGGCATCAGCGATGCTGGTTCTCCTTGACTTGTCCACTGCATTCGACATGGTGGACGATACAATATTGCTACATAGACTCAAGGATATTGGCTTGGAGGGGCTGGCCTTGAGCTGGCTGAACTTGTTTCTCTCCAACCGGACACAACAGATTGCCCTGCAAACACACAAATCCAAACGCAATGCAGATCTGGTGTGGAGTCCCTCAGGGATCAGCACTCAGCCAGCTCCTTTTTAGGTCTCGCCTAGCGAATGCAGTGCAGCTGCTTCGCGAGACTCTAATGTTATGACTTTCATTCACGAAGGGAGACAAACCATGTGCGCGCCTGGACAGGCGATGTGCACGAGCATGGTGTCTCCGCTCTGGCAGCTCCTTTGTAGTGATAGGAGCCTTTCACACTCCCACCGCGCGCTTGATTTATTAGCGCTGTACATCAACAGACTCGTGTTAACATAATTGGCTCATCCCACAGTTGGCCCGGAAACTTCCTGGTAACAACGGCACTGCTGTGCAATGTAAACTCCACGGCATAGTGCACATTTCTAAGTCCGAACATACCATCCGGTCTTTTAAGAATCTAGGGACAGAGATGCTCCTTTCCTCCCAGCGCCTGGTACCTGCTCCACATGACGCAGGGCCCTCGGATCCCGCCCCACCCTCAGCATCCCTTTGAAGTCAGACCAGAACGGATCGCACACGGAATTGCTTGTTGTTGTTTTATTCGCTCGTGAATTGGCTCTGTCAGCGCACGCGGCAAAGTTTTTCATTTGGCGTTAATTGCGGATGTAACACTTTTAATTCAGTTGATTCATTTCGGTGTCTGCGTAATTAACATCTGTCGCCTTTCTTGATCTACCTACAGAAGTGACCTACTCCACTGCCCCCCGCCCCATAAAAATCTGTACAGCGCACTGCTGTTCGGACAGAGGGGGTCGGAGCAGCCCCCCCTCATCTGATTACCATGTGCCAGAGAACCCCAGACACAACCTGCGATCGAGGAGTGGCCACGCCCAGTGTAGGACCCCACTACAGGCGGGGTGACCCTGTAGGAAGCTGGCCCTGTATATAACCCAGCTTCCTACAGACCCTAAATAACCCAGCACTATACAAAGAAGTGTGCGTCAGAGCGCCCCACTCACAGAAGTGGAGAGCCCCAGCTTCTCCCCACACCAAGAAAAGCGACCGCCTCATGCTGGGTGGGCGGTAGAGGGTCGACATTGGCCAACAACTTCTGACTCATCCTTGTGAAGCAGTTGAAAGGAGTACCACCATGTTAGAAGCACGCCTGTTATTCAAGCGCCTTCAATATCCTCCCTTTTAGTGGGCGCTACATGCGGGGTGCACATTAATTGTTCAATAGTGCGCAGTCTGCGGCCTGCGCTACCAACCTATCTATGTGCTTTCTTTATTTCCAGCTCTTTGTCTATTCGGTGGATCAGAACCAAACAAGTGAAAGGAGATGCAGGAATGGGAAATTAACACGGATTAAAAAACATTAGATTAAGCTGTCAGACGTGTGTGATGGATGGTCCCGCGCATCCAGCGCTTCATAGCTCCGCAGCTGGCTCGCGCTCCGCTCTGCTCTTCCCGCTCATTTCCTTTCCTTCTGTCGTCTTTTGTTTGTCCCCTGTCATGTCTCTTCCCATTCTATCCAAATCATCAGGTCTGCCAGGGGCGGTGGGTGAAATTTGACAGTGGTGGGGCGCAAACGAATTAGCATACAGCACCGTAGCGAGCGAGCGTAGCGAGCGAGCATGAACCCCAAAAGGGGGGTTTGGGTGGGTTACCCCCCCCAAGAAAATTTTGAAAAAAAAGAAGAAAAATCGTGCATTTCCAAGCAAATTTGAGAAAGCAGGAAAGTTAATAAAGCAATTGTGAAAGTGCAGTTATTACATTAATAGATGGCATAACATAGGTAGCTGCTTATTCAGTATTACCACAGAGCTTCATACATTCTGTCCTATTATGCTCAGGTGCTGAATTCCCTTTCCCTCCCTTTCCCTCGCTCGCTCCTCTTTTCGGTCTCCTTCAGTTCCCTTTCATCTCGCTGGGCCCCTGTAGGTCACTCTCAGTTCCTCTCGCTCACTCTTTTATCCTTCCCATCACTCAGATCTTGGCATTCTTATTTTTGTTTGCCTTCCCCGTAGGTGTTACCCGTCATTTCCAGTTCTTGTCTTTTACATGCAGCTCGCAACCTTTCCTTAATTAATGTTTTCCACTTAACCCTGGCTGTATCATATTTGCCACATAATACATCATCTGCTGTATAATCTAACGATTTCCCCCAAAACAATTTTGTAGCTCAAACGGATCAAACGGATCACAAATTACTAAAAGAAATGTGACTTATGTTGCTGTGAAGTGTAGGGCCCTTTGCAAAGGTTAGTAAAGAAAACAATTGGTCCCAGACACTCCTAATTACACTCAAATTAATACCTGTAGGAGAGTGTAGTATGCAATCAATTCATTCAACCGAAAATATATCATGTAAAGGCACATTCAACAGGGAAAATCTCATAGATAAGAGGCCAACCAAAGTCAAGATTGTACCTTCAGAGGCACCGACGGATGTGGTACGTCTCCTACTTGTTCTGAATTAAGAATTGAACGTCTCACCGGGACCAATGGCAGCATGTGATTAGAAGGTCTCACGCCGCTCCATTTCAGTGGTACCTCATGGTGATTTCTCCCCCACCCTGAAGTTATTTCAGGATATTTTGACAGAGTACAGTCTGGAATTTAATTTCATCACACCACGATCGTGTTCGGGTTCCCTTTCCTTTGTCCTGAGGAAGACCCGCAGCAGAGGAGACTACTTACCCTTTTGCGTCAGGGTTGAAACGTCGACATTTCCCCAGTGAGCCTACACCCAAAAGCTACTCCCCTCCTACTCCAACCACAGATGAAGTACCAATGAGGTACCAATGGGTGAGGTGGACTGGCCTCAAGGGTCTTGTGACCTCACTGACAGATTCACAGTTGATATAGGGTGTGGTTCTTTGTATGAAGTGAACTACAGTATGGATTGTGGTGGACAGGCCTTCAAGGTTAAGTCAGACTTGCCACTGTTAGGGTCCACCTGCGGGTGCTAAGACACTGGGCTTCTAAGGTCTATCGGGCCTTCTAAGGTGTAGCATCGGAATAAGCTGTCAGGAGGGTGGACTGGTCATGAAGGCTGAACATGGTTCTCCAGTTCCACATTCAGCAGCTCCAGCCAGAGTGCCACATCCTCTCCCACACTGAACACCATACTGCCCCACTGAGAGAAACTCGCACTGCCTTCAGCTACAACTCAATTGTGCTGTGACTAAATTCAAATTATGCACTAGACAACAGTAAAATGCTGCCTGAAAAAAAATGAACACCACCCTGGAAAAAGCAGACACGCCTAGGGAATGCAAGAATAAGCAAAGCATGTGAACTGTAATCAGTAACAACATGGTTACCTTAACGTTTTTAAACTCATTATTCAGAAATCAGTAAGTGATTTTTCCTGAAAAGTTCAGGACATGACGACAGACCTAGGAAGGGACCCGTTTCAATGTCCATTGCTTATATCCTTTCAAAATGTAAGCAGTTTGGTTTAAAAAAAGACCACATGCCCGAACACAGAGCCACATTTTATAAGCTAAAATAATTAAAACAGTTGAAAACGATCATATTAAACGTTTCTACTCTACCCATCAACCAGGTATTGCAGTGCCTTTAGAAATGGTGACCTTCCCCACCCTGGGAAAACAATGTTGTTCAAAGAAAGAAGATAAAAAGAAAGTAGCGCTTTCACTGGCAAACTCTGTAAAGTGGCGCTAATGTGTGTGGATGTAAATAACAATCAGGCCTGTCTGCTGACCACTCTGTATTGCTTTATTTAGGTATTTAATTATTTTTCCTCTCCGTCCCGAGGTTTTCGGTCAGAAAATGAGGATATTTCCAGCCAAAGAGTTCCAGCTTTTTTGGATCCATTTCACAGGGAAACAAATAAAGAAAAGGAGAGGCAAGAGAGAGTAGGTAAGAGCTGTCTTTTGAAATCAGCATGTAAGCAGGAGCGAGACAGAGACAGTAAGAGATGGAGGAATAAAGAGAGGAGGGCAGCTGCCAGAGGCAGGTCAGGAGTAGTGGACACCGTCCTTGCCATGAAGGAAAAGACACAGCGTTTTTTTTCCCTTCTCAGCCCTTCCCAGAACGGCTGAGCCTTACTGCAGCATACAAAAGGCAGAGCGCGGGTGGCCTCTTTGACTCCAGGCAGGTCAAGTGCAGGGCCATTAAGTAGCGCTTTCGCGCGCTAATGGCCCTGCGAATAACAGAAGGAAGAGGGGAAATTCTTTTGTCCTCTCGTCCCCCCCACCCTTGTCCCCCGTGTCCCCCCACTCCAAAATCTGGGGGGGATATATCCCCCGCGTCCCCCACACTTCCTACGCCCATGTTCATCACACGTTTAATCAGGTTATCACCGACACTACAGAAGCTGACATTTGTTGTAAGACTGACTACTAATTCAATTAATAGAATAACTTACCAGGCGCATCTCCTGACCTCCGGTCCCGCGTCGCCTCACGTCCGCTCTGCAACGTGGTGGTGGAGGTAACTTCTCCCCGCTCTTCTTGTTTGCCAATTAGGAGACTGGGGGGCCGGGCAGCTCAACTCGGTCCTGACATTTAATAGGGCATGGGGCGACTTTGCGCAAAACGCATCACCGCCCGAGCAGGACCCTATCCTTAAACTCCTACACTACACAGGGCATGCGCAGCAAACCTAATGGTTTGTGAATGTGAGTGAGGGGCGAAGCTCCTCACTCGCATGCGCAGACCATCTTCGGAACTCCTGCTGTCTCTGCCTGCGTGCGCTGGCTGTGCGTGACATGCGCACTATCACCAATGAAGCGCACAGGCAGGCCCGGAAATGGGAAATGTAAACAAAACATTTATTTTAATTACGGCAGCCGCGGGTCCAGGGCTGGTGGGGCTACGCCCCTACGCCCCAATGGACGCACCGCGGCTGAGGTCTGCCCCTTCTACAACGATTCCTCTTCAAGCTGGTAGAGTTAGTTAGTTAGTTAGGTCAGGTGTCAGGGCTTTACCTAGGATGAAAAAACTGAAGGGAGTTTCTCAAAGGGTGGGGAGGGGGTAACTAGAAATCCATTCCAAGATGTGTGGCCTACGTAATTAAGGGCGTGGCTTCAAACATATAAACAGCGTGCCACTCCAGGAGTTTGGTGTCTTTCTGTGACCTTCGTATTGTTGCATCCAGACCTGTCACAAAGTAAGGGTCATGCACCTAAAACAAGCCCAACCTATTGGCTTTGTCAGTGCTCAATCGTGGGCCCTCATAAACACCCACACATAATCTGAACTAATAGAAACACCCAGGGGCGTAGCTACCAGTTGTGCAGTGGGTGCAGCACCCTAGGGCCGTAAGCAGGAGTGGCAACTGTAAGCATTACTACAGTGCTTTCTACTGCTATGATTCTTCATCAGGGTCGGACTAGGACGAAAAATAGGCGCTGGCAGTGTGTCCTGGTACTTATCCTTATATTTTTGTCTACCCGTGCCTCTTCCTGTGCCACGCACTTTATCCTGCCACCTATCCTGGTGTTATTCCCTGCCCTGCCTTTCACTCTGCCACGCACTCTCTCCTGCCACTTAAACATATGCACACGCTTTACAGTTGCTTCCGCCGCACTTTATGTGGCAATACCTCGCTTAATTTAACCCATTCCGTGCTCATGACGGAACCACTCCGTCATGAGCCACGGGCGCCGTGTGCTCATGACGGAGTGGCTCCGTCATGCTGCGGCCGTTGGCGGCCGCTCCGCCCACGCGGCACTGAGTCCCCGCCTGTGCGGGCGATCAATGCGAGTGGGCGGAGTCGTGACGGAAACACTCCGTCATGAGCACAGCGCGCCCTTGGCTCATGACGGAGTGGTTCTCTCTGAACCCCCCCCAGCGCCGCGGCGGAATTCGTGCCGCGGCGAAGGGGTTAAAAGGACTAACTGCAAAACATAAGGATATCACTTGTCAGCTGTCTGCATGACTCAAAATATTTCTAAGATACTGACATCTCCAGTGTCAGAGATGCTTCCAAAAACGATGCAAGCATGTACGGCGCTCCAGGCAAAATTTAATTTTTCCAGCTGGAGCGCTCCTAGTGCCCTGGAAAAAAGGGATAGATTTGGAACTTGGAATAGGAGAAAGTTAGCAGGGGGTGCGGCATTTGCAACCACTGGTCCTACGGGAAAGGAAGAGGAGGGGCAATGAAAGAAGGAAGTCTAGTAGACTTGCCCATCTGAAAGGCAGTAGAAACGAGAGCCAAATACACAGAATCAGCTTTTCTAGATAGAATATAACATGGTGGCGGAAACTGACAGAGCCACCAACTAGCACCAAAGTAATTGTCACAAGAAAAACAAGCATTTACAATGCAATAGGTCTCGCATTCTCTAAACTTTGACCTATTGGCATTGTAAATGAAAATGCCTTTTAGCTATGTGAACTTTGTACTTCTTGTCATTGTTTGCAGGTTTTCAAAACACATAAATAAAAGGCATCGTCACTTACAATGCCAATAGCTTAAAATCTCGCAAATGCGAGACCTATTGCATTGCAAATGCTTGTCAATATCTATTTGGCACCGCTGTTTTCGCTCACAACCAATTGGGGGGTGAAGGCTATATCTTACGCCGACTACACCCAGTTGGTGTTTTCTTTTAAAGATCAAGCGGACAATGTCTTTAAGAACTTTAAGGGTTGCTTGACAGATAACTCCTTATGGAGGACAAATTGAAGCTTATGCTGAGAAAACAGAGGTACTATTCTTTGGAAATACTCTCCCGCCGCCTGCGGACCTATGGTGGCCGCAGGAAATGGGTCCTCCACCCACCCCGGCAAAATCTGCTAAAAATTTGGGGGTCAAATGGGAAACGGATCTCTCGCTTTCAGCTCAGATCATGCAGGTGTCTTCGACCTGCTTTGGTAAACTGAAAAGCTTACAGATTATGCGAACAGTCTATATGTAGGCTTACCTGCATATTTGATTAAAAGACTGCAAATGGTCCAAAATGCGGCTGCGAGAATGATTAAGCGAGTACCATATCTCTCCGCACATTAAGTTACTACACTGGTTGCCCGTGGCCAGGAGAAATGAATTTAAGTCCTGACATTTGCTTTTCGTTCCTACATGGTAAATGCCCGAGCTATTTGAAACGACGCTTATGTAGTTATAAACAGAATAGGCTCCTGAGATCTAATTCCTTGAACCTATTATGCAGTATGAGGTTTAAGAAAGCGCGGATTGGAGGGAGATCCTTTATGGTTGCGGCTACTAAGCTATGGAATGCCTTGCCTAACTTTTTGCGGCAGATAGAATCTGAGTCATTTTTCAGGAAAGCACTGAAAACCTGGCTTTTTGGCCTAGAACCGAAGGACTAGGTTAGCGTGAGTAGTTCTTGTTGCTCGCCCTTCTGTCTTGCTTCAGCGCCGGGACACCTCTGCTTGAGGTAGCTGTTCGCGCTTTTACAAATGCCGTTATTATTATTATCATTATTATTTGTTTACGGGTACAGAGTCCATTGATGTTCCAGGTTAACATTTTGATTTCTGTAGTGAGGTTTATCTCTTTCTTTCAAAACACCATACTTTAGTCATGTCAGGAATGAGGACAAATTGTTTTTCTCCCACTATGCTCCCCACCCAGTGACCCTTCCTTTGGGGACCCCCCAAAGTTCAGTGACATTATCCTAATGCCTATTTGGGTCCCCTCCTAGTGAGTTACAAACACTATTGTGCACATTTAACCCAGAAATATCGAAATGTATTATAAACGGGGGGCTCTGTATGTTCTATAGCTCCTTCTACAGCTTCTTCATACTAACTTTACTATTTTAAGTATTTACATCTTTTTAGGGTTGCTGCCTTAAATCTTCGCTTTAGGAGGGAAATGAGCTCTCCTTAGCACCTAGATTCTGGAGCTGTCATTTTAAAACACACCTACCACAGCCAATGCTCAGTGGCCCTGTAGATGTCTGATCTGACACTGTACATAAAAATCATTCCCATGCAAGGTTTTTTCTTGTAATGGCAAACCAAGGATCAATACCTTAATCCAGTATGACCATGATTTTCCTCGGCTTCTTTCCCTGTGGATTCGCTGAATCCCCTTTTCTGATTGATCTCCACATTACCTTTTAATAATTCTTCTCTGAAGAGGGAGCTCACATGCCCTTTCAGATGCCCTTTCACTTAACCCATTTTGTGATATTCAGTATCCTCAGATTAATGCACCGAGAGTGGCTCTCTAATTTCTTGAGATCTTCGTGTAGAGCAGGATTTGAGGCTCCTAAGGCAGTCAACTCTCTAGAGTTAAATTTGAGCTTCTGTTCGAGCTTTTCCATATTAATCTTTAGCGCTGTCTTTCTATGTATTAATTTACTGAGCTCTATTTTCAGCTCCTAGCTAGCCACTTGTACAGCTTTCTGATTAGATTATGAGGTTTCTAATCTTTTCTGCATCTTGGATTTAAGGTCCAGAGGTATAAATTCAATCCCACTCTTATTGGAGGCTGCAGTGTGCTCTGTGGCTGATGAAGACAAGTTTGGGAGCTTTGGAGGCATATGTGAGTCAGCCTCTGGAATAGAAGCATGGTCCCTGTTCCTGCCCTTCCTCCAAAGGGGTTTAGGGCCTCAAATCTATTTTAATAGGGGTGCCCATTATACCATAGGTTGTCAAGTTCATGGAATGGTCATGTGAACCTAAGGGGTCCAGGCATGCAGAGCCATTGTGGGGTATTCACTATTATCAGCTGGTGATCGTATCTGAACTGAACTCATTTGAGGGCCCCATTCCTCCTTCTCCTTGATCACCAAATCCTCCATTTGCCTCTACCCATTGCCTCTATAGAAGTGGTTAGACAGCTCTATAAAGCACCATCAGCACAAATGATAATTAACTGGTCTTTAATGAAGATAACTATCACTAGAGGTACCAGACATGGGTGTCCGCTCTCATCCCTACCTTATGATCTTAATATAGAACCTCTCACACAGTTGTCATAAGCCAAAACGTTGAAAAAAAGATCACTCTCTATGCAGATGACATTATACTGTACACTAGTGACCCCAACAATCCTCTTGGATGGATGAAAAAGATCACTGACAGTTTTATGCCTATGTCAGGCTGTCAGATTAACAGACTAATAAAGGCAGAGAGTATCGCACGATCCGGGAATCCAACCAAACCTAAATACCTCAGCATAGAAATTACACAAAAATTAGAAGAGATCTCTTGATTAAAATTAAATAAAACTAAGAAACAAGTAAATAAAGCATTTTTTGGTCGCACAAATTTAATAAAGATGTCTATTTTACCAAAATAAACATTCCTCTTTGATAACATCCCATTTAGTATTTCAAAAGCTTCCATTTCCTGAATCTCAAGCAGCCTGTGTAGTTTTGTCTGGGCCTTGAAAAACCATAGGCTTCAGTAGAAAGAAATTGAGAACACTAGACAAAGATGGACTAGTGGTTCCCATCGTACAAGCTTACTGTCATGACTTTCAGTTTAAGAATTGTAGGTTCCTTGTTTCCAGGGGCGGCTCCTCCGCAAAGGCAGAGGAATGTCGCCCCACTGGCTCAGGAGCCAGCAGGTGAAAAATAAAACAATGTCCTATAATCGTTTTATTTTATATTTGCCGGCTCTGAGCCAGCGCATGTATGAAGGGGCAGGCCGGGCCTTAGGAGGGGGGAGGAGGAGTGCAATGTGCACTTCTAGAGGGCATGTGTGTTTGGCTAGCCGTCTCAGGCTGGTCAAATTCACATGTGCACTTAGGTTTCTCCAACCTGGCTGTATTGAACTGCCTGGCTGGAGAAACAGCACAGACTCCCTGTCGTGAGCAGAGTATCTTTTCAACCCGCTCAGGCCAAACCCTGCGCTGCTTTCATAGCATGAGAGCAGCGTGGGGATTGCACAGGAAGTCTGTCCCAGTGTCTGCTGTGAGTAGGAACACGGAGGCGCGATGCGGGAGGCTGCCAACAGCTTATGTAGGTTCCTTTTTTGAAAAAAAAATTATTAACCCTTGCGCTACCCTCTACCCACTGCACCACCCTTTGTTTGTGGCGGCCGCCACTGCTTCTTTCACACCCTAAATTTATTTGTAAGGGGAAGCTATATTCTTGTATGCTAGGAGATCTAGGTCAAGATCATTTCTTGTACTGACTCGGTGATCCAAAATTGTTTAAGAAAATGCGATTAAAGCTGTTAAGAAGCAATTTAGAAACATGGTATAACTTTAGAAAAACAGTAGGTATTAGGTACTGCTTGTCGTATGCTCCAATCTGGGGCTCACCAGGTACCCTTGTATTTCTTCGATAATAGGCTAAGCCTCCCACTATAGAAAGCTGGCCTGAATCTCTGCGGACAATTGCGAGTTGGGCCCGATCTGATAACTTGGGAGGCCCTTGCAGTACAACTAAGGATACACTGTCGAGATTTAACTATCTTCAGCTTGCCTCTTGGTACACCTAGCATGAAGGAGACTTTAGTACAGACTGGGATTATGAAGAAAGAATATAACATACTTAGGCGATGGTAATGGAGTTATCACTTTGGTACTGGGAGCTAGCACACGCCAAGGACAAGTCAGCAAAGATCCCTCCTCACCCATGGGACAGATTCCTACTTGCAATGGAACACCCTAACTTATGGCAAGTATCCTCTTCTCTCCTTTATTCTATTGCGACACCAGATACTTTAAAGAAGAACCATTTCTTCTCTTTAAACGGAATATACTTAATGTTAAAAAAGCTGACTACGTTTTGTTTTTATAATGGAGAAATTCCAAGATGCAACAGATGTGGGGATGAAAGTGCAGATGACATGCATAGGTTTGTGATATGTCCAGTATTAGAAGGCTTCTGGCATGAAGGGACACCGTAGCTGAAATTGCTACACAGGTAATCAAGGTAAATCCCCTTTTGATTCTTTTTGGTGCTGACAGTAAAGTAAATACCGGTATACCATCATCTGTAAAGAGACTTTTCTTCTATCTGATTTTAATCACAAGGAGGGAGATCTGCAAAAACTGGTTATAACCCATATACCCAACCAGTTTAAACTAGAAATGATCAATAGAAATCTTGTGCAAATTGGACCTTCAGTCTTATCCGGATAATAAGGCAATTGAGTTATGGTCCATGTCTCAGAGCTGGAGGACAACATTTCATAAAACCTGAAGTCCAATGATTACGTCAGACTGGCTGTAAGAGTCCAGGACATGGGAGACCTACCAATAAATGATCAGATGTTTGAGGGTACCACCAACTATGTAAAGTAGCATCTGAAGGAGAATGGGACCACAATTTTGTTTTTTTAAACAAGGAGTTACCATGAGAGAGCAACACTGCTTACCCATAGTAAAACTGGTGTAGAGATAAGTGAGACCCCCATGGTTCAAAGCTTGAGCCTACATGGAAACCAATGAAGTTCTCTGAAAGCGCTGTGCGAGAGCAGGGGTTACAAGGGTGAGTAGACAAAGAGGTTGCAGACACCTGCTAGCGTAGCGGAATCATAAGTTATGCAGAAATTACTGCACTCTGTATTTACCCTGTATGATAAACCCCTCTCTCCTGTGATTGTTCAAAGGGACATTTTGACTGGTTAATCTCTCCGGAATATACTGTTTAAAAAATGCCTAGAAAATAAGGGCACATGAGGATATTGGAACACAAAGGACCAACATCCATATGTTGTGCCTCATTTTGTGGGCAATCCTTGTAAAAGGTGCTGTTCATCACACAATTCTGTGCTCCAGGGTATCTGATTTTTCTAGATGCGATAAATATTGTAAAACACTCCAGGGTCAAAGTGCACTAAGGACATGGAAAGGGGGAAAAAAAGGAGTGATATGCCAACAGACTAAAGGTTTGCAGTAGGGAGTGGGGCAGCAGGGAAGAAAATACAGCAGAAGGAGTCTGGTAATGGGGATTCAAGAGAATGGTTGCAGGGCGAGGAGCAAGGGGGAGTTTCTTGTCTTCCGAATTAGACAGGCTACAGGATGGCAAACTGCTACAAGGTCTTTCTGAGTTGCTGGAAGAAATATACTAACATGCACTACTTTATGAAGGATGTACTTAGAGGCTTATGGAGATGAGATTCAAATCACATCACAGTAGATATTCAAGTTTTTCCTAGGCTCTAACCTGAATCCAGTTTAACATTTGCATTTATTACAAGGAACAATTACTGTTCCTCTTTTTTGTAGATTACCATTGTCAAATTAAAAGGAAATCATAATACTTCCCCTCTTGGTCTCAACATGATAAATTAAATAATTGTTTATCTGATCGCCTCACAATTTTCAATGTCTTTGAGATATCGGTCTTCAAAGATGTAAACAAGGGCTTGGAGGTGATATCAGCACATTCTTCTTTAATTCTTTGCATCTCATCCATCAAACCCAGGATAGTGATGTTCCTAAGCTAAGCAACAATCCAGGTTTCTGTCAACCATACACAGTTATATGGCTTGAGCATTGTTTTATTTCAGATACAAAGATGTTCAAAGATCTGCAATATGTTTTTGTTTCTGAGAACGCCGTCTTTACATTCATCCAGTGTTAAATAAAAAAATAAGTTCAGATACACAAGATTTCTCTTAGGAGCCTACTGAAGAATGCCTGGGTTGCCTGAAAACAAGCTTACCTGACCGTCTTTCCAACTCATGTCCCTTTCTCCCTCAACACATACTTTCTGTCGCTTTATCTCAGTGTTGCCAGGTATTTTTAAACCACACGTATTCCCTATATAGGTATTTTCTTGTCTGTCTCATCCTGCTTATTTCTCCATTGCGACTTCTTGCCCTGAGGCAAAAGAAGATGTAAAATGAGTCCCAGTCACAAACAAGGAAGGCAGGTGCCCACCACTTTTTATCAATGCCAAATTAAGCACTGGGAAATCTGGAAGATTTACCATATCTTCAGTTAATTAAAGAGCAGCATTAGCCCAGCAAAAAGCTTAATAATTATTTCGGTTAACCAACTTCTTTAACAGTCTCTTGAGGGCCTATCAACATTCATTTCTTGACAACTACCTCTCCATAGGCATCAACAGTCTTGTCTTTTACTTAAATGTTCAGATACATGTGCTTGGAAATTGTCACATAACCAGAGTCACTCTATTCTTCTGCAACACAAAACATTACTGGGTGTGCAAGAGGAGCTCTGCCACTGTTGACAGTGGCCCAACAGCACTCTCTCTCTCGGGGTTTTAGTGAAATATCAGTCCCTTTCGCTGGGGCGCTCTCTAGAATATTCTGTACTAATGTCCCTTAAAATGATCTTTATCCTTGGTTTTTCAGACAGCCTTAGTATATAATTGAGAAAAACATAAATTTGTATGGGGCTTCCAGTGGTAATCAATTAATTAGGATCACAAATTAATGTTTTGGTGTAATCAAACACAACTAAATCAGTTTGCAGAAAAATGCAATTCTGTATTAGTATCTGAAGTTAGGTCCAATATGTATTTCATTGCTTTAAAGAGTTTTCTTACAAGTGAAATTTCTCAATGGATAAAACGATTCTGTGAAATTTGAGAAAACACAATTCTACAGTGACCTGGAGAAGGTTTAAACAAAGTATCAAATAGCTGATGTTCCATAATGAAATCAGAGTGATATACTTAAATACTGTGGTATGTACAAAGTGTATGACTAAAGAAGAACTATTATCTTGTGCCAAGGTTCACACTCAATTGTGCACTTTCCAAATAGGTTTCTTTGTTTACTCAGGTTTCATTATATGATGGAATAGTACTGTGTGTAGTCAGGAATATGAGATGCACTAGAAATCATTGTCAGGGACCGTCTCTGAACCACTTGTATTCCTGAAAGAAAACTTATTGTATGATTGATTCTGACCTAACTGGCCTTTTATAGAAAAACCTGATATATGACTGCTGGTGCCCAGCTCTACTGTGTTAGAAAACGAGTACTAATCTTATACCCAAAAGCGATCTTGGGATCCACGCAATCATTTTATTCTTGCACAGCCAACCAAAAAGAATAAACAAAAGTTGGATACCGACAACTGGCTCTGATTGGTTCCAAGCCTGCAGAATTTCTTCAAGTTGAAAACACTGCGACTGTCAATTAATGCACTCACCACTTGGGTCCAAGAAAGAAAATTAAAGAAACGTTAGGTCTCATGAATATGACTCGCGTTAACTTCAATAAGTTCTTGTCACCACTGCAAGAAATAATTGCAATTCAAAATTATATTTAAGGTCACGGCTTCAGAATGATGTGAAAAAGAATACATCTTAAATGGCATATTTCCATGTAAAATCAAAACTTTTCATTAATTAGAACAAGTCGGAAATTATTCAATCCATTAGAAGATCAAAGCCTTCTAATGGTTCTTGACTTTGAAAGGTTTAACAATTTTTCAGTACATTAGATGATCTCTGAGAACAAGTGTTTCATGGTATAAGAGTTCTGCTTCTGCAGGACTGTTTCATCAATTATCCAGCAAACATTGCATATCAAGCCCAAACCCAAGAGCATACATCAATGAGTGACAAGGTAAAAACAGAAAATAGATAAACCAGAGGGAAAATAAACAGTGAAAAAGAAAGAAATCAACATAACTGCCAATTTAAATTATTCAAAAAGTCATGTATTTATCTAACTTAAATGTTAACAAGTGCACAAATAGTAGTGCCTACTGTTTTTACACAATTTATAAATATGCTTCAATATACTCTTATTTTTAGTATTTGGGCAGCATATTATTTTACTACATCAATTACTAAAAATAATCTGAGGCAAAAAAAAAACCTTTTATCCCTATCATTTAAATAAGATTAGCATAACTGTTTAAAATACCTTCAAATTGGCCTATTTTAATTTATCAACAAGAGTCAAGTTTAAGTTCAAACATGCAAATACACAATCTACAGAAAGAATGATGACTTATTGTGCAAAGTACCTCATATCTAAACAAGAACCAAGATTGTGAGTCAGTAAATTGGTATGATGGGGGCATTAGCCTCCCCGACATTAAGAAGTATTATTGGGCGGCTCATCTGGCGGCCATAAACCATGGCACTTACACTCTCCCCGGGAACCCAGGCTATACTATGGACAGGTGGCTCCTACCGGGTGGGAACTATAATAGAGCCCTCTATTCTGGGCGGTGCCGCTTTGCCCTCACGGGTCCCAGCAAACATACAGTCCACGTCTGGCACACTGCCACCAACTGTCTCGGATGGAGTCGCAGGCTCACTCTCGCGACGCCACTGTGGGACTCCGAACAACTAGGTAGCTTGTGGATAAAAATGATGTTAAATCATTCGCCACCTTACAGCAGCAGTTCGACTTACCAAATTCGGAATTTTTCCGATACACACAGGTCAGACATGCTTTGCGTTCCCATCTGCAGTGCGATAACACCCCTCCTGAATCCTCTCCACTGGAGGACAGAGTTTTAGATGGTCTTGTCCCCGATATAACTATATCCCTAATATATAAGAAACTAATAAACAACACGCCGGTCCCCCTCCAGTCGCTTCGAGAGAAGTGGTCCAGGGATGGAATTGAGATGGCTGATGAGGACTTGCAGGAGGCCGTATCTTCGCCTAGAGTCGTGGCAATCCCATACGCCTCCGGCTAGTTCAGCTCAAAATCCTCCACAGGGTATATGTGACTGGTCCCCAATTGGTGCGAATGGGGAAAATGGATGAGGGGAACTGTAGGCGTGGGTGTGGCCAAACAGGCACCTTCATGCATATAATCTGGGAATGTGCTAGTATTCAATCTTTCTGGCGTAGCGTGCATAATGTTATTAATGCTGTCCTGTCCACACAGCTCACCCTGAATGCTCGTAGATGTTTGTTGAATATCTGGGAACCGAATGATTTCTTTTTTTTTATTATTTTTTTATTTTTATTTTAAGTTTTATAATTAACACAAAACATGACAAGCATACTATACAAAACATAATAGTAAGAAGAAAAAAACAAAGAAGAAGAAAAACTACATAAACAGCCAGCATGAAACATGGAATAATTCACTATTTGCCTAGATAGCTACAAATCCTGGATGCTATCAGGGATTGGCCTGTTAAGACTAATACAATGAGAGAGGCCAAAATAAACAAAGCATAGATGGGAAACAAGAGCACAACATAAGATACAAATAAATAGCTATGCATCCGAAACTTGGACCAACTCGATCATACCCATCAGCCATCAGACCACTCCTTAATGGGGGCCCAAATTCTAGCCCCCAACTCCCGCCTATTTCTCCCCCTTAACAGATACACAGACGACTCCAGGTTATATAGTGCTAGCATCCTGGCTCTCCAATTAAAAAAGGTTGGAGCTTCCGGGCTAATCCACTGCGATGTAATGCATAACCGAATCATTGCCATAGCTAGAAAAAGAAAAGCAGCCGTATATCTGGAGCCCCCCGCAGACCCGGTGCCATCGCATGCCATTATCACAAATTCAGGGGAGATTTTGGCCTGGATCTTTAACACTACATTGATGAAATGCTCAATTTTGTGCAAGAATACCCCCAACTTAGGACACAAATAAAACATATGCACTGCATCCGCACGTTGAAATCCGCACCTAGCGCATCTGTCACCCTTCCGTCCACCCCACTTTGCAATCTTAGCCGGTGTATAATATAGATCGAACATCGCCATATAACATTGAGTCTGTAGGCTACCAGAGGCTCAGATCTGCCTTGCTAACTGCACCGTAAGCCTAATGTCAACCCCCGTCTTGCCAAATTTCCCCTCCCACTTCAAATCCTGCAAATCCAAATCATCCGGTAGACAGGATAAAAGATACTGATAGACCATACCTATTCTTGCTTTCTTTCGGGCCATTTCAATTATAGTTATATTTCCAAGCTTAATAGCCATCTCATTTCGGGGTTTATCAAGAAAACTTCTGATCTGGAGATATTTAAAGAAATCATGGGTATGTAAATTAAACTTCTCCCTAAGAAAAGAAAAGGTAGATATTTGCCCCCCCCCCGAACACAGATCACCAATAACCTGCAGGCCCAGTAACTGCCACCTTGAAATAACCTGATCCTGAAAGATCGATGGCAACGTTCCAGCAGCAGAAAAGGGCGTGTATATATTAATATTTGCAATTGCACACCTGCGGCGAATCTTCTGCCAGATCGCAAACGCTGCGTAGATTACTTTGAACCTTGTCTTTTTAAAGTAACTTGGTTCAAGTATCTTTACTAGAATGCCCTTAGCGGCATCCCCCAGGCCTATTTCATAGATAGTAGGCCTATTTGCTGAAGGGTCCTCGGCCCTATCCCCTACTATAAGTATTCCAAAATGTTGCAGCATAGCTGACCAGTAATACATTAAAAAATTAGGGACCGCCCATCCCCCTCGAGCTCTAGGGAGACACATCCATTTGGCTGCCCTCCGTGATCGACGATAGCCCCAGAGAAATCTAGAGCCAGCCCTCTCGGCACTACTCAGAGAAGCTAGAGAAAATTCCAGCGGAATAGTTCTAAACAGATACATTAATTTCGGCAAGACCAGCATTTTAAGAATATTACATCGACCATATAAAGAGAGATGCAAATGATCTAATCTGCCAAGTTTCGTATTGAAAGATTTGACCACTGGGAGCATATTCAAGTCAGGGATACTGGATACTGAAGCAGAGATTTTAACCCCCAGATACGTCGCTTCTGTAATAGTAGGGACGTCTGAGGGACACATAAAGGCTGAATGAAGAATCTGCGTCTTGTCGACGTTCAGTTTATATCCTGACAACAATCCGAATTGCTGTGCCAGATTTTTTATGGTTGCAAACGCCAAGGAGACATCGCTTGTTAAAATAACGATGTCATCCGCATATGCCAGCGTCTTATAGTCTGTACCATTAGCCCTAACCGGCAAAATTTTTAGATCTTCTTCAATTTTTCTAAGAAACGGGTCAATATACAGAGCAAAGAGCAACGGCGAACACGGACAGCCTTGCCTTGTGCCCCTACCGATATTGAATAAGCTAGTTTCCTGCCCAGAGATACGAATTGTTGCCAGTGGAGAGATATAGAGTGCTTGCACTGCCTGTATAAATTCAGAGCTAAACCCCTTCCAGCGGAGCACTGCCCATACAAACCCCCAGGAGTCCCTATCAAACGCCTTCTCGGCGTCCAATAGGATCACCCCGAGGGGAGATTCCGTGGCCTACGCCCAGTCTAGCAAGGCGATAACCCGCCTTACGTGATCAGCTGTGTCCCTACTAGGAATAAAGCCATGTTGCCGGATAGACACTAAAGGGGTAATTACCGCAGCGAGCCTAGTAGTTACGATCTTTGAGTAAATTTTACTGTCCATATTAATTAATGAAATAGGACGATAAGATGACGGATTCAGGGCAGGTTTATCTTTCTTTTCAAAAAGTACGATGGTTGTTTGCCTCCAAGATGCGGGTATAATGCCCCTCTGGGCATCCCTGAACACTAATAATAGGTCCTGTCGAATTACTTGAGCGAAGGTCCTATAAAAGATGGCGGCCGGTCACTCGGCTGTGTGAGCAGACGCTGTGAACTCCCCTGGATAATTCCACAATACAAGTGACCGCTACGATGAAATGAACGGAAGGCAGTGTATAGTGTAAACTGGCTATGCTCTGGCGGCTGTTTAACCGCTACGGAATATTATCGAGCAAAATATTTCTGCATCAGCTGCATCCAGCTCGGCTCAGCGGACCTCGGACACTCTGGTGTGCCTATGCAGCAATGGCACCAAAGGCGCCGCCAAAAATGCCGAAGACCTGCGCTGGTACTGCACAACCAGCACAAACAGTGAGCCCTGGGAAAACCCTTGGCGGGAAAGATCTACAGACCGCCAGCGGTTCGGAGGAGATGGTGGCAGGTGCCTCGGGTCATGTTCAGACGGCCGGCGCTGGAGCCGGTAAAACGAAGCAGACGCTTCCCTCGATGTTCAAGTTGCAAGCGGGGAAAGCGGAGAAAGCTGGAAGATTGACAACTTCGGTGAGTGTGGGTCCCGGTAAACAGGAGCAGATTGCAACTGAGAAAGGCTCACCTACCAGCTTAGAAGCTCGTAATGGAGATCTGCTGGTTCCTGCCCTCCAGTCCAACATCCCTCCTCGTGTGGAGCAGGCTAGGGGTGATTTAGTGACTCAGTGGGCGATCTGCCCAAGCGGCAACGTGTTACAGGGCCCAGGCAGTGGAAATCTGTTAGAGGCAGCACCTAAAGAGCATAATGTACTCCATACTATGGTACCTGCCCCAACCAGTGGAATTATGGAAGATGTAGTTCATCTCTCTTCTGTAGCGTCCAAGGGACCATGGTCGAGTCAAATGAATACGGAAGCATTTAGTAAGGACTCTGGTATGGCGAGAGCGGAGGGTCAAGAAACTAGCCTACAGATTCTTAATGATGGTAGCGGATCAAGTAAAGAGGTGGAAGGGGCAGACAAATTCTATTCTATGTGGGACCACACAGGCTCTTCAGAGGATGAAGAGTTTGATAAAGAATGGACGGACGACGATAGTGACTTAACCGACTGGCAATTTGGGGGAGCACAAAAGGCTGAACTCTTACCCGGAGGCGAGGGAACTGTGTGAAAATCTGCAAGACATAAATCACTCGGTCAAGGGGGCTGGCTTCAAATAAGACATCTGGTTTAGTGGAGTCAGCGGGATCAATGGCATGGGATTAGTCGTTCTCTACCCAGTCTGGTCCTACTATCGATGTCTCCAAATCGAATGATGGTGCTCAAGGGCCTCCTGCTGAAATAACACTATCAACCATCTACCAGACTATTATGGCCCATAGAGAGGAGGCGCGCCAGGAGAGGTCTCGAACACAGGGAGCATGTCGCAAGATGCAGAACTCAATCCGGAGAGTTGCCAAAACATGCTCAGATATAGTGTCAAGAACTGTAGTGGCAGAGGAAAGGATCTCTGCTTTGGAGGATGACCTAGCAATACAAAAGGGTCTCACGGATATGGTCAAGGCACAAAGGGATGATATGATCTGGAAGCTAACGGATTTGGAAAATAGAGCCAGGAGGAACAACTTAAGAATTCTAGGTATTCCAGAAGGCAAAGAGGGGTCTGATCTCAGGCAGTTCGTTGTAGAGCTTTTTGCAGAAGCATTTCCGAATTTAAAACAATGGGATTGGCAGCTGGAGGTTCAGAGGGCACATCGCTTCCCCTTCAAGCTGAAGCAGAAGTCGGGGTCAGCTATGGATAAGCCTCGGGCTATATTGATCTGCCTAAATAACTTTTTAGCAAGAGAAGGTGTCTATGACCTTGCAAGACCGGACAGGAAGAGGGTTGGGAAAGGCTGCGAGTTTTTTGTCAGACCAGATTTTTGTCAAGCAACAGTTGAGCGGAGGTGGCAGCTCCGCCAGTTAATGGCGGCGTTCCAAGCAAAAGGGGCACAAGCTTTTTTGCTTTTTCCATCAAAGCTGAAAATAATTTATCAGGGTCAGACTAGATTCTTCCTATCTGCAATCCAGGCAAAGGAATGTTTGAATGCTATGTAGGTTTATGATCCCTGTTTAAGGTCTGCTATTGTAGGGGTCACTATCCTTTGTAGATATAGTAGTGAGGGGATGTTTTCTCTCTAGTGGTCGACGTTGATGTTACATTTGTTTATTTTGAACCTCCCCTGTTGGTTTTTCTCCATGTTGTTTTTGGGCTAAGATGGGCAAAGATGGGTGGAAGGATCTAGGGGAGAGCGGAGGTCAGCCTGTTCATTAACCATCATAAGGACTCAGGTCCTGTTGCCTCGTAAGGGGGTTGTAGCTCAGGGGTGGGGGTGGGGTTGGGGGGGCTGGACGGGGGGCTGATCTGGTCTCAAGGGTGGAGGGGGAGGGGGGTTTTGGTGATTGGATTTTGGTGTTTCACAGTCATGACAAGCATAATGGTAGTGATGAGGTTGACGTTGATTACATGAATAAAAAAGATGGTGTTTTCATAGTAGTATGCAGGGATAAAATGAGCTTGGGACATTTATATTGCTTAAATGGTGCAGGGTAGGTTGCGTATAGCTACATGGAATATCTGTGGCCTGAATGATGGTAAGAAGCGTGCGCTCTTATCTAAAGTTCTACAATCAATGCAACTTGACATCTTATGTTTACAAGAGACGCACGTGCCATGGGGTAAGCGGGAATGTCTGAAATTCCCGGGGTTTGATTTAGTAGCCTGTACAAAACAGTCCTCAATGATCAGAGGTGTGGCCATATTGGTAAGGCGCGGGGTTGGTGTCTGTAGAAGAACCAAAGTGGATGGAGCTGGAAGGTGGGCACTAGCTGAAATTTTGATTAACAATGGGCCTATCTCGATTTGTTCCATCTATGGCTCAAATCTAGATGATCCGGCAATTATGAAATGTTTAAATATTGAATTAGCACTGTGGCCGCACCCAATGGTTTTTTGTGGTGATATGAATATTCATTTGCCAGGCAATTGTAATCTTGTAGGCAACCAAAAGTATCATGGGAGGAAGCCAAGGGTTTTCCATGCCCTTATGGCGTTAACCTCCGAACATGGACTTGCTGATGTTTGGCACTGGCATAAAAAAACCGAGGATGGTTTTACATATTACTCTGCTCCCCATAACAAAATGGTGCAGCTAGATTATCTCTTTATGTCAGATCAACTGGTAGGGAAGGCTTCGGTTAAGGTTTCTCCAAGAATATTATCAGACCACAATGCGGTGATTATGGAGTATCCTTGGACTAGGGCCCCAAGACCATGGACTTTTGAAAAAAAACTTCTCTTGGATCAGTCCTATCGGGACCATATGATCAAATGGATAGGAGAATTTTTCAGTTTTAATCGGGAAACGGCATCGGATGGGATAGTATGGGATATGTTCAAAGCTACGGTCCGGGGAGAGACCAAGAGCTTTACGGCTTATCGCTGGAGGACCATTCAGGATCAGATTAAGGGTTGTCTAGAGCAGTTACGGGTTGCAGAGATGGCGTTGACACAGAATATTAAGGAAGGTCTTAATTGCGACCAAAGTCAACAGACGGTGGCCAAGGTTAAATCTAAGCTACTGGAATTCTTTGGGAAGGACCTGGCTGCAAAATATACTCAATATCGTGCGACGATGTTTGAATTTGGCGAAAACTGTGGCAGAGTTCTTGCCAAACGGCTCAAGCAGAGAAGTATGGCAAACAGAATCATTAGTGTTCTGGATCAGCAAGGCCAGTTGGGGGTCACTCAGGAGGGGGTTTTGGATGTTTTTGCAAAGTTTTATTCTCAGTTATACAAGGAAGAGAAGATCATAGCTTCTGTCGATTCTATGACCGAAGGTTTTCTGCAGGGCATGGATACCTCCAGAATTGCAACAGATCAGAATGAAGTCCTCTCGGCCCCAATTGTTTGGGAAGAGGTTGAATTGGCTATTAAATCGTTGGCTAACGGGAAGGCCGCTGGTCCGGATGCTATTCCGTTCGAATTTTATAGGACCTTCACTCAGGGAACCGAATGATTTCAATGACTGCCAGCTACAATGGGCCTCTCTGGGGCATATGCTTGCTAAAAGAAACATTGCTCAGAAGTGGGGGTCGTCTCGGGCTCCAGAGGTGGGCGATTGGGAGAAAGACCTAGACTGGTCAATGTTCAGAGAAAAAACTGTGTGTGTAGCCCGTGGCTGCCCTAAGAAGTGGACATGTGTGTGGGGCATGTGGAATTCATATCGTGGGGGTATATGTCAGCCACCTTTCTCCCCCATGGAGGAGGACTCCCCCTCGCCCTAGACGTTCCATATGACTTATATTTTTGCACTACTTGATGTACCCTGTCGTCAATTTGTGATTCTCTTATTTCTCCTCTGTAATGTGATTGATATGCTGGTGCTGATTAATAAAAAGTTTTTTTTTTAAAAAGATTGTGAGTCAGCCAAACCCTGTTTCTGTATTTCAAAGAGTTAACCTCTGAGATTTTATGAGGAGTAATCCATATACTTAATTTCTATAACATTGAAAAAATACATATTTTATTTAGATAACCCGAACGCAGGTCATTACAAATAAATTCAATGCTGCTAATGGTACTGACCACAGATCATTTACACATATCTTTACAGGGCAGGTCACAGGTGATTCCAGAAATCATTATTTCAGGATATCCATATGATATATGATAACAGTTCTGTGTTCGCAAATTAGATTTGAAATTATGTCCTACAGTAGGGCCATCTAAAAGAAAAATCATCAATATTATAGAAAGAGCTGAATTTGTCTAAAGGCAGAGATGCTGAGAATATATATTTTCTAAAAGGTGCTTTTGACACTTACCAAGAGAGTATACAGGGTGCTTATCAGGACACGATCTGCATGTGCACATGCATCGCCATGGTGAGCTTTATTCATAATTTCAGTTAATCTGAGAACATCTGAAGTCATAAGGTGAATGGAAAAAGGAAAAGCCTTAACCGTCATATACTGTCAGTATGCTAGTTGAACATATATAGGAAACTAATGTGCCTTAAACGTCTAGCTTTAGATGTTTTTAAAAAGTTTAAAAAACTTAAACCCATTGGTATATACGAATACAGGATGCTAAATTTGAGCAAAGAAAACAATTGAGGATGAAATATCATAATTCATGTACTGAGGGTCAAACCCATGACCTACTGATATATAAACATAAACTCTGTTACTTTACTTCCAAGTGGTACTTCGCTGTGCTGGAGACTAGGTTGAAAACAGTGCCGTTTAGACCCATAGTACATCTTCAATTTTCTCATAATGTTACCAAAAATATCATCTCTAGCCATAGAGTAGAAATACATTTTTAGTACTAAACATATTCAACCAGCCACCAACTGCATTTTAATACAGATTTGACCGATTTATAGTATCACCTGATATTAGTGTTGAAACTTCAAAACCACGGATTGCGGTCTCAAAATTTTGACCATATTGCTAAATTACCCACACAGGAAAAAACAATAACTACAAGAAAAAGCACTTTAGCTTAATATGCTACATGGAAAATCTTTAGTAAATTCTAATTATTATGAGGGATGATAAGTAACAGCAAAAATGCTCTCTTTTATTCATTCAGAGAATGTAGTAACACTTAATAGGTTGTAGGTCTGTATAGCTCGAAATATAAATCTCCAAGATTGTAAAAGGGTATATTGCTCATTCTCTATATGTTGTACTTTATTTACTGCTTGCAATTTCTCATTCCACCATATCTCCTTTTCTTTGAAGCACTTCTCCCTATCTCCTCAATGTCTGTTGCTTTAACATTCCATCTTTCCTTTGGCATCCTTATTGAATATCCAATATGGTATTTTAGATATACACATTGGATGACATAAACATGATAGGTTATTTTGCAATTTAATAAATCCTCAGTTTTGGATATCATAGTATTTGTATAATGACTAAAGCTATGTGTACCATCCAGAGTTTATTTGCAACAGATGCAAGAATTGCATCTGTAGCAACATTTAGGTGCATTAGGTAATCATGTGCTCACAGAGCCTATTTTAGAATAGCTAGCTATAACATTGTCAGGTTTTAGTACTTTCCAGTGCCTTTTCAGAATCTCGTACATGATCTTATTTTCCACACTGACCTGAGAAATTAATCTAATCCTGTTTCTCTGAGGGGTTTGGGGTTTGATCTTACTTTTCAAATGTTCCTCTCTGGAGATGTTTTTACTTGTTTTAAAAGCCTGAGTTATAATGTGCTTGGAAATCCTCTGCTTTTGATTCAAACTATTTCCAAACATTCATCATCATTTTTTTATGAACTATTATCAGTAATATTCTATAAGGAATATTGTTCCTATGGTTAGAGGGATGGTCTGAATAGTACCAAAAACATTGCACACTCCCTTCCAATGTGTAGATTTCCAAATTAAGAAAATGTATGCATTTGTTATTATTTTCTAATAAAAGTTGAACACTGTACAAGCTTTTATTAAGATCCTTATGGCACTCTAACAGCCCACTCTCTGTGCCGTTCCATCTCAGCAGAAGTTTATCTGTGAACTTTGTCCATATGTCTCTATCCCATTAACAGGAATTATTGATGGTATCATCCCTATCATACCAACCCATAAAAAGGTTGGCATAAGAGGGAGCAAGCCATGCCCCCCCACCCATGTCAGTGCCTCACATCCGTTAGTATTAATCATCTTGCTATAAGAGATAGTTATTTTCTAACATAAGGTTGCACATGCTCAGGATTATTTGAAAATAATGTAAATAACTTGCAGATTTGGTGGAAAAGAGCTTTTCCATTGTCCTTAACCCCAAAATTATGATCAATGATTGTACCAAGTCTTTTGACATCCTAAGTAACTAAAATAAAATTGTCTTCCGATGCTATATCATAAGATGTTTTGAATCTTTAGGATCTTTTTTTTTTTTTGAGTTTTATATAGCGTGAACTAGACCCGAGGCATCAGGTGTCAGAGCGCTTTACATGAGCACCAGTTTCGTTACAGATGAACACATTCATTTTTGTTAGGCATGGGCAGATTAAGTGATTTGCCCAGAATCATAGGATGTTGAGCGTTGTTGCCGATACTCGAACCCGGTTCCCAGGGTCTGAGTTCGACCACTCTAGCCGTAAGGCTACATCCTCTCCCCATCTTTAATATATGATGGAAGTTTCATGACCATCGGGCCCAAAAGATGTCTATACAATCTATAAGTATCTGCGTTAATGAACCAATTTCAGATATAATTGATGACATGGAGGATTGTTTCTCTTTGGTGTTTGTTTATGGGCTTGGTTCACACAAGCAATATGTGCTGGAAAATGGTGAACCAGACCTGAATAAGTGGAACTCTAGCACTGAGAAGCTAGAGTTGGCAGTGATCATCTAATGAATGGAATAATTGTTTAGCCTTTCAATCACATTAATTTTAATGCGTCTAAAACCAAGGGACTTCTAAGGATAAATCCAGTGACAGACAATCTCTAACAATATGTCTATTAAGTCAGGACTCCAGCTGCGTCCAAATCATGTGCCACAAACGAAGGAGGTGAAGCCAAATAAGATCTTCCTATTGGCTAATGCCAACTTTCTATGGGAGATTTAGGTGGAGCAGTCGAAGGGAAGTGCCAGAAATATTCTTAGAAACACGTTTTGAGAAACCTTAAGGTAGGTGGGCCCACACTCCAGTTCCATACGTAACTGTTGAAAGTCATTTGGCCAGATATATTTGGGCCATTTCTTTTAAAGGTTTTATTCCAGGTTTGGCAGAAAACCTAAATACTGCAGTAATCGCTTTATCAAATTGGTGTTTCCTAGTCATTATTAACGGCTCCCATGTTGCGTAAGATCGGAAAAGGGACCAACCTCAGATAAATGTATGTCATTAATAATAAAGGGACGGTGTTTGCTCTGAGTATGGCCACTGATCATGATAAAGGATTTTCTGAGGTTGACTCCGAGACCTAGTTAACAAAGGCATTCAGCAACAGCACCATAAGTACTACATCATTGGTGGATAGGAGGTCCGTCACTGTACTGTATTCTCTCTGGGGTATGCCCTTACACCAATCCAATTAGACTCACTCTAAATTATTAACATATATAGTGAAGAGGAAAGGGAAAAACACACAACTTTGCCTAACCCCTCCTTGGGGATACCAAAAGCCTCAGAACATTGCCTGTTGATCCCATATCTGACCCTTGCAGTGGAACCTGACTATATCTGACTATGAATGTTTATAATTGATAGATCAACCCCCACACCCTTCATCAGGCGCCAAAGTTTTGTGTAATTTACACAATCAAAGGTGCTTGTCAAGTCAATGAAGGGCATATAAAGGACACTCTTTTTAGCCACAGTATATTTATTCATAAATAGACTTAAATTCATACACTGTTCAACTATGCCCATACCCTTATGGAATCCATATTGAATGTCTGATAGCACTGCATGTTCCTCAGCCCAGCTTCCCAGTCTGGATACTATTATCCTCCCTGTCGCCCTGATAAGGGAGTCCAGCAAAGAAAATGGACGATAGCATTTTGAGTCATCAACATTACCTTTTTAGGTCTCGCCTGCGAACGCAGCGCAAAGCGCTGCTGTCCGCCAGCGAGATCTATTGTTGCTGACTTGCCTCGGAAGTGGGACAGGAGATGGGCACGCGCAGGCTCTTGACGGATTTGATTTGCTGTACGCGCACGTGCACACACGCGATGTGCACATCTCCTGTCCCACTTCCGATAACATGCCAGCCCCATTGGAGGCTCCGCGTGGGCTATTGTGGGCGCAAAGTGTACTTTTGCAATTCTGAGCAACAATAGCCCACACGGAGCCAACCCAGCCCAGCCCTTATTTACTCACCGGGCTGCTCTTCTGGGGGGGGGGTCCTCCTCGCGGCTGCAGCACTTCTGTTGCGGGGCTTCCCTGCACTCCTGGGAGCCCCGCGCTGCTGTGGTCATCCTCGGCCGCCGCATTCTTCACCCGGGCCCCCTCTTGGAACCCGGGGCTTCTCTTCACTCCGGCCGCCACCACGGGGCTCTCCCTTCAACATGGGAGCCCCGCGTTAGCACGGCACGCCGGTTTCTGTTTTTGTCGGAGCAGGCCCCGCCCACTTCCCGGGCAAGGGCGCCTGACTTCCGGCTTGTTTTTTTTTTTTTTTAGGCTTTTAGGATTGAGCTCTGTGGACTTCTTTCAGCTTTGAATTTGATGCTGTAGCCATTCATGGTCAACAAGATGTCACCTTCTTCAGACATGTTCCAGTCACTCACTGAGCTCCTCTGTACTGCCCATTCAAAGCCTAGAGTAACTCTACGGCTGCTGGATCGGACAGGCAGTGCACACTGCCCCAAAGTATGAGACAGCCCCCAGCTGTGCCGCTGGAAGCCCCTGGGAGCATCCCCCATTTCAGAGCGGTGGAGAAAGATCCAGGTTCAAACGGATCACGTGCAGGTGTCATCGCAGATGTGTAAGCACAGCGCCTGCAATGTGACCTGGCTGATTCTCTGCGCTTTGTCAGATGTACTTATCAGGCTCTTTGCAAGGAGGGTGGTGGCAAGAATCAGCAGAAATCCGGCATCATCAACATCCACGAGTTAGGATCCCTTCTGCAAATCGTTGCGACCAGGGAGATTCAGGTGTGCAAGGGACAGCAGACTGAAGGAGGTACATGCTGACTCCAAAGCGCCGGCACTGTGATGGCCCAAAAATAAAGGGACATGTAGGGGCTCTAGCAGCAGCCACCAGGACAGCTGCCTGCCACTTCTGATGGCCATAGCTGCCATTAGGAAATGGAAGCTGTCCCTCACCAACTAGAACCTTCCAAGGCTTTGGGATTGTAATTTTGATGTGAATAGAAAGGGAGAAAAACTCCCTGGACATCCACTTTTCCTTCAAATTCACAAGGAATCTCAATGTTGACACCGTCAGCTGCAAAGATCTTTTTAACGGGTTAGTCGGTGCATTTTTGTTTTTCACAGTTGCTGAGCCTGCTGCTTTGCACACTCGCAGGCTTCACAAGGCAGAAAGGATTTCCCAAATGCTCTGGGTGAAGCCAGAGATTGCATAAACTGTGCAAGCGCATCAGTCTGAACGGGTCACTCTTAGAAACTCTGACACAGACTCTGTTAGACACCCACGGGACCCAACAAAAAACGCAATCGATACTCCAGGTCCGGTACACTAACCTACTGGCACGCCTAAGGAACACTTCCGGGTGCTGCTTTGCTAATGAGTGCAAATTCAACTTTGTTATTCACATTTATTTACATTAGTAGATAAAGTGATCTGATTTTGAGCCGATGCCAAGGCTCAAACACTGATCCCCCAGATACTGAGTCGGTATCTCTGACCACTGAGCCATATCCTCTCCCTGAGGGGGGTGGGGGAGGGGAATAGCACAATATTATATAGATTTGCTTGTTGAAGCGTTCTGCCGCGTTGGGAGTAATGAGGCGCGAGGACTAAGTCCAGATGGAAGGGACATTATTACTGCACGTTACTTTTGTATCTATCAAGGATTTCTGTATAGCGCTATGCGTCGCCTTTCTGCTGCTTCGGAGCGCTGTCATTGGTGCAACAGTGTGCTGCTGCGTGGTCTCTTATGCGAAAAAAACATGAGCCCACTGGGTTACATCCATTCAGAGGGGGACAGTCTCGTTGGTTGTTTTCAAGCTCCCAGGACGCGCTTTCACATTAATAAAGGTTGTGCCCCTTTCTTTAGATGATCCGTGTCTAAAAAAAGCATTTGCAATGCAATAGGTCTCGCATTTGAAAAAGTTCAAGCTATTGACATTGTTCATGACAATGCCTTTTTTATCTATTTTATAAAACAAACACATAAATAAATGCCATTATCATTTACAATGCCAATAACTAGTGTTGCATTATTATTAGCAATGCCAACTGCTCACACTTTTATAATGCGAGACCTATTGCATTGCAAATGCTTGTTTTTAAATTGGAACTGTAGGAAAGTGCCCCTTTTTGACATGGTCACCCCCCCTTTTTGCCTGGTATCTGATTACATTTTGAAAGAAGTGCACTGGGTTCCTGCCATCCAGGTCTCCTGTGCCAGATCTCTTTCCCTAAAACTGTACAACTGTTCCCTCAATTTGCAATACCTTTAGCACCCCCTGCAAGTCTCTAGTAAATGATACTCCTGGTACCTAAGGCAGGGAAGCGAAAGAGGGTCTCTAAGTACTGCAGCATGTATTGTGCCACCCTAAGGGACCCCTCAGCACCAACATGCAAACTGCTATTGCAGGCTGCGTGTCATGGTGCAGAGAAAAGTGAAGACACGACACGGCACACTTCCTGTGTGCCATGCCTACAGACACTGCATGCAGTATAGGTAAGTCACGCCTACAGCAGGTCTTACAGCCCTAATGCAGGGTAACTATACTACATGTGTGGACAAATCTACATGAGCAGATATGCCCCTGTGATGTCCAAGTCGATTCTTAGATATTACAAGTGACCAGGGAAGCCATTTTAAGAACATGTGCTGGACACTTGTGTTTATGAGTTTCCCAGCTACATGATGGCTTCACTGGAACCAGAGATGTTTGGTATCAAACATCTCGTATTAATAAGCCCACACTGACCCCAGTGATGAATTTACCATTACAAGCACCCAGAGGGCACCTTTAAAAAAACACTTTTTATTGGCATTTAGAAAAACAGTACATACAATAGCATATCTGGTAATGCGATTTGATATAGGCCTACAAACAGGAATGCACAATCGCGCCCTGCGTGGACTTTGGAGCGTGCGAGCCGAGGGCATGTGGGTCTCCACTTTGTCTATGAGCTGCAGTCAGGCTTCCGGGGCCTGTGCCTAGGTATACCCAGCACCCAGAGGGCACCTTTGAGGTGCCCCCTGAAAACCTAACAACTACTAGTGTACTGGCTGACTGGTGCAAACCAGCCTACCACCACAGACAGGTTTATGACTCCCTGCAGGTGAGAATCTGCGCTCTCTGAGGGCAGAAACAATGTCTGCTTTGGCCGGATGTGTGGTTTACTGTTCCAAACAGGATTGCTAAGTGATAACCATATCAAGGCAGGAGGCTCCAAACTCCTTTGCTGCCTTTGATATGCAACCCAAGGCTTCTCCAGTTAGGTGAAATGCCACCCCCCGCCCCAGGCCCATTAAGCACCATGACTGGTGAGAAAATTAGCTAGTCAGGAGATGTTTTCCCCTCTGAGCTATTTCCACCCCGAGGGTGGGCTACCTGAAGTGAACACGAATATTAGAATTCTACCATCTTAGTTTTGGTGGCATTAAGCTCTCTGGGTCAGGGTTAGTCCCAATTCCCACAGGAAGTGGTCATATAGAGGGTGTAGACACCCTAAAGGTAGGTAGCCCATTGGCTACTACCTGCCACTCCCCGTTAATGCCCCTAAATTGAGAATTTAGGTGGCACCCCTGAGACCAAGAGCTTAGATTTGACAGATCAAGTAGTAGAGGACAAAGAAGAGCCGTGGTAAAAGCGAGAACTGAAGACTGTTGTGGACTTTTGGCGCCAAAGCCTGCCTGCCTGCATCAGTCTCGACAGTCCTGACCGGCGACTCGTTCTGCAGCTGACCAGCTTCCAAGCACCTCGGGTGACTGCCAGCCTTTCGCAAATTGCCAGCAATCCCCCTTTGAGTGGAGGAGATACTCACCTGCAGTCCACAGGCACCAAAAACGAAAAGTCCAGGTTACTGAGTTGCCTTTCCCCAGCCATCCCGATGCAGCAGCCTCCAAGGAAGAGAACCCCATGCTCTTGAAGATCAGATCTGTCCCCTCACAAAGCGAGAGGACACCTGGACCAACCAGAGCCACACACAACCAATACCTGGGGTACTGGACCCCTTGCAGCAAACAGAACCTGTGAGAGTTTAATCTGGACTCCTACTGCACCGAGCAGTCGTCGAGGGATGTCAGCACCTCATAGACCCACTTTCAGAATGGCTCAGCTGTCCTGATTGTGCGCGCTCAACCGGTGAAGACTGACAGCTGTCGGCCGTAGGATGCACAGAGCCCAGCCGACCTTTCCACTCTGCACATGAGCGCCCCAGCCTGGGTACTGACTAACCGTGTGTGTCCCCTTGACCCCAGGACCCTTGTGATCCGAGCCCCCCTGTTGGGAGCTCCCGGACATGTCCCCAAATCCCCCTCTGCAGCCTGTTTATAATGTGTCCCCCCTTCTTTTCACCGGCTTAGCGTGCACAGCTACCAACCCGACCAGCACCTCTGCATCCGGGGGCCCCAGGGCAAGTAATGAGTAACTGCTGGTGGTACTTTGGAACTTCGTCCCCTATGACCCTAAGTTCCGAAGGAGACCCCCGAATTGACTGACCGTAAATAACTATATGCAACATATGCCTTTTCTTCAATAGGGAAGCATTGCTGCGTAAAGACGCGTTGAATTGAACTATTTACCTACCTGTAAAAATGTATATCTGCAAAGTGCTTACTTGATAACTAAGTTCTTGGTATCAAAAGTAATGTAAAAATACTATTTATTTTTCTAAATTGGTCTCAGATATATACTTGAGTGTGTGTCTCATTTATTGCCTCTGTGAGTATAACTAATGCTAAGTGCTTCTCCTCTGATAAGCCTAAACTGCTCGCCCACACTGCCACAAAAGAGAGCATTTAGTGTTATAATTTTTGCCTCTGTAAACTAATAAGGGTTGCCTGGACTCTTTACACAGTGTACCTCATTTTGGTCCACTATATAAGGAGACAGCTTCCTACAGGAACTATGACGGAATGTGAGCAAGTGTCCAATTTCCAAGACTTGCAAACTTTTTGCAATACATTAGTGAGAATGGGAGCATATAAATCCATATTCTCCTTAAAGAGATCAATGGGTATCCCTTCAGGACTCAGAGATTTCCTGCTCAGGCTACTAAAGATGGTTAGGGTGACTTCATCTAACATAAAGACCACAGGGCTAACGTTGACTGTAACACCTCCAGGACCCAGAGTAGATTGATCTTCTATCCCAGCGAGCCCGTTGCTGCCCAATTGCATATATACTGCCATGGTGCACTATCCAGTCCTGGGGTGAGATCGCAACCTCTACGGCAGGGAAGCCCACATCCTAAAATAGGGGTGGTTAATCAGACGCCAAAAAGTGGCTTTGTCCTGGGTCTCACTTGCCACTAATAGAGTTGCCCCGGCCTCATCCTTTATTGTTTTTCTTTGGCCTGCAACACTAACGTCATTTCCTCCTGCAGGCCTTACCTGTTACCAGTTCATACTTTCTTTAATGAGGGCCGCCTTTAATCCTCTATGTGCCTTAGAAGAATTCCTATCAAACCATCCCCTCTGTTTTGGCAGCCTTGCCAGGGACGTAATGGTTAATTCCTTTTTAATGCTCTTTTTAAAGCTCTCCTAATTTCCGAGTCGCCTTCTGGCTCATCCAAACAAGTCTCAAAATCTTTATTATTGACAAATATTAATTTAGATAAAAATCTTCTGGGTTTCACTCTATTAAATCTGATAGTAGGACTGTTTCTTCCAATCACCTCTGTGTCTTACTTATTACATTCTCACAATGCCTTCTCAATGTATTATCACAAATCATTCTCAATTTGATATCAACACTTAATCGGTTATGATATTTGATACATTTTGTCCGAGTTTTAAAATTACAATTAAAAACTGCTCAAATTAGCTGTAATCAAAATAAAATAATGTGTGCTACCTCCCTGCTTCCCTGTAAAAATCTGAGTGAAAGGAACAGGCGATTTACCAAATCTCATTTGCCGATAGAAATCTATTTTTAATAAACAGATTATTTAAAGCTTCCCCATAGGTGTTTTGGTCGAAATGAGATTTACCAGCATCATCTGAAACACAATGCCCACAGACTTCTTTAGCTGATAAAACACATAAATGGGTACTATGATCTTCACCCCACAAAATATAGGGCTCAGCCTCTCTCTTATTGCACATGACTTTCAATTCTTTTTCTAGATCATCTGTTGCAAGTATTCTTTCACAGTTAAAAAGATTATCCTAAAAATTCACAATTATGAGCTAAAAGCCCTTTGTTAGTAATACTTCTATGATTTGATAATATGGGGAAATAAGGTGCTTGCGCACCACTGTACCAGGGGAAAGGGTTGAGATAACTTGGAAAGTCCACCTTTCACTCTACAATAGAAGGGCCCTTGCTTCGTTATTCTACTAGAGCAGACAGGTTACCGTGGCAGGCTCCAACCGCTCGCGCCAGGAGCAGACACCGGGAAACAGGATAAAAAGGATTAATGGCGCACTCGCGCAAAGAAAGATGAACAAGGGGATGATGACGGACTAGGCAATGGATCCTGGATTGTGATTGGCTATTTGGACTGAGGGATATGGTGTCCCTTCTTTGTTTTTTTGTTGACCACTTTCCCGAGGGTGTTTGGGAAATGTGGTCTTAGTTTACAAGTTTATAATTGGCTGCTGTGGAATAAAGCATTGAAAGTAAAGCACCTTTCACTCTGCCTGCTTTAGATGCAAGGACAGGGGTGTGAAAAGTCATGTATCCATTTATATGAATACCATTTAATGCCCAAATCTCCTGGAAACAACATACAGAAATTCCAGAGACAAAACTTAACCGGCCATTGTTGTTCAATTTACCCTTAAGTCCAGCTATATTCCTAGAAATACATGTTATTGTAGGCACTGACTGTATACCTTAGGATGAGGCAGAAAGTTATTATTAAAGACTGTCCCCCGCTACTATACCTTAGGACGAGGGACTGTTCTGCGCTACAGGTCCCTTTGAAGTCCTGAGCCTTCGAGAATCAGATTAAGAGGCATTCCCTATGGGGCCACTCGTGTATTTAAAAAGTCAGAGCTAGAAGTTACATCATCTGACCAGAAACGGATCCCTAGATCAACCGGATCCTTCTATATCCAGATATGTGCCAAATGGACACTATCTAGTCATTCTACATCACCACAATCACTTAAGGGTAAGAAAAACATTTGTGGTTTCAACAATATACTACAAAGTTGTAGGGTTGCAAGCGGCAGTAATAGGCATAAGGGTTGGCTTTGGGTGGTAAATCCCAGGCATTAAGAGGTTCAGAGAAACATGGCCTAGTTACTGGGGCGCCACCACCAGTACTTCCGGATTGCTGTACTTCCTATTGCCTGTTAACAGCCCAGTTCTTGACTCTAGGATAGGCACATTACTTGTCTTACACTTCACAGGATTGCAATTCGGTTTTACAGGCCCAATAGAGTGGAGTGTATCCCTACGACTACAACTGTCTATATTTGACCCAATTGAGAGTTTGTGGACATAATATCTTGCATTGTTACACAGCAAGTGGTCACTGTAAGTTCCAACAATTTTAGTCTATTGGCCATGGTGTCCATTAAAACCATGATCCTCTCCTCCAGTGCCTTTTTTAAAGACTGAGGGGTAGATTTACAAGCCCCTTACAACATCTTTACGACACTGTTGCATCACTTCTGTAACGCAGCGGCGTCATAAACAATGCGCCACTATGCGACATATTTATAACGTGACACATCTAGTGAGATGCGTCATGTTGTAAAGCCCTGCTCTACATTAT
Source organism: Triturus cristatus (assembly GCF_964204655.1). Taxonomy (NCBI): domain Eukaryota; kingdom Metazoa; phylum Chordata; class Amphibia; order Caudata; family Salamandridae; genus Triturus; species Triturus cristatus. The sequence goes on along the minus strand of NC_140584.1, from coordinate 88,045,630 downwards.
ACCTGCATCAGGTATAATGTATGCAGGGTGGGCGTTCCGACGTAGGAAAGCCTTGTAAAAGTGACGCCGCGAAATCTACAAGATTTCACGGAGTCACTTTTATGACGCCACTGCGTCAAAACCTTACGCCTGCTTGAAGCAGGCATAAGCAGTGACGCAGCATGTTAGGAATATGCATTCCTAACCATTGCTGGAGTTGTGCCTTGCTTGCAACACGACTCCAGCAATGCGCTGCCTTTAAATCAGAAGATGGGTCACGCATCTTTCCATCCTTGCGCCACGGTGCGCCACATAATAAATGCGGCGCATCCATGGTGGCGCAAGGCTATTTTTCCTTGACGCAAAATAACTGGCGCAGCACTGCTAATATGCAGAGATGCACCAGTTATTGTAAATCTGGCCCTGAATTTTGTCAATGATTATATTTTGGAAGGACAGTAAAACTCCATTCACTGGAAGGCTATCACCACACGAGGCACTAGAAACCTTTGTGGATGTCTCCATATCCAGATGTGAGGCAGTTCATGTACTTGAACACACCACCTTTTTAGGTTTTTTCATTGGTTCCTCTTACTGTCCTTTGCAAAAGCCGGCTTTTGTTTGGTAAATATGCTTAGTAGTCACTCCTTTTGGACTTTTCTGTCCGCCCCTTAGGACTGGCGCTGTTACATGTGCTATTACTCTTCAGATTATTTAGTATTCTTTGAAAGCACTCTTTTTTTTGTTGGCCTGCCTCTGCTCGTGTTGTGTTCTGTTTTGTTTACTTTGTGCACCTTCTTGATGAAACGTTTGCCCGTCTTCGGTGTTACAGCTTTACCTGTCACTTACTCTCCCCATGCCGTCCCCTCACCCCCTCATCCCTCCCACAACACTTCTTGCCCACCCCACCACCACCCCTCCGAGGTTGCTGCCTGTTTGTTTTGGCATTGCATCTCCATTTTTGAGGTTCCCTCATTTCCTCTACATCATTCGTCATTTGCATTTGTTATACAATTTTCCCGAATTGGTGCTGTGCTCAGGAGAAATATATTGTGGCTACATTATTTTTTGTTGTCGTATCATAATGTTGTGTGCAACATTTGTTTTTTTTGTATCACCATTTGTTTTTGTTTCCAATCGGCATGCTTTTCGTATTTCCCCTCCCACCAACCCCCGTCTTGATGTTGTGACCTCTCCGGTGTTATTTATTCCTTTTGTTTTGGCAGTGTTATGTAGTGTGAACTTGAGCGCCTTACAAGAGAACCAATTGCACTGCATTCATGTTTTTTTTTATTAGGCATAGGGACGTTACGTGTGTGCTTGCCGCCACTTCCTAGTTCTTTTTAGCATGGCCTGTGAAAGAGGCGGAAACTGGAAACATTTCTAAAGGCACACTGGAAACTCACAGGTTCCTCACGTCTCCATTCCAGATTAAAAGTAATCTACTGAATTTCTTCTGCATTGACCCATTAAGTTCAAGAGCAGGTCCTTGGATAGCTCTGATTCTTTCCTCTACATTTGTGATCTCCCATAGCACCGGATGAAAAAAAAACTATTGTGGTTTTCCTTGTACCCACTTAAATAGTATTTAAACTGCTAAAGTTAACTCTAAAAGAACAATAATAATAGTAATAGGGCCAAACGGGGTTTGACGGGCCCACTATTGGACCGGTCCAAGCCCAGGGGCGTCCTCTTCACATCTCACGCCGGGGGAAGCGATTTTGTTCTTTTTAGGTCTCGCCTAACATCGCAGCGCATGCGTTGCTCGCTCTGCGAGATCTATTGTCGTCGGGTTGCTTTTGGAAGTGGGGTGGAAGCTCCACCTCTACTTTTCATTGGCACGCGTCACACTTTATTTTAAACGTGCGCTTTTGATTTGCAGTGAGGTTTTTTGGTCCCCTCCCTGTCTACTTACCGGCTCGCCCAGCCGGGCTGGATATTTAGGTCGCGCACGGCATCTCTTGTGTTCGTGCCTGGCGTCTCGTCCGCCTTATTTTTCTCTGTTATTATTAATTGTTTACTGCTCGTGCCTTAGTGAGTGTTCAGAGTCGCTACATGTCATGCTAAATGTCATCCCTCTGCCCCCAGTTGGTGCTTTCATGACGACGTGGCGAGGAAGCTGGCAACTTTTGTTTTTCAACTCCATTCCCGGTGTGCACATGCCATTCTTTTTTCTGCACATGCAAACTTGTTGCTTTCTGCTTAAGATCAGCGCGGTGCCCACCTCACAGCTGCCGCGCTTCATCATTAATCATGGCAGCCGCTTCCAGAGCTGCGCAACTTTCTTTTGTTCTGCCCGGTGCCGCACTCCCTTCTTCTGGGCTTAGCGTGGCTACAGAGGACACAGGTGGAAAAAAATACCACAACATATTGAGGGCAGCGGAGTATATTCTGTGGAACGAACAAGAGCAAAGGATCACTGTTAAGCACTTCTGTTATGTTCATTGGTCTATTTTGAGCACATGTTCTGTTTGAACGGCCGCTAGTTAAGCTCCATCAGGTAAGAAGTTCATTGTGTGTTGTATACTTTCTGAGAGGTCGGGCCGATGTCTGCTACTTCTGCTGTTTTCTTAGGCACAGGGAGATGAAGTGATGTGCCCACAATCCCCTCCACCTCGTCCTTTCACATGCTCTCTTCCACTTCTCTTTCCCTTGTTTTCATCCACTTTCCACATCTTCCTCTCCACCCTTACTCTCTTCGATTTGGCTCCACATTGTGTCTCTTCTTACCCTCCACCCCATCCCTCCCCTTCACTTCCACCCTGCCCCTTCCTTTGGATGCTGCCTTGTCGCTTCCCTTGCTCTCCATCCCGTCTGACCGCTTGTTTTCTACCTGGACCACCCCTTTCTGCCCATCCCTTGGTCTCCACCTCACCCCTCCTACTGGTCTACAAGTGATCCCAACATGTGCACCTGCTCTCCACTTCACCCCTCCAGTAGTCTGCCCCCCTTCCGCTGGCCACTGGCGCCCTGTGGCCCCTATCAGGGAAGTGTGCATTTGACATTACTAGGCTCCTGTCCTTCCACGGTCAGTACCTTGCCTAGGGGACGCTCCCTGCCTGCAGGTCCCTAGCAAGCACTGTGAACACGAGTGCTCCTGGTTCAGGACCTCCTGCAGGATGTGCACATGCATGGCTCTGGAAGAGAGGGAGGGAGCTGTCCACTGCCAGAGGAGATACATCCTCGTGGCTACCTGCCTGTAAAACTCAAGGACTTAGATTCAAATCTTTGCTTCTATGTATCACCAAACTGCATGACTGAGCAAATCGCCGAATGCATCCTAATGGTGTCACCAGTGTCTGTACATAGGGAACCTGGTACCACCCTCCCGAGGCGGCCGCTCTGGCATTCCGTCATCTCCACTTTGTGTCTGTTTCTTCCCCACCCTCTTGACAAAAACGGTGGGGCATATTATCAAGACAGGCGATAACATTATCGCCGCTTTAGATGTGAAGGACATCTAACATGGGCTTCAATTGGAATTCCATAGAGCATATTATCAAGCCCATTATCGCCGTTTTAGCGGCAGCTTTCTGCCGCTAAAGCGGCGATAATTTTATCGCCTGTCTTGATAATATGCCCCGGTGTTTTTATTATTCACGAACCATCTCTCATTTCGAGGGATGCGATTGTTTGCAGTCAGTCTTTAATTAGAGGAGTAACCTCCCCAGCTCTACAAATGCGACCTGTCCAGCTGCTGCTGCAGACAGTTTGGGGTGTTATCAGTAAGATAACATTTTTGCCTCACATCAAACAACTGACTTAAACACGGAAGCTGGGATTAATCCGGGGGTTTTGGTTCCACTTTCTGCCTCCTAATCCATCCGCTTTATTTGCTTGCTTTCCGTTTGGATATTTTCAAACCTGCTCGTTGTAAACATCAAACAGCTCAGGCACATCCACAACCACTCTACTGCAGAAAAAAACATACGTCAAAAACATTGCCATTTACATTATCAATAGGTCTAACTATAAAAAAAAGCGACACCTATTGCATTGCAAACGCTTCTTAGAGCTGCGCCAGAGCTCTCGCCTCCCCCAGCAACCTGGACTGTGGGCCCTGCAGTCCTCGGCCCCCTCCTGACATCAGCAGTAAGATGTATTATTTTTGAGAATGTCCTGTCGTCACACACCTTCAGATAATTTAGAATTGTAAATTGTTATTACCAGACTATTTTTGGGCAGTTTTGTTTTTAAAGAGTATATTCAGAGTTTCGATCGCCACAGTATCTAATACTTCTGTATATCGATTACATGAGAAAAGTCTCTGAGTCTGTACCGGCCATGTAGGTTAGAGCACAGGAGGATAACTGGAACAAAAGTTTTTCTTTTACCCATATTAATCAATGACATTTAAGTTTGGACAACTCACTTTACCAGTGTTTTTACAGAACACATAAGGCTAGACAGTGTTGGTATTCTAAAGTTTTGTATATGTGCTTTGCATTTCACATATATTTTCTGCTTTTTGCCTGCTTTGAAAGCAGCGTTTAAAAAAAAAACAAAAAACATTGGCATAGCCAATAGGTCTCGCCTTTGGGACCTTATAAGCAGCCGCGGTCGGTAGTAGGAGTTCCTGCAGGGCGGTGACGTCAGGAGGGGGAGGGGAAGGTTGGGGGGTAGTAAACTATGGATTACAGAGGTTTACAGGTAAGTAAACATATAAATTAATAAAACGAATTTTGTTGCGTGCACTGCATCCCCAAATGCGATGCAGTGCACGCAACGAAATTCGTTTTATTAATTTATATGTTTACTTACCTTTAAACCTCCGTAATCCATAGTTTACTACCCCCCACCCTGCCCCTCCCCCTCCCGACGTCACCGCCCTGCAGGAACTCCTACTACCGACCGCGGCTGCTTATAAGTGTTTAGCCATGCAACAGTTGCATAACTAAATACTTATAAGGTCCCAAAAGCGAGACCTATTGGCTATACAAACCGGCCGTGCAGCCGCGAAAGTGAAAGTGATCGCGATCAAACATCAAAGCGGCCTTGCGGCCGCGAAAGTGGTAGCAATAGCGCTAAAGCGCGCGCGCGCACCCGCACACATGCACTGTAGCTCTAGGCTGGCCTTGTAGCACTTTTTGGAGCCCTCTCAATAAGTCTCGCCAGACCAGCGCATGCGCTGGGAGAGGCGTGACCTAAAAAGGGACCAAAAAGTAGCCTGTGTTACTGAGTCCTGTGCAGAGTGCGACACTCGGCTGCGAGGTTAGCCCTGTGTATCAGCGGGAATAGCAACAAATTCACTGCCGTTGTGCTCCGGCAACGGACCGAAGGCTGGAGGGATTTGTGTTAATGTTCATGCGTTTTTGTCTGTACAGCACAAACTGTGAAAAAAAATAAGTGATTCAGTATATACAATATTAATATTAGAGAGAGAAGGATTGTATTTAAATGTCTGAAGGACACTACAAACCCATGATGAGAAAGTGCTGAGCACGTGAGTGTGTGGTAGCGCACTGCATCATGGGAGAGCGGTATGGCTAGGAGAACGTTAAATTGCAACATGTTGCTGATTTAGGAAACTCTCTGATGTCATACATGATTTATCAGAGGGTATGTGTCTAGTGTGGGTTAGCGGCTGTGGTTGGGTAACGCGTATAATAATTGCAATATGGATAGTAGTGGCATCTACTTTACATTTTATTGGTATGTCCAGGGAGAATTCTGTGACCTACGTGGTCAGTGTTTTGATGTCAGGTGTGATTGTGGGATGAACAATGCACTACTTTTGTTGTGATCATGCAGCTGTGCTAATGCATGGAAATATAAGCACCTTTATTCATTGGATAAAGGTTAAGAAAGGGGATGGGATGCACAGTAAGGACTCAGGAGGGAGGCTCCATTTTACAATTCCAAGAAGCATTTTCAAAACATGAGGTAGTTTCATGTGAAATATTAGTCTCAATGTTTACAGTCATTGTAAATGTATGTTTATGGAAAAATACAAAAAAATTTAGGTAAAAAAAGTCTGATTTTTACCTCTACTTCTGTTAATTTGCCAAATCTTGGTCATTCCTTCCTTAGCTCAAAGTCCTGAACCCCAAGTCTCTATCTCTAGCCTTATTTTGTGTTTTTAGCACCATGTGTTGTGCCTCGGCTCCTGACCTTTTTCACTGCAGGGATAGAAAAGAAGATCCTTGTGCTCCCTCCCGACCCCCTGGTCAGTTGTCGACATCACCCCTTACACCATCTGGACAATAATTTGATTAATCTAACCCCAACTATAACATGGTTATCCTTTACTCCAGCTCTGATTTACTCCAACCCTAACCATGATAAATAGCTTTACTACTTAAACCACCCCTTACTCGAATTCATCCTGCTCGCTAAAGTAAACCTAACTCGTCCCCAATACCGAAATAATATTAAACAACAAAACAAGTTGGGCCTAAGGTGCAAAAAATCAATGGTATGTCACTAAATGTAGGGGAGGGTGTAGCGCACGTACTACTGGCCTAAATGGTTTGTGTTGCTTTACAAATGTGTGCTTACTGTGGTGTATAATTCGGTGCTTAATGTATTCCCAGAAGGCCTGGAGAACACCACAGCATGAAAGCAGGCCCTTGCTAGGCGGTTACTGTTTGAAAACCTGGAGGCCATAGATATGGCCTGCCTCTGCTGGCGAGCGAGGAGGCGGAGGAGACAGACAGAAAGAGAGAGCTCAAGCACTAGAGCAGCCATCTCTGGAGCCACAACTGTGCCACAGCTGCCACAGCTCCGGGAGGTTGGGCCTAAACTGAGCGCATGGCATTCAACACTGTTACCACTGCACTGGCCTCTCTTCTAATGCCAGCTGTCTCAGCTAGCCCGAGCTTTAGCACAACAGCAACAGATCCACAGCAAAAACAGCTCCACCTACGCAGCTACTGCACATAGTGACTGTACAATCAATAGTGTGCCGATATTTACAGACAGACGCCTGCCTCCAGCGAATAAGTGTTTTGGTGTTCACATTTGTGGGCCTACCATGTACCCCTGTCGGAGGCTGGACAAAAGCATTCCAGAGGATTTGAGAAAATACTGGCGGGGAAGAGAAAGCAGTGATCTGTCTTCGGGCGAACTGTCTATGGTGGGGATCTGTGTATCCCCACCTCTGTTTAACTCATACCCTTAATGAGTGGGGGTACTTTTCAAATGTGCGTTCCCACGGTTTCCCATGATTGCTCACTGCAAACTCTGGGGCGTGGGTTGCCCAACAGCAAACACGTTAGTGCAGTAGGCGCAAAGGGATTAAGTGGCCCCAGTGCCTCGTTCCATCCTGGTACTTTGGCTCGGGTTTTGTAAGGCGGAAAGCAACCTGCAAAGTGCTCGAATGAAGATAAAAAGAGGACTTGATGGCCAGATGACGCATTAAACGAGGTTCTTCGACATCGTTGCCGTGACAGATTCTTTCCTCTGGGAGCCAATATCACCACACTAATAAGCTAAACACCGGAATTGTGTACCCCGTAAAATAGACTTTCATTTACGTTTTTTTCTCTGTCAATGCGGTTCGTACCAGTTTTGGACTGGCACAAGAATTTTTGGAGCCAGGGCAAAATGGGATTTCGCTCTCTGCCCTCTAAGCTTGGCCTTTTGAAACTGTTTAGTCTAATATGGTGCATTATTGGTGGCCATTTGTGTTGAGCCGTAAGTATGGCACAAGTGGCTTAAAGTAGCACTAGCTGAAACGCGGGCAAACTCGAGTTGAGGTAAATTCTCTATTCATAGGAACCCATTGGGCTATTGGTGCTTTGTAACGCACTATCATTTCCCACAAAAAAAGGTGATTTTTATTTCATTGTCCAAGGTCGTAAAATCCTGTTCGGGCAATCCCTTCGTCTATGTTTGTGACCTCATAAATGTATTTGATGGCACTGAAGTGTCGTTCCGGTCACACTGTGTTACCATCCTTTTAAAACATAATTAATCACAATAAGTAACAAATAAGGGGTTAAAAAGAAAGGGTCAAATAAATGTCAACTGATTAGATATATTTTCATCCTGATCGTTCGGTTTGGTCGTAGGTTAAAGCTATTTATTTTCCCGCAAATCCGCTTCCCTTGCAGGCATTCTGCACCCACCATAACTCAGAGGAGTGTGTGGGAATATGAGGTGCTTGCCGCTAGCCCGTCACCTAACGGCTAACTCTTAGGTAGTAATACTTCAAAGTGCCAGTAGAGGGAGCAAAAGTACCAACTTTTCTTATTTTCTCGTGTGGCCTTCAAGCTCAGCCGCCAAAGACGAATACCCATGTACATAATTCGACATATTTCATTTTCCCCTGAAGACAAGAAGTCAAACAGTGGTCCTTCATAAGAAGCATTGTCCAGAAAAATATCTTCTGGGTGTATTAATGACTGTAAGCAGTCCCCAACCGTCAGTGATATTCGATCTGTGTTAAACTTTGTGCATAAATACCATACAACTCTAAGCTTTTATGTCCCTTCGCGCCTCACGCAGAAACTTAGTAAATAACCCGCAGTGTCTTATGCGTGATGTCATTTACAGCTGTCAGCAGGTTTATGGGCGAGGAGAGAGTGGAAGAGAAACCCCACTGCTCCGCCATACAAAAACACAGTGCTGCAAAGAACGATGTACCTGTCGGTGGTGCAGTATTATTCACAGCTGCAGGACCGTCTCGGGCAGGAAGCGGCAGCAGCTGTAAGTCTGAGCTTCCTTCCTTCTGTTTGTTTATGTTATGTCTCATCACTGTGCACAGTGTGGGCCATATGACAGTGCTCCAGAGTAAAGATGCCTGCATAAAAGTAATATTTCGATGTTTAAGTTATCTTGGTGAATGTCTTACATTGATCATTGTTTTGATTGTCATTCGCTTAATCTTCAATCGCAGATATTAAAAGCAATGGCAGTCAAAGAATGGCGTTCCATCTTTAAGGAGTGGGCAGAAGTAAAGATACACAAATATTCGTCTTGAAAGTTCAAGTGAGGACACTCAAGGCGTTTCATGTGCTTGGGGCCTCATTAAGGTGTTTGGGTGGAAGTAGTGTTCATTTCGTAGCCCTGGAGATATAAATAAGACTGGTGGGCCTGTTAAACCTGTTGGTGCGGGAAAAATAGAATTACTGGTTGATGCTTGAGAATCTCTCGAGTAATGATGAAGTACTGATGTAATTAGTATTTTTGGGTTTGATTTCCCCGGTAATTTCTCATTTTCTCCTGCAGCGTCTCATTCAATGTCCCAGGAAAACATGAGAGATCTGCAATAACTTCACAGACCTCATAATTACTGATGGGCCCAGTGACACGGTTCCTGACCAAAAGGGTTTAAGGGAATCTCATAATGAGGGCCCTATCAGTTTCATGGAGTTTATGGTGTATTGCCAATGATCCACAAATTGTTCTCCTAAATTTTCCTTTCAAAATGTTGTTGTTGCTTCTTATTTTATGCCTTTTCAAATCCGACTCACTCGTGCCTGTCACACCACCAGCTTCTTACTGCAGCTAAAATAAGTGATCAATCAAACATTCAAGTGCCACGCTTGTAGTATATGTGGTCATATAATGCCACTCTTACATGTTTGTTCCAAGGGATAGTAACATTTCTGACTTTTGGTGTACATCTAATCCTCAACTCAGTTTGAATGAGTCCTCCTCTTACGTGGCTTGTATGGTTTCTTTGTCTGTGTAGTAATGTAGTGAGTACTCCAAAGGTCGGAGTTATTGAATATTAGGCATAATGTGTAAAAAATCTATGTCCATCCTCTGAGTCTTTTTTTATTCCAGGCAGACATTTGTAGCTGAATGGGCCTGCAGTGCAGAGACTTAAGCCATGACCTGACAGTGCACTTCTGCTGTGTTCATGTTTGAAACGTCCATTCCACTAGCAATGCCCTTTTCTGCGACTCTTGGTGCCTATACATGCGCGCTAGAATAGACCCTCTGTCTTTTGGTCTAGTGTCGCTTCTTCTGCACATGCGCACTAGATTAGACTTCTGATCAGGCATTAGCTTAACCAGCTTTTCGGACACGCGAACCTGCAACCAATTAAGACCTTTGGGCTATAAAGAGCGCGCAGGCCACCTCGGCGGTACCTCCGGTCTTTACTCAAAGACCGCCCTGGGGTACCGACGGAGAGGTGAGTTTGGCGTTCCCTTTTCTTCCTTGACCTTTTCTCCTATCAACTTTATTTGAGCGCGAGGTACTGGCTACTCCCTAAGAGATTCCTATAGTCTTTTTGTCCTGTTCCTTGTGAACAATTAAGTTACATCTATTTTGGTATTGAATATGAAATGTGACTAACAAACATACCCCATCATGGGTATATGGAATAGCGGTTCATTCTGTAAACACTTTTTCAATGAAAACTTTTTCAATGATCTCAGTCAGACAGTGACTATTTAGTCACAAAGAGACACTCTGTTTCTACAAACACTACATAGTTATAGGCACTTTGCCACTTAGACTATCACCACGATATAGGTCCATTGACTTTGACAGTATGTTTTCCATTCCACGTGAGTGTGCACTAGATTAGTCTTGTTGCTGTTAGCCAATACTAACTTGAAGGCTATGCTTTGGGCATCATAAAATGGAGCCTGATTTTGTCTTCCTTTTTAAATAGAGCGGGGCCCCCTTCCCAGAGTAAGGACCAGGTTGAGGTGAGGGGGCAACCCAATGATTATGGGTAAGTGCAACTTAATTCAATTACTAAGTGCTTGTAAGCATTACTGAATGCTTTTATTGAGTCATCTAAGAGAATAGACCAATTGCTGAATCTAAGTACACCAGGAGATATGTTACCACTAACTGTTCTTTTTGTTCCCCTAGGTATCCGGTTCACGATATCTTGAAATTCAAGAATTGACCGGTGCGGTAGGATTTTCATTTAAAAACAATTTCATTTAAAATAATTTTTGACATATTCTTTGTCACATTTTTTCACTATAGCAGCAGCATCTAAGGTCCTGAGGAAAGCCCAGATACTTATAGATCAAATTGGGCAGAAACATGTCGACCCTACTAATATGGACAAGAGCGTAATGATAAAGAATTTTTGCTAAGTTGCCATACTGCTTTTTAATTATGACAGGGGCACTCTGCTAATAAAGAACATTTGATTTCCTCTAGTCATTTTTATCTTCACCAATTATTATTTAGTGCTGCTTTTTCTAGGATCCCCTTCACAACCTTTAGGTACACTGTCGTTTTGACACATATTGAGATCTGACAGCAACCCCCTTTTTTGCGTTCTCTGTGTGCGCTCCCTGGTCAATATGTCTAGACTAGGTTCGTCACTCTGAGAATCACAGACCCAAATGATGACAAATAACCACCTTCTGTGAATGATGGGTCCTGTTCTAGAAGGGTTCTCTCCTAAAGAGATGTCAGAACAGCTGTGAGTAGTGTCTCCTGGTTTATCTTTTTGATTCTGCACAGACCCAGGTTGTTTTGTGGTTATTGTGTTAGTGATTGAGGGAAACACAACCTGCAGGTCTTTAAACCTCTCCCTTGGACCTCCCCCTAGCTCTTGTTGTGTTGCTGGCCTATACACCTACCTACATTTGCAATATTTGTGGAACTACAAACAACAATTAGGAAAGTTTACAAACGTAGCCAGGAAAAAAAGCTTTTTTGCTGATGCATTGGAGGAAAGCACTCACTTTCTTGGTCTCCTTTGCAGGCCGCTTTCTTGGTATTTAATTCATAGGTGTGCACGTTCAGAGGATAATTCGAAGTGTAATACTACAAGTACTCCAAAATGCATTTCAGAGTTGTACTGGTGGAGACTTCCGCCTCGCCTATCTTTTCTGTGTAGCTATCTCAGGTAAAGTGGTATTTTTTTTAGGAGTAAATATGGGAGGGTCGGGAGTAAGTGGCTGGAAAATGAGGAATACTTACTATTAAATGGAAGTATTTTAGGGAAATGTATGAGGGGTTTCGATAGGGACGTGCTAACACAGAAAAACACCCAAAAAAGAGTAAGACCATAGCTATTCACAAAACACGCTTCTAAGGTTACTACAGCTCAAAAGTACCAAATGAGGTGTAACTGTTCTGCAGCCCGGCCTTGGAGTAAGGCAAGCACCATACATGGCCATTCACAAGGACTGCAACACATTCCAACACAAAACAATGAAGGCAGGGATATAAAATAACTCCTATAGAAGCTAATGTTGAATCATTGGACTGATTTCAAGGTATATACAATTAGCCGTCTCTCTATAGCTAAGACGTGCACCACATAGGTTTACTGCAAAACTTGACTGTTTATTTATCAAAAGTTGATCCGGATTTGGTGAATACGTTACATGTGTGGAGTGCATTTGTGCTGTGAAGAGACAGACGATTTTATAGGGGTAGTGGTGGCCAATTCTGTGCAGTGCACACTGACTCGATTGGGCAGGGACACATGGCAAACCGGTACAAGCACGAGTGTAATATAGATATATATATATATGAATGCTCGATTGCCATACCCCAAAATTGAGCTGCACTCGAATGCTGGACTTAAGGTGGCAAGCCTTTAATAAACAGTACAGGCAAGATGCTGCTGGTGGATATAATTTGACAGCTGCAGACGCGATGCGCCTAACGCGTTTCAAAGGCAAATCCTTCTTCTTCAGAGGCAGTCGCGGTCACAAATGCGTGCTCGGTTCTCCGTCCATTAATGCTCATAATACGCCCCCAGATGGGCGGGTCCAATGTCCCAAAGCATTCTGGATATCGAAGTCCCGAAATCAAACCACTGATGGTGCACTAATTTCTGTCCTTTTCAAGCCCACAGATGGTCCCGCACCAACAGTTTGCCTTAATCCGAAGTCAGCATTCCACAAGGACGGCTATGCATATATCAAGCCGTGTGGCCCCCTCTCTTCCCGGGGTGGTGCAACTCGACGGCGGGCCGCTGCCAAAAATGAATGCTCGATTGCCATACCCCAAAATTGAGCTGCACTCGAATGCTGGACTTAAGGTGGCAAGCCTTTAATAAACAGTACAGGCAAGATGCTGCTGGTGGATATAATTTGACAGCTGCAGACGCAATGCGCCTAAGGGGTTTCAAAGGCAAAACCTTCTTCTTCAGAGGCAGTCGCGGTCACAAATGCGTGCTCGGTTCTCCGTCCATGAATGCTCATAATACGCCCCCAGATGGGCGGGTCCAATGTCCCAAAGCATTCAGGATATCGAAGTCCCGAAATCAAACCACTGATGGTGCACTAATTTCTGTCCTCAATTTTGGGGTATGGCAATCGAACATTCAGATATATATATATATATATATATATATATATATATATATATATATATATATATATATATCGAATCCTCCTTCCGAAGCACCAGCCGGTACTCCCAAAAGAATGAATATATATATTCACTTAAAAAACCATAGGTTTCACACACGTTATAGTTAGGAATTAGCATTTAAAAAACCTTGCAAATTCACTTAAAAAACCATAGGTTTCACACATGTTATAGTTAGCTGGACATTTCTCTCGTAAAAAACCATTGAAATTCCCCCGTTATAGTTAGTTCAGATAACTATAACTCGGGCGCCCGCAATCCACTGCTCATGACGTCACATATGATGTCACTCATGACATGGTCAGTGGCATCACTGATGACATCACTGATGACATCATTCTTGTGATAGAGTGGCGGTCGTGCGAGTTATAGTTATCTGAACTAACTATAACGGGGGAATTTCAATGGTTTTTTACGAGTGAAATGTCCAGCTAACTATAACATGTGTGAAACCTATGTTTTTTTAAGTGAATTTGCAAGGTTTTTTAAATGCTAATTCCTAACTATAACGTGTGTGAAACCTATGGTTTTTTAAGTGAATTTGTAAGGTTTTTTAAATGCTAAGTTATGTATGTATTATTATATTGTTTATATATTTATTTTACAATAAGCTACCTATGTATATAGTTATAGATTGACTGTATCCTGTAATATGGAATGGCTCGTTTAAAATGTTTTTTTTTTTTTTTTAAGGTTTTTCACCGTGCGCGCACCCCGCGATTTTTTTGAAAAAAAAATAAAATGTTTTTTTCATCCTTCGGGGTCCTTCAGGGACCCCCTGACAAAGGCTAGGGTGTCAGGAACTCTCTACCCTGCCCCCTTTTCACGTTCTCCACCTTTCTTTTTCACTGTCACACACAAAACACACAAAATGGCGGCCGACACTTCCTGATTTCGACCGATTCGAATGTTGACTGACATGTAACCACCAATCAGAATTACGCTCGCGCACGTTATGGTGCGCGCACGGTGCGCGCACGGTGCGCGCTTATGGATATTTATGTACATTTAACTGCAATTTTCTCAGGAACTACTGAACAGATTGACACCATCTATGCAAAAGGCACATGCCTGACCTGAGGACTACCTCTTTGCCAAATTTCAAGTAATTCTGTTGAGCCCTTCGGGCTGTAGCTTCGACTAAAGGTCCTATGGGAAAATGCATGGGGAAAACGCGTCCCGCTTGACGAATCACCCGAGACTTTCAGGGTAGGAGCTGAGCGGAGCGCCCCATTAGTTTTGAAAATTTCGCGAGGATTCGTCAACCGGCGCCAAAGTTATTCAAAATTGAATTTTCAGATTTCCTATGGAAACTCGGTCCTAACTATAACTATCTACTGGCGACCGCCAGTAGATAATATATATATATATATATATATATATATTCACTGAAAAAACCATAGGTTTCAGGAGTGTTATAGTTAGCTGGACATTTCCCTCGTACAAAACCCTAGAAATTCCCCTGTTATAGTTAGTTCAGCTAACTATAACTTGCGCCGCCGCAATGCACTGCTGATGATGTCACATATTACATCACTCATGACATGGTCAGTGACATCACTGATGACATCACTGATGACATCTCAAATGATATCACTGATGACATCACTGATGACGTCATCCAGTGAGTATGTGTTTCTGTAAAGTTTTAATATGTTTACTATATATAGGGAAAGGCCTGTTGAAGAATGAGTGGGTGTACAAGTGTGTGAATGGATAATTTTGTAGGTGTGTAACTGACTCTATAAGTGAGTCATTAAATGTATCTTACTACAGACTAGTGACTAAACTGTGTGAATGTCTGTATGTGTCTGTGTGTTGGTGTATAAGTGGCTGCATGGTTTTGTGAATAGCTATATGAGTGTCTATATGGGTTATTGATTGGTTGTCTGAGTATCTGTATGGGTGCCTGAGTGTTTGTATGGGTGGGGTGTGTGTGACTCTGTGCATAGATGTGTGAGTGTGTGATTCTATGGGTGCATGGTTTTAAGAGTGCATCTGTGATGAACTGTATGGTTGAGTGAGTGTATGTATGGGTGTGTTAGGGATTGAATGTATATCTCAGTGGTACATTTGTGACTAACTACATATGTGAAAGGCAGTATATATGCGTGTAAGAGTATATAAGTGGGTATATGTGAGAGTGTGTGATTGTGAGAGTGGCTGTATGGATGAGTGTGTGCTTGTATCAATGATTGTATAAGAGCGTAAGAATGTGGTACTATTTTTATGAGTAAGTGAACTTGAGTGTGTATTACTGCATAGGTGAGTAAATGGGAGTGTAATTAATCATTTGCATGACTGACTAGGTGTGAGAGTACCTCTATTGATGATTGGTGGTGTGTGAGTGTCTATGTACGTGTATAAATGCATATGATAGTCTTGTACGGAGTGACTGTAAGTATGAGTGACTGTACAGGTGAATGAGTGGAGGTGTATGTAGACCTAAGAGTTAATAAGTGGGTATGTAGTTATTGGTATTGGAGTATCTATGGTTTTGAGAATGGACGTCTGAAATTTTGAGTTGGTGTATCAACGGTTAAATTAGGGTGTGAGAAGATGCAGTAATTTATCACATGGATGACGTCCTCAGTGATGTCATCAGTTATGTCATTTGAGATGTCATCAGTGATATCATCAGTGATGTCACTGACCATGTCATGAGTGATGTAATATGTGACGTCATCAGCAGTGCATTGCGGGGGCGCGAGTTATAGTTAGCTGAACTAACTATAACAGGGGAATTTCTAGGGTTTTGTACGAGGGAAATGTCCAGCTAACTATAACACCCTTGAAACCTATGGTTTTTTCAGTGAATTTCTAAGGTTTTTTAAATGCCAATTCCTAACTATAACGCCCCTGAAACCTTTGTTTTTTTCAGTGAATTTCAAAGGATTTTTAAATGCCAATTCCTATCTATAACTTATCTCTGAAGCTATCATGTTTAATGATTTTGATTGGATTTGTATATTTTTCAAATTTAGTGTGTCAATTTCATTAATTACATTTTTTTTAAATACTTTTTTATCACCATTTTTTAAACTTATTTTTTCAATTAATTCTTTTAATAATTAAAAAATATTATTTGAACCTAATGGGTTTTTCAAACATATTTTTTTATATTTTTCAAAATATTTTTTTAACTATATGTGCAAAACTTTATTTTATATATTTTTTTCAATGTTTTTGGATCTGCGCACCCTAAGCGCACCGTTCCCGCTCCCTACGCGATAGCATCCGTGCATGGTATGCGTTGGGTACGTGTTTAGTGCGCGATCGCAATACGACCGGTACGCGACTCCCAGCGTATACGCGACACATTCGATGTACGTAACGCGACGTTTACGCGCTTCCGCGATGCGTCATCTGCGTCTATGATGCGGTAGGTGCGCGGATCCCGCAAAATATTTAACATTTAAAAAAACATATATATGTATTTCATGTAAATATTAATTGAAGACAAACTCTAAACTAGTCTTAAAACTAATATATTTGTACATCTAATCCTATCATTTTTTTAAATTCAATTTGGCGGATGCGCGCTGGGTGCGTGCTGCGTAAGCGCAGGGTGCGCGGATCCCATGTGACCTGCAAAAAAAGAGATTTGATTGGTTCATTACACTTCCTCTTCTAACTATTGAAAGACCGCACCCATTTCAATCATTCTTCTTTGACTTTCTTTAGAGCACCATCTCTTTGGAGAGAAGAAGATTTTTTTAGACTAAGTTTACACTTAGCTCTAACTTTTTTCAACCAGAAATGGCTTCAGGGCAGCAAGCATCACTTGCATCACCTCATACTTCTGAGGATGAATTTTTGGTGGAGGCACCACCCAAAGAACGTTTTTCTTCAGTGGTGTGGAAATTTTTTACTTTTCCCGAGGGGCAGAATAAGACCAATGCCACCTTGGTCATGTGCAAGATTTGCAAAAGAGTCCTGTCGCGAGGGGATCCTAACAAGAAATACTCTTGCGGCACGGCAAGTATGATGAAGCACATGAGGATCCTTCATCCAAACAATCTTGCACAAGAAGAGTGCCGACGGATGAGAAACACTCCTGCTCCTGCGCCATCCACCTCATCGCAGCCGAGCACATCAAGAGTGCATCCATCAGCCCAAACCTTGGACATCCGTCCTCAATTTCAATTTTTAAAAGTGCTCTGCACTAAGTGCAATGCGACTTTGTGCTATGGTGAGCAGTCGATCGATCTGATCTGCCGCCGCCAAGAAAGTCACATTTGCTAGTTTTTTTTTTTTTTTTTTTATTTTCCCTGAAGTTCATTGTTTGGTTTCTCCTGGTTTTTTGGGGTTTTTTTTTTTTGCAGAAAAACCACAAAAAAAAAAATTGTTCAGAAAACCCCCAAAAAATTATACGAGAAGAAAGAAGAAAAAAAAAGTTCTTGTAAAAACTAACTTTCCTGGTTTAAAAAAAGAGCTACATTTCTTTGTTAGTGTTAGTTTAGATGAATGTATGTGTAGTACGTAATTGACTGAATGAATGCATTAGTAGCGTATGGTGAATGTATAAAATTCCTTGCGAATGATAAAAGGTAAGCACAGAGATTTGTCTGCAAAGATGTTCAAAGAAGAATGATTGAAATAATTGCGGTCATTCAATAGCTAAAATAGGAAATATTATGAACCCCTCAAATCTCTTTTTTTGCAGGGCACATGATATCTGATTATGGTCAGATTTCAAAACTACATAGGTATAAACAGAGTGTTTTTAGAAACATGTTTCCACTTTGTAGCTTCTTGCAGACCTCCTCATTCAGCATATTGAGACTTAGTTAAACTTACCTTCACAGTAATAGGAATAAAAAATGGTACACATTTTTTTCACATTTTCATTCCAATCTAAATTCTTAAAAAATTGCTTATTTGAAAATTTGGATCTGTGAAAGAAAAGGAAAAAAAAATTATAACATGTAATAATACATTTTTTACAACACAGCATAATTTCCAAAAAGTAATTTTTTTGCCTTTTTTGCTGTTCTCAGAATATATTAAATTTCACGAAAAATAGTGATTTCAATCGTACTCATCACTTAACAGCGGGCAAAAAAAAGACAATCTCGAAGATTGTTAAAAAAACAACAACATGCTATTTAAAAAAAAAAAAACAAGATACAAATCACAGATATATAAAATGCACACAGCTAACAATTTTTTTAAACTTTAACTTACAAAAACTGTAAATGATGTCGCTTTAAAATATTCACCGAATCTAAAGATGAATTTTTGGAGGATGCACCACGCCCACAACGTTTTCCTTCTGTGATCTGGAAATTTTCTACTTTTCTCGAGGGGCAAACAAAGACCAATGCCACCTTTGTCATGCGCAAGATTTTCAAAAGAGTTCTGTTACGAGGGGATCCTAACAAAAAATACTCGTGCGGCACAGCAAGTATGATGAAACACCTAAGGACCCTTCATCCAAACAATCTTGCACGAGAAGAGTGCAAACAGATGAGAAACACTCCTGTTCTGTATCTGTAAAAAAGAATCACAAATAAATGTATATTAATAACTTTCAAATTTATACTATTCCATTACTGTAAAAACACATTTTATATAAATACTGACTAGGAAACTATAGCCCTGAACCACAAGTGTGACGATGGTTAAAACACTACATGCATAGTGCATACTACTTTGAAGCAGTTCATGCCCTAAAGCCTACCTCACTAAAACACTACATGCTAACTGACTAAATGATTACAGTACTATAAGGAGACACACTGGGTGAGTGACATGGCGTTTGCTAGAAGTGTATGAATACTAACTAGGGAATTGAAGGTGTGAAACACAACTGTGTAGGTGATTAGAGGACTGCATCCATACTGCATAGGCATTTAAAGCAGTTCATGTGCTAAGGCCTGGCTCACTGCATGACTACTTGGGTACTGACTGAATGATTAAAGTACAGCAAGGAGAGTGCCTAGGTGAATTTATAAGTGGTAGGCTTTTCGCAAAGGGAATGAATTAGTACTTGGTACTGAATGGGTCACTAGAGGAGTGCAAAGGCAGTGACAGGATGTTTGCTGGACTGTATGGATACTGACTAGGGAATTGAAAGTGTGAAAGACAAGTGTCTAGGTGGTTAGAAGACTGCATACATAGTGGATAGGGGTTTGAAGCAGTCCATGTGCTAAGGCCTGGCTCAGTGCATGAATACGTAGGCACTGACTGAATGATTAGAGTACTGCAAAGATAGTATCTTGGTGAATTTATAAGTGTTTGAGTTTTCGCACAGTGAATGGATTAGTACATGATGCTGAATGGGTCACTAGAGGACTGCAAAGGGAGTTACAGGGTGTTTCCTGGAAGTGTATGGATACTGACTAGCGAATTGAAAATGTGAAAGACAAGTGTACAGTATGTTAGAAGACTGCATGCATACTGCATAGACATTTGAAACAATCTATGTGATAATGTATGGTTCACAACATGAGGACTTGGAAACTGACTAAATCATCAGACTACTACTAGGTTAGTGCCTGGGTAAAACTTTTAAATGTTCAGTGAATAGAATAGTACATGGTACTGCACTTTAGTGTCAAACCCTGACTCATTTTATCAATGCATAAGCAAAGAATAGCTTCTAAAGCTACTAAAACTTGACAACATGAGCGATTTTAAAACAGTTATCTGTCATCAAATACACTATGTTACCAAATGCTTCTCTCACAATCCTTACCCAAATGTACACAGACTCACAGTGTGATTTTAGACAAGCAACACTATCCCTAGCAGTTTACCAAAACTCATTCACTAGTCTAGAAGAGTTAATGGTACTGCACACAATCTACATATTTAAGTACAGCACATTAGTGTCAAAGCATCACTCATTTAATCAACGCATAAGCAAAGACTGGCTTCTAATCCTACTAAAACTTCACAACATGACAGGTTTTAAAACAGTTATCTGTCAGCAAATACATGATGTTACCAAATGCTTCTCTCACAGGGATCCCAAATACACACTAACTCACAGTGTGATTCTAGACAAGCACCACTATCCCTAGGAGTTTACCAAAACTCATTCACTACAGTGCAAGTGGTAAGGGAACTGCACACAATCTACATATTTCAGGACTGCACTTTTCTGTCAAAACCTGACTCATTTAATGAAAGCATAAGCCATAACTGTCTTCTAATGCTACTAAAACTTCACAACATGACAGGTTAAAACAGTTATCTGTCAGCAAATACACGATGTTACCAAATGCTTCTCTCACAGGGGTTCCCAAATACACACTAACTCACAGTGTGATTCTAGACAAGCACCACTATCCCTAGGAGTTTACCAAAACTCATTCACTACAGTGCAAGTGGTAAGGGAACTGCACACAATCTACATATTTCAGTACTGCACTTTAGTGTCAAAGCAAGAATCATTTTATCAATGCATAACCAAAGACTGGCTTCTAATGCTACTAAAACTTGACAACATGACAGGTTTTAAAAGAGTTATCTGCTGAAAAATACACAATGTTACCAAATGCTTCTCTCACAGTGGTTCCCAAATGCACACAGACTCACAGTGTGATTCTAGACAACAACCACTATACCTAGGACTTTACCAAAAATCATTCACTACTGTGGAACTGATAAGGGAACTGCACACAATCTACATATTTCAGGACTGCACTTTTCTGGCAAAGCCTGACTCATTTAATAAAAGCATAAGCAAAAACTGGCTTCTAATTCTACTAAAACTTGACAATATGACAGGTTTAAAAAAAGTTATCTGTCAAAAAATACAAGATGTTACCAAATGCTTCTCTCACAGTGATCCCAAATACACACTAACTCACAGTGTGATTCTAGACAAGCACCACTATCCCTAGGAGTTTACCAAAACTCATTCACTACAGTGCAAGTGGTAAGGGAACTGTACACAATCTACATATTTCAGGACTGCACCTTTGTGTCAAAGCCTGACTCATTTAATCAAAACATAAGCAAAAACTGCCTTTTAATGCTACTAAAACTTGACAACAAGACAGGTTTTAAAACATTTATCTGTCAGCAAATACACAATGTTACCAAATGCTTCTCTCACAGTGGTTCCCAAATGCACACATACTCACTGTGTGATTCTAGACAAACAACACTATCCCTTGCACTATACCAAAACACATTTCTTCATCTAGAAGAAGTACTACATTTTAGTATAGAAACATAACATAACTCATTTCACAAATTCATAAACAATGACTGGTTTCTAATTCTACCAAAATATAAAAACAGCACAGTTATCTGTCTGCAAACACATGAAAAACACAAATGCTTATCACAGAATGGTTTCTACATGCACACACACTGTCAATAAGATTGTAGAGAAAAAAAAGTACTCCCTACACTTTAGCAGGAGAAATACATTAGTCTGATTAAAATCAAAATAGTCTACATACATCCCCTCACAATTAAATAACTCATCTTTCAAGTTGTTTTGCAGATTAAGAAGTATATCAGTCACTCACCATATTTTCTTTTACAGAATCTCTGCACTGTGCACCTCTCAGCAAAAACAAAGAATGGAAAAGTTTCCCTTTCATTTTCCACACATATACATGTAAACATCAAATCACAATCCTTTACACATAAACTCAAAAGCAAACACACATTTCTATTGGTTAAACATTTCAACCCTTTCCAACTGAAATACATTTCAACCCTTCCCCCAATCTGCCTTCTGCCTGTTACCATAGAAACAGGTCATGGAACACTGCACTGAGCACACAGGTCAGAAGTTCAGCACACAATGTTGCTAAACAAGAGAGGAAGTGTGCTTCACTTTTCAACATATCAGCTTATCATATATAATGTTCCTTCAATCTGTTTTTGTTAACCAATAAGAATCATACCTTTAAAAAACAGAAATATACACCCTACCTTTCAGTGTACAAAGTAGTCATACAACCAATGATTTCTTGTCTTTTAAAAAAAAAAGAATTCTGTGGATCCGCGCACCCAACGCGATAGGATGCGCGCACCGAGCGCACATTTCGCCGTTTTACAAAAAAAAAAGGGGGGCCCCAGGGGGTCCTTCTGGGAACCCCCAAGCACCTCTAGAGGGTCAGAGTATTTCCATTCTGCCCCCTTTATATGTTTTACACACTTATTCCCCTTGCTTCTTCAGCCTCGCTTCTACCGAGGCAGAAAATGGCCACCAACAGTTCCTGGTTTCGAATGTAGACAGACACTGGCCAGCCAATTAGCATTCAGCGCGCGATCGGGAGGGTGCGCGCTCGGTTCGGGGAGGGTGCGCTTACGGTGCGTGTAGGGTCTGCGGATCCTCCCCGGCCATAGATATTTATGTACTTTTAACTCTAATTTTCTCAGGAACTACTGAACGGATTCACCCCATTTATGCAAAAGGCACGAGTCTGAACTGAGGACTACCTCTTTGCCAAATTTGGTGTCATTCCGTTCAGCGGTTCGGGCTGTAGCTGCGACAACAGATCCTACGGGAAATTGCATGGGGAAAACGCGTTTTGGGACCCCCCTTTTTTCTCGGCCCCCGCTTGACGAATCACCACGAAACTTTCAGGGTAGGAGCGGAGCGGAGCTGGGCAAAAGTTTGGAAAATTTTGCGAGTGTTCATCAACCGGCGCCAGACTTATTGGGAATAGAATGTTGCGGATTTCCTATGGAAAATAGGTCCTAACTATAACTATCTACTGGCGATATATATATTAGATATAGATAAAGATATAGATAGAGATAGAGATATATAGATATATAACCCAGTTGCGGACACTTGAGATGTCATCAGTGACATCATAAATGGTTTCATAGAATACATCATTAGTGATGTAATATATGAGGTCATAAGCAGGGCATGACATGGGTGCACCTCTGCTAACTACAACCGTTGAATTTCTGTGTTTTTATTTAGTTCAAAATGTTAATCTTGGCACTGACATGTACACCTAGCTTTAACGTCACTTTACTCTTTTTTGTGTGAATATATATATGTGTGTGTGTGTGTGTATATCTGTACATATATATATATATGTTTCCACTAAGTTCAATACTGCGCTCTCAGTTACCAGTAAATGCCAGAATCCAAAATAATGTCCAAAGAGGTGTTTATTCCTCACAACAACGCGTTTCAACTCTATGCCGAGTCTTGATCACGTAAGGACAAAAAATCAGTGAGCAACGGATAAAGTTTTCTGGAGGGGTAAACAGTAACAAAGGACAACACAAGGTGTTAACTCGTATCGTGAACCTGGCAGACATTTTGAAATGGCAATACAAACGTAAATCGTATATACAGTACAAACGTAAATCATAATTGCTGGTAAAGCACCAGGTTTACACGAGTTAAATGCAGAATGTACACGTATGGCTGATACAATATACACACAAGTCCAGGCAAGTGCCAATGACCTCAAAACAAAATTGTTTTGAGCAAAAGTGCATGAAGTCGACCCCAGGATAAGAGGAAAATCGCTGCGAATAATGCGCAAATGCACTAGAAATTATCAGGAAGATGTGTCACATGCCATACTCTGGCGAGCATCTAGTGTGAGAAATTACAAACAGAACATCATGCTGAAATAGCAGTGTAGGTGAATGTATCTCTATCGGTCAACTGGCAAGTGCGGAGAGCCTATTAATCAGAGCTATACTAGGCAAGTGCCCCTGTGAGCCTGGTACAATCGAAGTCCATGAATAGTCATTAGTATAGTTGAATAAATGGCAAATCACTATACCCCAACACCAGCAGCCTTCATCCATATGCAGTGAAAAAGTGGGGGAAAGGGTAGGAAGCCCGTGAACGTGCACGTGATTGTGATAGGTTGGGCTCCTTCCTTCCCTCCTAAAAGTGAAAAAAGAACAAAAAACAATGTTAATATCTTGAAAGCACAGAAACAGCAAATCATTAAACAATGTTGCCATTCTAATCCTGTGTGTTACAGACAAGGAGGAAGAGGAAGATCTGAACAAGGTTGGCCTACTATGTATTCTGTCAAAATTGCATCAGACAGGTGCAACAAGTAAGTAAATGAGTACATACATCTATGCAAAGGAACAAGATAAACATCAATCTGTGAAGATGGCGGTTGTAATAGAACGCATAAATTGAACATAATTGACATTATTTTAGGTGTACTGCCATCTCCTCATCCTGGTTCAATCCCCCGGGGTGTTTGGTCTGGAAATCTACGATGTATTTGGATTCCCTCTGTCGTAGTTTAAGTACTCTATCACCACCCCTGGGATTATTGGAAATTTGTTCTAAGATAAAAAATCTTAGAAGGTCAGGGTTGGAAAAATGTCTCTCATTACAGTGTCGGGCCACCGCATATTTAGCATCGGAATGTGTGATGGCCCGATAGTGTTCCAACACCCGTTTTTTCGCCATCAAGGTAGTGCTGCCTATGTACCATAGTTCGCAGGGGCAGACTATCACATAAATAACAAATGTGGAACTGCAAGTAAGGAATTGTGTAATCCTTATGAATACCATTGCAACTGACCTTCTTACAGAGAAAACTGTTCTTGCAGGCCTTGCAATGGCCGCATGGAAAAAATCCCTGCAGCCCATGTTCTTGTCTCTGGGGGTACCTGGTGACATCATTGTGTAGTAGCAGATCCCTGAGGTTCCTCCCCTTCCTGTACGTGACACTGGGTCTACTGGGAATAAGATCACCAATGGTAGTGTCAGTTCTAAGAATATCCCAGTTTTTATTGAGAATGCCTTGTATCTTCCGTGAATCTGCACTGTATGTCAAAATGATCCTAGTCTCAGTGTCGTCTGCCTCAGTGATGGTGTTGGAAAGGGTGGTATCCCTGTCTATTGCATCTGCTCTACCTTTGGCTTTGCTCAGTACCCAGTTGGGATAGCCTCTGTTCTTAAAACGTTCCAACATCCTGGCACTTTCCTGCTGATAGGAAATCTCAGTATTGCAGTTCCTTTTTGCTCTGAGCAGCTCACCGTAAGGGATGCTCCACTTGAGAGTATCCGGGTGGCTGCTCAGAGCATGCAGGATGCTGTTACCTGCTGTCGCTTTCCTGTAAAGAGACGTCAGTATGGATTTGCCCACGATGTCAAGCTTGACATCAAGGTACTCAGCCGAGCTCTTGCTGATGTTGCTAGTAAGAACAATATTATAGTTATTGGTATTAAGTTGGTCAGTGAATTCAAGGGCTTCGATCTCCGTGCCCTTCCAGATGAGAAACAAATCGTCAATGTATCTTAGCCACATGACAGTTTGTCCTAGATACTTGGCAAGATTCGGGTTCGTAAATATCTCTTCCTCCCACTTGCCCATGAAAAGATTCGCTAGACTTGGCGCAATTATGATTTACGTTTGTACTGTATATACGATTTACGTTTGTATTGCCATTTCAAAATGTCTGCCAGGTTCACGATACGAGTTAACACCTTGTGTTGTCCTTTGTTACTGTTTACCCCTCCAGAAAACTTTATCCGTTGCTCACTGATTTTTTGTCCTTACGTGATCAAGACTCGGCATAGAGTTGAAACGCGTTGTTGTGAGGAATAAACACCTCTTTGGACATTATTTTGGATTCTGGCATTTACTGGTAACTGAGAGCGCAGTATTGAACTTAGTGGAAACATTTACGAGCCGGCGTGCTCCGCCGGCGTTTGCGCCACCTCCCTCGGGTCGAGCAATCCAGCAGGAGCGTTCCATGGGTTATATATATATATATATACACACATTTATATGATAAAAGTATATACAATAACTTATTAATTTAAAATGAAATACTAAACTTAATTTGACAAAATAATTTGGAATATTTTTATTACAAAAGAATTTAAATTAATGCAACACTTAACTTTTAACTAGTGTTCTATCTATTAAATAAAAATAAAAATGTTAGTTAGGTTGGAGGTTTTAAAATGATTGTTTAAAATGTATTTATAAATTAAATTAATATATATTAATTAATAATTTATTACATATTTATTTTCATGAGTTAATTTCTTGTAACATGTATTTTATTAGTTCTAGGTCAATGATACATATTTCAATTTTATTTACATTTATGTCACATTATAACATTTAAAATGATTAATATACTTTAATAATTTTCCTCATACTTTCCCTATAGGAGCTCGCTGCCACGGTGGTGGAGAACCCCACCTACACGTGCAAAGATACTAGTATAAACTTTCAACTTGTAAATCCTGTTGCAGGGGTTCCGCCCCATGATTTGAGAGGGTAGAACCATGTCAGTATATGCCAAACTGTAAACCTACAAAAAGAAATCGTGAACAGCAAAAAAGTATAGAATTACAGCTAGAAATAGTAGTAAATATACTAATCATATACACATATATTTACCTTTGTCAATAGGCAACACAGATTTTTATTTACTAAACCTTTGATCATGCGCTCACACAATGCACCACAACTCAATAGACAGTACCAATCCAATTTTCTAACCATTTTTAAGGCTTTCGGGTACAGTACTAATTTGTTTTGTGGAATGTGGATGCAAAGGCAACCTTTAGTAAATAGGGGCCTAGTAATTTGTTCCAGTGTGCATTCTATTTAGCCCAAGTGTACTGGCTTCTGTTTTGTATAGTACAGGCGCAGTCAGCGACCTAGCATCCCCAGCACTTTCTCCCTACGGGGTTGTGTTAGTGTTTGTCTTACTATGCCAGCTCACCTTAATATGAGTCGTGCAGGGAACCCATTTGCAGAGCAGCTGCACCTGCAAAAGGGAGATGATAAGTGTGTGATTCTGCCTAAACAGTGAGATGAAGTCCTGACATGCTACTGCAGGTATCAGCTGTCTCCTGGGAAAAGACAATTAATTTTGTGACACAATTATTGTGACAATTTGTCTGAGAACTCCTTTCTTTTGTTACCTGCTGGTCTCATTCTCTGGGGTACATTTTGAGCCTTATGTGAGCTTTCTATTTGAATTGGTTCCATCTTTTCACTTCTCTATGATTCACATTAATCGTTTTTAAGTCTGGACTAGAGGCAGCTTTAGCCTTTCAGCGGCCTCATGCAAGTAAGAAAGTAAATATATAAAAAAAACTACATACATACTTAGATACACAGTGGGGCTTGGGTCAGGCGTTTTCATCCACTGGTCTCTCTTGTGCACTGTAAGTGATGGCATTTTGTCTCATCACACGCGCAAAGCCACATTAAAAGAAGTGTAAGGGCTGGTAGACAGATACATTCACTATACAATGCTTTTTTCCATTCTTTACTATTTGTTCTAGTTATTCTTGTGCATTTAAATTATGTGTTCTAGTTATAACTAATTCAGACAATTCAAAAGGCAGTTCGGGCTGGACTGTTCCTATCTGAGTAGGGTCAAGACTGATCTATAAATGGCTGGGTCCATACTGAGGTGTTTGAAATGGTTTGCAGAGCGATTGCCGTTATTTTGACTTATTGCATGCATTCCTCCCATCAGTTTTTGGGGAAATTTCATGTAATCTATTGTCACTATGTGTAGGTGGCAGCATGTTGTTTTTTGTAGTGAATGCTTACATAGCAAAAAAATAACCAAATGGCACCAGCTTGTACAAACAAGATTTATCGGCGTTGCCACTGCTTGTTTAGGTTGGGGTGGGAGTAGCATAACTTCTCTTAGAAGACTCTAGGGTATATTCACAAGAACGTGTGATAACTACCGCAAGAGTAGCTTAACGCAACTCTCAACATCGCAGCCCATTGCGGGAAAATAACCCTGTGTCAAAGTGGAATTCACAACAAGGTGGTAAAATGCAATAGTCTGCCTAAACCGCGGACAATGTCCGCGATACAACCACCTCGATGGAGATAAAAACACAAACCACAACACAAAAAGAGATGGGCCAAAGCGCGATGAGAAAATCAGCGATAAGCAGCGCCAGGCCTGCAACACACACCTGGCAGGCGGGAAAAATCTCCATAAAAGTAGAAAAAACACCCAAACACAAACTGGCCAACACCCAAGCACCATGGAGGCAGCTGGAGCAGACGCGGAGGACGAGTGCAACCCCACAAGCACCACGGATAACCAGCCCGGGACCTCGGGGACAGGGAAGGGCAAGACAAGAAGAAGAGGAAGACGAAGTTCAGTCTACAGGCGAACAGGATCATAGTCACGGAGGTGATGGAACACCATCAACAACTGTTCGTCACATCCAACGTGTCATTGGGCACCAAAAATGGAATATGGCGGGACATTGTGGACAAGGTGAATGCTGTCGGGGAGCACAAGAGGACAATGGATGAGGTCAAGAGGCGATGGAATGACATCAAGAGAAAGACCAAGGAGAAACTCGCAGCCAACCAGAAGGCAGCAATGCAGACTGGAGGTGGGGGCCCAGCGCCACAGCTCGTGCTGGATGACATGGAGGAGCTGGTGTCGACAGTCATCAGTGTGAATACTGTTGTGAAACCTTAAAATCTGAATCTCTCATTTTCTATTTCAGCTGTGCCTCATCCATGCTCACCTTTGTCCTGTTTTCAGCCTGGCTCTATCCTTGACACCACACCTGCATAAACATTAGGTAATGAATCTAAATTGAGACATTGTAGGCTGCGTAAACATGCAAAGTCAGCACAAAAGAACAGCTGATGTCTCCACTGGGTTCTTTAAACAATGGTAAAGCCTTAGATAAAGTTTGTTTAGATAGCCTATCTTGTTGTGCATCTTCAGGACGCAACAGTTACGCAAGACACCAAGGTTGTTGATTTTTACTGATTGTCTCATTTGTGTGTTCTTCGCAGAGCTCTATTTACCTCTGGGCGTTCATTGCCTGTGATCTTTGCTATAAAAACCCATGTAACCATCGTTCAGTGTGCTCTCTCCTTGGGTATCTTGATGGTACTTGTCGGATGGAGACCCATTCATGAATGATTAATAAATGACCTATGGTTTGACTTCGCTCCAGTGTCAATTCCTCCTTACTTGATAAGAACCCATGGCGAGGTGGTGTGGCCCTGCACCAGCAGATTATTAATAATTTGCTCCACAAATTGGCACCCAACGTGGGACCCCATCAAAGGCTTGCAGTTGGACCAGGGGAGAAGATTGGGTCGGTAAGATGAATTTCCATGAGGGGCGTCCCACCTGAAGAAACTAGTGTTGCTCATGGTCCAAGGTGATTTTTCTGCTCTCCGATTCTGCTCTTCCTGGAGGCTGCTTGCCTTTACTTGGGCCTTTGGACGGTCATTTTTTGGATCAGGAAGTATCGACAGGTGGGAGTTGAAGACTGCACAAAAGGTATATATGTATTGAACCGGTTCATTTGGTTAGGGTTTGTTTTATTTGAGACTTGCATTTGAAACTTGTTTTGGAACTTGCTATTTGTTTTGACAAATATTTTTCTTACAGGTAAATGTGAGAATATTTTTTAATTCTCTTTGTTTATATAAGTTTTTTTATATATATCTTTTATAACATGCCTGTGCTTAGTACCCTTTTGAAGTTTTGTTGTTGATGCTGCAATAAGCAGAGCATTTTGGATGCAAGTCAGCTGGCACCACCAGAATGTACGCCGAATTTTAAGACATACATCAAATATGGTATTTGTCCCATCATGTATAAAAATATACAAAAGGGGATCCCCAGTTGCAATGGCCATTAGAGGGAACCATGGACCCTCACAAACTCGAGTATCTAGAGAAACAATTGTTTTTTTTAAAGAGAGTTAGGCCAGCTATGTTTGATAGTTTGTGTATGTGGAGGAACGAAGTGAAGGAGTGGCAGCTCAAGGCAGAGAAGGTACAAAGGAAACAGGAAAGAAAGACAAACTAGCAGAAGTATAAGGAGGTTCAGGAGAAAAAGGAATGTTTAGATAGGGAGCATTAATTATTAGTATCTAAGGAATACATAGTTAGACCAACAGTAGCAGTTTAGGTCCACCAAGAAGATGTGGATTCAGATATTGATGGATTATTTATTGACTGACCCCCACCTCTATATGTACCTTTAACACCTCTTTCCCCTGTACTACAAAATGTTGTTCCCCCTGTACCCCCGTTCCCACTTTTTTTGCCTGTGGTTGTCCAGCTTCCTATTTTTTCAACCAGTACCGGTACATTCCTTACCCCCTCCAACCCAGGCCACTGCACCATCACACTCCAGGCCTCTGCACCTCCACCTCAGGCCATTGCACCCAAAATGATTGATGATCCCGTACTTACTGCATCTGTCCTGACCCCTAGAGTTCTTCGTTCTACTGTATCTCAGTTTCGTCAGGATGCGATAAGGTTAATGGTATTAAATTGGTTAAGTGATTTAGTAATGGAAGTAGAAGAAATGATAGATCAGATACAGGATTTTTCAGAGGGCGAGCTTTTGTGTCTGATAAATAAGCTTTCTCATCAACTTATGGTCCAATGGGAGATGACTACAGGATAGAATGGCCCAGATGAAGTTAGAGCTATTAATCGACAGTGTCCGATAGGGGCTTTCCCTGTAAGTAGAGTTAATGCTATAGCAATGATAATTGGATATCATAATGAACTCTCTTCTTCTCCTCGAATAAGACCTATGAGGGAAGCCGCGCCACAGTTCCTTCCTGGAAGAGGGAATGCAGATAATGATAACCCTAATAATCCCAATGCTAGAGCCCATTTTTGTATAATTGGATATATAAGCCCTGGAAAAGGTTGGATGTACTCACTTTAAAAGCCTCCTTACCAGATATATGGAAAAATCCTAGAGCATTTTATGATGACGTACAGGCAGCCATTGATTCTTGTATCATGACTTTAGCAGATATTGATATGTTTTTTTTTTGGCATGATCCTACCACCTGATATGTGGTGCCTCACCCGGAAACAGGATTATGCTGTTGATTTGGGAGGAGATTGGGCTGCCATAATAGTAGCTGATAGGGATAGGACACCTGGTCGGAAACCTAGTCATTTCATACTGGATCTGCATTGTAACATACTTACATAAAAACGATGTTTCAGGCCAGGAAAATAGATTGGGCACTTCTCACTGCTTGTAAACAAAAACAGGGAGAGGCCGTCCCTGATTTCTTTACTCGCTTTGAGGAAGATTCCTCTAATGTATGTAATAGCCCTATTCTTCCTGTCCTTAAAAGCCCTTTTTAATATAGTAAGGGATTTTGTATCCCAAAAAGTCTGTAGACAGTCCCCAATGGAATCTCAAGAGTTTTGTAATTCTTTAGCAAACTATTTTCTAGAAAAGATATCCAAATCTGTGCGAACTTTCCATCCACAGCCTTTCAAAGCCCTGAATCTCTTACCAGACCAGAGGGCTCAGGATAGATGGCATGTAGTACCCTAGACTGCTTCAAATTAACCTCGCTTGAGGAGGTCTCCAACGCTCTGTCTACTGCCAAATCTGGCTCACCTCAAGATCTTTGTCTGCCAAAGACAATGGCTCTCCTAGCCACTAGTTGTGCTCCAGCTGTCCGAGATATCTATAATCATTCAATACAATCAGGTACTATTCCAATGACATGGAAGGAAGCATTCGTACGCCCAATATTGAAAAAACCTACAGCTGATCCTCAATTACTCAGCAACTACCGCCCTATTTCCCTACTACCTTTACTGGGCAAGTTGCTGGAAAGTATAATAAACACAGCTAAGCTTATATCTGGAATCCAATCAAATTTTGGATCCATTGCAATCTGGCTTCCGACCGGGCTTCAGTACTGAGACCGCCATCCTGGCCATGACTGACTCCCTTAGGCAGACAATAGACGCAGGAGGATCAGTAGTACTGATCCTCTTAGATCTCTCCGCGGCGTTCGATACCATCTCGCATTCTAAGCTCGCGGAGAGATTACTCTCTTGTGGTATCCAAGGGACAGCCTTGAAATGGCTGCAGCATTTTATATCAGACAGAACGCAATCCATCATGTTAGGGCCATACAGGTCAGACAAAATGCGTCTTGATAGGGGTGTACCTCAGGGCTCCTGCCTAAGCCCGACTTTATTCAACATATATATGGCCCCTCTGGCAAAAATAGTAGAACAGCTAGGATTTGAGATAGATTCATATGCTGATGATACTCAGCTTATATTTACTATTGGCCCTAATCTAGTAGCAGAGAAAACTCGATTCTCTGCCGGAATGCTTGCAATCTCTAGCTGGATGACGGAGAACTGCCTTCAGCTGAACCCTGGAAAAACCAAGGTCATGCTAATGGGGAAAGTCTCAGATATCTGGTCGGACGAATGGTGACCCTCACAATTCGGAGTAGCCCCTGTTCCTAAACAAGGTGTTAAAAACCTAGGCCTAAAACTGGACCAGGCGTGAACTATGAAAGACCACATTGCTGCCACTACCAGCTCCTGCTATTATAGTTTACGTCTACTTCGCAAAATCCTTCCTTACATGCCTATTAACCATCGTAGAACTCTAGTGCAGGCCATGGTAATTAGCCATTTGGACTATGGAAACGCCCTGCTGGCCGAAGTGGGAGAGACCCTGATTGCTAAATTACAAGTGATTCAGAACACTGCAGCTAGAATGATACTGAATCGCCCAGCAGGTTCCTCCTCGGCCCCTTTGCTCAGAGAATTACACTGGTTACCTGTAAGGAAGAGATCATATTTTAAAATCTGCTGTCTCACCTATAATGCTTTGAAAGGTAGAGGCCCTTATTATCTGCAAAATAAACTCGTAAAATATTCACCGTGCAGAAATCTCAGATCCAGTACATTAGGCCTTCTACAAGCACCCCGTATACATTTGAGTTGTACAGGGGGTAAAACTTTCCCATATCCTGCTCCAAGATACTGGAATAAACTACCTATGGCCCTTCGTAAAATCTCCATTTACAGTACCTTCAGGAAACAACTAAAAGCCTATCTGTTTTAATCTTTGCAGATGGTCCGATTTCTAGCGTCAGGCACTATTTCTAAGCAAGCTATAGAAATAAAGATAACATAACATAACATAACAAAAGAGGGGATGGAATACAGGATAAAAGTTTATCGATTCGAGAGAAAGTAACAAGAGAGTAGTCCCTCAATATCCTGTTGTTTCTCAGGTAAAGTTAATACACCTGTGGGCTTTTCTGGCATCTCCGTTCAATGCCCTATTTCATAACAACTGAATGTTAGTACAAGGGTCTCCAACATTTTCTGTAACAAAAGTCACTAAGAATGAAAAAGTGACCACCCCATCCAAGAGTGTCGGTAGTGATCACATTGGTGCATTAGCCAGGGTTTTCAGCAGTAATAAAAAAAAAAGGCTTTGACAATCTGAACTGAAATATTACATGGGTACTAGATACAAACAATAGCTGCAATACTCCCTTGCGCCAAGATATAATTATGAGTAATAAATATCTCCAACTGAAGTAATAGCTGTAAGTACATTTTCAAAATATCAACTATTTTTCTGTAGACATTGGTTTATGAGTTGTGAAAATATAAAAGAGATGTTTTAAATGCTTGAGTTTCATTTTTTTAAATGCAGGTTGGACTGCACACAGGAGAGCTACTCACAGGTACCTGGTAATCTACTGGTAGTTCATGAGCCACTCATTGGAGACATAGACAATGCAGCAGAAGGTTGCAAACAGACTACAGTGAAATTATTACATCAGTTAGCCTCCTTGGGACAAAGTATCCCTTTTCCAATTACAAAATTGTCAACATAAGGTTACCTATTTAGGTCTCCTCCTGTCGAAGAGGGGTAAGATGCTACACCAACATAGGATATAATTGGTGCAGAACTTGCAGAAACCGCTGACTCAATCTAATATCTGTGCGTTTATTACCAAATTTTAAACTAAATTACAAAAGCCCTGCTTCCTTTAACGTTAAAGCACGTATGCATGCACTTCCTTGGACTAATCAGTGTGAAGCTGTCATTTTGTAATTGAAAAATGCTTTGTGTAATGTTCCTGCTTTAGGTAAAACCTGATTATTACAAATTTGTGCATGCAAAAGATGGTTGTAGCTTGCCCCGGTCCCATGTAGGAAGGAATAGGTCTTGCGCATATTTCTCCTCCACATTGGACCCCACTACGATAAAGCAATCTGAAATATACAGTTACTCCCTTGAAATCTGTGGTTGAGTTATGTAAAATACAACAAATGTCAGAGCAATCTGTGGAGCTGACAGCTCTGACTAGAGCCTGTAAATTAAGTAAAGATGGAGCGCGCTAGGTGGCGCTAACCAAGATGGCCGCACTGATGTGAGGCTCCTGGATGCCTGACCCCTCGCATCCGCCCTGAATCCGGTACGACTGTCCTAGGTGTGCACCGGCGGCCCCCACATGTAGCAGAGCTGCTGCCCTACCCTCGGTGAGGTTTCCGGCCGATTCTGAGCCACCGGAGCCGAGATGGGAGTCCCGTGAGCCGCACCGGGGAGACAGGACGCACCCGGACGGTTCCGCGGCCGGCACAGAGGGCTGCGAGAGTCCATGGCGCACCACGAGGAGAGAAGGCCGTGTGACCGGTGGCGGCCGACCGCCGGTCGTAGGAGCTTGCGGAGTGGCGCCCGCGCCTTCATCGGACCTCCAGTGCGCTGAGGGGAGCGATGGCAGGTGAGCACCCCCAGAGCTGCCAGGGGGTGGTGGCCCGCCATCAGTGGCGGGGGGGGCCCTGTTCGACGGGCGGATCGGCCCGAGCTGTGTGGGCCCCACACCAGCCCATCCTGGGCGCACACGGGGGGAACCCTTTTCTCGTCCGTCCAGCGAAGCCCCAATCATACCTGCATGTGGAAAAGGCACACCATCTGGGACTCCTGCTGTTTCTCCCCCTCCGTCCTGTCTTATGGATGAGCAGACCCACACAGCACTCATAAAGAGGGACGAGCGAAACGATCCAAAAAGAGCATTCCAGCACCGAGACCAGCGCAGGGCAGATGAACCTGGTGGAACCCACAAACAGTGACCCTTAGCGAGCTTCCCAGAGTGATTGAAGGCCTGGTTTCCTCTCAGGACAGTAGCGAGAGCCTGGCGACCCCCGGGGCGGTGACGTCCCCGCCGGACTCTGGGGGCGGCCGCCGGACGCGGGGCTGTGACGGTTCCTCGGCGGTGGGGGACGCTGGGACGGGCCGGGTGGCCGCTGGAGACCACGTTCGCCCTGCACCATTGACCGGGAGGCACTGCCGGTGGGAGCGCTCCCCTTGACCATCTTGACCGGGCGGAGTGGCCACCCGACGCTGCGCTTGGCCCAGGACCGAGGGTGGATGCAGAGTCGCCCCGCTGACCGGGACGGCCCCGTGGACTGGGGCGGACGGCGGTGATTCGACGGCCCGTGCGCTGTCCCTCGACTGGTGACCACCACGGGTGCGGACTGCGGCGGGGTGCCCGCAGCGAGGTGGGTGAGGCCTGGTCCGGATCTCCCTGGGGAAGTGGCGTGCCCGTTGGATTCTGAGCCCTCCCCTACCCTTTCCTTGCTTTCTCCGTCCCCAGCCTGGCGCGGGGGGCCGCTTTGCCGGACGAGTGAGGACAGTCTGACGGTCCGCCCTGCCTGGCCTCGGGCCCGGTGCCTGTTCCCGGGGGGCTGCCATGGGCAAGGAAAAAGGTCCCAGACCGCCGTCGGCGTCCCACCAGACGAGGATTGACCAATTTGCGAGCTCGGACCCGCCGGGTGCGAGTGGGGGGGCGGCCCCGGCCCCGAATAAAGACTTGGCCGCCATCCTCCAGGCCATTGATGCCTCCCGCACCTCCTTGGAGGGGTTGGTTGGGGAAGTGAAGGTGGATGTTACACTCCTGCGGCAGGACCTCCGCAACGCCACGGCCCGCATTACGGAAACGGAGTCCTGGATCTCAACGGCGGAAGACGACATTCGCCAGCTACAAGACCAGGTCCGGGAGCTCACGACCCACTCCAAGGAACTGCATAGACGGGCGGAGGATGCCGAAAACCGCGCCCGCCGCAATAACCTTCGCCTGGTGGGCTTTCCGGAGGGGGTCGAGTCTGGCCGAGCTGACGACTTCCTGGACGCTTGGTTCAAGTCCTGGATGCCGGCGACAAGCCTGTCAACCTGGTTCGTCAAGGAGAGGGCGCACCGGTCGCTGGCGGCCAGGCCTCCAGTGGGGGCCCCCCCACGCCCCTTTATTCTTCGGATCCTCAACTTCAGGGACAGAGACGCTATCCTCCGAGAGGCACGGGCGAGGGGCCCCTTGACTTTTAATAACCACACCATTATGATCTTCCCGGACTACACCCGAGAGGTCCAAGAACAACGCCGCTCCTACACGGAAGTGAAGCAAAAGCTGCGCTCCCTGGCCCTCCAATACCAGCTCCAATTCCCGGCTCGCCTACGCATCATTTTCCAGGGCAAGACACTGTTCTTTGACACTCCCAGGGCAGCGTGGGTCTGGCTCACCGAGGAAAAACCAATGT
This sequence comes from Triturus cristatus, assembly GCF_964204655.1. NCBI lineage: Eukaryota > Metazoa > Chordata > Amphibia > Caudata > Salamandridae > Triturus > Triturus cristatus. The sequence goes on along the minus strand of NC_140584.1, from coordinate 88,009,100 downwards.
GCCGGTCCGGAGGGGTATCGCCCAGTAATGTGCCCCGGGGCCCTGTTGCGGTTGGGTCCCAACGCTCACGGCGCAAGAAGCGCACGCACTCCCGGCGACGTCATGGTGCGCCAGGACCAGGTCCGCGAGCCTATTTGAAAGCAAAATGAGAGACTCCTCTGCCTCGTCTGGGACACCATCTCTGGTGGTCGGGGGGTCTCGGCGCCGTCTGTCGCCTCGGCCGGATGGGTCTCCGACCCCCCTCCAAGCGCCAATTGACCTGTCAGACCTTTCCCGCAGCCCTGCTATATGACTTTTTCTTTGTTTTCTCTATCCACAGGGGGGGCGGCACCCTTGCCCGGTAATGGGGGCGGGGGGCTCTGCAACCTCACGTTTTCTATAGCAACCTAGGACAAGACACTGTAATCCATAATTCTGGAGGGGTCCACCACGCTCTTTATACCCGAGCGCCCAAGCTTGGGGCCTTGCACATGTTGGTTCAGTTAGGGCGACAGATGCTTCCGTTCCTGAAGTGTAGGGTGGGGGGTGGGGGGTTGGGGTTGGGTATTCGTTGGTTGTTCCTCCTTGGGAGGGTGTTTTGTTTGGTTTGGGTTTGTTTTCCAGTGAGCCTTTCATGCAGCACCAAACCACATGTGTTCTCACGCTACTCCACGCAGACACTGCCACGCACTCCGCCGTCGTCCGTTTGCCCCCGCCGTCCGCTGGCTCTCCCTAGCGTGAGACCCGTTGCAGGGTGTCTTCCTGGCCTCCCTTGGCCGCGTCGCTCCCGGCGCGTTCCGCTCCCGCCGCTGTCATGGAGGACCTAATCCCTAAGGCCCAGGTGCGCATCCTATCCTGGAACGTGAACGGCTTGTTGGATAAGCTCAAGCGCGCCGCCGTCCTCAAATATGCCCAGCGCGCAGAGGTAGACGTGCTCCTGCTTCAGGAAACCCACCTGCTTGGCGAGAAATGTCCCTTTCTGGCACGCTATGGGTACGACCGGGTGTGGCACTCTGGGTTCTCGCGCGGCTCGCGGGGGGTTGCTGTCCTGCTGCGCCGCTCTCTCCCTTTTGTCCTTTCCCGGGTGCTCCAGGACCCCCACGGCATGGGGATTACCGTTAGCGGCACGCTTGAGGGTCAGCCGCTCAGCTTCCTGTCGCTTTACGTGCCGCCCTCTGGGCTGTCACAGGCTTTAGCTCAGGTCGCCTCTTGGCTGGCGACTCTCCCTCCGGGAACTTTTGTTCTAGGGGGGGGACTTCAATGCTGTCTCGGCCCCGCAGCTCGACTCCTCGGGTCCGGTTTCAGACTCCCACGCCGCACGGGCGAGGCAGTTGGCGGGTTGGGCGGAGGCTCAGGGCTTATGCGACGCGTGGCGGACCTGGCACCCGCACATCCGGCAATATACTCATACTTCGGCCGCCCATCACACCCATGCTCGCATTGACGCGATTTTTGTCCCCCCCGCCGACTGTGTAGGCATCCAGGACACCCGCATCCTCCCCAGGGGGTTATCCGATCACTCTCCGGTCCTCCTCAGCCTGGGCCCCGCGGGGCCCGCTAGATGTGGCGTTTTAACGCGTGGTTCCTCCAGGATAAGACACTCCGTAAGGAGGTGGGGTCCGCCTTGACGCATTACTATGATAACGACGGGTCGGTCTCCTCGGCGGGCACCCTCTGGGAGGCCTGTAAGGCCACCAATAGGGGGGCCGCCAAGGCACATTTGGTACGGCACCGCCAGAAGCAATTGCAGCAGCTCACTGCCTGTGAGGCCCGTGCGCTCCGCCTGGAACAGTCTCTCTCCGAAACCGACGATCCGGCCGAGACTCGGCAGCTGCGACTTTTGCGTGAGGAGATTCGTCAACGGTCGCTTGATGCGGTCAAGCTCCTCTGGCAGTCCTCGCTGGCGAGGGTGTACGGGTGGGGCGATAAGAATGGTGCGCTGCTGCACCGGTTGGCCACTTACCCCAGGGCAACACGTATCATTCCGGCGGTGGCCGACTCCGATGGCGTGCTCCACTCTTCCTCCGTGGCGATAGCAGAAGCCTTCGCTCAGTCCTATACGCAACTATATCGGGCCCGGGCGCCGGACCTTTCCCTGGCCTCTCTGCTCGCCTCGAGCAACTTACGCCTTCCCCAACTTCGGTCGGGGGACTGGGAGAGTCTGGAGGCGCCCATTTCTCTTGAGGAGATTGGAGATGCGATAGGGCACACGTCCTCGGGGAAGACCCCAGGACCGGATGGCTTCCCCCAAGAGTTTTATGCCACCTACAAAGAGCACCTGGTCCCGCGGCTGAGGGATCTCTTTGCCGAAGCGGTCAAAAAAGGCTCCTTCCCTCCAGAGGCTGACATTGCCACGATTGTGGTTCTGCCTAAGTCTGCGCCGCCGCCTTGTGACAGGTCGGCTTACCGGCCGATCTCCCTTATTAACACTGACATCAAGCTTTATGCAGTAGTCCTGGCCCAGCGGCTCCGACCCTTTTTGTCGTGTTTGGTACACCCGAACCAAAGCGGCTTTATGCCGGACCGAGGCACCCGCCACTGCCTCCGACGCCTTCATGTGGCCTTGGCTCACCGCCATCGCTTACCTCCTTATCTCACCCTCCTGCTCGATGATTTTGAGAAAGCTTTCGACTCGGTTGGGTGGGCCTACTTGTTTGATGTCCTGACCCACATGGGTTTCGGCCCCAAGTTTGTTGCAATGGTGCGGGTCCTCAACACGCGCCCCCGTGCCAGAGTGTTGGTTAACGGGGCGCTGTCGAGGCCATTTCGGATCGGCCGAGGGACGCGGCAGGGGTGCCCGCTATCGCCCCTTCTCTTCGCACTTGCGATGGAGCCCCTGGCTGCCTTGATCAGGACGGATCCTCTCCTTCGGGGCTGGGAGTGGCTGGGTTTGGCGGCGGACAAAATCGCCCTCTATGCAGACGACGTCCTGCTATACCTCGGTGATCCGGTGCACTCGGGCCCACGCGCACTCCACATCTTGGGCCGCTTTGGTCGCACATCTGGCCTCTACCTCAACCCGCGGAAATCGGTCCTTGTGCCTCTGCACCCCTCCCGGGAATGCTTTGACTGGCAGTACACTATTCCCCTCCGCCGGTTGTCCTTCAAATACCTGGGCATCTGGGTCTCCCTTCTCCCGGAATTGAGCTGGGCACTTAACGTGACCCCCCTGGTCAAGAAAGCCAAGGTGGACCTGGCAAGGTGGCAATCACTCCCGCTCACTCCGCTGGGGAGGGTGGCCCTATACAAAATGATGATTCTCCCCCGGTTCCTTTACGTGTTGCAGAACACTCCTGTGTCTTTCCCGAGGCCGTGGTTCCGCGAGCTGGACGGGATGGCAACTAGATTTCTCTGGGGTGGTGGGAGACCGCGGTTGGCCCTCTCGACATGTCGCCTGCCCACCTTTGATGGGGGGCTAGGCATGACTGTTCTCTACCTCTACTACCTCGCTACCCGCCTTCTGGTCGTCCATGATTGGTTTGGGGGGGGATGGTCCGACCCGGCCTCGCGGGGGGCGGAGATGTGGCATGTTCTTATGTGTGTTATTGTCAGCTGCTGGATCGACAGGCTCAAGGTTTTTATGTTGTATCACTCTAAACAATAAAAACTTGTTTATCAAAAAAAAATTAAGTAAAGATTTGACTGTAAATAGCAATGTATATGCCTTTGGAGTTGCCCACTCATTCGGACGACTCTAAAGAAAAGAGAGGGGCTTTTTGACTTTGCATGGTGATAAGATACAGTATGGGGAATGAATAGTAAAGTTACTGGATACCTTGATGTTACCAAAAAGAGTTACTATTGTTAAATGTTTTGTCCACACGAAAATTATAGCTGAGAATTATACAGAGAAATACTTTTACCAATGAAACAGCTAAACGAACAGCCTATTTAGAGTATAGTTTAATGTATATTGTAGGGACAGTTAGATGGACACCAGATGTGCCTATGTTTAATCAGACATTGCATTAGGGAAGTACAGGAAGAAGCTACGGAAGAAGAGAAGGAAAAGTGTAAAAGATATGGGTGTCAGGATGTGACAGGATGTTGGATAGATCTGTCAGGAAAGCAAAGATGAATGCTTCCAAATTGTTATGTGAATGCTATTGTTACCATGGCCCACAGGTCAGCCCACATCAGTGCTAAAGGAATAGTGACCACGTCAGATCATGTATGGTTCAATAATCTGATTCCCAGGGTGGCTGAGTTCTATGTCAAGAGGTGCATGATGTCATACTTATTGCACAGGAAAAGGTACCCCGTTTCAACAGGATATTTTGCACCCCCAGATCTGCCCTTGGAGGTCTTGCAACCAGTTGAGGTGGTTATGGGGAGGCCAGCAAATATGTAGGGTGTACCAAGATCAAGGACAATCTGACATTGAATTTACCTTTCTTGTTGATTACTGTGTTGACTATAGTTTTGCATTTGATCCATTCACAGGTGAAGGCCAGTCTCTCTTCCAGTCTTAAAGGTCCAGGTCACAAGCTGAGGCCTAGAGACTGCATCTTTACCCAACAGTTTCAGAGGTCAGTGCAAGTTCTCTTCACCACCCAGACTGCTGTTAAGTGCACAGGGCACAGACACTGGATCCATGCCAGTGATGTGGAGACAGCAAGCACCACTACCTTTGCAATATGATCAGTGGATAACAAGAGGAATACCTGATTTTGAATATGATCAGATCTCTCCGCAAGTGCCTTTTGGGGATGGTAATATTTTTGAAACATGGTGAAGCGGTATCATTGGAACAATAACTTGCTGCCATCCTGCCTGACCCAGATGAACAGATTCTGTTTGAACATCCTGCCATTTTTCAGCCCTGATACAAAATGCGGCCAAGGGCCAAAAGAACTATAGACTTTGATTGAAGGAAATATCTCTGGAGAGATAGCAACCCATGCCGGTGGTCAAGACCGCCAACGTCCGGACCGAAACATAAGCTTGCCAGTGAGGCTTTGAAGCAAAAGACACTTGGGACTTAATGCTCTCTGATAATGTAGTTAGGAAATTTTGGGAGAATTGAGATTACATTGCTCTATTTCTGGCTGGTCGTTACGCTGCTCTTTGTTACCTTGGCAATCAAACAGCAAATACTACAGAAAGAGGAAGGAAGGTTAAGAAACATACAGGTTGAATATAAAAGATCAGTGTTAGGTGCTCTTCTGAAATCGGTATTTGTACATAGATTAGGTTGAAATTGGTAGAGTTGTCAATCTGCCATTAAGGCCCTTTGGGAAGGTGTTTTTTGACCTATTAGGAGGAATAGAAGTACTTGCCCCGAATGCCCCCGCTAAAACCTGACAATTTTGGATTAATAGGAGAAAAATAGGGATACTTGTATTTGTTTTCTATTGTTAGTATTGGGATTTTTGGGTCTATTTTGGAGGCTTGAAACATATTACCCTGTTCATAGCCTAGTGCCCCCTACTCCTACCGCATCTGAACATTATCATTTCACCTTGTCCTCTCTTAAGGATTAACACTGCCAAATATATAAGCACAATACATTTGTTCAGTATTTACATAAAACGCCCTTAATGCTAATTTAGCCACACAAAAGCTTCACCAAATAGCTGCAGAAATACACCAGGAAAAAGGAACATGGACTTGGTCAGAATGGTTTTGGGGCATTGTTTCTGGTTGGGGTTGGAAATTATTAATGGGAACAGTAATTGTAGGAGCTATCTTTCTAACTTGCTGCTGCTGCATCCAATGTGCCCCTATGATATGCACCATTTGTATAAATGTGTGCTGTAGTATTAAACCTTCCCCGGTCAGTGTTCATGAACTGAATCGAGAAATTATGTTGCAAATTGAAATAGATAACCTAGTGAAAATAGACATATAAGATCAACACGTGTACCTTCTAGAATGTATTCAGCACAGCTGAAAAGGAAGGACTGTGCAACCTTAAAATCTGAATCTCTCGTTTTCTAATTCAGCTGTGCCTCATCCATGCTCACCTTGGTCCTGTTTTCAGCCTGGCTCTATCCTTGACATCACACCTGCATAAACATTAGGTAATGAATCTAAATTGAGACATTGTAGGCTGCGTAAACATGCAAAGTCAGTACAAAAAAACAGCTGATGTCTGCACTGGGTTCTTTAAACAATGGTAAAGCCTTAGATAAAGTATGTTCAGATAGCCTATCGTGTTGTGCAGCTTCAGGACGCAACAGTTACACAAGACACCAAGGTTGTTGATTTTTACCGATTGTCTACTTTGTGTGTTCTTCCCAGAGCTCTATTTACCTCTGGGCATTCCTTACCTGTGATCTTTGCTATAAAAACCCATGTAACCATTGTTCAGTGTACTCTCTCCTTGGGTATCTTGATGGTACTTGTCAGATGGAGACCCATTCATGAATGATTAATAAATGACCTATGGTTTGACTTGCTTCCAGTGTCGATTCCTCCTTACTTGATAAGAACCCGTGGTGAAGTTGTGTAGCCCTGCACCAGCAGATTATTAATAATTTGCTCCACACTGTGGCCGGAGTCAGGGGACCGAACATTGCTTGACAGGACACAACACAACCGCAACAGGGTGAGTGACCACCAGGTACTGGGGGGACGAGTGGAGATGGCCACAATGGCACACATGCACAATCAAGCAGAGCACAGTGCATACCCTCAATGACACTGGCTCATCGCCCAGATCTATAGACTGTCACAATGTACAATGCCATGCAGTCTGAATGTCAACATGTACCATTCGGCTACATACATGTGGACACATTGCAATACACCACCACCCAAACCACCCAGCAGGAGCCACCCACGGCCCCAGCAGTCTCCCAAGACCCCCAGGAACAACACACAGCCTTCCAACGCTGTGTGCTGGAGGCACAGAGGGAGACGGCTGAGCAGGTGCGGGTGGGGTTCGACCTTATGGCCACCAAACTGGACGCCATCCATGGGTGTCTAGGCCCGCTCCATGGTCCCCAGCGAGCCCTGACTGACATTGCTGGAGTCCTGATGCAGAGAGAAGAACACCTGTCCGCTCAGAGGGGCACCAGCGATACCAGCCGTGAGCTCATGGAGGACATGGTGCGGATGAAGGCGGAAAGGAGAACAGCCACCGCTGTACATCAGCGAAATGTAGCTGGGATCTACCATGCCCTGCAGATCATCATCATGGCATTGATGCCACAAGGTGTGGCGATGATGAATGCTGCTGCCCCCACACCACCCACATCTCCGCCCCCTGTTGTGCTATTGCCTCACAGTGTGGCCGACGTATCCACTCTGGCACCTGATGTGTCAGTGGCACACAGTGCCTCAGCCGATATTGCAACACCCACAGGTGGGGCAGAGCACACATCCGGGGATGAGGACGTGGATGGGTTTGTGATCAGAAGGCACTAGCATTCATTTCCGCCACCTGGCCTGTTTCTGCCTGGTGCCGCACATGGCCTCATGACCTTCTACTGACCCCCGATACACTACGATGCACTCACCTTGGACAGTGACATGGACTGCCATATCCTCTTTGATGACCAATGACACGGCGACCAGACTGCGGACTGTACCTTCCCTCTTCCGCAGTACTTTTCATCCCCGGATGGACTCTGGCTGGCCCTCCACGGGCCCATATTGTGTAATGTGCTCGGCATTACCCTGTACTGCTCCAGCTGCAGAACTGCACTGGATGTACAATAAACATCCAGTGACGCACTGCTGTGTCATGGCTTTCATCATTCATGTGTGAATGTGTGGATGAATGTAGGGACAGTGATTTCCCTTGTGTCAATGATGCTCATCCTGTGGGATGCCAGTCAGAGGGTGCTACATTGCATATTGTGTACCGGGTCCCGTGAACACTACAACAGGGACACACGCATCAGTCACTTCCATGTCCGGACATGGACTGAAACACGCCCAGAGCCCACGAGTCATTGTTGCGAGCCCTGCGCTGGTGCAGTGTACGGCAGGCCAGACCACTCCGCTTACGCTCCGAGGGGGGCCCTCATTGCTACCCGTCGTAGGCGTACTCGCTGATGGTGTGCACGTCACTGGTCTAGTTGTCAGCATGTCACAGCCACTCCCTGAGGGCAGGTTTGCATGCACACCACACCCATCCGGCACAGGCGTCACAGGCCATGTGACTCCGCCAACATAAGGGGCCGACGACATCACATTCCCCTCTGCCGGTGGTGGCTGGATGACAGACGCTCCACGGTTCTCAATCATAAAGGGCCCATGAGTTGTTGCGCACAGGGTTAGTGGCACCCGAGGCCTTGTGGCCGTCACAGGCCTACCACCACATGGCGCTGACTGGGGTTGCACAGGTATAGTGGCACTCAAAGCGTTGCGGCCGGCACAGGCACCCCGCCATGGGACGGTGACTTTGGGTGCACTGAGTTAGTGGCACCTTAAACTGTTGATCGGGTGTGCAGCCTGCGATGATGCCCCGTCCCGGCGGTCCAGACAGCTCAGGTTTTGTGTGTTCTGCTGGACCGCAGTGTAGCCCAGAGCCAGCGGGCAGCGTGGGCCTACCGCCACATGGCGTTGCATCCGGGATCCCAGAGTTAGTGGCACCCATTGGGCTGAGCGCGTGTGCATCCTGCGATGATGCCGGGTGCACTGGTATGTCCTATGCCATGGAGTAATCAAGACCCAGCACCAAACGTGAGACCTGGGGGGCCTGCAGAGTGGGGCTGCATGGTGTGGAGGGTGCCATGTCTGCGGGCCCCGGGCTTGTGGCTTGCAGCGGCATGTGGTGAGACCTCCTGTGCAAGTGTGTGTACTGTGCCAATCATGTATCTGGACTCTGTTGCAGATGACGGCTCTGTCTCAGATGTGTGACCTGGTGTACTGCTATACATTCCGGCAAGTGGCTAGAGACACACCGGTGGCAGCAGGTGAGCAGTGTGGCCTGGGTGCGCTGGGGCGGCACTCTCTCTCTCTCTCTCCCTCTCTTCTTCTCTCTCTCTCCCCCCTCTTCTTCTCTCTCTCTCTCCCCTCTCTCTTCTTATCTCTCTCTCCCCCCATTTCTTCTCTCTCTCTCTCTCTCTCTCTCTCTCTCTCTCCCCTCTCTTCTTATCTCTCTCTCTTCTTCTCTCTCTCTCTCCCTCCCTCTTCTTATCTCTCTCTCTACCCCTCCCTTCTTCTCTCTCTCTCTCTCTCTTTCTCTCTCTCTCTCCCCCTCTCTTCTTATCTCTCTCTCTCCCTCTCTTCCTCTCTCTCTCCTTCACTCTCTCTCAGTCCTTTGATGTGCGCAGGACACACCGTCTCATCATGATTTTTGTCTTGCAGGCTGTGACCTACGGATTGTCCCGAGGGGAGCCGCCATGTGTCTTCAATTCATTTCTGTGTTCATTTTAATAAAGTTTAATTTTGTTGCTTCGAAAGTGAATGTGTGATGCTCATTTTTGTGACGACACATGCATGTCACCAGTTGTGATTGTGCGACATCAAGCAGATTATTTTGTACATGTTTAGGTGAAGCTGATGTGCCATGTCTTTGGTCGGGGGTGCTGGGGAGGGGGGTCCTGGGGGTGGTGGCGGCGGGAGGTTGTTGCCCTTTTAGCCCTCCAGGCTACATGTTCATTTGCCCAGATGCATCTGTTGTTCTTCAGCTGTGGGTCTGGGCTGGGCTCCCTTTTGTGGTGCAGGCTGTGGTCCGACTTTGCACCAGGTCAGAGCAGGTGTTATTTTCCTGCTGCTAACGCGCCTTATCGCCTGTTTTGTGTTCTTATCGCAGTTCTGGCTGGTCCTTGTGAATGCTGTGGAGTGGTGTAGCGGCGTTTGGCATGGGAACGCCTACTCTGCATCTCATTAGCGATAGTTGCGGGGGTCATCTGGGGCGATGTTTTTTGCGTCTGCTATCGCTGGTAAACTAGTGCTGTGGGCTCTTAACACCAGCTTGAGATTGGGGTGATAAGTTTATCGCAAATTTGGCTGCAATAATGTGCCGCTAACTCGGCGATAGTTCCTTGTGAATATCCCCCTCTGTTGCCACAGAAGGATAGTCGGATGACATGAAGTCAGTTTCAAAGGAAGTTAGTAGGTCTGTGGAGAAGGTTACTTCGAACTCAGGTAACTGGTCATATGTCAAATACGTCTTCATGCAGGGGTTATTATTTCATTATGAACACCTGGAAGGCAAAAGGACAAACAAAATAGTGAAATGCTAAATATATTTCCACAGTGCCTTCATTGGGTCCTGGGAAAAGTTCTCTCATCAGGCACCTCTTCCCCCTTAAAATAGATATTGTTGGCCAGATGACAACTGATTGTGGCCAATAGCCATGCACATAATGCTAAGGTCTACTAGATAAAAAAAATCTCCTTATTTTGTAAGACTGAGAAGGAATGACTTGTACATAAATAGTACAGAACGAAATAGCCATCGTCTATTACTGTCCAAGCAAAATGTCTTGTACATTAGATTTGAAATGTATCAAATTGAGTTATCGAAGGAAATAGACAAAAACAGAGAGGTAACAATATAAAAATACATTGCTCAGAAAATACTGTAATATTGGTCAACATAGAATTATGACTCGGATAGAGTAAAGTATTTTACACAGATAACAATCAAAGGTAAGTGTCAAGAGGTTTTCTAAAACAGTTTATGAGCTAATAAAAAAATGAGGTTCACTTAAAAAAAGTTGACTTTTTTTCTGGTAAACATAATCATAATCTAAGTATCACACAGAAAGTGCTTAGTTTGTAAAGAAATAAGAGCCAGCGCTCTAGTCAGGAGGCCTCTGCAGCTTGCACCACCCATTGCCACTGTAGTTGTTGCCAATGACAGTACCCACACAAATATTAACCAGCACACTGCAGCAAATGTAACAAGTCAGCTATTTGAGAACCCCAAAGCTATAAAATGAGCTTGGGCGGCAGGTATTAGTTGTTTTTAATACATAAACAATTGCTGTTTTGCGCATCTCTAGATTATTCAAACAGCGCCACCATGTGGCAGCTGTTGTAAGTGCCAGTGTAGACAATTATGTGCTGGTGCTGACAATTAAGTGCCGGTGCTGAGCACCGGAAACCACCGGCTCAAATTAAGCACTGCACACGGAGTACGTCCGGCTATATGTGAAAAAAGAAAACAGAGAAGAAGAAAAAAGAAGTTGTGCAATGTCAGAAGGGCTGTTAGGGAAGAAAGAACAGCGGAATTTCCCTACAGGCCGAGAACCCTCACTCACCGTTAGGTGACATGCTTCATCATATGGGCTCCCTCCTCACACCGAGGTGTGGGATATAACTCCCCGAGGGGATGAGCTGAGGTGTTTTCTCAAGATGAGCGTATGGACAGGGGTGAATGAGGGGCAGAGTGCAAAAAAGGTCAGTGATTTAAAAATGTTTGTCCTGGACGTCCACACATGTTGTGCACCCTACGAATGCGTTGGACACAATGAGTCACACCTAGAGCATGGAGAGTTGGTTTGGTATATCACCTTACAGAATAGATGAACCCCTTTGAAGTGACTTGGTTCGTTGAACACCTGACCGCCCTGTTCCCGTGGTGGCCAGTATATTTACAATTTTTTCACTTATGCATAGTGACTACTCAACTATGGTCCTGATGAATACCACTGGATCTCTTTAGGGGACCAATTGATGGAAGAAACATGTTGACCTACATTTAGGGATATATTGGCTTAATCCCTAGTCCTCTTGCTTTTAACTGTGTCCTTGAGGCCACCCAATAAAGATTTAGTGGACCCAGAGAGACATTTTTAAATCACTAACCTACGTAGTGCAAAGACAATGGTATGATACTTATAAAATAGTTTGGCATAAGGAAACAGATAACCAAGCAATTGTCTTACATGGGCACATTTATTTTCATTGTTCTAGTGAAAGTATCAATGATAATTCAGTGTTCCAAAATTCTCTGATATGACTTAACTTAGAAACGTTTGTGTTGGTAAATTTCTTTAGAAGCAGTATGACCAGATAAATTAAACATATGTAAACACAATTCCAAGTCTGATATTTTAGCGATAGGTAGAGCAGTCCTAAAATCACTGAGAACTGTATTACATAAAATTTCATACTTACAATATTTCAAATGTTGTTACTTAGGTTAATAAAGTAAAAACACATTGCATTGAAAAATATCTTGTAGACAGAATATTGATGTGTTAATTCAAGAATTACAAAATATAATATTATATAGGGGCCGATTATGAGTTTGGCGGTCTGACTAGCTGACCGGCATGGCGGCAGTCACCCACCTGCCGTATTACGATGAATGGAGGTTGAGCAGCAAACAGCCACGACGGAGTGCTCCTCACCAACGATAATGTGGACTGAAATGTTGGATATAAGTTCTCTGATGCCATCAGAGCAGTGGTCTCCCGCCTGCCCAATTACAAAAATATTGCAGTTCTGGTGGTCCGCTCGTGGCGGTGTTATGACGGCAGGAAGACCACACGGTTCATGCACAGCTAATCAACAGAACAGTGCCCATTGGATGGAAACAAATACAACACATCTGGTGTTCTCTGCCTAATTGGAGAAACCTGCACAAACACACTATAAAATACACCCCATTTTGGATCCTGATTCTTTGTCACTCCACAGCACCAGATCAGTCTGTAAGGTCAATTGTGGAAAGAGAGAAGGCAGGCTATTTCTACCCCTCATTGGTCACACTCCACACACTTTTGTTGCTTCATCATTTTTGCTGTGCCCTATGTGTCTTTTCATTGTTTAGTGTTAGTCCCTTCACCATTTCATTATGTCATGTGAAAAAAATCCTACATTTTCAGAGCAAGAGTTATCAGTCCTTGTGGATGAAATTATTAGAGTTGAATCATGATGATGTGGTCTGCTGGCTAGCGCTGGAGACTTTAGTGCTGGAAACCAAGGTTTGAGCCTCTGGGTCACATCCACATCCTATGATTCTGGGCAAATCACTTAATCTTCCTGTACCTACTAAAAAAAGAATTTAAAAAAAAATGAATGTGTCCTTGTGTAACATAACCGGTGCTCATGTAATGCACTCCAATACCTTCGGGTCGTGTTTGCGCTATATAAATCCTTTCCGATACAGGAAGGATTTGGGAATCTATCTTTGATGACCCTCATGGGTGCCACCAATGGTGCCCCCTTGTTGATCCCTGCACCTGGTGGCAGGCACCTTCAGTGGCGTATAATGCAATTTGCATACGCCTGTCAGGTGGACAGGGAAATCCTTAGCTCCTTGGGAGCACCAAAACGCTAGTGCCTATTGACACGCCAAAACCGGCCTTTGGCAGGCTGCATTAATTAAAAGGGAGCGCATATAGTGTTTTAGTAAGGTTTTTCACTGGGTTGAACCCTTCTATGTTGCGCAGAGCACCTTACCATCTCTGCATTACAGCACATTACACCCTTTACTTCGTGCAAAGCGCCTTAATATCTCCTTGGCTGCATTACAGCGCATTACTGTGCATTTAAATCTTGTCCAGAGGTAGTGATCACTTTATCATCATGGAGGAGGACTACACACTACTAAACGGTAGAAATCTCCTAGAGCCCTGGCATCACAAAATGGATGCCACCAGCACAGACACTGGGCTGCCCTCCTGCTGCTGACCGAAACTCGCAGTGGAGGAAGCCCAACAAAAGGCATCCTGTCACAGGGAGGTGTCACCACCTCCCAGACAGGATTTAGTGTATTGGAGCTGGGTGGGTGCACTCTTAGGGTGCTTTGAAGTCCTGCACTGGGGGAGCAGTAGGCTCTTCTGTACATATGCCAGCTCAAACCGGTTCAGGGGCTACCTGCCCCTGCTCTGGTACGAAACTGGACAAAGGGAAGTGGGTGTAACCACCCACTACCCTGACCCTCCTAGAGGAGTGGTCATAGAGCTAGTCCCTCCCCTATCTTCACAATAAGATAGCAAGCATTGCCAATGCAATTCAGATTACCCTGGACGGCGCTCTACAAAGAAGAATCCTGGCCCTTCGACGTTCCACTATCTTTGGAAGACTGAAGAATCTCCCTTGGAGTCAAGGAGTGACTCCCCTGCTTGGCAGGCACCTATAACCTCAATCAACAGTTGCAAACTTCACCGCTCCCGCCGGAGTCCGAAGTCCCTACGGCCCCAGAAGTGGATTTCCTGACCTCTCGACGGCCATTTTGAGTCTCCAGTGAAGCTGTGGCATCTGGACCCCACGAGTGATGAGGAACTGCAATACCTGGGAACCGTGCACTGATTTCAAGTGCAAACCCTAAACAACGTTCTACGAGCCTGTGCTTTAGACCACTTTTGGCCCAAGTCCCCAGCAGGTCTTGTTCCAAAAATCAGCAGCCTACCCCATCCCGAGTGACCGTAGGCTCCTGTGAAACTTTTCCTGTGGTGGCGTCTTCACGATCCCTTGCCTGTTGGCTAGTGGGTCCCCCTGTGGAAATGTGGATTTTTCTGGTCAGTTATGTCCCCTATCTTGGACCCCAACGGTTCCATGTGCATGTCACAAGTACATGTATGTTCCCTCCAGTTCCAGTTATGAAGACGCAAATACATGTGCGTCCACCGTCAACATGTCCTTTGACAGATCCGCCATGAATAGGCCGGATATTCCATTCCTAAATATGAAAGGCCACCGGCTTTATATGGTTCACTTATGCCACTTTTACAGTCCAGGCAAGTAGGCCCTGATTCTGTCATCAAAACTCCTCTTGCCTTCTGCCTCCGAAAGCTCCAGTCCGAGCCTGCATCTGTGACCATGAACTTTGTCTCATTCTCTGCGCGGCTCACGAAGCCTGACATCAGCCTATTCTCTGCCAAGAACTGTATTTCACCTTCGAATTATCTGCTTCCCCCTCAGCCGATGCATTCCTGCCTAGTAGTTTAAGTAAACATTCTTCCAGTTACCAAGCAAAAAGGCCCAACTTCTCTGTCCTCATACAAGTAATTCATAGCCCTGTTGCCATGGAATATTCCGACCCCCTCGCATTCAGTGTAGACACTTAGACGCTTGTACACGCACGCACAGTCAGTGTAGAATAGATTCTGTCCGAGAGTCCTTCTTTTGTGGATAACATAGTTCTTTAAACATAGGATGTTAGATATGATTTGGGATTAGGTTGACTTGACCCCCCAGACTTCTCGTCTCCACATATAGAGCTAAATGTCAAGTCCCCGTCACCCCCTAGTTACACGTCAATTACACGTCATACTGCTGCGCGCGCATTTAGGCCAAGTATTATCTTATAGATCCACCTATACATGACATCATAACCAATCATGTTCCTTTTTACTCATTATTACACCCATTTTCGGTTACGCAGACCAAACGTCAATGTCCTTATCAATTGTTACGCCTACTGTATTCACTTCATTATAATGTATGTACTATAAAAGTTACTTCTTGTCAATAAAGTATGTACTTCACTTCCTGAACCCCCGTGGTGATGGAACTTGAAGCATCCGATTATAATCGATTATTGGAATAAAGCCCATTCCGAAACTCTAATATCACGGATTCTGCCTCTCATTTTACTGAGCTATTTTATAATGTTTCTGTATCAAATTCAGTCCCGGTAAAGGAATTTTTATTTACCACATGATGGCGCCCGAACAGGGACACTTTCTCATCTCACGCGCCGGCGGTGAGTTGCAGGCCCGGTCTCCTGCCACAGCTGGACGGACAATTACGCGTACCAGCAGGATTTCCTGTATCTCCCTCCGGTCAAGCGGGGGCGACTGAGACTGCGATCAACACCCAGACGAGGCGGTGAGAAGTGCGAAGTATCCCGACCAGAGCCTAGCTGAGAGAGCAAGATCCGAGGTATACAGAGACCCACCAGTTCTAAGTCAAGCCCAGTTTCCGACGAGGCGAGTCGAGTCCAGTCCGGTTCAAGTTCAAGTTACCGAGGCCTTCCGTTTCCGAAGCTACCCGGTGAGTACCATTACTGGGGAGGCATTTCTGACGTGCACATAGGTTGTGCCGGTCAAGACGGGTTTGGGTACACAAATCCGGTCTGCACTGTTTTAGCAGTGTATCTGTACTGTTTAGCAGTATATCAAGTATTCCGAAGTATCTAGTAAGTGTCAAGAATTAAGCATGGTGATTTAGTTGTGCAGACGATCATCATTGTTGTTTCAGTTAAAGGTTTAATGTTTTAATGTTTAAGGTGTTTAACGTCCTGCATATTGTGGTATGAATGGTTGTTCATTATTGTGCTTTTGTATCAAGTGTGTTCAAGATTAAGTATCAGATCAGATTGTCAATATGCCGCTCTTTTCGAAATTAAGACAGATCACTACTAGAAAGGGGGTACTTGAAGAAGCCGTCCCTATTCCTCCTAGGGATACTCCGGGGCACTTCATGTATCACAAACATGGCTTAGATGCTATATTATTTCTTGATTTATGGGTAGACTACACCAAGGGATTACCAGAAAGTCAGAGATGGCCCGCAGCGGGAACCTGGGATGCAGAGTGCATCATGAAAGTCGAGGAAGAGTTATGGAAAAGGAAAGTCAGACAGTCACAGAAAGACGCCGTCGAGTTATGGCGTAAAGAATCTCATAGACGTACAGAAAAAGCACGTAGACAGGAAGAGAAGAGTAAAGAGAGTTCAAACAAAGTTCAAGACAATATATTAATTGAGGAAGGTATCCGAGTGAAATCAGAACAAGTAGACAGACAAAGAAATGCCCTTATGAATGGTATGTATCCCCTTCTGGCCGAAGGATTACCTAAGGCTACTCCAGAGATACCGAAAGACTTGCCACCCCCATTATTCCCAATCAAGGTACATCCTAAGGGGCATCCTAGAACCGCAGAAGATGTTTTTCTTTCCTCATATTTAGATGACGCAGCTCCCGAGTATGCTAATTCCGCCCCACATAGACCGCATACCAGGGAGGTCCAACGCCAAGATCCAGCACCCGTATCCCTACAGCAACAAATCGAGTCACAAGTTCCGGCAAGCACATCTGTTTCTACATCTGTTCCTACAGGCACTTCTATAGCTGAGTCCACACCTATAGTTGCTGTGTCGCGTTCGACGAATCCTTTCACACCCGACGCCCCAGACGGGGCCACGGGAGGTGCTGCCAATATTTTTTCTACGCCACCTAGAATAAATAAACTTATTTTTCAAGAGTCAGCGCATTCACGTACACCCAAATTCGTAAGTGATCGTACGCTTAAGGAACTTCTTATAGATTGTAGATATGACCCGGTGCTCGGTAAAGAGGACGAAATGATCCTGGCATCATTACGTATCAGACGAGCCGCAGGGTATTTAGCGAAGCTACCAGGAATGACTACGCATCTAGATAAAATATATCATTTTGTTCAAACAGGGCGAGATCCAGAATGTATTAACAGAGCTATGGAATACCAGAAAGTAGAGATACAGGGGGAACTGTTACGTTTCCTCATAAACTGTGTGATCAGAAATCAAGACCGACCGGGGGTAGATCCGGAAGCAATGAAAATTCTTACAAAATGGAGCCAGAATATATCAGAAGGGAGACACGATAAGCAAAATTGTATAATAGCCATGTGCCGAAAGATCCGTAAAGAAATAGAACGCCTACACGAGGAGAGATTAGAGACAGACGAGTTCGAACAAAGCGAGGAAGAAGGGTCAGGACTGCCCGCAGGACAGTCGGACACCATAGCCTATGTAGGTAGAGGGAGATCTTGTAATAGGAATCAGATTAGATGTCATACTGATTCAATACGTCCAATATGTCCAGATAATGACAGGAATTTCCAAATACCTATAATTAATATAAGGTCTAACGAGCATTCGTTCCAAACCGCCGACAAACTACTCCGAGAACGAAGGGGTTATCATTTTCTCGATTCTATGGATGAACAAGATTTAGCCAGGGCAGCTGTCCATTGGGTGGACAGTCCCGGAAAATATAGTGATGAGACAGTAGTACGCACATTTTTGAATCTCACCCTAGATGAGCAGAGGTTAGCTGGGATTTATATGATTCAACAACTCATTATACTATATCAGAGTCAGCATTCGGACCCTGGTCCCTTACCTGACATATTGACTGAATTGCTTATGAATAAATGGAGAGGTCCAGGTACTAAATTAATTAAAGAAATTCTAGTATCAAGAAAGCAGTATATTCTTTTTGTATGCTCGGAGCATGTCTCATTGCCTGTCAAGGAAAGAACTACATATCACCTGGATAGACAGAATCCCTTACGAGAAGTACACCCAATAAAAGGCGAGGACAATCAGTTTAAACGTGTATTTGTATATACGCCCATATCGAAAATAGAATTGTTAGAAATGAAGAAAGTGGTACCCAGTCATGACAAAGACCCAGCGGGTTTTCACCGAGAAATTAAAGACATGTTACTCATGGGAGAGTATACCTACCCCGACATTATGACAATATTAAAGGTGTTGATGCCTGCTGGCATTTATGAGAAACTCAAGGAAAAAGAGTGGGAGGTAGGTGACCAAAAGATAGAATGGTCAGCATTAGAAGCAGAAGAAAGGGCCCGAGGTCCAGGTTCGGGGCTTGGGGACAAAACTAAAGCACTACCAGGTCTACTAGTACAGGTACTGCCACGTTTATTATCTACGAAAAAGGAAGATTGGGGTACAATTTCAGCCTGTAAACAGAAGCAAGATGAAGACACTAGCGATTACTATGCCCGATTCGAGAAATGTTTTGGTATAAATAGTGGCATAAAAGCAAGTAGCGAATCATACCCACATCTGTTTGTAACAAAATTAGTGGAAAATGCCCTGCCCCCAGTAAAGAATAGAGTATTAAAATTCGAGAGTACCTGGCAAGGTAACACTCCAACACAAATGTTACAAATGTTACAGTACCACCACAATAGAATTAAAGAGGAACAAGAACATGAACACAGACGCATGAAAGACACGAAAATGAAAATGCTAGTTTCCCAGACAGTTCCAGCCGAAGGACATAAAAAGGGTATGACACATTCCGATTCAGCAGGACCTGTAAAAGGGACATGCAATTATTGTAAAAAGCCAGGTCATTACGTACACGATTGTCCAGTGCTAAAACATAATATCGCCATAGGTAAAACACAAGAAAGATCACGGCCACTCAGACAAGATCAGAATGAACAAGGAGCTATGCAGCATGCCCAGGCCATGCCAGCCGCACAACAGCCAATACAGTTTGTGCCAGCTGCACCACCGTTGCCTGCTGCGGCCACACAGACAACAACACGACAAATGTATCAGACTGCACAGTATGAATATCCTGAGTATCAACGTTACGCATGAACTAGCCTAGAGAGGGAAGTTGACTTACCCCTTATCGAGATTCCTGTAGATCAAGAAGGACCTTATGTACATAGTGAATTATTAGGTCAAGATAGAAAATTTTTACTCGATACAGGGGCAAGTCGAACAACTATAAAACGTAGTGAAGTTCCAGGGGCACCCCTCTCAGGCTCTCAGAATATTTCCCTTGGTTTTTCAGGAAAACCTATTGTTAATGAAGTATCACAGCCTCTTCCACTTACGATAGGACCTCTGACCCGAACTACAGATTTATTGCTTACTAAATCATGTCCAGAAAACTTGTTAGGAATAAAAACGTTGAAAGCCCTAGGAGCCATAATATGTTGTTCTCCGGAAGGAGTAAGGTTGTTTTTACGTGATTTTAAAGGTCACTATGTATCTAGAGACATGGATCCCCGACTGCAGACTTTACCTACACATCTATGGGCACAAGGCCCTACTGATGTTGGTTGCATGAATATTACACCATATCGAGTCACACTAAAGGCAGGAGTGGTGCTACCACGAATGCGACAATACAAGTTACCACCAGATGCTGTAGTGGCTTTACTACAAATCATTGACGAGCTTATTGCCCAAGGAGTAGTTGTAGAAACAGACTCCAATGTATGTAATTCACCGATAATTCCGATTCTTAAACGAACAGATCCTACAGCTCCGCCAGTATATCGATTGGTTATTGATCTGCGCGAGTTAAACAAATGTATTGTGCCACAATTTCCTGTGGTCCCAGATATCTCGTCATTATTGACAGCTATTGATTCCGAAGCAACATTCTTTACTGTAATTGATCTCAAGAATGCCTTTTTCAGCGTCCCAATAGATCCGGAAAGCCAATATTTGTTCGGATTTAGTTTAAATGGGCGTAGCTTTAAATTCTCCCGCGCACCTCAAGGATTTACAGAAAGCCCCAGCATCTATAGCCAAGCCCTGAAACGAGAACTTGACAGTATCCACATGCCAGTTAACACTGCCTTGCTTCAATACGTCGATGATCTGCTGATCACCGCGAGAAGCGAACCGGAATGTGAAAAAGCATCACTGACAGTTTTACAATTTCTGGCCGAAAAGGGGCACAAGGTGTCCCCTTCTAAGCTGCAATTCTGTGTCCAGCGAGTTGTTTATCTTGGACACTCGCTGTCCAAGGAGGGAAGGCAGCTTACACCCGACCGCATTCAGTTAATAGCTAACATGTCAATACCCAAGACACAAAAGGAGGTGCGGGCTTTCATAGGCCTCACTTCATATTGTAGGCAGTGGATCCCTCAGTATGCATTTCTAGCAAAACCACTCATTCAGTTAACCACACAGGAGGCAGCCACACCGACTGTTCTCCCTTGGACTCAGGAACACACACAAGCTTTTGAAAGCCTAAAGAAAGCTTTATGTCAAGCACCCGTTTTAGCAACGCCATGTTACAGAAAACAGTTTACACTCTTTGTTACAGAACGCGAAGGTACTGCCTTGTCAGTACTCACACAGGAACAAGCAGGAGCACACAAACCATGTGCTTATTTTTCTAGTACATTAGATCCCGTAGCTCAGGCTTTGCCTGCGTGCCTGAAATCAGTAGCAGCGACAGCTTTAGCAATCAGACAAAGCGATGCCATAGTGTTAGGACATCCATTGACAGTTCAAGTACCACACGCAGTAGAGGTTCTTGTAAATAGAACGCAAACACAACACTTGACTATAGCGCGACTTACAGGATACGAGCTTACATTGTTTCAGCCACATATAGAAATCAGACGCTGTAACACATTGAATCCTGCCACACTTTTACCAGTAGTCGGAACAGACCCACTAGCCCATGACTGTATTGAAGTTATTACTATAACGACAAAACCCAGACAAGACTTAACCGATGTCCCATTGTCAGATCCAGACCTGACCTTGTATGTAGATGGTTCATGCATGAGAACAAGTACAGGAGAGTTAGTAGCCGCCTACGCAGTCACAACAGATACTGAAGTCATTGAAACTAATCGTATAAATACTTTGTCAGCTCAAGCGGCAGAACTTATCGCTCTGACACAAGCCTGTATTCAAGCCATGAATAAAAAAGTCAACATATACACTGACTCACGTTATGCATTCGGAGTTGTACATGACTTCGGCGTGCTGTGGCGAGAGAGAGGTTATTTAACTTCCCACGGTGCCCACATTCAGCACGGCCCCCTCATTCATGCATTATTAGATGCAATACATCTACCCACTGAAATATCAATTATGAAATGTAAGGCCCATACAAAGGTTACTGATATCATTTCCCAAGGCAATGATCTAGCCGACAGAACAGCTAAACTGACTGCTCAAACTCAAACCCCCGACATAACAAAGACAATAGTCCCGACACCGACACATTGTATGACAGTTAAAGATCCTACTCTTGACGTAATTGACATACAGACACATGCTACACCAGATGAAATAAAGAAATGGACTGAATTAGGAGGGATCCAAACGGACCAAGGATGGATGATGAAGGAAAAGTCTGTATGGTTCCTTCCTGATTCAATGGTCCAAGTTATAATTAACACTATACATAGTCCAGCACATCTAGGAGAAAAAGCTATGCTAGACAGCATTCAACACATTTGGTTCAATAAACATTTACGAGCAGCAGCAAAACAAAAGGTCCGTACCTGTATGATCTGTTGTCAGTTCAACCCAGGAAAAAGCGTTCCCGTAGAACAGGGTGGATTTCATACTCCTAATCATCCTTTTGAAGTACTCCAGATGGACTATATCCAGATGGAACGATGTTGAGGATTCAAATATGTTCTCGTAGTTGTTTGCGCTCTGTCCCGTTGGACGGAGGCATACCCGGTTTCAGATTACACTGCCCCGACTACTGCCAAACAGTTGGTTCGAGAATTCTTCCCACGATACGGTTTACCACGTGCTGTTTACTCAGATAACGGCCAGCCGTTCTCATCCGAATTAATGAAACACGTTTCACTTCTGTTAGGATATCAGTGGAAATTCCACTGTGTCCGACATCCCGAGGCAGCAGGTCTCGTAGAAAGACATAACCAGATACTGAAAATCAGAATGTCTAAAATATGCAGAGAGAAAGGTGTCGACTGGGTAGTAGCGTTACCAGTTGCACTCTTTTACATGAGAATGGTAGCACACTCTCGAACAGGGCTATCCCCGTATGAGGTGATCTTCGGTAGACCACCAAATATGTGGGGGACGCCTATACCACGCAAAATAACTGATATTGACTGTAATATGCTGACAGATTACTTGGCTTCCTTGATGTCTGCACTACAATCTTCTCGTTCACAGGTAGCTGCAGCCTTTCCCGACAACACTGAGGTGAAACCCCATGACGTTGTTCCGGGTAATCTTGTCTTTGTGAGGAATTTCGACCGAAAGACTCAGCTGGAGCCCAGGTGGAAAGCACCCAAGTTGGTCCTGTTGACCACAAGAACAGCCGTGAAGATCGAGGGCCGCAAGGGCTGGATTCATTCAAGCCATATCAAGAAATTTCATGGACTATCCTCGGATATAGACATTGTGCCCTGCACTCCCTCACAGACTGATACAAAGCTTCCTTTTGTTGAACCGAACAAATCTGAAAGTTACAAACTAAAGCTTAGGCCCAACCAGTCGAGCAATTTGATTGTTTAAGTCCTCTCCAAGGTGAAGCGGTTGAATTGTCTCTGACATGTATCCCTTGGACCTGAGTAGAGAAAATACCCGAAAAATGTTGAAACGACAGGCGTATTGTAAATCACTGCGTAGCCACTGCATAGTGACATTATTAATTTTGTTTTTATTGAGTCTTTTAATAATTATTACAAGTATGTTGTTGCACATATATTACCCTATTTCTAGACATGTTTATAATGTTGCTGCTGAACATTCTTTTAGTGACTTACCTCCGCATGAATTGTCTTATAGACTTGCGCTGCGCAATAACACTTTCATTAGTATGTTACATCATTCCCATCAGACTAGTAATGCCACCAATTGTTGGGTGTGTGGCCGACTCCCTCCCTATCATAATTATGAAGGAGTCCTGCCTTTCTTTCCACATCCATTTACACATAATGGCTCCTGTGGAGCATGGTTTAGTTTAATCAATTCCATAGACTCAGATACAGCAGTTTACCAAGATCATTGGGTATGGGGAAACCTGAACCTAGTTTTACTCAAGGTCTGTTACCCTGACAAGGAGGGTCGCCCCAAAAGAACAGGAACTGATCTAGAAAATGAAGTATATGGATTAGGTAATTTTACACCTAATCTCATGATTCTAAATGTCGTATCCGAAGTTGAACTAGTCTTACCCACCATGTCAGTATTCCCAGCGAAGGGTGAATTGTGTGTAAGAAAGGTTGGTTCCATACATATGGGCCATAGTAAATGCACTACTATAGTAGAATTCAGGGATCAAGGAAAATCTTCATTTAGAGCTTCTCGCCACTCCTACTTTATATGTGGTCAGACTGCATATATGCGTCTACCCCTAGATTGGGATGGTACCTGCTACATTGCATTCCTTTTGCCACCTGTTTTCCTAGCTCCTCCTGATTATTACAGAAATATTCATTTAGTACACAACAGAGAACGGAGAGATCTCCCCATTGTCGATTACACTGAGACGGCATGGGACAAGTATGTAGATTTTAATAAAGGCATCTTTCCCTATATAGGTACTGTTACTAATAGTAAGCTGATACGTAGATTAACTAGAACCCTTGAAGCAGTAGTGAATGAGACTATCTCCGCCTTAGGCAACTTAACGGAAGAGCAGTCTGCTATGCGGATTGTTGTGCTTCAAAATCGTCTTGTCCTTGACGTCATCCTGGCTGATAGGGGCGGAGCTTGTAGGGTCATCGGATCAAGCTGCTGCGTATTCATACCAGAAAATTCGCCATCCGTATATAAAGCCATCACTCGCCTTCATAAGATTGTAAGCCAGATACACCAGAACCCAGGCACGTGGACTTGGTCCAGTTGGTTTTGGAATGCGGTATCAGCCTGGGGATGGAGAGTTTTATCCTTCCTAGGTATTGGCCTTCTCATACTATTCAGTTGCTGTCTATGTCTACAATGTGGACCAGCGATTTGTGGTCTGTGTACCACATCGTGCATTCCACATCAAGATTTTCATTCAAGATCCCGGAAGAAGAAAGAAGAACAAATGATGCTATATGAACAGATCAATGGATTAATGAAGATTGATATCTCTTGAAGGGCAAGTAGGGGACAAGGAGGGAATGTGGAAATGTGGATTTTTCTGGTCAGTTATGTCCCCTATCTTGGACCCCAACGGTTCCATGTGCATGTCACAAGTACATGTATGTTCCCTCCAGTTCCAGTTATGAAGACGCAAATACATGTGCGTCCACCGTCAACATGTCCTTTGACAGATCCGCCATGAATAGGCCGGATATTCCATTCCTAAATATGAAAGGCCACCGGCTTTATATGGTTCACTTATGCCACTTTTACAGTCCAGGCAAGTAGGCCCTGATTCTGTCATCAAAACTCCTCTTGCCTTCTGCCTCCGAAAGCTCCAGTCCGAGCCTGCATCTGTGACCATGAACTTTGTCTCATTCTCTGCGCGGCTCACGAAGCCTGACATCAGCCTATTCTCTGCCAAGAACTGTATTTCACCTTCGAATTATCTGCTTCCCCCTCAGCCGATGCATTCCTGCCTAGTAGTTTAAGTAAACATTCTTCCAGTTACCAAGCAAAAAGGCCCAACTTCTCTGTCCTCATACAAGTAATTCATAGCCCTGTTGCCATGGAATATTCCGACCCCCTCGCATTCAGTGTAGACACTTAGACGCTTGTACACGCACGCACAGTCAGTGTAGAATAGATTCTGTCCGAGAGTCCTTCTTTTGTGGATAACATAGTTCTTTAAACATAGGATGTTAGATATGATTTGGGATTAGGTTGACTTGACCCCCCAGACTTCTCGTCTCCACATATAGAGCTAAATGTCAAGTCCCCGTCACCCCCTAGTTACACGTCAATTACACGTCATACTGCTGCGCGCGCATTTAGGCCAAGTATTATCTTATAGATCCACCTATACATGACATCATAACCAATCATGTTCTTTTTTACTCATTATTACACCCATTTTCGGTTACGCAGACCAAACGTCAATGTCCTTATCAATTGTTACGCCTACTGTATTCACTTCATTATAATGTATGTACTGTAAAAGTTACTTCTTGTCAATAAAGTATGTACTTCACTTCCTGAACCCCCGTGGTGATGGAACTTGAAGCATCCGATTATAATCGATTATTGGAATAAAGCCCATTCCGAAACTCTAATATCACGGATTCTGCCTCTCATTTTACTGAGCTATTTTATAATGTTTCTGTATCAAATTCAGTCCCGGTAAAGGAATTTTTATTTACCACACCCCGAAGACTTTCTCAACAATTCAAAGGGCTCTCCTGGTTGCTCCAGGCCTGCCCTCACTTACCCTTGCTGGGTAAGTCCATCAGACCTTGCTGGTCTGCATCACCGACTATCTTCAGTCCACACAAGACTAGCAGTTGCCAAGGCTTGTTGGCTCCAATCCGGTTGCCAACACCGTCATCACCTGCAGACGTTGTGGGACACTCAGAATCCAGCTGCTGATCATCGTCGATCCCTCCTGGACCTCGTGAGCAAAGAGACAAATCACCATCGACGACCTGAAGTGACGCGACATCTGTGGTCATCCACCTTGCTGGCCACCGGTCACTTGCAAGTGACTTTGAACACTGACCCTTCAATTTTCAGGTCCTCTTCATCTTCAATCCACCTTCGGATTCCAGCGGACACCTCTTCAGTCGTCTCAAGCAGCAAGTCTTCATTGGTCTCCATTGAAAACAGCATCGCGACCCGACACCAAAAGACACCTATGCACCCAGCTTCCCTGGGTGAGGTAACTCGTGCACTCCGGTGCCCAAGTGTGTGTTGGCCCTCGAAATACTTACCCTGTAAGTGGCTTGCTTGTTGACTTCTTCGAAGTGCCCTAAAACTTTAAAATACAAACCGCGACTTGCTCCATTGTAACCTATAGGAAACCCGTGGCTGTGTTTAGACACTGCACGCGTCTCCTGTGGGCTTGTTACTTACCTGCTAACACTGCAGTAGTAAAGCCCCAGCGATTCCCAAGGCCCTAGGCTTTGCCATTTTGCAAGTCGACTTTGTTAAACCATTTTTTTAGTATATGGTCTGGTACGCCCCTAGGGCTCCAGCCATATTTGTGCTTAATTTATTGAGAACTGTTGACATTTGAATGTTTACATGGCTTCTAATCTCATAAAGAGATTAGTAGAGTGTGTCTAGAAATAAATACATATATGTTTGATATATATACCTGTGTGGTGTCCTTTTCATTTGGTAATTCAAGAGATTATAAGGTAAAACAAGCTGCTTTACATTCCTCAGAGACTTAGCCTGAAGGCTGCTCTCCACAGCTACCACTAGGATAGCTTTCTTTAAAAGGTTCTCTTAAACCTATCTACCATAAGAGTCGAATTGGACTGGTGCAAGGTGGCCGCTATAACTAGTGACCAGCATATGCCAAGCCAACTTCTCACACAGTCCTACCAAGATAAGTTATTAAACATATCAGGACCCATTACTAAGATCCTGGAGTTAGCGGAAGAGTCCAAACTTGCAGGCACTCCTCTTTCCCCGGAGAGGGTTTCAAACTGGGCGAAACGCGCAATAGTGTTTTTGGGTAATGCCAATTGCGCCCTCTCTACAGAGAGATGCAGTTCTTTCCTCCTTAAGGTTGACCCTAAATTAGGGGATTTGGCTTCCTCGGAAGCAAGCGCGGTGGCACAAGGGGGGCTCTTCGGGGACCCCTTTATCAAAGAACTCACTAAGTTCATAGCCACCTTCACTACACTAGACAAAGTGCAAACCTCCATTAAGAAGGTGTTTCATCCCAGAATTTTTGTCGGGTCCGGCCATGGCCGGCCGCTTCTATACCCAAGGCCCTCAAAGAGGTGCAAGAAAGCCCAAGAACCAGGCAGACAGGAATTCTTCCAGTCACGCAAAGGTTACCGAGGTCGTGGTGGCAGAGGAGCTTCAAGAGGCCAGCCCCTGGCCGTTTCAGGTGAGCCTTTCCCCCTTTCCTCACTTAAAGGTGGACGGCAGATTGTCGGTTTTCGCAAACAATTGAAGATCTATCACCTCGGACGCATGGGTGTTTCAAACCATTCTAGGTTTCCAAATAGAGTTCTATGGGTCCCCTGTTCACTGGTTTTTGCACAGGATCAGGCTTCCCTCATAGAACAGGAGGTGGCAGATCTGCTGCAAAAAGGAGCAATAGTACCGGCACGCCTCCACCCGAGAGGCTTCCTCAGCAATATTTTCCCGCTGGACAAAACAGACGGAGGGCAATGACGGTGATAAATCTAAGAGAGTTCAATCAGTGGTTGGTCTATCGCCATTTCAAGATGGAGGGCATCCATCTTTTGTGGGACCTCCGACCAATGACTGGATGGCCAGGTTGGATCTGAAGGATGCGTACTTGGCGGTCCCCATTTTTGCCCCGCTTCGGCGGTTCCTGCAGTTTCAGTGGAGGGAGCAAGTATACGAGTTTGCGTCACTCCCCTTCCTGCCTTTCTTCGGCCCAGTGGTACTTCACCAAGGTCCTCAAGCCGGTGGTGGAGACAATGAGGGCGAAAGGCCATTGTCTCATTATATACCTAGACGATATTCTGCTCTTGGAACAATGTCCTATCCGCCTGTTAGAAGAGACGGTAGATCTTCTCCAGAACCTAGGGTTTGTAATCCACGCCAAGAAGTCACTGATGGAACCTTCCAAACAGGTGACCTTCTTAGAGCTCATCATAGATTCGGTAGCCCACACCCTGAGTCTTTCCGCGAGGAAGATGACCAAACTCCGCAGGGAACTCAGGAGAATGCTAGCACGTCCCTCCACGTTGAGGCAAATAGCAAGGTTGGTAGGGCTTTTATCCCCGTATCTCTCCAGGGCCGCTTCACTGCAGGGCGCTGCAACGCCTGAAAGCCACTCACCTGCGCAGAGGTCTGCAATATTCGTATCAGGTGCCGGTTACAGAAGAGGTGCGCACAGAGATGAGGTGGTGGCTGGAGCACATGGAGGCATGGAACGGCAGGGCCATCTTCGGCTGCGATCCGGACTTGGTAATAGAGTCCGACGCCAGCAAGTCTGGATGGGGAGCGCGATGCGGAGACTCCTTTACAGAAGGAAAGTGGTCTGCCACAGAAAGCAACCTTCAGATCAACTGCCTGGAGTTAATGCCGGGTTCCTTCACAATTCAATGTTGGACGAAGGACAAGATAGCTTGCAATGTCCCCCTGAAGATGGACAACGTTTCGGCGGTCCGTTACATCAATCATTTGGGGGGAACAAAGTCCAAAGCACTGGCGGACCTAGCCAAGGACCTTTGGACCTTTTGCCTATCCCACAATATTTTGGTGACAGCGGAATATCTCCCAGGGACTTCCAATGTGATAGAGGACTGGTGGTCCAGGAGTTGGTCAGACATGAGCTTGTGGCAACTTCATCCTCCAGTACTTCAGAGACTCCACCTTCTGTGGGGTCCGTTCACAGTAGATCTGTTTGCGTCACGTCTGGATCACCAGTTACCATGGTTTTTGAACTGGAAACAAGACCCTCTGTCCACTTCAACTGATGCTTTCCTCCAAGATTGGTCAGGGGAAACAAGCTACACCTTTCCCCCATTTGCGATAATAATGCGGCTCATGACTCTCATACGTAGATAGTAGACAAAGGCGGTGTTGATCATTCCGTATTGAAGGTCTCAAGTGTGGTTTCCACTTCTTCTGGAACTTTCCTGGGATTCTCTAATCCTTCTACCCCGAGAACAGTTTATTCTGAGGGACCCCATGGCAATCCCCACCCTCTAGTTCAGCAGGGACAGATGCCATTGATGGCCTTGCGGACTTCAGGCATCATTGGAGAGTCTCAGGTCTATCGAGCGAAGCTCAGTAGCTTCTGGGAGCAGCGTGGGCCGACAGCACATGCAAGCACGACAAGTCCGCATGGGCCAGATGGGTCAGTTGGTGTATACAGAACGACCACGTTGAAATGAAATGAAATGAAATGAAAGAGCATTTATAGAGCACATGGTTACCCGGAGGCATCCCCGCGCTGACAGACACTCAGCAGGAAATAACAGGATCACTGAAAAAGAAAGGTTTTCACCAGTTTTCTGAACATAAGGTGATCTGGTTCAGAATGTAGATGCAGTGGAATACTGTTCCATAATTTGGCCCCATTGTATGAAAACCTTCGGCCACCCGTACGAGCATGTTTTATCTTCGGTATAACAATTAGGCCTTTACTCCCTGACCTAAGATTACGATTAGGGGCATATCGTTGGTTCCAAGCGCGGATCAGGGGAGGGCCCTTTCCTGCCAAGGATTTGTGGATAATACAGAGTGCCTTGAATTGTACTCTTTGCTGGACAGGAAGCCAATGAAGAGAATCAAGTGCCGGCTTAGCCAAGGACCCGGACGATCCCATGGGGTGCGAAGTGGTAGCTATCATGAATTTGTTTGGCTCCTTAACGACCCAAGGTTTAGCGTACCGTACTATTAACTCTTACAGGTCAACAATTTCAGCGGGTCATATACCCATTCAGGGAGCCCTGGCTGGGGAACATCAGCTGATTTGCAGACTAATGTGAGGAATTTGTATCATCTTGCCTCTGGAACCCAGGTATTTCTCTATGGGATGTCAATAATGGTTCTTTACTTGTTCCAGTCTTGGCAGCCTAACAATTATTTGTCCCGTAAGGAGCTGTCGGCTAAGCTGGCCATGCTCCTGTGTCTAGTGCCATGTCGTCGGGTTTCTGATGTTCGAGCCCTGGACATCTCAGGCAGAGTATTCACCCAGGAAGGAGTAACTCTCCATATTGTTCGCAGAACCAAAACTGACTCCAATATTGTGTCATATCCAGTTTTTGACAATTCCCTTAAACTGTGCGTTGTCCGATGTCTCAAAGAATATGAGAGTATGACTGAGGAAACCCGTTCCCCAGGGTAACGCTAGTTATTAATTTCCCTAAGGAAGCCTTTCAAAGCGGTTTCCTCACCAACCATAGCCCGTTGGACTAGATGGGTTATACAAGAGGCGAGTATTAATGTCTGCCAGTTTGGCGCCCATTCTGTGAGTGGCGCAATGGCTTCGAAGACCTTTTCTCTGGGGGCTAGACTTGAAGATATCATAAACGCAGCAGACTGGTCATCGGACTCGATGTTCAAGAGATTTTATTTCAAACCAGTCATAGACATGGAGTCGTTGGTGGTGGATAAGCTTTGAACAAGCATAATTCTCGCCTCCGGTCCTGACATAGAATAAGAATTTCCTAGTAATCATGACGGAAAGTTTCAATTCTAGTAAGGACGTGGAGGTGAGGATTATTCCCACCCGAGGCTCGGGGAGTCCTTTTTGCCAAACCCGGAAATATTCAGTCTTACGGACTTCGGGACAGAAAGACTAGTAGGGTATAAGTATGTGTTTTCCTTTCAAGGAATGTCTTGCTAATAATGTGCAATGTTACATTGTAAGGTGGGGTATTTGGCAGACCCTCCAGGAGTTTCGATTTTGCGGTTTGCCGCGAAATCGGCACTTTTGTAAAAATGCAGCGATTTTTACAAAAGTACCCGCGAGATCGGCACTTTTGTAAAAATTCAGCAATTTTTACAAAAGTGCCCGCGAAATTGCAGGGAAAAGGTTGTTACATGACAATGATCATCCATTTTAAATGGAGTCACTGTTGTAAGTTGAAAATTTGTTTAAAAATATGAAAATAGCATCCTGAATCTAATCCACGCAGGCATGAAATACAACAAATATGCCATTAACATTTTTGAAAAAGACAGAATAATTAAAGCAATCAATAAGCTTCCCATTTCCGGAGATAGGGTCTCTCAGATGCATTCCATTTTCCGAACTTGTTCACTACAGGCCACTGTTTGAAAGCAGCATGGCCCAAGCAAGGTCTGCCTTCTGCTGAGCGCTGTGTGCCCAGCTGGAGTGCTGTTTGACATGTTAGAAGGGGATCATGCCCTCTGCCCTGCCACTACTGTTGTAGGCATTGGCAGATACCAGGGCAGTGTCATCTGAAGATACACCTTCAGAATGCCATGTTTCACCGTGTCCTTGATGCCCCGGGAAGAAGGGGGCAGTCAGCACACATGCCCACTGCCCTGACACTACTGTTGTAGGCATAGGATAAACACCAGGACATTTCTTAGCAGATGCTCGCCCTGAGGATGCTTTTTCATATGGAATTGGGGCACGCGCAGTTGTTCACTGTTCACAGTGTTTTGTAAATTCTACGAGGGCTGCATTGGCTGCTCCCAGCCGGTCACAGACTCTCACAACTGCCACTTCACTCACCCCCAAGAGCAGACACAACCCACGAGACAAGAGAAGGGACGCCGAGGGGCATCATGGGAACAGAGTTAAAGGGTCCATCAAAGGCCCTGGCCTGGGCTGCCTTACCTTGGCTTTCCGAGCTGGCTGTAACATGGCACCCTGAATGTGGGGGAGACGGGTTCCTCGACCCGCAGCCTCCCACACTTCCCAGGCTACTGCGCTGTCTGGAGTGGGCTTCTCAGAACCTATAGTAAAGCAAATGGAGGATTGCATTTCCAAGGGATAACAGCCTTCACCTGTGGGCTGCTTCCTCTGTTCCATATCCCAGGTTGCCTATTTCAAAGCGGAATACTCTGCTAAAACAGATTCCATTGATTTAAAGCTGACAATGAATGATTATGAGTAAAATAAAGTGCTGCAAAAATGCCGCTAAATTTCCATATTTGTGCCACTAAATTTCCGCTAAATTTGCTAATCCATGCCGCTATATCCTGGGGTGTCTGATTTGGTTATGTCATGGTTTGTAGTATTTATCTGAAGTTACAGGGAATTAGTGCCGTCAATCTGTTCTGGTCTTCTTTCAGGTTCTGAATAACAAGGCTTAAAGATGAAGAGGTCGCAATCAAGGAGGTCGAACAGGAAGTGTACACCCTTGGATCCCTCGGGGACTGCCTAATGGTGGATTGGGCATGACCCTTGCTGAGTGCATGATGGGAACATTAGTTTTTGTTTAAAAAAAGTTGAGATACTGCAGGAAAAAGGAATAAAGAAAGTAAAGCATAATCCCCGCCTCCGCGTTCTTAGTAGAATTGAAACTTTCCATCATGATTACTAGGACATTTTTTATTCTCCTTGTTCATGTAAGTAAAAGCACTTCTCTGAATTTCCATGACTGTTGTAGTATATCTCCTATCTACCAACACATTCATGTATTCCCATCTAAAGTTTACAAATCAACAAAGTGTTGCTTGTGTAGGAATGGATATTTAGCATGTACACGATTTTAACCATAGGTTCACAACAATGTGTCCCAAAAACGCCCACAAAAATCTTTTGCAAAATACCGTCTTTCTTCAATCTGAAGTACAATGGGCTATCATGATGTCAGTTACATACAAAAGAAAACAGTATATCAAAATGAATTGGTAGAAAACCTTTTATAATCACTAATGTAACATACATGGAAGAAAGGAACATGTTAGATATTTTGGAGGTGTTGAGGCCATTCATCACTTATTAATGTCGTTACTTGGTCCTAGATCTCCTGCCTCACAACACAAATCCAACAAGTATCACACCAATAGTCAAAGTGAGGGCTGCACTGCATTTGTTTTCCACAGGTTCCATCCAATAGACAGGGGCAATTTCTGGTGGTTTTCACAAACAATGTCCAGTCGTGTGCTAGGATAACTACTCTTATATTAGAAGAGACACATTCACAGCTACATCCAGTTCACCAGGGTCATGATTAATTCAATGTGAAGTATGCTTTGCGTTAGTATGCCACATGCGATTGAAGTCCATGATGGTACACATATTATATCAAGATCAACACACAACAGGAAACAAGTCCATACTACAAGTCCAACCTCCCATTCAATTACTCTGCAAGTTGTCTTGCTTTCGGATTTGTACTCCCAAACTCTGTATCTGTCAGTTCCATGAGCCAGCCATGTCACCCTTGTATTTCCAAACAGCAACATCCGGCCGCAGATGTCACAACTCTGAAATTATCAAATGAAGATGACAAGGTGTAGGTACCTAGAACAGGGCAACATTAAAAGAGTGCATTAGAATTTAAACATATACAAAATTCAATAAAGTCAATATCCGGAGACCAGAATCTTGCCCTACAATGTAACGTGAACACTGCAACAGAAACAAGACTCACATGTGTCATAATCTTGTTCCAAATTCACCTTTGACCACAACTTGTCCAGGACTGGTTTTACTTATAAATCTGCTTAACAGGCTTCAGTCATCATCACAACATGAGGTGCTGTAGCCGTCCTAGTAATATATGGTCATAAAAGTACTTACGCTCAGCAGAAGAAGTTGATGAGATCCTGACCAAAGTGCCCTCTGTCTTCTTCTTCACTATTACCTTAATCTGGAATTTCATGGTCTTTCCCTGGTGGATTGCTGTGGTTGTCATCCTCTACGATGATAGGGATGTTCCGTCACAGTGCGATGTTGTGTAGCATACTGCAGGCCACTGTGATTTGGTACACCTTCCCGGGTGAGTAGAGGAGGGCTCCCCTTTCTTGTCCAGACATCTAAATCTGGCCTTCAAGAGTCCAAAAGCCCGCTCCACAGGATGCTGTGTTCCCCCTTGGGCATCATTGAAGTGGGCTTTCCCTGGCGTTGTTGGATTCCTCAGTGGTGTCAACAACCATGGTCAGTTGGGATATGCTGAGTCGGCTAGATGTAAGTCGGACATAAGTGCAAAAATTAGTCACACAGTCAGTGTTGACCTGCCTTGACATTACCCATACAGAGTTAGGACAGTTCATACTCACCAACAAACCAGGCCCTTTCTGTTTGGAGTTGTGACATCAGCTGGGGTATGCTGCTGTTCCTTAGTTTAAAGGAATCATGGGCTGATCCTAGAAACTCGGGCACAGACATTTGAGATGTACAAATACGCAAGGCAGACAACTTGCATGTTGTTTGAATAGAAGTGTTTGAGGTTTCTGTAAGCTTGCTTCTTGTTGTCCGGTGATACCAAGGCAATATGGGTGCAATCCATCAATCCAATCACATGTGGCATGCGAGCTATTCCATAGAACTCTGCCTTCACATTTGCCAAATCTTGCTGTCTGGGGAACTGGATGTAGCTGTCAATGTCTCTCATTTACGAAGAAAGGATTTCTCGCAGCAGACAACAGACAATTGGTTGAGACATACCACCAGAAATTGCCACTCTGTAATGGAAGGAACCTGTGGCAAAAATATGTAGTGCTACCATCAGTTTAACTATTGGTGTTACACACAGATGTGTTTTCTGCAGCAGGAGATCAGGCTCCAACTGATGACATAAATCACAGATTTTTGCCAATTCCGAAAAAACTTTTTTATCACATCCCTCTCTTCTATGGTTTGTCGGTCTGGGAATGGACGGTATTCAGGAGGCCGCCTCCTTCTCCCTCTTCCAGAGTACCTATGTATGGATTTACAGTGTTAACATTGGGCACAATATCCAGAGTGATATATGTTTCACAGAATGGTAAAGTTATGTTGAATAAAAATCCTCTTTGTGAAACCATCATACTGCACATATAGATTGTGTACAGTCCAACATACACTTCCAGTCTCTATTGTGCTCTTCACATGTGCCTGGCACGGAAATGTGGCAATCGAACCTTCAAACATGTATCATGATAACTCATGATGTCATGGAAGTTTCCTGGAATTAAGGTACTCACCGCCGGTGTACAGTACACCGCTGTAAGATCACGTTTTTACACAGTAACGCAACACACTGTCCTTTTGCTACAAATGAAAATGCAGAGCAAAACATGTATAACCCTTTCAACAATTGTGTAGTTATTTCTAGTGATGCTGATCAAATTAGTATTCACCTATACTGCACTTGTAACCGCTAAGAAGGCGGATGCCTGACTGCGATTGTAGGACATGCTAAAGCTAAGACCGCCGCCGGAAGTCGAACGTGTGTTAGGCAGTAACATCCACGGCACACACAGCCATAGGCTAATGGTATTGTTTCGACGATCACGGTCCAATGGCTGTGACCATCAACACTGATGACAGCTTACGTGGCATACATGTACATCGATATTTTAAAAATAACTCACTTGCCCCCTGACACTGCTGCGAACAACACTTCTTCAACTGGTGTTTGCCACCTCTGGGACCAGTCATACAAGGCCAAAAAGGTGAGAGGCTTGTGCTTTCTCTCCAGAAGACCTGGAGATGCTGGTGGATGGAGTCCTTCCCCTGTATGGCCAGCTCTATGACTCACAGTAACAGGCATATGTCTGACATACAAATGTAACTCTGTTTAACTGCCTCATTCCCATCTCCCCAGGCTACAACGTGCCCCAGAGTTCGAGTGTAGTCAGATTTGTGTAGTAACAAACTGTTGTTGCCACATAGGGTAAATATATAATGGATTGTGAAGTTCTGTACTGTGTGGAGTTTACATCACCATTTTGATGTGTGATGGGTGAGAAGCCCTATGTCCGGCTTGAGTTACAAATGCATGTGTTCTATTCATGATACGTATGATACATGTGCTAATGGGATCATGGAAATGAGCAGAGACATGTATTGGCTTTAGTGGATAAGCAGTGTATGTATACTAGATGGAGCATTTGAGGATGATGTTTGCCATGTGCACAGTCCCACATATCACTGAGACAATGCCATGGCTTGCAAAACTGGTGTCTGGAAGATAAGTATGGCTCACAGATCCCTTCAGAGTGCCACACATCCATGAGGTAATGTATTTAATAACCACAATGTGCACTGTTATGTATTGATTAGCTTGAATTGAGAGTTTTGGTGGGATTTGTATAATAAGCCAGGAATGAGCAAGCCCTGACAATGAGTTGTGGCCATTATATGATGCATGGTGTGCTCAGTCTAGCACATGGGCCAGGCTGGGACAACGGCATAGTGGCAATGCTACAAATGCACAGAGTATTTTGCTAGCAAACCTACAGGTTCTTGGGTGTACACTTAATCTGTAATATGAACCTCATTGCTCATACATCAACTACATGTTGATTAGTGGTTGTGGTGAACCCCGGACCATTTATCTCTTTACATTAGGCCACATTAACAATGTGTAAATTATTTCTCATCATCAGCTACTTCATCACACAGGTCTGTGGTGACTTTCTCATGTATCATGCCTGCATTGTACAGGGCTATTGCACGTGACACATTCAGCGCAGATTGTTATTTGATCCTGATGTGATCTTGTCTGAAACACCGGCATGTTAAAATCCACCATATTCCACAAGAAATTTGATGAGATGTTGAATGTCGTCCCTGTAATAATGCCACATGTGGTTTATGGTGTGTCCTGTGATGGCTGCATATACCACAGCAAGTCAATTATACGTAGTCAGATATCACATTATTTAATTGACATGTCCACACATTCCAAGAGATGTTACTCTCAGTAACAGAGGTATCTGACCCTTCTATGTAACCTGAATGTAAGGATGTAGTTTATACTATGCTACCTGCCTGTATGGTCCATATGCATGTAGTAAATGGGCCTGTCAGTAAAGGTAACTGTACAGTGATGCACAAGTACCTTGGCCTTCATAAGAGCCCAATGGTGTGGTGTTTTCCATAGATCATCACCTGACATTACTGATAAAAGGCCCCTGGCCTACATAATTGTGGAGGGTAGAATTAGTCAGTTCAGGACCTGACTATGGTTGTGCACAATCAACGTGTGCCTAAGAACTTGAGGATCAATGTCTTAATAGTGCGTAGCCTTTGGAAATGACACTTGTAGTGTGTTAAGTGGTAATGACTTTATGTTGTAGCTGCCAACAAGATGTATGTAGACCAAGACGTTGTCCTTAAATTAGCTGTCCTGATCTGTTTTATCATCTTTCTCATCCATATAGGTCAACGCCCGAAGTTGTGGAACCTGTGAGTCTATAACCGGTGTAGTATCCACTGCAGGAATAACTGGGAGACCTATGATGCGCTACCTGCAAGAGTGCTGAAGGACACCTTGGCCAGTCCTCCCTACCATCCAACTGTGTGTGCCGGACCCTGACCCCCCCTAATGGCTGGCATACTGGCTGTAGCCTATCCGGAGCTAGATGGGCAGATGAGAGCCCAGAAGCAGTTACAAGGGGTTAGTGCTAGCCAGATTTCTTAATGTCACATTGGCTAATTTGTGTGTTACAGGCAGGCATTTGCCCGTTAATGTTGAGGGTTACCCATGTGCAATGCACATATAAACATTTTGGTTGTATAGATCTGGTAGTAGGTGCATGCGGATGTGCTTTGACTATTGTCTTTGTGACCAGGAATATAGCAGAGTCCAGCTCACTACCAATTTACTTTTTTTTTTCATAAACATGAGTATAGTGTTCACTCAGATAATTTTTTATGTAGTAGTGGATGACAACTGTCCCAACAAGGACAGTTGTGTCCATTGTGTCAGGGATGATGTTCACTCAGTACTGTGTCTGATTTGATGTTGCCCTTCTGACATGTGTGATACATATAGTTCACGTTTGACGCAGACACTGAGCAGTGCTTTCCCTTGGTAAGTGGGGAATATAAAGTGAACCAGGATAACAGACATCACTGGTGCAATAACTATTAGACTGTACATGTTGCCATGTGCACCTTTCCCTGTAGCATTGTCTTGTGCACTACAGTTGCATACATGATCCACAT
The DNA here is from genome assembly GCF_964204655.1 of Triturus cristatus. NCBI lineage: Eukaryota > Metazoa > Chordata > Amphibia > Caudata > Salamandridae > Triturus > Triturus cristatus. The sequence goes on along the minus strand of NC_140584.1, from coordinate 87,971,125 downwards.
GTCTCCATTTGTTCATGGTTGATTCCATCTCAATTGTGTGTGTATGTGAATCTGTATTAGCAACTGTGCCACTGTACATCTTCCATAAACATGGCAGTATGACTTGTCCATCATTGCATCGAGATGTCGTATTAGGTATATGACCATTTGATTGCTGCAGAGCCTTGTGTGGAATCTATATTACTAATTTTCACTTTGAGGACCTAATTGATCAAAGCAGGTTACTAAGGTATATAACAAATCCCAAAATGTCCAAGGTGTTAAGGTATCCTAATAGTTACTTGAGGATTGAGATCCTACAACTTCAGTGATGCAATTGTAGATGTCTGGGGATATGACTTCACTGTGACGAAGTGTTGAAATGTTGGATAGGATGCATGCATGTCCTCATGCTAATTTATCCACAAACAAACAGGTACTTGTACGTTGAGTCTTCTGAAAGCTTGATAAATGTTCTGTGATCAAAATTGTTAGTACAGAGAGGGGGACGGTACATGAAAGTATTTAGTGCTGAAATGTAATCAACTGTCCATGATCTGTGGTGATGCATAAGTGTTGTTGTAATATGCCATTCTAATAAATGCCAATAAAAAGTGTTTAAAAAAAAAAGTTGTTAGTACAGTGTGTCCTGGCACGTGCAATAAACCTATTATGTTTTGGATTTCAACATCATCCCAGGCAGGTGGAGGAGACATGGCCGACATCAGATGTTGGAGCAGCTGGCCACAGTGCTACTGGTCAAGAAACATCAGAGACCGATGAGGGGGATGCCACGGAGGACGCAAGTTTGATTACATCATCTTTGCCGGAGTCACCCTCCAGTAGACGCTCCGTAGCAGGACAAGTACCACCATCTTCTTTGTCCGCCACCCCACAGTCAAGCTCCACCCTTTCTGTTTTCCTCCACCCAGGTGTCCAGCCCCGCTCCTCTCATAGGGTAGTTGTCTTGAACAAAAGGGGCAACCCAATAACCCAGGGCTGGACAATAATTAACAAAAAGGTGGCCCCTATGGGAAAGTGTAGTCCTTGACTTCCACAGCATTAGTATTAAATGTGGGATAGAAGAAAACCTCTCACAAGAGTAAGTTATAGTTATGCATTTAGTGCCTTTATTTATACATATCCCATTTTTTAATATATAAACCAATTCCTAGCAGTATAATGCAATGCAATGCTTATATTTTATCTAGAAAGAAAAGGTGCTCCTAAAAGGTGCCAGTGCAGTGAAAGTGATCAAAGGTGAAAAAAGTGCATACATGCTATGTACAGAAATATATACATGTGACTGATAGGGATAATAGAATGTTTGAAGTCAACACACGTTTAACGAGTGTTAATATCCACCATCAAATGATTAAAAACACAGGCCATATGTGTTATTTTTCGACATTTCGACCCATTGGCATATGTTTTTAGAGCAGGGTTATTATCAGGACGCAAACTATTACCTACTGATGGTTGCTAGTAGGTAGTTATAGTTAGGACCTATTTTCCATAGGAAAAGCATTTTTTGTTTTCCTAATAACTTTGGTGTCGTTTGACGTATCTTTGTAAAATTTTCAAAACTAGTGGGGCGCTCCGGTCAGCTCCTGTCTTGAAAGTTTCGGGGTGATTTGTGAAGTGGGGGCAGAGAAAAAAGGGGGGTCCCAAGACGTGTTTTCCCCATGTTATTTTCCATAGGAAACTTTAGACACTGCTACAGCCCGAACTGCTGAACAGAATTATACCAAATTTAGCAGAAAGGTAGCCCTTGGTTCAGAAAGAGTCCTTTTTGTTAAATGGTGTAAATCCATTCAGTAGTTCCTGAGAAATTAAAAAAAATAGAAGTCGGAAAATCAATTTCCCATAGGAAACTTTAGACACGGCTACAGCCCGAACTGCTGAACGGAATTACACCAAATTTGGCAAAATGGTAGTGCTTGGTTTGGAAAGCGTCCTTTTTAAAAAAAATTGTGTAAATCCGTTCAGTAGTTGCTGAGAAATTAAAAAAATAGAAGTTTTGATATCTAGGGACATGTTGGATTCGCGAACCCTCCCGACCACGAGCTTCACTGTGATTGGCTGCCAACACTCCAAACCAGGAAGTGTTGGCAGCCATCTTGTGACTCGGTAGAACCGAGTCACAAGAAAACAGTAAAAACAAAAGTGAAAAACAAGAAAAGTGGGCAGGGTAGAAACACCTTGACCCCCTAGGCCTGCTCAGGGGGTCCCACAAGGATCCCCAGGACCAAAAAAAGCATTTAAAAAAAAATTATTTTGGCAGAAATTGCGTTAGCGTTGCGAATCCTGCTGAAATTGTAAATCGTTTTCTATAAGCCCCCGGGTGGGCCAGGTCCTGGGGGCATTATCCATTAATTTCGCTGGCCAGTGGGGGCCTCAGCAGTCCCGGGGACTGCCACCTCCCGGGGCTTGTTTAATTTGTGGGGGGGCCTAAAAGGGCCCTCCAAGCCCTGGGGACTGCCACCCCTGGGGCTATTGTCAAATATTCGTGGGGGACACAGAGCCCCCCCGCACTACCGGGGACCGCCACCCCCGCGGCTTCTTTTTTTAAAAAAAAATAACCTTTGTGGGGGGGCTTGAGCCCCCCCACACGCCCTGGGGGATCATCCTGGGGACCCCCACCTCCCACTAAGATGCAAATGCGGTGATCCGTTACGGACCCTCGAGCCCCGGGGACCACCACCTCCCCAGGGCAGTGCACACGTTGGGAGGGGGCCCCCCACCTCAGGCCCTCCAAGGCCCTAGGGACTGCCACCCCCCAGGGCCGGCTCCTGCAGTGCTCCGGGGTGCCCACCCCCGGGACACTGCTGTTTGCAAAGACAGGGCAGGAGCCGTGCAGCTCCCGCCCTGTCTTTGAAAACTCCGCTTTGCTTCATTGTAGCGAGAGCAGGGACAGCTGCTCTCACTACAATTAAGCAAAGCAGATTGCTTTTCCACACGGGGTGCTGCATGTTAGCAGCTCCCCGTGTGGAAAAGCAATGTCGGCTCCCGCATGAGACGGGATCCGGCAGTGACCGTGGGGGCATTGGGGCTCCCCCTACGGTCCCCAACGAAGTGGCTAGGCCCTGGGGGATGGGGTCCCCGGGCCATAATTGGCCTGAGGAGGGGGCCACGCGGCCCCCTCCTAAAAATAAATTTAAAAAAGGATGGCCAGGCCCCGGGGGATGGGGTCCCCGGGGCCAGAAGTGGCCTGGGAGGGGGGCCACGCGGTCCCCTCCCCCAAAAATAAAAATGTTAAAAATAAATAAATAAAGGCCGGCCCCGGGGATGGGATGCCCGGGGCCAATAGAGGCCTCAGGAGGGGGGCCACACAGCCCCCTCCTTAAAGAAAATAATATATGTGGCCATGCCCCGGGGGATGGGGTCCCCGGGGCCGAAATTGGCAATGGGAGGGGGGCCCACGCGGCCCCCTTCCTGTTTAGATTATTATTATTTTTTTTAAAGGGGTCAGGCCCTGAGGGATGGGGACCCCTGGGCCCAAAAAAAGAAAAAGAAGGGGGGCCACACAGCTCCCTTCTAAAAAAAAAAAAAAAAGACCGACATTGTGCCGGAGGCCCCGCCCCCTCCCAGCAACACTCTGCAAACGCGCCCTGTGGCCCGTTTCAAGTTGGGAAATTAATACGGGGGTCCCTGGGGACCAACTAGCCCACCAGGTACCTCCAGTAGACGCCACAGGGCTTCCTTGCAGAGAGGTGGACCGAGGCCACACCCCTTTTTAAACCTCTCTGCAACGCAGCTCTGTGGCGCTTACTGGAGGTACCTGGTGGGCTACTTGTCACCCAGGGACCCTTAGGACTCAAGGGGATTTAATTCCCCAATTTACAACGCACCAGGGGGCACGTTTGCACAGTGGTGCAGGTAGGGGGCGTGGCCTGATTTGACAAGTGTGCAAACGCACCCTGTGGCGCATTTTAAGTTGGAGGATTATGTTCCCTTCAATCATAAGGCTTCCTAGGGGCCTACTAGCTCACCAGGTACCTCCAGTAAGCGCCAGGGAGCTGCGTTGCAGAGTGGTGGTCCATGGCCACGCCCCTTTTTACACCACTCTGCAACGCAGCTCTGTGGCGATTACTGGAGGTACCCAGATGTGCTGCAAAACAAGCCACTAAGACCACCAGCTACTAGTTCCACCGAGGAGCCACACTGTCCACAGCGAAACATTGAAAAACATTGTGGTCCGTACCACCATGGCAGGGGCCAGCAGAGGTATGGGAGGAGAGGAGCAATTACGTCTTCAGGCCCGTTGCCCCCCAATCAGCATGAACCACAACAAAGTGCAACTGCGGTATTTTCGCTAAAACCGCAAGAGATTTAAAAACGTACAATTAACTAAGAGACCAAACAACACCTAAAGCTCTCCCAGTTGGAAACTCCATAAGCTCAAACACACAGCTTCTATTCTACCCAGAATATGAAACAAAAGGTCCCCAAGGCATCCTGAATCGAGGCTGCACTCCATCCCTGACCTGGAGCACACTGGATCCCAGGAAATAGTGTCCATTCAGTTCCTACCAAGATGTGGAAAGCAGGACAAAGAACCCACATTGATAACATGGCTCTCCTGCCCATCAGTGCACAGAACTCACGCGTAACTGGTCATGGGAGGTGTTTATCCTGGGGTTGTACAACAAGCACAAAGTGACATCCCGCTACATTGACCTCGGCCTAATAGTGGCCAAGCGCCTACTCACGAGGCGGTGGGAGTCCCCGGAGCCCCCCCCCCAGTGAAATCCTGGTACCAATCGCTACTATGTTGGGCGCAGGCTAAGAATATAGCACTGCGACGAGAAGACACAATGGGCATTAGGAAGCAGCCGATGGCGGCAGAGTGGGACGCTATCCTGTCGAACTTCCGTGTCCTATGGCAGAGTGCCTCCGGGGACGCGGACACTACATCTGAGTAGTTGACAAACAGGCGACTGTAGTCTCAGACACAACACGCTTAACGAGCAAGCACACAAGATACAGGCATAGTCCAGTGCGCTGCGTAACAGTATCATGGGGCCCACCTCCTTTTCTCCCCCCCCCCCCCCGCCCCCGCAAACATGCATCCAGGTACAATAACATGTAGCAGAATAACATTTTAATGAGGCAATGCGTAGTTTGGCAGAAGCGCACAGCACAGCTATGTCCATTATACATGCGTGCAAATCGACAACAAGTAGTTAGGAAGGCGTAGTGTGGAACGATGCCCACCCAACCTACAGACCTTCAGTTATTTACATGAGAGGAAAGAAATGAGTTACAAACCCTGTTTGCAGTTATGTTCTGTTGCAAGCTGTTATCAAAAAGCGAGAAAACTAATTTTTGTTCTTACGGACACATATTGATATGTACGACCGCTCGGACGGTTTATTGCTGTAAAGCATAGAAGTAAAATCGGAAGAGGGGCAAGGAACCCCTGCACAGTTTTGTAATACCTGAACGTATGTGTACTATATACAAAATGTAAAAACCAATAAACAAATGTAAACAAAAAAATGTCTCTCTTGCTCGTTTTAGAGAGAAAGTACCAGCTTAGAGAATGGAAAATAAAGGTAACCGATTATCTGAGCACGGTCTGCCCTACTCCCCTGTCTTGGAATTCAGCATTGAAACAAGAATGACCGTCTACCTGCCAACTAAAAAAAACAAGTACCCTTATTCAATCTTAAAGAGCACAAAAGGTCAAGGCTCCAAACTCATCGCTGCTACCACTGCTCCTCTGCTGAAAATTAGCATAATCAGTGTGGAAAAGCATAAAAATATATAATCAACCCCCATAAATCGGCAGCACAGGGCCTATAATAGACAATAGGTGTGTCTTCTTCAGAGGGAGTTGACATACTGACCCGCGAAACAGATCAAAGATCCTCTGACGATCCTTGTGGCTCATCCTGGTCATGGCTACCATCAATCTTGTCATCAACAAGGGGAGATTGACGTTCAAGGCACGGGGGCTTGGGTTGACAATCTGTTCATGGGGCCTCAGAGGCTTGATATCAACCCTAAGCCCCAGTGAGGGGGTACCCCACCTGCAGAAGTATGGTACTCTCTCTTTCCAGGAAACCTGGGCGCCAGATTCAGCACCATGAATTAGCTTCATTGAGTTTCACGACCCAGCGGAAAAGAGCAAATCCAAAGAACCCTGGCTACCGCTGGTATTGCTAGAAAAATTGCCACAAGGGCCGGGCCTTAGGTTGCTAGTGCTGAACCTCTACATAAATTCATTCAGAAAGTAAAAAGGTGAACGTGTTAAACTACAATCAATCATGGAGGTGATCATCTTGAAAAATCCAGACCCCCACTTACTCATTACTGGTGATTTTAACCTGGATTTATTGGATATTGGATATTGGATGGGTATTTATAGAGCGCGAACGTTCGCTCCGAAGGGAGCATCTTGGCGCTGTAAAAACCTGGGACCAGATCAGTGGAAGGGCGGTGGAGGGTTAAATGGCTGCTTTAGTCCAGTCGTCAGAGAAATTAAAAATCCACGTTTTAAGGTGCTTCCTAAATGGTTTCTCATGCGTCTGAAGTCTAAGATGCCTTGGCATACTGTTCCAGGCTCTAATAGCCAGGGTGCTGAGAGTTTTTCCGCCTTTGGACTTCAGGTTGAATTTAGGGGGGGTCATGAGGTTTTCTTGAGAGGATCTGAGAATGCGACCCGGGATGTAATGAGGGAAGCGTTTCGACAGGTAGACTGGGCCGGATTTGTGGAAGGCTCGGAAGGCTACAACGAGAATTTTGAAGAGTATTCTCTTGTGCAAGGGGAGCCAATGAAGGAATCTGAGGGCAGTGGAAATAGAAGATTTGCGTGGGAGTTTTAAGACAAGACGCGCGGCAGTGTGCAGGACACTTTGCAGTTTCAGTCGGGTGGATTTCTTGGTCCCTGCCAGAAGGCCATTACAGTAGTCCACTCGAGGGAGAATGAGGGCTACCGCAATGGTCTTTCTGGAATCAAGCGGGAGAAAGTCAAAGAACTTTCTCATGGATTTTATAATGCCAAAGCATTTACCTGCTACAGTTGTGACATGGGAATCGAAAGAAAGATCGGAATCGAAGATGACTCCGAGGTTTCTGGCCGATGAAACTGTCTGGGGTGGGGCAGCAGAGTTATCAGGCCACCACAAAGCGGGACAGAAGGATGCGTTCCTTCCAATGGGCAGGATCTCGGTTTTGCTGGAGTTACAGCGAAGATGGTTGGTGTCCATCCATTGAAAGACCGCTGTGAGGCAGCATTTGAGGTTAAGTTCGGCCGAGTTGGAATTGTCGTCGAGAGGGATGACAAGCTGAGTATCGTCGGCATAAGACGTGACAATTATGCCGAACGATTCTATGAGTGAGAGCAGGGGGATGAGATATATATTGAATAGGAGGGGACTAAGAATGGAGCCCTGGGGGACTCCACACAAGATCTTTTTTTCTTTGGATTGGAAAGGGCCCAGTGAGATGGTTTGAGACCTGTCACTGAGGAAGGAACTGATCCAGGCTAGGGCTGAGTTGGTGATGCCAATGTCCATAAGTCTGTTGAGCAGTATGGAGTGGGAAATAGTGTCGAATGCCGCCGTGAGGTCAAGAAGGATCAGGATGGCCTTCTTCCTCTGATCTTGGAGGTTTTTAATGGTGTCGGTCAGCTCGATCAGGGCGGTCTCGGTGGAATGTCTAGACCGGAAACCGGATTGCTGGGGGTGAAGTAGGTTGTGGGCATCAAGGAAGGACTTGAGCTCTTTGTGGACTAATTGTTCCGTGATTTTGCCCAGTGCAGGTAGCAGGGTGATGGGACGAAGGTTAGTTAAATCAGAGGGGGGTTTGTTTGCCTTTTTCATCAGAGGTTTAACCACACCTTTTTTCCAGGCGAGCGGGACAGAGCCAGATTTGAGGGAGAGGTTAATTATTTCGTTAATGATGGGGTTTATTTCATCAATGATGGTGTGGAGGATCTTGGGGGGACAAGGGTCAGAGGGAGAGCCCGATTTGCATGAGAGGATCGCTTCTCTGGTTTGAGTTAGGGTTACCGGAGAGAAATGATTGAGGCAGTTTGTAGTCGGGCGAGATTTGTCTAGCTCCGAAAATGAGAACACCGGAGGGGAAGGGGGGAAGTTGATGTGGATAGAACTAATTTTTTCCTCAAAGTAGTCGGAGATCTTATCACACAGCTCTTGGGACGGGGGGATCTCTGGTTGAAGGGCTTTTGGTTTAGTGAAAGACTTTACTATGGAGAAGAGGATTTGTTGTTTTTGACTGGCATCATTAATGGCGTTTACATAGTAGGTTCTTTTTGCTGATTTTATAGTTGAGAGGTAATTTTTTCTCTGGAGAATGTAGTTGCTACGGTCGTCATTGTCGTATGATCTACGCCATTTGCGTTCTGCTTTCCTGCAGAGTAGGTGAGCAGCGGTAAGGTCAGGCGTATACCAAGGGGCTTTGATTTTCGTTTTTTTAAGGGTGTTATCTTTTTTATTAGGAGGGCATCGTTCAGAGATTTCTTGAGAAAGCCAGTTGTTAAAGGAGACTGCATCTTTATCGATGTTGCCAGAGGAAGGGGGGGCGTTAGAAGGGGAAAAGGGATGAGAGATAAGACTTGCCTGCACAGTTTTCCAATTTATGGAGTGAGTGTGTTGGCGGATTGGTTTTTTACAGTTAGGAGGGGGAACATTGAGGATATGGAAAGGGATCAGGCTGTGATCCGACCAAATTTGGGGAATAGGAGGTGAGGTGGAGATGGCTGGGAAATTAGAACAGATACCGTCCAGGGTGTGACCAAGGGAATGTGTCGGCAGCTTGACGCTTTGTTGCAGGTCAAAGATATCCAATGTCTGCAGCAGGTTACTGGTGGAGGGGTCAACAGGTATTTCCAGATGCAGGTTAAAATCGCCCAAGAGGGTGAAATGAGGGTATCGGAGTAGGAAGTGTCCAAGTGCGTCGTTGAGGGAGCCGAGGAATTTCGCAGCATTTCCTGGAGGGCGGTAGATCAGACCACCTGAAAAAGAGAGGGTTTGGCTAAGTTTGATGGAGAAACCTAGTCCCTCGGCATCAGTGAGGGGGTCGAGGCAGAAGGTGTGGCAGCTGAAGGAGTTCCTTAGCATGACCGCGAGACCTCCTCCTCTACCTTTCAGTCTATCCTGTCTGTGAAAGGAGTACCCTGGGGGGAGGGCGATGGCTATGTCAGGGTTACTGTCTTCAGTAAGCCAGGTCTCGGTGATCATAAGGCAGTCCAAGTTGTGGTCGATAATGAGGTCGTGGATGTCCTGACTGTGTTTGCACATGGACCTGGCGTTAATCAGACCTCCAGTGAAGTGAGGTTGTTTAAGAGGAGTTGGCTGCTTGGTGGCGAAGTTGAGAATCCAACGACAATTGTTACAACTGGTGGGACCGAAAACATTAGAGAGATCAAGTTTGCAGGGGCAGTCGGATCTGCCTTGAAGTTTGCGAAGGTAGTTGGGTGCGTACCTGATGTTTGGAGGATGTTGGGCAGGGGTTCCTGCGCCTGGCGCGGTCTTGGCGCGGACGGGCTTCCCTTAGGCGCGCCTTCGGCGCGCAAACGGCGCTCCCGCTGCGCTCGTCCGCTGCGCGTCCTATGCAAACACATTTATGTTGAAAGGTGGGGGCGTGGCCAGAAAAAGGGGCGGAGTCTGCGCGCACGCCGGTGTCTATGGCGGTTGCAGTTGATTAGCAAAGAAGGGCGCGATGCAGCCCAAGTGATCAGCTGAGCGCGAGTGAGCGCTACGTAGTGCTTTGGTTAAAAAGCGTTCAATAATGTGACAACACACGAAAATACAAGTTTTTTTAAAATATGCAGCAGAGTACCACCAGTTCCCGGCTTCCGCCTCAGGACTGGGACCAGTTTTACACGTTGCCGCTGATGTCAGCGGTTTAAGTAGTCAGGATAAGGGGGCGTGGCCAGAAAAAGGGGCGGAGTCTGCGCGCACGCCGGTGTCTATGGCGGTTGCAGTTGATTAGCAAAGAAGGGCGCGATGCAGCCCAAGTGATCAGCTGAGCGCGAGTGAGCGCTACGTAGTGCTTTGGTTAAAAAGCGTTCAATAATGTGACAACACACGAAAATACAAGTTTTTTAAAATATGCAGCAGAGTACCACCAGTTCCCGGCTTCCGCCTCAGGACTGGGACCAGTTTTACACGTTGCTGCTGATGTCAGCGGTTTAAGTAGTCAGGATAAGGGGGCGTGGCCAGAAAAAGGGGCGGAGTCTGCGCGCACGCCGGTGTCTATGGCGGTTGCAGTTGATTAGCAAAGAAGGGCGCGATGCAGCCCAAGTGATCAGCTGAGCGCGAGTGAGCGCTACGTAGTGCTTTGGTTAAAAAGCGTTCAATAATGTGACAACACACGAAAATACAAGTTTTTTAAAATATGCAGCAGAGTACCACCAGTTCCCGGCTTCCGCCCCAGGACTGGGACCAGTTTTACACGTTGCCGCTGATGTCAGCGGTTTAAGTAGTCAGGATAAGGGGGCGTGGCCAGAAAAAGGGGCGGAGTCTGCGCGCACGCCGGTGTCTATGGCGGTTGCAGTTGATTAGCAAAGAAGGGCGCGATGCAGCCCAAGTGATCAGCTGAGCGCGAGTGAGCGCTACGTAGTGCTTTGGTTAAAAAGCGTTCAATAATGTGACAACACACGAAAATACAAGTTTTTTAAAATATGCAGCAGAGTACCACCAGTTCCCGGCTTCCGCCTCAGGACTGGGACCAGTTTTACCATTTACTCCACATGTCCATGTCAGACGAGATAACAACCCGGTATGACCACTTCTGGAATATACCAAATCAAGTCAAACCAGACAATGGTAATCTGGATGAAACATTCATTCATTTTTGCACATTCATTGGCCTGAGGGTGCTCAATGGACACTTTAAAGAAGATCAACACTTGCACAGTACGACTATACCTATGCAAATGAGCAAATACTGACATACATCAAATCATTTCATATTGAACCCTGGCCAGAAATTGATCTTTTCCCACAACACATAGAAATTGATCTAGGGAACCATCCCACAGGGTAGTACAGTTCATGGGGGCCTCTCCAAATACAATGAATTTGAAACAACTCCTTTGGAAGAGTTCTCTGGCCGAATCTATTGGGCCAGCCATAGCAGCATTTTTTAGCCGACCCCAGGAATAACTTTAAAGATCCAGTTACCTCGTGGGAGAACCTGGTAAAAATCTTACATTTCTAACGAAAACTTATAATGCCCCAAGCCCTTCCGTAGAAACGCAGGCAAGCAAAATCTTGTGGTTTTCCTCTAATATTAAAAAGCTTAAAGACCGCCCTGAATGGGGAATTGCGCCAGCTGGCCCACAACTGCTTAAACCAGGACCTAATAAATAAAGTAAGGCTGTTACGGAAAAAATACAAAAGCGAAATCTGGCGATTCAACAAGAACAATTCAAATGACTTTTGGGTCAAAGTGCTCCACGCCTGTAAAAGTAACAACATTAAAAACTTCTGGGGTATAGTAAATAAGCTGGAAAAAGCTGTTCAGCAGCTAATAACGTGAACATTCCTGAAGACATCTGGGTCATTCATGTGCGCAAAGCAAAGCCCATTGGGCGCCCTAACCAGGGACAAGGTACCAACACTTAGGAATCCGACTGTTATCCCTAACCTCTTTGCAGAGATACAAATGGAGCACATTATTAATAAAAGTAGGACAGACAACACCTAGCCTCAATGGGATTTCTCTGGTGATATTTAAAGCTAACTCGCCCCTATGGGCAACAATTCTAACCCGCTCCGAAAGCATGCCATAACCACTGGCCAGATCCCGGTTCGTGGCGAGGCGCCAGTGTACATCCCGTTTACAAGTGAGGAGATCCTGCTAATCTCGGAAATTACAGCCAATTTTCCATTTTGGACAATGATGATCAATATTGGCAGGCTCCTCCTAAAAGATCTAGAGGCTTGGGCATCCGACAAATGCATTGTGCTCAAAAACCAGACAGGATTCAGAAAAGGAATGGGCACTAGCACTAACCTACCTCCATCTGCCTCATAATTAATTAAATTAAATCCAAACTGCACCCTCCCCTACCTCTATTCTAGTCTATTCTCCTAGATTTATAAAATGTATGAGTATCTAGAAGGGCCTCCCAGCGCTGGCCAGCCACACTACCATGCGAAGCCTACTCAAACAACCTGGTTTGTAGCAGTTTCCTAAATTTCAATTCTGATTCCATTTGTCTCATTTGTAGCAAGAGAGAGTTCTAAAGCGTCAGGGCAATGTAAGCAAAAGAACGAGCCCCCACTTTGGCTTTCTTGATTCTGGGCACTGTGAGTAGCAGCTGGTCAGTGGAACGTAACAATCTCACAGGAATGTAAGGAGTAAGCAGTTCCGGAATCAATTTAGAACCTTTTTTTATGGAATGCTCTGTGTACAAAACAAAGTGTCTTAAAATGATTTTGTTTTTACCTCTGGGAGCCAATGCAGGGCTGCCAGTGCTATCCTTGCTGACTGGTGTTTGGGTATTTTTAAGAGGATGCATGCTGCAGCATTTTGTGTGACCTGCTTTCTTTTCAGGACTGACTTAGGGCTTCCAAGGTATAAGGGAGTTGCTATAGTCGAGTTGGGAAATTACCAAGCTTTGTACCACTGCTCCCCGTGTTGGGTCTGGCAGCCATCTCAGAAGTCTTCTTAGAGTGCGAAGCAAGCCAAAGCAGGTGGGTGCTAGTTTCTTGACCTGGTTTTCCATTGTCAGTTTTCTATCCAACCAGACCCCTAAGCTTTTGACATCCATTTTGAGGGTAAGGTGACTGCCCAGGACAGTCGACCAGTTCAATTCCATTCAACTAGTGGGGTTGTTACCCACTATCATCACCTCTGTCTTTTCTCCGTTAAGCTTTAGGCTATTGGCTGCCATCCAGTCAACAGAGTGTTTAAGACAGGAGTCAAGGATAGTGACGGTCTTTTCTGTTTGATGGGACAGACTAATAATAATTTGTGCGTCCACGTAGGAGATTGTGGTAAAACCATAGGATTTTACAATCTCGGACAGAAGGGCGACATACAAATTGAATAGGGTTGGGCTAAGGGACGAGCCCTGTGGTACTCCACATTTAAGGGGAAAAAAATTGCCTTTCTTCTTGTACGTGGAAGGTGCGTCTGTGAAGCAAACAGGTTAGCCATTTCAAAGCTGTGCCCCCAGTTCCCCCATCAACTAGTCTTTTAATCAGTGTTGGCTGCAATACCATTCCAAACACGACACTTAGGACACTATTGACTCACTTCCCAGAACCGTCCTATGGGCAAATTGGCAAATTATCGGCACTTGGGACCCTAAAGACCCTCCTTAGAGTCATAATTGAGCTGTACACAAATACATAGGTCCAAATAAAGATATGGGAAGGGAGCACAGTCTCCAGAGAAATCTACACTAACACTAGTTTGAAGCAGCAGTGCTTGTTGGGCCCGCTCCTCTTCAACTTTTTTCCGGCACATCTAGGAGCTTCTCTAAACAACATCACGGCACACCCCCTTAAAATTGGTGGAGAAAACTTTGGGGGACTGTTTTATGCAGATGACACCATTTTATGAAGCCAAACCAGAATCGGCCCCCAGTGCCTGTTAAACATTCTACAAGCCTGCATTGCCAGGAACCAACTATGGATGAATCTACAAAAACCTAAAATAATGATCATGGGGAACAAAATCAAAAATGAGGTCGAGTGGTTCCTGAATGGAAACAAAAAATGTAAAGGAAAGCAAAGTCAAAGTTCAAAACTTTATTTCGACAATTAAGTCATAAAAGTAACAAATATCATCTATTTACATCAACATGAATTAAAACAAAACCTGATTTTCTTCATGATACAAGGCAGTTAGTTACACTAATCTCCATTTAGATTAAACAATATTAGGACCTGTACATACAGACGGTTAAGAACATTCCTTTTTTGGGCAACAATGTTTAGTGTTCCTCAACATAAGTCTATCAAAACAACAAGGTATCCTAGTCTAGGAATCTTATGTATGAGTATTAGTGGATAAATAAACAAGTAATTGTAAAAATTGAATAGCTACATTTGGATGCCTATCCGTTGGGTACTTTCGTAAGGAACTGTCTGGACCGTATTATCCAAGCCCACTTTATAAATTTTGCCATTGCTATTGCAATAGTCGGGCTTGGATCTGTGCACAAAATTCTTAATGCCTCCTCGTGCTTTCTAATGCCTATGAGCCGACAGACGGGTATTACCCATTTTTTGCGTGGAAGCTCATAAAGGGGACAAAAGAACAAAAAATGACTCAATGATTCAGACATATCCCTACATTTGGGGCATTTATCCTCGGACCCTTTAGCCCATTTGGATGTAAATGAACGAATAGGGAGAGTACCTATCCTAAACTGAAAATAAAGTTTTCGATCAGTTGGTATTTCGATCAAGCCCCAGAATAGTTCCTGTCTAGGATAGGCCTTAAATTCTAAAAATCTAGCTGTTAAATGCGATGTACTCCCATTGGAAACTGATTCCATAGTGATCATTTCCCAGTACTTTTGATGGAAAGACCACATTTTGGGGGTCATCCCATAAATTACTCAATCCTAGTCTATAGAGTAATGATTTGATAGACCTCAGCCAGTCTATTTTATGAAAAATATCTTTTTCCATTATTTCTTTTAGGCCCAGGGCATAGTGTTTGAGCTCCTCAGTTGACCAGACTCTGCGCCAGTACAACAAGTTAGCGGTATCTTGCAGGGTCTTTAGACCAAGGTCCCAAAAAAGAGATAACAGAGGGGTACTCTGGGGCACACCGACAACTTTCCGGATAAACTCGCTCTCCATAGCATTCAAGCGTTTCGGATTGTTGCCATACCCCCATAGCTCAGATCCGTATAAAGATGAACTACGGACCTTCATCGTGTAAATTTCAAGGAGTGGGCCAATTGGCTGCGTTTTCGAGGTTTTAAATCTTTTTAAAAGGGAGCCCGTCTGTTGTTGGTACTTCAAGATAGATAGATCTAACTGGCTTTTCCAATGCATGTTCTTCTGCAACGTGACTCCTAGATAGGTGAATGCATTGACCTGCTCTAAGGGCGAACCATTCATGGAGATTACACCATTAAAGGGTTTGTAGGATCTACACGGATTTGGACCGTTAAGAACCATGAACTTGGTCTTGGAGACATTTATTTCCAGGCCACGCATCAAGCAGAACTCTTCAAAGCGTCGGAGGGTAAGCTGCAGGCCACTCGGAGTTTTGGAAATCAGCAGCGTATCGTCCGCGAACATGAGGACTGGGACTCGAGTGCCAACCATGGCCGGCGCATCCGAGGGGACCTGGGCGAGGAACTCGGCAACCCCGTTCACGAAGAGTGAGAACAGGGTTGGTGCCAAGACACAGCCCTGCCGGACTCCCCGCTCCACGGGGAAACACTCCGTTACCTCACCCTGCCGGCCCCATCGGACCCGGGCATAGTTATCCTCATGCAAGCGGTCGACCAATGCCAACAACTCCGGTGCCATCCCCTGCCCCTCCAATACTTGCCATAGCTTGCTGCGTGGAACCAGATCAAAGGCCGCCCTCAAATCAACAAACACGGCATACAAAACCCCTTTTTCTAAGACCACCGTCCTCCAATAGAGGACGACAAACCTAAAGATCTGATCTATAGTGCTGGTTTTTGGGCGAAACCCAGCCTGTAGAGGACTTAGAACCTTACTAGCCTCCATCCAGGTTTGGATCTTGCCCAGAACCTGCCGGCCCAGGATTTTTTGCATTGCATCGATTAGGCTAATGGGCCTATAATTACTAGCCAATGTTTTGTCCCCTTTTTTGTATATCGGGACAATTTCTGCACCTCTCCAAGAATGAGGGATAGCCATTCCCTGCGCTATGGCATTAGCTAGGTGGGTAATATATAGTCTCCATCTTTGCCTGTCATGCAAGAATACATCGGCCGGAATGCAATCCATACCGGGTGCACGTCCCTGGGTAACCATATCGAGCGCAATATCAACCTCCTCGACACTAAACACAGGGCTGTTATAAAGCAGCCTCTCCTGGAGGTACGTACTAACATCCTCAGTACCTTTTGAATATTGCGACTTAAAGAATTTTACCCAGGAGCTCTGAGGAACATGGTTATGGGGACTGTCGGTTATTTCACCATTCTTCCATTTAAAAATATTCCAGAACTTTTTCTGGTTTTTATCTGTACATGCTGCTTTTAGGTCTTGCCACTCACCCTCCTCCCATTCCTTTTTTGCTTTCCATTGGACCTCTCTGTAAGTTCTACGAACTATTTTGATCTTACTTGGATATTTTGTTTTTAATGCTAGTCCCAAGGATCTACATGCTTGTTTACAGGAAGCATTAAACCAGTTCTCCTGTTTGCTTCTAGGGGCATAATTTCCTGAGAAAGGCCTACAGAAACAGGGTTTGAGTTTGGCCAAAACAATTTCGTGTATACTCTCAAATGCAGCTAAGGGTTGGCTACTGGTACCAGCTGCCATCATAAGTGTCAATGCCTCTTCGACATGGGTCTCAATGCTATCTATGAGATCAGGGTGCTCTACTACATTATGCCACTTGAGGTGGCGTTCATCATTTGTTAGAGCGACAGCTGGACCTGTCATTTCGGTAGCTCGGTCCCTACTATCTCCCAGCCCTAACTTAAAAATAGCGACCAATGGATTATGGCCGCTTTCAGTCCGTATCTTAACCACAAGGGTATGCCACATCTTCAGATGCACTAAGATGTAATCTATATTACTTGCCCTGGTGCCATTGTCAAACGTTTTGCTACATGTCCTATCAGATACTGTTCTGCCATTGGCCGCCCTCATTTGGTTGCCCAGGCAAAACCCTTTCATATATAGAGCCGCCTCAGTCCACTTACTCACTGTCTTTGTCTCAAGCTGTGGAACACCCCATCATAAGTCCTCTTCCTCTGTTAAAAACATATCTTGAGGCCCTAATGGCTCAAAGGTCGTGTTAAAATCTCCAGCAACTAATGGGAGCGCACCATCAGAGGAGGATTCAACGAGAGTGTTCAGTACTGTTACCACCTCAGATTATTTCCCGCTTGGTAAACCCCTAGCATATACAGAAAATATATCAATTTTAAAATTTGGCAGACAAGTCAACCTGATACCTAGAATATCATCAATCTGGGTTGGGATAGGTTGGATGTTACACTTCAGACTTTGTTTGACCCAGATGACCAAGCCTCCCGCTGGCCGACCCCTGGGCCTTTTTTCCGCTGGAATGAAGAAATTCAAATAGCCCAACATAAATACAGGCTCTAAAGACCATGTCTCCTGAAAAAGACAGATATCATGCTTGCAGATGAAGTCTGCCCAATCTGGAGACGATAGTTTAGATCCCACACCCGCCACATTCCAAGATAGAAACGATACATGCCCTGCAAAGTTAGTTCCCCCTACAATATTCCCAAAGATTGGTGATGGGCAAGGGGCTGCATCTAATAGAGAGCATGATAGACCCTCAATGCTTGGAGTTTCGTTTTGGTGCACATCTTGTTGATCTCGTTCCTTAGCCACATTAACCCCTTCGACGCGCATGACGGAACGGTTCCGTCATGCACGTCGGTTGGGCTGTGCTTATGACGGAACCGTTCCGTCATGGCCCCGCCCGCGCACGGAATCTTCAGCGTGGCGCGGAAATCCGCGCCGCGCTGAAGAGGTTAATATTTATTTGGGCAGAGGGCATATTAGCAGCTCTTTCGCCATCTATTCTATGCTGTTCGTGTTTCCTTGGACCCTCATCTGTCACCAAAACTACATAGGACTGTCTGGTTGTCCGCTGCCCCAAGGGCTTCATGTGACATTTCACAGTCAAAATAACCACTGCCACCAATCAGTCAGTCACAGTCCGCTAGCCCAGATAGCACATCAAATCTATTGATTGATCTATAATCCTCAAAGGTGCTACTTTTTGACAAAGGACCTCCACGCATGATCCCACCTAGGGGTAGAGACAAGGGAGCATAGAAGTAAGACAGCGGCATTGTGCTTATTAAGGTCAAAGGGTCATTCTGGGGCCAAGAGCAGATGTATTCCACACAGCGTCTGTCTCTAAAATTGATAACAATACAATCCCCCTTTGATGATTTAGGTCTCTTGCCCACCCAATTTACTCTTCTGGCGAACAAAATTTCAGCACTCATATGGGACGGCAATGGTCGCTTAATATTTAACCAAAATGTACATTTATTCTTTAGGTCCCCATAAGATTCCCTTGCTCCATTCTCCAACAATGGGACCCCTGTTAAAATTACCACGTAAGGGGCAGCTTCAGGGGGTAGATGTAGATCAATTAAGCCTGGTGAAGCCTGCATTAAGGGTTGAACAAGTGGGGGCTGCTTTTCGTTACAAACACTACCTGCCCCAACATTATTAGTTCCAACACGTGGAGGAAGATCTTCAACACTTGCCCGATTTTCAACAGCGGTTGGGGTACCTGAGGAATAGAGAGGTAATCTTTCACAATACCAATCGTTGATTTATTGGTAATAGCATTGGTCTCAGTGCATGGACCTATTACACTAGAACACTCTTTTTGCAGGCCCAGGCCCTGTCTACCACCCCGTGGCTGGGCCGAGGCAAGTAACAATTCCATACATACGAGCCTACTTTCAATAGAGCCCAGCCTATTATAAATCGGGTCACATATTTTTTTTACAGTACTTTCTAGTTTACTCCAAAATGATGGTGTATCAATTTCTCCCATAAATTTTAACCCCGAAGATGGTGTTTGGTTTGACCTTGTTATAGAGGTTTTAGGGCATGGGGCTGTATTCTTCCTTACAGCGGAGACGGGGGCGGAACCAGGCTTGGCACTCTTGCCGGCGACAGTCTTTTGGTATCCCCTGCGACTTTTTTTCAAGGTAGGGGCTGGTTGTTGGTGGACAGAAATCGATTTTGCATTGCTAGCTGAGCGAGTCTTCATACTTGACAAGGGTTTAGTCATTAAAACCGCATTATCATTGCTCGTGATATCAACAATTTCATCCAGTGTGTCAGTCAGAGATGGAGAACATAGCATTATTTCGTCATTTTGCTCCTCCATCAAAAGGGATGTTGAGCCCAAGGAGTCCGTCCTGGCAGGCTGACAGCACGTTGGTGATCTTACGTTAGCCATATTTCCCAAAGAGGACCTCTTATCGCACAGAATATCTAAAGATAATCTTTTTTCAGTTAGTTCAATATCTTTTGCAAGCACTGACTGTACTCGCACCAGAAAATTATCTAAAGTTCCCAATAATGCGCCCCCAGTTGATTGTGTGATAGGACCATCCCTTTTAGCCATTTTATCCTTTACTTGATATATACTAACAGCCTCACAGCCTCAGTCAGAAGATATCCCACTATCTTGCAAGCACTTAACTGCTGCTTACCTTCTGCGGCTCAGCAAGTGACTTTTAATCAGTGAATGTTAGAGGAGGGTCCCGTTCCGTTCTCAAACGTTCTCGGACGGGCTCAGACGGGCCCGCCCTTGGCCCGGGCTTCGCCCCAGGCTACGTCCCGCGCGCGTTCCGCTAGCGCGTTTGGGAATGGCCTTGTTATTGGGTGGGAAGGCAAAAGGAGGCGGGGTCGGGAAGAGGAGCCAGGTGTGTGAATGGATCAGGCGCTGAGCACCGTGGTCCTCGCAGTCCCGAAGTTAAGGGATTCAATGGCCTTCCCCTTAATACAGCGTAGCGTCCTTACAGGTCATTTCAGGTGTGGGCCACGAGCAGAATGAGAGCCCTGCCGGTGATATACACTGTCGAAGCCTGCGAGCGGCTCCCGCAAAGCGGGGGCCGCGAGGCGTTGTGTAGTTGATGGAGGCGGGGTCGGGAAGAGGAGCCAGGTGTGTGAATGGATCAGGCGCTGAGCACCGTGGTCCTCGCAGTCCCGAAGGTAAGGGATTCAACGGCCTTCCCCCTTAATACAGCGTAGCGTCCTTACAGGTCCTTTCAGGTGTGGGCCACGAGCAGAATGAGAGCCCTGCCGGTGATATACACTGTCGAAGCCTGCGAGCGGCTCCCGCGAAGCGGGGGCCGCGAGGCGTTGTGTAGTTGATGGAGGCGGGGTCGGGAAGAGGAGCCAGGTGTGTGTAAGGATCAGGCGCTGAGCACCGTGGTCCTCGCAGTCCCGAAGGTAAGGGATTCAATGGCCTCCCCCCTTAATACAGCGTAGTGTCCTTACAGGTCCTTTCAGGTGTGGGCCACTTGTGCGTTCTAAATGAAAGGTGTGGTACCTCCCCCCCCCACCCCCCCCAAAAAAAAAAACCAATATCAGGAACAGAGCAGGGGTGGTCCAGAACTCTTCTGGAAAACTCGCAACTCACCTGTCTGGGCCCTTATTAACACCAACGTAGGAGATGCTAATGGCTAACCTAATACCGACCATTGCCTACGGATCCAAAACCAGGCGAGACAGCGACTCACTTCTCCTTGACAGCCTTCTTTCCAACCCATTATAGGAAGGTCTTTAGACCACCGTCCAATGCTTCCCCGGCACAAATGAGGCTGGAATTTGTGTTCACCAGACAAACCATATTGCGCCAGGGCTCATATGTTAAGATCTGTCTCAAACTCTGGAGCTCCAAGCCTGGTGTGCTAAACCACTTTCTATGGTTGGAATTCACACATCAAGGCCTGCCATCTCCGGCCAGTGCAAACCTCAATAAAGGGGTTAGAACTTTACAACTCATGGACATTTAGTCAAGGTGACTCGCTCTTACTACTGTTACATTTGTAATTAATAGGGTTATGCAACGACTTTCCCTTATTGAGGATAAGAACGCTCTAGCAAAGCAGTCCCATGCTCGCCTCGTCGTTAACAGTTATAAGGCCCTGTCACTGTATCCCTACCTGGCAGCCGCCTGTCAAGACTTGTGATAGGACAGCTTATCCAATATCAGTTTGGCGATCTGCCAACTTTAGACCCAGCTCCAAACTGGTAAAATCCGGTCGGAAGGCAGCAGAGCAGGTTATGCAACTACTACCAAGATTCAATTGAGCACATAGCATGTACCTGTCCCCTTCTGCTAACTGACTGCGACACTGGCTAAAATCCATCCTTATCGACGCCAGGAGTCATTCATGTAGAAGTGCTGTGATTCAGTCCTGCAAGCAAACGACCTTAGATTAGCTGTCCGATTCGTAAAATATATGGGTTGTACAGCCAGGAAATTAAATGCGACACTGGCAGAATCCGCCCAACCATTGGATTGCAATAAACATTGGCCTGGGATGCCCAATTTACAACCACCGAGTTGCAACAAACAACAGCGTGGACCCAAAATGGCAGCCTTACAGCCATTGGGTTCTAACAAACAATAACCTGGGTTGACAACGGCCGATTTACAGCTTTTATATTTCACCACAAACCCTTCTTTTATTGCGACACTGCCATGTCTCCATAGAAGTTGCAGCCCTGATCGTGACACCTCATGAAATGCTTTTATGAATGCTCCATGTTGCTTTTCTTTTGATATGACAGAAATTAATGATGAGCTTAATTCCTTACTCATAAAGCTGTCACTGTGATTTTATTTTTTCGAAACATAATCCTCATGAGACGCACTATCAGGCACATGCATCATCATAGGGTTTTGCGATTCCTTAATAGCGATTATTAAGGAATCGCAATTAAGGAATAGCAAAACCCTATGCATGTAGGAATCGCTAAAGAAATAGCGATTCCCACAAATTCCTTAATTGCGACTAGCAAATTGCGAGTCGCAATTAAGGAATGTCTTCCCATTCATTCCTATGGGCCTCCAGGCCCATAGGAATGAATTAGAGATTGCGGGAGCAATTTGCGAGTACCAGTAGGTACTCGCAAATTGCTCCCGCAATTTCGATGGTGCAAGGGTGTCAAAATGACACCCTATTGCACCCATGTATGTTCACTCTGCACAAATGTTGCATACACACATGCTCTAAGGGCATGTGTGTGGGCAACATGAAACTTAGAAAAATGCAAATAAGTGCATTTTTCTAAGTTTTCGCAAATTACCATGAGGTCCAGCCTCATGGTAATTTGCTCACGCTAATAGCGAAATCGCTATTTTTTAAACTGTAATGCATTGCATTTAAGGAATCTCAATTAGGGATTCCTTAAATGCAATCGCTATTTAAGGAATCCCAATTTTGAGATTCCTTAAATAGCGATTTTTGCATTTGGGATGATGCATCCCAAATGCAAAAATACCGGTCGCAAAGGGGCAGATTCTGAGAATCTGCCCGTTTGCGACCGGTTTTGTGCTTGATGCATGTGCCTGTATGTTTCTTATGACATAATTGAAATCACTAATGAACTGTTTTTACGCAATTGTTTTGTATCCTTAAACCCTTATACGTGTTGTTGTAAATGAAGTTTGGTATGAGATGTTTTATATGTGCAAACATCCAGTGGCTTTAATAACTATGCACTAATAAAAATAATGTTATTCTCCAGGGGCCATATGTAGAAAGGCAAATTGCGATCGCAAAGGCTGAAATTCGCAGAATTTCAGCGTTTGCGATCGCAATTTGGGCAGTATGCTATGTAGGGAACAACAACCCACATGCAAAATAAGGAATCGCAAAATTTGCGATTCCTTATTTTGCAAATGCAGTTAAGGAATCCCAAATAGCGATTCCTTAAATGCAATGTAGAAAGCACCCAAGTTGTGCTATTTTGGCTTAAGGAATCGCAAATTACCACCAACTTCAGGTTGATGGTAATTTGCGATTTCTTTTAATAATGCAGTTTTTTGCATTATTCAAAGTGCCATGTGGCGCACATACATGCCCTTAGGGCATGTATGTGCGCCACATGTGCACCCATGCTCATTTCAGGGGTGCAACAGGGTGTCCTATTGACACCCTTGCAACCTTGAAATTGCATTCTCAATTTGCGATTCTCTAATTGAGAATCGCAAATTGAGAATGTCTTCCTATTCATTCCTATGGGCCTTTTGGCCTATAGGAATGAATGGCAAGGTATTCCTTATTTGCGATTCTCAATTAGAGAATCGCAAATAAGGAATAGGTGGGATTCGCAAAAAAAATTGCTAATCCTACCTACATAGCGTTTTGCTATTCTCTAATTGCGATTCCCTAAAAATTGCAATTAGAGATTCGCAAAACACAGCCTACCTACATATGGCCCCAGGTCCGGTGACATATTGTCTGTTCAGTTGTGGATGCCAGGTATAACTGTCTTGAGGTTAACCTGTTAAGTTTGCTAAATGCCTTCTAAATCGGGGTACTACGTGCTAAATAAATGCAATTGCAATACAACACTAAACAACATATTCTGGGAATTCTGTATGTTAGAATACCAAGCACAAACTATTGTACTATAAAAAGTTCGTATTCAGATTATCGCCTACCAAAGTATTGTGAAAGTATATACATAGATCCACTATCCCCTATTCATTACTCTAAACTCCGCATTTATGTACCTTAAAGATAGATGCGTGTCTGAATAAAAAAACATAAATGTCCCAAAGGTAAAGTCCTCTTTCCGCCCATGGCGTTCCCCATTTTTAGGTCTCGCCTGACCCAGCGCATGCGCTGGTCTGGCGAGACTTTTTGAGAGGGCTCCAAAAAGTGCTACCGGGCCAGCCTAGAGCTACAGTGCATGTGCGCGGGCGCGCGCGCCACGCTTGAAGTGAGTACTTTCACTTTCGCGGCCGCAGGGCCGCTTTGATGTTTGATCCCGATCACGATCCCTTTCGCGGCCGCACGGCTGCTTGGCATAGCCAATAGGTCTCGCTTTTGGGCATGGCTAAACACTTATAAGGTCCCAAAGGCGAGACCTATTGGCTATGCCAATGCTTGTTTCACTTTAGACCCTAGGAAACCAACCTCTGCTATGTTGTGAGGCTGAACAGGAGGCACTGTGCACTCACTTTCGATAGAAAGCCTCTCTGTTACAGCACAGCTTCTGCTGTTTCTAGCCTGCTCTGGTTCTCTGTCCTGATATCAGACAGGCACTTGGAGATGCAAAAGTCATAATAAATGGCACTGTTTAGGGTGTTCTAGGACAACACGTCGTCCTGCCCATTTTCTTTTCTTTTATGTTATGCTTTGTCATATTATGTTAGAGTACATACATTTGTATAATGCATTACTATGATGTGCATGGTTCATTCGTGATGTAAAGTATAATTATAATTTCCTGGAAAATGCTTTTTACCTCTAAAATATCCTACTAGCAACCATGCAGCATTGAATCGTGCACACACAAAAATTAAAACAAATCTACATTAAGAAGTACACGTTATTGCATAATCCTGCTAGTAAAGTAGTATGGAAAAGTCACATTTGCAGTGAGATTTGTTTTATTTATTTTAAGTTTAACGCTTTTAGTTATGACATTTAGCTTGCTTGAGGCAGTCAAAAGTGGTTGAAGGAGTTTATGGCACATTTGGCTTAAGAGATCAGAGATAACTTCTCATCTTTAAATGGCTTTGCCTGTCTGCCAGTCCAGACGCGACACCCAGTAAGTTCACTCATTATATAACATACCCTGCAGATTTGGAATGACAGAAACCCGGGACTGCGAAGCCAATGGCTCTGCTATCGCTTTAAAATAGGAGGTAGCAAACCTCTAGGCCGGCCAATATATTTTAGTAGTTGATCTATTTAGATTCCGCATTGCCGAAACAACATGCCAAATGTCACTTCAGATTATGTCACTGTTTTAGTAAAAACAGTATCAGTTCTTTGTAGTTTTTAAATCAAAAAGATTATTTATTCTTAATTAGAGTGAGTAGAAAACATTTTTTTCATTTTTTTCAATTCACTTATACTTTTAGTGCAAACATATTACATAATTGATGTAGTAAAAACAATATAATGATAACATCCTAGACATCAAAGACAGAAAATTCTATAACATCCTAAACAGGAAACATAAGAGAAACACTTGTCTAACCATTCATACTAGCACTCATTCAAAAAGAACTTTGTTAAATACTGAAAGAAAACCTTTGGAAAGGGAAAGCACAGGACCCTTAGATTGGTCAACTTAGATCAGATTGACAGACTAGAAGTTTACAATCTTCAATATCACTGTGATGGAAACAAGATTGCAGAGTGGTGGTCCATGGCCACGCCCCTTTTTACACCACTCTGCAACGCAGCTCTGTGGCGATTACTGGAGGTACCCAGATGTGCTGCAAAACAAGCCACTAAGACCACCAGCTACTAGTTCCACCGAGGAGCCACACTGTCCACAGCGAAACATTGAAAAACATTGTGGTCCGTACCACCATGGCAGGGGCCAGCAGAGGTATGGGAGGAGAGGAGCAATTACGTCTTCAGGCCCGTTGCCCCCCAATCAGCATGAACCACAACAAAGTGCAACTGCGGTATTTTCGCTAAAACCGCAAGAGATTTAAAAACGTACAATTAACTAAGAGACCAAACAACACCTAAAGCTCTCCCAGTTGGAAACTCCATAAGCTCAAACACACAGCTTCTATTCTACCCAGAATATGAAACAAAAGGTCCCCAAGGCATCCTGAATCGAGGCTGCACTCCATCCCTGACCTGGAGCACACTGGATCCCAGGAAATAGTGTCCATTCAGTTCCTACCAAGATGTGGAAAGCAGGACAAAGAACCCACATTGATAACATGGCTCTCCTGCCCATCAGTGCACAGAACTCACGCGTAACTGGTCATGGGAGGTGTTTATCCTGGGGTTGTACAACAAGCACAAAGTGACATCCCGCTACATTGACCTCGGCCTAATAGTGGCCAAGCGCCTACTCACGAGGCGGTGGGAGTCCCCGGAGCCCCCCCCCCAGTGAAATCCTGGTACCAATCGCTACTATGTTGGGCGCAGGCTAAGAATATAGCACTGCGACGAGAAGACACAATGGGCATTAGGAAGCAGCCGATGGCGGCAGAGTGGGACGCTATCCTGTCGAACTTCCGTGTCCTATGGCAGAGTGCCTCCGGGGACGCGGACACTACATCTGAGTAGTTGACAAACAGGCGACTGTAGTCTCAGACACAACACGCTTAACGAGCAAGCACACAAGATACAGGCATAGTCCAGTGCGCTGCGTAACAGTATCATGGGGCCCACCTCCTTTTCTCCCCCCCCCCCCCCGCCCCCGCAAACATGCATCCAGGTACAATAACATGTAGCAGAATAACATTTTAATGAGGCAATGCGTAGTTTGGCAGAAGCGCACAGCACAGCTATGTCCATTATACATGCGTGCAAATCGACAACAAGTAGTTAGGAAGGCGTAGTGTGGAACGATGCCCACCCAACCTACAGACCTTCAGTTATTTACATGAGAGGAAAGAAATGAGTTACAAACCCTGTTTGCAGTTATGTTCTGTTGCAAGCTGTTATCAAAAAGCGAGAAAACTAATTTTTGTTCTTACGGACACATATTGATATGTACGACCGCTCGGACGGTTTATTGCTGTAAAGCATAGAAGTAAAATCGGAAGAGGGGCAAGGAACCCCTGCACAGTTTTGTAATACCTGAACGTATGTGTACTATATACAAAATGTAAAAACCAATAAACAAATGTAAACAAAAAAATGTCTCTCTTGCTCGTTTTAGAGAGAAAGTACCAGCTTAGAGAATGGAAAATAAAGGTAACCGATTATCTGAGCACGGTCTGCCCTACTCCCCTGTCTTGGAATTCAGCATTGAAACAAGAATGACCGTCTACCTGCCAACTAAAAAAAACAAGTACCCTTATTCAATCTTAAAGAGCACAAAAGGTCAAGGCTCCAAACTCATCGCTGCTACCACTGCTCCTCTGCTGAAAATTAGCATAATCAGTGTGGAAAAGCATAAAAATATATAATCAACCCCCATAAATCGGCAGCACAGGGCCTATAATAGACAATAGGTGTGTCTTCTTCAGAGGGAGTTGACATACTGACCCGCGAAACAGATCAAAGATCCTCTGACGATCCTTGTGGCTCATCCTGGTCATGGCTACCATCAATCTTGTCATCAACAAGGGGAGATTGACGTTCAAGGCACGGGGGCTTGGGTTGACAATCTGTTCATGGGGCCTCAGAGGCTTGATATCAACCCTAAGCCCCAGTGAGGGGGTACCCCACCTGCAGAAGTATGGTACTCTCTCTTTCCAGGAAACCTGGGCGCCAGATTCAGCACCATGAATTAGCTTCATTGAGTTTCACGACCCAGCGGAAAAGAGCAAATCCAAAGAACCCTGGCTACCGCTGGTATTGCTAGAAAAATTGCCACAAGGGCCGGGCCTTAGGTTGCTAGTGCTGAACCTCTACATAAATTCATTCAGAAAGTAAAAAGGTGAACGTGTTAAACTACAATCAATCATGGAGGTGATCATCTTGAAAAATCCAGACCCCCACTTACTCATTACTGGTGATTTTAACCTGGATTTATTGGATATTGGATATTGGATGGGTATTTATAGAGCGCGAACGTTCGCTCCGAAGGGAGCATCTTGGCGCTGTAAAAACCTGGGACCAGATCAGTGGAAGGGCGGTGGAGGGTTAAATGGCTGCTTTAGTCCAGTCGTCAGAGAAATTAAAAATCCACGTTTTAAGGTGCTTCCTAAATGGTTTCTCATGCGTCTGAAGTCTAAGATGCCTTGGCATACTGTTCCAGGCTCTAATAGCCAGGGTGCTGAGAGTTTTTCCGCCTTTGGACTTCAGGTTGAATTTAGGGGGGGTCATGAGGTTTTCTTGAGAGGATCTGAGAATGCGACCCGGGATGTAATGAGGGAAGCGTTTCGACAGGTAGACTGGGCCGGATTTGTGGAAGGCTCGGAAGGCTACAACGAGAATTTTGAAGAGTATTCTCTTGTGCAAGGGGAGCCAATGAAGGAATCTGAGGGCAGTGGAAATAGAAGATTTGCGTGGGAGTTTTAAGACAAGACGCGCGGCAGTGTGCAGGACACTTTGCAGTTTCAGTCGGGTGGATTTCTTGGTCCCTGCCAGAAGGCCATTACAGTAGTCCACTCGAGGGAGAATGAGGGCTACCGCAATGGTCTTTCTGGAATCAAGCGGGAGAAAGTCAAAGAACTTTCTCATGGATTTTATAATGCCAAAGCATTTACCTGCTACAGTTGTGACATGGGAATCGAAAGAAAGATCGGAATCGAAGATGACTCCGAGGTTTCTGGCCGATGAAACTGTCTGGGGTGGGGCAGCAGAGTTATCAGGCCACCACAAAGCGGGACAGAAGGATGCGTTCCTTCCAATGGGCAGGATCTCGGTTTTGCTGGAGTTACAGCGAAGATGGTTGGTGTCCATCCATTGAAAGACCGCTGTGAGGCAGCATTTGAGGTTAAGTTCGGCCGAGTTGGAATTGTCGTCGAGAGGGATGACAAGCTGAGTATCGTCGGCATAAGACGTGACAATTATGCCGAACGATTCTATGAGTGAGAGCAGGGGGATGAGATATATATTGAATAGGAGGGGACTAAGAATGGAGCCCTGGGGGACTCCACACAAGATCTTTTTTTCTTTGGATTGGAAAGGGCCCAGTGAGATGGTTTGAGACCTGTCACTGAGGAAGGAACTGATCCAGGCTAGGGCTGAGTTGGTGATGCCAATGTCCATAAGTCTGTTGAGCAGTATGGAGTGGGAAATAGTGTCGAATGCCGCCGTGAGGTCAAGAAGGATCAGGATGGCCTTCTTCCTCTGATCTTGGAGGTTTTTAATGGTGTCGGTCAGCTCGATCAGGGCGGTCTCGGTGGAATGTCTAGACCGGAAACCGGATTGCTGGGGGTGAAGTAGGTTGTGGGCATCAAGGAAGGACTTGAGCTCTTTGTGGACTAATTGTTCCGTGATTTTGCCCAGTGCAGGTAGCAGGGTGATGGGACGAAGGTTAGTTAAATCAGAGGGGGGTTTGTTTGCCTTTTTCATCAGAGGTTTAACCACACCTTTTTTCCAGGCGAGCGGGACAGAGCCAGATTTGAGGGAGAGGTTAATTATTTCGTTAATGATGGGGTTTATTTCATCAATGATGGTGTGGAGGATCTTGGGGGGACAAGGGTCAGAGGGAGAGCCCGATTTGCATGAGAGGATCGCTTCTCTGGTTTGAGTTAGGGTTACCGGAGAGAAATGATTGAGGCAGTTTGTAGTCGGGCGAGATTTGTCTAGCTCCGAAAATGAGAACACCGGAGGGGAAGGGGGGAAGTTGATGTGGATAGAACTAATTTTTTCCTCAAAGTAGTCGGAGATCTTATCACACAGCTCTTGGGACGGGGGGATCTCTGGTTGAAGGGCTTTTGGTTTAGTGAAAGACTTTACTATGGAGAAGAGGATTTGTTGTTTTTGACTGGCATCATTAATGGCGTTTACATAGTAGGTTCTTTTTGCTGATTTTATAGTTGAGAGGTAATTTTTTCTCTGGAGAATGTAGTTGCTACGGTCGTCATTGTCGTATGATCTACGCCATTTGCGTTCTGCTTTCCTGCAGAGTAGGTGAGCAGCGGTAAGGTCAGGCGTATACCAAGGGGCTTTGATTTTCGTTTTTTTAAGGGTGTTATCTTTTTTATTAGGAGGGCATCGTTCAGAGATTTCTTGAGAAAGCCAGTTGTTAAAGGAGACTGCATCTTTATCGATGTTGCCAGAGGAAGGGGGGGCGTTAGAAGGGGAAAAGGGATGAGAGATAAGACTTGCCTGCACAGTTTTCCAATTTATGGAGTGAGTGTGTTGGCGGATTGGTTTTTTACAGTTAGGAGGGGGAACATTGAGGATATGGAAAGGGATCAGGCTGTGATCCGACCAAATTTGGGGAATAGGAGGTGAGGTGGAGATGGCTGGGAAATTAGAACAGATACCGTCCAGGGTGTGACCAAGGGAATGTGTCGGCAGCTTGACGCTTTGTTGCAGGTCAAAGATATCCAATGTCTGCAGCAGGTTACTGGTGGAGGGGTCAACAGGTATTTCCAGATGCAGGTTAAAATCGCCCAAGAGGGTGAAATGAGGGTATCGGAGTAGGAAGTGTCCAAGTGCGTCGTTGAGGGAGCCGAGGAATTTCGCAGCATTTCCTGGAGGGCGGTAGATCAGACCACCTGAAAAAGAGAGGGTTTGGCTAAGTTTGATGGAGAAACCTAGTCCCTCGGCATCAGTGAGGGGGTCGAGGCAGAAGGTGTGGCAGCTGAAGGAGTTCCTTAGCATGACCGCGAGACCTCCTCCTCTACCTTTCAGTCTATCCTGTCTGTGAAAGGAGTACCCTGGGGGGAGGGCGATGGCTATGTCAGGGTTACTGTCTTCAGTAAGCCAGGTCTCGGTGATCATAAGGCAGTCCAAGTTGTGGTCGATAATGAGGTCGTGGATGTCCTGACTGTGTTTGCACATGGACCTGGCGTTAATCAGACCTCCAGTGAAGTGAGGTTGTTTAAGAGGAGTTGGCTGCTTGGTGGCGAAGTTGAGAATCCAACGACAATTGTTACAACTGGTGGGACCGAAAACATTAGAGAGATCAAGTTTGCAGGGGCAGTCGGATCTGCCTTGAAGTTTGCGAAGGTAGTTGGGTGCGTACCTGATGTTTGGAGGATGTTGGGCAGGGGTTCCTGCGCCTGGCGCGGTCTTGGCGCGGACGGGCTTCCCTTAGGCGCGCCTTCGGCGCGCAAACGGCGCTCCCGCTGCGCTCGTCCGCTGCGCGTCCTATGCAAACACATTTATGTTGAAAGGTGGGGGCGTGGCCAGAAAAAGGGGCGGAGTCTGCGCGCACGCCGGTGTCTATGGCGGTTGCAGTTGATTAGCAAAGAAGGGCGCGATGCAGCCCAAGTGATCAGCTGAGCGCGAGTGAGCGCTACGTAGTGCTTTGGTTAAAAAGCGTTCAATAATGTGACAACACACGAAAATACAAGTTTTTTTAAAATATGCAGCAGAGTACCACCAGTTCCCGGCTTCCGCCTCAGGACTGGGACCAGTTTTACACGTTGCCGCTGATGTCAGCGGTTTAAGTAGTCAGGATAAGGGGGCGTGGCCAGAAAAAGGGGCGGAGTCTGCGCGCACGCCGGTGTCTATGGCGGTTGCAGTTGATTAGCAAAGAAGGGCGCGATGCAGCCCAAGTGATCAGCTGAGCGCGAGTGAGCGCTACGTAGTGCTTTGGTTAAAAAGCGTTCAATAATGTGACAACACACGAAAATACAAGTTTTTTAAAATATGCAGCAGAGTACCACCAGTTCCCGGCTTCCGCCTCAGGACTGGGACCAGTTTTACACGTTGCTGCTGATGTCAGCGGTTTAAGTAGTCAGGATAAGGGGGCGTGGCCAGAAAAAGGGGCGGAGTCTGCGCGCACGCCGGTGTCTATGGCGGTTGCAGTTGATTAGCAAAGAAGGGCGCGATGCAGCCCAAGTGATCAGCTGAGCGCGAGTGAGCGCTACGTAGTGCTTTGGTTAAAAAGCGTTCAATAATGTGACAACACACGAAAATACAAGTTTTTTAAAATATGCAGCAGAGTACCACCAGTTCCCGGCTTCCGCCCCAGGACTGGGACCAGTTTTACACGTTGCCGCTGATGTCAGCGGTTTAAGTAGTCAGGATAAGGGGGCGTGGCCAGAAAAAGGGGCGGAGTCTGCGCGCACGCCGGTGTCTATGGCGGTTGCAGTTGATTAGCAAAGAAGGGCGCGATGCAGCCCAAGTGATCAGCTGAGCGCGAGTGAGCGCTACGTAGTGCTTTGGTTAAAAAGCGTTCAATAATGTGACAACACACGAAAATACAAGTTTTTTAAAATATGCAGCAGAGTACCACCAGTTCCCGGCTTCCGCCTCAGGACTGGGACCAGTTTTACCATTTACTCCACATGTCCATGTCAGACGAGATAACAACCCGGTATGACCACTTCTGGAATATACCAAATCAAGTCAAACCAGACAATGGTAATCTGGATGAAACATTCATTCATTTTTGCACATTCATTGGCCTGAGGGTGCTCAATGGACACTTTAAAGAAGATCAACACTTGCACAGTACGACTATACCTATGCAAATGAGCAAATACTGACATACATCAAATCATTTCATATTGAACCCTGGCCAGAAATTGATCTTTTCCCACAACACATAGAAATTGATCTAGGGAACCATCCCACAGGGTAGTACAGTTCATGGGGGCCTCTCCAAATACAATGAATTTGAAACAACTCCTTTGGAAGAGTTCTCTGGCCGAATCTATTGGGCCAGCCATAGCAGCATTTTTTAGCCGACCCCAGGAATAACTTTAAAGATCCAGTTACCTCGTGGGAGAACCTGGTAAAAATCTTACATTTCTAACGAAAACTTATAATGCCCCAAGCCCTTCCGTAGAAACGCAGGCAAGCAAAATCTTGTGGTTTTCCTCTAATATTAAAAAGCTTAAAGACCGCCCTGAATGGGGAATTGCGCCAGCTGGCCCACAACTGCTTAAACCAGGACCTAATAAATAAAGTAAGGCTGTTACGGAAAAAATACAAAAGCGAAATCTGGCGATTCAACAAGAACAATTCAAATGACTTTTGGGTCAAAGTGCTCCACGCCTGTAAAAGTAACAACATTAAAAACTTCTGGGGTATAGTAAATAAGCTGGAAAAAGCTGTTCAGCAGCTAATAACGTGAACATTCCTGAAGACATCTGGGTCATTCATGTGCGCAAAGCAAAGCCCATTGGGCGCCCTAACCAGGGACAAGGTACCAACACTTAGGAATCCGACTGTTATCCCTAACCTCTTTGCAGAGATACAAATGGAGCACATTATTAATAAAAGTAGGACAGACAACACCTAGCCTCAATGGGATTTCTCTGGTGATATTTAAAGCTAACTCGCCCCTATGGGCAACAATTCTAACCCGCTCCGAAAGCATGCCATAACCACTGGCCAGATCCCGGTTCGTGGCGAGGCGCCAGTGTACATCCCGTTTACAAGTGAGGAGATCCTGCTAATCTCGGAAATTACAGCCAATTTTCCATTTTGGACAATGATGATCAATATTGGCAGGCTCCTCCTAAAAGATCTAGAGGCTTGGGCATCCGACAAATGCATTGTGCTCAAAAACCAGACAGGATTCAGAAAAGGAATGGGCACTAGCACTAACCTACCTCCATCTGCCTCATAATTAATTAAATTAAATCCAAACTGCACCCTCCCCTACCTCTATTCTAGTCTATTCTCCTAGATTTATAAAATGTATGAGTATCTAGAAGGGCCTCCCAGCGCTGGCCAGCCACACTACCATGCGAAGCCTACTCAAACAACCTGGTTTGTAGCAGTTTCCTAAATTTCAATTCTGATTCCATTTGTCTCATTTGTAGCAAGAGAGAGTTCTAAAGCGTCAGGGCAATGTAAGCAAAAGAACGAGCCCCCACTTTGGCTTTCTTGATTCTGGGCACTGTGAGTAGCAGCTGGTCAGTGGAACGTAACAATCTCACAGGAATGTAAGGAGTAAGCAGTTCCGGAATCAATTTAGAACCTTTTTTTATGGAATGCTCTGTGTACAAAACAAAGTGTCTTAAAATGATTTTGTTTTTACCTCTGGGAGCCAATGCAGGGCTGCCAGTGCTATCCTTGCTGACTGGTGTTTGGGTATTTTTAAGAGGATGCATGCTGCAGCATTTTGTGTGACCTGCTTTCTTTTCAGGACTGACTTAGGGCTTCCAAGGTATAAGGGAGTTGCTATAGTCGAGTTGGGAAATTACCAAGCTTTGTACCACTGCTCCCCGTGTTGGGTCTGGCAGCCATCTCAGAAGTCTTCTTAGAGTGCGAAGCAAGCCAAAGCAGGTGGGTGCTAGTTTCTTGACCTGGTTTTCCATTGTCAGTTTTCTATCCAACCAGACCCCTAAGCTTTTGACATCCATTTTGAGGGTAAGGTGACTGCCCAGGACAGTCGACCAGTTCAATTCCATTCAACTAGTGGGGTTGTTACCCACTATCATCACCTCTGTCTTTTCTCCGTTAAGCTTTAGGCTATTGGCTGCCATCCAGTCAACAGAGTGTTTAAGACAGGAGTCAAGGATAGTGACGGTCTTTTCTGTTTGATGGGACAGACTAATAATAATTTGTGCGTCCACGTAGGAGATTGTGGTAAAACCATAGGATTTTACAATCTCGGACAGAAGGGCGACATACAAATTGAATAGGGTTGGGCTAAGGGACGAGCCCTGTGGTACTCCACATTTAAGGGGAAAAAAATTGCCTTTCTTCTTGTACGTGGAAGGTGCGTCTGTGAAGCAAACAGGTTAGCCATTTCAAAGCTGTGCCCCCAGTTCCCCCATCAACTAGTCTTTTAATCAGTGTTGGCTGCAATACCATTCCAAACACGACACTTAGGACACTATTGACTCACTTCCCAGAACCGTCCTATGGGCAAATTGGCAAATTATCGGCACTTGGGACCCTAAAGACCCTCCTTAGAGTCATAATTGAGCTGTACACAAATACATAGGTCCAAATAAAGATATGGGAAGGGAGCACAGTCTCCAGAGAAATCTACACTAACACTAGTTTGAAGCAGCAGTGCTTGTTGGGCCCGCTCCTCTTCAACTTTTTTCCGGCACATCTAGGAGCTTCTCTAAACAACATCACGGCACACCCCCTTAAAATTGGTGGAGAAAACTTTGGGGGACTGTTTTATGCAGATGACACCATTTTATGAAGCCAAACCAGAATCGGCCCCCAGTGCCTGTTAAACATTCTACAAGCCTGCATTGCCAGGAACCAACTATGGATGAATCTACAAAAACCTAAAATAATGATCATGGGGAACAAAATCAAAAATGAGGTCGAGTGGTTCCTGAATGGAAACAAAAAATGTAAAGGAAAGCAAAGTCAAAGTTCAAAACTTTATTTCGACAATTAAGTCATAAAAGTAACAAATATCATCTATTTACATCAACATGAATTAAAACAAAACCTGATTTTCTTCATGATACAAGGCAGTTAGTTACACTAATCTCCATTTAGATTAAACAATATTAGGACCTGTACATACAGACGGTTAAGAACATTCCTTTTTTGGGCAACAATGTTTAGTGTTCCTCAACATAAGTCTATCAAAACAACAAGGTATCCTAGTCTAGGAATCTTATGTATGAGTATTAGTGGATAAATAAACAAGTAATTGTAAAAATTGAATAGCTACATTTGGATGCCTATCCGTTGGGTACTTTCGTAAGGAACTGTCTGGACCGTATTATCCAAGCCCACTTTATAAATTTTGCCATTGCTATTGCAATAGTCGGGCTTGGATCTGTGCACAAAATTCTTAATGCCTCCTCGTGCTTTCTAATGCCTATGAGCCGACAGACGGGTATTACCCATTTTTTGCGTGGAAGCTCATAAAGGGGACAAAAGAACAAAAAATGACTCAATGATTCAGACATATCCCTACATTTGGGGCATTTATCCTCGGACCCTTTAGCCCATTTGGATGTAAATGAACGAATAGGGAGAGTACCTATCCTAAACTGAAAATAAAGTTTTCGATCAGTTGGTATTTCGATCAAGCCCCAGAATAGTTCCTGTCTAGGATAGGCCTTAAATTCTAAAAATCTAGCTGTTAAATGCGATGTACTCCCATTGGAAACTGATTCCATAGTGATCATTTCCCAGTACTTTTGATGGAAAGACCACATTTTGGGGGTCATCCCATAAATTACTCAATCCTAGTCTATAGAGTAATGATTTGATAGACCTCAGCCAGTCTATTTTATGAAAAATATCTTTTTCCATTATTTCTTTTAGGCCCAGGGCATAGTGTTTGAGCTCCTCAGTTGACCAGACTCTGCGCCAGTACAACAAGTTAGCGGTATCTTGCAGGGTCTTTAGACCAAGGTCCCAAAAAAGAGATAACAGAGGGGTACTCTGGGGCACACCGACAACTTTCCGGATAAACTCGCTCTCCATAGCATTCAAGCGTTTCGGATTGTTGCCATACCCCCATAGCTCAGATCCGTATAAAGATGAACTACGGACCTTCATCGTGTAAATTTCAAGGAGTGGGCCAATTGGCTGCGTTTTCGAGGTTTTAAATCTTTTTAAAAGGGAGCCCGTCTGTTGTTGGTACTTCAAGATAGATAGATCTAACTGGCTTTTCCAATGCATGTTCTTCTGCAACGTGACTCCTAGATAGGTGAATGCATTGACCTGCTCTAAGGGCGAACCATTCATGGAGATTACACCATTAAAGGGTTTGTAGGATCTACACGGATTTGGACCGTTAAGAACCATGAACTTGGTCTTGGAGACATTTATTTCCAGGCCACGCATCAAGCAGAACTCTTCAAAGCGTCGGAGGGTAAGCTGCAGGCCACTCGGAGTTTTGGAAATCAGCAGCGTATCGTCCGCGAACATGAGGACTGGGACTCGAGTGCCAACCATGGCCGGCGCATCCGAGGGGACCTGGGCGAGGAACTCGGCAACCCCGTTCACGAAGAGTGAGAACAGGGTTGGTGCCAAGACACAGCCCTGCCGGACTCCCCGCTCCACGGGGAAACACTCCGTTACCTCACCCTGCCGGCCCCATCGGACCCGGGCATAGTTATCCTCATGCAAGCGGTCGACCAATGCCAACAACTCCGGTGCCATCCCCTGCCCCTCCAATACTTGCCATAGCTTGCTGCGTGGAACCAGATCAAAGGCCGCCCTCAAATCAACAAACACGGCATACAAAACCCCTTTTTCTAAGACCACCGTCCTCCAATAGAGGACGACAAACCTAAAGATCTGATCTATAGTGCTGGTTTTTGGGCGAAACCCAGCCTGTAGAGGACTTAGAACCTTACTAGCCTCCATCCAGGTTTGGATCTTGCCCAGAACCTGCCGGCCCAGGATTTTTTGCATTGCATCGATTAGGCTAATGGGCCTATAATTACTAGCCAATGTTTTGTCCCCTTTTTTGTATATCGGGACAATTTCTGCACCTCTCCAAGAATGAGGGATAGCCATTCCCTGCGCTATGGCATTAGCTAGGTGGGTAATATATAGTCTCCATCTTTGCCTGTCATGCAAGAATACATCGGCCGGAATGCAATCCATACCGGGTGCACGTCCCTGGGTAACCATATCGAGCGCAATATCAACCTCCTCGACACTAAACACAGGGCTGTTATAAAGCAGCCTCTCCTGGAGGTACGTACTAACATCCTCAGTACCTTTTGAATATTGCGACTTAAAGAATTTTACCCAGGAGCTCTGAGGAACATGGTTATGGGGACTGTCGGTTATTTCACCATTCTTCCATTTAAAAATATTCCAGAACTTTTTCTGGTTTTTATCTGTACATGCTGCTTTTAGGTCTTGCCACTCACCCTCCTCCCATTCCTTTTTTGCTTTCCATTGGACCTCTCTGTAAGTTCTACGAACTATTTTGATCTTACTTGGATATTTTGTTTTTAATGCTAGTCCCAAGGATCTACATGCTTGTTTACAGGAAGCATTAAACCAGTTCTCCTGTTTGCTTCTAGGGGCATAATTTCCTGAGAAAGGCCTACAGAAACAGGGTTTGAGTTTGGCCAAAACAATTTCGTGTATACTCTCAAATGCAGCTAAGGGTTGGCTACTGGTACCAGCTGCCATCATAAGTGTCAATGCCTCTTCGACATGGGTCTCAATGCTATCTATGAGATCAGGGTGCTCTACTACATTATGCCACTTGAGGTGGCGTTCATCATTTGTTAGAGCGACAGCTGGACCTGTCATTTCGGTAGCTCGGTCCCTACTATCTCCCAGCCCTAACTTAAAAATAGCGACCAATGGATTATGGCCGCTTTCAGTCCGTATCTTAACCACAAGGGTATGCCACATCTTCAGATGCACTAAGATGTAATCTATATTACTTGCCCTGGTGCCATTGTCAAACGTTTTGCTACATGTCCTATCAGATACTGTTCTGCCATTGGCCGCCCTCATTTGGTTGCCCAGGCAAAACCCTTTCATATATAGAGCCGCCTCAGTCCACTTACTCACTGTCTTTGTCTCAAGCTGTGGAACACCCCATCATAAGTCCTCTTCCTCTGTTAAAAACATATCTTGAGGCCCTAATGGCTCAAAGGTCGTGTTAAAATCTCCAGCAACTAATGGGAGCGCACCATCAGAGGAGGATTCAACGAGAGTGTTCAGTACTGTTACCACCTCAGATTATTTCCCGCTTGGTAAACCCCTAGCATATACAGAAAATATATCAATTTTAAAATTTGGCAGACAAGTCAACCTGATACCTAGAATATCATCAATCTGGGTTGGGATAGGTTGGATGTTACACTTCAGACTTTGTTTGACCCAGATGACCAAGCCTCCCGCTGGCCGACCCCTGGGCCTTTTTTCCGCTGGAATGAAGAAATTCAAATAGCCCAACATAAATACAGGCTCTAAAGACCATGTCTCCTGAAAAAGACAGATATCATGCTTGCAGATGAAGTCTGCCCAATCTGGAGACGATAGTTTAGATCCCACACCCGCCACATTCCAAGATAGAAACGATACATGCCCTGCAAAGTTAGTTCCCCCTACAATATTCCCAAAGATTGGTGATGGGCAAGGGGCTGCATCTAATAGAGAGCATGATAGACCCTCAATGCTTGGAGTTTCGTTTTGGTGCACATCTTGTTGATCTCGTTCCTTAGCCACATTAACCCCTTCGACGCGCATGACGGAACGGTTCCGTCATGCACGTCGGTTGGGCTGTGCTTATGACGGAACCGTTCCGTCATGGCCCCGCCCGCGCACGGAATCTTCAGCGTGGCGCGGAAATCCGCGCCGCGCTGAAGAGGTTAATATTTATTTGGGCAGAGGGCATATTAGCAGCTCTTTCGCCATCTATTCTATGCTGTTCGTGTTTCCTTGGACCCTCATCTGTCACCAAAACTACATAGGACTGTCTGGTTGTCCGCTGCCCCAAGGGCTTCATGTGACATTTCACAGTCAAAATAACCACTGCCACCAATCAGTCAGTCACAGTCCGCTAGCCCAGATAGCACATCAAATCTATTGATTGATCTATAATCCTCAAAGGTGCTACTTTTTGACAAAGGACCTCCACGCATGATCCCACCTAGGGGTAGAGACAAGGGAGCATAGAAGTAAGACAGCGGCATTGTGCTTATTAAGGTCAAAGGGTCATTCTGGGGCCAAGAGCAGATGTATTCCACACAGCGTCTGTCTCTAAAATTGATAACAATACAATCCCCCTTTGATGATTTAGGTCTCTTGCCCACCCAATTTACTCTTCTGGCGAACAAAATTTCAGCACTCATATGGGACGGCAATGGTCGCTTAATATTTAACCAAAATGTACATTTATTCTTTAGGTCCCCATAAGATTCCCTTGCTCCATTCTCCAACAATGGGACCCCTGTTAAAATTACCACGTAAGGGGCAGCTTCAGGGGGTAGATGTAGATCAATTAAGCCTGGTGAAGCCTGCATTAAGGGTTGAACAAGTGGGGGCTGCTTTTCGTTACAAACACTACCTGCCCCAACATTATTAGTTCCAACACGTGGAGGAAGATCTTCAACACTTGCCCGATTTTCAACAGCGGTTGGGGTACCTGAGGAATAGAGAGGTAATCTTTCACAATACCAATCGTTGATTTATTGGTAATAGCATTGGTCTCAGTGCATGGACCTATTACACTAGAACACTCTTTTTGCAGGCCCAGGCCCTGTCTACCACCCCGTGGCTGGGCCGAGGCAAGTAACAATTCCATACATACGAGCCTACTTTCAATAGAGCCCAGCCTATTATAAATCGGGTCACATATTTTTTTTACAGTACTTTCTAGTTTACTCCAAAATGATGGTGTATCAATTTCTCCCATAAATTTTAACCCCGAAGATGGTGTTTGGTTTGACCTTGTTATAGAGGTTTTAGGGCATGGGGCTGTATTCTTCCTTACAGCGGAGACGGGGGCGGAACCAGGCTTGGCACTCTTGCCGGCGACAGTCTTTTGGTATCCCCTGCGACTTTTTTTCAAGGTAGGGGCTGGTTGTTGGTGGACAGAAATCGATTTTGCATTGCTAGCTGAGCGAGTCTTCATACTTGACAAGGGTTTAGTC
The DNA here is from genome assembly GCF_964204655.1 of Triturus cristatus. Classification (NCBI taxonomy): domain Eukaryota; kingdom Metazoa; phylum Chordata; class Amphibia; order Caudata; family Salamandridae; genus Triturus; species Triturus cristatus. The sequence continues at coordinate 87,931,177 of NC_140584.1, read as the reverse complement.
ATTAAAACCGCATTATCATTGCTCGTGATATCAACAATTTCATCCAGTGTGTCAGTCAGAGATGGAGAACATAGCATTATTTCGTCATTTTGCTCCTCCATCAAAAGGGATGTTGAGCCCAAGGAGTCCGTCCTGGCAGGCTGACAGCACGTTGGTGATCTTACGTTAGCCATATTTCCCAAAGAGGACCTCTTATCGCACAGAATATCTAAAGATAATCTTTTTTCAGTTAGTTCAATATCTTTTGCAAGCACTGACTGTACTCGCACCAGAAAATTATCTAAAGTTCCCAATAATGCGCCCCCAGTTGATTGTGTGATAGGACCATCCCTTTTAGCCATTTTATCCTTTACTTGATATATACTAACAGCCTCACAGCCTCAGTCAGAAGATATCCCACTATCTTGCAAGCACTTAACTGCTGCTTACCTTCTGCGGCTCAGCAAGTGACTTTTAATCAGTGAATGTTAGAGGAGGGTCCCGTTCCGTTCTCAAACGTTCTCGGACGGGCTCAGACGGGCCCGCCCTTGGCCCGGGCTTCGCCCCAGGCTACGTCCCGCGCGCGTTCCGCTAGCGCGTTTGGGAATGGCCTTGTTATTGGGTGGGAAGGCAAAAGGAGGCGGGGTCGGGAAGAGGAGCCAGGTGTGTGAATGGATCAGGCGCTGAGCACCGTGGTCCTCGCAGTCCCGAAGTTAAGGGATTCAATGGCCTTCCCCTTAATACAGCGTAGCGTCCTTACAGGTCATTTCAGGTGTGGGCCACGAGCAGAATGAGAGCCCTGCCGGTGATATACACTGTCGAAGCCTGCGAGCGGCTCCCGCAAAGCGGGGGCCGCGAGGCGTTGTGTAGTTGATGGAGGCGGGGTCGGGAAGAGGAGCCAGGTGTGTGAATGGATCAGGCGCTGAGCACCGTGGTCCTCGCAGTCCCGAAGGTAAGGGATTCAACGGCCTTCCCCCTTAATACAGCGTAGCGTCCTTACAGGTCCTTTCAGGTGTGGGCCACGAGCAGAATGAGAGCCCTGCCGGTGATATACACTGTCGAAGCCTGCGAGCGGCTCCCGCGAAGCGGGGGCCGCGAGGCGTTGTGTAGTTGATGGAGGCGGGGTCGGGAAGAGGAGCCAGGTGTGTGTAAGGATCAGGCGCTGAGCACCGTGGTCCTCGCAGTCCCGAAGGTAAGGGATTCAATGGCCTCCCCCCTTAATACAGCGTAGTGTCCTTACAGGTCCTTTCAGGTGTGGGCCACTTGTGCGTTCTAAATGAAAGGTGTGGTACCTCCCCCCCCCACCCCCCCCAAAAAAAAAAACCAATATCAGGAACAGAGCAGGGGTGGTCCAGAACTCTTCTGGAAAACTCGCAACTCACCTGTCTGGGCCCTTATTAACACCAACGTAGGAGATGCTAATGGCTAACCTAATACCGACCATTGCCTACGGATCCAAAACCAGGCGAGACAGCGACTCACTTCTCCTTGACAGCCTTCTTTCCAACCCATTATAGGAAGGTCTTTAGACCACCGTCCAATGCTTCCCCGGCACAAATGAGGCTGGAATTTGTGTTCACCAGACAAACCATATTGCGCCAGGGCTCATATGTTAAGATCTGTCTCAAACTCTGGAGCTCCAAGCCTGGTGTGCTAAACCACTTTCTATGGTTGGAATTCACACATCAAGGCCTGCCATCTCCGGCCAGTGCAAACCTCAATAAAGGGGTTAGAACTTTACAACTCATGGACATTTAGTCAAGGTGACTCGCTCTTACTACTGTTACATTTGTAATTAATAGGGTTATGCAACGACTTTCCCTTATTGAGGATAAGAACGCTCTAGCAAAGCAGTCCCATGCTCGCCTCGTCGTTAACAGTTATAAGGCCCTGTCACTGTATCCCTACCTGGCAGCCGCCTGTCAAGACTTGTGATAGGACAGCTTATCCAATATCAGTTTGGCGATCTGCCAACTTTAGACCCAGCTCCAAACTGGTAAAATCCGGTCGGAAGGCAGCAGAGCAGGTTATGCAACTACTACCAAGATTCAATTGAGCACATAGCATGTACCTGTCCCCTTCTGCTAACTGACTGCGACACTGGCTAAAATCCATCCTTATCGACGCCAGGAGTCATTCATGTAGAAGTGCTGTGATTCAGTCCTGCAAGCAAACGACCTTAGATTAGCTGTCCGATTCGTAAAATATATGGGTTGTACAGCCAGGAAATTAAATGCGACACTGGCAGAATCCGCCCAACCATTGGATTGCAATAAACATTGGCCTGGGATGCCCAATTTACAACCACCGAGTTGCAACAAACAACAGCGTGGACCCAAAATGGCAGCCTTACAGCCATTGGGTTCTAACAAACAATAACCTGGGTTGACAACGGCCGATTTACAGCTTTTATATTTCACCACAAACCCTTCTTTTATTGCGACACTGCCATGTCTCCATAGAAGTTGCAGCCCTGATCGTGACACCTCATGAAATGCTTTTATGAATGCTCCATGTTGCTTTTCTTTTGATATGACAGAAATTAATGATGAGCTTAATTCCTTACTCATAAAGCTGTCACTGTGATTTTATTTTTTCGAAACATAATCCTCATGAGACGCACTATCAGGCACATGCATCATCATAGGGTTTTGCGATTCCTTAATAGCGATTATTAAGGAATCGCAATTAAGGAATAGCAAAACCCTATGCATGTAGGAATCGCTAAAGAAATAGCGATTCCCACAAATTCCTTAATTGCGACTAGCAAATTGCGAGTCGCAATTAAGGAATGTCTTCCCATTCATTCCTATGGGCCTCCAGGCCCATAGGAATGAATTAGAGATTGCGGGAGCAATTTGCGAGTACCAGTAGGTACTCGCAAATTGCTCCCGCAATTTCGATGGTGCAAGGGTGTCAAAATGACACCCTATTGCACCCATGTATGTTCACTCTGCACAAATGTTGCATACACACATGCTCTAAGGGCATGTGTGTGGGCAACATGAAACTTAGAAAAATGCAAATAAGTGCATTTTTCTAAGTTTTCGCAAATTACCATGAGGTCCAGCCTCATGGTAATTTGCTCACGCTAATAGCGAAATCGCTATTTTTTAAACTGTAATGCATTGCATTTAAGGAATCTCAATTAGGGATTCCTTAAATGCAATCGCTATTTAAGGAATCCCAATTTTGAGATTCCTTAAATAGCGATTTTTGCATTTGGGATGATGCATCCCAAATGCAAAAATACCGGTCGCAAAGGGGCAGATTCTGAGAATCTGCCCGTTTGCGACCGGTTTTGTGCTTGATGCATGTGCCTGTATGTTTCTTATGACATAATTGAAATCACTAATGAACTGTTTTTACGCAATTGTTTTGTATCCTTAAACCCTTATACGTGTTGTTGTAAATGAAGTTTGGTATGAGATGTTTTATATGTGCAAACATCCAGTGGCTTTAATAACTATGCACTAATAAAAATAATGTTATTCTCCAGGGGCCATATGTAGAAAGGCAAATTGCGATCGCAAAGGCTGAAATTCGCAGAATTTCAGCGTTTGCGATCGCAATTTGGGCAGTATGCTATGTAGGGAACAACAACCCACATGCAAAATAAGGAATCGCAAAATTTGCGATTCCTTATTTTGCAAATGCAGTTAAGGAATCCCAAATAGCGATTCCTTAAATGCAATGTAGAAAGCACCCAAGTTGTGCTATTTTGGCTTAAGGAATCGCAAATTACCACCAACTTCAGGTTGATGGTAATTTGCGATTTCTTTTAATAATGCAGTTTTTTGCATTATTCAAAGTGCCATGTGGCGCACATACATGCCCTTAGGGCATGTATGTGCGCCACATGTGCACCCATGCTCATTTCAGGGGTGCAACAGGGTGTCCTATTGACACCCTTGCAACCTTGAAATTGCATTCTCAATTTGCGATTCTCTAATTGAGAATCGCAAATTGAGAATGTCTTCCTATTCATTCCTATGGGCCTTTTGGCCTATAGGAATGAATGGCAAGGTATTCCTTATTTGCGATTCTCAATTAGAGAATCGCAAATAAGGAATAGGTGGGATTCGCAAAAAAAATTGCTAATCCTACCTACATAGCGTTTTGCTATTCTCTAATTGCGATTCCCTAAAAATTGCAATTAGAGATTCGCAAAACACAGCCTACCTACATATGGCCCCAGGTCCGGTGACATATTGTCTGTTCAGTTGTGGATGCCAGGTATAACTGTCTTGAGGTTAACCTGTTAAGTTTGCTAAATGCCTTCTAAATCGGGGTACTACGTGCTAAATAAATGCAATTGCAATACAACACTAAACAACATATTCTGGGAATTCTGTATGTTAGAATACCAAGCACAAACTATTGTACTATAAAAAGTTCGTATTCAGATTATCGCCTACCAAAGTATTGTGAAAGTATATACATAGATCCACTATCCCCTATTCATTACTCTAAACTCCGCATTTATGTACCTTAAAGATAGATGCGTGTCTGAATAAAAAAACATAAATGTCCCAAAGGTAAAGTCCTCTTTCCGCCCATGGCGTTCCCCATTTTTAGGTCTCGCCTGACCCAGCGCATGCGCTGGTCTGGCGAGACTTTTTGAGAGGGCTCCAAAAAGTGCTACCGGGCCAGCCTAGAGCTACAGTGCATGTGCGCGGGCGCGCGCGCCACGCTTGAAGTGAGTACTTTCACTTTCGCGGCCGCAGGGCCGCTTTGATGTTTGATCCCGATCACGATCCCTTTCGCGGCCGCACGGCTGCTTGGCATAGCCAATAGGTCTCGCTTTTGGGCATGGCTAAACACTTATAAGGTCCCAAAGGCGAGACCTATTGGCTATGCCAATGCTTGTTTCACTTTAGACCCTAGGAAACCAACCTCTGCTATGTTGTGAGGCTGAACAGGAGGCACTGTGCACTCACTTTCGATAGAAAGCCTCTCTGTTACAGCACAGCTTCTGCTGTTTCTAGCCTGCTCTGGTTCTCTGTCCTGATATCAGACAGGCACTTGGAGATGCAAAAGTCATAATAAATGGCACTGTTTAGGGTGTTCTAGGACAACACGTCGTCCTGCCCATTTTCTTTTCTTTTATGTTATGCTTTGTCATATTATGTTAGAGTACATACATTTGTATAATGCATTACTATGATGTGCATGGTTCATTCGTGATGTAAAGTATAATTATAATTTCCTGGAAAATGCTTTTTACCTCTAAAATATCCTACTAGCAACCATGCAGCATTGAATCGTGCACACACAAAAATTAAAACAAATCTACATTAAGAAGTACACGTTATTGCATAATCCTGCTAGTAAAGTAGTATGGAAAAGTCACATTTGCAGTGAGATTTGTTTTATTTATTTTAAGTTTAACGCTTTTAGTTATGACATTTAGCTTGCTTGAGGCAGTCAAAAGTGGTTGAAGGAGTTTATGGCACATTTGGCTTAAGAGATCAGAGATAACTTCTCATCTTTAAATGGCTTTGCCTGTCTGCCAGTCCAGACGCGACACCCAGTAAGTTCACTCATTATATAACATACCCTGCAGATTTGGAATGACAGAAACCCGGGACTGCGAAGCCAATGGCTCTGCTATCGCTTTAAAATAGGAGGTAGCAAACCTCTAGGCCGGCCAATATATTTTAGTAGTTGATCTATTTAGATTCCGCATTGCCGAAACAACATGCCAAATGTCACTTCAGATTATGTCACTGTTTTAGTAAAAACAGTATCAGTTCTTTGTAGTTTTTAAATCAAAAAGATTATTTATTCTTAATTAGAGTGAGTAGAAAACATTTTTTTCATTTTTTTCAATTCACTTATACTTTTAGTGCAAACATATTACATAATTGATGTAGTAAAAACAATATAATGATAACATCCTAGACATCAAAGACAGAAAATTCTATAACATCCTAAACAGGAAACATAAGAGAAACACTTGTCTAACCATTCATACTAGCACTCATTCAAAAAGAACTTTGTTAAATACTGAAAGAAAACCTTTGGAAAGGGAAAGCACAGGACCCTTAGATTGGTCAACTTAGATCAGATTGACAGACTAGAAGTTTACAATCTTCAATATCACTGTGATGGAAACAAGATCGCGGTCAACGCGCGTTTCAGTGGGAGACCACCTTCTTCAGGACCGACTGCTATTAGTTAAAAAATGAAATATATACAAGGGAAGTCTGGATGTCTGCAAAAAAGACAAAAGAAATGGCATTGGCAAGTTGAAAGGGAATGCATATGATTTCATAAAGGGATTTCTTCCTTAAATTAATTTTAAGTGCTTAGGGAGCTTTAGATACCTTGAGTGCTGTCAATGCTCAACAAGATTAAACAAATGAAATTTTGTGAAACATGCAGAGAAAAAGTGATGCCGTACAGCAGAGTCCCCCTATTGTAAAGACCCGTAGGTATTGTTGGGGTGAAGTTTGAGAAGGTATGTTGAACAGAGGATGAAAGGTTTGTGAAGGTTGGTTTAAAAGCATGCACACCTAGATGGAAACAATGAGGCGGCTAACCTATGAGTCAAAGTCTGGAATACACATGGTGCGCTAAAAGCCCATCTGTGCAAAATGATACAAATGTATCAATTTCTGGAAAGAGAAATATAAGTGTTAATAATGCTGTAATGGTATTATAGATGCTGTATTCTTTAGAGCTCTCATAGATGGCAAAGTGATAGGGGAGCCATAATACCTGGAAAACAGCTACAGTTTTCTTTTTAGGAATACATTCACGAAAGGCGATTTTGTTTTATATGTCCAATTCTATTTCTGAAATGCCAGTCGCAGAAAGAGACTGTAAAAGAGGATGAAACTTATTAAGCTTATTGAGGAGTAAGGCAAAGTGGCAGGGTACAAAGTATACCATAAATTGAGTTACCTTGTCTGAACGTGTGGTTTGTACATCGATGGGGAAGCCAGAAACTGGTATCTGGAATTATCTGTATTTCTACAGTGATTTCTTATTTCTTTTTATTCTTTATCAGTAGGGCTATCAAGTCCCAAATTGTCTGTAAAAGAATTAAAAAGTATTTGTCATGGCGATAGTGGTGTCCCTGATGTCATGTATATTGAGTATGTGCAGGTTGTGGACAGGAAAGGCCTTTTGACTAGTAATCTCTGCTTGGAAAATGTAGCTTGAGCGAGTGTGTCCATTGTGAGTCTCACACATTACGCGCTTACTGTAGCTACGGGGCCATGTGAGATTTAAAGATACAGCTTAAATTACTGATTGGTCACGTTTGTATGTGTTTACCCAAATCAGCATCCTTTAGATGGAGGCAGGCTATTTGTTAAAAGTAAGATATACTTAGGCGCACCAAGTCAGAGAGAAAACAAACTAGTTAGATTCCTATGTCGTTAAAGAGCCGTGATTTGACTATAGATTTGTCTAGTGGGCAAAAGTAACTGCCAGATAATTTGAGCATGAAATAAGCTAATATTTTAAGCGCGCAAGGTAACTCCTCGTTTGAGGATGTTGAATCATACCTGTTTACGTGAAGGACTTGCCGGAAACACACACGGGGGAAACAGTCGAGAAATCGGAGTCCGTTTCAGACTCATTATATCGTAATCCTATTCTCGCGAGATTGCAAAGCTACCGCATTCTGGCTATGGTGTATGTACCTATATTTGAGCGCCATCTTTGAAGGGAGTAAGATCTAATACCATGAAGGTGATTAAAGAAGTAGGCTCTGTTGGAATAAGGTTTTATTTATAAGGAAAGTATTGACCCAACAGTCTCGATGGTAATATGATATCTTCCTGGTGTAGAAGCCATATGTCGCGCTAATGGAATTTGGATTAAATGCATATTAATATATTAGTGTGCCATCTTTGAGGGGGATAGAATCTTGTGTCCAAACTACGCTGGTAGTATTTCTAAAGGGGTGATTGTGAGATTGTAGAAGCGCCATGTTCTAGCGTTGATGCATGTTCATATATTTGAGCGCCATCTTTGAGGGAAGTTAGATCTAATACCATTCTAAGTGGTTAGACAGAGGCGAGCTCTACTGGGATGGGGTTTATATTTAGGAAGAGGTACCGATACGACAATCTCGAAGGTAGAAAACCACCTTCGTGATGTTAATGCCAAAGTTAGCGCTGTTTAAAGTTTGAATTAGATGTATATTGAGCACTAGCGCGCCATCTTGGAGGGGTGTGGATGTAGTTGCCAGTCTAGCTGTTAGGTATTTTAGAAAAATGAATATCCTATCGTTTCCGAAGTGATAGTATCTATATAAGGAAAAGTTTTATCAGCATTGTATTAAAATAGGTAGAAGTAACTAATTTATGCCATCTGAGATGAGAGAGGGCATCAATTTATGGGCGTAAGATGGAAATCTCACTACAGGTCTGTCAGTAGATTTGTCAGATTTATTAAATTACTGTATGCTAGATAATCTACAAAGTGGACATAAGTACTTTAAACATGGTGTCCTAATGAGGGAGCTTGTAAAGCACACGGACTATTGTGATAGTCACAAAGGCATGAGTGGTGATCTGAATACTACATACCTACAGGGGGGCTCATGATTCAGTTAATACTGCAAGACGTCCTAAAGGTGATGGTTATCTCTTCGTCTATAACAGGGTAGAGGTGTCAAATCTGAGATCAAATCCAAATAGATGTGGTTAGGTGATAATCCAGGTTATCTCTTCATTCAAGCCCCTGCAAATCTGTGTCACAATGGAAAATCCAGAAAGTCTCTCTGTTTTTCCGCACCTTGCTAATTTCTTGTCCTGGTCTCAGAGTTATTTTTTCAAGAATTAGCCATTTCAGATCATGTTCAGCATGGTTGTGATCTAAGAAATGTTTTACCATGGGAGCTTGTTCCTTTCGGGTTCTGATGGCAGATTTATGGCCGGAGAGCCTGATACGAAATTCCCGGCCAGTTTCGCCTATGTAGCCCAAACCACAGGGGCAAAGGATCCAGAGTTCTCAGCGCCGGGACGCCCCGTCGGGGCAGCTGTGCGCTTTATAAAATACACAAATAAATAAATAAATAAATAGATTACGTTGTTACTTCTACAGTTGGTATGGCTTTTCAGCCATCCGCTTCGTGTGCCATATGTCCATGTTTCCGTTGTGATTGCTGAGGGGCATGCATGGCATGTTCCACATCTGTGATTTCCTAGAATCTGTGGTAGGCCATCAATGGTGTTCTGTGTCGCAGAGGTGTTTTTCTGCTTCATTCTGCTATGGACAAGTTTGTCTCGCAGGTTGGCATTTCTTCTGAAGGCCACTATAGGTTTCTCAAGAGTTTTACAGCTGTCATTGGTGTTTAAGATTTTCCAGTTTTTATTTAGTATTTGTTGTAGTTTCTAATTGTAGCATGTGTGGTTAACCACACAAACTAGTCGTTCCATGGGCTTTTTTTCATTGCCTGAAATGAGGATGTCACGATTGTAGTACTTAGCTCTTCTCATAGATTGTTTAATGAGGCATTTAGGATAGCCTCTAAGTATGAGTCTGTTTTTCAATTCTTCTGCATGTATGTTATAATCATATGTGTTAGTGCAGTTACGCCTAATTCTAAGGAACTCCCTCGCTTTACCCTTTTTCAAGAAGAGGCCCTCTCGAGACTCTCAGACTCCTCTAGTCTGAATGAGATTCCCATGAAAGACACTCAAGAAACACAGATGGAGATGGAGGAAATATCTTGAAGTTGACTAGGCGGAACTGGTTGGCAGTGGGTGGAGGTACAAGAGGGTTTGAGAGCTTTGAGTAGATGGTTCCCACTTTTTGGAAACTCAGCTATGTTGGAATCCACTTCAGCGAGCATTTCCAAAAGATTTGTGTGGCACAATATTGGCACATTGTAGTTAATGTTTATCATAACAGATGAAAACAGTGGCATACCGAAGGAGGGCAACCCAGACAAAATGCTGAGATTAACATATGAGAGGTAACTTTTGACATAAGAGTCGCCCTTGGGGCCAGAGGATGCCCTAAGAAATGGGATAAGATTTGGGGATATAGGGGATACTGAATAGGAAGTGTCCACGCAGTCTGGTGTGTTAAATGAGTACAATCTCAAGTAATGTAACATCCACCGAGGGGGAGAGGGGAGGGTGACCAAGCAGACTTATAGCAATTTGAGAAAGTGTGGAATTCTGCATGATGCTTATGAAATGTTTATATCAATGTTAACTCAATAAAAAGATTTTTTTTTTTAAAAGAGTCACCCTTGGTATATGAATGGTCCCGATGGCAAAATTATGGCACAGACATATTGTATGTAAATTTTACCATAAGGGCGCAACCATGATAACATTATAGCCCTGGCACAGAACAGGTAATTTTTGGCATATTGGGGCAACCTTAGGACCACAGGACGTTTTGGAAAATTTGGGGTCAATTCTTGGGGAGCATCATGTTTCATAGGCAGAGCATACTAGGGAAGGACTTCAATATTGAAAAGGTGCCTTTTCCGAGCCTAAGAGTTTTTAGCAAATGTATATGAAAATGTTGCTTTAAAATCCTCAATTTGACCCCATTTTGTTCAAACGTTTCTCAAGGGAGTACCACCCTCAAACCTCTTTAGAAAAAGTCATGCTCACTTGGTTCACTCACTTGCTACTATTCAAGACAAGTATTATGCCCTACCACGTTCGAAGATTACCAGGTGCCACTGGTAACTGCGTCATAATGTGGGAAGGTAGAAGTACAGAGTGTGAGAAACTGGTGTAAGATAAAGTGGAATTGCCTTTAATGGCATGCCAGGATACCCTTAAAAGGACTCCTTATCAGCTACCCTTTTTCAGATGAAGATATGGAATTGGAAAAGAAAGGAAGAGTTCTCTTGCTGAGGCGGTGAAAAATCTCTATGTACCTGTTAAGGAACATTGGAGTTGTTCATACAGCTCCTAAGACACAGTCCAGAACTGGGGAATCTAGTTTCCCATTAAAGCCTCTATGTACAGTTAAACCTGAGTTGGGTGTAGTAGCCAGCCTCCTTCAGCTACTGGTGGAATCTAGCTCCTGGGGTGTACTCTGTGTCCCAAGGGAGCAGCCGACTGTGGAGGATTCCGTTGTCTAAAAGTAATAGAAACATTGGGTGGACTTATGAGATGTGTGGGAACACGTTGGCTGCTGTGAACTCCTGGGGCCAGCTGTCATATATACATGGAAAGTGAGAGGGTCTTGGGCAAAGGAATCCCATAGATACTCGGAAGACTTGTCATTTAACTGCTGTGTTTCATCATTTCAGGCTGGAAGACTCTTTGATGGGAATGCGCTGGAGACTACAATCCAGTGTGGTGAACCGGAATACTTATATGCCCCTGGATCTGCCAGAGATGATGTAAGCCTTACCTGAGTATGAAAGAGGCAAACAAATTATACCTCATTGTCTTCACAACACCAGTGTGTTGGGAAACTGGGCTCCAGTTCATGGAAACTCTAAGTTTATTGCTTTCTTATCTCTGGTATTTAGACATCTGCTGTGTGATGAGCCTCTCTAATGGAGTCTCTCACACTGTAAGGTCTGGTTACATTGAATTGTGAGCTTCAGCCTGTGGTACCTGCTTTATAATATGGCAACATGAATCCTTTTTGGATCATCCATGTGTGGATTGTATACAGGATCATACCTACGTCACCCACGTTTTACTTTTATTCACCCGCCGGACAAGCAAAAAGCCTCCACAGACTGTGATGGAGTCGCCAGCTTTTCAAAGCCAGTTGAGCGTAATGGGTAACCCTCTTAAATGCCTGACTTCAAACACATTTTTGATGCATGAGGTTGATAGGAGTGCAAGATAGAGAATGAAATAGGCATGGGAGGCAGGGAATTTAAAAGACAGAACTGTCATGAGATTTTTTTGTAGAAGCTAGATTCTTGTAAAAGGCAGAAAGGAAACAGATGCTCCTTTGAAGTACAGTACAGTTCCTGCCCCATTCCTGGTTGATTTATCCCCAAGCATATTGGTGCAGGTGCTCCAGCACTGAATACCAAATCCCCTTTCTACGTCACAGACCACAGATCTCTTCAACCACATTCATTCACTCATTCACTGGTGGGGCCCATAACACCATTCATTCATTCTTCTTTTTATTTTTTTAGATCTATGGTACTCGAGAGGGGATCCTTTCATTCCATGCGCTGGAATATGGGAGGAAAAATATTGCACAAATCCCTGATGAGTAATAAATTCACCTATTCCTCCCTACCTCACCAGGGTCTTAAACTACTAACCTAGCAGTTCCTCCCGTACGATAGGACATGGATAGGACATGGATCAGCTGAGTTGCTGGGTAGAGCGACACTTAATTCTTCTAACAATATCCATCAATACACTTCTAAATAATAATCATAAAGCATTCAATATTTTGATTCATATATTTACCTAATCTGGCTAAATGACGTCCTCTATGTCAAATTCAGATCTTTCGTCTCTATGCCCATAAATCGATTAATCAGTTCATAAATTATTTGGGCATCTGATCAGTCCGTCATAGTCTCTGGCAATCAGCTGTCCAGCAGTGTCACCGTCCTCTCCGTCATCATAACATCAGGAAATCGGGTAAAAAGCACACTGACCCTCTCTATTCTAATGTTACAATACATGTTTTTAAACAAATTTGATTGGTGGAACCAGGATCATTCTTCCTGATTCTCATGCGCTCGATGTTTATTTAGATGTAATTCTCAATTTACTAATAATTTGCAACAGTTACTTGTCCATTCAGGGCATTTTGGTTCTCATACGGGTTTGTGTCCATGGTGTCATCAATTATAACAGTTCTTAGTTTAAGGAAGTCCATTGTCTGAGGATTGGCACTCATCCCGGTGCGACCTTCACGAGTACAGTCTGCCTGGGGTCAGGACGAGGTTATTGTTGCTCGTCTTTTAGCGCAGGCGTACTTCACTCAGTGACTTCTGTATATCGTCTGTCCGTCAAAATAGGGATGGCAGCCATTTTGTGGCCACTCCAAAAAGGTCAACTTAAGCAAAGAAACACAAAACGTAATTAATACATGGAAGTGACTATTAAAATGTTATTCCCTCACTAAACGCTTTATGTGTGTCCATTTATCTAGCAAAAGCAACACGCATTGCGATTTATACTCACATTTTAAAGCACAATTCACAAATCACATCACAAAAGCAACATATAACATGCTAATTCTAAATATCTGACATTAGTATGCGTACGAAATTAGTTTACATATCAATAAGGCCATGCAAATGCGTTTCCCATGTGTATTTTCTAATTAGTAATGTTGATTATTCAAACACACCAAACCATTAATACTATTAATATTAATCAGTTATTTGTTTTAATTTTAACTCGATAAAATGGAGGAGGTAAACGAATTTTAAGGAAAACTTCACTCCAGCACAGGCAGTGTGTGAAGTAGCTGAGTGGGAAGGTCACTATTTTTGTACCTTAGCTGTGAAATGCAGCTTTCAGCTCCACCTCCAGGGCTAATAAACACATGTGAGGAACTGCCTAAATCCAACTCCAATGATGAATCACTGTAATTTACATTGTTGCATTCAAGACTAGGACAAATACTGGGTAGAAACCAAGGTCAGAGTGCCAGTTGACTAGTTTGAGGATCCACAGTGCAGTGTGGTTAGAGTTACTGGAGCTACAGGGCTAGGATAATTCATTGCAGGCTTCCAGTGGATACAACCTGGGCCAAAGAGATGTAGAATGTCTGGAGAAAGGAGTACTTGCATCCAGGAGAAAGGTACTTACTGGACTGCATCCCTCAAATAAGAGGCCTTCAATGTAGAGCCATCAGCTCAGAAGCCTGGTGAATATTGAGTTTTGCAAGTGACTTTGGTCCTAACACTCCTCGGCGAGCTGCATCTGCCTGAGGAAAGAGGTTAACCTGCTGTAGAAATTGATACCTAAAGTGTGCCCTAAAGGAGTACACATCTAGAAAATGTCTGTACAGGAAGGCCAAAGAACTGAGATCAGCCATGTCTGGAGTCCCTGGAAGATGGCTGGAGCCTGATATCAGAAAGTGAACACAGGTGCTCCGGAGCATTAGACCACCTGCTCAAAGCATCATCTTGGGTTTTATGTTTATGTTTAGGGAATTTATTAAGAGCACGTATACCAATGGTCTCTTGGCGCTGATAGGAGAGAGAGAGCTGTCTTACGGGCTCTTTGAGAAACTTTGGGAAAGGCCCTAAGATGACTCACACTGTCGCAAAGTCCTGAGGGTTGCAAGGCAACAGAGGTATAGAAAGAGACAATCGTCGAGGCCCAATGCCTTCTGTGGAGAAAAATTGTGGCCGGATGTTGTTTTGCATTGTTCATTGATGAGATTCATTGTTAACGGTAACAATCACTTTGTTACATCAAGCCAAATGTATTATTTTTTTCTCGGGTGAGAGACTCATTGTAAATGTTTAAGTACATTATATCTATCTGAAGGTTGTTGAGTCTTGTTTGGATCTGAAGGTCTGACTTGACAAATGCAATTTGATTGTCAAAGGCAACAGACATTTTCTATAGTTTGTGATTAAATTGTTAAAATCAGTAGGTCTACCTTTGTTTATTGTGATTCGTTCAAATTATTTCAATAAGACGTGTTAGAAATAATGTGGTATTCTAGTCAGGGTCTATACGTGCGGGAAACGTTTTTCGGGTTTACATTTTTGTGCATCAATAACAATGTGCATTATGCAATTTCACACATGGTTCTATAGACTGAATTTATATAGTTACAATTGAAGCAAACTTTCTAGGATGCGTACAAGTATGTTTATTAAGATGCCTTAGTTAGGCCACATTTTTGTCTAAGACTCCATTTTGAACAAGGTGGAAGTCATCTCTGTTACTCACTCGTGCTTCCCCACCCCCACGCACATCCTCTCCCCACAAGCTCTGCAGAGCACAGCCAAACTGATGTCATAATAGTTTATTTCCACTTCTGTTGATGTCCCGTTAGATTGTATGATTGAACCACGAATGCGTTTATCACGCATGCCGGAACCACGAAGTCTTAACAACGAAATTCTTAAGCATGAATATGCCTTTACCACGCATGCCTTTACAACGAATCATGTGTCGTTAAGGCATTTTTGGTAAATACATATTCGTGGTTCAGAATTTAATCCCCCGACTCGTGCACCTCGCCTGAGTTCCTAAAGTACCCCACTGCCCCCATCCCTAGTAACTTTTATACCTCCGCCCTCCCCATATCCCTAAAAACTACCTCATAATCCCTTTAAATGACCCTGCCCCCCGTCCTGAACCCTAAAGCGGCCCCCAAGCCCTGAAAACTAAGCTACCCCCTAAGCCCTAATATCGCCCTACCCCCCTAGGTCCTAACTTCTATCACGATTCCTACCCCCCTCCCTGAACCCTAAAAAAAAAAAACACGTGCCCTGAAAACTATCCCTAATCCCCCAATCCCTGAATACTTCCCAAACCCACCCCCAACCCTCAAAACACCCTGAGCCACCCCCAGCCCAGAAAACTACCCACACTCAGCCAACAAAACAACCCCCGACCCGACCCAGCCTAACTTTAAATACCTGACTCACCCCAGAAAACTACCCGACCCACCCTAAGCCCACAAATCAACCCTGACCCACCCCACAACATCACTTACCTCACAAAGGTCTCTTCCTGCTTCCGTCCGTCTGCAAGCTCTACTGCGCATATGCCTTAACCACGCACATGCGTTGTTAAGGCATATGCGTGGTAGGGCTTGCGTAGTTTTGCCTTCGTTGTTAAGGCTGATCGTTGTTCAGCCTTCGTGGTTAAGGCTGTTTCCCGTCCCGTTAGTGTTGAATTGTCCATGATGTGGATGTAATATTGTTACATGTATCTATGTTCTCTGTTCCTTCTCTAGTCTTATTCATTTGAAAAAAGTCTTATTGTTAAATGTTTCATATTTGTTAGAGCATCTCCGTATGCCATGAGCATGGAGGGTGTTGAATAGTTATTCATGAAATTGGGACAGTGCTTATGTGTTAAGGTACTGACATTTATTTATTGTGTGTTCTGACTTGCTAAGTGAATTATACATTTGTTCAAACCATGATGAATCTGCTGAACTGCTAATATTCCGTACAAGAATTGTGTATAAAAACCCAATGATTTTGGGGGTGAGCCAGAATTTAAAGAAGACTTTTCTGGTCTACTGGGGATGCTGTCTGATTTCTTCCTGATTTTGCTGCCCATTGGGACTTAGAATATGTTCAGATTTTTGCATACTTTGTATCACTCTTGAGAGCATTTACTCTGTATTGCTTATTTTGAATCTTAATAAAACCCTATAATTTTCCAATGATCTAGAACACAATCATTGAGTGGACCCCATTACTTTTTGTAATTTTTTACACTGCTAATGTGATGTGTGGGGAGGTGCCTTAACGTGGGGACACACTGTCTCATTAAATTGAGAATTAACAGTTTACCCGATCCAGTGAACTTTGAGAGCTGAATTAGGTCAATTTTGGGGTGTCTATATTTTGAGATCCTGTTTTGCTCCCACACACCCACATGCAATTTGTATTCAAGTACCTTGCAAATAATGTTAGTAGATTTGATTTTGGGTTTAGTGCGCTCAGTGATAGATATTTAGGGTAGGTGATTTGTAGCAAGGGAATCAGGGGGGATATCTTTAGGCAGGGTTTTATATTTTTGTTCCCATCGATTCTGTATCTGTTTGGCATATAGTGTTGCTAACTGTATTTTGTGTGCATATTTATGATTATATAATGAGTATTTATCTTGTGTGCATTTAAGTAATTTTTCATTGTAAACAAAAAAGCACGGATTAGACATATTTGTATCGAGTATTATGAAGTGTGTTACTGTGTTCTGAGTTTGTAGCCCATGTCACCTCCATGAGGGAACCTATTACTGCTCTGCCGTCGCTGATTTGAGAGAGAAGTGCTCAAGGGTTGTGATTGTTTTTCAGTTTGGAGCGAGAATAGTGCAGGGGCCCTAGGGCGCCAATGGTAAATGACGTAAATTGAAACAACTGAGGCTCAGTAACCCCTGGATGCCCTCGCCACCTCCGATGTGTGATTGCACTGCTGCATCCTTATGTAATGCTCCTTGTCGTGCTGCAGGTCCATTAAATGCGTTCCAGTGTGACTGCCAGATTAGGGCACTTCCGGGTTATCATCTTCCATTTTGCTTGATTGTCTTCTATTTTTGGGGAATACTGGCTGATAAAATCGTCAAGAACAGGATGAAGTTAAATAAGAAGTTAACAGGTCCTTAGTAATAAACAAAAGGAAACAATACACACTTAGCAACTTCTGACAACTGCTTGAAAACTAACCCAGACCGGATGAAATTTTGTGGAATGTGGAGCGATGTTTCCTTCAAAATAAATAGATTCTAGCATTTCTGCCAGCATTTCAAGACTCCTACACGCTTCTTGCCTGTCCACCTGCGGGTGATCTCTCAGCAAACACAAGAATCCAACCGGCAGATGTTCTGAAAGCTTCAGCACTATTTTCTGCTTTAGATTTGGGCACACACATACTGCAATCAAATTAGTCTCAGGATCTATAGTTTCCTAATAATGTATATGTGATGGTAGGAAGCAAACATATCAAAACAATTTGCGCCTGATGCTGTACACATCAGTACATCCACGACCACTAGTCCATGTCACCCTTGTAGTTTAGGTGTCAGTCATGTTTGTAAGCATTTTATAATCATAAAACATATAGAGGGTGTTCCAACCTACTGGTAATTCCGGAGTAATCTTCCACCCATTACCAGAACATCTTATAACCCGCCCTACACTAGTTCGCAACTCTATCGCTTAGCTTCAAAACCCCACTAGTCACTGCTCTTTACTGCACTGCACTGCACTGGTTTCCTCATCCCAGATGGATTTCCCACATAGGAGGAATTGATCATCTTCCATCAGATCTAAGGTCCTCAACCTCCTTGGGAATAGAAAAGCCCTGTTGTCTCGATTTAAATATGTTAGGACAGGTTTGTTAAATGTATGTGTTATACTTTTCAGGTCGTACACTAATTTCGTGTGGTTTAGGAGTGTCAATATCCTCTGGATCCAGTGAACATGTGTTAGGCACTTTTTCTGACCCCACTGTAAAGGGATTCCCTGTTTTGCTGCCAGGAGTAGGTGTGATATCAGTCTCTCTTTGTTTGAATGGGTGATACATCCCTTCTGCTGGTGAGCCCAGGGTACCTATCTATGTCTCTGCCCCTAATTTGTATATGCGATAAAGGTGTACTCCTATGTAATCAATAGGTGAAAAAGCCTATAATATGTTAATAATGGGTGCTGTGGTACTGAATCCGCTATCACAACAGATTATTAGACAAGAAAAATGATATAGCAGGAAAACCTGCTGTGTACCACGCACTGTTCACTTGTTTGTGACAAACAAACCACTGTTCAACCGTGAATAAACAATAATGAATCAAAACAGTAAAAGCTCTGAGTTTAAATTGGATTGATGTTCAGGTTTATCAATACAAAAACCATGATAACATATCCATATAAACGACACATTAAATTATATGTTATTACAGAACATTAATAATCCTTAATGTTGTGTACATTTTTCATGAGAAATTCCCAATAATGTAATGATGATTGAATTCTTCATCTGTTTATGAGCAAACGGCCCGATGCATTTCGGGATTATAAATCCCTTCGTCAGGGGAAAACCTGAAATGAATGTATTAAGGGGTTATACATATATACAGTAACTCTTAGGTGGGTCATTTTAACACTGCAGCTTGTGGCAACATGCTTTGAGTGATTGGGAACATAAATGATAATTAGCAACGTGTGGTCAGCTCTGGATTGGTGTGATTAGAACCAAGCATTGAGTAAGAGAAACAGCCCGTTCGGAAGAATGTTTTATTAGAAACCCGAGATGGTGTCAAAACTATGAGAGAAAAAGTTATAAGAGATAGTGAAGTTATTAGAATAGAAGAGATGTATAGTGGTATCGATAGCAATGAAATAAAATGGAGATCAAAGCTCACCATGAATTGTACGGTGATGAAATTCAATACGGAATGGAGATGCTAATGAAAAAAAGGAACACACAGGAATATTGGCACGGAGAAAATAATTGTCAATATGCATATTAAAGTGGGTAACGTGGATTAAATAGCAACGCTCACCTCAAATGAGATGACAGAAAGCTAATGGCTGGACAGAATTTCTCAGATGCAGACAGGGGGAGAACTCTTCGCGATGGCCTGTATGAATAAAGTGAAAAAACTAAGTTTGAAGTAGCGCAATGCTAATAGAAAAACTAAGCAGACAAACAGTCGAATTCTTACCGAGTAAAGATCTGAGCAAGCCTGGCTAGGCGTAGTCAAACGAAATGGTGACTGTGGATTTCAAGATGTTCGGCGTGTCGGGATAATGGAGACGTGAAAGTGAAATGAAACGGACTGAAAATACCTGGTGCCGAGGGACTCACGTGATGGACATAATGGATATAGAAAAGTTACTAATGGTAGCTATCTAGTGAAACTACTCGGAGGGCGAAAGAAAAAATACGGGTAGTGGTGGAAAAGACGCCAGAAATAGCTTGTGTAACTGTTATATCCTACTTAATTGAATAACATTGTAGTCCAGCACTGCTGCCACTAGCTGCTCAGCCAGAGCGTGAGATGGTCATAGAATGTTGGTGTGCCTGTGATGCATGGAATGCCTGGGTGTCTGAGTGGATGAGTGTTGGCAGTTGAAGATGGGCTGAGCAGCTAGGGAGGCTGCTCCTGGTGGGGCTGGTACCACACTAGGCTGGCTGGAGTAGAGACAGATGTAACCTGAACTGGAGACTGAATAAAGATGGCTTAAGAATACCTCCTGGCTCCAGGTGTCTTTCTACAGAGATCATAACAGTAACTGAACAGGAAATATGTGTAAATGCGATCTGAGTAAAAAAGGGGTGTGAGAAAAATACCAAGACAAAGAGTCTGTAAATACCTAGCTAGCCAAAAGATGAGTGTGAAAAAAGAAGCGGGGAACCTGAAATAAACAGAAAGAGTAATATGGAAAAGATGTCCATAGATATATATAATGAATGTTGAGAAGAACCGGGGAATATTGACTGATAACTGAAGAAAACGGATACAACATGGAAATGAATGCTAGACATGCAGAAAGAATGTAAAATGAGAAAAGACGGACCGATTTGAAAAAGGAAAGGAAAATACCTAAAAAGAAACGGAAAATAGATATAAAAAAGTGCGTTAGTGGTGAAAGGGAGTAAGACACACATGGACTACAATGGTGGCATGCTTATAGTACATCTGGACCCAATAGATATGAACAATGTAATATAAATGCATAGAACACCAATAGACAAAATATAGGTGACAGAAAAATACTAAGAAACCAATGCTAATCAGTTCATCCTAAAGATCAACGTGATGTTATACATGTGTGGAGTCATAGAAGTAGTAATGCAGAGAATCAATGGTAAACTACGTGATGTTAATAAAGAGTTCAAAGGAAACAACTAAGATCCATACGGTCATTGAGCCCTAATGGCATCATGGTGTTCAGCTGTTTAATCCAGTAAACCTCTCTTTGAAGAAGTTTTTTGGTAATGTCTATGCCTGGGCGTGGATTGACTGTCTCAACAATTTGAAACCTAAGTTGTGATATAATGTGTCCTGATTGGTCCCAGTGTGTTGCTAGGGAAGACGTAGAACTACGATTTCGAATTTTGCTTTTGTGTTCTGTTACTCGAATCTTGATTTTTCTTTCCGTTTTACCTATGTAGGCTTTGCCGCAAGGGCATTTAATGCAATATATGACATTCATTGAGTTGCAGTCACTAGAATGTTTAAGCCTAATTTGTTTACCAGTCAATGGATGAGTTAGAACGTTACCACTGATAACATTATTACAGTGAATGCAATTGTTGCATTTCATAGTGCCTTTATACTGGGTGGTTGTCTTGGTATGTGAAGCAGAAGATAATAATGCTCTCAAATTATTGCCACGTATATATGCATACAGTGGTTTCATAGCAAATATGCCGTTGAAGTCACACTCTTGTTCAAGCATTTCCCATCGGGAATTGATGGTCTTTTGAAACAATTTGGATACTGTGGAATATTTACAGACGAAAACCAATTTATCTGATTGTTGTCTAGTCTGCTGTTGCAGTAACTCGTGTCGGCTGTGTTTTTGTGCTCGTTGCAAACAATCTTCAAGAACATCATTGGGGTAGCCACGATCTTTAAAACGTTGCATGATGAACTGTTACGGTCTGTCGGTTTTTGATACACCGACATTTCGAAACTGTGATTATCTGCTGATTTAGTGATGAGGACGTCCAAGAACTGGATATTATGGTTTTGGATGTTGTACGTGAATTGTATCCGTGGGTTAATGGTGTTAAGTTCATCAATCCTGTTTTTGAGTTCAGTGCTGGTGTTTGACCATAATATGAAAATGTCATCGATATATCTGCAGAACATTAGTATATGAGACCACCAGTTCGGGTTAGTCATAATATTCTCTGATTCAAAAAGAGCCATGAAAATGTTAGCATATGCTGGGGCTCCAGAAAAGCCCATTGAAGTGCCAGTAAGTTGAGAATAGAAACGTCCCTCCCATTCAAAATAGCTGTGATTGAGGCAAAAATGCAATAATTTCATAGTAAAAAGTCTTTCAGTGTCAATGTCCCTGGTGTTCAATAATGCCCACTCAACAGCTTCAAGACCAGCTTGGTGAGGTATGGACGTGTATAAAGCGGTGACGTTTATGGTGCACAATGTGATGTCCGTAAGATCCATATCGTTGAAACTGGTGAGTTTTTGAAGAAAATGTGTGGTGTCCTTCACGTATGAAGGCCATTGCTGAACGAATTGTTGCATGTAGTAATCCAAAAACTTCCCTAGGAGGTCGAAAATTGATCCGCATGCAGATACTATGAGGCAGAATGGTGGATCCAGAGAGTTTTTGTGTATCTTTGTAATCATGTAAAGTTTGGGTCTTCTTGGGTTTTTAGTAGTAAGATAGGCTCTGATTTGGTCAGTAATCTAAGCGTGGTCAATGGCTTCATCAAGTAGATCTGAGAGAATATCTTATAGTTGTGTAGTGGGGTCTTTGGACAATTGCATGTAGGTATCATTGTCTGCTACATGGGCATTTACTTTAGCAATGTAGTACGTAGTGTCCATCACAACTATGGCTCCGCCTTTATCGGCTGGTTTCGTGATGATGTCTGGATTGTTTGCCAAATTTTTTATGAGAAGTCTGTCCTGCTGTGTGAGGTTGTTGAATCTCATGGATTGATAATTGATGCGAGACAGATCTTTGAGAACTAGACGTTCAAATGAGTCTAAAATTTTGTGGGTAACTGGTGGAATGAAAATGCTCCGTGGTCTGAAGGGATTTGCAGAAATGTCGGTCGCATTTTGTTCAGAAGGAGCTACGTTAGTGAAAAAAATTTGTAATCTGAGAAGTCGCATGAATTTGTAGAAGTCCACTTCAACATTCAGAAGGGTAGTCTTGTTGGTAGGAACAAATGACAAGCCCATGGCAAGGATACGTTTTTGTTGTGTACTTAGTGTCTGTGAAGAGATGTCTATCACTAAGTCACTGTCTTGCCGCTGCGGAGAGATTTGCCTGCTTTTTCCTTTTCCTCTCCTGGTTTTTCTAGTGCGGATCTGATGTTGGTGTCTGTTGTTGGAGGAGGCCGACTGTGATCCGGAGCTTGGGATAAAAAAAGAGAAGTGGGAAGTTGATGGTGATTGTTGACTTGGTTCTGTTGGTGGTCCAACTCTAGGAACTGAAGATGAAACTACGCTGGCTGGTGTTCTTTTAGTGGTCATTTCATGGTCTGATACCGTGCTTTCATCAGATGATGTGGTACCTCTTTTGTTGTCAAAGCGTCTTCTTGAGTAGATCTCAGCCCAGGTGTAAACCTCGTTGAGTTTATAATCTATAGTATCTCTTTTATATTTGTGAAGTTTTCCATCCTGCAGTTCCTTTTCGTATTTTTCAAGTTTTTGATTAAGGACCTCGATCTGTGATGTCCAAGAGTTTGTATCTAAACGATGTTGTAATTCTCCTTTTAAATTCGAAATTTTTTCTTCCAAGTCCCGTATGGTTTTAGAAAGTTCTTCAATTATAAGTAAAATCAGATCAAGGGAGCATTTGTTAAGGATTACATACCATTTGTCCATGAAACCAGGATTGAGATGAAAGCGAAACAACATGGGTTTGATTGCCAATCTGAGACCCCGGGGTATCCGTTTAGATTTGTGGTATTAAATTAACGTTGATGCATGCAACTTTTGGTTTAGTTGTCTTCTGGTGATGAATTCTAGTTGTCTAAGCTGCTGTCATCTCATTTGAGGTGAGCGTTGCTATTTACATCACGTTACCCACTTTAACATGCATATTGACGATTATTCTCTCCGTGCCAATATTCCCATGTGTTCCTTTTTTTCATTAGCATCTCCATTCCGTATTGAATTTCATCACCATACAAGTCATGGTGAGCTTTGATCTCCATTTTATTTCATTGCTATCGATACCACTATACATCTCTTCTATTCTAATAACTTCACTATCTCTTCTAACTTTTTCTCTCATAGTTTTGACACCATCTCGGGTTTCTAATAAAACATTCTTCCCAACGGGCTGTTTCTCTCACTCAATGCTTGGTTCTAATCACACCAATCCAGAGCTGACCACACGTTGCTAATTATCATTTATGTTCCCAATCACTCAAAGCATGTTGCCACAAGCTGCAGTGTTAAAATGACCCACCTAATAGTTACTGTATATATGTATAACCCCTTAATACATTCATTTCAGGTTTGCCCCTGACGAAGGGATTTATAATCCCGAAATGTATCGGGCCGTTTGCTCATAAACAGATGAAGAATTCAATCATCATTACATTATTGGGAATTTCTCATGAAAAATGTACACAACATTAAGGATTATTAATGTTCTGTAATAACATATAATTTAATGTGTCGTTTATATGGATATGTTATCATGGTTTTTGTATTGATAAACCTGAACATCAATCCAATTTAAACTCAGAGCTTTTACTGTTTTGATTCATTATTGTTTATTCACGGTTGAACAGTGGTTTGTTTGTCACAAACAAGTGAACAGTGCGTGGTACACAGCAGGTTTTCCTGCTATATCATTTTTCTGCCCCTAATTTGACATATAATGGATAGAACTTCACCACCAAAATTGTGTGCATTTCGGACAGGATCATAATATATGTAGTCTCACCACATTGTTTCCAGCATTCACCGTGTTAGGTCTTGTCTGTTTTATGTAGCCACTCGGGGTGTAGTGCCACCCATAGTGGATCGTGTATATTGCCTCCTTCCCTTAGGCATGTTGTTTGAAATTGTTTTCCCTAATGTATATTTCACCCAAATGTTCATAATCAATAGTGATGGTCCCATTTTTCTCCCATTGATTTTTGTTGGCGTAGTTTGTTAGCAGTTGTGTATTAAGGATCACGTATATTTTGGAGTCTACGTTACTAACAGAGGTGTGTGTGTCTAAAGAAAATATGTGGCTCAGTACTCATGATAGAGGTAGTGAAAGCTTTCTGATTTCAGAATTACATATCTTTCTTTAATATCCGTAGATGTTCTAATTGAGTATCTGTCAAAGAGATTGAGAAGTCTGAAACATCTCTGTGCATTCAATACTTGAAAATCAAGAGCTGTCAGCCCATATGAAAAGCACAGGTTACCAAACAGGTGTCAATGGTGAAGGAAAAGCAGTAGTGCCTGCATGCTGTACTAAGTAGTCCCAAACCTCAAGTGTGGTGCGAGTGAATGGGGAGATGTACAAGTTGCCGCCCGATTGGTTTTTAAGATGCCATGGCACTCCAATATTGTGTGGTTGGCCAGCTCTTGGTCAAAGAAACACCATAGCTTGTATGTCTTGTCCAGAAAGCATTTAACCATAGAACGTAGTTGTGAAGTGTGATTTGATAAATACTGAAGTATATGCAGCACCTTTAGTCCTCCATTGTGCATAGGTCTAGGATTGGTGTTAACTGGATGGCTCAGTATTGAATATTGGTTGATCACCATATGAAAGGAGTTGAGAACCATAGCCGTGCAGTGAGCAATCAACTACCGACCAAGATCTGACCTTCTGGCTTACTGAGGTTAATTTAGAGACCCGCCAGAGTTCCACATTCTTCCAACAGTGGGGTCAATTCCCCTAAAAAGTAATTAGGTACTGTTAGTGTTATCAAAATGTCATCTGCAAACACCAACAATATATAGGAGTCTTGACAGAACAAGGCTCGCTTGATCTGCGGGTTGTTTTCTTATTTTTTGCATTAATGGTTCTAGCGAGAGAGTGAATGGCAGGGAATAAAGCGGGAACCCCTGACGGGTACCTGGATAGATATTGAGGGACTTTTACCGATTAATTTTGCCCATTGGGGGAATCATAAAGGGCATCTATCCGTTCCATAAAACGGTCCCCCTTCTAATGTTTCCTTGGGATGTACCTCATAATACCCAGTTTGACCCTGCCAAAATGCTTTTACAGCATCGAGGATCGCCTCTTTGTTTTGCTTTCTAATGATGTTAATGAAGTGAAGAGCCTTCTTGGTATTGCCTGTGGATGAACTGTTCAGGATAAACACCATGTGACCTGCATGGGTCAAAAGGGGAATCACCCTGGCTTATTAATACTTTGGCAAAATCAGTGTTTAATTGGCAAACGAGACAACATGAAGCACATCTGAGTTCTTGGGTGACCTTTTTTATGAAGGAGATAGTCAATTCCACCATTGCATGGGGCCCAAACTCTTTGAAGAGATATGTCAGGATTGGGAGCAGTTGAGGTGTGAATTGTTTGTAGAAGCAATTGGGAAAGCTGTCTAGTCTAGGGGCTTTGCCAAGCTTCAAGTTTTTTACTACCCCTAGAATCTCCTCTTTGGTTATAGGTTCATCCCTCCACTCCATCTCTGAGGTGCAAAGCTTGGAGAGAATAACTGACTCTATATAGGTGGCTTTTGCTATTGCTCAGTTAGGGGTAGTATGTATTGTGTTTGGTAGTAGGCATGAAATGCCTAGCTTTTTCTCTCCTCTCTCGTTTGGCTTCCCCCTCTCGTCCATAACCTCCCCAACATGTCTATGGGCTTGGGAAGCACATAATTTGTTCACCAAGACGTGTCTACCTTATTGCCCTCTACATGAAACTGGGCACCTATTCTGGTTGGGATGCAGTTCCCTCTTTCATTTTCGGTTTTTTGCAAAGTTGACCCCTTTCTGATGCTAGTTTTCTCTGGATCTTCTTGGAGGGGTTGTACTTGTGCTTACTTTCCAGTTAAGTAAGTGTCACAATGCACTCACTGTGCTCTTGTGCCCACCACCAGGGGGCCAAATTGTGGGGCTTTCCAGTGTTCTGATATGCTTCCAGACACTCCCCTGCATGCATATCCCAACTTCCAGGCATTAGGACACCATTTAGGAATTTACATCCGTTCCAAATCCACGCTGGGTTTTGTGGAAGTCAGTTTGCTCATGCTGGAAACTCCATTACCTATAATCCCCTGCTCACTGCTTCGTCTTCACCCCTGCAGGCCAAGGATAGGTGGAGGAATTCCGCTCATCTGTGGCTGACTGCTGCTAGCCTGCTAACACCTGATGCATGTGACTATTGTGAGCTCTTTTAAGCCCCAGTTCCCTCCAGGCCAAGGTTGGTCATTGTAGCTGTGTACCGGTGAGACCGACCCTTGTGTCCAGTGCTCCCTGAGCTTTTGCTATCCTTGTTTCCAGTGTTTGCTGAACTCTAGTTATTACTTGTTCCTGACCTGCTGCAGTTTTCCTTGATCCTGAATTAGCACTGTCTGCAGTGCTACCTTGACTCCTGAGCCTTAGCATTCCTTGTTCTTGAGCTTCAGCAGTTTCCCTTGTTCCTGAACTAGCACTGCCTGCAGTGCTACCTTGGCTTTTGAGCTTTTGCTAAATTCTTGTCTTGCGCCAGCACAGCCTTCAGTGCTACTTTGTTTTCTTGACTCCTGATCCAGCACTGTTCTAGTATACCCTTGTAACATTTCCTTCTGTATGTCTTTTTCCAGTCCCTGTTTTTCTTCCCATTTCTTTGGTTCCATTTCCTAGTTTGTTGTCTTTCTATTCTGCTGCCTTGCTTCTGTTACCTTGTATCTTTGTTACCTGCTTTCTGCCAAGTGTGCCCTGTGATTTCTACCTTTCCTGCTAAGCACTCCTCCTTGCTAGCTCCTTGTCTATTGTGCTTGTGTTTAGTTCTACCCCTTTGCTGTTACTGCCTTGCGTGTTCCTGTTTGATCGCCAGGATCCTTGGGCACAGCTGACTACCTAGGTGGTGTTTCTTGTTCACTGTGAGTATTGTCTTTGAGATACATTTATAACACCACCATAGGTATAAGCTTCAGAGACCCGCCTTTGCATGCATATCCTATATGTGGGTATTTTGTAGTCAGTATCTGTAACAGCAATTGCGGGTGAGAAACTTACTGAGCTTCAGTCTTACCGTGTGGAGCTCCTAAGTGCTTTACCCCACACTCCCCTTTATTGTTAATGTTGTTTCATATATATGTCTTGCACATTCGTCCTGGGTGTAGTTTTTCTGAATGCTAAATCACCTCATGAGTGCCTATCCTTTCTGAGTCTTAGCCATATTGTTCCTTCGTACAGGCTTCCCCTTTGGATCCCTTTTCTCCTCTGACTTCCTGTATGATCCTGGGCAGCGCTGTACTCCTCTTTCTGCGTACTTTTGCTACCTAGTTCCCAAGTCCCTGACTGTGTGCCAGACTGTCCCGGACAGTCCCTGACAGTAAGCGTGCTAATTAGCTGTTCCAAAGCTATCTTTTGTATGTGCTCGAGTTGCCCCACGTCTTGTATAAACTCCCCCCTGATCACTGCTTTCATTTCAACCCACATCACCCCCTTCTAGTTTCGTTGGTATTGCTAAAGGTCAGGCATGCTGAAAACGTTTTTCGAATCTTATGAAGTATGACTGGGTTCTCTAACATGGAATCATTCAGGTGCCACATTCCTCTGGTTCAGGAGTTGTCTCCTGTTTACCAATCAAGGGCCATTGTTATTGGACCATGGTCCACTAGCGCCTGAGGTCTCAGGTCAACATTGTCCACCAGGTGTAACAAACACTTGTCAAGGAGTAGATCATCTATTTGTGCATGTTTGTTGTGTGGCCAAAAAGTGGGAATAGTCTATCAACAGGTGGTGATGCTGCCAGAAGCAACAAGGTCCAGAGTCTCCAGCCAGGCCCTACCCTATGTTGAGTGCTCAGCTGTGCCTCCCATTCTTTGTTGTAACCTATCCTGAGTTGTGTTCATTACCATATTTAAAGCTCCACCATTTAACACTGGGTTCGGAGAGAACTCGGCTATTGCTTGTATAGTCTACCTTAGGAACGTCTCCTACCCCTGGTTTGAATCATATATTGTTGCTAATGTAATCGGCTGGCAATCCTACTCCCCATGCACACCCTGCATTGTTCGTTTTCATATTGCATTCTACAGAGTTGGGATCAGTACTCAGCAGGATGCATTCACCCGCCATTTTTGAAGGGGCAGAGGCATGCTATTTATGTAATTAAGAGATAGCAACCAGTACTGACCTGCTCCCAGGAGAAGCGTCTGTCCATCAACTGTTGTTTTTGCATTTGTCACCCCAAGTGGAAATGGTATGCCCAGATGTGGGTCCCGTGCTCTCCATGCCACTGGAATCAAACTATCCTGGCTGAAGAGGGGTGAAACCCCGAAACCGGTCCTAGGATGCTTGTTTCCAGTCCAGGAAGGACCTGGCTTGGCAGTTCAGGCTGGACTGTACCCATGAGGCACAGGGTCAAGACTGATTTGCATATGGCTGGGTTCAAACTGGAACAGCATGGTGAGCAAAAAAAACGATGGATTTAGGCCCAGATCTCTGTACTGGGTTGAATGTATGACATTGTTCTGCATTCTGTCCATCAACTGTTGTTTTTGCATTTGTCACCCCAAATGTTTCTCCTTCAGGTCTATCCTCCCAAAAAATCAGCTCTGAAAAAACAAAAACTTTTCTTCAATAAATATGTGCATCATCTTCCTGGTTACTATTAGAATTCACCTGGCATGGAGAAAGCACAGGTCCAATACCAACCTCAGTACCATGAGTGTTAGAAGTAGCAGGAGCCACACGTGGACTTCTCCTGAGCCGGTCAGGCATGTAAGAATCCCAGCATCTACTAGCTTGCTGACTTCTAACACAAATTCAATTCTGTATGGGCCTCTCTTGTCCTTGGGGGATTTCACACCTCTTTTTCCTCTTAGGGTCAGAGCCAAGCCTGGCCATTCCAAAGGCTTCCTCGACTTAGAGAGAAGAACAAAATAAAATGGAATGTATAAAATAATCATGACGTTCTTGCTTGATTCCCAATGCGTCTGCGTATACTAGGTTGGTTCTTGATTGACTGCTCTTTCCTTGAAACCTGTTGTCTACCCTAAGGAATTAGAGGTTGCCTATCTGTGGCACTTTCATAAATAAGAATGTCAAGTCAGGGCTATTCCTTGAAAAATAACTTTTGGCATAAACACCTTATATTTCAAAACAGTTAAAGGTAGAAACAATTGTTGTGGTCAGATGTTTTAAGTTCTATCTATCACAAAGTTAGAGTAGGTGTACGAAATTGGGTTATTAGTTGAGGAGGATAAGTACCCACCTCAAGTAATACAATCCTTGTCAGGGTGAAGTACAAAATCACTTAACAAACCTGAGCTCAACTACGTAGTTATGGCACAAAGCAGACAGGTTTAACTTAGAGACAATATGCAAAGTATTTATGCAGTACCAAACAGTAATAAAGTTAAAATGCAAAACAATACAAATCCCAAAATGAATTAGAAAAATAGAATAACATCTAATAAACAAAATGACACCAAACATGACAAAAATCCAATGAGAGGAACCGGAGATATGAATTTTTAAAGTTTTAAGTAGAAATAGCACCAAGAATCATAAAGTGCCAATGTTAGTCAATGGTCGGGGTCAAACAGGACCAAGGAGTAATTTGACGCTAACTAGGTACACCAACCAGTTTCGTCCTGGTCAAAGATTTGACCTGCTGACTTTAGCCACTTAACTCCCAATCCACCACAGGAGTACCCTTCTAAAGCCCCTAGGACCCTATGGGAGTCACTTAGAGACCCACAGGGTGTCAGGCAGTGGCCAAACAGATGGGTCCAGTCCAGGTCAAGTTGCCAGTGGGCAGTTGCAGGAAAAGGCCTCATGTAGCTTCTTGTGTCCCTCTAGAATAACAGGAGGTCAGCCTTATGATCCTTGGAGTCCACTTCTTTGTCCAGGGTATAAGAGAGAGAGCAGGTCCAGTGTTCTAGGCTCTTCTCAGGTCTCAGACAGCTGGTTTAGTTCTCTTCTGATCTTTTATAGGTCCCTGAGGGTTTTGAAGAGGGTGTCTGGAGATGTCACATTTATGTCTGGCATGAGCTAGTTAGGGGCAATTACTCCTGGACAGGCACTAACTAATGGGATAAAGGTTCACAGAGCTAATCCCACCCACTTTGGGAATTTTCAAGATGGTGAAAGTCTTCTGTCACACTAAACTAGGTCTCTGAAGGCTGTGGGTGTATATGGGGAGTATGCTATGGTAAGACAAGTGTCCTCCCACATCACACATGAAACTTTAGTTTGAAGCAGGTCCTGTACCCTCCACAAACTCAAAGACAGAAGTCTGGTAGAACAAAAAGTAGGATTTTCAGCAACCAGACAGTAGAAATACAAGAACTGTTTTGGCATTCTGTTTCTCTCCTTTGAAGTGGACCCCGAGTAAATGTAAACCCGGCAGACCTATCAAGCAAGCTTTGACACTGTAATGTCAAAAAGAGGCCCACTTTGATTGGAGCCTGCCAAGCTGGGGGACAAAGGGAAAACCTTGCCCAGGTGTAAGTTAGCATTTGCCTGTGACATGTAGGACCCTTTGAAGTGCATCTCAAGTGCTATAATAATGGCTGGGAGGAATGGAATATCAAAATGCAGAGAAGCCTCCAGGGACTTCAGGCAGGTAAAAGGTACCTTTCTAAAAGTTTGTTTTCCATAATATTTAGTACAACTCCAACTGCACCATTGAACTGGATTTTTATTAACTATTAAAAATAGTTGCTTAATTATTTTTCTAGCTTGGCCCATTTCCGAGATACAGCATTAATACTTCATATTGCATTCCGGTGTTTTTCTATGGTACACCCATTCATGCTGCAGTGAATATAGTTTTTGGGACCTTTTCACTGTAAGGGCATGTGTAACATTAAACTTTTACATATCCTAATTTGAAATCCAATGCACCCTGCTTTATAGGCAATAAGGCCTACTTAGGGTTGACATAAATAGTTAAAAAGAAGATTTAGGCCTGTCAAAAAGGTTTATTTTGATAAGTCGAATTTGTAGTTTAAAACTGCATTGTCAGGCTAAAAATGGTAGGCCTGCAGTCATGTTTGCATCGATACTGTAGTGGGTGGCACAGTGGGTGCTGCAGTTCACTAGTGACATTTAACTTAGAGGTCCTGGGTACACAGTTCCATATACTAGGGACTTATAGGCAAGTTAGATATGCCAAATAAGAGTATTCCAATTCTACTATGTTGAAAGGATGAATACAAACACTTTCTCACTGGTTATCAGAGGGTAAGTGCACAGAGTTGTAAAGCCAGCAGAAATATAGGGTCCACCTAAAAACGAAAAATATGGGGTGACCACGCAGAAAAGGTCAATTTTTCTACGGTCTGTAACCTATCTCTGAGGGGGCTGTCGCATGAGGGAACGAGGAGGGGGTGAGAATGAAGGCGGGTTCTCCCATTCTGGCCTACGTCGCTGCTGAGTCCTAAAAAGAAACAAAGACGAAATATCAACGGTGAAGACGGACTCAAACAAAGAAAAGGAGAAGGAGGCATAAACATAGAAAAATTACTTTTTCTTCTACAGGACGAGGAATAAGTTAGACAGAGGGAGGAAGGGCTAGAGAGGTGTGTGGTGGGGGAGAAGCCGAAAAGGTAGGAGGAGACGCCGACAAAGCAAGGGAGGAAGACGTCTTTACTGTCAGAGAAGGAGACACCAATCCTGATCGGCGGGAAGATGCCATCTCAAGTGAAGGCAACACCGACAACAGCCGGTATGGAAGCAGAGGGTCAGTTGGGAGACCTGAAAATGTCAGAATTGCTCACAGAAGTAACACCCGCCGACAGCAGCTGCCGGGGTGGCCCTCAGACCCACCACGCACAGGTGAGTGCTATGGTAAAATTGCGGAGGGCGGTAGAGGGAAAAAAGGTAAAAGAGACAGACTAAGCTGGAATTAAACTATTAAATCCACAGTGAAGCTCTCAAATTGAAAGAAAAACATAAAAGAGAAATCAAACCTGGAAGGGTAGTCAAAAGGGGCATTTATTAGTATTCTGTCAGTTGATGGTAATACTTTTGTTCAGAAAACCTCCTTTTTTATGTCTCGTCTAGCAGCGCGCATGCGCTGCTCTGCGAGACTTATTGTAAGGGCTTCAAAAAGCTCACCAAACACACGCTCGTGCGTGTGCGGCCTATTGCTGGCGGTTACCCGCACGGCGCCATATGTTTTGAATTATCGTGCCCAAACACGGGCGCGATAATTCAAAACATATGGCCTGGTGCTTGCTCTCGCGCGCACCACTCGTTGATGAATGTGCACTGACGAAATAGGGTTCAAATGCAACGTGACCTAGAGAGAACAAAAAATGGAAAACATGCTTTATTTGGACTGTAGTCATGGAATTGTGCAAACACGGCGCTCTCGCTATGTGACCTCTGAGGCATGTTTTGAAACTAGAGTGCGAACGCTGCAGGCCAAGAGCAATCCGCGCATATGACTGTTAACCCCATAAATTATTTTGATCTTTTACTTTGCTCACACCATTTACGTTTGTCTGCACACCTTTCTCAGGAACACAAGACAGCAAATCTAAAGACATTTCAGAATTCATTTTTTTTTTATTGAACTTTGTTTTCTCTAATGAAGGATTTGTGTAGCAGAATACATTGTAGAATAGCAGTTAAACACCATCTGATCCCCTTTCGATCGTTGCTCCCGCTTCTCGTTTGCTAGAGCCTCAGACCGCCAATTTTCAGGGGCTGTTAACCCTTTCCAGAATTGTGGCCGCAAATATAACATGTAGGATCATACCCCCGGCCTAGTCCTTGGGCAACAGGATAAGGATTTGATTGGCGCCGCCCCTGTGGGAATCACTATGAGAAACCATGACAAGAAGCCCTTAAGCAGAGCGTCCTGGAACATCGTGAGGGCTTGCACCAAAGTTTCAAGCCCAAACATTATGAATTCACATGACATTATTTGTTGCCAAGAAACCGGATCTTTGTCTGTACCATCAACTGATTTCAGGGGCTCTTTCAGCCTGCCTTACGATCTAAGGCAGGTAGAGCGAGTGGGGGTTGGGCAATTTTCTATCAGTTAAGATCACGGACAATAGCATTACAAAATATTGGTCCTCCCCATATTTCTTGGTCTCTCCCTTCTCACTTCCTGCCGACTATGATATTTTATTAATCAATTTTTATTATAATGTTTTTCAACATTCGTCTGGGGAAATGATTGAGCAGCTTAATGTCTTATTAACTAATTTCTTTCAAAACGCTAAATGCACTGCTTAACATATTTGGGTTGGTGATTTTAATATTACACTTTGTTGGTTTTCAGATTCCGTGGTCTGTGGTTTAAGTGATGGCAATTTACACAACATTACGCACTTTTCCCACTCTGCTTATGGCGATGCGCTTAACGAACTGGTTCTTAAACATAATTTGCATTTCTTGTGTGATGTGTGTGGCCTAGAGAACACTAGTGTTCCCACCTTTACAGGAAGCTCATCAGGAAGCACCATAGACTTTTTTCTTTTGTCAAATGAATTGTGTACCTATCTCTCTGATAATACAATAGTTAGTAGCTGTGTGAGTAATCATATCCCACTCTCCATCAAGCTGGCCTCCCATGTTAATTCTACTAAATTTAGTTGTCCTGACCATCTGAAGCTCTCTAAGAATAAAGGCCTTAAATGGAAATGGAAGAAGAATAACCCAGTAGCCTTTAACTATCTCATTGTAGATAAGGCAAGGGTTCCATCATGGCCTGCTTATCTGCAGAGGTGGGCGATGCTTAGATCCAGTCCGAGTTTTCAAATGTTTGTAATATTATTTCTGATAATCTCATATCCCCTATTTCTCCTGGGGCTGGATAATCACCTCGCTGGTTTAATTCGCATGTTCTACTGCACATAGAACTTTGGTGGCCGCACTGAAAAAATGTCCTATGGTAGCTTCGAAGTTAAGTTAGCTAAGGGTTTGTATAAACAAACCTTAGAAGTTAGGAAGCCTGAAATCGAGAGATAGTGTTAAGTTCTTGGAGGTGGTTAATAGACCCTTCTTTAAGGAGCATAATGAACCTAGCATTGATGCAGTTATTCCAATGGCGGCTTTGGGTCACGCACCTTACAAAACATTTTTTCTCCCGTGGCCATTTCCTTAGGCCACAATAGTAATCCTCCCCCTGATTTAGCACGTTACCTCAAATATCCTAATGACGTACAGGAGGTCATTACTGCCTTAAATAAGTGGATCGCAGACAAAGCCCCTGGCCCAGACGGGGTCCCAGCGGACCTTTTTAAATCAAATACTCTTCTGTAGGCCCTCCTACTCACAAACGTGTTTAGGTCTTTGGCACACAGGCCTATTCCACAATCATGGAGTTCTGCCATCGTGGTCCCAATATTTAAACAAGCATTGGCATAGCTAATAGGTCTCACCTTTGGGACCTTACAAGTGTTTAGTTATCCAGCACAATATCTTTGGTGCAACAACTTCAAGTGTTGCATGGCTAAACACTTATAAGGTCCCAAAGGCGAGACCTATTGGCTATGCCAATGCTTGTTTTTGTTATAGTTGGAAATGTTTTTTTCTTTTGTTTTTGGTCGTTGACCAAAGTTCACATATATATACCTATCAAGGAAAGAGTTGAAAGAAAGGAGACAGTTTTCCCTGCGAGATGTAGCAATTTAGGGAAGTCCTATTAAGAATTTAAAAAGGAGTAATAAAAAGGTAGTGAGAGGAAAAGAATTAAGCAATAAGGGAAAATTATAGTTAGAGAAAGAAAGAGAAGCTAAAGAATAAAAGACTTACCTGTGCTTTTGTTCTTTCCGAGGGTTCCAGACAGGAAAAGTGCTGTCAAACCTAGAGGGAAAAACAGAAGAAGAGAAGTTACCTACTCTTGAAGGTAACAGACGTGTGTTTCCTTAGAAGTAAAGAAAGCCTAAGAAGGATGTAAAACCTAGATAAATAGCAAGAATATCCCATCCGTAACTCTGACCCAACTAAATAACTGGATACTCCTAATATCTAAACCTCGCTTGATTACCAGAACCCAAAGGTGACAAGGGCCCTTCTTCAGAAGTTTGCAATCCGTTCATATATTGTGTAGCAGTTCTTCTTTGCAGAAAGGCCTGTGGTGGTTCACAACTGGAGCGGCATCTCTGTCAGTAGGGAGCATAGCACGGGGG
Organism: Triturus cristatus; assembly: GCF_964204655.1. NCBI lineage: Eukaryota > Metazoa > Chordata > Amphibia > Caudata > Salamandridae > Triturus > Triturus cristatus. Next base: position 87,895,635 of record NC_140584.1, on the reverse strand, counting down.
ACTTGCATAAGTGACCTCTGATCCTCTAACATAGCCCTGTACTGACATCCAGTTTCTAGGGCAATATTTATTACTTGCCTTCTTTAGAGATAGTTTTGGTCTTTGTAAGAAGGGGGTGCTATTCTTTGACAATCTGACCTTGTTGCGTATCCCTACACTGAATTATACCTTGCTTAGAAACATTCTGGACTTATCCACCATTCCAAAACAATGATAGGGTTTGTGCCAAACTGGATATTTGACTGTCAAATGCTGTATTTCTTAGAAAATGTTTCCCAATGGTTGGCTCATCCCTCACAGGACAAGGATTGAATGAATTGAGGAATGTGAGTAAGAACAAACAAGAATTGGCAAAGTCAATAGTTCTTGACAATACCGAAGCTTTTGGCCTTGTCAATGTGAATGTCTTTTAGCCATGTTGTCTAGCAGTACATCTGCTGTTCAGTATGGCTCAAAGTTACTGAAAGCCCAGAAACACAGGATGTTTAGCCAACATAGTCTCTCCGCCTTCCATGTTGGGTTTATTGTCCTGCTTCTCCTAACACAAAAAAGGGCTACAACATGCCCTGCGCTGGCTACATCATAGCACTTTTTTCAGTGACTTTCAGCCATGCTGAACAGCAGATGTGCTGCTAGACAACATGGCTAAAATAAATTCATATTGTCAAGGCCAATAGCTCGGGCATTTCCAAGATCTATTGGTTTTGCCAATGCTTGCTCAGTGTTGACTGGGTCTTGCTCAACAAATGTGGAAATGATAGAAACAGCTGAGGAGCTTTGAAGTGAAATAAGGATGTGGTGTATTGGCTAGAGCTGCCAGCAGGGGAACTGAGGAACCAGGTTTGTGTCTAGGGGGTCAGCTGAACAATTTGCGATTCTGGGCAAATCCCCCTGCCTACGACAATGAATGTGTCATTGTGCAATGTAACTGGTGAGCACTGAAAGCGCTCCAATACCATCGGCTGGTGTTAGTACTATGGCAAGATTTAGGACGGAACCAGTGTTCCAATACCATTGGATCGTGCAAACAAATGAAGGCAGCAGTGATGAGGGAGGTAGTGGGGAATGGGGGGACGGGTCAAGCAGGGAAGAAGAAGGGGATGGGGAGATGGGCAAGCAACAATGGGGAAAAAACATGATTGACGCAGGATCAGCGACAAAAATGAATGTGTCATTATGTAATGTGACTGGTGAGCACCTAAAGCGCTCCAATACCATTGGCTTGTGTTCGCACTATGGCAAGATGGAGGACACAGTGAGCGCTCCAATACCATTGGATTGTGCACAAAAAAAAAGAAACTAGTATTGTTCATGTTTTAACAACATTTGAAGAAATGCATTTATTTAGGTACACGTGCATGCATTTAGTGGTATTTGTGTATGTATACAAGGAAGTCAGCCTGAAAACACAAGTAATAGTATGGAGTGCTTGAAAACAAAGAAAGAAAAAGCTTGGCAAACCAGGGGCTAGACATGTTCTTGGTCCATGCGCTAAGGGAGGGCCAAACACAAGAAGATGGCATGACGCCCACATGCCATGTCAAATGGCATCAAAGGATATGAGAGCTATGCTGATGTTTCCCAGTGGTAGGAGATGGGTAGCCTGAAAGGCCACAGATAGAACACAGCTCGTCTCGTTGAGACAGCGCATGCGCTGTCTAGCCGAGACCTAAAAATCTGCCCATTTGTACAACTGTAACATGCCCACCATTTTTCCATTAGAGTTTCTCTGTATTTTTGGATTTTTAAAAGTTTTGAAAGCTCCTGATTCTGTGGAACTCTTCAAACTACAAATCTGATGTTTCTTTGGGACCGACTTTGGTGTGCTTTGAGATGGGCAGACCCTCCTTGATCTCCTCACCCAGTAGTCTTGAAGGGATAGCCCCCTTCTCTGCACAGGCCCACCCAGGGGTGGTAGAAGCATTATTAGATTTCGGTGTATTGTACCTGCCCCCCATGATCATGTCTTCTGGCCTCCTTTTCTAAACTAAGTTCGGTGGCCAGAGGCGGAAGGAGGTCCATTAATGTTAATATTTCTTGCATGATTAGAAAGATTCACAAATATTACGTACATTGGTTTTACAAAAATGACTGCAAACATTAGAACATGTGCGATTAGCAAGTGGTGGACCTATTGTTGTGCTTATCCTCAGACTTTATCTATGTGATAATCGCATTTGCAAGATGGAAGGTGGGTGCTGCACAGAGAACGAAATGAAAGCCCAAACCACTTCTGTTTTTCTCCTATCCCTTTGCTTCTGCACCTGATAAGAACACACAAGATATCCCACCAGAGCAGGGCTGTGGGAGGTAATATATGTCAGTAGCTTAACGGAAGTGGCCACCACAGAGCTTCCTTTACTGTCAAAAGAATCTCTATTAAGAGAGAAAATCTGCCCAAACCAGTAGGAGGGACATTTGAACTGTAAAGGAAGTACCACCTCTTATTGGTAGTAGGCTGATGCCTACCTCCAAGAACTTGGAAATGTAAGCTTGAGCTTTCCTTCATCTTTATTAGAGACCAATGCAGACTCTGCTGCTGGTGCTTTCAGAATGTGCAACTTAGTGCTGACAGTTTCCACTTGGCTGGAAACAAGCTGTAAGGTCTTACATAGGCTGTGCTGGCCTTTCTCTTGCTACTGATGTGTACCTTGCCAGTGTGAAAGTGGCCAGCCATCCCAAAAATTCTAGAAATATGGGCATAGCTCCTAGAATCCCTTCCGCGCCTCAAAAGCCATCAGAGGAGGGCTGCTTTAAAAACTACTGCATGGTGAATGGTGACCGTCTGGCAAATATACTCCCTCCCTGCATCATAATGTTTTTGTTTTATACTCGACAGATCCTGATTTTTGTGCAGAGGCAGAGTATCTGTTTGGCCTACAAATGGAGTAGATCAGGAGGACCACAATGGCCACTGTGTCCCCACCGTTGGTCCTGATGGCCCAAAGACTTTGACCTTCGAATAATCTCTGGTCTTCCCCCTCATCACCGGAGTCTGTCCGCCCTGAGTAAGGAGCAAGTGACCTCATGTATCTAGTGTTCTAGTCCTAGAGATAACCCTCACTTAATGGACTGACTACCCTTAATCCAAAACCAGGATAGGTATATCTTCCCAAGGTTATATGTTTGTGACATCACATGAACAATTCCATTGCTACAGCAACTGCATTGGTGTACGTAAGTAAGGAAACTGTATTTATCAGTTAATAAAAACCGTAACAATGTTACATATAAGCATTTGAAATGAATACATATAAAATGAATTAAAAAAACATACCGTACGTGGATCCTTGATGATATACAGTTAACAAAACATCATTAGGAAGTTAAAAATTGTGATTGTGCTGAAGGGGGCTCGGCTGTATCTTTTAGGGGAAATTCTTGAAACTTTAAGATATTTAGCAGCTTACAGTTCAGTTGGTGATCCGATGGATAGAGGCACTGAATTATGGCAGCCCGTCATGTCCTGATCTTTCTTAATTTACAGACCGGCCTCAATAAAGTGACTTGTGCTTGATAAAAATAATGCAAAAGAAACAATTGATGGATGAAATGCTGGACAATGCAAACATTCACCCCCAGTCACAAGGATCTGTAATTATAGAGTGAGAAAAGAAAATGTGAACCGATGCACAAGCAGTGCTTTATTTTGTGCTGTCCTCCGAGACAGCAAAAGACACACAATTGATGGACGGAATGCAGAACAAATCAAAACAATCACCTTCAGTCAAGAGATCTGGGTTAATTCTATCATTATTTTGCTCACCATGCCACCCCAGTTTAGACATGGCCATATGCAAATCAGTCTTGACCCTGTTCCTCATGGGAACAGTCCAGCCCGAACTGCCAAGCCAGGTCCTCCCTGGACCGGAAACAAGCATCATGGGACCGGTTTCAGGGCATCGCCCTTCAATAGCCAGGCTAACTTGAATCCAGTGGTGTAGTTAGCACAGGACCCACATCTGGGCATACCCTTCCCACTTAGGGCGACATCTGCAAAAGAAAAAATTGATGGACGGAATGCTGGACAATGCAAACATTCACCCTCAGTCACAAGGATCTGGGTTAAATACATCATTATTTTGCTCACCACCCCACCTCAGATTGGACCCAGCCATAAGCAAATCAGTCTTGACCCTGTTCATTGTGGGAACAGTCCAGCCCGAACTGCCAAGCCAGGTCCTCCCTGGACCAAAAACGAGCTTTGAATGGCATGGTGAGCAAAAAAACGATGGATTTAGGCCAGAATTTCTGTACTTGGGAGAATATATGACATTGTTCTGCATTCTGTCCATCAATTGTTATTTTTGCATTTGATAAAAATAATGGGCAGTTGCAGATCAGCTGGATAAAGTCCTCCTTTTCTCTCCATAGAATATGCATGCTATTGGTCCGCTGTATTTCTAGCTGGGTTGGTCCGCTATTGTTGGTAGCTCACCAAACCGAAGTGCCATCAATCGTTTCTTTAAAAATACTGAGACTGTGATGCTTCGATACGGTGCTTGCTTTAGAGTCATAGTTGTTAATGACCATACATGCATGTGTTCGCTGCCTAAACATGTTTTTGTCTTCAACTAACTATTGAAGTATTGCCATTTTGTTGGTAATTAGTCTAAAACCTAGTGAAGGCAAGCTCTTGCTCTATAGATCTCCAGTCTTAGTGGTTTGAAGAGCTTTATGTAGGTATTTATGGTATGAGGATTTTTTTTATTTTTCCACTTCTGTCCATAATGCTTCAGTGATTTGTGAGTTTTCAAGATTCAGTTTTATTTTATGGCAGGTTTTTATGGTGGAGTACATCCTTCCTAATGTTTAATTGATTAGTCCAAATTCAAGCCGCACCTGAGCTGGTGATGCTCTTTTAGGTAGCTGGAAGGTCTGTTTGTAGGTGATAGTTTGCAGTTTGTTTAAAAGTGTTGAGTCTTTTACATGTTGAATGATGCTACCATATGATAATGTTGGCAAGAGCCTTGCAGCTATTACGGATAGCAGTGGTTTAAATGACGGGCCGTCCAATTGTTTTGCTTGTGTGCTGAAGGTGAATGTTAGTGAAACTGCCCTTTTTTCATGTAGTTTCTTTGTTCTTATTGTTTGAATCTATTATCTATGTAGATTCCTAAGTATTTGTAGCTTGTAACCTCCTCTAGTATCTTTCCATTCAGCCTGATCTTATGTTTGTGGCCTGATTGGTTTTGGATCAACATGGTTTTAGATTTACTTGTGTTAATCTCCATTTGGTTGATTGCGACATAATCCTGCATTTCCGTTGGCGCCCTCTGGAGACGGACTTGTGTTAGGCTCATTAATACCACATCATCGGCATAGTAGAGGTGAGAGAGAGTTAATGAGCCTAGTCGGGAGAGGTGAGGGTTAGTCCAGTCCAGCCTTTGTGCTAATTAAGACATGAACAGGTTGAGTAAATGGAGGGCCAGCAAACATCCTTGTTTCAAACCCCTATTTGTTGATTTCGAGACCCTTGTACCATCACCGAGTTTAACTCTTACCCAAGTATCGTATAGAGTTGCATTATACCTTGCAGTATGTTTTCAGGGATTTTCCAATCTTTTATTTTCATCCACAGCCTAGCCTATGTCGGCCTACACAATTGAAGGCTGCCTTTAGATCTATAAAGCAAACGTTTAATCTTTTTTGTTCCATTTTGCATTTGTCAGTGATTTGCACACTGCTATTATGTTCGTCGTTCCAGTCCCTTTCTTAAATCATGTTTGATTAACTGGGATCAGGTTTAGTTTATCTGATGACTCAATCAGGTCTGCCAGTATCATTGATGCACACTATTTTATTACGACGTCAAGCAGTGTGATGAGTTCTCGGTTTGTTCGATCTCCACCTTTGTAAATTGGGTTTATTATTGTACCTAGCCAGCTTGGTACAGTGCTGCCTAGAAGATCTACTTTAAATAATATGGAGAAATGAGTCACCCAAAATGTTGTATCACTTTTAAAGATGGCTTGGGGGATGCCGTTTGGTCCTGGTGCCACGTTTCTTCTTCCTCTCTTTATGGTGTTCATGTTGTCTTAAGTTAAATGTTTGTGATCACAGACTTTTTCTGTGCAAGGAAAGCCTTATATTACTGCACCTGATGTTGCTGTTCCGTATGCATGATTCCCCCTTTAAATATTTTGGCCAGCTCTTGAACGTTTGAATTATTTACGGTTTTCATTGGCCTACTCAGATTGTTTACTAAGTCCCAGGAAGCACTTGTGTTGGTTTTTTTTGGCATTAAATACTAATTTAGTCCAGTTTGCCTCACACTTTGTTCTTTTGCCTTCCCAGTGTAATTGTGTGTACTCCTTTCTCAATTGGCGTACTTTTTCCCATCCTGGTTGGTTTGTGTCTGTGGTTTTAATGTTCCTAACGGCTTTTCCTAATTCTCGTTTAAATATTTTCACTTTACTTGAGGTGGTATTGTTTACCATCCCTATTTTCCTCCTGGGGCAGCCTGTCATTAGTGATGTCAGGTTAGTTGTAAATTCTATCCAGGAGCTTATAGGGTTGGTGTTTTTGTTGCAGCTGGTCCTTACTAAGGCAGTTATTATATAGTTAAGATCTTGTAGTGATGCATTAGTTCACTTCAGACGTTTTCGGTTTGTTGTGTTTATAGTACCTTCCAGTACCAGGGTGTTCATATGCCTACTGGGATTCAACCCAAGATATAAATGCTGGTGGCTATGATCACTTTGAGTCGAGAAGTTGAGGGTAAATTGAACTAAGTGCAGCATCAGGGAAAGTGAGATGAATGTGTTATCTAGTATTGATTGGGCACTGGCTCTGTGAAATGAGAATTTGGTGGTGGGGAGGAATCCTCAGTTGTTCTCCCGGTAATTACTACTCTCATATCCAGGTACTCTAATGTTGTCACGAGTTCCCGGCCTATACGGTCTGGGCGGTACCTCAGACGTTGGTATTGCGATGGCACGTCCCAGTGTATATTATCTGACGCCAGATTTTCATCCTCATCCGGTGTGTACCAGATTGGCATTGAAATCGCCTGTTAGAATTATGTCCCAGAGAGGATGCTAATTTCTTACCTCTGAGACTGTTGTCAGTTGTAGTAAGTTTAGCCCTTCTTTCTTATTGGAACTTGAGTGTAGGTATACATTGATCAGTAATACTGTTCTTGATTCGTAAATCGTATTGTAACTGAATTTGATTAATTGCAGGTATTAGGCGATTTGAGTTGTTCGGATTTGATGTCAAGTGATATGGACACATAGACTGCCAATCCTCCCATTGGGTGATCTTAGAGCTCCATTTTTTCAGCTTCTATAAAGTCGTGAGCGTCGCCTTGCAGGTTATCCAAGACCCATGTTTCTTGGAGTGCTAATATATCATATGCTTTCCAGTCATGGGGTGGTGTGCCATCTTCTAGCTTTCTTTTTGCTCCTGTTATGTGTCTCGAGAGGAGAAGTAGATATTCCTTCTGGGCCTGATCTCCCTGGGTCAATCTACCTTGTACGCGTTTAATGTAGGGCTACCCAGTTCCACTGTGTTGGGTTAGGGTCAATTTGTTTGTCGAGGTTGCACATCTGTGGTGCGGGATTTGGGCTACTTTTTCGTGCGTTCTGCAAGATCGAGTAAACTTGAGTTTTCCCTAGTGGTTTCATTGGGGGTTGTAGCTTTTTCTGGTGGGATTTTACCATTAGGGATTGGAGGATAGCGTTTCTTCAGTTGCTTTTTTAGTTGTATGCCCTATGTTTCAAAGTGTTGGGTGTGATTCAATGTTAGTTGTGCTGAGTCTTCATTCTGCCATGTTGTTAGTGTGTGTTCTGCTCGTTTGAAAGCCTCATTAGGTAGGAATTCCACTGATAACAAGTCTATGGATTCTATGTGATTCAGTCCTGGGATTTTGGCGGTCAGTTTTAGTATGTTCCCCCTGTACAGAATGTTTGTCGGCCTTGTGAGGTGTATAGTGGACTGGAGATGATTTGTTGTGTGTCCTTGTTATTTGGAAGGGCGATCTTCCTGGTTGGATAAGAACACACAACGTTTTCTAACAAAATAAGATTTATATGAGTTTATATTGCCTCCATTAGGTTTGTTTGGGGCATAATTCTGTCTGTCTGCCGGTTTCCGTGCTTTTGTCTGGGGCGACGTTTTGGCGGACCTGATGGTCTTCTGTCTAATTTGTTTCTTTTTCGCCCCGGGTGGTCCCGGCGGAGCTGAAAATCGGGGCATTTGTGGGTCTGGCATTATGGATATGTCTGTTGTCCCTCACATTTTTTAATCCACCGTTTTGATCTGGTTCATATAATTGTCTTTGATGTGGCTTGTTGTTATGTCCTGGTAAGAAGGCAGTTATCTGAACCTCCAGTGTTCTTAACGCTATCCTCTAAGTGACATTGCATTTTTGCACTGGTCTGTGATCCATTGCTGGATGCTTTTTTTCATTTAATTTAATTTCATTTCAAATTTTTATTTCGGTTTAACTTAAACCATAAAAGATGCACAGTAACAGTTCCTACACAATAAATGATAAAACACGTATGGAAAGAGCAGCCTTTCACAGGTACAGCTTTAGACCGTTTGCAATACCTAAAAGGTTCACAATTTAAATACAAAATTTTAAGAAGGAGATGCAAAAAAAAGGCAATCTATCTAACAGGTTAAAAATATATAAAAATACAATTAAAAATACTAGGCTTGATTGAGTGGATCAAGGTTCTTTGAGGAGAACATAAAACCAAATAGTCTTTAGAATAACCAGGAACTCTAGGGGACTATCTGTACATCCTATAAGTGCAACTTTCTTATAAGAATCTAATCAAAAAGTGCAAATGCTTTAAGTGTAAACAAATATACTTAACAGGCCATTCTACTTAGTCTTTCATTAGTTTCTAAAGTGCAAGAGCAAAGCTAATAGGTGGCATGATTTCAAAATACACATGTGGTTAAAACCACTAAACTTTCAAGCCTTTCTTTACTCTTGTTATACCCACATCAAACAAGTATCTGCTGACACTAAAGGCAATTTTTTGGGAAGTGTCAGTTTTCAATATTCTTTCTGCCTCAAGACAAGACCTAATGCCCATATTTCGACAGATAGGTTTAATCCATTTTTTCCTAGATTTAGCATAAACAGGGCAAACGAATAGTATGTGTAGGTCATTTTCTTGTGTATCAGATTGGCATAATACACAACACTTTGTTTTTTGGTGGTCTTGTTTCTTTCTCTTCTATATTATAGACATAATTGGCAGAGTTTGCTGTTGTTGTAGTCTTCAGTATATTTGGCCGAGCTTGGGACATGGGACTGTTTCTGTTCGGTCTGTTTTCTCCGTATCCAATTTGGTTGGGCCTGGGGCTTCAAGTAAGCTGTGCTCTACCGTACCGTCTATATTTTTTTGGAATATGGGGTATGTTCTTGGGCCATTTTGGCATGATACTTGAGTTCTTTTTTTTCCTTGCTTTTCTGTCGCGTTTGTTTTACTTCTCGATAGCCTTCCCTTTTTTTGTCCTGGGTGTTTACACCTGTTACTTGTATCTGATCCTCGTTCGTGTGTACCATGTTCGGATTGGTTTTCGTCGGTGAGTCCGTTACTCCTCTTGACGATTCGTGGGGTTTGTTCAGTTTCCCTAACGTTGTATTTTTTTTCTCACATCGTTCGTATGATTTCTCTTCCTGTTTTTTATTATCTTTAAATATCTTCTTGTTATTGCCATTTGTTAACCATTAGAGTATTCAGTAGATGTGCTTTTTTAATTCTTATTATTTCTTCTAAAATTGCTGGTAAGGAACTTAGCTTGTCTATGATTTGTCCGCATTGGCATGTTACTTGCTTTGTGGTATCAGTTGCTTGTACCATTGTTACTAAATTGGTGAGGTTTTCAAGTTTGGGGTTAATTCCTATTATGTTCATTAAGTCTATTTGTAGGACTAGTTTGTCGAATTACATTACCATTGCTCTTGTTAAAGTGTTTAGAGTGTCTAATAAGGAGTTGAACAGACCAGGCCGGCTGCTCGAGTCTCCTAGTAAATGCTCTTCTATTTCATTTTGTTCCTTATTTTTAGTACCGACATGTTTGAGAATTTTTTTCTCCTCGACTGGGTGTTCAAATTCTGCCCCATTGTCAGTTGATGTTTGGGCAGGTGCACCAAAAATGGTCCAATTATCAAATGGTGCTATATCGACCCTTCATGATACTGAATCCTCAGTTGAGATTGTGATAATAGTAGCATTTTGTTTGTTTTCCTGGACCTTTGTTTGTGTGTTCCTGGTTGTTTTTTCATCCATTGCCTCAAGGAGTTCCCCATTACCTAAAAATGGAGAAGGATCTTAGCCATGAGTTGTCTCTGCCGTCTGCTTATAGCATGGCATCTATATTTAATGTCTGGGGGTTTGCCGGCGTTTTGGTTATTCTTGGTGTGGAATGTGTATTTTTGTCTTTTTTAGCTGTGTTGTAGTTAATGGGGTTTTGTCGTATTCTATGTTTTCCAGTATCCCACTTTTGGTTTGTTTTGCAGATTAGTCTATTGTTTTTTGTTCCTCTTCTAAGTTGGTTCTTTCATCTTGCCCCCATTGGCGAACTACAGCATGTATTTGCTCCTTGGTTGTAATTAGGTTGTTGAATATTTTGCTGAGTGCCTCAGTGTCCCCTATCTGTGGGAAGCCGAACCCTCGGTTTGCTTGATCCATCGGTTGATTTCAATGCACAGTGTCTTTTGATGTGGCAGACATCAAGTCTAAGTGGGGTTGGTTCCCTTCAGGATTTCTCTTTTGTGGGGCCAGGGGTGTTAAAAGGCCGGTCACGTTTCCTGGCATTCAGTAAATTGTGGCTCATGGATCTTTTAGGAAGCTGAATTTTGAACTTGTGTTTGGTTTCCCAAACATAGTTAAGATTGGTGATATAAGTGGGCTCCTTTGAATGGCACCTGCATCTGTGTTGTGCTTGTCTTGTTTGTATTTGTTTGCTTATCTGTTTTTGTTTTTTTGCATACCCATTTCTGGTTGGAGTTCTTCTGCCCAGGCATCTGTCTTATCTTTCCTTATCTTGTTCTTGTTGCCCCTTTCTGAGGTATGTGGTTTTCTTTTTTTTTAGGCTTGTTATCGGTTTGTGTGCTTATTTGATCGCATTGGTTTGGGGGGAGCGGGGATAGTGTACTTATGGGGCGTCCCCTGCCCTGGCTCTGCATTGTACCTAGTGTTGGTGCCCTCCGTTACTTTACTACTGCCTTATTTAGTCTCTTCTTTTTACTACCAGCCTCCGGTGATGCTGTGGCTGTGGTAGTTTCCTGGTGTAAGAGTAGTTGTAGGGTGGTTGGTGGTTGTTTTGGAGGTTGGGGTTTGGGTACTTGGGGTAGGGTGGGGGAAGTGTGTGTCAAGCGCCTCCCTAACCCCCGAATGCAAACTCCGCCGACCACTTCTGCGCCCGGTGGGAGAACCGCAGCTCTAATCCTCACCTCAATGCTGATCACCCTTCCCTCACCCCTGCCTCTTTGCTGCTCTGCACCTTTGTCTTTCTTCATTTTCCATTTTCTGTTGAGTGCGCTTTCCGCAGTAAATCACCTTAGTGCCTTTACCGGTCTCCCGCCAATACACTCAATGTGGACGTGACTCCAGCACAAGACCCCCTGAGGGCTTTGCCTTCTGGCTGGCGGAGGGGGCTGAGGTGCAGAGAGGACTCTGTTTTCCTGCAGGCAGGGGGGAGCTAGGTGCAGGGAGGGGAGAGCAGAGGTAGGGTTCCAGGCAATACGAAGCATTGGGAGCACGGAGACCGGGCTCCAACTCTGAGCCAAGTCAACCACTCTACGCCTCTACAGTGGCAGTGTATTCATTCTTCGTTTTGGACTAATCTGTCCTTTTCCAAGTTTTTCAATTCCTTCAGAATCTCTTTCCTCACCTTAATCACCTTTAGCCACAAGGCACCGGGTGCTCGGCTCTGCCACTGCCCTCCTACGATGACGGCAGGGTTGGCGGGTGGGGGCTCCCAGATCCAGGTACCGGGTACTCGACTTGCCTCTGCCCTGCAGGGGGAGGGCTTCCAGATATGCATGGAGGATAGCACTCCCAGGTAGACTGAGTGCTGGCAGCGACTGTTGCCCCACCAGGCATTTCCGCAGGCTGCACTCAGAACTAATCGGGCCACCTCTGCAGATCACCCGAGGCACTCTCTCTGCGTCTGCCGGCTTTTCATCCCAAGAAACAAATAAATGAAGTTCTGATTTTGATACTGCATCGTAAAAGCATGCAGAATGTTAAACATAGATTTCTGATAACACCCAACAGTCAATAAGCTGATGTAAAATGTTGCTTTTTAGTGGCATGGTTCTTTATGCTTAGATAAATGTGTTAAATACACAATAACACAGAATGTTTCTATGTAAGAATACAATTCCTACATGTGTTAGGAAATGGATAATACTAGAATGTGTAACATGAGCACTGACTGACAAGAAAGTAGATGTTACACAAGGTTACATTATGATTTGCACTTACCACTTGCATTCTAACACTCAATTGGCTTCTTTCACATTTGTAGCTTACTTAACTAGACTTGCAACAAAAGTGCTACTTCCTAGAGCAAGTGCTTTAGAATGGACAGACGAGGGATGAAAGCATTAAATCGCCTGGTTTCTAAATGCATTAAAGGTTCGTATGACTAAACTACAGTGGCTCTAAGGAAATGGCGAGTAATGGATTACTTAATTCTTCCAGATCTGTATACTTTTAACTACTACATAATCTCATCCTATCGTGGGCAACCAAATGGGACAGAGTGGTCCGACAAATTTGCTGATGTCAAGGGGTGTAAACCTAGAATCGATAGAGTATAATTGCCTACATTCTAAACTAAGGGGCATCACCCCATTACCCATCTAGGTGTACAGAGACGGACGATTGAGATTTCCAGAAACAACGCGATCTGTGACAAAATACTACAATTTGCTGCTGGCCGGTATGCTAATGTAGTGGAACCTTTTCGGGACGGACGCTGCAGTGCGGACAGAGGCAGAAGATTCTGTCCACAAACTGGAACTGGTCATTTAGAACTTACTGAACTTATCTGATAGGGTTGGTTTGAGATGCAACTGATTTCCCTACTAATTAATTTGTTTAGGATAAAATCTCCCTCAGCTGAGGAAGATAGTTCCTTCATATTTGCATCTCGCAGAGTTTTGCCTATGCTTATTAAATCTGATCTAATTTACATTTTAGGTTGTATGCTAATTATTTGAAATCTAAAGAAATACAATTTAAGGTAAATTACTTTGCTGATTCGTTCTCATTCTTTCTTGTGGCTAAGCTCAATTTGATTTAGTGATTACTTGAACTGTTCAGGGGGATTTCCTTGGAGACTATACCCAATATAATATGTTAGAAAATATCTTATTCCAGGTCCTCATATAATAATTGTTTGTCCTCTGAGTATTCCAGTCCCTTCCAGCACAGAACAAGATCCATTGGAGGACCTAAAAGATTGGATATGGTCGCTGAGGTTAGATTGGGATGAGAGAAAATATATTAAGAAAATAATGTATGAGGCCCAAAACATTAACGCTACAACGTTGATTTTCGAAGAATGGACGATCTTAAAAAATACTATGGATTTATAGAAATGGGAGGAAGCTTTGCTCTGTGCAAATTCTGGTGCAAATTCAGGTTCGAACAATGACCTCTGATGAATCTTTAGTTCTGACTGAGGCAGACATTAAAATGTATTACATTTCAATAACAAGGCACATTTAGCTCCACAAAGAAGACAAAGAATGGTTAAGTTCAAAACATAAAGGTTTATTAAAGGATTTACAAAGTTAAAAACTCAAATCATCAGTTTTTGTTGTACTCTTTAATCAATACATGAATGCAATAGCCAATATACATTTCAATGCAATGCAAGCTGATAAAAGCAAAAATATACTATTATAAGCGGTCTCAAAAGGAAAGTCAAGGGGGCACCCTACACTGCTAAGTCAGGAGAAGGAATTCTGCTTAGAAGTCAGGGAAACAACGCCTTTGTAAGCAAGTGGAAAATGGTATCCGAATCTAAAGTCAACCAGAAAGGCATGTGAACTCTTGTCTACATTGCACTAATTTAAATCATTTCTAACTTTTCGCTACACCTACACATTATACTTATATGAAGAACCAATCTAGTTAAGGCACACACAGATATGACAACTTTGATATTTTTCTCCAGCTAATATGCAATGAACTCACTCTAAACGTCCTTCGGACTAGCAGTTATATGGAACATAATGAGATTAATTCGGTTCAGGCAGTACCCTGCAGATGCTCGTTAGTGCATATCAGAAAAATCGCCTAAAGAAAACAATTTCACATGGTAATGGAAAGCAAACTATACATTGCTTGATATTGCAGATTCGGTTTTCTCCTGAAATAATGGAAAGATACACAACATATAAGAAATGGCAGCCAGACCTTAACCATTTTAAATGCGCCTACATTACTATGGTCAAGGTAAGCCTGAAAGAGACACACAGTATATTTGCATGTTACATGTTAATATCGATATTGAAGTAAAACGGTCAATTAAGAAAAAATCTCCACCAGAAATGAATCAAGTTATCAGTTTTCTACTGTAACGAATATGTAAAAATAAGTCATGAACAGATGATTGTGTAAGTCTAGCTTACCTTCAGGACAGTCTATTTTGGGGGAACATTAAAGAACTATATAATTATTGTTCCAGAAAACCTTTTTTTTGTTATGTTGGATTATGTTTGTTTGGGAAAAAAGAGAGAATTGTCTTCAGCAAATGTGAAAGACAGGTATAAAGAAGGGTAATGTCAGTCTAAGTGTTTATTGAAAGATAACAAATCAAACCCACATACTAATTTAATATATTCTCGTTTTTAGGAGAATTAAATGCGACAAAGTATAATTCAAGTTATTTCTCAAGCAAAGCTATCATGATAATTTAGGTAATTGTTGCACATATTCAGAAGGAAACGGTGATTATCAGACTCTATTATGAGAGACTAATAGAGACACCAGTTGTTTGCTCAGAAACTCTCTGTATCAGAAAAAAACCAAGGAGGCATTAAGTTCCCAGTCACAAAGAGATTGGCTTTTGGTTATTGTTTTTCTCTTTCTCTCCATTCCATTCCCCTTTTATCCTCAAGTAAACCCGCACCATAAGTTGTATGTTGCCGGTTCTGGTTTTGCTGGTGGCGGCTTTGGATTAATTCTTCTTTTTCTTTTTTGTGCTTCAGCAGGAACAAGCACTTTAAGGTGAGTGCTCGGCTGAGCTCATTAGGATCTATAAACTGCAGCAATTCCTTGTTTTCTGATTTAGCACTGTTAGCAGTATTTCTTTCACTAGTACTATTGAGCAGTGCATACTTGTTGCCTGGGCTAATGCTATTTAGCAGTGCTCTATCTCCCCTGAGTGAGCACTGTTTCTATACATCATTACGGTCTGAGTTTTCAGTTAACTGCTTTCATTTGATTCCCTTCTCCCACTCATTGGTACCCTTGCCCTGCATCCTTACTTCCCAATTTAATTGTATAACCACTCTTGGACCTGTAGTCTTGGTTCCCAGCTTACTAGTGTGCTGTGTTGATTGAATGTGTACCAGCTTTCTCCTGCTTTTCCTGTTAGGCACTGTTTTACTCACGCCCCTCCTCTGTTGTGGGCTTGTGGCTGTGTCTAAGGTACACCTCTTCTGTTAAATTCATGCATGTTTACCAGAATGTAGGCATAGCGGACAACCTATGCAGTGTTTCTTATCTAATGTGAGTATTGTTGTTTTCTTACTTTTAATAACACCACTGAGGTTATCAGCTAGGAAGATCCTGCCATTACATATATGTATTACACGTCTGATTATATAATTACATCAGTTACAGCAATTGTGGTGGGAAAACTTACTGAGCTTCGGTCTTAAAAAGTGAGGCTTCTAGGTGTATTATTCCTCATCCTTTTTTTTTTTTTTAATTGTTTTTTTTTTTTAATTGTTTTTTTTTTTTATTGAATTTTTTTACAACATATAATATGTGATCGTCAACGCTTTGTCCTCATCCTATTAAGTATAAATGTTGTAATCTGATTGCCTGGCAAATTGACACATTAATAGTATTAGTATTTTGTATGCCTTTTCTCAATTCTTTATTCGATAAAAAAATGTCATCATAAAAGAAAACAGTTTACAGTACAATAAAAATATGAAGCAAGAATCACAGACCTAAAATACATCTAACAACTCCTGTTTGTATGCTGAATTGTCTCTTGGGTGTCTGTTCTTTTTGAGATTTGAGATCCTTTGTTACTTGAAGGCAAGCAGGGGCTACTGGCCACAACCTTACTCTGAAAACTGGGGCAAGTGAAGTAGTGGGGAGTGAGAGCAAGCAGTGTAAGGATTCTGTGGGGGCAGGGACTCAGAACTCAAACAAATAACAGGCAAAATAAATAAATGTCCAGCCCAACACTTAGTAAAAAGAAAGTACTTAAAATCACAAGCAAATGAAAGATAACAGATTTGGATGGGAATCAAGCTACAGCCTTTATGATCTCACCTCATGGCTCTTAGTCAAATACTCAACTCGTATTGGTGCCTTCTCCCACTCTAGGGTGCCCCTCAATATCTGTGGCAAATTTTCGAAGATATGGATACTGGCAAATATTAGGTAGAGGTGTGACTGCTAAGCAGGAGCCAAATTACCAATTTGAATGTCAGTTGAAATAGTTAATGTACCAAGGAGTTCGCAAAGGTTAACTTCCAAAAGACACGATTATCTTTCTGCTTTCAAGATGCACTCTCAGTGTTTTGAGCTCAAGCTTCATGTTACCTGAAGAATGAGCTAGTGACGTGAATTAATCATTCTTTAACCTCATACCACTACCCTAGATACAAAAATATGTACAACGCAAAATATTAACAGTCTCTGACTGTGTTAAGGATCCTTTACGTTTTTTTCAAGCAGATTAGAATCCCTATGAGACAAAGTGTAGAGTTTATACTCAATTAAGGGTTTTCAGTGAACAATACTTTTAATAAGCCCACGTCTAGGCATACCTGGCACACTTAGGGTAAGAAAGCGAAGAAAGCAAGAGACACACAGATGATTGACGGAATGCAGAGCAGAGCAGATCAAACATTCATCCCCAGTCAAGAGAGCTGGGTTAAATCCATTGTTCCTTTGCTCCCCAGTTTAGGCCCAGCCATATGCAAATCAGTCTTGACCCTGTGCCACATGGGAACAGTCCAACCCGAACTGCCAAGCCAGGTCCTCCCTGAACTGGAAACATGCATCCTGGGACCAGTCTCGGGGCATCACCCCTCATCAGCCAGGCTAGCTTGAATCCAGTGGCAGTGAGCCCGGGAACCACATCTGGGCATATCCAGCGCACTTCGGGTGAGAAAGCAAAAGACACACAGATGATGGACGGAATGCAGAGCAAATCAAACATTCACCCCCAGTCAAAAGATCTCAGTCACTGGTAATTCGGGCCGCAACCCAGTCCATTGTTATTTTGCCACTTCAGTGTGGAGCCAGCTATATGCTAATCAGTCCTGACCCTGCTCCAATTGGGACAGTCCAGCCTGGACTGCCAAGTCAGGTACTCTCTGAACTGTAACTTAAGCAACCCATGATCTGTTTCACCCTAGGGTGCTGCGTTGCTTGTGTTGCGGTCCAGGGAGTACCTGGCATGATAATTCAGACTGGAATGTTCCTGCTGGAGCAGGGGCAAGACTGATTTTCATAAAGCTGGGTCCAAACTGAGGTTTGCATACCTTAATGATAATTCTGTGGCGTCAATAAAAAATTATTTTCTAACTTTGAGTTCAAATGCCTAAGTGCAATGCATCCTGCAGGGATGCAGAGCTATTCTCTTAGATGCTCAGCATTCCTTTCTGCGCTGCCAACCATCCCTTCCTAGAACTAAGGTAACAGCTGCAAGTTCAGAGTAATACACTCATTCATGTGAATCTAAGGGGAAGGGAAGTTTACATCGTTGACACAGATCATGGTACAAGTACAGAATTCCTGTTTATAAAATGTGGAAGCATTGGCCATTTCTTAGTGGCACTCATTCCAAAGATATATGTATATATATATCTGAAAGAAACAGTTAGTCATAGACCCCTTACCTTAGAATTACCCCCGGGCGTCAGACTGGATCCGGAAAGTTTTTCGTCAGCAGTACCCCTGCGCGTTGGAAGGTGGTGTCGGTCGACTCTGCGTTCGTTGTCGTGGTCGCCTGCATGACGTCGGGGTAGCTACGTAGACGCCACCCTCGCACTCTAACGTCAGGTCTTTCTTTTTCCGCACTGGCAAGCGCAGATCCGGAGAGAGCCGTACCTCCAGTAACTTTTTCACTGACTTTTTCTCCACTTTTGTCGACTTCGTTTTTTGAGACCATCGACTCCTGGTGCACAAGGGATGCCCGGCTTCAAGGCTTGGGGTTCCTGTAACCGACTAATGTTGGTGAAGGATCCGCACCACGTGTGCTTGTACTGCCAGGAGCGCAACCACGACCTCAAGTCATGCTCTGACTGCCGGACCATGACCCGAAGTCTTTGTGGGAGCGGTTCCGAAAGGCACTCGAGGTCCGGCAGTCGGCTTCGTGTTGCTCCCGGTCCCGGTCACGTAGGAGGTCGAGGGACCAGTTGCGGTGCCAACACCATTCTTCATCCGAGTCTTCGCACTCATGGTCAGGTAAGTTGAAGTACAAGAAGAAGTCGAACAAGCATCGTTGCTCTTTGACTTCTGCCCGTCCATCGACCGAGGTGACGAGGAATGTGGGTGGTGCCCCTCCAGCGGCTCCGCATGCGGAGCCCATAGGGTCAGCTCCGGGCCCCCCCCCTTCCCAGAACTGCCCAGCTTTGTCAGTTTCACGAAGTGATGCACGCCATCTCTGGGCAGCCCGACTCCACCCGTGCACCTTAAGGCCCCGCAGACTCGGCTGGGGGCCCTTGGATGCAGGCCTGGATCGGGATCGGCGCCGGTCAACCTTGTTACGCCTACCCGGGCACCAATTCCACTGGCACCATGTCCGCAACCGGCGGCGGCTGTGTCCCCAGCCAACATCGACCCCTGTCTCCACCTCAAGGTAGACATGGGGAGGACGCTGGATCCGGCGCCGACAGGTACTCTTTGAGACCAGATTGGCGGCCAGAGGAGGGTGAGGAGGACTGGGAGGGGTCTGGGGACCCTTTAACCGACCAGTTGGCTTATGAACAGGACTGGAGAGAGGAACTGGTGGAAGCCAGTGGTCTGGATACCTCACCAGACCTTGACATGTTGTCTCCTCCTACGATGGCTATGGAGGAGGGAGCATCATACGCAGTGGTGTTGCGTAGGGCGTCCGAGGCTCTCCACCGCGAGCTACCTATGGTGGCAGTCAGGATTAACCTCCTGACAGAGGTGCTTCAACCGGCAGCCAGCTATTCGGAGCCCCTTCTGCCATTTAATGAAGCCCTCTGGGACATCCTTTTGGGCACCTGGTCCAGACCCAACTCAGGGCCTCCGGTGGACAGGATGATTGCCCAATGCCATCGCCTGGCCCCGGGCGACCCCACTTTCCTCTCCCAACACCCCACCCCTGAGAGGTTGGTGGTCCAAGCCTTCACCTCCAAAGGCGCATTCCCTAACGCACCACCCGATAGAGAATCCGAAAATCTGGACCACCTTGGGAGGATAATGTTTCTTACTCTTAGCTTGGGACTGCGGTCGGTAAACACCACATGTCTGTTGGGCCGTTACACCCAATCTGCGTGGGAACACGGTAGAGCAGGTGCTGCCCAAGTGCCCAGAGAAGGCCGGGGCCGTGCTCTCCCGTGCAGTTGCCGAGGGGAGAGATGCAGCGAAGTTTACCATCCGCTGTGGGCTGGATACTGCCGACTCACTAGGCAGGACGATTTCCACGTCAGTAGCCCTACGAAGCTACGCCTGGTTGCGGTCGACTTTTTACCAGGGATGTCCAATCCACTTTTATGGACCATGCCCTTTGATGGCCGTCGCCTTTTCGGCGACTAGGCAGGCAATGCGCTGGAGCACTGTGAGAAGTTGGCCTGGTATATGATGCTCACTAGTTAAAGTGATCACCTTGTACCATGCCAAGCAACCCTTATGGTGTGGTTGTAAGTCAACCTTTTCGGACTAGCTGCCCTAGTGGTAGCGTAGGCTAAGCAGTCTTTGAGGCTAAACTCGTGAAGCGTGTTAAGCCAGCTGTTTTACCAAATGCAACCCCCTTTTATACCAATGAAAGGACACCACACAGATATATATTCAAAATATATATGTATTTATTTCTCAAAGTAACCCCTAGTCTCTTTATGAGCACAGGAGCACAAATCGTCAAACAAGATTACAGTAGAATACACAGAAGTTGCACGTTATATGGATAGGCCCTGGTGGCCGCTCAAACCATATACTAAAATAGTGGTATAAGTACCACGAACAGAAAAGGGAAAAGGCCTAGGGCCTCTAGAATCGCTGGGCCTACAAGGAGCTAACGTCAGTTAGTGACCAGGAGGTCCACGGGTGGCGTGTGCAGAGCAAATAGTCACACGCGTGCTCCCATAGGTTTCAATGGGTGCGTAAAAAGTACAAAGTTACTGCAAAGAGGATCTTCCGGATGGACTAGGAACTCAAGGTTTGGAACACAGGCACTAGAGATGTAATACTACACTTGGGCACAGGTGTGCCAGCTTTACCTCACCCACAGGAAGCGGGTGCATAGGCCTCGAAGTGCGTCTGGTTTCTTCTATCTGTTCCGTGGAGCCTGAAGACAAAGATGCTGCAGGCGGTCAGTCCGGGAGAGATGCAGTGGATCCAAGAGTGGATCGGAGATGTTGAAGACCTGTAAGCAGAGGAGACAGTGTTCACAGTCACTAGCCAGTGACCAGCGTGGCACCAGGTGGGTACCAGGCAATGTCGGGTGCAAACAGGAAGAAAGGTGTAGCTTGTCTCTGCAGCCACGTGGTCCCTGGGGGTTGACGACGTCCAGGAGTCGGTTCTCGAGCTGTCCCACGCAGGCTCTCGCTCTCGGCGGTGTCGGCGACTTGATCGAAGCAAACAAGCCTTGGCAAAAGCAATTGTTGTAGGAGATGAAATAAGCGGATGGTTCTGACCAGCAAGGTCAGAAGGACTGCTCCTTTGGAGGGGAGCAAGGGCCAGTCTGGAGCAACCAGACCAGCGGTGTATTTTGTAAAGTTCGTTGCCAAGATGGCTACTAGCCAGCGGGCCAGCAACCGGTTAGGCGCGTCGAGTGGCAAACTGCAGAAGGGCCCCACGCAGATCGTGGAGATGCTGGAGGGCTCACCTTTGGTGCAGATGCTGCTCGAGGGTTGGGCTTCTCAGATCCCAAAGCACAACTTGGAGGGAGCCTCGGTTGTTGCACTTGTCAGCTTGTCGTGGTCGTTTCAAGATGGCTGGCTCCACGTGTCTCGGTGCCTCCACGGGTCTCCTCTTTTCAGGGACTGTGGATCGGGCGGTGAGAGGTCTGGAGGTCCAGGTCTTGTCAGTCTCTGGGCTCGGGCTCCGGCGGGAGGCGGCGGCAAAGCAGATGTTGATTCGCTGGATGGTGCTTGCGTTAGCAAGGTGGTCACTCCCTGACCACAGGGGAGATTTCCTTCAGTCTTCTGTGCAGCAGAATGTCGAAGTTCCCGTCTTCTTCTTAGTTTCAAGTTGATTCCAGGATGTCTCAAGTCTTAGGACACAGCTCCTACCTTTAAGCGGATTCTAGGGGCCGGACTACCTGCTAGGTCCCTCCCTAAGGGTGGGACCAGGAAGGGGGGTGGTTACACCCCCAATCCTTTGTCCAGCTCGCCCCAGGCCCGGGACTGGTGTGCCCCAGGACCGGTTTGAACTGGCATATGCACCGAGGCTCCTTGTGAGCCACAGGGATGTCTGGTTTCTTTCAAGCCCTACCTGACCAATACACAAAATCCTGTCTGGGGTGGTGCATGCACCTCCCCTGGCAGGAAACCCTTTGTCCACACCTCCCAAGCTGGAAGGACTCCCAGCAGCAGGAGGGCAGACTTGTGTCTGTGGTGGCAGTATCCATTTTGTGGAGCTGAGGCTATGTCTGATTTTACCCGGGTTTCAGGTACTGTACATGTCGTGTCCCTCTAGAAGGGTGGAATGCTAACCCCGTCGCCAGAATTGGCGAGGGGTTAGTATTCCAATTCGTATGACACCTTACTCGACATGTTTTGATAAAGCCAAACCAAAGATAGCATTTAACCGCGAGGTTCATAATGCACTTAAGAGTATATGGTATGACGATATCTGGAAACAGTAGAAGGAAGTTGTTCCGACCACTGCAGACAGGCTCAGCTCATGCCAGAGCACCATCTCACATGGAACCAAGCACTCTGCCTTCAGGATTGTTAAGGCCTGCCATAGGAGTGACTTATAGGTTACCAGGTGTCCCATTTAAGGTTAGGTATAGGTATACTACACCTAAGTAAGAGGTGATTACACCAACTTACCCCAGCTGAGTGATCAGCCAGTTGTGTCAAATTGTTAGGCCAAGCCTGGGGTGGCATAATACATGCTTCAGCCCCTGGCAGGCCTTGGGTACACCAATGCCCTGGGTACCTAGTGTACACTGGTACAGGGGCTGACAGGGTGATCCAACCAATTGGGTATGTACCTAGGGTACATGGAGTCCATTTTAAAGAGAGAACAGCCAGGCTGAGATCCTGAATGGCAGGATCTCAGGCCAACTAAGTCAAAAAACCAGCTAGACACTAGGCAAAAATTTGGGGGTAACCATAGTCAGATATCCACCTTCCTACAAGCACTTTAAGGACTCTCGGGCTACAGCCAGGTCCTTGGGCCTCTCCACCACCTGCCCTGCGCAGTCTGCCTTTCGCCCCTTTCGTGGCTATGTAAGGGGTGCCCTGCCACGTCCCGCCCAGAGCCACAGGTCGGCGCAAGCTGTTCAGGGGGCCAGCGGAAGGGCCAGTCCACCACAGCTCCCTCTGCAGCAACCTCCAAACCCTCCTAGTCCGACCTTTCAGGGCCACCAAACGCAAGGTGGCAGCAGGATTCACCATCACCTCCCCCCACTGGCGCACCATCACGTCGGACAGGTGGGTTTTGCAAATACTACTCCCTCCCCTTCGAGACTACCCCTCCAGCCATGCCACATCAGTACCATCGCATGTAGGAGGATCATCTGGCTCTTCTCCAACAGGAAGTTTCGGCACTCTTGACTAAGGGAGTTATTGAGCGCATTCCTGCCCCAGAAGTAGGTCGTGGTTGCTATCCCCACTACTTTCTGGTGCCCAAGAAGGACAAAGGCCTGTGTCCTATCTTGGATCTCAGGAACGTCAACCCCTTCCTCTGGAAGAAGTTCGAAATGTTGACGCTCGCTCAGGTCTGGTCTGCGCTCGACCCTGGATGGTAGCGTTGGACTTGCAGGACGCTTACTTTCACATCCCCGTCCTGCATTACCTGCGGTTCCCGGTAGACCACAAGAATTTTCAGTTTACCGTGCTCCCCTTTGGCTTTACCAGTGCCCCTCGTGTGTTCACAAAAGTCATGGCGGTGGTCGCAGCTTATCTGCGCAGATCAGGGGTTCCAGTCTTCCCCTATCTCGACGACTGGCTGTTGAAGATGGGCTCGCCCCAAGGTATCGTCTCCTACCTCCAGACTACGGCCGACCTCCTGCATTCGCTGGGGTTCTCCATCAACATGCCGAAGTCTCACCTGCCCCCCTCTCAGAAGCTCCTTTTCATCGGAGCGGTTCTGGACACAATGCAGTTTCGGGTTTATCCTCCCAAACAGCGAGTCCGGGATATTCGGGGTATGATTCCGATCTTTCAGCCTCTATCCTGGGTTTCGGTCAGGATGACCCTCAGGCTGCTGAGTCTGATGGCCTCCTGCATCCTACTGGTGGACCATGCCAGATGGCATATGCGGGCTCTGCAGTGGACTTGAAGTTCCAGTGGGCAATAAATCAGGGGAATCTGTCCAGTTGCGTCCAGATCTCTGAGGGCACTGCACACCAATTGAAGTGGTGGCTCACGAACCAGGATTGGGTCGCGGCAGATCCCTCTCCCTTCCCCAACCAGAGGTCACAGTGGTGACCGATGCATCACTTCTGGGATGGGGCGGCCACATGGGGGAGGCAGAGATCAGAGGCCTCGGGTCTCCGGCGGAGTCCTGGCTCCACCTCAACCTTCTGGAGGTTCGGGTGATTAATCTTGTACAGCATTCCTTCCCTCAGTCCGGGATAGAGTGGTGCAGGTGTTCATGGGCAACACCACTGCCATATGGTACTACAACAAACAAGGCGGGTGGGGTCGTGTACCCTATGTCACCTTTGGACATGGCCGGAACATCAGGGCATATCCCTGGTGGTTCAACACCTGGCAGGTTCCCTGAACGCCAGGGTGGACGAACTCAGCCGCAGGTGCATGATGGATCAGGAATGGCATCTTCACTCGGAGGTGGTGCAAGGTCTCTTTCAGCAGTGGGGAGAGCCTTTGTTAGATCTATTCGCCAACTAAGAGAACTCGCAATGTCAGCAGTTCTGCGCATTGGAATTTCCAAGGTGGCACTCGCTAGGCAAGGCTTTTCGTTACGAGTGGAGTTGCGGTCTTCTATACGCCTTTCCGCCTATACCACTTCTGCCCAGAGTACTGAAGAAGATCACGCGCGACAAGGCCCAAGTCATTCTTGTGGATCCGGATTGTGCACGAAGAGTCTGGTATCCCGAGCTGCTCAACATGGCCATCGATCCTACGATCAGACTGCCTCTTCGGGAGGATCTTCTGTCCCAGCAGCAGGGGACGGTCCTCCACCCGAACCTGTCCAGCCTCCACCTCCTTGCCTGGAGATTGAGTGGCGGCAGTTGACGTTGTTTGACCTGCCTCCCGAAGTCTGTGATATTATCTTGGCAGCCATGCGTCCCTCCACTAAGACGGTATACACCTGCAGATGGAACAAATTTGTGGCATGGTGCACTGCAAATGCTGTGGATCCCTTTTCCGCCCCTCTTTCTGAGCTTCTCTTGTTCCTCCTTTCTTTGGCCCAGCAGGGCTCTGCTCTGGGCATGCTAAAGGGATACCTCTTGGCCATTTCAGCCTTCCTTAGGCTTCCTGATCAGCCTTCTCTTTTCAAGTCCCCTGTTGTAAATAGATTGATTAATGGCACTACTCGTCTTTTTCCTCCTGTTCCCTTCGTAATGCCTCAGTGGGACTTGAACTTGGTTCTTACATACCTCATGTGCGCTCCCTTTGAGCCGCTAGATAACTGTCCTCTTAGACCTCTCACTTTGAAAACTGCCTTTCTGGTGGCCATCACCTCTGCACGCAAGGTGAGTAAGCTACAAGTTCTTTCTTCCAAGCCTCCCTTTCTGGCTGTCCATCCGGACAAGGTCGTCCTTAGAACTAGACCTTCCTTTCTTCCCATGGTGGTTACTTCTTTCCACATTGGCCAAACCGTCACTTTGCCCAGCTTCTATCCGCCTCAGCATCCGTCAAAAGAGAAAGAAATGCTTCACCGCCTGGATCCAAAATGTGCGCTTTCCTTCTACTTAGATCACACCAAACAAATACGGGTGGACGACCAGCTCTTTGTTGGCTACGTGGGCGCTAAGAAAGGTCGGACCATGCACAAACGGACCATCTCCAGGTGAGTCGTTCTGTGCATCAAAGCTTGCTATTCTTTGGCAAAGAAGGAGCCTCCAGTGGGACTGCGCGCCCATTCCACCAGGGTGACGGCAGCCACCACGGCTTTGGGGCGGGAAGTCCCCCTTAATGACATCTGGCAGGCAGCTACGTGGGCATCGCTGCACACGCTCACCAAAAACTACTGCCTGGACAGCCAAGTCCGGAGAGACAGCTTCTTTGGCCGTTCTGTTCTCCAGGACTTTCTGGTGTGAACTTAGTTCACAGACCCACCTCCGGGGTTGGTATTGCTGGGGTATCTATTCTAAGGTAAGGAATCTATAACTAACTGTTTCTTTCAGATGAACAAGTTACTTACTTTCGATTACGATATATCTGTAAGAAAGATAGGTTAGTTATAGATTCCTTACTGCCCCACCCATCCTCCCAGTTCTGCAAACTGACTTTTAGGGTTAAGGGCATCCTTTCAAGGCCCTAGTTTTGTGCACCAGTGGTCAGTGTCTTGAATGGCTCTGCGCTTCTGGCGTGGAAAGTCGTGTACAGAACTGATGTCAGCGAGCGAGGGCGGAGTCTATGTAGCTACCGCCACGTCGTCCCGGCAACCATGACACCGATGACGAACGTGGAGTTGGCCAACGCCACCTTCCGATGTGCAGGGGTACTGCTAACAAAATCCTTTCCGGATCCAGTCTGCCTTCTGGGGGTAATTCTAAGGTAAGGAGTCTATAACTAACCTAAGTTTCTTACAGATAGTTTGTTACCGAAGGTAAGTAACTTGTTCATTAATTTATTTTCCTTCTATAACGCAAATTAGCTTTCCAGCACAATGTGAAACAGTCTTGAAAACTAGAGCGTCCATTTCTGTTCTGGTCTATTTTTGACTGTTTGGGTCACTTTGTAAAATGTAAAAATCACATCGGTCACTCCTCTCTACACACTCCAGGACCAACTCATACACAAGCTGTCCCCAGTTGTGGCTTTACCCTTTCACCCAATTCAAATTGAAGGAGTCGCCCACTTCTCCAGCTGTACTTACGTAGTCCCAGGAGAGGTTGGTACCCCTTTCTCCCAGTAACAGCAGAACAAACTAATGTAACATGTGCCTCATGCCTAGCTGTCAAATGCTAATGCAAAATAGTATTCACTCCTAGGAATTTCAAAAATGTCATAGTATTGCATTACACAAAAGTGGTAGCATCCCGAACTACTATTCCAAGCTTAAAACTGGCCTCTTTCAGTCGGAGGGAGGGGCAGTAATCTGCACCTTTAAACATTAAAAGGCTGCTTAGCATCTGTTCAAGTCACCGAGTTTGATTACTGTTCCAGTTGTTATCTTGCTTATTTGGTGTTCACATACAACAGCAGTTATTATCTCTGCCTTTGAACAATTACAAAGGTTCTGTTCATGCCACCATTTAACTTCCTGTGCGGGCTGCAATTACGTTCGTTTAGTGTAAAAACAACTTCTGCTGCATCTCTGGTTAGATTTGTGGCGTGTAAATGTATTTAAGCAATGAGAACAAGCCCGGATGCTGGTTTCTAAACAGTAATAGATGCAAAGCACAGACGGCAATAAATCTCTCTTCAATTTAACAAACGTAATACATTTTATATGTGCCTACAACCTTCTTTCACACGACCACCACCATGCCAAAGACCTACAGAATGCAGGTACTATATTCTGTGTAATATTTGCACCGTCTGCATCGCTTTCATAGAACACCCCAACACCCAAAGGTACAAGACAGCATTTATCCCATATGCCAACTCAGCCAGAATTAGGTTAAAAATCAGTCTATCACAGTAGATCACACCATCAGTTACAACAAGGAAACATACACAAACTTCCCACAAAATACATCAGACAGTATACCTTCATACACCCAACATAACCAAAGTGTGATGTTTTCCTTGCTATAACATGGCTCACAGCAGCTCTAGTCGCCAACGGTCAGATTATCGAAACATCCAGTTTGCATTCCCTAAATAAAGAAACCTAAAAATTCGCTATTTAGGAATTGTAAAATTGAATGTACAAAAATAGAGATTTCCAAATAGAGATTCCTAAAGAGTAAGAATCGCTATTAGGAAATTGCTATTTAGGAAATGCTAAATCATTTGTACCTAAAGGCCCATAGGTACGAATGGTTTTGCATTTACAAATTTGCAATTTCCTAATAGGAAATTGCAAATTTGGAAATGAAAAACCAAGGGTGCCTATGGGCCTGATGCCCCCCTTAATGCACACCACAAAAATAGTGGTGCACAAGCAAAGTGTACAAATGCCCTAGGGGGCATGTGGGAACTACATGGCACTTTAAAAAATGCATTTTGGGAGCATATTTTAAAATTTCACATGGTTGCCATAGGCTTGGAGTCGAAGGTAATAGCATTTCTTAAATGCCCATTTTGCATTTAGGAAATGTTTTGTACATGTGCTTAGGAAATGACAAATAGGAAATCCATATTTGTGCTTGCCTATTTAGCTAGATAATATCAAAATGGGGTAACCCAGTATCCCTCAGAACCTGGGCGGGTAATCAAAATATTACAAACGGTTCTGTCGGGTAAACAGTATTGCTTCAAGAAAAATCATCATTTTTATGCATATACGAACACACATGGAGACCATAAGTAATTTTTCAAAAAGGCTTTATGAATTGCATCATTCATAAATAACTAATGGCAATGGCTGTCAAATGTAAAACATAGTTGTGACAAAGTGGCATGAAGTGACATAAAGTGCTCAGTGCTCTGGTGAAAAGTGCGTAATATATACAGTGTGATTTTTGCAGGATACGAATAATTTGCAAAGGTCAGTCTGAGCGAATGATCAAAACAAACTGCAAGTCGATTGAATCAGTCTTTTATGCAGAGTATTTCAACTGATCCTTCAATAAGTGTCGACGTTTCAACCCAAGATAGCGTGATTCGCTAGTCAAAGCGGGTCTTCATCAGGACAGGGATAGACAGCCAAATTAAGCAAACCCAATGTTGCTTGAGGGGCGATGTGAAATGGAGAGGCAAGAGCAGTAGTATCCTGTTCTCCTTTGAAAATGCGTGAGTTCCGTTCAAATTTGGAACGAATCCGCGTAGGGGAATGATCGTCCTTTGCGGGAGCATAGACGAGATTCTGGTATTCAGACGGACGATTTACATCTAGTTTCTGCAATTAATGTGTGATCAGAAGCGCGCAGGCAAGCGTCCTGTCATTCGCGATGTCTGTCGCGAATGACAGGACGCTTGGCTGCGCGCTTCTGATCACACATTAATTGCAGAAACTAGATGTAAATCGTCCGTCTGAATACCAGAATCTCGTCTATGCTCCCGCAAAGGACGATCATTCCCCTACGCGGATTCGTTCCAAATTTGAACGGAACTCACGCATTTTCAAAGGAGAACAGGATACTACTGCTCTTGCCTCTCCATTTCACATCGCCCCTCAAGCAACATTGGGTTTGCTTAATTTGGCTGTCTATCCCTGTCCTGATGAAGACCCGCTTTGACTAGCGAATCACGCTATCTTGGGTTGAAACGTCGACACTTATTGAAGGATCAGTTGAAATACTCTGCATAAAAGACTGATTCAATCGACTTGCAGTTTGTTTTGATCATTCGCTCAGACTGACCTTTGCAAATTATTCGTATCCTGCAAAAATCACACTGTATATATTACGCACTTTTCACCAGAGCACTGAGCACTTTATGTCACTTCATGCCACTTTGTCACAACTATGTTTTACATTTGACAGCCATCGCCATTAGTTATTTATGAATGATGCAATTCATAAAGCCTTTTTGAAAAATTACTTATGGTCTCCATGTGTGTTCGTATATGCATAAAAATGATGATTTTTCTTGAAGCAATACTGTTTGCCTATTTAGCTAAGCAAAACACAAAATGCTATTTCCACTGGGTAGAAATCGCATTTTGCAACCGTGTTTAGACCTTTGTACATATTGAAAGGCTGTATTGCATTTCTTAACGGACCAAAATTGCAATGTGGTCTTTTAAGAAATGCAATTTCCTTTAGTTCGTCTGGCCCAAATAGACAACACACACTAACTTCCGAAAGGGAATGTATTAAACAGGAAACTCCTTATACACCCAACATGGCGCAGACACTCCATGTAGATGAGCCTCACTCCAGCACTTTTTATTAAAAAAAAAAAAACACACACAAAGCTTGTAGAAGAACACATTATATAGAACACCTTGAAGGTATACAACACAACAAAGCTGTGTTGTGTAAATGGCTAACAATGTGCTCAAAACAACTTTAGAAAAATGCCTGTTTTTGCATGATCACCCCCACTTTTTGACTAATGATGCTGGTTTATTTACACTGTGCACTGGCACGCTGCTAACCAGACCTCAATGCACGTGCTTTTACCACTCTAACATGCTGAAATTGGTTATACATATTTAACTTACCTCTAAGTCCCTAGAATACTGTACAATGTGTACTCAGATCATGTAAGTCAAATGTCACTACTGGGCCGCTGTACCCATTGTGCTACCCACCGCAGTGAAAGTGCAAACCTGACTGAGAGCTTATCACTATCAAAGCGGTTTTAAACTGCAAATTCGATCTATCAATGCAACCCACGTTGGCAGGCCTAAACTCTTTGTTTAAATATCAATATTTCACCCCAAATTAGGCCTTAAAGCCCATAAGGCAGGGTGTACAATATTTAAAAGCAGAACATGTAAATGTTTAATGTAAAACATGTCCTTGTGTAACCAGGCCCCAAAAGCTTTTTTCAGTGTAGAAAGGGTTAGCTGTTCCATAGGAAAGCAGTGGGATATAATATGAAAGTCACATAATGTTATTTCCAGCTAGGAAACAGCTACAAAGTTAATTCTTGGATGACGTTTTAAAATATCATAAGCCCAATTCATCGATAAATCAGAAGTGTGATACATATTTTGCAAAAGGTTATTTTACAAAAGTCATCTTTTACCTGCCTAAGGTTTCTAGAAACTCATTTGCATGATCTTTCAAAAGTCACCCAAAAGCTGAATTGCTCCTTTGATGAGGTGTAGACTTGCCAAGATAATGGCCTTGGGTGTTGGGACATGTTCTGTTCCTCTGACAAGATGACCATCTGCACAGTGCCTAGAAAATTAATTAACTTTAAATAGGTCTACCCTGTCACGGGCAGGTGAAGCCAACATCTGGACCTGCCGTCTCCCTTGTCAACCGAAGGCATCTCACCATCTATCATCAACTGAACCATGGACCACCGAAGACATGCGATCAGGAATCTGGCACAGCAGACAGGATCCCAAGTCATATCTCTAGGTATAACTCAATAAGTGACCATAGAAATGCATGCATGGATTGAAGGTCTTATGCAGATGTTTCAAGATCCAAGCAGGACAATCCACCATCACCGACCAACCCAGTTGCAAAATAAGCACTGACATTAACTGGCAGGAACTCATCATGAAGACCCCATAGGTAGTTGCAGAGATGAACATCCACCCAGAAGTGACCACAGTGGTGAGCCTCATCTCCAAACTTTTGCATGGTAAAGAAATCAACCATTGTGGTAGCCAAGAATACGCAAAACTGTTTTCTTGATGTGGAATGCCAGTCGCATTCAAAATAAAACTGATAAACTCCTGCACCTGATAGAATCTAAGAATGTGAGTGCAGCACTCATCTCTGAGACGCATCTCCATGGGGGCCAAAAGCTGAACCACGCAAATCACAGAGTGTACCTCACAGAGACCTGGAGCAAAGTGCAGAGCAACAGTTGTGATCATCAACACAAAAGTAAAGCATTACAAGATTGCACTACCACACACTGTGAGCATTGAAGCAAATAGTATACAAGTCCAGATAACTTCAGGCCCATTTTGTTTGATTGTATCATACCGCCCCCACCAAAGGACATTGATGCTTTTCTGGTCTCCAGTATTCCAACCATAATTGGAGCGGACCTTAATGCCGAGCACCTGTGCTGGAACTCTTGGGCTGCAAACAGCAAGGGACATACTCTTCTCGCCCACTCAAGATTGAAGGACGTTGTAGTTGCTGGTCCAACTCATCCTCTATACTGTCTCGACACAGAAAATCAGAAACCGGATGTTTTGGATCTTATTGTCATGAAGAACCTTTCCCAGTCTATGGAGTTGGTGACCTTAACAGTGTTAACATCCAACCACAACCCTGTATTGATCACCGTTGGAGATGAAATAGAAAACCACCCACTGGGCCTCAGATAGAAGGCCAGGAAGGCAGATTGGAGTCTCTACAAAAGAAGTCTGGGAAAAACTTGTTTTGGGTCCTTTACACTCCATTGAAGACATTGACTGAGCTGTAATACACTTCGCAGCTGCTGTCCACAATGCTATTGAATGCAGCGTTCTGCAACAAAAGCCTCAACACTGCTCCATTTCCAACCTATCTAAAGGCATCAAACAATCAATAGCAGACAAACACAAAGCAAGAAGAACAGTGGCAGAAGTATTGCACCACTGACATGCTGAAAAAGTATAACCTGCTCACAAAATTGCTAAAGATGCAAATAAGCCATGTGATAAATTGGGTTATTGGTCGAGTGGGGATTGAGCCCTTTTCAAGCAACAACCACAATCTCTTTCAAGGTGAAGCACAAAAAGTCACTAAATGAACCTGTGCTTAACTGTCTGGTAGCTTGGCAAAAAGTGGTCAGGTTTAACAAAGAGGCAATGTGCAAAGTATCAATGCAGCACTTAAATATTAATAAAGTGAAGAAATAACAGAAGAAAAATCCCACACCAATTTAGAAAGAGAGAGTAAAATGTAATAAATTATTTCCCACCAAAACAACAAAAATTAAAATCAGTAGAACCAGAGATATGCAATTTTAAAGATGAAGGTAAAATAGTGCCTACAAGCACAAAGGTTCAACTGTGGTTATCTGGTCGTGCAGGACCAGGACAATGTCACAAGTTTAGGCCAACCGTATAGAGCGCGGCTGGATTCATGGACCAGATTAGACCTTATGACCTGGATGCGGGGTACTGCGCTGTGCAGCAGCCATACTGAGCACCGATGCGGGGTCGTGCATTGAGATGCATTGCACAGCATCAGTTCTAATGAGCATTACAGTCCTTTTCGAGTTAAGTCAAGTGGAGTCAGTTCTGATGAGGAGCTGCGAGGGCTGCGATGTGGGGTCCTGTGTAGAGTTGCATCATGCTGCATTGGATGTAATGAGGAGCTGTGAGGGCTGCGATGCGAGGTCTGTGTCAAGTTTGCGTCTGTTCCAATGAGGAGATGTGAGACCTGCATTTGGTTGCGTTGCGCTGCCTCAGTTCCAATGGGAACCACAGCTGAGCTGGCAGAGCACCTTTATCCCCACTACCAGGGGTCCAGGACTGGAGAGGCACCACTTGCGGGGTTAGGAGTCACAATAGGCAGAGTCCAGGTGCAGCGTTGAAGCCTTTTGTGTCTCTAGGGCTCCGATTAGGAGGCCATTCAACTAGCCCTTGCAGTCACTTTTGTGGTCATAGGTTCATGGTGCAGTCCCAGTCCTTTTTACTCAGGCAGCAGAGCAGTACTTCCTGTAGCAGAGCAGTTTTTCTTCTGAGTCTACCACAAGTCCAGAATTGATCTGAAGAGTGGGTCTGAGGGTCCAATATTTATACATGGCACCCACTTTCAAAGTGGAAGATGCTTCTGGAGTTTCCCACTGCAGTGGTGTCTGTAATTTCCTACCTCCCTGCCCTGATCCCTGGCTGCCTGGGAGCACAAACAGCTAGTGTGAAGTCCTTTGTGTATGAGCTGAGCCATTACCTGCAGTGCAAGTATGGTAGGTGACAGCCATGACCCCAATCAAGTCAGAGATGGCCCATTCTGCCATCACCCAAACCCTCTATTGTGATACTGTATCAGAGGAATACACAAAGGTCAACTGCCACTTGTACCCACAGGAACGGGCTGCAGGCACCAAATGGTGAGTGCACAAAAATGCAAATTTTCTAAAAGTATAGCTTAAGGCACTCATCTCGCGCTGTCACACTGCATAGTAGGGAACATTTCCCCACCATTAATCCATGTATTCGTCTGTTAACTATTTTTATAATTGGAACCCCATTTTAATCCACATCTTCTTTCATCCAAGCTTAATAAATCACTGCAGAGACAGCGTCATACCACTTTTTGAATTTTATTTTCAAATCTTCAAATGAATACTGCGTGCCCGTCCAGGCTTTTCACAGCAACACATAATCCAAACAGTGGAACGTACAACAGAGTAGGCTCATCACTTCTTTTCCCAATGCATTTCGAGTCTAATATGACTCTTCGTCAGGGGTCACTGCAATAAATTAAAAAACAACTGAACTGATTGTTCACAACTGACCTGAACTGACACCTAACTAAATACCACTCCCATAAATTTTCCTCAAACCCATCCATCTTGCAAACCCACTCAACCCTAAACTAATACCCAACTAAATAACACTCCCATAATTTTCCTCAAACCCATCCTTCTCGCAAATCCCCCCCCCCAAAAAAACGTGAAAGGATTGATCGTACCACTCCTGTTTTTAACACAATTCATGCAGCAATACACACATTCAACAAAGCCCAACTGCAACAAAAAATGACCAAGAACTACGATTTCCTGTGAAAATCCTTCCCCTCTCTAAACTAATACTCCCCATATAACTCCAGCCTCCATCCAAACAGAATCCAATCTTCACTCACGACGACCAGCAAATCAAAGTGAATTACCATAATAAGGTCGATGTCAGCAGCCTAACCTCCTCGTTCACCTCTCTCAGTAATGTTGATAATAGTCCATTCACGCTGCCATTCGTTCCCGTTGTTTAAAAACCAACATCACGCCTCCATATAGCCAATCATTCTCAATCCTCACACCCCATGACTCAACACCCTACAGCTGTGCCTCGATAATCCGTGCAGCAACCAAAAAACTTCATCTCCCACAATACACTCAACAAAATCAGTCTGTAATAAAACTAAGCTGAATCCCCAAGTGTTGAAACACAAACTAATTAAACCTGTAACCCTCTGGTTCCACCCCGACTGCACCAACTACTATCCATTACAAAACCAACAATCCCTTGCTCTCTCCACCCTACACCCACACCCACTGTTGCGGGGTGGGAAGAACGGGACGGAGGCTATGATGGATTAGTGAAGGTTTTATTTTGCTCAAGAACCGTTTTCTTCTCCACACAAGAGAACTAGCATTAATCGGGTTTTGGGTTTTCATTTCTTCTCAAGTTAGTTCTTTCCGTGAGCCAGTCCGGTCTTCTTTCCTGCTCCACTGGCATCTGGTCCCAGGGAACTCCGTGGTGGCGTTGGGAAAAGAAAACAGGAGAACCGGTATGAGGGCGTGACTATAAGGACGCTTATTAGGGACGGGAGTGAAGGAGCACCAAACACTGTGCCACGCATCTATGAAGAAGTGAAAAGTGCTTAGGGGAAAGGGTGGAGGAGGGTGACAGAGAGATGGACCCGGTTGTTACACCGTTCACCTATCCCGCCCTCCTATCCAGTCTACAAACTGTCTCCGTACCTTGGTTAGCCACGCTCCTCCTGGAGCGTGGCGGGTCGTGTCGCGGTGTATTTCTCCTTCGGCTGCCGTCGGGATAACAGGAACTCCCGTTGTACTAGCAGGAACTTCCTCCAGAGTCGTCTTTTTCCCGAGGGACGCCACTCCGCAGAAAGTCACAGCAGAGTCTTTAGCGGTTGCTTTCTCTCCGGTGTTTGAACACCCCGACTTCCGGGTTTTCCTGTTCATGAACACTGGGAGCGGAGTTTCGTTTTCTGATGCTTCCCAATTAAAGGGACCTCCTTGGTTATTCCCATAAACGTTCTGAAGTGGTGGGGACGGTGAACTCCACTCGTCCTGTGGGGAAAGAACAAGAGGGGAAAAAGGGGAGTTTGTAGTTCCCCAGTCCAGATTATTCTTGCATTCCTCTTTCGGTGTCCCCACCCGGTCACACACACCCTCCCTAGGAATCTCCCGATTGGGGAGAGGAAATACCCGGGATAGGTAATCCGCACTCCCATTGCCTTTTCCTTTTCGATGTCGAACTTCAAATGAAAAGGGCTGCAGTGCTAAAAACCATCTCAGCACTCTCAGGTTTGGGGATTTAGTTCGATACATCCATTGTAACGGGGCATGGTCAGTGTACAGAGTGAATGGTCGACCCTTGAGATAGTATCTGAGTTTGTCTATTGCCCATTTCACAGCTAAACATTCCTTCACTATTGTGGGGTATTTTACTTCACGAGGAAAGAGTTCCCGACTCATGTACAAAATGGGATGTTCTAACCCTGTGTCAGAGATTTGAGATAGCACAGCCCCAAACCCACAGTTAGAGGCGTCAGTGTGAAGTATGAAAGGTTTATCAAAGTCGGGTGATGACAAGACTGGACTTGTGGTGAGGGTTTTTTTAAGACTTTGAAAGGCCTCTATCATCTCCTGACTTGGTTCGAGGAACTGTTGGGGCCGAACGTCTTTGTGGAGGAGGTTGGTCAGGGGAGCGGCGACTTCAGACAACTGAGGAATAAAACTTTGATAATACCCCAATAGCCCCAAAAACGCCCGGAGGTCTCTTTTATTGGAGGGAAAAGGGGTCTCTCCTATGGCCCGGACTTTTTCTGACTGAGGGGCGATCACACCATGGCCGAGGACGTACCCTAGGTATTTCACCTTCTGATAGGGTGCTCTGGATTTTCTGGAGTTGATACGTAGGCCTGCCTGATTCAAGGCTTGGAGGACTGTCTGAAGGTCGTTTAAATACTCCTCCCAGGTTCGGCTGAAAATCACTATGTTGTCTAAATATGCGGAGCAGAAGGAATGATGGTTCTGAAGGACTGTGTTCATCGACCTTTGAAACGTAGCAGGAGTTCCGTGAAGTCCAAAGGGCAGAACGTTGAATTCATAGAGTCCTTCATCCGTAGAAAACGCAGTCTTCTTTCGGTCTTCCTCGCTTAGGGGAACTTGCCAGTAACCTTTAGTTAGGTCTAAAGTTGTTATAAACTTGGCGTCTCCTAACTTCTCGATAAGTTTGTCTATTCGAGGAATGGGATAAGCATCGATGGCATTTAAAGCCCTAAAGTCCATACAAAATCGTGTTGAACCATCTGGCTTCGGTACCATCACAATAGGTGAAGACCAGTCACTCACTGATGGATGCATGACTCCTAGACATAGCATGTCTTGTACCTCTTTCTTCACTGCAGCTCTCTTAGCTGCAGGTATCCGATATGGTCGTTGTTTTACCGTCTTTCCTGGTGGGGTTGTAATACGGTGTTCAGCAAGAGTTGTTCTACCAGGGATGTCGGAAAAAAGATGTGAAAAGGGAAGCAGTGTATCATGCAGTTCAGCTTTAGCTGTGTCGGTGAGTTCATCGTGGATCACGAGGTGTGTGAGTGTGGTGTTTTCTATCTCCATCGTAGGAAGAGTTAGGTGCGCTGACTTTGGTAAGAGCCCTAACCACTTTTTTAATAAATGTATATGGTAGGTTTGCTTCCGACTGGGAGAAATCTGGACCTGGTAGGAAGTATTTCCGATGACTTCCACAATTTTGTAGGGGCCCAACCATTCAGAGAGAAAAAAAAAAAATGTAGAATGGGGGATTAACACCAGGACCCAATCCCCTATGGATAACCTCCATTTTTTTCCCTGATCGTAGTAAGTTTTTTGTTTCTTTATTTTTTTCCAGGTGAGTATAGGCTACATCTCTCAGTTTCCAAATTTGGACCTAAGTTGCTGGGTGTACTCTAACACTCCTTTGTTCTCTTCTTCAGGTTCCCGTTCCCATGCTTCCTTCGTCATCTCTAGCAAGGACCTGGGCTGTCTACCATACAGCAGTTCGAATGATGAGCAACCCAGACTGTTCTGTACCTGGGCTCGGATCACATATAGCGCCAGAGGTAACAAACGGTCCCACTCTCTGCCTTCAACCGATAACATCTTTTTCAGGGTTGTCTTGAGGGTTTCGGTTGTACCTCTCCACAAGACCATCCGTCTGAGTGTGATAAACAGAAGTCCTTAGGTGGTGTAGATCTAGAGCACGACAGACCTCCTTCATTAGGGGTGATACAAACGGTGTTCCCTGATCGGTTAGGATCTCTCTGAGAAATCCTACCCTCGAGAAGAGTTTCAGCAGTTTATCAGCGATGTTTCGGGAAGTTGGAGCTCTGAGTGGAAAAGCCTCCGGAAACCTTGTGGCATAGTCTACTACCACTAGGGCATATTGGTTCCCTCTGTGGGTCAGGGGTAAGGGCCCGATCAAGTCCATTCCGACTCTCTCAAATGGATTTCCTATTACCGGAATGGATTGTAGAGGTACAGCTGGCGGCCTTTGAGTGTTTTTCTTCTGGCACTCTTCACAGGTTTGACAATGGATCTTAATGTCTTTGTATACTACTGGCCAAAAGAAATGCCTTAACACATTTTGGATTGTTTTCTCGGTCCCTGTATGTCCTGCTGTGAGGTGTGAGTGGGAGAAAAATAATATTTGTTCCCTGAAAGCCACGGGAACAAGTAGTTGCTCTGGGTCCTCTGCACTACCTTTGCGGTAAAGTAGGCCGCCCTTGATCAGGAAATGAGGATAGGAGGGGGGATGGGTTATCTTGATTGGCGTGTGCGGATTCCCAGGCGTTACATAAAGTGGCATCATTCGCCTGGGCAAACCGGAAAATTCTGTCCATTAACCACGGTTCGGGAGAAGTGAGGGCAGGACTCGATTGTTGGGTTCTATCCTGACTGGTTAGCGAGGTAACCCTATTCCCCAAACTATGTCGGAATAACCGTAAGAATTCAGGATTATCAGTTCCCAACAGCAACTCTTCGGGCAGACCTTCCACCACCCCCACCCGAACACTACAGGAGATCCCATGGGATGTTATTAGTACTACCGAGGCTAGAGGGTAGGGCTTCACGTCGCCATGCACGCACCTAATGTGCACCATGGTGTCAGGGACATATCTGAGAAGGAGTTATGAGGTGTTTCTGTGCTACTGATTGTCTACATCCTGAATCTAATAGCGTTTTTATTTTTCTTACATTCATCTGTACACTCACGTAAAATGTTGTTCCCATTTCAGCTGTTTAAAGGATGGACCTTGGCAAATAACCGATTTCCATGGGAACTTCAGTGGATTTATGTTTGGGACACAGTCTGGCTATGTGGCCCCATTCGCCACACTCGAAACACTGTGATCCTCTGAAAGGCTGGTTATCAGGTCAACTGGGTTTGGAGCGCGGTAGGTCTGGTATCCGTGTTTTTTTTCCAGTTTTCATTGGGTTGGATCTGGGGCTTTTCTCTACGTATCCCTCTGGGGTACGTGGTTGAGCTCTAGAATAAGTCGTTGCCATTCCAATGGCCAGCTCCAAGGTGAGGAGGGGGTTGTTGTTTCAGCCACCTCTGTGTGCTGTAAGGGAGAGCCTCGAGGAACTGCTCCAAGTACACCAGATTCATAATTTCTTCTTTTGTACTTGTGGCCTGTCTTAACCATTTGTCAGCAGCTGTCTTAAGATGGAAAAATAGAAGCTTTGGGTTTTCTCCCGGCCAGCTTCTTTCTTTTCTGAAGCATACCCTGTATGCCTCCGCATCTAGACCGAGGTGGTCCAGTATAACGTCCTTAATGTCCTGATAGGGAGTGTTCCCATTTGGATTAGCTTTTTGGTAAGCTGACTGGGCTTCCCCAGTCAGCAAAGGGGCCAAAAAGAAGGCCATTGGTCTTCAGCCCAACCACAGGCTCTGGCGGAACGTTCAAAATTTAAGAAGAATGCGTCGGGATCTTCACCTGTCACATATTTTTGCAGAGAGATACCCGAGGGTGTATGCATTGAGCGTCTGTTGTCTCTTTGGAGGGGGGGGGGGGGGGGGGGGAGAGCGGAGGAATCCGTAATGGCTTTTTGTAACCCTTCGATTTGGGCAGATATGGAGTCCTTAAAGACGTCGCGGTCGGCTTGGGCAGGTGACATTTGCCTTTCTACCGCCCATTCCAAACGTTCTTGGCCCTTCACTAAATTTTGGATAAGTGCGTCCATCATGGGATTACTGACGGACTGCCCTTCTAATCCCACTTCTGACACCAAATGTTGTGGGGTGGAAAGAACGGGACGGAGGTTATGATGGATTAGTGAAGGTTTTATTTTGCTCAAGAACCATTTTCTTCTCCACACAAGAGAACTAGCATTAATCGGGTTTTGGGTTTTCTTTTCTTCCCGAGTTAGTCCTTTCCGTGATCCAGTCCGGTCTTCTTTCTTGCTCCACTGGCATCTGGTCCCAGGGAACTCCGTGGTGGCGTTGGGAAAATAAAACAGGAGAACCGGTATGAGGGCGTGACTATAAGGACGCTTATTAGGGACGGGAGTGAAGGAGCACCAAACACCGTGCTACGCATCTATGAAGAAGTGAAAAGTGCTTAGGGAAAAGGGTGGAGGTGGGTGACAGAGAGAGAGGGACCCGGTTGTTACACCGTTCACCTATCCCGCCCTCCTATCCAGTCTACAAACTGTCTCCGTACCTTGGTTAGCCACGCTCCAGGAGGAGCGTGGCGGGTCGTGTCGCGGTGTATTCCTCCTTCGGCTGCCGTCGGGATACCAGAAACTCCCGTTGTACTGGCAGGAACTTCCTCCAGAGTCTTCTTTTACCCAAGGGACGCCACTGCGCAGAAAGTCACAGCCGAGTCTTTAGCGGTTGCTTTCTCTTCGGTGTTTGAACACCCGGACTTCCGGGTTTCCCTGTTCATAAACACTGGGAACTCCGCGGTGCCATCAGGGGGCGGAGTTTCGTTTTCTGATGCTTCCCAATTAAAGGGACCTCCTTGGTTATTCCCATAAACGTTCTGAAGCGGTGGGGACGGTGAACTCCACTCGTCCTGTGGGGAAAGAACAAGAGGGGGAAAAAGGGGCATTTGTAGTTCCCCAGTCCAGATTATTCTTGCATTCCTCTTTTGTTGTCCCCACCCGGTCACACCCACCTAAGACAAAAAAAATTGCATCATGTGTAAACATGAAATAACAGAATTGCGTGATCCCAGTGGTAACAGACCTTTTTCATGACTACAAAAGTGTAAAACGATAAATGAGAGAAACATTGATGTAAGAAAAAAACTGTTTATCCCACAAAAAGTCAACTGTTCATGAGTCAGTCACTGTTCTTTAAAATATTATCTGCACTGTTGAAACTGCATGCCGTCCACTCCAAACTTTCGCTGTCTCAGCTGCGATCCAGAAAAAACTTGACTGAAATTCAACTTTTATATTCATCCATGGGGTGCAAACTCCTTTGGGGCGGAAAAAATGATAAGCACATATATATGGATGGAGAATGCACACCTTCCCTTGTATAAATTCATAGATCAAGCACATGGTTACCATTTTACTAGGGACTTATAAGTAGATTTGATATGCCAATTGGGTGTAAGCCAATTTTACCATGTTTAAGGAAGTAAGCACAAGTACTTTAGCATTGGTTAGCAGTGGTAAAGTGCACAGAGGTCTATGACCAACAAAAAACGAATTCACCGAAAGCAGTAGGGGTAAAGGCAAAAAGCGTTGGGGGGGGGGGGGGGAGACCACCCTAAAGCTGACAGGTCTAACAAGCAGGCACAGAGGTGAAAATGGAAAGCTACTACTGCAAACCTGAAAGACTGACAACTCTCTCTGGAGAATGACCCATTGTTTAGCTGGGAAAAAATCCAAACATACAAGAAAAAGGCTCACCTGGCATGTAGCAAGCAACAGAGACAAGTGAAAGGTCCTTGATGGAATGGTCATGGGACGAAGTGCTTAGATTTGTAAAGAAACTAAAAAACAGCAAAGCACCAGGAATAGAAATGGATTGAATAACGAATCAGGCAATCAAAATGCTCCCAAATACAGTAACAGTTTGTCTTGTTGCATCTTCAACATATGTCCCCAGCACCAGTACTTCCCTAAAGCCAGGAAAGAAGCAAGAGTTATTGTATTTTCTAAGCCTGGAAAATCCCGGACAGAACATGCAAACTACTATTCTATAAGTCTGTTATCTGGTTTATCAGATATCTCCGAAAATGTATTTCTTGCCCACCTCATGGACCTTGCATCTAGCAAAAACCTCTCCAAAGAACAGTTTGGATTTTGAAAAGAACATCCAACAAATCATCAACTTCTCAGAGTAGTGGACATTATCAACACATCAATTGTTGTAATTTTTCTGGGTGTAGACAAATCATTTGACTGAGTATGGCACACAGGACTGATCTACAAGCTAATTTATCACAAGTTTCCAAACCTGCTGACTTGTTACATGACAGAATGCACCTTTCGATTTACGGTAAGAGAGGAGTGTTCAATAGTATGCCTATTCTTGCTGGGGTGCCTCAAGGATCAATTCTTGGACCATTTCTTCAATCTACTTATAACTGATATTCCCAGGGACTTAAAGAAGACAGAACTTGTGCTTTACGCTGATGATGTTGAGGTCATCTCCTAGTCTTTAAATGAAAAGGAAGTGTCTAAGAACCTTGAAACATCCCTCAGCAGAATCTCTCAATGGTATGGTGAATGTCTGATATACCACGACACCAGAAAGAGGATCAAAGAGCATACATAGATCCACTTAACTGGAGAGGAGATAAAACTGAAAAACAGTAGCTCCTACCTAGGGGTGACATACCTAGGGGTGACATACCTAGGGGTGACATACCTAGGGGTGACATACCTAGGGGTGACATTTGACTCCAAACTCAGCAGGAGAAACCACATTGAGAAAAGTCACCAGAAAGTATCAACCAATCAGGCTGAATTATACATGTTTCTGAGGACTAAGTCAATGCCAATGCGGAGCAACGTGTGAACAATCAATGCAATTATTCAACACACTATGACACTATTTTTATTTAAAACTTGGAAAAAATCATCTCTCTAGTTACCCTTATTGGATTTTTGCTGTTTTTGGGTTATTTTGTTCATTAAATTTGTCTCTATTTTGATAAATTGGAGTAGGATGTTTATTATGTTTTGTTTTCGACTTCTTTAACTGTCTTGCTTCTTCTAAATGCTTTACACACTTTCTAGACTCTAGAGTTAAGCATGTCTGTTCTGTACCAAGGCTACCACCAGATGAGCTCAGGTTTAAATTACTGAAACTTTTACTGGGCCCAACAAGAATTGTGACATTTTTACTTGTGGTGGATTACCATCCACCGCAGTCAGTAATCCACTTCCTCAAAACATGTTTTTCACTCACGTTCAATACACACGCTTACCAGAATTTCTTACATACATCCAACAAGGCCCAGTTATGCATGGGTGTTAATTAGTGGTATCTAGGGGTAAGCGCTGCTACCCTCAGTCGTTCTTTGGTACGCTTGTACAGCTCTTGCTTATACAAATTTTGCAAAGGAATAATGGCACACAAAGCAAGCAAGAAAAATTAACCCCATCTCATATGCGGGTAGTGAAAATATCCGTGCCAGAGGTGCAGCGAGACCCTCATGCCCCTGGGTCTGGTGCCACTGCACCTTCTGCATCAACGAGATCTACCCATGGTCTCAAGCGTCATGAAGGCAAAAGCAGTATCAGAAGGCAAACCAGGCATTAGACCCTTGCTTACTTCCTGTAGTTTCCGTCTATGGAGGCAGTTATTGGACAACTGGTATATGGTGTCACTTAATCACATATGGCATATTGGTGAATTGATATCCAGGCTGAAATGCTACACAGTTGACTACCACAGCACTTACCTACACTGGCACACGCCTGCTTCTGCTGGGTAATCAGGATGATTATTGACCTAAAAGGGCAATTGTCTCAAACTTTTTTATGCCAATGTCATACATCCGTGCAGCAATGAATAAGGCATAGGCAATGTCACCAAAACAATACATAATACTTTACAAGAGGTTTATGATGAAAACCATGGTGTACATCAACCAGCTATGGAAAGCATTATGGAGTCAAACCAATGGCGGATTTAGCACTATAATACTGTCACTAATATAATATTGTATTGCAATTGCATTTATATAGTACTTACCGCCTGCAACCAGGAGATGAAGCACTTTACAGCGAATAGCACAATT
Organism: Triturus cristatus; assembly: GCF_964204655.1. Classification (NCBI taxonomy): domain Eukaryota; kingdom Metazoa; phylum Chordata; class Amphibia; order Caudata; family Salamandridae; genus Triturus; species Triturus cristatus. The sequence continues at coordinate 87,852,006 of NC_140584.1, read as the reverse complement.
TACAAATACTGTTCACTTAATAATTCATTGGGTCTTTGCCCTTTTTTATTATTCTAAAGTCTTTCAACTGTTGCAACACTACATTGTAGCCAAATATCAAAATGTTTTGGGAAGTATCCTGCTCTGTCGTAATGGCACGCGCCGTTTTATTGGCTGATCGATATAGTGTTAGTCACGTGAGCCGAATAGCCCTAAATAGCAAACAACCCCTGGCTATTTCTAAATTGTGTAAAATAAATAATCGCCGCAGCAGTCGTCATCTTAATTAAACAAAACGAGTGCGCGGGCTTTACTGCTATCTGGGGCTTCGTGCCAGCCGCCTGCAGTCCCTATTCCCAGCCCGTCTTCCCGAAACCCCCCTTTAATAAATCTGTGCTATAAAAAATAATTAAGCTGCATTACAGAAAAAGATTGTAGCGGAATCATATAGATAATAAATGTACATTGGTGACTAGAGCACAGGCGTGGAAGGGGGAGGGGGTGCGCGGGCTACCGGCTGCGGGAGGAAGTGAAGGCTTAGCGGGGACCTCGCAGAGGCTGCCCCCTTCAGCCCGTGCCCTCCTCTCAGGAAGTCCGGACCCGAGGAGCTGCCGAGAGCAGCACATGGGCCGCTAACAATAGCAAGCAGAGGGGCGGCTGCAGGAATGGAACTGTCATCCATGTAAATAGAGCTCTGCTCGAGAGTCACATGTGCAGCCGAGGAGTTCATTGTTGGCGCGAGGAGGAGGGGGGAGCAGAGGAAAGGGGGGAGAGGAGGCAGGTCTGAACAATAGAGGGAGAGCGACGAGTGGGAAGGGAGGCAGCGGGGAGGGAAAGGAGCGAGGGGAAGAAGGAGGGAAGGAGACCCCGGAAGAGGGAGCGAAGGAAGGAAGCAGCGACTGGGGGCAACGAGTGAGGCGGGCGGCGCTTTCTCCGCCAGAAATCCCTCCGCCGGTCTGAGCGGCATCCATCTGCCTCTGCAGCCGGGGAGGCAGCGCCGGCAGGGGGATCATGGAGCCGCGGGTCGTGCTTGGATTTGCCTGAGAAGGGCACATTGAAAGGAATTCCCCTTCGCGCACGGACCGGGCTCCCTCCGCTGGATGCGAGCAGCTTCCCCCCGGCTGTCCGCATCCCTCCCGGGCACCGCTCCGTCTGCATCCGGAGGGGGGGAAGGGGACGGAGACATGAACCCCGCCGAGGGCGCCGAGGAGGGCGTCAACGACTCGGACGTCGATGCCTTCTTCCGAACAGGTAAGGGGGCAACGGGGTGGCAGATGGGGCACAGTGTGCGGTGTATACATGCAGACGGTCGAGGCGGCCATGCGTGCTGTGGGATTTCACTGAGGGGGTGGCCCCACACAGACACCCAGCACCGAGGTACCCCAATATATGGTTTTGCTTTTAACAGCTCTGAACCCACTAGATCGGGGCTTGTTTTCAGTTTGGTAATTCTGACAGATTGTATGTGTGGCCAGGCGCCCCCTCTCTGCGGGGGTGGAGCGGGGCAGGCGACATCCCTTTGTAAACAGGGGTCTCGTGCATTGATCGATATGCCCGAGACAGTTCCCTGTCAGTCCCCGGGAGTCAACGAGAAGGGCGGGCTGCCTGCCCATTCATTTGTGCTTGTATGTATGCGTTTCCCGGGTCTTGTTCAGAGGCTAACATGCCGTGGTGGGGCTTTTCGAATGCTCAGTTATTAAAAAAATCACGGTTTTTGTGGCGGAAGGGATTGTGAAACCGCACATGGCAATACACCGGTGAGACAGAAGCCCTCCGACGGACGTGCTCTTCTCGTGCTGCGGCCGAGTGTGCACTTCCCAATCACACACAGGCGTCTCTCGGACTCTCCCTTCTCGCCATGTGGAGCCCTACCACACAAAAGCCCCCTCTGGCCTGCCGGAGACTCCCGGGCTGCGAGGCAGGCGGCAGAAACAGCAGCTGCGTTACAGAAAGGGACTTGCCATTTGCTCCCTGAACACGCCCCCGCCTCGTCCTGATCCCCCGGCGGAGCCATAGGTTCACCTCTGGTGTATGTCACTCCAAACAGCTCCTCCTCCAGCTCCCCCGAGAATACTGCAGGTTCAGTGGCGGATAGGTTCTTGTTCACCCACGACTCAATATTTTGTCATTTATGACCACGTGTATATATAGTGCGTTCCACAATTAGTATGTCAAAGTAGCTCTTTCTTTAACTGAGTGCTCTTTTCGACGGTTCTGTGTCGGTTAGTTGCTAAGGGCTTTGCTTAAAGTAGCTGGTCCGAAGGCAGTGTGGGTGCCCCAGCACAGCTATTCCGCCTTTTGGAACAGATTTGGGGTCTCAGAGGTTTGAGCCACTAAAAACAAATACGACCTCGTACTGCTGTCATGAATGGATTATGTGATATTGAGTGTAGAAAGCATTTACACAATTATCTGCATAAGGCCAGAAAACACAGCATGTTTGCAGAATCATTCCATTAGATTAGGAAACGTATACCGTATTTACATGTTGGTTCTCACAGAGGTCAGTCAACCCACTCTGCATATGCAGGACCATTTTAAAATGTCATAAAACGTACCTTTTGTTTACAGATTCATTCCCCGTGTTTAGAAAATAAAAGCTATATTTGTAGATTCAGTCTGGTAGGTAGGAACGCGCGTACAGCATTTACATGCTGAATCCTGCAGAGGTCAGGCAACTTCCTCGTCATTTACTGGACAGTTTTCAGAGGTCAAAAGCTCACCCAGCACTTAGATTCAAATCGGAGAAGGTGACAACATGCTTACTGTATTTACATGTTCAGCCCCGTAGGGGTCAGTCACGTACACTGCATTTACAGAATAATTCCACAGTTTAGAAAACATTCCCCTCCATTTACAGATTCAGTACTCTGCTAGACATTGGATCGTATGACACTTATTTTTCATGCATTCCACACTGCATGCACAGGCCCGTCCTTTGAGGTCAGAAAACTCTTCATACATTTACAGTTTAAGTAAAAAATAGCCAGACAAATATACACTTACAGATTCATTCGGAGTTCAGAAATATTGCACTGCGTTCGCAAATTCAGTCGCACTTCGTTTACATGTGCATTCATTCTGAGGTTAGGCAACTCGTACAGTATTTACAGACATATTCGGTTTCTCCTAGGTTAGAAAATGTATTGTCCAGTTACCGGGGCATTCCATGGGGTGTTAGAAAACTCATCTTGCAAGTGTAGATTCGTCCTCAAAGTGGTCCGAAAACATCCACGCATTCACTGATTGAGTCCCGGAGTTTAGGAAAAACATTAGCAGCCTATAGGTGAATTTGCATTGTTTACCCTGCTTCAAAATTCAGTCTCACGGAGGCAACACAACTTGTTGTTCAGTCACAGCCTCCTTGCCAGCGAAGTGATATTATATTCACGGATTTACTCACGTTCGCTTTGACACAATCTCTGCATTTTGACACCTTGTTACCATTGGTTTCGGAAACGAGGGGAAGGCGTGCCGCCTGACCCCGACATGGAGGAGAGACTGGCCTGGGTTTCATCAGTATCTCACTTTCCATTGAACTCGGCTGTCTGGGCAGTCCTTATCATGCCAGACACCGAGCACAGGCCATGGAGAAGAGCACACGCTGCCCACGTGGGTAAGTGCTAGGTGGAGCTGCGTACTAAAATAGCCCTGACCCAAGGGCACATGGATGCAGTCTGGTGTGCATGGAAGCCAGCGTATTGTCTAAGGTGCCTGTGCATCTGAAGGGCTGGCATGTGACACTCTTCCCAGACTTAAACTCTGCCGGGCATGCAGCTCCTAGGGGCCTTCAGGGGCCCTAGTCAGTAGCAAACCCGATTAATCTGTAGGCCATTCCGTCTTTAAATATAGAATGTTGTCGATTCTTAAACTATACCATCTCAGTCCTTATTGTGAAGGTACAATAACTGGCAATTCAGCTCGCCGATCAGTCCCAGACCTAGACTTCTGCAACGGTAATCTCCTATGCACCTTTAGATCAGAACCTGTCAATCATCTGCTGATTCAGTTTCGTTGCTTTTAAATGTCACTCTGGCTCCAACCCTATACACTCTTGCTGTTTTCATGAAAGCAGATTAGCTATTCACGCCCGATGTGCATTATCTATTCATGAATGAATTACCATAATTATGTAATATGGTATACCAACGTTGTGCTGCCACCAGCGTCTCCATATAAACATGCATCTGGGGCATACACACGTACAGGATCACGGAGCATGTGAAGCCACTGAGACCTGGCATGAAATTCACAACTCGCAGATTAAGGCCCTGTGACTCGGCCTCTTGGTAATGCAGGCTGGTCTATCTCTTACGCCGATTGCGTGTGTGTCTAGTTATTCGTCTGATCGTGCATGTACCACCTCACCTCCCTTTCTTCTCATCTCACTCTGTAATTGACTTGCTTGTCCCTCACTCTGTTTCTCTAGCTCCATACCGTCCCTCCATTTCGATCTACCTTGCAATCTGGCTTTATAAATATATCTTGTGTCCACATAAAAGGCTTTCGATCACCTGTGACAAGACAAAAGGCACATTTTGGAAAAAGGGTCTCGGATTTAGAGACAATTATTCCAAACAGCCAATTGCTTACGTTTCTGTTTTAGGCCATAATGCTATCTGCCTTCAGGTGAAGGCCTCCTTCCCTGTGATCAGCTATTGCATTTTCGGATTTTCTTCCTCCTGAAAGTATCAGATTCAAGGTTATTTACTTTTTCAATTATTTGGTATGTTGAGTCCTGTACAAGGTCTACCTGTTCACAACTTTTGACCCACTTCCCAACAGATTAATGTGGTATATTTCCCAGCAGATATAATAGAATGTAGTGTATCTAATGAGAATTTGTAGAGAGCCGATTTACTCGTGAGGGTATTCAGGTGAGTAAAGCCATGTGGCGAGGCTGGGCCAGAGTACAGGCAGTCTCGATAGTCCTGCAAGAAGGCTAATTGAAAGGCCAGGCCTTCAGCTTCTTGCGGAATTCACGAAGTAGGTGGATGCCCTGATGTATTTTTGGGAGGGCGTTCAAAGATTTGGCAGCTTAGTAGAATGATTGACCTCCCTTCTACTTCTGTGGATGCGGGGTGTGTGAGAGTGATGTTCAGCTAAGTTGGCTGATGGGAGTGAGGTATGCAGGTCCCATGTTGTATAGTAACTTAAATGCATGTACTAGAAATTTGAACTGGCAGCGCTTCTGAATGGGGAGCCAGTGGATCTATCTAAGGAGTAATGTGGGTTCGGCAGCACTGGAGGCAGAGGACAAGTCTGGTTGAGGTGTTCTGGATGGGTAAAGTCTAGAAAGAAGATGGGTTGGTATACTGGCGTGGTATGTGTTGCCGTAGTCCAATCTGCTTGTGATTAGGACCTGCGTGTTGGTACGTTTGGTGTCCACTGGAAGCCACTTGAAGATTTTACATAACATGCAGAGAATGAGGTGTAAACAGCATTTACCTGGGACTTTATGGTGAGATTGGCATCCAGGATGTGGCCTAGGTTTCCAGCTTGGTCGGTTAGGGTGGGTGCGGTTCCATGTTCGGCTGGCCTCCAGATGGAGTCCAGAGGTGAGCTGTTATTCCTGAAGATCAACATTTTAGTTTTGTCGGTGTTGAGCTTGAGACAGTTTTTTTTCATCCAATTGCCTACGCTGGTCATGTGTTGTTTGAAGTTTGTCTTCGTGGTGACGGTGTCACATGGGAAAGAAAAAATGAGCTTGGTGTCGTCAGCGTAAGAGATTATGTTAATTCTGTGTGACCTGATGATGTTAGCCATAAGAGTCATGCACATGTTTAAAAGTGTGGGGATGAGTGATGATGATCCCTGTGGGACTCCGCAGATGAGGTCCTTGGGTTCTGAGGTGAATGGCAGGAGCCTGACTTTTTAAATTCCTCTGCAGGAGGAAGGAGGCTATCCATTGAGAGCTGCTCCTTGTATTCCAGCTGTGTGTAGTTTGGCGATGAGTGTGTGGTGGGAGACAGTGTCAAAGGCAGCAGAGAGGTCGAGGAGTATGAGTGTGACGGACTATCCATGGCCGAGGATGGTGCGCATGTTGTCTGTGGCAGCGATTAGGGTTGTTTTGGTGCTGTGGTTGTTCCGTAATTCTGATTGAAAGTTGTCCAGGGGTTTGTGGCATTCGAGGTGGTCAGAGAATTGTCTGTTGATGGTCTTCTTGATGACTTTGGCTGGGAAGGGAAGCAGCAAGATGGGTCGTAATTGCTGAGTACTTCGGCGTTGGCTGAGGGCCTGTTGCAGAGGGCGGTGACTTTGGCATGTTTCCGGCTATCTGGGAAGGTGGCTGTCTTGAGGAAGGTGTTGATGATGGAAGTGAGTGCAGCATTGTTCATGGCTCTTCCCAGGTAGTCAATATGGTAGGGGCAGGGGTCTGTGGGTGCCCCTGAGTTGACTGTCCTCATTATTACTGCAGGGTTCTCAATGGATGGAGGATTCCATGTTGTCAGTTGCTAATCTTTGGTTGATGAGGTTAGCAAACTGGGAAGGTCAATGGAGGGTGGCTGGGGTTCGAAGTTGCTGTAGATCTTGGTGATTTTTGTTTTCTAGTGGAAAAAGTCAGAGAAATTGTTGTAGAGTTCTTGTGTAGGGGTGTTGGTGTTGGTTGCGGCTGTTGGGTTGGTAAATTACTTGACAATGGCGTAAAGTTCAATGCAGTTATTGGAGCTAGATTCGATGTTAAGGGTCAGGGCCTTTTTCTTGGTCTCTTTCACTGAATGGTGATCGTGTCCAAGTGGAGCTTTTTAGGTGTTCATTGCGGTGGTTCTCCGGGTGGTTCTCCATTTCCTTTCGAGGAGGTTGCACCTCTCTTAGATTCTCTGAGGTCAGCATTGTACCAGCTGGCTCGTTTGTTGGACCTATTGGGTTTGGTGTATTTCAGGGGCACCAGGGTATTGGCACAGGTGGTGATTCAGTTGTTGAATTTGTTTGTATCATTGGTGGGGTCTGGGTAGTTTATTTGGAGGGCGCTGAGCCGTTCTGTTGCTGTAACTTTCTTCCAGCAGCGGCTTTGGGTGCTGCTAAACTCCTTAGGGGTGTTTGGCAGCCCTGTTATGTGGAAGTGGACGATAAAGTGGTCCGTCCATTTGCATGAAGTGATGTGGCTGACTTTAACCTTGACGCCGGACGAGAAGATGGAGTCCAGGGTCTGTCCGGCAATGTTTGTTAGGGCCTTTTTCAAGCTGGGTGAGGCTGATGTTCTGTAGACTTTTGAGCACGTCTGTGGAATTGGAATCCGTGGGGTCATCAAGGTGAAAGTTGAGAAGTATAAAGTCTTTGGTGCCCATGGCTAGGAGTGCGGTGATGTTGCTGAAGTGAGTGCGAGGTCCTGGGGGCCGGTATGCAAGGGTGCCTTTGATAGTGGTTTTACTGTCTGTCTGAAGGTTAAACTGCGTGTGTTCCATAAAAGTGGCTTCTGGGTCAGTATAAGAGGTACACTTGATGGTGTCTCTGTGGATAATGGCAAGTCCTCCTCCTGGTTTATTGGGTCGGTCCTGGTGCAGGATTTTTTGACCTGTAGGGATGGTGTTGATATGCGGTTGAGCCAGGTTCGGTGAGGAAGAGGAGGTCCCAGTGCGTTGGAGTCGATGAGGACCCAAATCTCGGTGGAATGCTTGCTGAGTGAGCATGTGTTTAGTAGCATGCATGCAAGTGAGTGTTGTTATGCGGGGTGGGTGGGTGGTGCTGTATGAGTGTGTGGCTTGAGTTCTTGATGAGGTATACGGTATGTGTGAGGATGGCGGGAGCGGTGATGTTGCTGAAGTGGGTGCGCGCAGGCAAAGGGATCCACTGTGGTCTTAAGTGTGGCTCAGCAGCAGCAAGTTGTAGCGGGGTCGAGGGTAATATGGAATAATATTACCTCTTGTCAGAATGTAAAATTACAAAATGGGTAATTTACCACAGGGGTTAATTAGTGCATAATAAGCAACCCGTTTTTGTTCCTTTGTCACATATACAGACACTTGAACACAACACATTCCCCCGTTCTTGCCTTGCTTGCCCTGTATGCCCACGTTCACCTTTCATGGTGTACACCTCTATTGAAACCCATCTTCCGTGTTTCTTTTTACATGATTGTCCATTCACCGCTCTGCAAGAGTGAACCCATGCTTCCTGTGCACTCCAGAACCGACCCCTAAGTCTTCATAAATATGTATTTCCTTTTGTATCTATATTTGTGTACATCCCACACCATGCGTATCCACAGTGAAGAAGCACTCCTGCCCCAGCGGAAGCCCTGTGAGTCTTTCTTCCATGTTGTCCATTTGTGACTCTAAAGTAGAGCTCAAGTTTATTGCTGCTGGAGTGGCACAGCATTTAAATTGGGAGCCTCTGTAGTGTGTATATTTACTGTGTATGTTTCTCTCCACCGGTAATTCTATATAACCAGGTCCTATTCACTGTTCTCTTCTGCGTCCTCTTTTATACTGTGCTCCGGTGCCAGCCATTGTTCTGTACCCCATTTACCACTTTGGATCATTCTGTGTAGATCAATAAACCTTCATGAATGATAAAAGCATATAAAATGTTACAAGACTAGTCAGCACCTTACGGGTGTGGTATGGCAAACAATAGAAGGTTAGAGGCCGAAACCATTTGAATTGTGGTAAACTGTAGAAGAATACTGAAATATCGCTTACAGGAATCGCCTCGTTTTGGATCCATTTTTGATGGCCTAGTCAACAGGTTCACTAAATGAAAAAAGATCGAGCACCTAAGGGGTTGGATTAAATTTAATTCCTTTTAATTTCAGAAAGACTTGGTAGATCTCTACTGAGAAGTACACGATAGCCAAGGACAGGAATGTTAACAGTACATAGTTCCAACCTTCCTGTCATGCTCACAAGTGTCCATCCCATTATCTGATGTCGTGCCTACACCTGCTTGGGTGAACATTGGTTAATTTGGTAAACAAAGCAGTAGGTGTGTGGAGCTGTATGTTGCTCTATAATCCATCGCAATCCTTACACTCCCGATCTGTTTCCTCTTAATCAATGTAACAGTGTGCTTCTGTTAGTCACTGGTGTGTCTTCTCATAGCATTGATTTTAAGCCTTTGTTACACACCTTGTGCCGCTTTACAGCAGCTTCCAAGTACTTTAGTTTGTGTGGGGGGGTCTCAGTTGGTGTTTGCAGGCCCATTAGGTAGGATGATCTGTTCAATGTCAGTCCTAATGGTCACGGAATCTTGTCCCTTCATCATTCTAGGAGCCGCCGTGTGATCTTCGTGATGAGGAGGGTCGTGCCTTGTTCAAGGGATAATGAAAATCCCTCTCATCTTACCTATTGGTTTAAAGAGTCCAGAGGCCTGTCTAAGGTATTAGACTGGCTGATGGGATGTCAGAGGTGTAGAAACAAGGTGTGATTTAATGGTGTAGATGGTCACTTCAAGGCCCTCAGAAGATTGTGCAGGGCAAGTGAGTTTTAAGTCCTCTTTGGGAAAGTGATCATTCATCCTTGAGTCGCACAGGCCGTAGAAGTGAGTTCTAACTGGGTTGAAGTCTTTGACATATAGTGGCCTAGTGTTGAACCAAAGGTCAGTTTGCAAGGCCTGAGTACCTTGGATAACCTTGGGGCCAGCCATGCAGGAATGTGATCCGTGCCACTGGCCTGGAGTTGTGATCTTTGGTTGATCAGGAACCTGTGAAGAGTCTTCAATACAACAGAATAGGGATGGGATGTATTCCGAATATGTCTGGACATCAGTATACAAAGTAGAGATTAGCACTAGAATATAGACTAAGGATGGCCACTTTCACGCGGAGTACCCTGATCTACAGGGCAGAAGTGGACCCATGTGTACATTATGTGAATACATATAGTTGTAACTGGAAAAACTATCCAAATGTCCAATCAGATGCTGTTAACACTCTCATCCATGCTTGTTTATATCTGAACCTTGGATTGCAAGTTCCAACATGCCAGCTACTCATTTAAGTTTTGTATTTATTCCACGTAGATGTTTAGTCTTGGCCTAATAGTTTTAATGATGACTGTGGGAGATTGCCTGCATTATTGTGTAAATAAAGTGATGGGACGGTCGCTATGAAGGATGGGCGAGTGTGTTTGTGTGGGAAATGAGCAGTCTATGTAATTAATTCTCATGACTGTAGGACCGAGCAGTGGGGTCAGACCGGAAGTCATGCAGGCTGTAAAGGGAGGTTGCAGTAATTGAAAGGAGCAGAAAAACAGATTGTGCTATTTTGGGACTTGAAGAACTGTTTTGCTGAAATGATGTAGACATGCAAGGAATGCTTATTTTGAAAAGAAAACGTCATGGCCTCCCTTGGGGAACAAAAATAAAGCTTCAAATGATATGTTCAGTTTAGTAAGTGTCAGTAACCACAATGTCAGTTTTGGAACAATGTGAATGGTTTATATAATCTTACTATTTTTGTTTGTTCTCACTGTAAAAAGTGGCAAATGCATGATTAGGGAAACACAATTTTATTGGCGTATTTTTCTGACTTCCTGTTGCATGATCGGAGGCATGTTCTTTTTAATCTCCCTTTCTAACAGTTTAACTTGTTCCCCTCCTTCATTCTCCCTCGTCTGCCTTTGTTTTTCTTGCTCTGGGTTAATGCCCGAGGGCAAATAAGTCCTGGTCCCTAAAAATGAGTGTTGGATCCTATTACTTGCTACTAACTCGCTACTTACTATACTACTAGAGCCAGGATGCTCATTGGGTGAATGTAGCGCTCTATAAATGTTTAATAATAATCTTGACTGCATTAGTCATCCATTGCGACTCAGTAAAACTGTACTTCGAGTGAAGGAACTAGAAGGTAGAGAAGGAATCCCCTTTTCCAATGATGTTCACTGGCGTTAAATTCTGCTCTGTCTTGAGTCCAACGCGACCGCTTGTCTGAGAGTTCAGAGCCCTGGAACATAAGCAAGGGATTCGGATTTTGGTCCATGACAATTCTCCATTCTGAGTCCTGTGGTTGTGATAATAGTTAAGACATCTATAAGCCTCCTAAAGATGGTATCTGCTTGGTAAATTGGGAACGCATGTGTTGCAGGCCACAGGACGCTCCTACAGAAGTGCAAAGTATGACCGCTGATTTGTGATTCATCAGTTGGAGATGTAAAGCCGTGCAAAGGTCATTTCACACGAGATAGTCCATGTCTTTTAGTCATGGCAACTTGCTATTGTAGAAGAGTGTTTATTGGAGAGGTGCAAGAGGGCTGGATCCATACCAGGTTTTCGGGATATCCTACTAAAATATCCTAAACGTGTCCACATAGTAGATGGTTATTCTGAAAATCTCGCAGATCTGGCCTTCTTGGGTGCGTGCACATTGAAGACTCCTGCTGTCTTCTGCCCGTATGTAATTGCAGTTTGACCACCGCGCTCTTAAGCACCATGAGTGGCAGCCAAGCCTCTAAATAACTTGAGCGGGCTAGGCCGTGGGCACTTTGATTGATCAGTAGATGTGCTTTGGATGATTTGTCTGTGGATGAGTGCTCCTTGAGGCTGAAGGAATCGGGCCGTGGCGGGCGGCAGGGGCGATGAATTGATTCAATCTGTCTGTCACTGGAGGTGGTGAGGCGTTCGCGTGACGTCTGATTTCCTCACCTTGAGACCGCCTCGCTATCACAAGGCCTGCTGCGGGCATTGCGCCTCAGCACCAGGAGAAGCTGAGAATGCCAGCTGCCAAGCAGAGGGCAGGATGCTGCGCATGTGAGGACAGATTGGCAGCATTTAAATGTGTGCCCATCATGCTGGGCTCTCGCCACCTCCACGTGCTGCCTCTCACAGTGGGAGCCTGCCCTGGGTCTAATATCCCTCTTATGGAGGGGATGCCCTTTGGAGTTGTCACTGCCAGTTAGAAAAATTGCTTTACCCTTTTATTTAGAAAAGACGCCACGTTAAACAGAGAGTGGGGACCATTACAAATAAACTATCAATTGCTATAAAGAAATGTAAGACCATTGGCTTAGAAGCTACCCTTATTTCATGTAAATCAGAAGGGTGAGTGTACTCTAATTAATTGAATAATATCTGTGATCCTGGGTAAATTGCTTTATTTGACTTTTCTCGCTTATCTTTGTCAAAACTTCGAGTTCTAAAAAGTTGGTTAGTGCTGATATCAAGAGTCATATAAAAGGCAGTGAATTAACGTCTATGATTAATATAATTTCACTCCGCAAATACTCCAGGAAGCCACGTTGTTGCATTTCTTCGTGGACCGGAAGCTGACTAAAAAGGATTCACTTTCCATATATCCCTGGCTGGCAGCTACACTAGTATTAACTTTACAAACCTGAGAAAATGGATCCGGGGAAAATTGATTTAGGGGAGTTCTATGTTGAGGGGGATTTCCTCCAGAAGGGGTTTTAATCCCAGGAAAAGTAGTATCACTTTGACATACTTCATATAAGAAGCGTCCAATGTACCATTTCCCTTCAAAATCTGATATGCATTTAAAGCCCTCATAATGACTTCTAAATAATCCCGAAGTGGCTAGTAGTGGAAGATACTAGCCAAATTGGGATTGCTAATTTTGCAGGAACGCTGCACTTTTAAGAATATTTCACCAGGAAAGCCCAGTGAAATGTCCACAGGGAAAGCGGTGCATGTTGGGTAAGACACCTGTTGGAATCAGTTTGTGAACACTGATTCCTGGGACTTTCCGTCATTCCAAGGACAAAACGCAGACTGTGCCAGTAATACTGCAACCTCGCGTGACCCTATCCCATGCTGTTAGTAGTTCTCGTGGGAGATTACATGTTGTGGTGTTCTGCATAACTCCTAGTGATAATCTAAGAGTCTAATTAATGCATGTGTGGCGAGCAGAGATCTTCAAATTGGTGGGAGGGGCTTCCTAGAGGGGACAGGAGAGGTACTGATTGACAGGAACATCAAACGGAGAGGTGTTTTTAGTGAAAGAAGACGAGTGGCAGTGAACCGCTCTGTGATGGGCCATCAGGAACTTGCCACTCCTATCCTAGCTCGGGGTAGCTGTCAAAGGGGAGACGGGCAGGGGGGCTTCTCTAACTTCTGGTAAATGATTACTTTGTGGATACATTTACACTTTAGGGAGAACAGGTTGTCCATAGCATGGTGGTAATCATGTATCTGATTGTATTTTTTAATGGGATAACTTGATCGAAGTGCAATTTTCGTACTAATAAATATGTTTAGAGCTGCCAATTTTATAGAATAATTCTGAAAAATATGTTAAGCACTGTGGGTGGCCCCAGTGTTTTTTTTTTATTCATGTAATTTTCTTTTTTTCTTCATTTGAGGGTGGGCACGAAATTGAAAGGTTTGAAGACCACTTGGGTAGAGAATTATCCATCATTGATCTGGGAGGGTCACCTACAGGCAAAATGTTCCGGATATCTAAGTGGAATACATTTTAATGCACGGCACTTATAGAACAACGCCGCGTGGTCTGTGCCTCTGCTGATAATGCGGGGCACATCTAATCTTCCTGGACCTATGTGAGATGAACCGCTGGAGAAATATTTGAACATCTCAACACACCAAGCGGGTTTCGATTTCAAACTACAAAGCTCTTTATGAGCAGGAAACGAGGGGTTCTTCTCTACGTGCTGTTCGGTGGCATCCCGGCGCCCTTCATTCTGCAGTTAGTGTTTGCGTTTGAAGATGTCGCTCCGAACGAGAGCATCCGGGCCAATGAGAGGGCAGGTTTTACATCTGGCAGGCGTCCCCATGGCGGCGCATCCACGTTCACTGTGGAGCTCGACTTCAGCATCAGCTTGCAGGGAACGCTGAAAGCAGGGTATCCTCACACGACCTTTATCTGCTTTGGAACTTGTAGGAAGTTGCATATTTTCGAAAATTCAATTTCGCTTCTAAGTGAAAGCCGGCTTGCATCATCATGGCTGTTCCTTGGCGGAGCCATGGGCCATAAACATGGTGTCAACTTCAATCCCTGTTTTTTTATGGAGATTGGTTTCCCTCCATGTGATCCAGGCAAATGATTTCAAACTCGAGTGGTTCCAAACGTCAGATTAGGATATCGGCATAAATTCGGAAATGTTCTTTATGCTCTCTCTCTCTCTCTCATAGAGGTGGGCCGGTGTCACAGGAGACGAGATTTGACAAAGCCAAGAAGTATGCAGGGCTCGAGTCGGGGTACCACGCAGGTGGACGGCGTCCCCCCACTTATTTTACCAGGTTTTTACCGGGTGGATGCCGTCCCCCCTGCCCAAAAGCTGGACTTCACTCTTTGGCCTCTCTGGAGCGAGATCAGAGTTTATTCAGAACGTCTGTCTACCTGCATTCACTGCGGCGGGATTAAACGCAGCCTCCGCGAGGTAGGGTGCAGACCACCTTTCATCTAAAGGCATATGAATACCCATGAGATTCCTGTTGTGACGTCACTTCCGGTGACAGCGTCCCCCCACTTCTTTTTTTAGGACTTGTGCCCTGGAAGTATGCATCTTTATACTGCAATAACCCACCGAGAAATATCAGTGCGCACATTTGCCATAGACAGTATTGTGTAAAAAATGTGTATGGCCCCTTATTGCCACCCCAGAAACACTGAATATAGATCGCACGTGCATGCCCGTAGTCAGAGTAGTGCAAAAAGAAAAATCGATGGACTGAATGTTGAACAATGTGAAACACCTGAGTGTTTGACATTGTTTTAGCATTGCGTCCATCAATTATTCTTTTTGCATTTATCACCACAAGTGGGAAGGGGAGGCCCACGTACGCCAACTGGGTTCAGGCTATCCTGGCTGATGAACCGGTCCCAGGATGCTTGTTTCCAGTCCAGGGAGGACCTGGCCTGGCTGTTTGAACTGGACTGTTCCTATGAGGCACAGGGTCAAGACTGATTTGCATATGGCTGGGTCCAAACGGGGTTGGCATAGTCCGCAAAAAAACCGATGGATTTAGGCCCAGATCTCTGTACTTGGGGGTGAATGTTTGCATTGTTCACCATTCCGTCGATCAATTATTCTTTTTGCATTTGTCACCCCAACTGGTACGGGGAGGACCACGTACGCCATGCCGCTGGATTGGCTGATGAGATGTGATACCCAGAAACTGGTCCTAGGATAGTCGTTTCCGGTCCAGGGAGGACCTGGCCTGGCTGTTTGGGCTGGACTGTTCCCATGGGTAGCACGGTCAAGACTGATTTGCATATGGCTGGGTCTAAACTGGGGTGGCGAAGTGAGCTAAAGAACGATGGATTTAGGCCCAGATCTCTGTACTTGGGGTAAATATTTGCATTTTTCAGCATTCCGCCCATCAATTATTCTTCTTGCGTAGTCAAAGTAGTGGCACAGACAGCACCTTCGAGCTCAAAAGCTAAAGAACTATACCCATCCAATCACACACAGGCAAACGCACTTGAACACCAACACGCACGGATCATCAGACATACAGGTTCTCCTCTTATTTTCCATTCACATTAGCACCCATGCATACAAGCCACTAGTCAGCCAGTGAACCATGAGCTCATGCGAACACGTTCACAAACTCACACAGACATCACATACAGACACACAAATCTACAAAAAAAATGATATAGCCATGAAGCAGACTGGCAGGCACACATAGATAAACCGATGTTATAGACATCTTCAGGCGCACTTACTCCTTAGCCTTCCTGCTGAGAAGATACAATTCGAGGTGAAGAAATGAGCGGAGCATTATTGCTTCCTCAGTCTGTGGTCTCTCCTTTAGTGATGGGTGGTGCAGTATTTGTTTGCATGCTCACCCCTTGATCAAAGAGTAAAACAAACAAGTAGGGGGAACAGTGAGCATATAAAAGTCCTGTGATGTGGTGAGGATGCCTCGCAGGCAATATATGTGTGTCTCCTGGTCCCAGTCGGTCTTTCAGTGCCTTGGGGATAGCCAAGCGTGGCCGCGTTCTGCTGATTCTAACTAAGCAGCACATGGGATTGGTGGTTGCATTTCAAGCAAATGTGTATTCCTGGAACTAAACAGTATGTGTGAATATAAGGGCAGCACACTGATCAAATTGGTTTCTTGGAAAGGGTAGTGAATCATCTATCCGAGAAGAGGTGTAAAAATAGAGTAAAATAAATGCGCTCAAAAGTGCTGATATAAAGACCCGTTGGAACAAAAGTCCTGAGAAGCTGAATGTAAAGCTGGAGACCAGGTAGGTCCTGTATGTCGACACCAGGTAGGGAATGAGCTTATTAGGTGGCACTGGATGCTTTTATCTGCTGTCCCATTCTAGAACCCTTTAATCCTGCACATCTTTGGCTGAGCTGCTTTTCATGTAGATGTCTGCATGACCTATTGGGACACATGCTTTAAAATAAACCTGGTGTGGACTTTGTCTTCGCTCAGGAGGGAGTACTTTTCTCTTACCTTTTGCTATTGGCTGTTTGGTACATCATTTCACCTCATGAGGAGTGCTTGCACTTCCCAAAAGTACCCTGAGTCACCATTCATTAAATTCATTTGTCATAGATGCACTGTATAAAGAAAGCAAACCTTTTTGTGTTTGTTCTGTTTTTAACCTGCAGAGTAAATCACATTTGAGTTGGGAAGGCCACATGGGTCAAAACACATTCCGTCCTTGGACATGCTTTTATTAAACCTCTTATGCCTGGCAATAGCAGGCTTTAATCTCCGTGCCCCCTTAATGACTACCTTGTTTGAAATGCTTACACCTAGGTAATAATGCAGTGCTCTCAGCAGGTGCGTTTCATCCCTTCCATTTAAAAATACTGTGCACTATAAATGCTCATTCTTTCATTTGCTCTAATCATCACTATGTTGCACTGACATTTAGTATGTTTCTCACAAACCTATATCACATTTAGGGTTGTTGAATAACTCCATGTTCACTAAACGCAATGCATCTTTTCCTGGTATTTCCTTTGGACAAATCGATGTTATCAAGTGTGTCGTCCTGATTGGGTCTCAAGGCCAGGTAATGACTACAACTCCCAGAATGCACTGGGCTGTGAAAACCCTGTGCTAGAAACATGTAGTTTAGTTTATATGGGTAGGATGTCTCTAGTGTACAGTGCACTTGTCCTGCAGTAACTGTACCGAATAATATTTTTACACAACACATGCATATCATTTACTGTGTCTCAAAGTTAATTTCATTATTACTTGATTCGCTTCTTTCAAATGACTGTATGTGTTTGCACCCTGAAGAAAGTTGACACTTTTACATTATTTCACTGTATTTGGTGCTCAGGCACATTTTCATTTGCCTTATTTGTTTACTTTTACATCAGAAAATGTGCACTATGCATTAAATCTTCATGATAGGACATGATAGATGGAACATAGATTTGGCAAGCATGAATTGCATTAATGTGCTAAGAGAGCGTTGTTTCCGTCATTGCCTGTCCTAGGATAGCAGCAGATGTCATTTGAAGAAAATGGTAACAAGGCTAAACTTCAATGCAGAATCCTGATGCTCGTATAGGTGTCTTACTCAATGTTATTTTAAATTAATTTTCTTGAGCGCACCTATACACAAAGGTCTGTTGGCTCTAGATCACATTGAAACCCTAACACTTCCAGCTCTAGGACATTTAGTTAGTGAAGAGAAAAGTTTTAAGAGACTTCCTGAAGAGAGTACATTGTCAATGGCTTTTAGGGTAAAATGTTTGGAGCCACTATTAACAAAGCTTCTACCACCACAGGATTCAAGTTTAAATCTTGAAATGGAAATATTTTTTGCAGTAGAGGATCCAGGAGCCCTCTGGAGGGAATACTATTTGAATCTCTTCTTTAGGTACTCTGGTCCGATACCGATTGAAAAGTAATGCACAGCGCTTAAAATATGACGCTTTGTCTGACAGCCAGTGTAGGTGTCTAAGTGCTGGGGAGATAGATTTGACATTTTGATATGTCAAGTAGGAGTTTGTAATTTCTTCAAAAGTTGATTTTGCATATTGAAATATAAGGCGTTACAGTAGTCGATTCTTGAAAGAACCATAGATGTTACTACTGTTTTTTAAAGCTCCGGTGGAATGCAAGGCAGAACTTTTTTCAAGGTCCTCACCGTATAAAAGAAAGCAGATGTAACTGCATTGACCTGGGTTCCGGAGGTGAGTCTATCATCCATTGAACTTTTTTTATACGTGTGGGTAGGGAGCCTAGTTCCTGTGGCCACCAGGAAGAAGGCCAGAGCGAGGTTGAATTTCCAAAAAGAATAACCTCAGTCTTTGCAGAGTTGAGTTTCCATCCACTCATCGGTTGCTCGCATGCCTTCATGGAATCTCAAACTGATTTTCTGCTCCTCCATGGTCAAAGAGACCACGATCTGAGTATTGTTGGCATATGAAGTAAGTGATAATCCCAAGGATCGTATAAGTTCAGCATGGCCAGATACATAAATGTTCAATCGTATTGAACTCGGTGAAGATCCCTGAGGGACTCCGCTGGGAAAATTGAAAGAATCCGGGGTAAATTCATTTAGGGCCACCAATTGCTTTTGATTGTGCAAAAATGAACTTAAGATAGCAAGTGTGGGACTCCTGGCCCCCGATGTTTCAGAGGCGACTGATCAGTAACTCCTGGTGGACAGTATCAAAAGCGGCTGTCGAATCTAGAAGTATGAGAGCAGCGCTCACTCAACAATTCACAAATCTAGCAAATCCCCATACATCCCCAGGGCCATTCTTGTTATTTCACTTCCAGATGGATTTGGCTCTGCATGCCACAACTGGCAGTCATATTCAAAGCTAGAATGTACTATTAAAGTCAATAAATTGCTCCGTTTATGAGGCATGGAAGACCATAGAAACCAGGGCTGGATAGAGTTGTTTCATAATCACGAAAATTGTACATTATTTCCTTTTTGGATTTGTTGCATGTAAATGTATCTTATGAGAATTTCCTGAAATTCTGCCTTGAAAACAATCCTTAAAGGCCTACATTAGACATCTTTGATATATTTACGTAAGTGGGCAGGCCAAAATAATTTATAACACTACAGGATCTGGGGAAAAATTCCATAGCGTTACTGTTTATAAGGCGGGCGGTAACATAAATCTGACCCTTGCACCCACATGCAACCTAAAGTATATCTTGTGTCTTGTCGATAAACATAGGATGGATGAGGAAGGATTACACACGGTGTGTCTTATTTATAACAGAGCTGTTCTGTTGTGAATTACACTTTTACATGTAACATGTCTCGCAGTGACCACTCTAAGAACTGTTATAACTCGGTGTCAATTTATTAACCTACTTTCAGATCTTTTTTTGCCTGATGCCATCATGACACAGAGGTTAATACTTTGTAAACATAGGCTACTACACATGTACAGTAAAACTCATACAAGTGGGTGGAACAATGGTGATATGCAGATGAGAAGGAAAGGTGTTGATTCTTTGGTCTGTTAGTTTTAAAGGAAGGGTGAACAGGTGTTTGCATATCTGTTAACACCGCAACATCGATAGTTAGTATTTCTGGTATCCAGAATCCAGGGCTGGTGTATTTTTTTAGTTTGGAAATTGCTATGAGCACTGATTTTGTGGCAATGGTGAACAGATTTTGCAGAGCGCTGTTGGTGCATTCCAAAGTTCTTTTTGCGTGGAAAAGCTTTGTCGAAGATGGGACAAAAATATGGACTCTATTCTGGAAAACCTTGGTCAGTAATTTCTTTGAAGCTTCATAATTCTGTTATTTCTCAACCATGCTTCCTGCACATTCCTGCCACCTGAATCTCCTGATGCTCCTATGTCCAGTCCAGGCACTCTGTATCTTCGACATCTCAGTGCTACTAATGGCTGCTTCTGCTTTGGAAAGCACTCTTGTGTCCTTAAGGGCAGTGGCATAGCTATAGAAAACAAACAGAGAATAAAAGAAACTGGGTTCTGGAGATGCAGACCTAGAACCATTGGCCACACTCTTGTCAGTTGCCTGCTTTCTGGACTAAGTGGAACACTGAACTTTAGCAATCAACCTTGCAGATAACAAGTTCCTAGATGGCAGTTTTAAAGTGGTTTCAGGGATAGAGAGTTTTAGTTTAATAATGTAAAAAATGTCAAAACAGGATGTGATATTTTGTGTGCGAGAGAAAGAGACTTGTGATATGTAGGAAAACTTCTGAGGTTTTGCCTGAGCTGACTTTTCGAAGGTATGTGAAATTGGTTTAAGACCAGAAAAGGGGCAGAGTCCTATTTATATGAATCTAGAAATCCGATAAATAGTTTGGGTCCAAGACCAAAATTCCATAGGTCAGTTTTGGAGTTGGTATTAAGGCCATGTTGGCGGACATTCATCTTTGAGTTCTTGTTTAGGCAGTTGTTCACTGGAGGAGCTACTGACTTTGATTCTGGCACCAAAGGAGAAGCCACTGTGTAAGAGGTTGAATACTCGGGAAGAGTTTTCATGTCACAGGGAGGTCTTTAGATAAGCGTGGACGTAGTATCAGTGTTTGGGAGCCTTGCCCTATGAAGCAGAGCCAATGTAGTACTTTGCCCACTAGTAAAATGTTTTCTTTTAGCACAATGATCTAGTTCCCAATGTCAAAGACCGCTGACAAATTTGGGATTATCTAGGTATCATCGACCTCTGTGTGTTTCCAAATCAGCAGCAAACCATTTAGGTGCATCAAAGGACACACTGAAGCAAGTGGGTGTCAGTGAGACTAGCAGTTGTCTTGGCCACTGTTCAGTCGCATACATTTTTGGAACTGTTGAGTGGCGTTTTACTTGAATCTCAATTTTGGCTCCATTATGTTACTTTTACATAAGGAAGGTCCAAAGTAGGTTTTAGAGGGCTGTATCCATGTCAGATCTTTAGCAGATCTACATATGGATAAATGTGTATACAATAAAACTAAATGTAACTCAAATGCATAGTAAGTACTTCTCTTAAAAAACAGGTATGGATCCGCCTTCCTGGACGTATATTGGACAACCCTGACGTGCATGGACCGCAATGACTAAAAGGGGATTCTTCTCTCTTATGGTCTAAAAGAAGAGGAAACTGGGTATGAACAGGGGGACGATGGCCAAACTGTGTTGTCCAAAGAAGTACGTGTTTTGGATGAAAATATAGTCCGAAAATTTAGTTAGGGAGATTTTCTTTGATCAAAGTGTCCCACCACCAAGAAACACAAATTAATCGGGATGCATCTGAATTTTAGGGCAGCCAGGCGTTTGACTGTGGGTCCTGCTGCAGGTGCCAAAGTCAACATGCCACACGGATTCCTCGTGCCAGTGTGCCCAACCAGGGCTACGGGTCAGCTCCGGACATGGATTAAGCCTGGCTGCGTTTTCATTTCCTGTAGCAGAAATGCTCAAGTCTCCTGGGGTGGAAAGGACAGGCGCACTGAGCCTCTTTAGGAGAAGAAGACCAAAATAAAAGCTGGTGTTATTACAGCTGCTGCGATCTAATGCTCTGCAGTACGTTTCATGGGGCTCCACAGAGCAGGGTTTTCATTGCTCTCCTGCAAGCAGAGTGGATGGTAAATTGATGGACACAGTTAAAAGTGGAGGTTAGACTGACTTCAAAGCTCCAAGAAAGTCTATGCCACATATTGAACAGTCAGCGGGGATATTCCGGCGCAAAAATTGGCTGACTGGGTAGGAATTTAAAGTGCATTCTAGTGCTGAATATGTGCAATTTTTCATCATCGGATGTTGACCTAATGTACGGAGAAAGGAGCAGGTATAGCAAAATGAAAGAAGAGAGCTATAAGAAAATCGAGAGAAAGGATGAAGGGGGGAATGGGAAAGAACCAGCAAGAGTGAGATAAAGAGAATGGAAATGTAGTGTGTTGGGAGGCAGTGGTTTGAGGTAGAATGAAGACAAGTCCGCTTTGATGTTAGTTCACTACAGAATGAGGCAGCCCCAGCAGGGGAGGGGGGAGCAGAAATCCTAAGGAAAACTTTGTGTGTCTGCGTTATTTTAAGTATACTAAGGATGCCCACGGTGCAGATTGGCATAGTGTCAAAAAAAAGTAATGACAGGTTGGCTGAGACATCCTTTCTGGGTTCAGAGTGCCAAAAGCCTCACTCAAGCTGTCCTTTGCTGTATTTCATCTGTACTCCATTCAGTGGCCCAAGATGTGTAGTTTGTAGAGGTAAACATTGATTTATCACTTGTGTAAATGAAGTGAATAAACTAGAGCAATTTCTGTACAATTACAAAAGCAATTTGAAAAACACGTGTATGGGTTATTCACGTGGCTAGAATAATGTTCATTGGCACGTGCCATAACTTTCTTCCTTGTTCTATCTTAATAGATGTGTTATGAGCCGACAACTTTCAATGGTTATAGCGCGTTGTTTCCCGTCTCACTCCCACCATTGGAATATGTTGTAAAAGTTCTCATTTTGATTCAGTGCGATTAATCCAGTTGGACTAAAGTAAGAGAGTGCCATGGTGTGCTAAAGGGGAGCCCAGGACTAGAAACACAGTCACTAAAGGCATCTGGTAACCCTCCCACTGTCATATATGCATAAGAGGCACACACCTCCTCGCTTTTGCTTTTGAGCCCCTCTGTGACTCACTTTTTAACCCCCTGCCCTTGCTATGGAACACTTTGCAGATTTACTCACCTGCCATTCCCTACCCTTACTGATCACAGACGGCCTTAAGTCAGACACACGCCTGGATGATGCACAGGCATTAGCCCCTACCGCATGTAATTTTTATGTGTTTACATAGCGTCAGGAAACCTATGTTTAGGCCACGTACACTTTACAAATGGTCTTTCATTCATTCATTAGTGCATGGGTGGCCAACATTGGTCCACAGGTGTGAGTCATATAGAGCCTGATTTTCAGGCTAGCAAAGACCATGTAAATGATCGAGATATAAACTAATTGTATGGAAATTTGCCCCCAGTGGATAGCCTGAAAATTTGCTATGGGTCTGGTAGGGAAGGATCATCTTTAGAAACACCCTTGCACCAGCAGCAGGAATGAGCAAAGAAGTGACCCGCAGCATTCGTGAAAGTGGGAGGTGTCGTACCTCTTCTCGATTGTAGAAAGGTCTGGACAATCGATTGTATATCTCGCTCATTCCTGTCAGCGGTGTGATTGTTAATAGGCAGGCAGCGTCCTCCAGTCTGTGGTGTGGGAGGAGAGCTCATGAGTGCCTGTCCGCTTGTACGAATCTATTCCTTGTTGCTAAGCCACCAGATATAATGGGTTGAACCGCTGGCGCTTTGCAAGCTGGACCATTTGCTAATGGTGCTGTGATTTCTAACATCAGTGCTATCCATCCGTATATGGAATTTAGATGCATGTGCACTGCTACCAAAGCATTATATACATGCCATGTCCTAAGCCCCTACCACCCACCCGTTTTCAGGAAATATGTTTTTTTTTTTTTAAAAAGCCTCCATTGACACAGCGTTTGCTCATAGATGTGTATTGCTGCCACAAGGCCCAAAAGCCATTTCTATGCCCCGGATATGTTCAAAACCAAGATGTGAAGCAGCGGCAAGACTCTGAAAATAACACTATACTAAGGAAGCAACAACCTCTACATTGAAAAACATAGGTTGTGGAGGTGATCTTCGCACACCAGTCCTTCAAAAATATAGCTATTGTCAAGAAATAGACAAAGATTGGTTAGCACAACTGATGGTAATGTGCGTCTTCTGTGGTAAGTTCCAAAAACACATTCTGGCTACATGGACAACACCTACTTTGACAAAACACGTAGCAGAAGATGTCTTCTTTTGGAAGATTAAACTCGTTTATACAAGGGAAATGAGGGTGTTTACTTGTATATTAAAAGATGCCGTCTGCTGTCTAAAGGTTCTAAAAAGTATGTATAAAATTTAGAAAACCTTTGACAAAAATGTTTGATAGATATCTTCTGCTGTTGGAAGCTGGTAAAACACACCAGCGAAATAATTTATACGTGGCCACAACTTGTACATTAGAAGACTTATGCTTGTGCAAAGCCCCATAAAAACACCTGTAGAAGTGGACTGGTTAGGTCTATTAATTTCAAACTGCTATTGTGCCCACAACTGCATAGAGGCCAGGATGTATAGTATACCGCCAGTCTAATCGTTGTTTTCCTTTTCCTTCTCCTCTTTCTTCTTTCCTTTTTCTTCTTTCAGTTCCTTTTCTTCTCTCTACTGATCACTTGGGTTAGCATCTTGATACCCTCATAAGAATAATAATCTTTTGTATGCTTTTGGGCACGTTATATTTTTGCTTTATATATGTATGTGCTAACCCTGAAACAGTATTACTCTATGTATCTTTCTTATGGAAAATCAATAAAGTACTTTGAAATAAAAAAAGAAGTGGATCTAACCTAAATTATCCAAAATGTATGGTAGAAAGTGTCACCCATTTACATGGACAGTGCCTGCATTGACAGGACAACCACAGCAGAAGTATTTTGTTTCCACAAGGTCGTAAAAACGCACCTTCAATCAAGAAATTGATAAAGCCTAAATTGACTAACCATGTATGGTAAAAGATGCCTTCTCACCCTTGGAAGGCCCCAACTATGAAACTTTTTCTCCTGAAATGGGTACAATTTACAATGACATCTTCTGTAGCTTTCAAAGCCTGCAGACACCGTTTGATGTGTACACACCTTTAATATTACCAGACTACTTCAGCCCAGCAAAAAGTGTTGCTTTGGGATTTCATTTCCAGATTGTTTTGTGCTGGAAAGGTGCCTAAAAGTAACTAAAAGATGCACTATGTGCTGCTTTGTGTTAGTTTGCACCAAGGGAGCATCCCATGTGTGGTACACGTGATACAGATACATGGGCATTCTCACGCTACCACTCCTAGTTTTAGATGCAAACCCCATCTACTAGACTTGTTGACATGGCTTTCCCCCAAACAAATAGGGCTCCTTGAGACAGACGCAAAGTAGGATCAAAGATTTTTTTTCCAAACTTTTCCACGATTTTCAATGTATACAGCGCACATGTATACAAGTGGGAAACGTTTTAAAGTTAGTATAAGAATAATGTTTTGCAATACGGCTACCCTCCTAGTACAAAACGTATCCTGACTCACACATTTCATTCATTGACGGCTGTGCAAAGGTGTGCGTCGCATGGAACAGCATCGCCATAGCTTAGTAGAGAAGGCAGTGTAGTGCGCTATCCCTTTCATGCAATACCGGGAAGCAGCTTCGATTCCTGCAGTGCTTGAAATAATTGCAGAGTTGCCCCTTTTATGTCACAAGGGGCATCATGTTTTAGTTCTGGGCTCTTCTTTTGCCCCTGCTTGTTTTGAGATGTTTTAGACTTGTATCTCTTCGGGCTGTTGTTCTCGGTGCAGCTCGCTGGGTTCTAGTTCACTCGCTCCTGTTTACATTCCTTCCTCGTGCGCCAGTGGCGCAGGGCTGTATTTATACTACTGCCTTCTGCGCCACTGGCGCGCGGGGTGGTGGGGGAGCTTACATTCCCGCGCCGGAGGTGGTTTCGACTTTTCCTCCTTCAAAGACTCTTATATGAATGATATGATTACAGCTAATTTGACAAGGCATGTCGTCGGGGGTCTGTCGGCTAAGGTTTTGCAGCTGTACTGAAATAAAGGTAGGACTGAGAGAGAGTAGGAAATCCTGGTTATCTGTGGTAATTCCTGAGAGCTGTTGTGTTTATGCTCTATCTTGGTACGTTCTTTGGGCCATTCTGACTAATTGTTTTGTACGAAACGTTTCTATCTGCCGTTGTCATGCAGTACGTAATGTTGTTTATATTCGTGTAGTGCACAGCCCCAACTGCATTGTTTCTTGTTACCAGTTAGTAGTATTTCAATCATTACGAAATCTGTAAGGTTTTTTTTTCTCGGCCTCCTAATGATAACAGGTCGAGTCTGCGCCGTTGGGATTCGAACCTGCAAGCAGCACAGAAATGTCAGCAGCATGTGCATGAACTTCCATTAGCTTATCAGATGGCCATCTTTGCCAACAGACCCAACAGCAGCAAACTGTGCAAATATTCAACTGAGAATATATACTCGGAGTTTGGCTCTCCCCATGTGAAACAGTGCCCTTTAAGATAAATGTACGGGGCCAGGCAACAAGCTATTAAAAAAACGGTTAACTCTTGGCTCATTTGTTTTTCTTTTTCTACCTCCCTACAACAATATTTTTTCTTTTACTTGATTATATGATATCCCATTTCTGCATTAGAATTACTGCTTGACCTGTCTGCCATTTGGTCAAAATTACTGTTACTCTATTGGTGGCAAGGGGGGAAATTACTAAACAGTTCAGGAAAGGCCGATATGCAGTTTCCTCCCTCAAGTGAAACGAAAAAATAAGAGATAAAATTAGAACTAATCAGTGCTGTGTTACAAAATGCTGACGAGACATGCAAATATTGAAATGCATTATTCCACGGGCTCTGATGTTTCTGGATCTTGCCCAATTTGCTTTTACAGAAAGTGTTCCAAGGTCCCTTCTGTTATGTGCATTTGTATCGTGCTTTGCCACCATTTGTTTGGACCAGTAACATTTTCTAAATGTGGACTCTATGGTACCAGGGAACTCCTTGAGCAGAGTCAAAGAGGTCTCTTTGACGTTGTATATGATTTTAATTTCTATAGGCCAGCCGTATCTGATAGTGGCCAGCGAGTATAGGATACAGTAGTCTATTGTTTAGCAAATCATTTTATTAGAAAGGGATTAGCTGCCGCTAGAACGTTTTATTGAAGAGTGTAATAGAGCCCCTCCTGCAGTGCAGTCTATCCTTCAAACCTTCAGGGGCCCACATTCATCTGAAGGCCAATGAGGTATTTTTGCGATATGGGGGACTTGGGCCCCTCGATAATTCATAATGATGCACAAAAATGGTTCGTCTGTAATACAGTTGATATACATTGTGAAAAGTTGTATGCAAAACCCTAATAAAAAGATTTAAACAAAAAAATGGGGGACTTGGGCCCCTCTTCTTGTTCTGCAGAGGGACCATCATTTTGCTTTATGCCACTGCCTATTATGGATTTTTGTGTAAAATTGCGTGCACTGATATGAGAGCAGGAGGAGACTGCAGTGTTGTACTGTTCCTACCAGTGCAGTAAGACTGTACGTTTGGCACCCTATGCGTCAACATTTTGGTGGCTGAGTCCACTCCTACCTTCAAAACATGTAGACTTGTTTCCTGGGGAGCTCACCGTGCACCAACTGGACCCCTAAACCTCACAGGGTACCGGATGGTGTCTGCAACCTTAGAACATGACAACCCTAAATCCTCCTAGGAAATTGTGAACAAACGTCTACCCTTTTGTTATTTCAGGCATGCCTAATGGGAGACACAAGAAATGCACAAATTGGCATTTCAGACATTTATTGAAGCTGTTGGATTCTTGTGTAAAATACGTGCGCTGCAATGATTAGTAGAAGGAAACCGAGCATTGCAACCAGCATTACAAGAATGGTGGACAAGAAAAAGTTCAACCATTCTAATTTTTGCTTTCATTATATGAATACATATAATTGTAAAAACCAAAGGAAATGATGGACGGAGTGTTGAACATTGCAAGCACTCACCCCAGTCAACTGATCTGGGTTTAATCCATCACCGTTCTTTAGCCTACTCTGCCACCCCAGTTCAGACATGGCCATATGCAAATCAGTCTGACCCTGTGCCTCATGGGAACAGTCCAGCCCGAACTGCCAAGCCATGTCTTCCCTGGACCTGAAACAAGCTTCCTAGGACCGGTTTCTGGCATTTCAGCCGTCTTCAGCCAGGCTTGCCTGAATCCAGTGGCAAAGTGAGCAAGGGACTCACGTCTGAGCATACCCTGCCAACTTATGGCGAACAAAGCAAAAACCAAAGGAAATGATGGACGGAGTGTTGAACATTGCAAGCACTCACCCCCAGTCAACTGATCTGGGCTTAATCCATCACCATTCTTTAGCCCACTCTGCCACCCCAGTTCAGACATGGCCATATGCAAATCAGTCTGACCCTGTGCCTCATGGGAACAGTCCAGCCCGAACTGCCAAGCCATGTCTTCCCTGGACCGGAAACAAGCTTCCTAGGACCGGTTCCTGGCATTTCAGCCGTCTTCAGCCAGGCTTGCTTGAATCCAGTGGCAAAGTGATTGTGTGTGTGTGTGATAGTCACAGGGAGATTAAGTGATTTGCCCAGAATCATAGGATGTTGAGCCGATGCCGAGACTCGAACCTGGATTCCCAGCTCTGAAGCTGGCAGCTCTGGCCATTATGTCACACCCTCTCCTCCTACGAACGGATGTGCCATAAGTACTGAGCATCCAGGCCATATTCTTTTAACATTCGACTGACTCCGCTGGCCCAGAGGCCGCTGGTTATAAATAAGAGTTTCTGTGTAACTAATGACCTTAAAACATGTAGTAGTCAACTTGGTCTTCGCCCGAGTTCCTCCATGCACAGCTAAATTCCCTCAATAACTGCCCCTCTTCTTCTGTCTAAGCCTTGGAAAGGTTGATTACACTTTGTTTGCAGAGGTAGTATGTTATTGTTCTTATAACTGTTTAAGGCCTACCTCATGTGTGTGTGCCTGTTGAGCCGGAGAGTGGTAAACTGCAGTTGTTGCACGCTTTAGCTCTACATTCCTGCATATTCAATGCATTGTTGTTAGAGACTTTATTTGCTCTCTGTACATTGGAATCAGTGAACTTAGTTCCATGTTGCCTTTAAACTGTACCTGTATTAATGTTCTGTCAGCAACACCAGCCTTGAGGTGCTGCTTCATCTTCAGACCTCATATACTTTCAAGGGGACCTCATTTTGATTTTCTCGTCTACATTTCTGTGGCATAATACGACCTGATGTTTTACAGTGTCCCTGCAACACATGCAGCACATAGAAGCACATGCAGGCAGCATGGAATATTGCTAGGGAGTACTCAGGAGTATAATTGAGGTAGTAGGACACCACTGTGCAACCAAAAAAGTCAGTATTTGTGTATAATGTTAATTCGATGCTCTGTAGTATGTTAACATGTCTCTTGGCATCCGCTTCAGAGCCAAGCATGTACAGAACTAGTTGGAGAGTGTGTTGAGTGGTAGAGTATTCTCCGATTGGTGGTACCCAGTTTCCAGAAGATTGAGCGCTCAACAAAACGGGAAAGTACGAAATTCATAAAGAGCCGGTCTGTAGGAAACTTCTTGTTCGTTGGTGGCTTCTGGCTTATTGGAAAGAAACGCCCATGGTGAAAAAAAAAACGCTATTGCCTCGAAGGCAAGTTGTTATCCTCCAAGTGAGCTTTGCAAAGTTTCTGTGCCTCACAGCTGCCATATGTAAAAGAAATTAGGGTTAGTTTTGCTATCTAACCTACCAATGGGTTTCATGAGGGCCTTTCGTGAGACTGCCATACAATACTTAGCGCAACGCCCTTTAGCTCTGGAAATGGTTACAGGCCGCTTGAAAGTCTGAGGGGGGTAAGATTGCTGTTCCGCAAACTTCCATTTAATGTGCTGGTAGGATTTCTGCTGAGTTTGCAAATGAAATGAATTCCACGTGCTAGAAGGTGGCTTCTCTGCACAAAGAAGTTCTGGGCAAATCCAAATTGCTTCCATGCATGTACAGCCACTTAGCACGTACAACTGTTTCTGTACGAGAGGGCTAGGGAGGATCTGTTAAAAGCCCTTCCTCCTTCCCCAGTTGAGCGGTCAAGTAGCAAAAGTCATTTTATATAGTACTCATTCCCAATCCCCAATGGGATTCTTTCATTGTGGGGGGATAAGGGAAAAAAGGTTTGTATTTATATAGCGTGTTACCCCTGATGGGGTGCTGAAGCGCTTTTTTGACGAGTAGCATGCTACTCCAGAAACCCATAAAGGATTAGTGGTTACTTAGTAAAGTGAAATATGAAATTAATTTGCATGGTGGATATTAGTCAGTTACTTGGAGTGAGAAGGATAGCGGAGGGATAGAAGAGGGAAAAAAGGTTTGCATTTATAAAGCACTTTGCCAAAAAAGCGCTTCAACACCTCTTCAGGGGTAGTTAGCGCTATTTAAATGCAGTTACAATATAGTAGGTGTATAAGTGTACTTAATCTGTTTTTTATTTTTTTTATTTAATTTTTTATAAACCTTTTTTACAGATCTCAGTAACTCTGAGGGTTGTTACTCAAGATTAATCTTCCTCCCCATACAAGATAAAAAGTTTCATACAAGATAAAAAGTTGAGCTGTGCGCAAATAATCTCTGAAGCAGTGGGTTTAAGGCCTGAAACACAATTATTGCTCCGCAGCCAAAACACTGCCACTTTGCACAATCGGGGTATTACCTTCAGTGCTGTGAGGTAAATAAACATTAAGACCGAAGGAAATGATTTTTAAGTGGACATCTGTGGCTAGGAGGCCAGCTGCTGTGGTCATTTGTATACAGTGGTGGCCTTGAAGGGAAGGCCTGTGGGGATGGTGGCGTGGGGGGAGGATGAGATAATGTTTCCTTGTATTAGAATCAAAATTAGCCTTGTCTGACGCCTCTGATGAATTGCATTGCATCCACGTATTTATTCAGCTGTGCTTTTGATTGCTTTTTGTGTTAAATTATGCAAATATCGTTAGATTAACTTCATGCTTTCCGGAGGCGTCAGAGAGCAGTTGTTGCAAATGGCATCTTTCTGAGACTGGAGTCACCTTTGGTGTTTTCAGGGACCTTGGGCAGACGGTGTGTTTGTTAGTGGTTTGACATTACTGTATACGCACAGTTGTGGTTTGGAAATAAAATATTGCCTGGCGTAGCTGTTGGGTCTAGACGTGTGCCCTAATCTGAAGGGGCAGCCCACATCGCGTGAAGCATCATGGGCTGCGAACAATGGCGTCTGATGTGTGTTTATCAGCAGGGACAATGGCCGCGCAGTGGAGGGGAGGGCTCTCTTTTTGTACAGCAATAAAGGCCTGGCAGATGGCTAATTGGACAAGATAAACCACCGGGGCAATCTGGGCAAGGAAAAAGCTCCCCGGGGATTATCGGCCCGTGGCCTGGGGTGTCTTCAGAAAATGGCGGACTTTCCTCCTCTTAGTTATTGCGCGGCCATATGTCTCCCCGAGAGGAGTAAACTCGGTGGCAGATACACAACGTATTTCATTAGCTGAAAGCAAATAACCTTAAAGAGCGGATTTTTGGGGGGGTTGGGGACGGGGGGGGGGGGGGATATACCACCTTCGCCAATGGCATGGCACAACGCTTGCTAATATTGTCAGGACCAAGACGTTGCAAGGAATTAAATGTGGTTCTTTGTGAGGGAAACACAGAGCAGGAAAAGAACAGGACTTCCAATCTCGACAGAATTTAACCTCTATTCATATTACTAAAGAAGGCTTATTATGATTGCCAATATATTGAAGAGTGTGATTTGATTATCACCTGTGTCAATTGTCTGGTGGATGTGAGGACTCTGAAAACCATGTCAAAACATCTAATCTGATATTTTCTTGAAATTGTGCCTCTTTTCTTCGGTTTAATTTTATTTTAAAAATAGCTTTCTATGAACCTCGTTATCTGTAGTTTAATGGCATGTGTTTGATTTATAATACTTTCTTCTCTTTGGGCTATACTCGCAGAATATGAAAATCGCATTTGATGATTACATTCTACTGGTGTCTGTTAAGGGCTTTGGGTAGGTTAAGAAGAAATGGACAGCCTGCTTTATTAGGATATTAAAGGTTTGAGATCAGCTTTGCAGAAAGTGTATCAGAATTAACTTGGTGCATATACCTCAACGGCAGCCATTTTTAGGTCTGGCTTGACAGCACAGATATCCACTACCTATCGTAACCAAGCCTTTAACATATGCATGGGGTAGACTTTGGTTCCACCTAGAGCAGTATTTATCCCACCGCATGCTATTGGCTGTTAATGTATCATTGAGGGACTATTTCATGTCTGAAAAGTATGAGCAGTTATATTCAATTATTTACCTTGCCACGCTTTCCCTGCTCTGTGAAAGCCAAGAGGACTGGCTTTAAAGTGTTAAACACGATTTGTTCAAGCAATGCTTGTAAAAAGCATTTACATGTGATTTCGTATGTTTACATGTTTTGGCACATTAAAGTTTGACCTCCTGGCTTTGCTACCGTTTGGTGTTAATTTTAAGACGTCTTTGCACAGCATGCAGGGTGGGGGAAAGTACTGGAGCCAGTAGTGAAACTATCCTACAGCTGAAAACTAAATTGATCAGACTGACAACTGAACGAAAAATACACTCAATGGAATTTTGGCCTGGTTTTAGAACCTGGCTCTGGAGTACCAGTCACACGGCCCAGGTGAAGCTAAATCATTGGTAGTACTTCCTATACTGTCACCATCTGCCTACACCAGCACTACCACTTCTAGGTGGTGCTTTCAAAAGCAACATTTCCTTCTAGAGCTTGCAAAGGCACGAGGAAAGAGCTTCAGAATGCACTACAAAGGTTGTACCAACCCTGGAGGTTTCCATCCATACATTTGGTTGCTTGTGTCTGCTTTCACCTACACTTGGTAAATTAGCAGGAGGGAGATGCTCTCATTGAGACAGGGTCATGAACAGGAAGCACAGGATTGAAGGTGGAAATGCTATGCCCTTGTTTCATTGGTTGGGTGTTATCTGAAGCGTGGCCCCTACACTTTCATCTGAAGCAATTCTCTGCACGAGTTCAGTTATTCCCATGGGATAGTGGCGGCTCTTGTCAGAAGACAGCAGAGCTGTGATAGCAAATGCATCCCAGGTACGGTGGGGGTATAATAAAGGATTACAAATTGTTGGACGTTTTGTGTTGGTGATGGCAATTTAGTTTTTATGAAGTTAAAGACAAATTCTCGCAGTTGGGGTACCAACATTTTGCAACGGAGTTCTTGATGAGAGAAGTTTCAAAAGTTTCAAAAGTCATTAAAGTGGAGAGGGATCTAGGGATGATAGGATAATAAAATGGTCAACAGTTTCAATCACAAGCTTTGTTTGGCGGGTGAAAGCCTATGCAGGAGGAAGGGAAATAAAGGGGTGTGATATTTTCATGTTGCTTAAAGTAGGACTCTCTGCACATCAGCTGAACATTTTTCAATGCAGGCGCTCTTCTAGAATAGCATATACATTTATGAGACTGGAGAGGGGCAGAATATTAAAATATATTTTTTCACAGGAAAGTACAACATTTGCATGGAACATCCTGCGGACCGACGTGACGTAGACCCAGTTTAATAGGTTAATTTAAAAAGCCCATTGATGGATGTGGGAGGACAGTAATACTGATTACACGAAGGCAGCGCAGGAGACCCTGAATGGTTGTGTGTCATGAGTAGACCGGGAATGGACAAACTGTGAAAGATGTACCCGCATCAAAAGCAGTGCTTAATTTGAGGTGGTAGTTTATGGTGCTGGGCACCAGCAATTAATTGTCAACTCCTGCACTTATGACAGTATGCCACGTGGTGGCACTGTCTAATTTAGCAATGCTGCTTAATTCCATATACATAAAAAAGGACTAATATCTGCTGCCCAAGCCATCATTATAGCTTCGGGCCTGGAATAGTTTGAATTGTCACACTTGTAGGAGTGTGATGGCTACTAGTTGTGTTGGTTCTGTCATTGTCAGCGCTGGTAGAGGCACTAGGTGGTGCAAGCTGCAGTGGCCACCTGACTAGGGCCCTGGCACTCTTTTTTTTGTTTTATTTTTAACAAATTAAGCACTGACAAAAGAAAGGTAATAAGTACTCACACAGCTTATTATCCATTCGAGCACCACTAGCGTGGCCACACTAAGAACCATGGTTTAGATATAAATTTCATAGTGTGGCAAAAAAATCACCATAAAAGGTCTAGGGCATCTTCCTAAAGATAGCCCACCAAGTTTGTCTGCCAAAAGCGCATGCCAGCAGTGCACGACACTTAAAGTACAGACCTCCCGTAAAATGCAAAATTAAGTTCATAACAAGCTTTGAGCGCATGGTTAACCAATTTGAGATAAAATCTGTATTTGGACAGTGTGTTGCTTTTACCCTTCATATAAATCCAACTCATTTGGGATGGTGGAATGGAGCAAGTTATCTGGGAGTTTAAAAAGTACAGTCCATATAATTGCCGGTATTGCGCATGTTGATCCAAAAACCATCTTCATTTACAGATTGTCAATTTATACAAACTAGGTACTCCTGTTTAAGTCAAATTCAGGTATTCTCTGCAGTGTCATTAGATGGTATTTTTTAATTTGTTCTTGAAACCTAACTCTGGCTTCTGCTGAAACTTGATTGTTGACTGACTCTAAATAGATTGAGCCAAATCTCCTTCTTATTTTTATCTTATACTCTCTGGCCACATCTGAAAAGTTATGTTTCTGTCAGATTAACAGTTCAAGAGGACTATAAGCAAGTCCAGTTAAACTGTACAATTCCCACCGACACTTTAAAAAAAAATCTAATTTATTGTATTTTGGTGCAGTTTAGATTTAACTCCAAATAGCTGCGGCATGCTTTGCAGAAAACATTATTATTGCAGCTGGACCTCTGCAGACTTAAGGTTCTCATGTATCTGTCGCTCTAGGTCTTAGATTCAGGCACTTCCCTCCATTTTGAACTTTCTGCTCATTGCGCAGAGACCATGCAGTAGGGCAGCACAGCTACCAGAGTAGTCTCTTCCAGGTGTGCAGAGAAAGGAAAAATACTCCTGATGGATTTCTTTATTCCTTATTTGTTTATTAAAAATTAACTTCTGAGAGAGTGATGCAGGAGAAGCATAAGCAGTGTGCTACGCTGAGGGAGATGCTACCCCGGAGTAACATTGAGCCCTATGTGAAAGTAAACATGTAATATTTATGATAATTGATGTGAAAGTTAAATGCTAGCCCTTCCAGGTACTGGTGCAGGATTGTGGGTGGTGCCTCATGTGCAGTCCTCCTGTTTTTTGGACCGCATCCGATGTGTGCCTACCACGCGGTTCTTCTGTAACTGGGGCTTTAGACTCCTGGGGCAACCAGCCAAGCTGTAACATCCTGGTGTTTAAGCCTGAGGACAAGTAGGGAAATGGGCCTGGCTAGTTTTTATTCTTCTTGTTTCAGTTGCTTTCACAAAGATCTTGAGTAGGCTTTCACTACATTTGGGCAGGTAGGAAATCTGTTCCTCTGATCTGTCTTTTCTTTCCATAGCCCCGAAGGGCGGCTATTCTGGTCTTTTTTACATGGATAAACCTCTGAGTGGCTCATCACTCTGGGCTATTGTAGCTGGAAAGGGTAAAAGTAGATGGCAGCGAAGGACCCCCAGTACCAACTAAAATGCCCATTCCTTGAGACAATAGGGACAACCACTGAGATACGACAAAGTAATGAAAGTAAGATTAGGAGGGGAAGAAGTAAGATGTTTAGGGAGGATGGGAAGAAATTGTAGCAGCAGGAAGCAGGGAGGACAAGAGATAACAAGAGATGTGGTGGAAGTGATGGCAGAAGAGGAAGTTGGAATTTAAGTGGGATAAGTAGGAGGCATATGATCAACAGATCACCGCATTTCATTGACCTTGAAAGGCTGAGAGATGCAATCAGTCTTCTACGATTCAAACACATAACCTACAGCCATCTTCGCAGTAATTACTTTACACACCATACTATCTCCATGGCAAAATAAAATAACATTAATGGCACAGAATACTTATGTGAATTCCGATACTCGCCTCGCCTTTGCCAGCATGTCTCATCAGATACCGGCCCATTCTGAGAACAAAACTCCTCTGTTTTCAATTTTCTCCAAAAAATTTCTGGATTGCTCCTCACTTCAAATTCTGGGAGCAAATTACCTTCCTAGAAGGCACATTACTTTCAGCTCTTTTTTAAATTTTGTGGGAACGGATACAGCTGCAATTTCCTCCCAAGTGGTGGTGATATCCCACCATTTCACAGGTCGAGCCAGAACTCTGCAGGATGTTTTAAGTGAGTGCTCTAGTTATGCCACTTGTATCCAGGGTTACCCGTTCTCGTTACATGTTCTCGTACGACCAAATGCGGTTGAGTGTTCTTCTAACAAGTTGTCCGGATGGGTCATTAGAGCTATTTTTAGGATCTTGCAGATATTCCTGGAACAGTCCTTAAGACTTGGTGGAGTTTATTAAGTCTGCTTCAGGCATCAAAACTTCAATTAACCACTTGGTCCTCAGAGTCATCTAGGAACGAAGTTAATTTACTCTGTGTTCTGGGTTGCATCAGGGAAAATGAGGTCTTTCCGAGGCTGAGATGCTTTTTAACTGTCGGTAACTTCGTCGGTATTGCTCGCTCGCCTGCAGATGAGAGAAGTAGAAGAAAATGTCATAACACAAGCTTTGAATTAATGCGGCCTCATTCAGTGAATCCGAGTCTGGGGAAAACGAGCAATTGCTGCAATGCGGTCATGATGCAGCCTTGATACCTTGCAGTGGAAGGAACTGTATGCGTAGCCATATGTGTTCAAGCATCTGTTTTTTCTCAAGAATCTGCGAGCGCTTGACATCAGTTGTATTTTGGAAAGTTGGATGAGGCAGTGCTTAATTAATATATACATATTTAAAAAAAAAAATAAGTTTAGGGGGGCCAAAGATTTTTCTTAGGATCCCACCACAGTGACTACCAAAGATGGAGTTGCTGAATACCACGGCTGCCTAGTTTTCATCCCACCTGCAGCCGCCCTGTCATAGCACACGTGAAGTAGAGTTCCACATTTCATATTATCCATTCCCAATAAGAAGTCCTGGCTGCTTGCAGAAATGGGCTGCAGCCAACATCTGGAAATGCCTCAACTTGATTCATCCCTAATATTGGAAAGTGCAGGCCAATAATGAGGGATACGACACGCAAGCATTTATGTACCGGGAAATCTATACAGCTTAGAACAACCATGGGCCATGCTGGGCGAGCTATTTGAGTTCTTATGTGCTGTACAGTATAGATTTCTCAACCACTCATTGGTCCATCACTCACTACATGGCATGCAAAGTACCACAACATCTGTGATTCTGTTTTTGGATAGAAGGGGATTTGCATACATTATGGGCCATGAAACGTATACTGTAACGTTTTCATTGCGGCGTTGTGAGCCCATAAATGTCTGAAATAGTGCAAAGCTGTGAATTGTTTAAATAAGCACATCGTTGCAAAAACATTCACTGCTGCGGCTTTCCAAGACTCCTCCAGCCTCCATCCAAGGAACTGTCAAACATATGTGTTGTTGCAAAGACACTTCTGCACAGGCCTGACCACTCATTTATCATGCAAAGCCGGGGCCCAGGTGTCATTTGTAACACACATCTCTGGTTCCATCAAAAAGCTGTGTTCGCATCCAAGAAATATATACATTGTTAGCCACTGGGAAATAGATCTGAAAATAGTTGTGTTGGTGGTGTAATATATGTATATATTACATGTGTAAACCTTATTGAATGTTTGCCAATGGTTTCAAAGCTTGTATTTCTCAGAAAAAAAGGTCTAACTGCGAATTGTTTCTCATAATACACAGTGCTGAATTTATTTGCAGCATATCTAGCTTGCCTAAACAAATAAAGTTAAATGGATGGTTAACACAGCATTTGGCGTTCTTTCAGTGCTGGTAAAACACAGCTTTAACAATGACAGTGCTACTTTAGGCGCATTAATCAGCATGCTTGACAAGCTCACCCTTGCAAGCCTGTATTTGATTCAAGCGTCCATCAATATTGTGATTACCCTGACAGCCGAAGGTTACACTGTGCCTTTATTTGCTTTTTTTATATATATATCTTGTTAAATCTGCTTTATAGTGTCAATGTGCATGAAAAGAACCCCACATTTTAGAATGCATGTTTTTAATTTCCTTACTGTGTGCTTTACATTTAAACATTATCACATTATCTCCAACAAAAGCATGCATTTCTCAAAACATTGAAAGACATATCTGCACTCTTGGGCAAACAGTGAATAGAAACGGATGATGCTCAAATCTTCCAGTGGTACAAAAATCTATTATTAAACCATGCAAAATAAAAAGTACATTACAGGTAACGTGCCATATGGTCCTATATTGCCGTCTTGGAGTTAGTCGACATTTATGAAGCACTAGGTCATGACATTATTAAACCAGTTGGCCTCTTGTTGTATAAATGTCATCAGAACCCTCCATGGCAAAATAGGCCTGAAATCCATAATGCCCAAGTTTTAGGTGGAGAGCACCTCCTTTTATATAAAGCACTCTACAAAACCACAACACTCTAAATGTGCTAACCTCAAATGTGTTTTTGTAGCAGAGTTTTTAGTTTTAGAATTAGCAAAGCGCCATCCATGCAGAGCTAAAAAAAAATAAAAAAATGATAAGGTTGTTTCCCATTTTTGAAGCAGAGATTTTAAGGATCGGATTAGTTAGTGCCATTCACGCCGAGTTGAAAAATGACAAAAACCTTTAGCCTCTCCTAGCACCATATTACAGCCTTCGACTGGTAAAGTAAAATAAAATACCACGTAAACCAGACTGGAATTAATTAAAGCAGCCCCTGACATATGTATTTAGCTCTTATTAAAATTAAAGCTTGTCAGACATACATATATGTATGTATATACATAGATGTGTGTCTGTGCGTGCTCAGAATTTGTCACATGACCGGTATTGTATTCTTCAGACACCTTGAAAAGATTTTTCTTTTTTTAGACCCGAAATATAAAAAAAAGCATTTTCAAAGACAAGAAGTCTGGATTTATGTTTGTGGTGAAAAACAATTCTGATTAGAACATTAAGACTTATTTTCTTTATTGGAAATAATTGGCAGATGTTGAAATATTTAGAACAGGGTTTAAAGCGCAAACGATATTTGCATATCTATTTTTACCCTTTTAGGATAAAATACTGAATCGGCAGGTAAAGCCAGGCGTAAACAGAAAATTAGTCATGGCATTCTGCCCTGGACTTTAAAGCTACAAATGGTTCCTTCTATGTTACTTAAAGAGATGGCTTTGCCTCTTTTCTCTGCAGGTATATCTAGCAATGTAATGTTGTGTTTGTGATTTAGTTCAAATCCTATAACCTATACAAAAGCACCATTACATGTGCAAGCCATGTTTCCTTGGCTTGCACAGCCAGTTTACAGTTGCCATGACAACTGCAGGCTTGTACCCACCTTGGTTTTGTGCTGACTCGCCTTCCATTGTTGATGGGAGCGCACAGTAAGTAAGAGGTGGTTTTCTGGATTGATGCTCCTCATCATTGTGTGGCTGATGGGTAGCTAGGTTTCTAGCACCAGCAATTGTTGTTGAGGGGTTGCTTTTCTGTATGATGTGTAAGTGGTGTTTGCATGCCCATGAAAGTGACCGATCCACACGCCACCGTTTAGCAGCCCTAAGGGCATGATGTTGGCAGGCAGTTTATATGATGATGCCATGAGTAGCGTCTACACGTGTGTCGGTAAAAGCTCCAGAGAGTCACTAAATTCTCTCTAGTCTCCCCTTAGAAGAAAATAGTTTGCTGCATGGTTTCTGGAACGTAGTTAGGAAGAAGGGTGCCAAAGAATGCGCATTAATAGATCTATGAAAGCAGCACCTTCTGAGAAGCACACTTTGCTGGATATCAATGACCTTGACAAATAGGAAGTTGTCTTTTATGTGCTCCTCATGAAGCTGTATCAGTGCCTGCCGCCTGTTAAACTGTTATGGATCGCATCTGGCACCTATGCACATTGTTCAGCATTGCATTACTCTCGAGTTTGGTTTTCACTATATATGCCACCAAATACATACCCTTTCTCTGTCACATGCCCCCTAAAAGAATCTCTCCCTCCCACCCCCTTTATGTCCTAAAGAATGTATGTCAAACCCAGTATGTATAGCAGTTTTCTCTTCTAAGTGATTCAATGACCTAGTGTGCCCTTGGGTCCATTACTCGCACCACTATTGGTTAAAATTGGGATCTGTAGTGGTATTATGGGATAAGGCATCAGGTTGGCTTGTGCATAGAACCCCTTGCACTGGTCTTAATGCCATGTTCCTCTCCCAGCTCTCCCTTCATACACCCTCTTGTGCACACAGGGACTCTTTCTCATGGTGTGCACAAAACAGATGAGTGCAAAGAACCAAGTCCATGAGTTAAAATTTCACAGGCTGTAGCCCCTTTAGACCATGGGCGGATTTCCACCCTTCGGGTTCCATGTGCTCTGAATACATTACATAAGCGAGCGCCAATTCCTGAAGGGTTGATGACCTCCTAGGCCAAATGCAGAGTGACTTCAGCTGGAACAGTCGAGTTGGCAGCCTGAGCTAAGGTTCTGAACACTATATTAAATTCAACATAATTAAAAAAAAAAATGTAGACATCGGTACGATAAAAAAGGATTTTGTCATGTTAACAGATCTGAAAGACAAAGGAGGCGTAGCAGAGGCCATCATGACAGGTTTTTTGTTCTGAAAAAAGAGCTTGTTAGCTTCTTAGTGATAACGAACTTAAGTTGAATGAACTGCAGTGCATTACACCCTGAATAATCCAGTGTATTACCTATCTAAGTGACCTGGTGCAATGGAGTCTCCAAATCATGAGGCAGCGCAAGTGAAATACTCGTTGACCCTCATCGCAGAAAGTGAAATCGCAAAACATTTTAACCTTGTGACAGGCCAATATGCCCTTTTGGTTAAAAGGGATATGTAACGATGAGATTGATAGCTACACCTAATGGCTAGAGCTGCTGCATTTGGAACTGGGGAATCTGGTTCGAGTCCTGGCGTCGGCTCAGCATCGTGTGATCCAGGGCAATCGCATAACCTCCCTGTGCCAA
This sequence comes from Triturus cristatus, assembly GCF_964204655.1. Taxonomy (NCBI): domain Eukaryota; kingdom Metazoa; phylum Chordata; class Amphibia; order Caudata; family Salamandridae; genus Triturus; species Triturus cristatus. The sequence goes on along the minus strand of NC_140584.1, from coordinate 87,811,441 downwards.
AAATAAAGAAAAATCTAAAGTTAGTGCTCGTATAAAGCGCTCTACTGCCTTGGGACGAACTGCCCAATATGTACAGCTGAAAAAATAAAATTAATAAATTTTTAATAAAGAGACACATTTTAGTTATTCCACTGCTTGTCACTTTCGTTTTGCTGCTGCAGGAGAGACGCCCACGTGCGCCTCGGCGTCATCACATTTCCGTTTCCGTTACTGACGCCGGTGTGCCCGTTTGCTGCCTCTTCCATTTGAAGCTTCTCCATCTGTCTTGCCCGTCTCTGATGCCGCGTTATCCGCCCGTCACGGTTCCGCTTTCATTTCAGCATCTTTCTGGCCCCTCTGTGGCCCACTGTGCATGCCCTAGGGCCTAGTTGTTGGGCTTCTTGTGGGTCCACCCTTCAGTCAGTCCTGCCCGTCATAAGCCGCAGCGGATCTGTTATCTCTGTGCGAAAACCTTGGCTGTAACTGGGGCTACGGTAAAAACAAGCATTTGCAATGCAATAGGTCTCGCATTTATAAGAGTTTGAGCTATTGGCATTGTAAAATTACAATGCCTTATATTTATGTTTTGGTTTTTAAACAAATAAAAGGCATTGTCATTTACGTCAGTAGCATAAACTCGCATAAAAGCAGTGTGCGGCGTGCAGCAGTGTGCGGCGTGCAGCAGTGTGCGGCGTGCAGCAGTGTGCGGCGTGCAGCAGTGTGCGGCGTGCAGCAGTGTGCGGCGTACAGCAGTGTGCGGCGTGCAGCAGTGTGTGGTGTGCAGCAGTGTTTCGTGTAGCAGTACTGTGCGGCGTGCAGCAGTGTGTAGCGTGCAGCAGTGTGCGGTGTGCAGCAGTGCTGCGTGCAGCAGTGTCGTGCAGCATGCAGCAGTGCGCAGCAGTGTGTGGCGTGCAGCAGTGTGTGGCGTGCAGCAGTGTGTGGCGTGCAGCAGTGTGTGGCGTGCAGCAGTGTTTCGTGTAGCAGTGTGCGGCGTGCAGCAGTGTGCGGCGTGCAGCAGTGTGTGGCGTTTAGCAGTGTTTCGTGTAGCAGTACTGTGTGTTGTGCAGCAGTGTGCGGCGTGCAGCAGTGTGCTGCGTGCAGCAGTGTTGTGCAGCAGTGTGCGGCGTGCAGCAGTGTGCAGCGTGCAGCAGTGTGCGGCGTGCAGCATTGTGCGGCGTGCAGCAGTGTGTGGCGTGCAGCAGTTTTTCATGTAGCATTGTGTGGCGTGCAGCAGTGTGTGGCGTGCAGCAGTGTGTGGCGTGCAGCAGTGTGAGGCGTGCAGCAGTGTGAGGCGTGCAGCAGTGTGAGGCGTGCAGCGTGCAGCAGTGTGTGGCGTGCAGCAGTGTTTCGTGTAGCAGTACTGTGTGGCGTGCAGCGGCGTGTAGCAGTGTGCGGTGTGTAGCAGTGTGCTGCGTGCAGCAGTGTGCTGTGTGCAGCAGTGTCGTGCAGCATGCAGCAGTGAGTAATGCAGCAGTGTGCAGCAGTGTGCGGCGTGCAGCAGTGTGCGGCATGCAGCAGTGTGTGGCGTGCAGCAGTGTTTCGTGTAGCATTTGGCAGCGTGCAGCAGTGTGTGGCGTGCAGCAGTGTGTGGCGTGCAGCAGTGTTTCGTGTAGCATTTGCCGGCGTGCAGCAGTGTGTGGCGTGCAGCAGTGTGCGGCGTGCAGCAGTGTTTCGTGTAGCATTTGGCGGTGTGCAGCAGTGTGTGGCGTGCAGCAGTGTGCGGCGTGCAGCAGTGTGTGGCGTGCAGCGGCATGCAGCAGTGTGTGGCGTGCAGCAGTGTGCAGCAGTGTGCGGCGTGCAGCAGTGTGCGGCGTGCAGCAGTGTGAGGCGTGCAGCAGTGTGTGGCGTAGCAGTGAGGCGTGCAGCAGTGTGTAATGCAGCAGTGTGCGCAGCAGTGTGTGGCGTGCAGCAGTGTGTGGCGTGCAGCAGTGTGTGGCGTGGTTTGTAAACAACAAGAAAAGCGGACATCAATGGAAGGGTGGGAGGGAACGAGCATATTGGGTGTGAGTTATAACGAAAGTTAATTGTTGTAAGAGGGGATGCAGGAAGTGAGGCCGAGCGCGCGCTGGTGAAAGCAGTCTGCTGCTTTCAAGTCCGATGCCAGCTTCGCGCTTGAATGCCTAACATGCACTGTCCATAAACCGCATTCCTACGGTCTTGTGCCCCTTACTAAATCTCTCTGAATGCGTGAGGCGGTGCACGCGCAGGAAGTAGCTGGTGGCAAATGGAATGCGCGTGGTTGTGCGCGTAACCGCCACCCGATCCGTCTGGGAAGCCTTTGGGAGCATTTTCTGAAGCCCCTACATAAGTCTCGCTGAGCGATCGCTTACGCGATAGCCAGGCGAGACCTAAACAGATGCCTCAAATGTCCCAGTAGCGATTTTTAGTTTTTAAATTGCAGTCGTTATTTAAACTGTAAGAGCAGCATGTAAACAAACAATAAGTATAGGCACAACGTAACTAACAAAACATGAAGGGGCCTGTGCTTTTAAAATGTTAGTAATCCGACTGATTACTTGCATTACAAGGGTACATAGGAGTCTGCAGCAGCTAAAGAATGGCTCTGCTTGACAGGGTGGTTTCTTCCCACAATTCCGTTCAGCATCCGGTTGGTAAGTCAGGGCAGGCCATGTAGAGTGACCCATTAGGGGTGTAGCTATAATTAGTGCAGCATATGCAGTGCGAAAGTCACGCTATTCTCCAATCATGACCGTGTTTTGCTGCCCTGTAAGAGGCCAGCGTGTCCGTTTTCCTTGTTCGCAGTAGGGCTCATGCCACCCTTGCATGACACAGCGGCTCAGCCGCAGAAAGGGCGATGTTACAAGGTGTGAGTTGATCGATGGCTCAGTCTGTGTCATGAACAGTAGAACATTCACCTCTGCACTTTATAATTCCCCAACTAACCTCTGTTGAAGGCCCAAGCAGCATGTGGCTTTTAAAGGAGGGAGTCCCGAGTATGATGTATGTGTTGCAGGATACCAGGCAGGGAAGGTCGCCTTCTCCACATACTCGTCCCCTTGGTAGTCATTAGCACGGCGGAGAGGCCAGTCCTAGCCAGTTCATCTGGCCAAAGGTTAAGTGCACCATATTAGGTGATGAAATTCAGATCTGGCTGTCTGACAGCAGGACACGTTCCGTATGTTTGCCCACAGAGCGGGTTGTCTGTCAGATTTGAGAATACAGCAGGATTCGAGCCACACACATCTGCGACAAGCAATGTTGTGTATATTCAACTATCACCATTTATTAAACGAATACTGCAAACCGTGCAATCCAGTAACTTGTCTTATTACCCTACTTCATTCATTTGATCAACCTTGGCAGGATGAAATGCTGAGATGGTCGCCCGCAGGTTGCAGGCAGCACTCTGTAGTGGGCGCTTATCCCACTGAGCTATCACAAAGACTCAGCTGTTGTCAGAAGGCCACTACTGTATCGGAGCATCTCCCTGTTAACTATGTCTGCACACCCGTCTCTTATCACATGTGATCCCAAGTAAGTTGGCTTAAGATCAGCTGTAGAGACCAGAGTAGGGTGATATGGAAGGTGGCAAACTGCAGGTACGCTTGCTACCTTGCCATCAGCTAGACACCTTGTTTCTACTCCCGGCATTCAGTTGACAACCTGCAGCACACTGGGAGCTGTATTCTCAAAATATATACGTATATGCCAACGTTTCGGTATAAAACGAAGAAGAAAGCACTCCACATACCATACAATATTCCTTTATTTGAGGTGGCTGCCCGTGTTCCGACCTTTTTAGAATCTTTTTCACGGCAACGTTTCTCCCTTTCATGAAGCCAGTCTCAAAAATTATTACAGGTCAAAGAGAGACTGCCCTGAGCCATGAACTGCACTGGAAAATATAGCTTTGGTTTCTCTTTATAGTGCCATTACACTCAAACTGATAAAGAGAGTAAATAGTCAACAACCCTGTACTGTTGTGTAACAAAAATAAATAATCTGGTCTATTCAGCTGCAATTCTCAGTAAATCTTCTCCGTGCCTCCCCTTTAATGTAGGAATGCTTGAAGTCTCAATCAATGAACAAATGGGACTCTCCAGTTCCTGATGAGCAGACCACCTGAAAGCCTCTGCCATCCCAGCACAAGTGAAAATGTATTGTCTACCTGAAGTAGGAATCTGGGGAAAGCAGGGAAGGAGAGTGGGTGAGAAACACTGGACCGGATGTCACTCTTCGCAAGGGATTTGTCACCGGAGGTGGGCACTGAACTGACCGTGTTTGAATGGTGGGAACTCATAAAACTCGCTGTATGGACGACAAAAGAAAGTGGATGACTGCAGGCAGGGCTGGCTTTAGCGCTGGTGGCGCCCGGTGCGTCAATCATTTTTGGTGCCCCCACACCCCATGACATCCCCTCGGATTCTCTCACTACCACTGGGCAAAAGTGTCCCTCATCTCTCCAATCATAAGTTATTGTTAAATGCAGCGCCCCCTTGCAATAAAAATAAGTTAAAAAAAAAAAAAAAATGCAGCGCCCCCTTGAGGTCAGCGCCCCCGCCACAGGTCAGCGCCCAGTGCGGCCGCCCCAGTTGCACTGCCCTAAAGCCGGCATACTAGTCAGACTTAAATCCTACAATGCACCATGATTGAAGTTTAAACTCGTGTTGGAAGCAGTCGTTTCTGGTTTGAGACTTTGATCAGACCAGGATTCTAGGCAAAGCCCTCAGGATCCTACTGCAGACTGGACAGGCCAGAAGCTGAAAAGGTAAGCAAGAGATGGCTGTCCAACCGTATCGCTCAATGGGGACCCAATGAGGGGAGGCATGCTTAGAGAGGAATCGTACGCAAAGGAATTGCGAGGAAAGAAAACAATAAGCTTGAGGGTTGTATAATGAGTGCTAGCCGGTACCAAGTGAAAAGTCCCAACCGCTCACAGTAAGTTGCCAGTCGAAGGCTGCATGTCAGAAATGGCCTTAAATACGGGCTATATCCGCAATGCCCTGGAAATGTACCTGTGAATGAACTTGAGTGTAACAGTCAGACGGTGGTCTAAAGTTCCCAACCTCTTCAGTTTCAACTGGCCAGTTTGCCACATCCTTCAGCCCCTATGAGCCCTCTGCATGATCATCGCGACTGTGGTGAGCCAGGTTCTTGACAAAGATGGACTTTCACATCTAATAATAACTGTAAACTTTCCAATAGATATTCAAGCAACATAACGAGGTTAGATCCTCATTTGTTCGCCCTCCTTTAAGCCATCTATGTTGCTCCAAATACCAACAAAATACAATTTATTGTCAAAAATATCTTACAAGGACATGCAAGCAAATAGTCCCCATGATGTGACATTGTATACAATGAATCTTGACCGAGTGGGCTTAAATATGACACAGTTTGATAGCCAATCAATCATATAAGGGTTATACCCTGGTAAATCATAGTCAGTCCTTCCTGATCCATAATTATCCAATATGGAGAGCCAGTTCTTCATCTATGTTTAATGCAGCAAAATATTTAAAATTCCTGTCCAAAATATCACTTGTTTCAAGGCTCTTCAGATTTAACTCCGGTCTCCTCTTAAGTTAGAGAGAATCCTGCGAATGCCAAAAGTAGATAACAATTCACATTCATTTCATGAAATTCCGAAAATTGGCTTTCTATTGGTTAAGAGGGCTCAACATTATTGATCACACACAAATTTCCAGTAGCCTCTTTTTTACAGTTATTTTTTATTGGGGAAGATAGTACTTCTATTCATAGTCAAGACTTAAGTACGAAAGTCAGAAAATGTGCAAAACCTTTGGCGGGGGGGGGGGGGTGTTTAAGTCACTTCATGTTGTTAATTTTGGTGTTATTTAGGTCATGTCCCTTAAAGTCCCTCGGGGAATGGATTTTGTGATATGTTACCTGTGATCGACTGCCAACTGCACCGCCAATGGCATTTTCTGTTCTTTGTATTTTCCGGTGTTTGGGTAAAATATTTCTTATTTTATCAGATTCAGTTTTAATGATAGTGGTAAGTCTGTGGTAGTGGTTAGATTCACGTGGCAACATTGAATCATCCATTTTCTTAAATGAGAATACATTATTTCTTGATCTGTAGTCCACTATCTGTGAGTCTGTTTGAATACTTTGTTGGGGTACTCCATATTCCTGAAAATGTCACATATCCATTTTTTCTCAAGATATTTAGACTCAATTATGCAATTTGTTTTGGCTCACAGCCATTAGAAATAAAGGTACCCATTAAATACCCTATATTTTTGCTAAGAAATTAATTTTGTCCCTAACATAAGAGGGAATTGCAGAAATGAATGGAAACATAAAATGCTTCACGTATGTGGCAGTGTTCTCTAGAAGGCCTCCATTGGAATATAGAGCGGGCCCCACCAGTGGCATGAGCTAAATGCTTATACACCTTCCACGGTATGTAGAGAGCGACGTTTTGTGTTTGTCTTGTCTAAGAAAGCAATGCTCAACAAAAGCTATTGTTACATTTTCTTTCCAGTCCTATAAAAACTCATGCTATATGAAAATCGTGACCTTGAAAATTATGAAATCAGATACTTTATAACACTCCTGCATTTTCAAATGGCGATACGTATTTCATGTAATGTTCCCTTTCCATTAATACTATCTCCCCCCCCCCCCCCCCCCCCCCCATTTGTCAGAGGATTTAGTAAAATCTTGATCTCTTCCTTTAGGGTCTTGGTAGCATCCTTTTGAACTCTTTCATATTGGTATTGGAAGAGGACAGGTTGGACAGATTCCTTTGTTTTCAAATCTCATATGATTACTTCATTAAGACTATCACTGTGCATTTTTGCGGTAAATCTCAACTTAGGTTCAAAACCACTATTACTGGACGCGTTAGTATCTAATTCAATTAATCCGTATCAATCTAACTAGCACCAGTATCGGCACCCGGTATTCCATTTCCTGTAGCATAAGATAATCCATGTCCCTGTTGCATATTCTAGGTTTCTCTTGTAAAGTCAGTTTCTTTTTATCATTAGATAACCTGTATGCCTTTTGTAATATCAATTTTCATATCAACCAGAACAAACAAGTGCGGATGGTAGCATAATCAAAGTGATCATGGGGGGGGGGGGGGGGGTTGACAAGACTAGTTCTGTAAAGTGTCTCAGCATCAGTCAAAACATGTTTGGACAAACTGATAATAGTGTGATTGCTGGTACTTAAAGTAATTTTTTTTCTTCTCTGTTGATCCCGTTTCCCTTTCTTTGTGGCGTTTCTCCTCTTTGATTGCGGTTTTCGCGCCCATTATGTTTGTTGCTTTCTTTGTATGTGCTGCTGCCTCTGGCCTCCTGTGGCGGGTTTGTTCTGGTTTGTGAGACTGCCTTAATAGACAGAATTTGTCTTAAAAAGTGCCATGTCTGACTGTGTTACTGATAGAAGTTGTTTCCCTGCATCTGAACTTTAATCTGTGCTAGAGCGTTTAGCTAATTCTTATTGTTGGCATTGGTGCTACTTTTTAAACATTATTTCTACCTTTATCAAAACGTTTAGCAAAGGTTAAGATTTTTCCCTACGCATAATCCTGTTTGACTTTTTAGAAATGTGCATTATTTTTCTAACTTTATTTCCTCTTCAAATTTGTTCAGGCTAGTTTCTATGGCTTCACGTAATGTCTTAGTAGTAGTTTCTTGTTCTGAATACGTTGATAATTCCAGATTTAAGCCTCTCTAGTACCTTTTTGGTTGACTCTAAATCACTGTTTGCACATTTTAATATTCAGTTCCATCATGTCTTTGCTATTATCGGCATTGAGAACTGTCCCTTCCTCCAATAGTTTCCAATTTGAATTTTCATAGCTTTGTATAATGAAAATCCAGTGTCCTGAGTGACCGTTCCCATGTTAATGTAATTCTGCAAGGGGGCAGAGTCCGATTTATTTAATAATTCCTCTTTTGGAATTGTTTTCCTGTTATGTTAATTTTTGTTTTAGGGAGAAGTTATCCATTTATTTGCTTGTACCTTTGGTGCTGATGTGAGAAGCAAGGTCGTCATCAAACAGTGCTATTGCAGACTTCACAACACTTGTGTTCCTTTCCAGTCTACAAGATCTGTAAATGTTTAGTCCTAATTTTTAAGCATTGGTTTCTACCAATAGTGGGACGCTTGCCTGAGTTCATAAAGGAACCACACGGGTAACACAAAGAAGAGAGTTTGTCCAACTCTCCTAATCCTCCAACCTTTCACGATTCAACACTCAACTATGCGGCACTACCATAATGCACAGTGTTATTCCTTTTCATTCCTCAGGCAGTGGAGACTGTGTTCTGAACTACACTAACACTGTCCTGAGTTGCTACAATCCATCCACCTCACTAGGTTTATGTGGCAATGATGGGTCAAATTATGTGGCGCGATTATCTAAATAATACAGCAGGAGAAGGCAAGGTATGCGGCATTATGCAGCACATTCTCTCGTGGTACTGTTTTGATCCATATGAGCTAGAAAACCATTCTTGTTAAAATCTGAAAATTGTATGGCAAATACAATGGCAAATGTGATAAATCTATGATTGTGTAGTAAACGCTTAACCACAGAATGGCATAACCTACTGGCGCTCACCATTGTCCTTTTTGTTATATATCAATTATTTATTCATTAAATTGAATAAAACCTAAACATTCTAATTCCAATCAGTGCTCATTGATAACTGCACTTTGAAGTGAACTGTTTTTTTTAATTAACTACTCCAAAATAAACATGTAAAAAAAAACATAAGTAATGTGTATTATGGCCTTATGTCACCATCTTGGAGCTGTAGACCAATTTACTAACCACTCTGTCTTTGGTCTTGTGGTTTTTGAGACCCTAGATGCAACATAAGACAATATTACAAAGCTACCCATTATATATCCACTATTTATTACCTACTTGAGTGCTATTATTGCATAATAAACAGTAATCAAAATAATATATCCCAAGGGGAGCCTGTGATTTCACTGATACCTGTGACATATGGATTTCATGCAATTGGAGGCCTAGGTTTAATCTTATTTCCCCTCCCATCCCAATGTTAATTAGTCTTTAAGTATGACAATGCATTTAGATAATGCCAGCCCAAACTGCTGTACTGAGCTTCACCATGCCCATTGTTGAATCAGCAACCTCTTCATGAGTGTAAGCAAAACCTAAACATTCCAATTGTGTGCCTATTGTTAGCTGAACATTGGAAGAGTACCTACACAAATGTGTGAGATTTTCCATTGTGTAATCGCCATCTATTCGTGAAAGGTGAACATTTTAATTGTACTCTGAGCCTAATGTTAGCTGTGCTTTGCTGGCAACAGCTTCAGAAATATTTGACAAAACAGCAAAAACGCAATTTCTAACAAAGCAAAGCCTCTGTTCTCTAAAAAGAAAATCCATAACTACACTAATCATTACTTTTACCTCCACTACAGGCAATCAAACGTCCTACTTTAGTGTTTCACTTCATGCTTTCAATACACATTTTCCTGTTTGAAAAATATTGTTTGTGTGCTAATCACACCAAAATAAATACATATAATAAATACATATTAGTTAACACGTGTAATGTGTTCTAAATTGCCATCTCGTGGTTCTTGTGACATTTACTAAACACTTGTCCTTCGGCCTCATGGTTTGTGATGTTAACAAACGCCTTTAATGGCAATAGGGGGCCATGTTACATTGTTACACTTTATGTATCCTGTTTGTGTGTACCTGTATGTGTACTCTACACACAGGTAGGTTCACTTTCAGCAGGCCTGTGCCATGCCTTGTACACACACTGGGATCAGGTCGGGTTCCTGGGACAAGGCTGAATGCAGCACAGCTCTTGACACACACTCCTCGCCATGCCTGGCGTTGAGGCTGCTGCTCTTGCAGGTCGGGTAGCAGCACTTGATATGTGCCAGCCTTCCTGTCTGCGGCGGCGGTTTAGCACCGAGGGTCCCTCCACAAGGGGCAGAACCTGTTCTACCATTGACGGTGCCAAGCTGGTGAATTTGAGCAGGGCTGGTGGGCGTTTTGTCCAGGAACCTGCAAACAAAGGAGGACTTAAACTTTTTTTTAATTTAAAAACAATCTCGACGAAAGTTCACTTTTCCTTTTTAGGGGATACATCATGAATCTAAGACTTTACCACTTGAGTTTGTGTTCCCACAGGCAGACTTCGAAATAAATGATAAACCATGCATAACTGGGCATGACATTTTCTCCAGAGCCATGTTCGCCACAGACCGACACAAACCTAGACGGAAAGGTTATACAGTGCTGGTTTTGTGTAGCACTTTGTCAATTTCTTGCTAACTTGGCCCTTTAGGTTTCTGGGCAGATTGCGGAGTTCCATTGTGGGTCCAGACAAAGCATGGTCTCCATGGAGCAGCGGGGGCCAGTGGACCTTCCCTGACTGATGTCACTGCGGTTGAAAAGAATAATCGAGTCAGACAGTCCCTTATGGTGGTGCGCCAAGGGTTGCGAAGTGAGTCATGCAGCCTTCCTGCCTCTTACCTGTGTGGCTGTCAACTATGTCATAGTTTTTTTTTATTCCTGAAGGTCGGTAACAAGAGTAGGCTTGGGTTCACGAAGTTAGCCCTTGGCAGTTTCAGTGGTGGCTGTGATTGTCTATCCTCTTTGGAATGTTGTTTGATCGCTGCACGGGTGAAGGTTCTTGTGATATTCAGGTGACTTAGCTGGGTGTGTACCAGAGTCTTCAAAGTGTGATGTTCATGACTCTTTAGAGTCCTGGCTGGCGAGTTCATGCCTGAGCTTCGTTCTGATAGAGCCACACTCAACTTGACTGCTTGTTATTACTCTCCTTTTAGTTTGAAAAATCTGTCCTCTGTTCAGTTCTTTCTCTTGTTTTCGTATTCTGATCTGCTCATGTGTTATATATACAAAGTGCCACCCCCACCCCCACGGCACTTTGATATTACAGTAGGGGCTGCCTAAGGTTTTTTTGCTCCCTCTATTTTACAGATAGTGCTGGCACGATTACAAAGGGTTGTTCTCTCATTTACATGGGCTACTGGTCGCGTACAAATGATGGAAGCCTTTGGTAATACAGTGCAAGCACCCTGGCAATGAGGGAGCCGAGACGAGAAAGCTATTGTAAGGTGCACTAATTGTCAGTAGCAACGATTTGTAGTTCACCTCATGTAGGCATAGTTTCTCTGTGCATTGATGTCCAACCTATAAAGACTTACACAGACTTTTCTTTAAAAGGTATGCTTTGGAAAGTTTTTCTTCGCACTGCTGCCAACACATGCAGATGTTCCCTTTATGACAAAATGTTGTAAAAGTGATAATTTTCATGCAAATGTGTATAGTGTAAAACTTTGCAAATTCTATAAGTTGCAACATTTTCTATAGAACTTTGCAAAGCTTGAGAAAAATCTTTGCACACCTCCACATAAAAGTCCATACTGCCAATATTTCCACAGCGACTCGCATTGGAAAAAGAGTAGACAGGGGAGGAGGCAGTAGACCATTGGTTGTACACTTCCACATTTCCGCAAGAGCTTAGGGTTTGGGTGAAGGGGGGTGATAAAATAAGGTTTGTGGCTGAAGCCCTCTTGATGGTGCTGATTAACAGTTCCTAGCACGTGAGCGGGCATAGGGTGCTAAAGAATCTTCTGATTAGTCTGCAACTGTGAGGGACCATCCATACAAAAGGAACTTTGCTCTCTAGGGAAGCTAATTTGGTGGGCGCAGCTCTTATCTTGTGCATGTTTTATCATGAAAAGAGCACTTTTAGGTCTCGGCTAGACAATGCATGCACTGTGTTGAAGAGACCTGTTGTATTTAATATGTAGGCTTTATCCCGCCCATAGGCTTCCCATTTGCCAGACCCATCTTCGCTCTCATATTCTCTCTCCCCATTTGTCCATGGCATGCATGTGTCATACCTCTTCCTGTGGGTAGCCCTCCCCGAGAGCATGGACCAATTACTACTATCCATTTACTGTTCCCATTTTGGAACTGTTTTAGGAGCTTCTTATTTCTGTGTTAAAGAGCACTTCACACGAGCGCTCACATATTCATGTGCTCCGAGCTCCATTGATGTAAACAGGCCTGTAAATCTTGTTCTTATCTCGTCACATTTGCTGTGCATTCAAATATCGAGATCCAATGTCAGATGTTGTTTTCCAAGGGCTCCTTGTTACTTTTCTTTTTCTGACCTCAAAGTGAGAGGAATTTTTATGTTAATTTCCCGGTGTTGCTTTCTCTTTACAGATCAACTCTTCGCCATTCTCCTCCCAGTGTCTGTCCTTCCTATTTCTTATCATCTGCTCCTTCTGTATACATTTGCTCTGCCCTGTGTTCCGCCCCGTCTCTCTCGTCCCCTTTCACATTTACCTGTGCGCTCCTACTGCAGGCCTACAATGTGCTTGCACCTCACAACATGTGTGATGACAACTGTACTGAGAGTCCCGCCCTCTGAGTTACGAATTTGGGTTAGACCATCTGGCATGACCGTTCACAGACTAAATCTGTTTCCGCCGCAAATAATTTCACTAACCAATAATTGTAATATTTATCAGCCTTAAAAAACTTTGAAGGACACACAAGGTGAGTTAGTTGCAAAGGACCAGCTTGCTGCCGGTTCCCACATGTAGAAGAAATCCAAACAAACTGATTCCGCATAAAATGACTTCTTCGTGATGAAGCCTCCAGTCGGAGTTTTATACTATTTCTCACTTTTCTATGTCTTGTACCATAGGCTGTAAAAAGCAAATCTACCAATTTCCTTATTAAGTAGCTTATAATTGGACAAATCCTTCCAGTTGGCATTTTTAGTAGTTCTCTGCTGGGGCCACAAACTCACATTATCCAGCTTTTTTGGTTGGCACTTTCTCTTTTATATCAATATTACAAGTGCTGGACACTAAAAAAACCCCCAAAAAAACCTGTAAAATGACAGTGTTGGCGTACAATAGCAAAAAAGTGGTGGGGACATGAAGTGGGACGTCACGAGCGACAGTCAGTTTATTAACTGGGGAGATGTGTGCAGTGTTTTCTGATATCAAATTAAACCATCATAAATTAGCTATTGAGGGTCAACATATGTTTCTAGAATTTCTTACAGAGGGACTTTTTAATCTTTTGACGCTAGCAGTATCATACCACTTTTTGTAAGGACTTTCAGCCATGCTAAACAGCAGCTGTGCTGCTATGTAACATGACTAAAATACATTTACAAAGCCAATATCTTTCACATTGTCCAAACCTATTGGCTTAGCCAATGCTTGTTTTAAGTGTTCCAGTGAAACATTGACCCCACTAGCAACTGTAGTAAACTGAATAAACCTTTATTAATTGAATGGGTACTATATATGCCTCAGACTAGTGAAGAGCTGTGCAAAGCAAAAGAAAACAAATTATGTAGTCTGAAGAGGTTTTAATATCTATAGAAAAGTCATACTGCAGCTCACTTGAATCTACCACAAGAAGTTCCCACCATTCACCACCTCTGTTGGACACTTCCCTTACCCAGTGGGTGCTTTGTTGGGCTTTACATATGTTGTGTATTTGTTATTGACCAGATGTAAGGTAGGATAATGCTAGGTGGTTGGTTACTTAGGGTGCCACCAGCACAAAATGTTGCCCGCATGGTCATGGAGGGGAGCCAAAACATGTTACTTTTTAGGTTGAACCTAGGCAGCGTGAATGCACGGTCTGCAAGTGAAGAAAGGGAACCTCTTATCTGACCTGTTTTATTCTTATAGAATTAATCTCAAGAGATTAATTCTATAAGAATAAGACAGGTCAGATAAGAGGTTCCCTTTCTTCATTTGTCGTTCTCCCCTCCTCTTGGACCTAAAAGCACTTAGGGGAAACCTTTTGCCTACATGCACGGTCTGCAAGACCTGCTGTAAGCAGTATAACACGTGTAATCCCGCCTGTTGCTTGAGATTGGTTAATTTATGTGTTACTCTGGTTTCCGGGCTCCTTATTGGTTGGTGCTCCCGAAACATCACTTCAGTTTTATCTGAAGGTGCACCGACTAGCAACAGTTTTATTACGCTGCAACTGTTCCTATGTCAGGTTTAGGGACTACTTGTTTTATTTTATATTGATATTATGTCACCAGGGCGCCTAGCATGGTGCTGGTTTCATCTTTATTTTTTTCACCATGGCGCCTGCTTCACGGGCCACCATGCACATAAGTTAAACATGCACAGGCGCCGTGCTTTATATTTTTTTTTTTTTTTTTTTAAATATAAGAACCATGGCGCCCGTTTTATAGGCCGCAATGTACATAAGTTGCGCCCGCTTTCATCATTCTTTTTTTTAATTACTGTTCCATCACGTCAAAACTCTTGGGGTCCTGATCATACAAAGCGCTGCCTCCCTCTCGTCGCTGAAGGATGCTGGAGATGAATGCGCCCGGTGATGTCAGTTGCGGTTGGGTGTTTTGAGCTGGCTGCTAGGTTACGATACAGTGGGTTAATCTTGAAAGTCTGCTGTGTCATGACTCCTCCCGTTTCCTGAGCCCCCGGTGTCTTCCCGCTGGTCCGGCAGCACTACATGTATCAGTGGCCCAGCATAGACCGTGGCTTTTGCTCCACGTTCATCTGCTCCCCTCTGCACTGGTACTGTGGCCACGGAAAGCAGCAACAGAGGCAGGAGGTGCGTGATTAACTGCTTTCCTCAGCCCCCGCTGTTGGCGGCCAGAGAAGTCACCCGGTGCCGTGTCCAGAGCAGGTGAGGGGCCAATAGGTTGGGGGAGGCAATGTGAGTGTTTGTCCCCATAGGAAGGCAAACAAGTATTTGCAATGCAACAATTCTTTCAACAGCTGACCAATGGTTCAGCACATCAATCCCTCTCGGTAAAAATGTAGTGTTCTGTGCATCTACTCCCGCACACGCCGCTGTTAAATGCCACTGGAATCCAGAGGTGATCAAATCTTTTTAGAAAAGGAAGGTGGCCCAGAAATGAAATCCGAGTCATATACTTGAGTCCATTCAGTTAATTTTATTGGTGACAAAAGTAAAAGTGGCCATCAGCCAGCGCGTTTCGTTCCTTCGACCAAAGGAACTTCATCAGGGCTCAGACAATCATGTAGCATATAGTGTAATTTCATCCGTGTTTCTGTAACAGTCACGAGATTACCCCATAGTACGGGTCAAGCAAATCCAGTCCTGAAAATATAATCAGGGTCTTCTGTGTTCCGGAGCTTAGCAGGTACGCCAAACAAAAAATCATTAAATTAATTTGGCTGATGGCCACTTTTACTTTTGTCACCAATAAAATTAACTAAATGTACTCCAGTATGTGACTCGGACTTCATTTCTGGTGCCCCTCCCTGTTCACACAAACAATGAGTCCGCGGGTCTGGTGAGAAAAAAGTATGCAAAAAGTATGGAAAACTGAATGATAATACGCAACAGGACAAACAACTATAGAGGAAGTCCTCTTAAAGAGGACAGAATCCCATCACCCACCGAGGTGGCATGCTTCATCATATGGGATGTCTTCTTAACCGCAACTTGGTGCAGTTAAGGAGCTGCAACCCCTTATAAATGTCAAAGGAAGAGCTCGCTGATTTTTCAGATGTACACAGAGGATCGCCTAAAGATCGATGAGGCTGCCCATAGTGCGGTGAATAATATATAGTGCAGTGTCAAAGTGTAAAATTAAAATTGACTACCGGGAGAGAAAATATGTTTATTGAGAGTATCGAGGTATCAAGGTTAAAAAAGCAGCAAAAGCGCGGTCTGAGCAAATCAGCGAACACGCTGATGAAAAAAATGTGGTCTACATGTTTCAGCCAACCTAGATCAAATCTGTGATCATAGATTTCTTCAGGACCATAGTATGTTACTACTGCAACTGATTCGTGAATAAGTGAAACTTAATCACAAAGACAAAACAAGCATTGGCATAGCTAATAGGTCTCGCCTTTGGGACCTTATAAGTGTTTAGCTATGCAACAGTTGCATAACCTATTGGCTATGCAAAGCGGCCGTGCGGCTGCGAAAGTGATCGCGATCACGATCAAACATCAAAGCGGCCGTGCGGCTGCTAAAGTTAAAGTAATCGCGGTAAAGCGCGGCGCGCGCGGCCGCGCACATGCACTGTAGCTCTTTGCTGGCCTGGTAGCACTTTTTGGAGCCCTCTCAATAAGTCTCGCCAGACCAGCGCATGCGCTGGGTCAGGCGAGACCTAAATAGAGGAACGATACAACCAACTGTATACCTGCATATTATATTTTAGAAAACACTACAGGGATACTTGGCAATCACCCGTGCCAAATCAGGGATACCACCCACCGCTCCTGGTAACAACTCAGGGCGTGAGGCAACTCTCTGTCCGTCGTTACCCCGGGCGTCCTTCCTGGTTGCTCCGAGTGGTTCTACAAAGTATTTGCAATGCAATTGGCCTCGCATTTGCGAGAGTTTGAGCTATTGGCATTGTAAATGACAATGCCTTTTATTTATGTGCACCGCTTGCAGGTTTTCCAAACACATAAACAAGCCCTTCTCATTTACAATGCCAATAGCTCAAACTCTCGCAAATGCGAGAACTATTGCATTGCAATTGCTTGTTTATAAAATACTGAGTCATTGAACTTCTTGCCAATGCCAGATCTATCCTTAATTTCACACTCAAATGGCCAGCAGTTAATATTTTGTAATGTCTGCTGTATATCAAATAAATGTTACATAACCCATAGCTGTCTGAGTGGAATGAACTGACCGACCTGGAGAAGCAGTGAGAGATGGTGAAACGGTGCTGAAGAGAGCGAAGATGATCTAAACGAATGATTTGTGGGTTCCTTCTGGCATCAATCAGTGACCTTCCCATGATGTGTCCAGTCTTAATGTTGTTTACAATTGCTCTTTAGTCTGAGGTATGTGCATGGTTACCATCTACGAGTAAATAGCCAACAATCTTATGAGAAAACCACACTATAAATACATGTTTAATAAAGTCCTGATCAGTTAATTAGGGGGCCTACATCACTGTTCTGATATCCCCCTTCATTATTTCAAGGCTTCTGAAGCAGATAGAAGACCACATATGATGATGTATTATGAAAAGAGAACACCTCTCACAGAGAATGAGATTTGGGTCAGCCCCATTAAGCAATTCACTTGTGTTGCCTAGTACCTTGCAGCCATTGCTTCAGATTGAAGGCCGGATTTAGAGTCTGGCTGGTGGGTTTCTCCATCTTTAACGTAACTTCTTTCCCGTCCACCTTATTATAAGTGCCACAGGATATATTGCACCTGTAATAAGGCGAACAGGATGCCCGTCTGATTTGTGACTGAGTAACCCATCTGCCAAACGGTATATCGGACCCTTAGTGTCCTAATCTGCCAAAGTAGGATTTGAGAAATCCAGCTTCTTCGGGCCCTAACGGTGCGGTGAACGGAATGATGAATAAGCGTTTAAAAGCAAGATTGTTTACGTGGAGTGTTTTGCATGATGCCCAGCCATCAGTCAAACGGGGTGGGGTCACAGGAGAGTGATGGATTTCTCAAGGTCAAAACTTACCTCTGTCTTGTTATTGTTCAAGATATATTTATGGCACATGTACAAATAGATTGCTATAGAGATATGCTGCAATGTGAATCTGTTGTCGACTCTGATATTCAGGGTCCTGTAACACCTGTGCAATCGATTAATAAAATATGTTTTCAACAAAAAAAAAAAACTTACCTCTGTCCAGATTGTATGAACATTTTCTACTTGGGCAGAGAATTTATAAAGTGATATGGATAATATGAAACAAGTGTTGCACCATATAGTAAAGCTCTTACTTGCAGCATTTCACCACAACAAACACAGTGGCAAGGTTGTGACAGCCTGCATCACACTCAGTCCCTCAAAGTTTCTTTTCATTGAGTATATGCTTTATTCCTTTATGTTTTCCTCGTGAAATTGCTCACAAGTGGTTCTGGACCAGGCAGATGATCTGCATCCATACACAGCTTCACTTTATGAAATCCGTCTATGACACTGTAAAGTGATACAGGCACAATGGCGGTGACGTGCTATTCGTGGGTGATAGTATTCACCTGCAGTACTGGGAGGAGCCAGTGAGGTGTTTTAGGTGGTTGTTTGTTGGTTGGTGCGTACTGTCTGTACAGACAGCTGACAGATCTTCTTCCCATGTGGTGGGTTGATGTCAGTCAGGCATGAGGGGAATATCGTGCATTGTGTTGTGCCGCCAGCTAATAGGGGAAGTGGCAGAATCACACTCGTTATGCTGCATGTGGGCACCACTTCCCTCTTATAAATAGCAATATGCACCACACTTAATAAGTGCCTAACTTTAGTGAACATGGGGGTTGGTGCCTAAACAAATGAATTGGTATGTTTTTTGTTTTAATACAATCCAGTAGGACCCAGTTTAGTTTATTTATATCCTACAATCTCTATGATCTGTTTCATATCGAGCCTGCCAAATAACACCGATGTCTTGGTGCGAAAGACATACTGTGGGCTTACCAAGAACAAAGAGGAGCTTGAAGCCTGCCCAGTGCTTACTATTAGGTAGCTTTCTATCGCTCCCATTAGCCTGTTTCTTATTGGTGTCCCAACTTGTCAATCTTGTGTTTCTTCCTCCCATGGAGCACAGACTCTTTACCTTCAGTTTTGATTGTCTGGCTTCTATGCTGCCACTGATTGCTTTTGAGGCTCTTTATTTTTTAGTTAAGCACAGCATGGGAGTTCATGTGTTTTTTTGTTTAGCAGTCTCCCTTGTGTTCTTTTCTCCCCCTGTATTGCTCCATATCTCCCATGTGCTTCTCCCTGCCCCCTCCATGTTGCTTTCTTGCCTTTACTTCTCTTCCCTACCCCAACTCTCTGTGTTGCCTCGTAGCCCCTGCCCACTGTGTAGCTCCCTCCCTCCCACACACTCCTCCTCCGTCACCTGCTACTTCTCCTTCCCAATCCAATTTGGATCTGAAACTAAAAGTTAAATAAAGTGGCAGAATAATGTTATAGGTGCATGAGTGGTGTGCGCACCTACAAAATTACAGTGCCATCTGCTTCTTAGGCTATTTTCTTTTTTAGCAATGTTGCACAGCATCAGGGATCCCGAAAAGCAACACTAAAAACCATTGACAAAGCCGGTAGGTTTCAAGCACACAACCAATTACTTTGCCAGTGCTTGCTTATATTGTTTGCAGTTAAAAGTTAATATTCTCCCCCACTTGTCATGCTGTCATAACAAATCCATCCAAAATATGCCCATACACCTAGATAAATAATGTAATAACTAAAGATGTTTTTAATTCATTCAGAAGCAAATATTAGGCAGTTGGAATAATAAAGGATGCTTCTAAAACATTGTTTTCGTGTTAGGTTTTTCATTTTTCTTGCCAAATAGTCCTTGTTAGATCAGTAGGCGGTGTCAAGGGAATGGTTTGTTGGGACTGCGGGGGTGGCTTTTATATCTTTTTGTGTACCAGTTTCAGTACTTAGCGGACCAAAAGTGCGTTCTCTGCTCACAACACAGTACATAGGAAGAGTGAGTTGCTTTTCTGGTAATACAGTATTTAACTAGTAATTAATCCTACTCTGTGCTTCACTAGATCTACATGCCATTAGAGTTTTGTGTAGACTAAAACCTCTATTTCAGTAATGGCATTTGTGTGTGGCAAAGCATGCAAAATCAACCTACAGGGAAATTTTGCTTGTGAAAGAATTTGCCTCTTTTAACAAATTTGAGCCGATTGAGGGCAATTTCACAAAATTTCATGACATTTACAAAATTGTGCAGTGGCCCCCGTTCCATTAAATGAACCAACAAAATTCATCAAGGAAGAATCTATGCAATGCAGACCTGTTTACAAACGATTTTGTACGCCTCCGATACATTATGAACTCCAACATAATTCCAGTATTTTAACTACCACTTGGTAAAAAGGGTAAATACATCCCTCTGAACCTATTTAGTCTCCATGGAGATGATACCAGTCAAAGGCTTTTTACAGCTGTCCTTGTTAAAGTAAATGCAATTAAACAATTGTTTGGAAGGTTAGGAACATATACACGTTGGGTGAGCCCACTGAAGACTTCTGGAGGCATTTAGCATTGTTAAAGAGTAAAAATGGTTCCAAGGTGGGTGAAACCGTCCAAATAAATGAGAAGTGTGCTCTATAAGTTAAGGTTTTGTTGCAACGCTGCACTTAGAACAGAGTTTGATGGTTTGGCATTTAGACCTTGGTGCATTACATTTTTTGCACCCAGTCTTACAAACCTTTTTGCTGCTCCAGTCCTAACCATAATCAAGACTAGCACTTTTGATTGTCAATATAGCACAGATAAGTGACACTTGAGCAGTGTTGAATGCCTGAAAATAGTTTGTGAACAAAACACATCACACGGGGGCATCGCGAAACAGGTGTCATGGAGAACCCGTGCTGTCAGGAACTCTTAACCCCTGTCATCCAGTGGAGCCTAAGGATTAGCTTCCTTGAACTAAAAACTGAAATCTGTGGTAGAAACTGAAGAACTGATTATGGCGACTGGCCCCATACTGATTTTGAAGTAGGCAACCCCAAAATATGCGACTGACCAGCAGATCTTCTATCAACTTTGAAATTGATCAAAAAACACCATATTGGAAATAAATAAACAAAAAAAACAACAAACTGCTATGCTACAGTGTTTTACATTAACCGCCTAAAACAGGTTGTAGCGAGATATGAGACACTGTTGCGTATTGTATCAAAAAAGCCAAAAAGCAAGTGCTGCCAACCCTGTTTACTGTCTACTAGCTCGCCAGCAGCAAGAACAAGCACAATGGATGACCAAATAAGCAGATTTTGTGACTTCTTTTATGGTCACTTTGTGCCGTCAGTTTTCCAGGGCTGCTCACGAGGCAGGACTTGCTTCGAATGTGAATCCAGATCTCGCTGTGCTATTCTTAGCCGCCTGGCCTGGCTCTCCTGTTCTATCCAAAGCTCTCTGGAGAGCTGTCGGAGTCGAACATGCCAATGCTTGATACAGCTGTTGGATCGTCGGCTTCTCGGGAGGAGGCTTATGGACGAGAAGGAGGAAAATGCCCTGTGAGTGCCAGAGTGGGTAGGGCCTGTTGTGATGCACTGGGCAGAGAAGTGGGCAGGGTAGTGAAAAGGGTGGGGAGGCTATAGAAGGGAATTAGCTGGAAATCAGAAAAGTTTCCAGTTCCTTTAAAGGTTGTAACTAGGACACTGTCAAATGTGTGCATTTTTATGTCATGTGAATCTCGCAAAATTGAAGATATCACGGAGGCATGTTATTTCACATGCTTTTTCTGTATCTATACTTCCTCATGGGGTATTTCTATAATGTACTCCGTAAGAGAATTGAAGTCGTGGCCCGCTGTCAACGGATGCGGAAACAGGCAACTTTTGATCCCTCCAATGGGAGGAAGGATAGAGTTTTCAAAATTTTAAAGAATGTTTCATGCCATTTTTAGAATGTTTCATTGAAGACATTGAAAGAATTCAAGATTGCAGGAGGAAATTGAATACCACTCAATACTGACATTGCTGAGCGTGGTTGGAATAATTTTGGATGAATATTAAGGATTTGTTAACAGCCGTGCCTCATGGCAGTCCCTTGGCAAACGGATAAGATGCAATTTATTTATGTTGAATCGCACTTGGGAACGGACAAATGCAGCATTGGGGTAACACAGGTTGGTTAAGAAGAACAAAACGGAGGAAGAAAATCATCATGTTCTTTATTTATAGATGGAGTTGTGGGCAGTTAGTGGCAAATGGTGCGTTCATAGTCACGTAAGCAAGTAACAATGGTCAAATCTTTGCAGCATGTAAATACTACGTTAGAGGGTGTGCAAAAAATGTCTAACGTATTATTGATTTTGAAGCAATCTACAGAATGCTCATGCTGGTGCTTTCCAGGCACCAGGCCCTTGGGGCCTGACTGTGGTCGTTGGGAAGCATCAGTAGGAAGGTTGTACACTTGGGGTCACCAGCCGCAGGGCACTCTGGGAAGAGCTGCACACGCGTTGTGCAAACCAGGCTTGACGGTGCCCTTGTTGTTTTAAGGTGGGGAGGCAATCTGCCCTCGACCCCCTTTAGCCCTGCCAAATCCCCCAAAAAGGTAAGGGCACTATTGGTTTTTAGTTAAGGTTAACCCAGGTGAGGCACAGTGAAAAGTGAGTGGGGCTCACCTGTGCTGCCGCTGTGACTGGAGAGTCCCTTTAATTCCCCGATTTCTCACCTATGTAGCACACCATATGGCGGATACCTCTTCCTCAATTAAAACATTATTTTCTCTGGCTTTATGACTCTCAGCTCTGATTGTAATATTGAATGCACATTAAAGGGTTGCACGTTATGTACAATGTAAAAGCACAAATCAATTTATAAACAAAAGGTAAAAGCAGGGCCAGTGGAATCATGCAAAATTGTAGCAATTTCCACCTCACTGTGGATTTGTAGCATTTTTGCCCCATAATCCATCACCTGCTGCACATAGATTTTAGCCCGAAAAATATTGTTTCTAGCTCAAAAGGATGAAAAGTCACTAAAAACGCAAAGGTACATGTTGTTGCGCAATGGAAGGCCTGTTGAAAAGTTGACATGCTCCCTTTCTGTTGCTTTTTGTCGGTTTAGTGTTAAACTGGTACTAATGAGGTGAAACTTGTGCCCAGGCAGTGTTAACCTGTGTAAAAATGGCAAAATTAGGTAAGTAATACTATCACAAAATGTGCTGCATTATGCCGCATAATTTGCCTTTGCTTGGCGTAAAATGTGCTCCTCTTTTGCCACAAAATTCCAGTGGAATAAGCTAAGGTATTTGAAGGTTAGATGCATAGGCCATTGATGTTGAGTACAGGGCATGTGGCTTCACATTATGCACTGCAACTTGCTTTTGATTGTAAATACCCAATAACAGCAAATATAAGGATCCCATTATGTTCTCCTCATAGAACAAAGTCTTGTGATGAAACATCCACCATTTTACCTGTGAATAAACTGCTTTCATTTGTGTCTTGAGGCGAGTTGCGGTACTCATCGTCTGCACGTCTCTGTCCAATATCCTGTTCTAAGAAACCGCTTATGCTGATAGTATCTCTGCCTGCCTTAGTTTTTGTGCTGTTCAATTAGAGCTTACATCCTGGTTCTCTTTTTACTTAAACCTGCCCGGGAAAGTCTTTTTCGCTCCCGCAGTTCTAACTTATTTAATCGTACGATTAGCCTTGCTATATTTTTCATTATCTTTACAAGGAATATCTTTATTAAAGGGGTGAGCGAGTCACATTTAAACCTGCATTGTCACAAAAGAATGATCTCATTTGCTTTATTGCTGCTCCAAAGTAAAGGGTATGTGTGATTGCATGCATGCATGCATTTTTGTGTGTTCTTATACATTCATAGAGCAAGTCGTTATCCAAACTTGGAAACCCTTGTGGTGTAGTGCAGTAATTTCATGATGGCAAAGCTTAAAGAATGTTATGACACCATGTGTCTCATATTTGGCCGGCCTTACCCTACCAGCGTGCCATCGGGACCCGGAGGGGGCTCCCATCGGGTTCAGCGCCGCAGCCCCATGGATCCAGTGATGGATCCGGACTGATGCTAGAATTGCCATTGCGACCTTCTACTCCCCCCAACACAGAGACTCCTGACGCCGTCGCGCCCCCTGGCAGCACTAGTCCCATTATAATCCTTGGCAAGGCCAAGCTAGATCGGCAGCTGCCGATACCTGTGCTGACAGAACTCTTCGGTCCTAGGTTATTTCCTCATTCATTCAGTCGTTTCTTCAGTCTTATTCTGAAGGTCTGTGAATGGATCAATGTTGGGAGGGGTCACTGGACCCTTTACAAGACCAGCCTTACCAAGAAATGGACTGGTATGAGAAATTGGGTGAGGCCAGCAGACTGGATACCGCTCCAGATTCTGTCCTTTCTCCCCACTATTGTGGCTATGGAGGCGGGAGCATCATACGCTGTGTTAGTGCAAAGGGCAGCTGAGGCCCTGGACCTTCTGCTCCCTTCCGTGGCAGTCAAGACTAATTTCTTGACAGTGGTCCTGCAACTAGGTGTCTCCTCCTCAGAACCTTTAGGGAAACGTGCTGTATTTAAACGTTGTTGAATTTAAAGAGATCACAGACATGGTGGGCTGTGGACCAAACAAACTGCCATCCTTGTGATAGGCTCCACTCATAGTGAGATGCAATTTACGACATACCTCATTAATATTCATGAGATAGGTGATAATGCAAAACCACTATAAATCGGTATTTTACAAGCTGGCCTACTCGTACCTTGGTATGTCAATAACATTCTTTACTGGTCACAAAAATACTTGTTGCATATTGCGACCTGTATTTTGTGACTAGTTAATTACAGATCTGACACAAAGTTACTTACTTTTGACCCAAGGTGTCTTATTTCATATCTTCTATTTTTTTATTGGTTCCCTTCCTTATGCTTCAAATACTGAGACAGACTTCATAATGCCTTTAAGCTCTTAGTAGTCAGCTGGCTCCATACCAGGAGGGCCATCTTCAACCAGACCTGCCTTTCTAACCTACAGCACTCTTCACTCTGGAACACACAGATCTATGGTTATTTAAGGAAACACTACCCTGCTAATCGCAGAATTCAAAGCGCAGCACCGGGACTGGCATAGCATGACCCTGCTGTTATGATGCAAGTTTGCAGCTTCAAAGGCGCTACGTAAGCATTGGGCGCATTCATTAAGTCATCCCTACTTGGGCTCAGTTTGTCAGTCACCAGTTTGAAAGAATAACGAGTTATTATGAATATTCAGAATACTAAATACTCTGCCACTCTGGTTCAGCACATTAATGTTGCCTTGACAAATCCTCTGATTAAATTACATATTTCAACTCTTACATTTTGATTTTATATAGTTTTCATCTCATTAAATGTGGTAATTTCATTTAATGTTATGAGCTACTGAATCGATAAAACGCTAGGAGAATGTATTTCCCCCTGACTTCCTGCGCTCCCTTCCCAGCATTCTCATCTCCAGGTCTCAATCTGTCCTCTTCTCTCTGGTGCTTGAGAGCGTCTTCAGGAAGAGTGACCGGCACAGAGACGGAAGGAAGTGGGGAGGAGAAAGCTTGTATTGCTAGACCACAAAAAAAATTGTCCCTTCCAAGGCTCGTTTTCTGAATGTTGAGCTAAGCTTAGACTGGAAAGCACCATATGTGGTTATGAGACACTGGACATGTTATATTATGACATTATTGAGATGCGATCTATGACTTGTAATATTGGTCCAAAAGCAGGATGCTTATGCACTCCACTGTTGATTGTGAGATGCTAGATGTCCTTTTCTACTGTACAGTTATCATGTGCAATGGCATGTAAAATACCATACCGTGCAAATTCTAAATAAAACAAGTTAAAAAGAAAAAAAAAGCATGGACTGAAAAAATCAAATTCGCAGGGAGTAATAGTAACTACATTTGGAAATCAATAAATGGGTGATTTTATGAGAAGTTCTTTATTTGTATCATTCCAGGAAGTGTTGAATCGTTTGGGGACATCCTGTACAACTGCACCAAATGACACACATTCTCAGAAATGTCACCAGCAATTGGTGAAAGTGTTGGAATTTTCGATATTGGGGGAGCATCCTACCTGTGCAGTGCCAGTTAAAACGTGGACTTTAAGTAGAGGGGAGGCAGCCACTATCTCTTCTTGAGCTCAATTGAGAATGAGCTAAATGGGTGTGTCTGTGCAATAACACAAAGGCATGTCCTGCCTAAAATAGATTTCCCCTTGTGTATAGGGTTCCCTTGTATTATTTATTTTTACGTAATGTGTCTATGAAGGCAGAAGTACAAGAAATGTACAGTGGAAAAGAACGTGTGAAGTTATGTAGCTTTTCTGTCACATAAAATATCTAATTACTATGAAAAGTATGGAGTTAACACATGCTACACCAGGGTGGACATTGTGAAAATATTGACTCTTTCAATGCTTTTCTTCATAAGATCTCCGTTTTTCCATCCGTTTACAAGTATAAGTGACCACATCTGTCCACCGTCCAGTTTCTGTAAGTTGCACAGAGAACGTTGCTAGTGCAACACGTGGCATACTTGTGGTTTCACAGTTTCCGTGAGAGGTTTTATTCTCAAACTAGCTCTCCCGTGAGACAAAACAGTCAACATAGTTAGGAAGAAAACAAGAAATTAAGCCAGATGGAATTTGTCCAATATTTGGTTTCTGTGTAAAATTATTCTCTCATGCTAAAACTTACGGATGGACCGAACAGCCCTGCAAATGAGCACCTAACAAATACACCACCAGACAGTAGTCTCATGTCATAGACTGCTTTTCCAGCAGACATGAGAGCACATTAAAACAAAGAACTCCAATTGTCTAGCAAGGTTTGTTTTAATGTATTTAGATGTTTGGTTTGTGTACCCTCCACAGTTGTTTTTTGACCACTCACTCTTATCATACACATAATTTTACAATTGTATTTCTGTATTTGTATTGCACTATTTGGGTGGGTAGCAACAGAGCACTGTACATCTTTGGCAGCTGTGAAGTGCTTCGTGATATTGTACATGGAGCTGGGTGATTTTTTTTACATTAACGTTTTAGAATTACAGGCTAATGAAAACTAAAGTATTTTCCCCCAGAATCAATTGATTTATTTTGTCACATGCTGCATCTAGACTTCATACATTCAAGTTCTGAAGAGACGAGTTAAGCAGGAGATCATACATTATCCCTTGGAGAGTTTAAGTAACATGGATGGTCACAGAATAACTTATTTCCTACCTTAGTGGCTCCAGATTCTTGCGTGATGACCCTGCAGTTCCACTACAACTATTACCCGCCCTGAATCATCTTAGTTTCAGGTCAGTTCTTGTAGCAGGCCAATGAACTGAGAGGAGATATCTCTCTCACATGTGGTACATTTAAATCTCTAGCTAGATTAAAGGTTAACAAAAATTCAGGTGAACTGAACAGTTCACAATTTACTTGTTAAACATTTGCTAAACGAAGACGTTTTAAAATCATTAGGAGATTTTTTTTCAAGAACTTTTCATTAAATGTGTGAAAAGTACTCTGGAATGGAAAGACAAGCAAGCAGCAGAAATTACTTCCAACGGGCTCCTTATTTATTTTTGGTCTTGCCTTCGACAGTGCGTGTGCTGCATGCGTTGTCGTTTTCAGGAGGGAGCCGACTCATTGCTTACCATTTTTCGGCTTCATGGTCACTCCTATTGTCTGCATTTTGATTGGGTGGGGCCTGCCAGCTTCACTTCCCCCTCTTTCCTCGGGAGCAATGATTCTTTGATTAGTAGTCTGTGTTGCTTTCCCCCCCTCCCACAACTGTTGTCAATGTTGCTTTTCCCCCCCTTCCATCCCTGTTGACCGTTTTACAAAATATGACTCCCCACCCATTGTCCATTTTGCAAATGACCCCTTCCCACCATTTTCCTTTGGCCATGTTACAGATTACCCCTCCTGCCCACTTTGTTTGTTTTTCCCTGCTTCCAGCCGCCTAAAGAAATACCCCCTTCTGTTCCTCGTTGTCCATGTTGCTATTACCCCTTCCAGCCATTTGTTCCCCAAATCCCCCCACTCCCTGTTGTCTGTTTTACCCCACCTCCTTCTAACTTTACTGTTAGCTGTGCTGCCCAGCCACTGTACAACATTGCTAAAAGACATTGGCAAACTGCTTTTGCATAGGCACAAGCTATTGGCTTTACCAATGCTTGCTTCTTATGCGCTCGTGGAAGCCAGTGCTTCTGACTACATTTCTCCACATATCCCTGCCAATTGATGGTGTATCTTGTAGCTCCGTAGAGTAATGAACCTACTGCGGGGATATGTTGCTGCCATCTTGGCAGGTTCACCCAGCCTTTCATCCTCTCATTTTCAACAGATTGCCCTGGATACCAATAAACATCTGTTATTCAGCGCCGAAATGGTGAGCGTGTGCTTTGCTGATAGGTGTTCTGATACTGATCTGCATCAAAACTGCCAGCAGCATTCGTCAGTTTCCACTCCTCTGTACATTGTGCTGTTTCGGATGACACAACAGGAAATCCCTTCTTTGTGGTTCTTCTTGGGGGCAAGCTGTTAAAGGGCGAGCACCCTGAGTTTGATGCCGAGGAACATTTGGGACCCCTGTAGATGGGGTTGGTTACATAAAGATGCCTGCTCATAGAGGGTCATCGGAGCAGCATATGTGTATCCCCAGGGTTGAGATATCTATGTGCTATTCACTCTTTATTTATTGATATGCATGTATTTGGATGCTTTATAGCGTGCTAAATTGCCCTCTTATGATAACGTCAAGGTGCTAACACATACAACAAGATAGAGAGCCATGGGCACAGTTCGCGTGTATAAACATGCCTTTAGAGTGTGATCGGGTTGTTGAGGGATGGGAGGATTAGGGGGAAGGGATTTCTCTTCCAACATTCCTTACTGCACCCACTTGGAGCAGCCTTCCTTTAGGGAAGACTGTCTTTAAAAGTTAGTTTTTTGAATCACAGGCACTTCATTTTGGCTCTGAGGGTGTGTCCAACGCGATCCTAAGTTTTGGATACAGCACGTATAGTAATCACCCTTTTGTTTCGGACGGTTGAAGGTACTTGGTGGGACCAGGTGAGACTCTACGGAGTGCAGTTTGTGGGATCAGTGTAGCGGATGTTCCTAGATGGAATGGAATGTAAGGGCAGCCGATGCGGTATAACTATCACAGGTCTGTACTTCGATAGACCTCGTGGATGTTCCAGCGTGATCTGAATTTAATTCAATAGTCTACTGTGAGCCAATGGAGGGATCGCGCAGGCCTTTAGGAGGCAGACTCGGACACCCCTCGCCCTATGATGTAGCACAACAGAAACTAATGGCCCAGAATTTCGACCACCAACCGCCATTGACTCAATGTTGAACAAATATTGATACAATCGCTGAATACTTCATCTATTTTAGGGTTTTAGAGAGGGCTAAATAATTTGACTCACTACCACTCTGGAGAACGTGACAGTCGGATGGATGCAGTCGTTGATTATCCACAGTTATGTACAGATGATGCCAATGTTATTAGGAAGCCATCATGGCAATGACAACCAGATCTTATCCATCACCGTCTTTTCTCCGGCCCCTGGAGTGGGAAGTGTGCTTTCTCGACCTGTTTCAGGGTTTGCTGAATTCAGTACAATGGAAACAATAGAGCGAGTTATTTGATCCTCTGAACAACCTAGAAAGTATGATAAAAACAACCACTGCATTAGTCTCACAAATGAGCACTCCTCCCAAGGGGCATGCCCCAAAAACGTACATAGCCAAGCTTTAACTGCCTGTAGGTACTGAAGTTCTCTAGTAGTCTTTTAAAAGCGATTAAACAAACAGTACATTAAAAAAGTTTGCAACATAATCAAGAATAGTATTCTAGCTCTAAATACTTTCTTTAAAAAAAAAAAACATAAAAAAATGTTTCTTTAATTAGCAGCGTCTCTTTTTGACTCAAGTAGTACTGGACGTTCCCAGCATTTCCTGAGAAGTGGGCGTACGGGTTCATTTTTCCAAAACATTGCACAGGTCCAGAGCAAAGATAAGGGAATTGATTTGCTACGCAATTAAATAGTGAATTTTATTGTACGACATAGAATTTAACTGAAGTTTTGCTCAATATGTTATGTTGTCAGAATTTGAGTAGCACACTTCTATCAATTTCATGGCACTCTTGCGCTTATAATACAGTGAACAAACAAGAGAAAGCATATTTTTATGTAAACGGGGCTGGTAGTGGAGGCAGGTCCAACATAGTTCAAGAACGGGCAGACCCATGTCAGAATTTCATCATAACCCTCATTATGTAACAAGTTACTTTCAAATTAATAGTCATTTGACTAGATCTTGTTGATGTCCTAAAAATCTGGCCTGCATTACACCCTGTGGTTGGGCACCCCTGCTGTGTACAATAGCAGCATTACTTGGTCCTAATCTTATGATGCACTAGTCCTTTTTAGCCTTAATTTTTTGCTGATCTAACTTGTTCTGGGTAGAATGCTACTGAAAGAAACCGTAAATAATAAAATATAAACCAAGCAATTAGGAGATTCGAACATTAGTTTTAAGATTGATTATGGGACTTTCATGGGACTTAGTAATATTCAGTTCAATAAACAGGTCATTAATGTACCACACCTCATTTTAAGGTTATATCTTGGCTCTTAAATAATGATTACTCCAATCAATAGTATTCATTTTATCACTCTCCAGCAGATATAAGGTTGAGTTAGACCTGTGATCTTCAGCAGAAACATGCTGCATTTACTCGTATTCTCTAGGACCTACTCCCTGAAGAGGTCCTGCACTATGGACAAAGTTGTCTGCAGGCGTCAAGTCACGAGCGCAGCACGCTTCACAGCGAGAGCCACTGCAATCCTAGCCCGCTCTAAGAAACACTCATGTTGTGCGAGTCAGGCAAGCCGCTCTCACAGGTGACTGAGAATGGACACGCAAAGGCTTCGCGAATGTACGCACAACACCCTAGATTCTCGACAGCGATCCAAACACTGATCCATCTTGTGGCATGATTCATATCTGCAAGAGTAGCTCTATGTAGGGGCGGAGCCTAGAGACTCTACTCTTAGATCAGCCTGGACCTCCCGCCCTGCAGTTGTCATTGCCTGCAGCGGAGCCTGTGGTACGAATTTTTTAATTAAAAAGTGTCCTTTTTAACCAGTGCCTAATTTGAAGAAGAATAACTGCTGTAGTCCAAAGCTCTGCTCAGAATCCCGCGGCGGCACCGCCGTGCCGAATACCAAGACTGCATAGACTGGAACCCAGCTCCGGCCTTTTCAATCCACTTTCATAAACTCCCTGCCCCTTCATCCCAGTCGTGCAGGTTCCTGTTTCCCTCTGACACTTTTTTTATTCATCTTTCTTTTCCTCCGTCTTTTCTGGCTCAAATTAAACACTGTTTTTAACATGTAGGATTGTCTCACTTTAGCGCATGTGATTGTATCAATGCACTGAGTGGCCTTTATTAGAATTGATCTTGGGCCCTGAAAAAGACTTGTTGGTGACTGAAGAGGCAAGTACGCTGTCGTTTGCCTTCTGTATAAGCTGTTACTGTTATAGACGGAGTAACTTTATGATGCAATAAACCACATACAAGATGTTTTTTTTTGTACTGAGTATTTCAAGGCCTAGTGTCACACAATGTGTTCAAGCTGGGAAGCCAGGATTGAAACTCATCTTTGGATCAGTGCGCCTCAACTAGTTTTTGCCCTGGGCTCCACTAAAACTTTGGACTAACTTTCAAGTAAAGTCCTCAACACAATGAGCTTTCTTAAAGGCTTTTAAGCTCTTAAGTACCAGCCATTACTATTCTGTAACACTTTCCAGTTGGACACACTCTGATGGATTACAATCAAAGCTCACCCACAAAGATAAAATCATCCTTGAGATGCAAACACAGTACTTCTGCCACAGTCACTTTAAGAATCTGAAATAGCATGCCCTCTTTTGTGACCTATTTTTCTCTACCATTCTTTCATCCACCCTCCCTTGTTCCCTCCCAAACATGTTAAGAGTAGTGCACGTTCCAACTGATGGGGTGACATTGTGTATGGATGTGCCATTCAACCAAGACGAGGTCTGCCATGCACCTGTAAAAGCCGATGTCCCTTTTCTGCATTCTCCCATCCCTAGTTCTGACCAGTCCCATGAGCACTGACTGCTTGGCATCCTTTTCCCGCCACTGTTGCCAGATATCCGTGAAGTCTCTGTGGGGCTTACTCTAACCTACAAAGATATTCAGATGCACTTCCCTGTTTCAGAGTATGCAGCTTATCCCCTCCGAGTGAAGCAAACGTATTCTATAGCATCAGGTGACCTGTGTCCTTTATTCTTCCACAAGTGAGATTAAGATACCGCTTCGAATGTTTCAGCTAATTCTCTTTAGTTTTGGCCAATGCACAATTATTTTCCTAATTGGGGCAAGTAGATGTGAACATGCCCATTTAAGCATGAATGTTGTCTGTGTAACCCCACCTTGGGCAGAACGTATTCTGGTTTGATTGGTTGTTTCGAGCGAATGGTTGATTATTTTAAACGTTGTGTTGCATTATCTATACTTTTGAGAGCAAATGAACGTGACCCTGGGATTATGCTGTTGGTCGATTTACTAGAGGTTTAAGGGTACTTTAATCCTTTGGGGGCATCGCATCTGCCGTTCTCCATCAAAAAACATACATCATGTCCTAATCGATCTTTTCCAACATACGTAAGTCTATAAAGAACTCCATAGCCAAACCGACCGGCTGAACTAAGACTGGCCGGAGCACAGTACAAGAACCAATGAACGAAAGGACCTCTAGACTACAAGAACACGGACACAGGGACGTAAAGACGTAGACACACAAAAGTCCAGTAGGACTTGGAGACGCCAACATGGATTGGGAGGCATAGGCCCTATGACCTGAGAACGCTGACCCTGTGGCAAGAGGACTCCAACAGAGGGAGTCATTGTAGGCTCCACAGTCACTGGAACAGGGAGATACTGACACCTAGGCCCTTATTACGAGTGGCCTATTCTTTTCTCATTTGCACAGGGTTTGGAATTACAGGTTTAGTGATCATTAAACTATTCCCTATAGATGCCTGCAGGCCAAATCTGCTGCAATTCACCTGGGGAAATGCCTGGTAAATACAGTACATGCTGATTATGGTGCAGAAAACAGCATTTTAGAAGGCTAAACTTGTAATGGGCGGTCTTTATTGCACCTCCCCCACATGGCAACTTGTAATAAAGACCCACGGCAGCGAGGCATTGAAAATGGACCATGAATAAGCCACACTCCTCTGGGGAGGAGTTGCTTTACTCTGAGTAGGTAGGTTACCCAGAAAGCCCTCAATAGCACCAAAATTGTAAAAACATATCCACTTCACAAAGTCCTCCTAATAAGAACCGTGTAGTATGTTTTATAGGGATATTAAGTCACTGAAAAGCTCTCTAGCATGTAAAGCCGAAGATTGGTACCGGAGTGCATTATTAATGCAAGGAAATCTGATATAACTTGCATTAATGTCCTTACACAGATCTTGACAGGATACATTAGTCTCAGTGATTTCAAAATGAGGATAAATGGTATACCCATTCTGGAGACGTCAGTAGGTTTTTGCCACTGGAGAAGATTCTGCTGCTGCGTTTAGAAAGTCTGTCTTTTAGCGTTTTTTAAATGGCATAAATAATCAAATAAATTCCACATACATACATATATATATTTTAGGAGGGCCACTCAACCGCCGTTCACTGCTGGACCGCTCCACAGTGCAAAATGTTTTTTTGTTTTTTTCTTTGCCCAGCTAAACATTTTTTTTTTTTAATCTACTAATTCAAATGGCATCTGCCAAATTTGATCAGTAGATAAAAAGCACAAGGTGCCAGTGTCATTCTGTGACTGAGCACATGTGGTGTGTGTGACGTGTCTGCCCATACATCATCACGCATGCGTGGGCCTACAGAATGATGTGGATGTCATTGCACCTCCCCCCCCACTTTTTTTGGGCGATGCCACGCAACATTGGCACAAAGCATTTTTCTATACTGCTGCTACAGTGCATCGACAAAACGTATTGACAAGTAGTAGATGAAAATGTTGCTAGTTCTTGGCTTTGCCAATGTTTGCAGTAAGAAGCCTCTTCCTGAGATCTAAGGTGCTTTTGGTTGGAATCGAGGAGTGGTCTCTGTACCTTGTAGCTGGCTTCCGCCAGCTTCCTGTCAGCAAGTGCTCAGTGTAGTTACATGTTACCGCCAACAATATAATGGGTAATTAGTGATGCAATATATACACACGAACACACAATAACACATAACCCCAGTCCCTCTCCCTCTCCTCTCTCTCTCTCCTCTCCCTCTCTCTCTCTCTCTCTCTCTCTCTCTCTCTCTCTCTCTCTCTCATGTTAAAAGAAACCCCGAGAGCCCTGAACTAGTGCACATGCTGCGTTGCACAGAAATGAAATCTATACTTGGACAGCGTGCTGGTCGCGGCCTTGTCTTTGGCAGGCAGGTGGCATGCAGGCAGGTGGCATGCAGGCGGGTGGCATGCAGACAGTTGCGCCTGCTTGGTGACACGCCATGTGGGATTCTGAACGAGCGTAGAGGGCAGAAGACATGCACACGAGACCCCCGGCCTTCTCCCAAGGACACTGATAGCTCTTCTGATGCTATCGGTCTACAAGGAGTAGAAAGGTGAAATGTATCAGTGAATTATTTGGGGCTCTGATTTGGCGGATCTATGAAAACCTCAAGTGCTTTTTATGTGTAACTATGTCAAGTACCATTCCGGGATGGACACATAAGACAGCATTGTTGCTGTTGTTTATCAGTGCTCCGGGCAAAATCATATTTCTCTTCTAGAATATTCCCCAGAAATGACAAAGAAGTTTGTTTTTCAGGCATTTTGCCGTAATTTGGTACCAGTACTAGGGATCACTCTAGAAGTGCTGCCTTCCCTCGCCTGATGCATGTGCAGGGCCTGCTCATAAATGATGCAGGAGGGGTTTACAGTACTCACAGCTGGCCTTGCAAACTGAGCTGTACTTTCAACGATACTGTGAACTCTCCTGTTAGAGCCAAACTTCAATGGAAGATACGATGCCTTACTTACAAACGCTAGCCCTACATACCAACACATCAGAAGCACTTAGCAACCTGCTTGGCCCCTCCACACGTCATTGAAGGAGGCAGGGGCTTCACCAACCAAGGACTGAGGCTCTGGGACATCTTCAATCCCACCTGCCATTCATAAAACCCCATTTTTTTGTAACATACTTTATTTAAAGACCATTATATCAAATCCAATGCAATGGAAATTTACATAGAGACAGCCATTTTCCTCTTACGATGGATACAGCATAAATACTTCACGAAATTACCATCTTTCTCCCCTCCCTCCGTTAGGCTGAAAACGGGAAATTAATAAGGTCTGGTGACCTCTCGTATAGCTGCCCACTGCAATAATGGCAAATAAATGAGTAGCATAGTGTTATTACTTTTTCCAGTTAACATAAATAACAAATTCAACTATGTCCCTTCCCACCCTAACCCTCCCATCCCTCCCACTCCTGGTCGTTCGGTATTTACTATGTCCAGTAGGACCTCAAAGGGGAGTACTAACGGGGTAGCACAAACTGATACGCGGTGATCATGCAATGCAATGTATGGGTCACAATCTTAAGGCCTACTGGGGGATAGGCGCCTGTTCTCTCTAAGCTTCATAAAACCCCTTAACATCTTTCTCTTTGCCCCACAATGCAGAACTCTAAATCTGCCGACCTGAGCGAACAAAAACCTTTGTTTTCCCAGGAGAGAGCCTGACGCTAAGCTACAGGCTGTAGCCACCCTATACGCTCCCTGCAGCTGATGTTACTGTGTCACACAAGCATTCTTACTTGGCTATCCCAGCCTTTGCAACACATTGGTTTGTCTTGTGCCCTTTACCTGGTATTTTATGTATCAACTTTATTGGACACGCTCCGTGCGGTGATTGAGTTCTTACAGAACAGTTGTTGTAGGCCACTTCTAATAACTACATGAATTTATATATTTATTCATTGGCCAAACATTTCACAGAATATTCATCTAGCTAGCAGGTAGCCGAGCGCAGAGACTTTGACTCCATTGAAGAGAGAATAGTTTACTAGTCCAACAGATAATGTCTTTTCCACAAGCAGTGCTTGGTGCTTTCGATATCTGGTTGGTAGCATGTTAATAGGAGAACCAACGACACATTCTCTCATGCACCTTTTCAACCAGACACATCTATGAAGTGATATAAAGCTCCTGCATTCGATCCCTCTCTCGTCTTCCCTCCCCTCTACACCATGCTTGCGTGTTGCACGTCAGTCTAAGAGCGCCACACTGGCCCCTGAAGCCCGATCCCAGAACACTCCACACAAAGACCACAGTGCAATTCAACACTTCCAACCAAGCACTTCCCCGTGGGGCGGCTCACTACCCATCCACCAATGTGCATCTTCGGTGCCTTGTCTGGGGTCAGAAGCGCTATGTAAATGCCATTACACTACGTTGTAGTACAATATTCCGCCGCTGACGGGAAGCGGGGCTTTCAGGAGTCTTTTAGAGGGAGTGAAGGCTGATTAAAGCTCGGCTAGAAAACACTCTAGTGGTTATAACTGCATTATCTCGCTTCGCACACAGGCAATGCCTTTGAAGCGGTGCGTCAAGTATCCTGTGGGGATACAGAGAAATGTCCAAAGTTAGCACTTTGATGGTCTTCACAGCACTCCTGCCTGGTACTTACTGCAAAGAGGTGGTGATTTGAGGTCAGGGTTATTGGAGCGTGTGCTTCTCATTGTGTCTTGGCAAGCCCCAGTGTCTCTTGAGATGAGACTGACTGCTTTGGGTTTAGTTCTAGTTGAGGTGCATCTTTCTCAAAGCCACTTGCATCCTAGATATTATTGCAAAAGCCTCCCAAAGCTCGACTGCCCGTCAAGGACCTCGGCCTCTGGCATAAGAGTATAGTAACCCAATACACAATGCATTCAGGAATGTTCATTCTTGCCTTTTGACATTGTTATGTTACATGAATTTTTGTATAGCACTAGTCTGTTAATTACTCAGTCCCTGGGCACTTTTTCTTTGTAGACGTATGTGTTCCCAGTTGTAGATTTGCCAAAGTGTCTCATCTGAGCCGCACAAGGCAGAATTTTTCAGATTGCTGATGGCAAAACCTTGTCTGAGTCTATGAAGTGATAAATGAACGTGGGGAAAAAACTCATGGATTGGCAAATTCGAAAAATCAGCCCCACGCTTTAACTGCACAATCCATGGGCCTTAACACATAATTGCACAGCACTGGGGCAATTTCTCTGTATGGCAAGAGTTCAGTACGTGTAACTTGTAATTAGGGCGTAAGTTACAATAAACATATCTACTCCTGAGTCAATTACATTTACGACTAAGTAAGACTTGT
Organism: Triturus cristatus; assembly: GCF_964204655.1. Lineage (NCBI taxonomy): Eukaryota > Metazoa > Chordata > Amphibia > Caudata > Salamandridae > Triturus > Triturus cristatus. The sequence goes on along the minus strand of NC_140584.1, from coordinate 87,774,569 downwards.
TGAGTAGTAATATTGTCAGGCTGTGTGAATACTTGAAGTCTCACCCAGGATTGAGGATAAGTTCAATGCAAAAAGTCCATTGTTGATGGCTTTTCAGAAATCCACTGTTCCAGGCTTGGTAACAAAGACATACATAACGTGTGTTTGTATAGCTTGTGATCACTCCTTTGGGCATCTTGGTGCTGAATAAAAACAGTTTTATAGCTACCCTCGCAATGGTACTCATTTCACAGATCGGGGAAATATATAGGGCTGAGTGGACCTGCAGAATTAATGTTTAGCAAATAACTGCAGCATTTAACAATTATCCAAGCCCTCACTATTTTAACGCCGAGGACACTCGTATTACTCTTTTAATTAGAAACTCTGTTTCATTTGAGGACCTGGGTCCAAGCACGGCATGTATCTTCAAGCTATGGCATGGTGCCCGTTTAAAGCATTTTAGCGCTGGCACATGCCTAGTACATACACAAGATGACAGAACAGGGCGGTTGCTTGGCGTTCCCATGTAGCATGAACTGTAGAAGGTATTTCCAGGTGTTTGGATGCAAAGGGTCAAATTCTTTGCTGCCTTTGTCTTGATGTTTTGTTTAATTGTTTTCCATATTTGCCTATGTGCCAATTCCATTCACAGCAAAGCAGCAGTTGGTGGCTAGATGTTGTGTGGTAGCATCATGGAAGATCAAAACCTTCCTTTGGCTTTTGTCATACTTCTGTGCCGCAACATGGGAATGAATTGGGCTAAATAGTTCCCCCTTTGTTATAACACATCTAGCAAAATAAGCAAGTATCGACAAAGCCAATAACTCTCCTTTTTGAGAAATATAGGTTTTGCCAATGCCTTTTAGCTGTGCTGTATAGACAGGTGCTCCTAGAAAATGACACAGGCGCCACTTTTTTATGTATGGTTGGTAAATTTTAAAAAAGGAAATAGAAGTAGTGCTAAATGTCTTATAAGGCGAATGGCCAGACAGCAATTTTTAAATATTAAAAAAGACTGTAGGTTGGGACAAGTATGGTGAGCAGGAGGAGAGACGGCAGAAACAGGGTGTGGGCAGACGGGAAGTGGAAGTATGCTTTAGGGAGAAGCCCACAAATGAGAAAGCAAATGGGGAGGGCACACGAGGGCGAATGCAACACAGAGGGTGGTGGGGTGGGGAAGGACGCAGCTGAGAGAAAGCAACACTGAATGTAGAAGAGAAGTAAATGAGGGAGACAGCTTGAAAACACATTCACTCTCATGCAGTGCTTAACCAGAAAGAAAAAAGTAGAGCCTGCAAATAAAGCAATTGAAGGACATCAGTAAAGAAGCTATGCTCCATGAGGACGACAAACACAAGAAAAGGAAGGACGTCCAAACCAGCTAAAGAATAAAATGCTAGCAAATGAAAATGACAAAGTAACTGATGATAAGCTATCATCAGGATCTAAACCCACCGTAAGCTGACAAAAGGTATTTCGCAGTAGGACAGCTTGCAAGACCTAAATATCTGTGTAGCTTTCTTCCGCACTCTGACCCACTTTCAAGCCATTGGATAGTTGAAAGGCCGCTTACAACGATTATTCTACTTTTCTAACAGGCATAGCAGTGAAAGGAAACACATTGTGAGCCTTTTCATATGAACTTCTTTTGCCAAATAATGCCGAAAGATCCCACCGCTGGTGCTAAAAGCTGATTTCCTGTGAGGTACACATATGTGTAGGTGAGAAATGAAATGACAATGCCAACATTCTACATCTGGTTCATATGGAAACAAATTTGAGTGCCAGATAGCTAAATAATAGGTATTCTAAGTTCAACAGAAAGGAGAGCTTTCTTTGTGGTGTTCCATAGTTAGCTAGATTAGTACAAATGCTCTCACTTTCTAGCAGAGGGAGGAAGGATTCTAAGTTTTGTGATGTAAGCCGATATGAACCCACTCAGATTGTGCCATGGGTAACCTTGGCAAGGTAGCAATTATTTAATGGCTAACAAAAGTCACTAAAAGGATTTGGATCAATAAAGGAGCTCAACTAGACCCAGCCTGAAACCTTCTACTGATAACCAATTCAAATGTTCAACACAAGTTTAACTGAGTTTTCCATAACTTATTTCTGATTAGGTAACTTACTTCTGAAAAAGTTGTGTGACCTTGGAAAGTGCAAAAGAGTTATGTCTCATCCTTGAATACTTACAGCTTGAGGAAAGATGACTTGATGCAACATGCATTGATACATGCAGTGTGGTCTAATGGCTGGGATATCTAGAGTCAAAGAGGGATCCCATCCTGGGTTTCAAACTTTACCAAATTTTATGACTATAAATAAATCAGTAGTGTAGTGACAATTAGGTCAGAGTTTGATGCTGTTTGAAAAACCTACAGAAAACATTCCCCCCTCCCCAAAAGTTTATCCACTTTAGCTCCTTCCTGAAAACTTTAACATCAATCCGTCAAAGCGGAGGCCAAGAAAAAGAGGGTCCCAAAAGTGCGATTTCCCAAGTTAATTCCAATAGGAAATTTTGCTCTTTCATGCATAAAAATGGCTGATGGGAAACCTCACCAAATTTGGACAGAAGTTCGAACTTTACTCTGAAAGCGTTCTTTTTATGATTTGGTGTATATTTATTCACTTGTTTTTGAGAAATTAGCATTTAAAGAGGGGCTTGGGTTCAGCACGAAAGTGTTCATCCTCATAAATGCCTCCATACTATAGAACCTGTACACAAAGCAGCAGAACTCGTCTGCACAGACGCACTGAGCGAACTCCATTTTCTTGTCCAGTGTTTGTGCCACACAGACACCCATTATGAGGTAGCCCTGTGAATATGGGATTGTACCAACAGTATTGTTGTCTTCCGTAGTCCCAACAGCATCTTCCTCAATGGAATTCCTGGTTTAAGTAATACATTTCAAAGCACGCACTGCCCTTTCCAGCTCCCCTGCCTCACAGCAGACGCAGGCCTGCTCCAGCTGGCTCGCGGGCCAGCAGATTCCTCAATAGCCCAGTCTGCAGCCTCCTCGCGCGGGCACAGCTGTAGAAACGCGTCACCAACTTGATTACTGTCCGCGTTCTGATGCCTCGTCTGCTCCGCGCGCCCCGCTCGAGGAGAGGAAGATCATGGTGCTTGGTCTAATTGTAAAATTACTCCTGGCGCGCGTCGTTATTGCCGCCTCGCGCAGTCTCTTCAGTGGCCGCTCGGTCGCACCCTCTTTTTCCGTCGGTGTTCTTGATGACAATATTTAGAGCAGTTCACGTCGTTAATTGGTAACTGTGCCAGTAAGCTGCCAGGAGCCCAGTCACAGCGCGCGCTTTGTGTTCTGCCGATGCGCCAATCTCCTCATTGGTCTTTCACTGGATAACCACACGTGCGCTGGGGAGCAGTTTGATGGCTGGTATTGTTTTGCACATTTTTAAAGATATTATGTAGAACTTCTCTCGTTGGTGACTTAATAAACACCATACTACTGCATTATGGGGAAATATGGAAACTTTGAGAAGACATGGCGTGGTGTAATTGCTGTGCGCTCACTTTCCTGTCTTTAACAACATCCTATCACAAACTGTTGTATAGCATTTTTTATTAATCGCGATGGGGTCTTGAACACACGGAATCAAATCCAGTAGTGTTTTCAAAAACATTACTAAACCTGCAAATCTCCATGGAAATTAATTATGCATCAGTCCATCTCATGCATATTTATAGTTGGTGTTCCGCAAGCTGGATTGAAGTTGACTATTGGTGGCTCAGCAAATCCAGGCCTCCTTTTTCAGTTCATCCATAAACCCTCTAGTTTTTCGACAAAGTAACTATTTATTCCTCCTAAAGAACGGTGCATTCGTGTTCCCTAGTTACCATCACTTCTGCCTGAGGCTGAAGGCCCCTCAAGTCTTCTCGGCCTTTCGTGCCTTCTTCACGGCTCTGCCCCTGTAGAGGGCAGGTGCAGATGTCTGCACTGATGTGGGCTGGCTGCATTCTGGGTATCAGGAAGCGTATAATACAGGGAGCTCTCGAGTCATATACACGGAGAGGCAGCCGCAATGCAAACACACTCTATGTAGCTGTGGTGTCACCACAGCCAGAGGTGATCCGCTGAGCTGCACAGCAGTTTTACGACTGAATGGTTAGAAATGATGGCGTGACCTAGACGCAGTTAGGGTATACCCAGGCCGGTGCCTCCAGGTTCCCACATATTTGTGTGTAATGAAATTGATTGTAGTAGAGTATTGCAAATATTTAGTGGCTTGAACACGTTTTAATTCACTAACCCAAATCGACAATATTCTCATCGCGCTTTCATTTCACTGTTGTGAATGCACACACTCCACTACCACACTGTTAAGCTTTTATTGTGATCTAATGTGCTGAATTAAACGCACTAACTTATATCTCATGCTGCAATGTTTAGCATCTTTTTTTATTTTTTTACTTGTAATGCCTAAGCATAAAACATATTTTCATATCATGGTGATTTAATCTCCACTGGGAGCCAATCTTCTGTGTCGAAGCCATGTTTCGCTTTTGGAAAGTCTGTTGGACAGACGTGTGCTAGGACTTCCCACAGAATGGTTAAAACGGGATCCAAGTGGATATATGCCAACACAAAATGGTCTGGTGTTCTGTTTTAGATCAGTCTTTTCAGCATTTATTTTTTGTTTCCCTCCATCTTTTTTAGGTCTTGCCTAAGACAGCAGCACATGCACTATCTGTTGCGAGACATGTTGGCTTAGAGCCCACCTATTGTTTAGTTTTGATTGACTACATTGCCTCTCTCATTTTCTTACTTCTTATTCATTAGCTGCTTCGGGCTTTCCTCCTGCTCCTTCTTCGGTTTGTTCTGCCCCTGTAGCATGTGTGCATTACTATGTCCTTCCACTGCTGGCTCTTTCAGGGGATACTTTTTTAGGGTCAGCCTGCAAGAGCATGCGCTAGGGCATGCGTCTCGTTTGCGAGACATTCTTGTCTACAAAAAGGGCTTGGAGCCTGCCCAGTGCTTATCATCTATCTACTCCTGTGTCACTCTTCTCTGCCGTCATTTTAATTTGCCTGTGCAGCCGAAACGTCACTTCCACCGCTTGCTGTGAAGCAGGGACCAAGCACAGATTGATTCAATTTAATCAGTGCCCTTCCACTGTTCCCAACGCATTTCAGGTGCACTGGTTTTTTTTGGGCAGCTGCTATGTCACTTTTTGGTTTTTTCTTTCAGTTGTTGCACTCCATTACAGTGCCCTCTCCAACACGTTTTGCTTGCTATTGAATCCGCATCTGCCCCATTTCTCTTTCCCGTTGCTGTTTTAATCCTCGCACCCTCCCTCGTTGCTTCTTTACCTATTCACCTTCTGCGTCCAGCCCTGAACCCCCCAGCTATTGCTTGTTTTATTCTTGCTTTCTTCCTCACTGTTAGAAATTGAGGTTTCTGGTTGGCAGAGTGTACATCTTGTCCAAGCAGGAGCTATAATCCTAGTTGGTGTAAGTCAGAAACAACCCCTCTAAATTAACCTGTGCTCACCCTATGGTAGCTTGGCACAGAGCAGTCAGGCTTAACTTAGGCAATGTGTAAAGTAAAGCTTGTGTAAATGTGTAAAAAGATTCCACACCAGTTTAGAGAAACAGAGATATTTATTTAAGTAAAACAGGACCAAAACGACAAAAGTCCAATCAGTAGGAGTCAAGATATGAGTTTTTAAAGATAAAATACAAAAACACTGCTTAGATGTCAATAGCGCTACAAGGTTAGTTGAGGTCCTGCTATACCAGGTTAAAACCATAGTTCAATTTCAAGAAGATGATCAGATCACACTTATTTCCAAGCACAGATCAGTTTACTAAGATCATTATTCTCATAAGGTAAAATACAAGAAATTTCATGAAGACATATGTTGAATTTTTTGGTAATCCTTTATTCTTTTTATTCTTTCCGGTGTAGCCAATGCGTTTCGTCCCTTCACGTGACTTCTTCAGGGCTCAGTCACGTGATGTTTTCTTACAATGGCGTATTGTCTCCAAAGTCTAAAAAACATAGAGTTCTTGTTCTTATTAATTAATAGATGATTAATGTGTCCAGTACTTCCAGATCAAACTATTTTTTTCTCTCTGTATTTCAGGCCTATGTTTGCCACCTTATCAATAAAGCACGGTCAAGGCGACCGTTGTCCTCCTCTGAATGGTCTCTGGAAATAATTTCCAGAGACTATTCAGAGGGGGACGGACGGTCGCCTTGACCGTGCTTTATTGATGCGGTGGCCAACATTGGTCTGAAATTCCGTAAAAAAAAGAAATTGACCATGTATTATTGTTAAAGGTTAGCTTGACCTTTTAAAGCACATATTTTTTAATGCTAGCTGACATCTAAAATTGTGTAAACTTTGCTTACTATTTCTGCTGTTCATGGTCTACCATTCAAGTTCTCTATTGATTCCCACAACTCTGATTGTTTTAATATGAAAGTTTCTGCGGTATTACGCTGCATTAAAATTTAATTTTGTTTGTGAAGTCACATTTTAGACTTAATTACTTTAAAACAATATTCACTTTTACTTCTATTGTGGCAAATTACTATCCATCGTGTTTTTTTTGCTGATGCTGAACAGCATTACCTGATAGCTAAAAAGCATTTGCAAAGCCAATAGCACTGCACAGGCAAAGCTAAACCAGGGTGACCTATTGGCTTTGCCAATGCTTGTTCTTTCTTGCTGCAGCACTCTACAAGAGTGCATGTGTTTTCCTGCTGTCACCCTCATGTGCTTCTCCAATCCCCTTGGCGCTATGTGTTCCTCGTGCTCCCCCATCATCTTCTTCTCCCCCACTCTTCGCATATTGCCATCCCATTTGTGGATTTCTCCCTGCCAGTTAAACGTTGCTCTCTTCACCCTGTTTTATCCTCCATCTGCACCCCAATGCTACTTCTCCCACCAGCACCCATTGTTCCTTCCACTCCTCTTCTCCCTGTTGCTTCCTATCTTATTGCTTCGCTCACCATCTTTAAAAACCCACCCCCCACTACCTGCGCCCCCGCACTGCTTCTGCTCTTCGTTCCCATGTTGCTTCTGCCCCGATCAGTGCCCTTGTGGTGTTTCTTCTTGCGGCTGTTTCAAAAGCCTTTTTCCTTTTTTTAAATTCTTTAGCCAAGCTGCACAGCATCAGGGGTATGGCACTGCTGCCTAAAACCTTTGGCAAAGCCAGCATGTCCCAAAGGCTAGACCTTCGGACTTATGACAATAAACCAAGTGCTAGTTGGTCACTGGGAAGAAAATTGATATGGTGTTAAGCAGCCTTTGAAAAAGTTTTTCATTGTTTTGCACAGTTACATCTATTGACCAAGAAGTTCACTTCTGTTGTGCTAGTATGAAGTAGCACAGCACAAGATCACAAGTCAGTACCTTCTTTAGCAAGGACTAAATGTGGGCATTCTGGCACCAGTGGGTGTAAATGTTGTGATAATAATTATCACACAAAACAATCCCACTTTCTGCCCCTTTCGCCTATCCTCTCCCCGAGGAGACCTGTTGTTACACCGTATGTTTCCCAGCAAGAGAAAAATGCAGTTTAATCTGACTTAATTCATGGGAATGTACACAAGACAGACTGACCTCAGTTAGGCCAGAGGTCCCCCTTTATGTTGAGGGTGGCTCTGTGTGACCATCTTTTCAAAGTAGATTAAAGATTTTTCTTTAACAAGTTACCTAGGTCAGAGTACCAACAGGTCACTTGGTACGCTGGGTATCAAGACCAGCTCTGGTGCAAAGATTTTAGGACCCCATGAAAATTATGTTTCCTGTTGGGGCACTCAATCCTCTATTGCAATATATCATTTTGAGGCGATTGTTTAAATCTGGTACCTTCATCAGCCCATTTGTGTGTCTCCATAAGGCCGCTGCTTGCATTGATCTCAACGTAGCCCTTGTTCTGACCCGAGGAATGGTTGTTTCTTATGTTTTTATTTAACTTAGCCATTTTCTAAAGGCTGCTGCGCCCCATAATCCTGTATCAAATCACCTCTGGCTCAGTTCCAGGCAAGAAAGTTTATTCACATTGAATACTGCCTCCTAGTCAAACTTCTCACGTTGCCTTGCCACCTCAGGCACCGTGTGGTAGAGGAGCTGAGCTGCACACACCAGAGACTCGGTGCTGCTCAGAAGACTTTAGGGAAATGGCTGCCTGCCTGAAAATACTGAGTGGAGTAAGGAGGGCCAGAAGGGCCTCATGCTTGTCAGCTTTGCACTAGGAGATCATTTATTTTACTCAGTAAAACTCCTTTGGTGCTTTGTGGCGACCAAGGCGCCAAGTGGATCAGGAATTTCTATTGAGCGGAGGTATTATTGCAGCGCTGTCTTTTGCTGGCGGGGCTCTGAGCCTGTTTATTCTTTACAAAAGGACACTAAACCTGCTAAGTGGACAGTCATTTTTTTAAATTCAGGCTATTGAAAGGGGGCTGCATGACAATTACCAATAGAACAGATACTTAAGTAATGAGTACGGTGTTTTAACCTAGAAGTTCAGGAATGCTGTTCTGATACACAATCAACTGCTAAATACCAAGGCTCTAATTCACACAAAGATATGTTTTTGTTTTAGCACAAATTACATTTTTGCATAATCACGAGAAAGAAATGTCAACAAATGGGATTAACAAGGGTTTTAAGGGGGAATCGGGAGATGTGCAGTGTCTGCCGAGTCTCCCATTTCTGTAACAATTTAATTGAGGTGAGTTAAAGGGTGGTCAGTCCTTTGTGTGACACATCCTTTGTTCAGAAAGTAAATCCCTGGTGTCTTCTTTATCAGGAGTCCAGTACCCGCACTCTAAAGTCCTCCAGATTAATCTACACAGTGTTCATGATCAGGTTGGCCCAGTAGCTGAGAGCTTACACCATGCAGCCAAGTAGAAAAGCAGAAATAGATGCAGTGGCAGCAAAAGTGATAACCATGGCTTACAAGATTGTAATAAGTAGATATTTAGAAGTGGTAACAAGTGAGTGGGCTGAAACAAAAACAATTAATGGAATATCTGTCTCAATACAATGTTGCTTCTTGCTTCCAAAGAAAAATTGCATCATATTTTATTGGCTTAGAACTTCCACAGTTTGTTACCTTTTTGCAAGTGTAAGTCATATCGTATTTTTTGGAAATCAAATGGTTTAACTAGAGAGAGGTGCCCCCTATAGATGCTTTTAAGGTCTGGGAGGAGGGGGAAAAAGCAATAAATATATACACAAGAAATTGTTACGGCTTTACACAGCTCTTTTGGGCAACCCTTTCTAAATGGATCAAAACATGCTACAAAATTTCATGTCATCATTTTATTCAAAATATACTTTTTTGTAAATAGAACAATATTATTTACTTCATTGATTATTTATAAATATACAACCAACATGACATTTTTTGGGGAATAATTTTGAAAATACATTTTTTAGTAAAAAATACATATATAGTAACAGACATGGAAGCTATACTCCTATGTTGTGGAATACAATACATGCAAATCAGCTCCCAACAAATAGTAATAACTTTTCATATCCCCATCAAGAGGAAGGAAAAACTTATCACATCATACCACACCTCTCGTTCCATGTCCTCCTCACCAGAACCAGGCATACATACACACATTCAAAACCTCATTCACTTCCCAGCTTGAATAGACGTGCTAATAGAACACATAGTAGGGATCCTTTTCAGCTATCCGTGGTGTTGCCGCCAACCAGGAATATATCTAGCCAACGTATGTTTCGGTGGATTTGACTGATTTATGTCCACCTTCCTCAGGACCATCCAATTTTTAATCACATACTAAATGGCAGAGGTGCGATGGGGAAACCAATTTAATTCATCCGGATTTCCTACTAGTCTAAAATCCGTTTGTCAGTGATAGTCCAGGAGTATTGTCCTTAAATTAGTGCTTCATTTCTGTGATTCTTATTTATTTTATGGGGGTAGGGTTTTTTGACCCCGTCTCTTTACTGTAGAGCTCAATTTCTGTGCTTTAATGCTGGGGTTTATTTATGTATGTTCCCCGAGCTCGGCAAAGATTTTGTCAGTGGGTCAGGCTTTGGTCTGTGCCAAGAGTGCTAGTATTATCTTATGTTTGACATTGTCTTATTTCTTCTACTGATTTTTGACACGGTCCCCGTGTTCTGTCTCTCTCAGTCCTCAGTTGCTTTCCGGGTGAAGAGGACTGAGAGACACAGAACACAGGGACCTGATGGCAAATGCAAAGTGGTCATGTGACACCGAAATACCCCAGCAGGAATCGCGATTCACACAAAGGGACTGTGAATAAAATCAGTAGAAGAAATAAGACAATGTCAAACATAAGATAATACTAGCACTCTTGGCACAGACAAAAGGTCGTGTGGGAGATTTATTGTGTATATATCTATTGGAAATCAAATGGTTCCATTCCAAGAATTTTGAGAGTAAATAAGCTCCATGTAAAAAAAAAATGCATCCCCCTCCAGGACCCCCTTCCTCCCCACACGCAGCCGCTCTTCCGAGAACATCCCACCAGTTTCCCCTCATTGCCTTCTGCCTCTCTCCCTATAGGACACCTGCGACCCAATCGGCAAGGACACACCCTCGTATTGTCTTGTGATACTATTCACTGGTACATTTGTGATATGAACATGAACGGCTTTAGTACGTCAAAATCTACACAACTCGGATTGAAGAGCCATCAAGTTGTTGGATTGTTGTTCTTTTTACCCCTTCTCACTCTCCCAGCCTTTCCTCTTACCCTCCTTCTCTTTGTCCTCTGCACAGCAGGAGTCCACTTGCTTTATCCTACCGTAATTCTTCCAACTTGCAAAATGTTCCTGCCATCATTATAATGCTTATAATGCATCCTGGCAATTTAATTAAGTATGCACTTTGACACACAATGCCCAACATGTATTATATTGCATTAATATATGTACCAATTCTCTTCTGTTAACTGTTGTGCATTGCACTCTCTAAAATCAATACAAAAAATATTTTTTGAAAAAGCAGGTGTTTGTCTCGAATACCGAGTAGGGACTATCACAGCATCTTAATAGTCTAGCCAAAATACTGAGGGCAAAAAAATTGAACAGTATGTATACATTTTCTATTCATAACTCTACATCTATGCATCTTAAAGATAGATGTAAATACATCTTTAACATGTATGGATCCGGAGTTAAGAATAGCCAATCTAAATTTTCCTATATGCACCTTTCAATATTTTTGGCCTCAATATTTTAGCTTGAAATAATATGCAATATTCCCTACTCAGTATACCAAACTACAACAATTTATGCATAATGCAGGCTTGAACTTCATATCTGTTATAGAATGTTTTTGCATTTTTCTGGCCATCATGCATAAAGTCAACAAAGGACTTAATTGAAACATTAGATCCTTCTTTGGAGATCCGTATTTCAGAATTTGTCATCTTTGTTCCTGGTTCTAAAATCTTTCTTATTCCATAGTCTTGACGATGTCTAGTTATTCATTAGCCAAAAATGTGAAGCCCCAATATGTCAGTCGGTTTAAGCTCTCGCTGCCTTTTAAATGATTATGGTGAGGACCTCCAAGACTTGAACTTTTATAACTAAAGGATTTTCTATCCGAGGTAAATAACCAAAGAATTTATATAGGTTACTGGAATGGAGAGTGTGATAGCAAAAACGAGGTCTTAATTTCTCAGTTCTGCTATCATGCAGTACATTTTTCAGATCTTTCCTGCAAGAGATTTTTCGGCATACATTATCGTTTCAGCAAATTACCTCAGCAGATAGTTACTGGAGGAGTTTTATGATAGCCACGTCTTTTGAAGCAAAGTCATGGATGTCTGAAAATACATTTCTATAAATAGAGGTCTCCTGCTCTCTTTCCCACAGAGATGGTACGTGCTGCTTCTGTGGTCTCGTTTGTTTGGGTTTTTGGTTTTCATGTACTGAATAAAGATGGCAAGACAATGAATTGTTTATTGGCAAATATGTTTTATCGAGTCAACTTTTAGAACATGCGCCTTGCCTCTCTACATTTCAGACTTTTTTGGACGCCTGCAATGTTCCCAGTAGCTAATTTTTAGGTGATTTGCAGAGTTCTCTGTAGCTAAAGTGAGAAGAGATGATCTTGACTGTAAAACTGGACATGGAGCCACTGTAACAGATAATGTGCGTAAGGAATATAAGTTCCTATTGGAATAGCTTCATCCCACTAGGATCTTCTCAATAATGTTTGCAATGTCACTCTACAAAGGCTTCTTTGGATGTGGACACTGCTCATCTTTTTGCATGACCTGTCAATAACAACCTTAGCCTGAGCGGAAGCATGTACAACTATTCATTGGAGACAAAAGCACAGATGCACCACATGTTAAAGAGTAGGTAAGAAAAGAAAAATATAAAATTCATTTCCCACATCAGAGTTCTTCAAAAAACAGTTCCTTTTTATTCCAAACATATAATGAATCTTTCTTTCATTTTAAAAAGAACAGAGCCATAAATGTGGTTGTTCTTAACAGCACAGCCGACGCATTTCGTCCTTGAGGCGGACTTCTTCAGGGCTGTTTAAACACAAACATATAAATATACAAATAAGTACATCGACATAAATAAGTACATTGACATAAATATACAAATAAAAAATACACAGATAAAAAGTACAAATGAAAAATACAAAGTACATCAACAAGCCCAAGACATAACATATTACATACTACATGTTCACATTACATACACATATATATCATCACAGAGGATATTATATTAACTAAACATCTCCATTGTGAAACAAAAAGATCCACATTTATATAATACAAAAGGCCATAGGTTGCCAAACAAAAAATACACAGATTCATTGGACTTTGGAGATTCCTGATGATGAGTGTTAGCTGAAGTTACTTAAAAGGGAAAAAAATAATGGCTCTAGTAAATTGAAAGCGATCAAATACAGACACTTGACGCTAAGAGTAGATAAAGGATAATTGAAAGTGAAATGATGGATCCAAAACGGCTTGCAGTTAGACATAGTTTATTAGTTTGTGTTGTAAGAGTCCTTAAGTGTGCCTGGGCTAGATTTCCTGAATTGCTCTAAAACAGATTTTATGATCATCTCGCCCCCAATCTTTATCACTTAGGCATTCTCCCCCTAGAGTTATGGTACAACCTAAGTTGTTGGTCTGCAAATTTTCACAGAAGAATGCCCACATTTTCGCTTTAGCAAATCAAACCAGTGTTTACACAGAATATCGGAACCAAAAATATCGTGAGACAAAAGATTGTGTCAAGAATTTCAAAGACAAAATATTGTGAAGGTAAGTTTCTATAGGTAAATAAAGTTTTACTATACAACACTCAACATATATGTACCTTAAAATTAAAAAAAAAATATATATATATATATACATACACACACACACATCTTCAAGGTACTTAGATATGGAGTTAAGAATAATAAACCTATACTTATCCATTTGTACTTACCTTCTCAATGTTTTGGCCTTTTATATTTTTGACACAATATTCTGTCCACACAATATTTTTCATTCGGATATTCCGTCAGTGATCCAATCAAAAAACATGATAGGCTACTATTGTAATTTACCAGTGCTCAACATCTTTAAGAAATGCCTGTCATTGGCCTGCAAAGACCTCTTCCAACTGGCCAGTTATGGCTATGCTTGGATACATCAAAGCTTTGTGTAGTGAACATTTTCAGACTTAACGGCTAGCACGATCACCTTTCCTTATCATTAAACACCGTCTCCCGTACTGATCTTTTCACTTATAGATCATTGATTTCAGGGATAATATTTTAATTAGTTCAATTAAATCAAAGCAGGACTACAGCACCTAGATTGCCTATTAGGTTGTCACTCAAAAGTCATGAACTGGTAAGTGTCCTTAGTGACCTGGAGGGAGTTTGTCACCCTACTGAGAGCTCTCAATTACTGGCCCTTGGTTGACTTCGACTGACAAGTGTATGTAATGTGCGGATGATCTTGAGGTTTTCCAGTTTGTACTGTACCTTATATTTGATTTTTTTTCCATTTAGTTTTTTGCCATATGCTTGAAGTTTCTCTGCACGGAGTAGTCGTTATGCGACTTTGCTGCCAAAGAAAATTCCTTAGGTTTAATAATTAATTGTTGCACAATGCACCAATTTTAGTAAAGTAAAAAGTTGTTGCTCAAACTCACCGGAAGTAAATCAAAAATGCTGTTTGTACAGTGCATAGCAGTTCTGAATACTCTGATGAAGTTTTCTTCCCCGATTAAATTTTTGTTTGCTATATTTAGAGTTTGAAGAGATGGGGGTCTCTTACAAGATAGTGTTAGTTTTTTTCTTAATGGATCCGCGCTCCCAGGCCCACGTGTGCATAGGTTGCCGGTGTAGGTTTATTATTTGCATTCGTAGACTGACTTTATAATGGAATAAAAACAGACTACAAGCCCCGGAAGGCAAAACATTGAACGGGATGAGCTACACATGGATTGACCCGAGAAGCTTGAGAGCTATGTGTTCATTTTCCAAGTAAGGTGCTTGTTTCTTTTATGGAAATGCCTTTATCTTTTTTCATTTAGAAAAAAAATATATATATTTTTATTAATTCCAAACAAACATAATCAAGATACCAGGTCTAACAGGGACGCATCTAATCAATAGCAGGCTCTGGTTTCTCCCAAATACAAAGCGCTTGTCCAAATCCTACAGATCTTATGTACCATCCCTCAAAGTAATAGCCCCGGTATGCACCTAGGCTGCTGAAAATTAAACCTAGTGGGAGCGGCCAGCTAGCAATAATCAACATACAAGTGGTTCCTGAGCCGCGCCCGGTAAGAAATTAGACAAATCAAGGAGAAAAAAAAAAGAGCAAACATACAACCCGCCCCCCATCCCTTACCCCTCCCCGGCCTGTCAAACCAAACAAAAGTTTACACTAACATCAGGGTGCAATACAACAGTCCACAATGCACATATTATACGATGTAGACCAGAAAGTTCTGCAGCCTCAAGGATATTTACAATCAGGTATGCAGGAAACATAGTGAGCCAGTTACGGTAAAATACAGTCATCAGGGTGGAACAGCTAGGTCTCCATCCGTGGAGTCTACATCCAGATCAGCGTCCGGGGCCTTCAATAAGACCACCAATGCCTCCCAAGCCCTCGCAGCCTCCAATGCTTTTTCTCTTTTCGCGCGACTAGCAAGTTGGTCTAATAATGCCCTCTCATTCCGCCCACTTAAGGAAATCAACTTTCCACCTCTGAATCCTGGGGCCTCGCTTGGATTTCCAGTGTATTGTGATATTTCTTTTGGCCAATATTAGACCCAAATCAAGAAATTTACTAGTGATCTTGTTTTTAGATGTGTGGGGGAACCAGTGCAGCAAACAAGGGCCTATAGCGAGTTCTATTTCTCGCTCGGTATCTCTCGCTCGTCCCAAGCTGGGGGCAAGCCCACATCATGTGGTGGAAATCCGCATCCTCCGTGTTACAATGTGGGCATAGGGCTGTGTGTGTACCGAAGTATGTATTTATCTTGCCCTGGGTGAGGTAAGCTCTGTGTAATATAAAAAAAAAATGCACCAGCTTGAACCGGGCATTCCTAGTGCTTTTCCACGCTCGCTCAACCAGTTCGACCCAAACCTTCTCAGGGATCTCCTCGCCTAAGTCCCCCTCCCATTTCTGTCGCAATACCGACAGCGGAGTCAGCGCCTCGCGCGTCATGCCTTAATCTTTTTTCATCATCGGCAACAACATGATACGTGTAAACCGGTTGTATGAATGATTGATTTATTTTATAAAATCCTGTTAACCATTTGAGTGAGGCACAGAAGTGAGTTAGAATATGTTAAATGTATAGACACCTTCATTTATGTATGAAACACCAAATATCAGATTACTGTGTTATAAGCTCTTTGTATGTCTAGGTTCGCTATTGTAGATGATTCTTATTTACCTCGACTTAAAATGTTATCGGAACACCTGCTTTAAAAGAGAGCAATCATCTCAGAGGACCCCCAGATATATTGCATTTGTTTTGTAAGATTGAATATCTTCCCTGTTGAAGTGCCTTTTAGTGAAAAAAATCACATACAAGGACGTGTGCTGGCCTTGAGTCGTGCCCAAGACGGTGCATGCTGGGTTGCTTGCAAAACCTTTTGTTTACTTACAGGAGGGCCTCCAGGCTGCCCCTTCCCTACCATTGATTGGCTTCACTGTCACTCTCATTTGCTTGCTTTCCATAAGCTGGCATGCCTGGCATTCACTTCTGCTTCGTGATTCTCCCTCCCCCTAGAACACGCCCCAATTACTTGTCCTTCCACTGCTTCCTTAATCGTGCACTACTTTTTACAAAGCACTTTACTAAATCGCGTGTCTTTCCAGCAGTCTCCCTCATGTACATGTCGTCCGTGTCTCCTTCTGCCTCCCACTTTTCTCCCCCCATGTAGTTTCCCCCTCTGTCACTTGACCCCCGGTTTTGTTGTTGCTTGCCCCACCCTCTATCCATGTTGTTGCTTGCCTTGCACCCGTTTCATCCGTTGTTGCTCTCCCTCCCGTCGCTCTCCTACCCCATCCGCTGTTGGTGTTGTTGCTGTCCCACTTTATCCACCTGCTGTTTATGCTGTAACTGTCCCTCCTGTCCTTCAGCCCTCTTCCCTCCGTGCTGCCTCATGCCTCCATGCCACAATGGACAAAGCGCTATGACACTGCCAGCGCTGGCCTTGTCATAGTACTTTTCCCCCACACTCTCCATTGTTGTTGCCCCATACGCCCTCCCTCCTTGTTGCTGCCCCCCACGCGCAGTAAAAATAAAGACTTGGCTAGTGATGGCTGTGTCATAGAAAGTAGAATAAAAAAAATATGCTCTGATACGACCAGCAGCGGACATTTAGCTTACTTTGCATTTGTTTGGACGGTATACGTCACATAATAAGGCTTTTCTGTACCACATAATTTAACCATTCGAATCACAAAAACGTGGTCCTATATTGGCGTATACCGTCAGTTGTCCCGACTGTAGGCATCTCAGCAAATATTCATAGTATGTGTTCTAAATCATTGCCCTTCATTTATATAGACTTTACCAAGCATGTGAAGCCACTTGTCACATAAATCTGGACTCTGCCTGGGGCAGTGGAGATACTGAGCATTTAGGAATGGACCATGTTTATTTTTGACCTTTCTCATCAACATCAAATATGACATCTGTAATGTCCATGTGTCAGTCGACTTTTCATCATGTCAGGAACATGTGTCTGAACCTGTCCTGTCCTTGACCTCGTCTGGATGGAGAGTTCAGCTGGTCTTCAGTTCTTCACAGCTTGATACTTAAACTCTTCCTGGAGTCAATTTCTTTCAGAATCCCTTTATCCTGTGGCTCGACTTAGCTATTTTAAACACATCGTACCATACCACCAGTCCCTTCAACAGCCATTGAAATTCGGTAAGAACGTTCATGGCACAAAATTACTTTATATCATTACAGGTTGTGAGCAATAGCAAAAAAGTAAATTCTTCTCTGGCAACCTGCAGCGAAGGATAAAAGGCTTCTGCACCCTGTAAACTAATATTGAACCCGGGTCTATATGTTGCGTAGTAACAGCGGTTCACTCTGTAACACTCATACAAACGTTAGCATTTATATTTATAAAGGAAATTATAATTTATTTTGAGTGGCCAGAAGTGTCATTGAAGCATTTTTAGGTCTCGCCTGAGCCAGCGCATGCGCTGGCTGGCGAGACATTTAGTAGGTGGGTTTAGAAAGTGCTACCCACATTTTTGTGCTGGCTACAAGCTTCAGTGCACGATGGCGTTCAAAGCTGCTCCCGCATTCCCCCCTCCCTTCTCGTCCAGCCATCTGCCTTTCCTGCGCCAGCCTTCAGCCCCATGCCCCTCCCCCCGCTGCTTTAGCGCGTCATCGTGATCACTTTCGCTTTCACAGCGATCGTGATCGCGATGACTTTCGTGGCCAATGCTTGTCTATTATGTTGTAGGCTTGTATGCCACTCGGATAAGGGGATTTAACCTGCAAAGCAGCAAACAGTTTCATTTGTTTGGCAGAGTTCCATCTGTATAAAAGTATTCGTGATTGGTGTGCAGTTTTCTGTTGTGCCTGCATAAGCTGGTTGGTATCTGTGTGGATAGCTTTGCTTATGCGAGTAACGTGACTGCTTCGGCTCTGAATAGTTCAGTGATAATCAAACTTGGCTTGGTTCAGGTAAATTTGACTCGGTTATGAATGCTTTCTGACCATCTTCCCTTCAAATGAACACCTCTTTAGGCGATCCGGGATTTTCTGGCTAATGCTGATATGGTATTGTTTGACCAGTGTGGGGTCGAGATTCATTTTCTTGTTGTAGCTTGCCAAAAGGTGTGAGTCACCGAATGCTTGTAGATACTCGAGGCGGTGTCATTTTCCCCCGCTCCTGACAAGTTAACTCGTGGGAATCACCTTCGGCCTTAAATTTTCAGTTTGTTTAATTTTCCGTTGTTATTTTTTCTGCAGTTTTTCAAAATGTTTGCTTGCTGTGCTAGCCAGATAGATGGCTTCATTTGAATCAGAACACAGGTTGAACCACTGGCCAAAGTAAATCACCTCGTACCCAGGCAAGATTTTTTTTCTCAAAGCAGACGTCACTTTAACACACATATATTATATCTTTCTATTGGTAATGCGCTTTTAAGTGCTTAATGATGTTCCTGCCCCAAAGCCTGAAGTAATATGTATTTCGACCATCCATTCAACTATACTTGGGTGTTAAGTGTTTTTTGTAAATAAAAATGAATCATTCCTGAGCCCACTCGAGGAATGAGGCTGAAATATGCACTCACCAGCCTCTTTGCTACTAAAGGATTTTCTTTTTGCAGAATATATTCAAGATGAAGGTTATGCTTATATTAACTTTCTCTCATCTTTTGAGTCACAGGCATGTGGCAAAAGATTTTTTTGGACTTGCCAGCAATAGCGCATGCGCTCTCGCTTGTAAGCGATATTGTATAAAACAAGAGGCTTGCAGCCCACTCATCGCTTACCATTTGTTGGCTGCATTGTCATTCTTGTTTGCTAGCTTCTAATTGGCCAGTGTATGCTGGCTTCACTTTATCTTCCTTCAGCTGGAGCATGGACCAAGTACTGATTGCTCCAGCTTGATTGCTGCCCTTCTGCTGTTTGGTCTCGCTGTGCTTGAGGTACTATTCATTTTTGTGTCTGTCACTCTCCCACCCTTCTTACTATGGCTTCTTTCCCCTCCCACTCCTTTAGAATCCTGTTCCCCCTCAGTTTGCCCCTCTGAAGCCCTCCTCTTTTGCATTACTGGCCGTTGCTGACTCATGGTTCCAGCCATCAGCAGTCTTCTATTGCCTGGGATTGCTGCACATTCCTGCTTCCCACTGTTGGCGGCTGCAGATGCTGTTGCCTCGTGTTCCCAGTGGCTTCTCTCCATCCACTGTTTGCTGGTTCTCGCTTGTCTCCCATTTCCTGTGGCCAGAACATATTCAGCATTCTTTTATGGCTTCGGCTGCTCACAGCTACCTCACTTCTCCCTGGAGTACCCCACCTGCAGCACTATCTTCAGTTCATAATGTTTCCATTTATGTTGCATATATGGGTCTGTGTTGTCAGCATTTGTGTTTATTGGTCGTGTTGCTTTTTCCCCTTCCACCTACATTGTCTGTGAAGCTTATTCACCACCCCGCCCCCACCCTCCATGTTGCCTCTTTCCTGCTCCCATTCCCTCTTGCCTGTGTTGCTGCTTCTCCCCCACACCCTGCCTTTACTGTGTTGCTTCTTCCCCTCCCACAAGAAACAAGCATTGGCATAGCCAATAGGTCTCGCTTTTGGGACCTTATAAGAATTTAGTTATGCAACTGTTGCATGGCTGAACACTTATAAGGTCCCAAAAGCGAGACCTATTGGCTATGCCAATGCTCGTTTCCTATTGTTATTCGTGAGATGGTCAGTGCTGGAATTATATTGATGCCCTTTAACAAATAGATACTTTATATGGCTGTGCAGTACTCAGTGGTACAAAATGAGTTAAAGTTCGCACAGTTTATAAAAGAAAATACGTGCAAGTGGTAAGGCTGTTGATGGAGACGATCAAAGCCCCAGTCACTAATTTGAAATGGTGGCAAAGACTGGTAGTTTTATTAATCCACTTCGGATTGTCGGCAGTATTTTGACCCTTGTCGTGCAAAGGTATTAGGACATTAATTGAACGGATGAGCAGTTAGGGATTTGGAAGATTGAAAATAGAAAAGAGCCTTCTAGCAGAGTTGTAGAGATAATTGCAATGGTCAGATTCATGGTTATCAGGGATTGGGCTGAAAATGGAAAAATGTGCGGTGAAAATAATAGTTCTGCACGTTTTAGTTGTATAATGTTTTAGAGTGAGAAACAATGGTGAATTGTTTTAGTCCAGTGTTTCAGTGACACTTGTGATACTCGTCTCACCAGAGCTGGTGGACTGCACCTTTATGGTCACCTCTGCCAGTGATGTCATAAGAACTTGACAGCGCCTGGTGCAATGCTGGACTAAGTAATCCAGTTTCATTTTCTGTACAGTTATTATACAGAAAATCGGAAAAGATGGCATGGATCTGGACGCCCTAGACCTGCGTTGGACACCGCAGCAATTGGGCATTGGAAGGTTTTTTTTTTTATTTCAGACCTCTATTTTCTCGATTTTTAAGTCTGTGATCTGACCTGAAAACCTTTCCTCTGCATTTTCGGTGTTTCTTTTAGTAACGTTGAGTACTTGTTATCAGTGGTCTTCTTTGGTAATCTATAGATTGATGTAGTGCAATATGATGGGAGATGTTTCATCTATCTTTTTCAAAGAATAGCAGAAAAAGAGTTAGTTGAAGGGTGAGAAAATAATTCGCATTGATGGCTACACATTTGGAATATGTTCAATTTTTAGAAGTCTATACATTTCCTTTCTGACAATTTAGGGCTGTGCCTAAGCTTTGGCCCTAAGCAGCAAAAAAATGGATGTTAGAACTTTGAAGAATCGCACAAGCCACCATTTCTTCTTACAGAATCATCCAGATAAGATACTATTTATACAAGCTCACTGAGGCCCAGGGGCAGAAAAGCCTGCTCTGTATCCGAACCCCAACGAGTTTGGTTACTCAGTGGCGCCCTCAGTTTCTAATACTAGCCATCCTCCTCTGCTGGTGAACATTATGATTACACACACCGTAAAGAAATGTGTGTTCTTACACACAGTGCTGTTTGTGTGCTCAGCTGTAAAAGTGGTGTGTACTGTTTATGCCGATCTATGGAGGCAATGTTTCATCTAGGACTCCATCCACTAACCGTGCTGAAGGTTATAAGGTGCCTTTTCATTTACCCTCAAGCACCAGTAACTCATAAATATGTTTAATGGCAAAATAGAAATGTGAATTCCATGTACATAGTTCTAACGTTCCATCAGAGTTCATGTACAGGTTGTAAAATTATCAGGGTCAGCGTGGAACAGCCACCGCCGTAGACCATTGAGAGCTGTGAATATAGTGTGCATTGTTCGTGGTCACTGGGAGTCCAGCGTGGCCAATGAAAAGAGCATTGTGTTAGAGTTCCACTTAGACTTAATCTTTCACCCCATCACATCTGTGTGAATAGTTCTCTCAGAAATATATGGCATGTAGTTGGGCTTTCATAGACCCGTGTCAATCACCCCAGCCTGAAGCATGCTTGTAACTATCTAGTTTGCAAAACCCCTAAGAAAACTGGCATTTCCTATAACCATAGCGGTTTCGTTCAAAAACATCCCATGGAGCAGTCAAAAAAATTGTTGCGGCCTCAGGTCAGATAAGAATAGTGATGAAGTTTCAGACAAGGTTGAACTCCTATCGGGCAGAAGCTTTTTTTCAGTCTTTCCCAGGTTTCACCGTTTTGCCTCAGCAGCACAAGGGAAGTTGTCTGCTTTCCAAGTTTCATACATTGATTTTGTGCATGTGAGGAAAAAATGCTGGTACTTCAAAGAAAGATGATTTTGTCAGCAGCATCCTTATATTGTTAGTACCTTTGAGAATTTGCTAGCCTTCTATTCTTGAGAACCTTTGCTATATATAGGTTTAGGTACAAACCTCCTCAGCCTTGACTTCTTTGTTTTCATTAGTTCTTTTTAGCATGAAATATTGAATGTTGTAAGGCTTGTGTAGAACATCTGTGACGGTGCTTGATGTGTAACCTACATGACAATATCATTAGGAAGAAGGCAACAGAAGGATATCGGATGATAAATAGGAGTGACTCTCCAATGTTAATGAGATTGGAAGGAACGAGGGAGTTTGAAGAACCCTTCAAGGAACTTTCTGGAAAATTCTACTTTGTTTGGAGGTGGATGCGTGGATCCCTACCGTCTCAAGAGTACTTACAGCAACTACAAGGGCATTCAAAAGGATGGGTAGGAGGTGAAATATTGGATGGTCTCAAGTGGGAAATGCTTTTTTTTTTTAAGTTGAAAATGACCTAGTCAATAGAACCCAATTGTACATCTCTCCAGAAGAGCATTCTCTACCAAGTGCTTCCCTGCCACCACCGAAGCGGAGATAACCGGGCTCTTCTCTTGGTCTTCTGTATGAACAGATTTCGTATTCACTCACCACAAACATTCGGAAACCCTGCCATAGGAACTAAAGTATAGAAAAACTCTCAACTGCTACAGAATGTTTCATTCTTGAAAAATGGACCTCACTCGAATATGGTCGCATTAATTCCTATTTATGTTTTCCCTATTCTGTAACATTGTCTCATTTTTTTCCTAAGCTGGTGCAATGGTTCATCTGTAACACCAATATAGTATTTATTCTCTACTGTCCTTTATCATTCCCCACTCTGACATCATGGACTGGAAGGCCTGCTAGTACACTTTTGACACCAGTTTCGTTACACAAGGACACGTTCATTTTTGTTAGGCACTGGGAGATTAAGTAATTTGCCCAGAATCACAGGATGTTGAGCGTCGTTGCTGAGACTCGGACCCGGTTCCCCAGCTTCGACGTCGACCGCTCTAGCCGTAAGGCTACATCCGAAAGCTGTCGAGCGTGTACACGCTGTCACGATTACTTAAAGCCTCCACAGGCAGCTCTGTCTGCATGATCTTGTCTTTCGCTGCACTGCTGCTATTAAATACTACTTAACATGCTTCCAGAGTTGTGTTTTTTAGCTCTGACCTGGGATTTGCTTAACTGTAATTTGTTTTTAACATTTTCAGCAGTTCTTGTGTCTTATTGAAAGCTGCTTCATGTCTGATCGTTGGTGGGACCCATTGTGCAGCTCTAGTGAGTTGTTGCATTGCGGTATGAGAGGTGGGCCTGACTGACGTGAGTTCTGTATGTAGAGTGTGGCGCGTTTACTTTTTGCGCCACGACTGTGCCTCCGTGGAGGAGCCTCACGGATCTTAAACTTCGGCAGCACGTTAGTCATACGTGTGTCTGAGGCCTGTACGCGATAAACCTAAAAACAGGTACTGATGTGCTTGTGCAGGGTCGGCAGTCTAGCGGCTCTATTCATTGGCTTGCAAGTGACGCAGAAACTAAATAATTGTAGAGCCGCAAGGTAATAACACCACAGGAGCTAATGAAGTTTCCAAATACTATCCAGAGCTCCGCACCGTGCTGGTTGGCTTGGTCATGCTGCTGCTTGTTTTTCACTTCTGCAAAGTTTGACTTGTCATTGGCAAAGGATTTGTGCTGCACTGGTGCATGTTCTGTGTCTAGGCACGTGACCATGATCGCCAGAAAGGTACTGTTTTGTATGTAATGTAAATATGGGAGAAACCGCAACCACAATAAAAAAAAGTCCTGTACATTATGGACATTAATACTAGTCTATCGGAGGAGCAGTGAACGTCCATGTTCTGCTTTCATGGTAAACACCCCGATGATTTTTTAGAAATGTTTCTAGTAGTACCATATTTGAGTAATTAATTCCATTACGTTTCTTTAAGTAAGCCAATTGGCTTAAAGCAAAACTCGATGCTAGGAACTTACTATATTCTGGCAGCTGCTGCTTTCAGTATTGCGTGTAATTTACTTACAAACGATGTGCCTATCAACCAAGTTTGCATATCAACCAAGTTCGCATATCAACCATGTTAAATCACAAATAACTGTATAAATAACAATGTAAATGAAGTAACCGTTGATCTAAATAGGCTGTTGCTACAGAATTCTCTCTACTGCCTCAATTATTTCAAAAACACACAATCTACACTTACTATACATCCACACTACTATAAAGCTAAGAAAAAAAAAATACCTTTTGGCTTTGCCAATGCTTGTTACTGCTTCGGCTCAGCGAGATCCCACAGTAAGCGCATTGTTTAGAAGGCTGTCATTTGAGAGCTTGCACCAAGAGGTCCTTTGAGAGTAGTGCCACCAATCCTTTTCTGTATCCCTTTCCTGAACGTCAAATAGGTGGTTCTGTTAACAAAAGTCTGGGAAACAAGTAAAATAAAGTGTCAATTAAGTTTCCGCCTATTCATAAAGTTTGTTTGGGAATTAACATACATTTCTGTGCAAAACATGCATAATATACACATTATTGCACACGTTATGCGAGGAAGAGCTTTGTATCCAAGTACAATGATAAGTCATCGCCTATATGTAAATCCGCGTTAATACATACATACATATGTGAAGGACTGGGAAAAATTGCAATTTCAATAACATTTTCACTTTACATTTTTTTTATTAGAAAATTATATTTTCGATACATGACACCCTCTTCATACACACGAATTGTGAATACTGTAATTATTGGTGCTCTTAGCTGCACTTCAGTCAGCTGTATGCAAGAGCCTTGGAGTCGGTGCAACAGATAGCATCTTCATGGATCATCAAATATGGTTAGAGAAGCCATTTGGTGGGCGTGCACCCAGTGTGCAGTACAAGACATTGGACCCGATTCACGAAAGTAATCTTAAGAAGACCAAAACTTGAGTTGAACTGAGACAAAATCCTAACTTTACGACTTTCGGTATTCACAAAGGGAATTTAGGAGTGCTAAAGTTAAGGTTCCTAACTTTAGTACTGCTAAATGCATTTTGTGAAAACCGCAAGTCGTAAGTTAGGATTTTGTCTCCGATTACTTTTGTGAATTGGGCCCATTGCGTTGACATTCGCCTGAGTACAACCACTATTGCACGCATTTACATATGTAGACAACTTTTGAGAACAGGCAAGCATCCATTATTTGTTTTATATTTGTTTAAATCTATTCTGCGAAAGATTTATCATGCGGTCTGTAGTGTGCATCATTGTCTGCAGTGTGTTGCAATTGCCCGTGGAATCGCCCATTTAGCATGAAGCGCCTCCAACTGTTTTCAGTCAATGCTAATAAATCTCATCTATTTTCTTCCTTCGTTCAAAATATTGATTTTTGTGTTTTTCTCCTGCAAGGACTTTCGGCACAGATCTCTTTAAAATATAGAGACAAGTGGGATCAATTATTCTGGCGGCTTGTTCATTAGCAGCGGCACCTCTATCCCATAGGATCAGTGTCAAAACAGAAGAAGATGGTGCACAATGACTTCCCCTTAACTAACCCTGACGTCCGATATAGTGGTGTGTTTACTGTGCGTGATGTACATCAGTTTCTTCTTGAAAATTAAAGCTTTTGACTAAAGGATAAACGTTTTATCATAATGAAAGGTGAGTATTTGGTTTTGCAGCATACATGGTGACATGCCACATGTCCTGAGGGTCACCTGTGAGCCATTTTAGATGCTTCGCCAACAGCGAGGTAGGACTGACAGGCAGTTGTGTTTTCCCCAGAAGCTGTGGCCCATACTTATCATGGGAAAAACAAAACTACAAGAGCAATTGGCAGGGCTGGCTGGAAGTACCCTCTGAAGCATAGTCCTTTATTTCATGGCTACCTGCGAGACCGTTCTTTCCAAACAAGTAAACAGATAACCGCAAACTTAGTAGGTTTCAGAGTGACCCATCATATTCTACAAATTAAAGGTTATACAGTGGGGCTGATAAGTTATTTTAGCAAGTTTGGGTCGTGAACCTTCCTGTTTCGGCCAGTAGACACAGCCGAACCTCAATAAGGACCTCGAAACATACCTTTGTAGGAGGCTTCTCTCCAGGGTTAACGATACTGTGGAGCTATCAAAGGGGGATGGCCATTTAAACAATGCTTCATGTACTAGTGTAATTGACCATTGCTTACAGCGCAAACATACAAAGGTATCAGATAGTTAAATGGACCGTACTTAAGTGCACTCATGTGGCTCACATTTCTACTGTGAGAGATCCTTGCATGGTTGTGCATCACACTGTATTTATTGCTTAATGACCTCCAAGCCAACAGCCTCTGGTAACATCATGGTGGCAGGATACCTTGGCTTGGTTCTGGTCTAGGATCTTTCTTGAGTTGCCCACCAACTTTGACAACCAGTAGAACCTTCTGCACCTTCTTGATGGTTACCCTGTGCCCCATTGGGAGCAAATGTAATACTACACAGTGAGTGTTTATTTTTTTTTTTTTATGATGAAGACTAAATGGGCTTCTTTTCTGGGACAGCTTCATGGGGATGCCTATGGATATGTGGTTGGAGTAGCCTAGGAAAGACATTACCAAAACATGGGGCCAGGTCTTCCTTGTGTTAGCATAGAGAACAAATATGTTGAGCATGTTACGTTGGAAGAGTGTGTTCTCCGCTGTGATATTCCCCAGTGGAAAAGGCGTATAGTGGCAAGCTGATCATGAGCCCCAGATATCTGACCTAAATTTTGCTTCACATACAATTCTGGAACCCTTACACCACCAAATTGTTTTTGTAATTGTCTCTAAATGTGTAGGATGATTACACACATTCCTGACACAAAATATATAAAACTTTAGACTGAATGCAAATTAAGACTAATAATTAGATAAATGCTTGTGAAAGACATCTCTGTGATGGAACATGTATGTATCTGAGCCCTGTGTGTGTAAACGTGCTTCGTTCTTCCCACTTAAGTTGATCGTATTGCCGTGTGTAATGAGGAAAGGGGCGTGTAACTGACCCTAGGAGGTGATGAAGAGACTATGGCTCCAAAGTAGGGAGAAGTCTCTGAATTTCCCAGTTTGCGAAGTATTGCATGAGCTTTTTTCTGCTATTAGTTTGTGCACCTATTTCATAAATTGGCCCACCTCTCACTATCTTCATAACTCCAGATTGAGGTGTGTCAGTTTCTTTTTCCTGATGTATTCTTGGACGAGCTTATGTTTACCTTGAATGTCCCTGTGGCAAGTGGATACGTGGTTGTTCAAGTTCTCCAAGGTCAGTTTGTGAGTAGTTTATTCAGATGTGTATTTTTGGTAGTTTGCTTTCCGATAGTTGTAGTTTTGTTTTCCCCATTATAAATCAAAGTCTAACATTAGCACAGTGCAAAACAGGGCAGGCAATATTCCCTCGTGGTCAGGGCTCGAGTCGGGGTACCACGCGGGTGGACGGCGTCCCCCCACTTATTTTACCAGGTTTTTCCGGGTGGACGCCGTCCCCCCTGCCCAAAAGCTGGACAGCATTGTGTGAGCAGAGAGCCCGGGTGGGAGGGAAGTTTCCCGTAAATTACCAAAGATATGCTAATATTTGTAATTGGAGACTTTAAGAGGCACCGGTGGTGTGTGCAGGCTGGAGTGATTGGGAGGCGGAGCGAGCAGGCGTTGGCGGTTAACGCTTGGAATGTGTGTCCTTCTGTATCTTGTGCACTTTTGAGCACTTCGTTGTGCAACTGGGGCACCCCCTCGGGGGAGTGGGGGGGGTTGCAAAGGACATCGAGGAACAGACCAGGGGTAGCAGTGCTGTGAAATGCCCCGTCATCTAAAGGCATATGAATACTCATGAGATTCCTGTTGTGACGTCACTTCCGGTGACAGCGTCCCCCCACTTCTTTTCATGAGATTCCTGTTGTGACGTCACTTCCGGTGACAGCGTCCCCCCACTTCTTTTTTTAGGACTTGTGCCCTGCTCGTGGTTGAAAATGGTGGGCCAAGCTGTGATTGCTTTTAAGTAGAATATCGCCAATAATAAAAGCCATATCGCCATTTTCATAGCACACACGACACCAAGACTTGTCTCCCGATTCTTAAAAAGTTTTATTGTTTCTCTACAATTTTGGATATTGCACATTTTTCCGAGTAATCCTTCGCATTTTTTCTTCGCTCCCTTTATTTGAGCCAACTTTGTGTCTGCATAGCAGGAGCGCCATCTTGGCAGGCCAGATCTGCCACACACAAGCATTGAACGATTACCCTTTTTCGAGTGCAGCCTCATACAGTGCAAAAGGTTGTCAACTCCCCTTATGCGCCGCAGCTAGGCAGGCATGGCAGACACAACCTTTGGGCATAAATTGTGCTGAGTGCGAGGTGAAGTCGAGTTCAGGTATTTACAAAATTGGCAAACCTTCTCTGGAAACGTGAACATTTAAAAACGAGGGAAGCGTGTTTTGTTCATAAAAACGGCCAGCTGCGGCCCACATGTGCCTGGCGCTCGTAAAACATTTACAGTTGTGCGGCGCCCGGGTTGCTCCCAGACCGCGTGCTTGCCCTGGGACTGCGAGCACACAAAGGCGGGGGCTGTTCTGCATCTCCCACGGCCATCTTCTGCCCATGGAGCTGCGTGGGAGGGGGTTAAGCAAGTCTCAAGGATGTCTAGGCGGTGGCAGACCCCAAAGTGAGACCCAGCCCCACCCTACCCTACCCCAGCGTCCTCCATCTCACAGATGGGATAGGTTTTGGCATAAATAGGGTCACATTGGAGGGTGGGGTCCCTTGCAGAATGCGATAGGGGCCAAGTGGGGCTTCTATTTCACAGATGTTTGTAGTGTTTTGCCTGAATGGGGGCCCTCATGCTTCACAGCGGCTGTTCTGTGTGCTATGCCTCTGGCTCTAGTCGTTTGACAACTGCTGTCACTCACTGGCTGTGCTTGATTGAAGATGCAGGAGGCCTGGTACAATATCTCCAAAAGTGAACCCTGAGGGCGCAAAGTAAAGGGCCTGTCTTTTAGGTGTCGACGGTGATGCATGGTTGCTTGTTACAGGAACTTTTAAAGCAAGGGCAGCTTTTGGCTGAAAATATAGTAGCATTGGATGACCTGTGAAAGGTGAGCAACAGTACCCCTATTGCAATCACCTTCCTACTCAAAGTAGCAAAACCCAATTTAAATATAACATGGCATATCACTACAAAGTAGTGGAAAACAAATGCAGTACAGCGACCTTAGCACAACACAAAAAAACAAATTGCAGTGATGCAGCACAAAAGCACCACCGCACAAAAAAAACTACAAACCACATCACTACTAGTACAAAATTCCAAACAGCAAACATGCACAAACATTCTTGACATGTATTACCACCTCCAGAAGTCTGTTTTTATAACGCGGTGGTAAAGCCCGGTGTTTGGAACAAGCAATACCCTACCTTGACACTAAAGACATGTAATAGCACCAGTTATAAATGCTCGTGATCTGGCCCCTGGAGTCAGATTGTATAAAAAATGTGTTTTTGAGAGGTCATCTAATCATTTTTCCGGGCATGGTAAAGTCGCATAATGATGGTCACTTGTCCAAATACTGCGGTCATAGCTCGCCCTAGGTCTTATAGGGAGCTGGGAGCCTAGATGGCAAGTTCATTATAACCTGCCTCTTGTAGGCCACACGAAGGCAGGGCAAGCCCTTCAGGTGTTGCCCCAACATAGTTTCTCTGTAGAAGTTTGGGTGGTGCAGGTTGCCAAACAAATCTTCACCACATATGGGTTTATTGGGCAACGTAAGCCACCCCTTCGATTCCAGCGCTCGGTTTTGGACAGGGTGGCTTCAAGGCTTTTGGCAAGGAGGCCCCACCATGCGGCACGAGGCCCGAGGCGGGTTGAATCGCTAGTCTGGAAAAACTAACCAGTACTGTACTATTTCTGTTAATGGGAAAAAATGATAATTTGGTATTCCTATGAATGAAACATTTAAGTTAGCATAGCTCATATAAAAGAAATCAAGCAATCTTGGTGGGGGTGTTAGTAACGGTCGATCAAACATTGTCATATATAATTCATAGCACCCTTATTTTACGCGACGTTCCAGAGAGCCCTTAAATTTCACAATATGGCCGCGCATCGGAAGTGAGCTTTTAAATGTGTGTGTTTATTTAGAGTTTCCATGGATATTAAAGAAGAGTAATGAGGGTAGCAGCTGCTACCCCTGCATGCCTTTTGTTTCCCTTGGCACTCCCCTTGGTCTCGAGGGGCATGAAGGCAGCAGCAGGAATTGTGTGCCAGAGTACCGAGGACAGGTATTTTATTGCACAATAAATATTGTGACCAAAATATTGTGTAGATAAATGCATGCTCCAAACCATGTGCCTTGATGACGTATGCATTGTCAAGGCATATGGATGCAGAATTAAGTATAGGTAACCTAATATATTCCATTTGACTCTTTTGGTGGTCTGTGTATTCGGGACACAATATTTATGTGGGGCTAAATTTCGTCCACAGTATGCTCATACTGTGCCACAGAAGGTTAGCATGCCTCCTAGAATCATGATTATTTTTTCTAGTTTCCACATGTGATCATCTCCTAGCTTCTTAACCACGGATAGGAGGGTTCCACGGCAACGCATAGGTTAAACGTGTGATTTCATCAGAGGTCCAAGTTACATGATGTCACTTGCAGTCCCCTTGCATTTTGGCGAACCAGTGTTTGTTAATTTTTTCTTTCTCAATTCTTGCTGCTTCACAGAGAGGTAAGTAGTAAGTGTTGCCTGTGTCCAACTCAGCAAGACTCCTTTACCAACCTCCGTATAAATAAATGTCTAGTCCGCCTCATCCGAGCAGAAACTAGCGCCTTTCATGTAGAGCAGATTTCCGTAGCCGATGCTGCAGTGCAACGAGCCATCTCTTGATGGCTTGGCTTGGTCTCTCTCCTGGTCATTACCCAGGATCTGAAAGGCTTTGGAAGAGACTTGATCTAGTGGAACCAGAACTCATGGATGCTCCGTCAGTCATCCTTCTTCGGGTTGAGGGGCGGTGTTTCATAGCAGAACACCGCAGACTGAAATGTGCATCCAGGCTGATCATTTGTATAGATTTATTATGTTATGATGCATTTAATACTAACCTTCATTCTCTTTCTAAATGCCCCTAGGTGAAACAGACAAAATTTACAGAAACATTTGATTATACATTTTTGTTGGCGTACAGGGCGATCCCATTTTTAACGAACAGTTGCAAGCTGGTATGTTAGATGGGGTGAACCAAGACCACATGCCCGGGACCTTAGAAAGCCTAGTGATATGGGGTCCTAGAGAAACTCAAATGTTTGTTGAAATAGGTAAAATGGGATTAGAACTGGGGCGTGGATTAGGTTGCCACCATTAGCCTAGAAAGGCCATCACATGGCTGTGGCTTTGCTCGTTGTCACATGTGCCACCATGCCCAGACAGCCTTTTTATTGACATATAGAAAGTTTCAATCAATACATTTGTCTATCTTTATTATTGCAGTGGTGTACAAGGCTTTCAAGGGCACTAAAGCATAAGGAAAGACAAGCTGCGCTGTTCCACTGTGGTATAGCAAAATACAGTCCTAACTAGGCCCCTCAAACCCGTGCCCTGTTGGCACCGTACCTGCTGCGTTGGCAATAGCTATGCCCCTGAGTCATAGTTGCAATTATATTGAGTATTTCAATTTGAGTGTTGAACCGAGGCCACTAAATATACATTTTCTTTTAAATCCTGTTAAAAAAGCACTGTTTTTGTTGGAGTTTAAAATCCTCACATCTATGCATAGCCGCCAATTAACTCTCTAATGTATAGCAGTTTGATTTAGTTCTGGCTTCTAGGCAACACTAAGCCAGCAATATTTTTCAGGCTGGAAAATTTGAGCCCTTTCTTTAAATATAAAAGGCGGCTCCACAGGTCACAAAAACAGCATCCTACAGGCTAAAAAGCAAGGTATGGCTGCACGTGTGAGGCATAGTATTGGCCCATTGGTTGCTGCTCCTGTGTCAGCAAACTCAAGCTGGGCCCCGCAAAGAAGAATAACTTTTTTCAGTGTTTAAAAAAACAAAAAAAAAACGCCCGGTAGGTAGAAATACATCACACCTGACCCGGCGACTGGCGCCCTCTAGTGGAATTGACCGGGTTAGCTGCCATTAATACATTTGGGAAGGTGCTATAAAAATTGTAAACAAATGTTACAGCCCGAGCGCGGGGGGCCTAAAAAAGCACAGGGCAAGGCAGTGTTAGGACCTCTCTGCACACCTCTTCTGACGGGCCTCCTCGGGGTAGAATT
The DNA here is from genome assembly GCF_964204655.1 of Triturus cristatus. Classification (NCBI taxonomy): domain Eukaryota; kingdom Metazoa; phylum Chordata; class Amphibia; order Caudata; family Salamandridae; genus Triturus; species Triturus cristatus. The sequence goes on along the minus strand of NC_140584.1, from coordinate 87,742,333 downwards.
TTCTACATTTCCAGCGCGTTATGCCGCCCGCACCTTGATTTACTGCGGCTGGATCCGTGGCAGGCAGTGTGCAGAGCGTTTGCCAGGACTTGTCTCCAGGCTCGCTCCAGGGATGAATGTTACCAGCTGGAATACTCCTGTTTGCACTGAGAGGAAACCACCCGCACCAGGCTGGTAATTAGAAGAAAAATATTTGCCCTGTAAAAAGTAATACTGTGTTTACAATGAGATTATGTCATCCAAAACGAGACGTCGGTGTGTTAGCTCCGAGTGCAGTGTCAGCCTGGACTAGTGATAATGTTATACTTGCTGCGCCAAATGGAGAGAAATGTTTGAGAACTTCGGTGGCTGGTAGCGCATGAATGCTTGCCCTGGGACTGCGAGCACACAAAGGCGGGGGCTGTTCTGCATCTCCCACGGCCATCTTCTGCCCATGGAGCTGCGTGGGAGGGGGTTAAGCAAGTCTCAAGGATGTCTAGGCGGTGGCAGACCCCAAAGTGAGACCCAGCCCCACCCTACCCTACCCCAGCGTCCTCCATCTCACAGATGGGATAGGTTTTGGCATAAATAGGGTCACATTGGAGGGTGGGGTCCCTTGCAGAATGCGATAGGGGCCAAGTGGGGCTTCTATTTCACAGATGTTTGTAGTGTTTTGCCTGAATGGGGGCCCTCATGCTTCACAGCGGCTGTTCTGTGTGCTATGCCTCTGGCTCTAGTCGTTTGACAACTGCTGTCACTCACTGGCTGTGCTTGATTGAAGATGCAGGAGGCCTGGTACAATATCTCCAAAAGTGAACCCTGAGGGCGCAAAGTAAAGGGCCTGTCTTTTAGGTGTCGACGGTGATGCATGGTTGCTTGTTACAGGAACTTTTAAAGCAAGGGCAGCTTTTGGCTGAAAATATAGTAGCATTGGATGACCTGTGAAAGGTGAGCAACAGTACCCCTATTGCAATCACCTTCCTACTCAAAGTAGCAAAACCCAATTTAAATATAACATGGCATATCACTACAAAGTAGTGGAAAACAAATGCAGTACAGCGACCTTAGCACAACACAAAAAAACAAATTGCAGTGATGCAGCACAAAAGCACCACCGCACAAAAAAAACTACAAACCACATCACTACTAGTACAAAATTCCAAACAGCAAACATGCACAAACATTCTTGACATGTATTACCACCTCCAGAAGTCTGTTTTTATAACGCGGTGGTAAAGCCCGGTGTTTGGAACAAGCAATACCCTACCTTGACACTAAAGACATGTAATAGCACCAGTTATAAATGCTCGTGATCTGGCCCCTGGAGTCAGATTGTATAAAAAATGTGTTTTTGAGAGGTCATCTAATCATTTTTCCGGGCATGGTAAAGTCGCATAATGATGGTCACTTGTCCAAATACTGCGGTCATAGCTCGCCCTAGGTCTTATAGGGAGCTGGGAGCCTAGATGGCAAGTTCATTATAACCTGCCTCTTGTAGGCCACACGAAGGCAGGGCAAGCCCTTCAGGTGTTGCCCCAACATAGTTTCTCTGTAGAAGTTTGGGTGGTGCAGGTTGCCAAACAAATCTTCACCACATATGGGTTTATTGGGCAACGTAAGCCACCCCTTCGATTCCAGCGCTCGGTTTTGGACAGGGTGGCTTCAAGGCTTTTGGCAAGGAGGCCCCACCATGCGGCACGAGGCCCGAGGCGGGTTGAATCGCTAGTCTGGAAAAACTAACCAGTACTGTACTATTTCTGTTAATGGGAAAAAATGATAATTTGGTATTCCTATGAATGAAACATTTAAGTTAGCATAGCTCATATAAAAGAAATCAAGCAATCTTGGTGGGGGTGTTAGTAACGGTCGATCAAACATTGTCATATATAATTCATAGCACCCTTATTTTACGCGACGTTCCAGAGAGCCCTTAAATTTCACAATATGGCCGCGCATCGGAAGTGAGCTTTTAAATGTGTGTGTTTATTTAGAGTTTCCATGGATATTAAAGAAGAGTAATGAGGGTAGCAGCTGCTACCCCTGCATGCCTTTTGTTTCCCTTGGCACTCCCCTTGGTCTCGAGGGGCATGAAGGCAGCAGCAGGAATTGTGTGCCAGAGTACCGAGGACAGGTATTTTATTGCACAATAAATATTGTGACCAAAATATTGTGTAGATAAATGCATGCTCCAAACCATGTGCCTTGATGACGTATGCATTGTCAAGGCATATGGATGCAGAATTAAGTATAGGTAACCTAATATATTCCATTTGACTCTTTTGGTGGTCTGTGTATTCGGGACACAATATTTATGTGGGGCTAAATTTCGTCCACAGTATGCTCATACTGTGCCACAGAAGGTTAGCATGCCTCCTAGAATCATGATTATTTTTTCTAGTTTCCACATGTGATCATCTCCTAGCTTCTTAACCACGGATAGGAGGGTTCCACGGCAACGCATAGGTTAAACGTGTGATTTCATCAGAGGTCCAAGTTACATGATGTCACTTGCAGTCCCCTTGCATTTTGGCGAACCAGTGTTTGTTAATTTTTTCTTTCTCAATTCTTGCTGCTTCACAGAGAGGTAAGTAGTAAGTGTTGCCTGTGTCCAACTCAGCAAGACTCCTTTACCAACCTCCGTATAAATAAATGTCTAGTCCGCCTCATCCGAGCAGAAACTAGCGCCTTTCATGTAGAGCAGATTTCCGTAGCCGATGCTGCAGTGCAACGAGCCATCTCTTGATGGCTTGGCTTGGTCTCTCTCCTGGTCATTACCCAGGATCTGAAAGGCTTTGGAAGAGACTTGATCTAGTGGAACCAGAACTCATGGATGCTCCGTCAGTCATCCTTCTTCGGGTTGAGGGGCGGTGTTTCATAGCAGAACACCGCAGACTGAAATGTGCATCCAGGCTGATCATTTGTATAGATTTATTATGTTATGATGCATTTAATACTAACCTTCATTCTCTTTCTAAATGCCCCTAGGTGAAACAGACAAAATTTACAGAAACATTTGATTATACATTTTTGTTGGCGTACAGGGCGATCCCATTTTTAACGAACAGTTGCAAGCTGGTATGTTAGATGGGGTGAACCAAGACCACATGCCCGGGACCTTAGAAAGCCTAGTGATATGGGGTCCTAGAGAAACTCAAATGTTTGTTGAAATAGGTAAAATGGGATTAGAACTGGGGCGTGGATTAGGTTGCCACCATTAGCCTAGAAAGGCCATCACATGGCTGTGGCTTTGCTCGTTGTCACATGTGCCACCATGCCCAGACAGCCTTTTTATTGACATATAGAAAGTTTCAATCAATACATTTGTCTATCTTTATTATTGCAGTGGTGTACAAGGCTTTCAAGGGCACTAAAGCATAAGGAAAGACAAGCTGCGCTGTTCCACTGTGGTATAGCAAAATACAGTCCTAACTAGGCCCCTCAAACCCGTGCCCTGTTGGCACCGTACCTGCTGCGTTGGCAATAGCTATGCCCCTGAGTCATAGTTGCAATTATATTGAGTATTTCAATTTGAGTGTTGAACCGAGGCCACTAAATATACATTTTCTTTTAAATCCTGTTAAAAAAGCACTGTTTTTGTTGGAGTTTAAAATCCTCACATCTATGCATAGCCGCCAATTAACTCTCTAATGTATAGCAGTTTGATTTAGTTCTGGCTTCTAGGCAACACTAAGCCAGCAATATTTTTCAGGCTGGAAAATTTGAGCCCTTTCTTTAAATATAAAAGGCGGCTCCACAGGTCACAAAAACAGCATCCTACAGGCTAAAAAGCAAGGTATGGCTGCACGTGTGAGGCATAGTATTGGCCCATTGGTTGCTGCTCCTGTGTCAGCAAACTCAAGCTGGGCCCCGCAAAGAAGAATAACTTTTTTCAGTGTTTAAAAAAACAAAAAAAAAACGCCCGGTAGGTAGAAATACATCACACCTGACCCGGCGACTGGCGCCCTCTAGTGGAATTGACCGGGTTAGCTGCCATTAATACATTTGGGAAGGTGCTATAAAAATTGTAAACAAATGTTACAGCCCGAGCGCGGGGGGCCTAAAAAAGCACAGGGCAAGGCAGTGTTAGGACCTCTCTGCACACCTCTTCTGACGGGCCTCCTCGGGGTAGAATTTTCTACATTTCCAGCGCGTTATGCCGCCCGCACCTTGATTTACTGCGGCTGGATCCGTGGCAGGCAGTGTGCAGAGCGTTTGCCAGGACTTGTCTCCAGGCTCGCTCCAGGGATGAATGTTACCAGCTGGAATACTCCTGTTTGCACTGAGAGGAAACCACCCGCACCAGGCTGGTAATTAGAAGAAAAATATTTGCCCTGTAAAAAGTAATACTGTGTTTACAATGAGATTATGTCATCCAAAACGAGACGTCGGTGTGTTAGCTCCGAGTGCAGTGTCAGCCTGGACTAGTGATAATGTTATACTTGCTGCGCCAAATGGAGAGAAATGTTTGAGAACTTCGGTGGCTGGTAGCGCATGAATTGAGAGCGCTTGATTTAAAGAATATGTTCCCCAGTTTTGTAGAACATGCCATCTGTTTCCCACATATGTTTGTTAAAATGTGTGCAGAGCGTACAGTAGTAATCAAGTTTAACCACTAATATCAAATCGTTATTATGCGTCTGTGGTGCTCCCAACTGTGCTTAATTTATGCCAGTGTTGGCATTGACTTTGATTTCTGTGAACGGTTCTTATTTTTCATCATCGGGCTTTGGCCGAGGACAAGAGAGAGAAAGACGTAAAAGGGCGGGCCAAGAAGGAAGAGCAATATATAAAATCTGTGAACAGGGCAGTAGGCTATTATTAAAAGAACATGCAAGAATGATGTACAGAGTTAAGATGTATGTATGATGATACAACGCATTCCGTTGCAACGTATGCCTTTACCATCCGTACATTATAACGCAAATGCCATTACCACGCATAACCTTTACCCCACACTTTTTTTTACAATGAATATGCCTTTACCACACATGCCTTTACAACAAATTTTGTTGCAAAAGCATGAATAATAAAGGCAAATGCATGTTAAAGATTTACTCTGACCCCTGCCCTGAGCCTTAAAATCGGTCCAGGGGGCCCCCAGCAGGCCACCCATCCCCCTGGATCTGCAACCCTTTTAAAAAATACCTGACCCCTGCCCTGAGCCATAAAAGTGCACCCCAGCACAACCCCCACCCCAGCGGTGTAAATAAAACCCGTCCCTCCTCCCAGCTAGGGACAGCTCCTCCATTTAAACGGAGGAGTGTCGCCACACTATGAGAGCCCCAGGCCAGAGTTGAAAAATAAAACCGTACTAAAGTTTTTATTTATTACAGGTTTTTTTTTCAGCAACTGACCGGTCCTGAACTGAGTGACAGGACGGGGTGGTGCCAGTGCTGCCGTGCGGAGTAGCAGCAGCAGGGAGCTGTGTGCTTTAAAATGCTCATGTCTCTTTGGCCGACCATCTTGCAATGGCCAGCCAGACATGCGCAGTTTAAACTTCTCTAACCTAGCTGTCTTAGTCCGCTAGGTTAGAGAAAGCGCAGGCCTCCAGTGCTCTTAGGAGGGCTGAGTGAGGCGGCTCCTACCAGTCTTGGCGCTGCTCTCATGCTGGTGAGAGCAGCTCCAGGATTGGTTAGGGGAGTTTGCTGCTGGGTCCTGCATTGGAGCCTACCAGAAGACTGAAAGAGGGCGTCGGAAGGTAAGTCTGTTTTATTTATTTTGTCACCTGACCTCCCACCCTCCGTACTTGGTAGCCGCCTCTGCCCCCAGCCCTTGTAAAAAATATCCCTCCCCTGAGCCTTAAAAGCGGACCCCAGCGCGACCCCCCCACCCTGGACCCCATCCCTCTTTAAAAATACCATGCCATTGCCCTTAAGCCTAAAACCTGACCCAGGCGCAACCTCCCCTTGGCCCCCAGTCCTTAAAAAAAACAAAAAAAACAAAGCCCTAAAACCGTAGCCCCACCAACCCAGGCCCTATCCTCCTTACCTCTACATGGCGACGAAGAGGCAGCTCCTCTGAGGCAGGTCTCAACAAGGAAGGGGAAGGCTCTCTCCATTTCCTCATACAACGCTGATAGCCTTCACCACCATTACCACACACATGCCCTTGCCACCAGTACCACACATATACCTTTACCATACATACCTTTACATTTGTGGTTATGACATGCGTGGTAAAGGCATATGCGTTGTAAAAGAAATGCTTGGTTACGGTCTTGTGTGGTAATGGTGCATGTGTTGCAACGCATGCGTAGTAAAGGCTATGCGTGGTAACAGCTGCGTTGTAATGGCCGTTTCCCAGATATGGCATGTAAGGGGTGGAAGAAGAAGGCTTGAGGTGGAATCATAACTAAGCAGCCTTGGTATTCGTAAAGCTCGGCAGCACGGGGCTCCTAAGAAAAATCTTCACCCCAGCGCTTATTTTTTGGTAACAAATTGAGCACTATGCTCATGACATAGATTGCTTTAAATTAATACAATATTAGTAAAATAGCTACATGTCACCAAGACACTATGTTTTAAGTTCTGTACTTTCAATTAACAAATCCGCTATCTCTGGCAGTAGTAGTTTTGGTTTGTTTCCCTTAAACACTTTGCACCAGTGTTCCTTACAGTGGTTTGCCAGGTGCCCTGGTGGCTCAGGGACACTTTATTCTAGACCAGTCCTTTCTGCTGCAAACCATTGTCATTTGGGCATTTAAACCAGCAGTTCTTTCAGTCTTGGCAGGTTTTTCTATTGTGCTGCTTCTATTTATTTTTCTGTTCTACATAAAAGACTACAAGAATCCGAATGGAAAAAACCAAAGTATTGCATGAGCTACTCTTGACATGCAAGAACTTGATGCATCTGGCCCACAGAAAAAGTCTGATTTGCGGCTTGAGATCCACTGTATTTTAGAACAAATGTACACCCCATCACAAATCTAATGTTAGTGGGTAATTCCGAATACAGCTTTTAAAGAAATTCAAACTGTAATGTCGTCCACGATAGACAACTTCCGGGAAACTTGGAGAAAACGCATCAACCGAATGTTTAATCGAAAAATTATTTTTTAACAAACACCTCGTCATAAAATGAGAAGTTACATTTTTTCCTATACTTTTACATTTCTTGAAACTCGACACACCTCTAAGGTATAGTGAAATTTTGCGGATTTCGTCGACCGCTTTCATGTCGTTCTCGACATTTACTATGAATTAAAAATGTAATTTTATAATGCAGCTCAAATCGTTAATTTTTGGGACTCTTAAACAGAATTACGTATTTCTTATCTCATTTAGAAAATGCAGCCCCCTGTACATCAGCCTCTCTGGCAATGTCCGCAGGAGCAGAGCAGGTTCAGGATGTCTAGTTCCAGGGAGAGGAAGCCAACGTAGGCCAGTGTGTGTCTAGCTCCTAAATCAGTGAGAGAGGTAGTGGTATTTTTAGAAGCCCCCATGGAGAATTAAGACTCCTTTGTAAGGTCAGGCGTTCTTCTCTCCCTAATCTGCAAGCAATTTTAGCTGAGTTTTATGCCAGTGGTTTTTAGCAAGCGCTTGGCAGCTGTTTCAAGACCATCTGCAAGGGCCAAGTTGATTTTATATTTATTACGTCCTCCTGCTTTTCCTCTCAAGGCTTTACTGTGTGCACATGTCAGTCCCCCACATTTGCGTGTTTCCCTGCTGTTCTAATTGATTTTCTACGCACTAGTGAGGTCATGCTTCCGCTCGGAAAATCTGTGTGCAATTTAAAAGTCAGAGATTCGAGTCCAGAATCTCCGCCTTGACTTTCATCCTCTCAAAGTCGATAAAACTAGTTGTATTGACTTGTAATCGTAACACCAGTTATTACAAGACTTCGAGGCGTGGGTGATGAAGTGTAACCGTAGGGTTGGCAGGCAACACTGCTTGTACATACAACTGCACTATGAGCTGACATACTGTGGCACCGTTGTTAGTAACTCAAGGCTGTACACAGGCTTGTTATGTTAAAAGACATGCACGTGTTAATAACATACTTTTGCACATAAGCTTGGTGTGTTTAGTGAAATACAGCTGTTAGTAATGCAAGACTGTCTACAGTATTTTGTCAAAGGACAAAGGGACAGGCAGGGGTGTTAGTAAAGTAGGTCTGTAAACAGGCCGGGTATGTTACATGAACACATTTGTTTTCATTTTATAACTGGGGCTGACCAAACTCGAACTATTTTTATTGGTTTTTTATTTTTAAACGCAAAAAATACTAATTGAGACAACATCCCCCCCAACATACATTTATGGGAAGAAAAAAAGATATATACATGTATGACAGAACTAACAAGCCTTGGTAGTCAGCAGGTGCCAGTCCAACATGGTCAGGTAAAGTATGAGTGCCAACATTTGCTTACATGAAGGATTGCTGAATTGGGCTCAGCTCAGTGGACCAAGGGGCTGCACGATGTTGCCTTCTGGGTAACAGAATAACTCTCCAGGGGGACATCACATTTACAGTGGCCTGTCCTGTGATCTAGGAGTCCATTCAAGTAGCAGAGCCCTGGTCATCATCGGGGGACACGTCTCTCGCCTTGTTTTGGCTGATTAGCGAACGTGGCATAAAATTTCCAAGCATGGAGTCACTCTGAGTCCTCCAATGAAATGGGTGAACATCAATTTTGACATTAACTCCTGCTTCATCCTGGGCGTTTGGGGAAACGATTGCTTCCTCTCCACTTTGCACTGGTGAGAAAAAGGAACTCCCCGAGCTGTGATTTATCCTCTTTCTTGGTGGAATGCACCGCATCCTAAGCTCTGCTCCCTACACCTGGTCCGGGAGCCAGAAGAAGGTCCACAGGAAGCCGCGTCCATTTAGTATCTTGGGCTTTCAAGCTTGAGGGGAGTTTCAGTTCAGAAATGATGAACGGTCAGAGGTCCCAGGGAATAGGCGAGACCTAAAAGTCTGATGATTTTTCAAGGGCAAGTAAACCGTAACAAACATCTGTGAGTGAATCTGGTAACTTGTCGTGTGGGCCATGGCTCTCAATATTCCCGCATCCGTGTGCGAGTAGGCGGTCTAGTCCAGGTTATTTCCTTGCATTCTGAGATTTGTACTATTTCTATAATCTCATTGTCTCCATCAGCAAATCAGAGCTGGGTGGCATTCCACCGAAAATACATCCACCTTGCATACTGCTGTCCTATCATGCTGATTGCCTCTTTCAAAAGTCTGTTGTCTGACTACAGCCTGTTTAGACGCTGTTTACAAGAAAAACAGCCCATTAATGTACAGGGTAGTGTAAAGCAGGGCCTAATTGGGAACCAAAATCAGCTCTGGCAAAAATGATTAAACCAGCCTCACCATTGCAGGAGTCCTTGATTATAAAGGGATCGGTGGGATGCAATTGGACCGTGACTGCCCACCTTGTTCTGAAAGCAGCTGCTTAGCTAGCAGCCCATGTGGAAAGTGCCAGAGTGGTGGAACGGCCAGGCCAGGCCTGTTGTAAAATGGGCACTGGCAGCAATTTTGTTCATGTATCTGGTAGTTGTATGTTATATAGACGAGTCTCCAATCAACTGTCCTCAGTTTTTTTAAGGGGTGTAATTGCCAGGTATGATGTGTTCGCTGGATGATTTCAAACCATCAATGGAGCGGACTCGATGTTCACATCACTGAGTGAATGGGCGAGTTTAGTGGTTGCTTTGTTTCACTTAAGTTGGGAAGTCACTCTCACGGGTAACGCATAAGAGCCATCTTAAATTCTAAAACTGGAGTAAGTTGGGATTCATGGCCAGTGTTCTTTGCGGGAGTGGTGAGCCAACAAAGATTTGGTAGTCATTTGGTCGTCACCAAACGCCTGTCTGTGAAGAGGGCTTTACATGCCTTTTCTGAACATTTAGTTGAGTGATTGTCTTTTCTGGAGCTGTTCGGTTTTGTTCCTAAAAGGACTTTGTGCTGCAAGTCACCTCCACCCCCTAGCCGCCCAGTTTGTCTCCTGCTCACTTTATTGAATACTGCCTTGCTATAGCACAGCAGGTATGTGCAAGGGCCACAGAATCTTGAATTGTATCGCTGTTCCAGTGAAATAGACTATAGGGACTTTAGGAAGTTGTGAGCTTTGGTTTGTATCTCCTTTAGATGTGGGATTTGTGTCTTGGGTGGAAATACGCATATGATGTTACAGTATCTGTCTTTTGGTACGTGTATAACGATAAAGTAGATAGAGCTGGAAGTGGAAGAAATTTACTAAGGGAATCTGCAAATCGAGTGTGGGCGGTGGATGAAATGGATTGGAGTCCTAAAAGGGTAGAGTCCAAGAGGAGCAGGGTCAGTGAGTCATCCTATTCAATTCTTTTTTCCCCCCAAAACTCTACGCACGAAGGAATTGGCAACATGGAAGAACTGTCAGTAAGGTATTGGTCACTGACTCCATTTTAAGATACCCTAGGCAGTTTAAGGAACTTGCAGCAGCGATCAATGCTACATGGTATGTTAAAACTGGTGATATCAGAGCTGCTAACTTGCGACGACCCTCACTGTGTGAGGGGAGGTGGTGACTTAAAGGGATGGTGTCATGGAGCGAGCACGGGGCTTTAAGCCAATCGCTAACCTCATCCCTCACCGAAAAAAACACAAATACAAACTTCAGAGGCTGCCACTGATGTCCTGGTGAGTTTGCAACGCCTTTTCCTTAAGTGAACATCCGCAGTTCCCAGCCTCCAAACTCAAGCTGAAAACCCTCACTGTGCAGCGGTTTCCAACTCACTAAGTGATAGCGGCACCTCACCAAGAGACTGTGTGAGCAGAGCCACTAGTGAAAGACACGGTGTCACTGCATGTGCCTATAGATCTGTTCTATAGTTCAGGAGATTAACCAGTTAGCAAAAGTAATACCTGGTCAAAGGTTTGAATAATTAAATAGCTCGTTGTATTAATGTGTGTGCTGCAGATAATGGCACGTAGGTTATAGATTTATATTTTATGTATGTGGCCAGTATATCATAGGTTTCAAGATATGGTTTCGTTATGAAGGGTGATGAATGAGGTTCAGAATGGTAGGTTACATTCTTAAATAGGTCACTTTGTCCTGTGTGCAATGTAATTGGTTACTAGAATAATTACAGTCCCATAGACAAACATACAATTCTAGCAAAGTACAACTGGGCCTACTGCCCTTTAGTTACAAACTCTTTCAAATCCCACCCTGTCGCAGGGCAGCTTGGGAAGTGACATATGAATGCATCTTTGCCTGTTGAATATGGGAGCTGGGTGTCCATCCATTTGACCTCCAACCAATCAAGGACACATTACACTGACTGTAGAAATTGGTGATTGTAAGTTCACTTAGTGCTGGGCTGCACTGGAAAGAAAATGAGCATTCGCCAACCCTACAGGACGGTGCGCCAGACTTCTAAACACACTGAATCCAGCCGGTTCCCTATCTAAGTGAGCACAGACGGTAGTCTAATTCTGGTAGGTCTCAAACTTGAGCTAGCTCACTGCAGTGGCAGGAACCTCCTTAGCGTGCCACTTGTCAAATATTCTCTTTAACTTCCATATTAGTCTCATGGTTAATGGACACATACCTTTCACCATCAAACGTGAAACCACATTTTTCATTTTTTGCATTGGAAAGTCTTCCCAGGCCTCAAGGGTCGAATCGAGGGTTTGATATTAATCCGCCCTCCCCCAGTCAATTAACACCCAGCTGTCATTGACATCAGACAAAAGTAAACCTTATTTTATTCAGAAAAGTATGTGACCCATGGCCCTTTCCGTCACTCGTAACAAATTGGTGCCAAAGTCAATCCTCTAGCTAAAGACAAATTCTTCCTCTAGTTAAAGGTAAATCAGATACTATGCACATAGACCCGGGACTCCGTGCGCCATTCTCAGCTGCCTTGGCTATTTGTCCAAAGTATAAATTCACTATCGATAGAGGTCATTTGGCTCGTCATATGTCTACATGATTATTGACTGCTATTTGAGAGGGGGATTTGATCCATTCTAAAGTGGAAAAAGCGGTGGCGGCCCATTACTGCAGCTGGCTTACCCCGTTGATTGGACTGCGGGGTCATTCTCATTAAGGATGCTGGGGAGTTCTGCAAGCAGGTCTGTCACCAGTGTTTCCGTTTTTCTTGATGGACTGTAGCCCAGGTACAGTCATGGAGGAGATTGTTGGGTTCTGGGTGTTATTGTTGTGCTGATTTGCTCCCTGGCTTTCCAGGATTTTCCTCGAGCAGTGCAACTTTAAGATGGGGCTCTCGGTGTTGAGCTTCTACTGATCCCCAATGTGTTGTTTCAGGAGCTGGAATGGAGGTCAGCACTGTTTTAGGACCGGTACACTGTGAGTTGTGCTTGTATATTTTTCAAGATCCTGCTTTTGGAAAGTAAGCAACAGCCTCTATATTCGACACAAAAATGTTTTTATCCCATAAAAGCAGGCATCATTTTTTCTCTATAGAATTCATCTAAATTATAAGGACCCGAATCCTTCCACAAAGCGTTGCTCATCCTGCCATCAGTACAGTAAAGACGGCCGCTCTCTCCCAGCCCCCACAAATCCTCGACAAGATCACTTCATACCACTAGTATTCAAGAGACATAGGTTTTAAAAACCGTTTAAACACAAACAACATTAAAAAACAGTATTTGTTTCCCGAAACAATTATTTTGTAATTAATACTACTACAGAGGCGGATCTGTCTTGAAATAGAATGCCCAGGGTCTAAAGTTAATTTGTACAGTCAGAATCACTCCACTGTGGTTCACAGTTCTCTCAACCACAACTGTGCCAGTCCACATCTTGTTTTAGCAAGGAAAATTTTGAATTCCTAGCATTAGCTTTCCAAGTCGGCACCTGGGTATTAACACCCTCGATAACTTAAGCAAAGATAAGACACTAACACAGGAGCTGTGCTGACCCTTTATTTTATTTATTTCCGTTCATGCCAGAAGGGCCTTCTGTGCAAGAATTTCCAGAGTCCCAACCCCTAATGTCATTTCACCCTTTTGGCCACCTCTTGTTCAAACCTGCATCGCTTTTTGCAGAAGCTCCTTGTTGCAATCTAACATCTTCTTTTGGGACTTTGTGGTGGCATCATACAGCAGACTCCTGCCGTGGACTTACAGCAGCCCTCTTCTTGACTATGAGGAAACTGGCTCTGGAGTACTTTTGAGAAAATTGTTCTACCGAAACTGCTCAGGATAAAATTAGCGGAAGTGTCAACCGTTGTGCACCAGAGTAGCGCTAGAAGTAATATAAATTCAAAATGTCTAACTGTGACCCCAAAGCTGCTTCGCAGGTTGTGTGAGACTGGTACCACCACTTCTTAATATAGATAGGCTTGTACATTTGCCGCAACGCTATTTATAATATTTCTCCATTGGTTATTTGAGTTTTGGACAGGGGTAGCATAGGAAGACACCTAAACCTCTCTGTTTGTTTTCAGTTGATTTCTAACCATATGGTGATTTTGCTGCAGCCAAGTTCATTGGTCCTTTCCATGTAGGGGCTCTCGAGACAACATGGTTCTTCCAGCTGTACAATCCAGGAACTAATGAGGTGCAGGCGTGGCCGACACGCTTCTGGATGTACAGCCAGTGCAGGTATTTGATGGTGGACAGCTTTCTTTGGAGGGGCAGTTGTTGGTTTATTTATTTTTTAGGTAACGCCTATCAAAAAGCGCACAGTTGTGATAGACCTATTGTGAGCTTACAGCTCACCCATTGCTTACTATTTGTTGCTTTATTGTCACTCATTGGCTTGATTTTCTATGACATGTTTTCCTCTTCTTGTGTTTGCGCCTCCCCGGAAGTATAGCCTCTTTGCAATCCTATAGATTGTCTGAGCTGTGTCCTGCTGCGTCATATCACGTTTTCTAAAATTAGTTTTATCCATGCTGAGCAGCAGTCAATCTGCTGTAAACCTGTCTACAAAATATTGCCAAAGCCTATAGCTCTAGTAAGGGGTACCTCTTGGGTTTGTCAGTGCATGCTTTAATAATTGTTATAAGGCTCCCATTATCTCTGTCTTACCTAGGGCTAATTCACTCACCTCTGTAGGTTCACTCACTTCAGAAGCCTGCTGGCCATTAACGTATGGATGGAAGAAATCCTGCTTTGTATCCCCTGCTCGTCTCCCCGCTGATGGCCACTGTCCACGCCTCGCATGTTCACAAGCTGTAATCAGCTGACTCTCCAAGGATCTCCTCCCAGCCTCTCTCTTAAAGCCAATGGTTGTCCATAGCACCTCAGTCCACTCCAGGCTGATATTACAGGCCTGTTTATCATCAGCCCAGGAGGTCCAGACACCAGTTCAGGTGCAGTCTGGCACTACACCCTGGCTCTCACATCCGGCCCTGGTAGACCCAGCAGCCTGCCATCTTGTTGCACTAGTCCTCGGAGATCATTCCCCGTCTCCTCGCTCATTGCCCTTGGGGCAGGGTCGGGCTGGCCTGTAGGGCAGTCTGGCAATTCCTGAAGGGCTGGTTTGACAGGTCAGGGTGTGGGCTGTTTTTTGGCTGTTTATGGCCCTTGCTTCATGGTCTGGTGGACTGTTTTACTTTTGACTTCCCTGATATCACCACAAGCATAGCCTTAAGCAAGCACGTGTGCATGCAGTCTCCCATACCTTTCAAAACACTGGTAGATCTGTCTGAACATGTTCAAAACTGCCCTAATTTGCAAACATGGGCCACCTTTTTAGTTGTTTGAATCGCTAATGGGGGCTACTTTTATTTTGGCGCCGAGGTCTAGTTCCAGGCCTAAACTGCGTGGAGGTGCCCGACTACTCTTGTGATAGTTCTTAAGGAATGTTTGCTAAAATTTGCAAGTGAAACAAAAAAACGCTAGCCTTAAAAATATCCTTATTTATGTGATTTATTTATTTGCGGGGATATGGGGGATAAGCCATGGATACAAGAAAGAAGAACAGGACTATCGAAAGTGTTATCTTTCCCATAAAGTCTTGTTCTGCTTTTGCCAGTGAACTGTGTAGGATGGAAATATTGGTATTTAGGAGCGGCGTCACTAAGCCACAGCGTGCAGGTAGTGACCCGTGTGATCAGCTTGTTACGACGAATCTCTACAAGCGTACAGTGCTGCTCAACATCTGGACCATCCTGGTGGGATGGCAGCTGATGAGTGGTGCAGAGGCTCGCCCCCCACTCATTGCTGTCATGTTGATATCTACAAATAGTGCCAAGGTGTTTTTGTTTTCAAACATTTGGCTATTTATAAATGGGATGGACCAAATCCTTTGTTTAGTTAGATATTTTTCCCACGTTATTAATGTAACTCAGTATACATAAAACTGTAACTTTACTGTTCTCACCTCCCCCCAAAAGACTGTCTGTATTTGGTGGAGGAGATGGGGGCGGCTGATGGATGGAGATACGAGGTTGAATTGCTGTCTTAGCATCCTTGACCAACCTGGCCCGTCCACTCTACCCGCACCGTGTTAACTAACACTGTGGGAGATGAGGTTATGCATGCGCCACATTCACAAAGCCATTCCCCTTCCTATGCCTACCCCTTTAAGGTAATTAGGCTGGAGGTGCCACGATGCCAAGATGAATCTCCAGATCCTGTTTTTCTGCCCTCCCTTTCATCAGTCTTTGTGACTTTCTGCAGATGTCCCATTTATGGGTGCTATGTCCAACGAAGACACCAGGGAAACGCGAGTGGGATCACTTGCGTGTGTGGTTAGAGAGGCCATGCCACGTGAGCTTGACTGTCAGATTAGAGCAAGCGAGGCATCACTTGTGTGTTTGGTGAGTTTTCCACCTATAGCACATCAACATTTTCCAAGGATAACTTGTATGCCTGAGGTCGCATCTGATGGAACCTGATTTTGTGTGTAACAATGGTAGGGCTTAGTCTCACTCCACCACTGAAGGCATGCCGCTTGTAGTTGGACATTACTAAGATTCAGAAAGACCTTCTGTTTTAGAGTCCATAATAGATAAATACATAAATATTATTTTTTGCATCACATTTTTTACTTTTAATTTTAATCATAAGCTTGAATTGTGAGAGCTCTCTTCAAATAACACAGCAGGCGTTTTGATTTTAACTTGTGGCTTATATTAGGGATCCGATCCTCTCTCACTTCATCTTGCTTTGCCCCTCCAGAGGAGTTGGTTTCCTCAAAAGTGCTTCATTAATAGTGGGGGAAATCCCTGCCAAGAAGAGTCTAGAGAAGACCTATCAAACATTTGTGAAGGAAAGAAGTATGAAAATAGTGATAAGTTAGAGGGATTTGAAAACAGTGACTGACTAAGCATTCAATATGCGCCCTGTCCTAAGGTTTCATACCCTTTGGCATGCAGTGTTCAAATATCCTGTGGGCATTTTATAAGATTTTTGCTTCCCCATACGAAACCCATGCAGAAAATCAACAACAGTAATGGTTGTGGCTATAGTACCAAAGTTTCATGGCATGCTCGCAAAAGGACATGCAGCGTCTTACAAAAAAATGAGGCGGGAAGTGGCATCAACTTTAAATTAAAAGGCAAGATGTAAAGAAGAGAGAGCGGGGTGGTACTGTGAAATAATAGGGCTGCTGCAAATTTAGTGACTGGTAGCTAAAATGTCACTTAAGATGGACTAACATATTGGGCCAAATGTTGGTACTCTGATGAGTGGGGCTCATCTATGCAGGGTCTACAGTTACTTAGTCTGTGTTTCCTGGGCTTATATTAAAGGCAGGGAGCAGTAGAGAAAGCGAAGAGGACACAGTGATTTTGATCACTGAAGAGAATGCTGGTTTTGGTCACTATAGATGATGCTGATTTTGGTCACTGTAGAGGATGCTGTTTTTGGTCACTGTAGAGGATGCTGTTTTTGGTCACTGTAGAGGATGCTGACCCGATAGCCTTTCTGTAAGCACTCTTCATAAGAAGTCAACTTTTTTCATTGGTGAGGTTATCTTTGTTCCTCTTCCATGGTCTGGTGTGTCACGTATATGCTTATTAGAGAGCGCTTGAAAGTTGACCTATCGGGTCCATCAGTTTAACATTTAGGTACTGGCGCAAACTAGCATTTCACATCCCGTATGTTTTGCTTGTACCTGTGTCCTTCCTTGAGGGCAGCTTCCCTTTGTCCTTGGATTCCGGCATTACCTGTTTTAGTTCTTTCTCCTTTTATCCATCATAGGTGCTGTACCTTTTGAAATGAGTGCTGGCAGAGCTGGTGAAATCACAGATAAGTCATTCTGTCATTTCTCACTTGGGGGCAGAAAGGCTTGTGGGAATTTTTCCATTTAAACCAGCACTTCAAGGGACACTTTGCAAATGACATTGTGTCTATGTGGGTTCCTGGCACATCAATCCAAGAAGCGAATGAAAACGATTGAAATATCTCAAAGTCAAGTGCGACTGTAGTACAGTGCCGTGTAGTGAAATTAGTGTCCGAAATCCCTGCAGTGGAAGTACCTCTTCGTTAGGGGAGGATCTTCAGATCTCCTTGCTGTAGGAAATGCAGTTTTTTTAACTGATAATTTAAAAAGATTAATTGGTCTGTAATTGGGCCACCTCATTGCAAGGATATTTTTGTTGTCATTAGGGCCATATATTTTGTGCTTGGGAAGACAGGAAAGAGCTACATGCTATGACGCTTTAGGAAGAGGTGTAGGTTTACCGTAGCATAGTTAAGCATTGATTTGTGCATAATGTTGAAAGCCGTCACCACAGAATTAGAGACTAAATATGCAAATCAAAAGTAAATAATTAATCAACACTCCTGAGTCTTGCGGTCTTCACTTTCATTATAAGTTCTTGGAATTCTTCACAACATTTTAGGATTCAAGGAACATTCTTCTTTAGGATATTAACTTAATTTATCTATTTAATTGATCACTATCTGAATTATTGGGATCTTGGCATTCGTCTTACACATCTTGCATAGGTGATGGTATTTTATCTTACTTCTTTTAATTGCTACTGACTTGCGTTTGTCATGATCATTTTTTCTAGCCTTCCTTCATTCCAACATTACTTGCCGGTAGCTCCATACAATGCAGTATTCCAGAACAAGTATCTGAATTACTTTTTTTTTAATGTCTCTACAAGCATCTCACTACATTGTTAATCTCCAGAGTTTATTTTTTTTTTTCCAAAAATTATTAATCATTTGAAAAACTCTGGATATAATAAGAGAGATCTTAGAAGACTCCAAGTTTCTAATTTCGGTGCTAACTTAAGGATTGACTAAGGAGAAGTTAAACAGTTCTGTCCAAAAATCTGTAAGCTCAGTAGCTTCATCACAGTTGGTCCTCTTCTTGATTTAACCTAATGATTGATAGTGAAATTCACTGCCGACAAATATCTGATTATCATCTGAATTTGATCCATTGTCAATTCCATAGGTAGGCTCTTTAACGGTCATGTTTATGTGACAGATTCATCTTCTCACAGCTTTGTCCAAGGCAATTTGGCGTTAACTTTGGATACGATTTGTGTGTGGTAGTTTTGCTACATGCTTTGTACATTCCGTGTGAGCACTACCCTTGTCTTACCACGTTTGTGGTAGGGCTCTGCAGACTGTGGCTTTGACAAGTCGAGCTTGGCAGGAGATCCGATGCAAATGACCTCTGTATCCTATTTTAACTGGGTGTTGGTCAGGTTATGTTATGTTTCTATAGCTTGTAAAGCCCACTTACACCAGAAGGTCTCTTATCGCTAGGTAACTTTCCAACATGACTCAGGAAACTTGTTAATAAGCATGCTTAAAGAGTCAAGTGTAAAGCATCTGTCTAAACTACCCTTAATTTGAGGTGGTCCGGAATTCCAAAGGCATGGCGTTCCAGACAGGAGGGGCAGTGACTTAGAACTGGACTCCACCTGTTCTATTTCTCTTAATTTGGGAATCACAAAAAGGTTTAAATGGTTGGATCTAAGGTCTCTAAAGAGGGGATATTTATGAGTCTGAGATTTAATAAAAGCTGGACTTTTTATGTGAAAAGCTTTGAAAAGAGTGCAACATGTTTTGAATGTGGATCTATGCGCATCTGGGAGCCAATAAAGATCTTTTGTCACTTGAGGGATAAGGCAACGTTTGGGAAGGTGATAAATCAGTCGAGCAGCCTGATTTTGTATTAACTGGAGTCTCTGTGTAAGGTGTTTAGGAAGATCCAAGTAGAGAGAATTACGTAGTCAATTCTTTACATGACCAGAGCTGTTGTAACTTGGACCAAGATGTCGGTAGTCAGAAATTTCTTTATCTTCTTCATTCTGCAAAGTTGGAAGATGTCTCTGAGCCAATTTGTGGTCTCAGAGAAAGATCCTCATCAATCATGAAGCCAAGACTTTTTACTGACTTTTTTTTTTGGTGTTGGGGGGGGGGGGGGGGCACATCTCTTCAGGCCAAAACGATGGACTCCAAATGTCAAGGTTATTTTTTGTTACTACTATCTGTTTTCCAGGGTTTAATTTCAGGTGATTGTGGTTCATCCAATGCTGGATGAACAGCATGGCGTCTCGGGAATGCAACTTGGAATTTGGAGTGTTATTAGTCGTGATAAGGAGAAGCATATCATCCGCATAATTAAAAATTCAGACTTTCATCTTTTTGAGAGAGCGAACCAGGGGGCGGATATATAGTTATACAAATGAGGGGAGAGGGAATATCCTTGTTGCACCCCACTATTCAATTGGACCTCAGGTGAATTGAAGGGGTGGGGCGAGTCTAACAGGTACCCACCCTGTCGTACAGAGCTAATGCTTAGATTTGTGCAGCAGTTTGAAAACTTTTCAGGCCTTCTAAAAATACCGAGTTACAGTTCACAGCAAGAAGTGGTGCTTGCTTGGCACTCAGAGGGTTAATATGTCCTCAAAGGTGTATTTGAGTTAAGAATCCTCAGTCTCACAATGGAAACCTTTTGATGTTTTGTCTATTGAAGAAAAGAAAATGCTAATTTAAGTTTTACTCGATATCTCGTGGTAGGTGATAAATGGCTTTACTTATTTTCCGCGAGCATAATTAATTGGGTTCATCAGCCTCGATATGCCCATCCTGATAGTTGTCTTATCGTTAGAGCAAGTATTGGAAGGAATCAGATGGTGCCATGCAGTGCCAGTGCATTGGTGGATGAAATGCAGACACCTTAGGGTGCCACCAAATGATGACACCTAATTTATAAAAAGAAAATCTCAGAACAGCCTTTTTCGGTGCATAAGGGGCACACTAGCTTGGAAAAATGCCATATTGCGTGGAGAGCTACAAACCCTCACACCGTTCCTAGTGCCCCACAATATAATATGTGTCCATAACTTCTGCTGTGTCTATATTTATTCCTCTAGCAGTTTGACTCCCTCACATCTTGCTGTTCAGCAAAGGCTGCCAACGCTTCTCAGTGCACATGCTCTCACACAGGAGCAATGATGGGCTGAAAACCTAACCCTGTCTGTGACCAATCCCTCTGCCCTGATCTATCTGAACATTGGTTTCAACTTGAAATAGAGAAACTGAGACGATAACAATTAAAGTATCGCGTGTTGCCATCAAATCCCTGCTTACTGCAAATTGAGCTAAAAAGAGCACAAATTCAGTGAACAACAACAATGATTTCCTATGAGACTTAGCGTCGATTTATGTCACCTTTATTGGATTGTGCATTACGTATGGTTGCTTGGTTCACGAAGGCAAGCAGGCGTGATCCAGCAGGCTGTGCACCAGTACCCTGCAATGATGTACAGTCACTGGTGACCTGCTATTGGAAATCCTCAATCTCCAGCCGACAATTTATCTAGCTCACAACTGGCATGGGCGATTTATTTTTAATAACACTAGGAGGCATGGCGGGGCATTAACACAAATGGGAAAAGAGGTGCAGCATTTAATGGGTGCTCATCAATGCATTAATTCAAAATATGTGTGAACGCGGAACTTTACAGAGAACCTAATGCCACCATTTCCCATACTGCTGTAGACACTGTAGTTTAATCGGCAGGTGGATTCCCTCACTGCTGGGATAATCGAGCACATAGAAGCCAGAAATGATCCACCAGATGCCACCTTCCTTGGTGAGGCTTCAAGGAGCACATTCAGAGGAGATCTTCTTGAATCAAACATGACCCTTTGACCACGGTATGTACAGCATTGCTGTGACGGGATTGTACTGACGGTTAGTAGTGCTAACTGCGAGCTGACCACTCCTGCTTCGTCACTGTAGTCCACCATGCCTTGTATTGGTTGACCAGCCATAACCTCTTGGGTATACAATAGACAATAATGCAATTGGCAGTATGGAGCAGGACTCAAAGTCTTTACTGATCTCTTTTATAGTTTGTCTGCTTCATGTTACAACCAGGTCCAGATCATGTGTGAAAGTTACGTCTCATCTTGCCCCACAGAATAGCCGCTTCACGTCCATGTTGTGTCATCTACTTCTAGGAGTATTCTTTAGTAAAACGCAGCAACCCAGCTACTGCCAGTTAGTTAATAACAACCATCAATATGTGCCCAGCAACCCTCCGTGATCATCAAACGCACATTTGCACTCCTGGATTTCCAAGATTGATCACTCATCACTGGTAATTCCTTCTGGCAGAAAATCGCTAGAACTGGCTGCGGTCAGGCGGTATACAAACTGACTGTGCGGTAATCCCACCCACTGCCGCTGTCCTAGAAACAGTGTAAGCATTTTCATTGTTCAGGCAATACCTATTTTGTCAGTTGGGGTGCTCCCCAAGCACTTAAGAATACTTCTCAGGCTCTTGTACGTTGTTAATACTACAACTATGGGTCACAGGCTGGGGCCCTACTTCTGGTCATGGAAGTGCTGGTCCTCCACGTCCCGATGACTTTTTTTTTAATTTTTTTTTTTTACTCACAGTTTCACCGCTTTATAGAGGAGGAAATTGAATCATTGCATCCAGAACGGAGTAATCCAGAGAGGCCAAAGGTCGATAGTCGTTGACATGCCACCCTTTTCTGTACCCTTACGTTTTATTTCCCAGTACTCTGGACAGGAGCCTCCATACACCTCTACTTCATGTATAACCCTGGCCTTCTATGTAAGCTTGCACGGTAGACCTTTCTCTGGATATATGTGTGTTCTCTAAGACTCTTTCTTTGTGCTGGTGAGTGCCTGGGTACTTCTGTGTCTTTCACTCTATCTATGTGCATTAGTGTGCATGGACTGGTTGTCTGTATGCACGGGTACCTGCGTCTTTAATGGCTCCTGTGACCATGGATATCTAAAGTCGTGCTCCTGCGTGTGTATTTGCATTGACGTCTGTTATTTATATGTTGCGGTGTCTGTATATGTGTAAACTGAATCATCGTGTGCATGTTTTTTTGTCTCAGCATCCATGCACAAAACAGCCAAACGTAGTGGCTCATTTATTTTATTCATGTAACAGTTTTATCTAGCGCTCATGCAGGGTTTAGCCATAAGGACGCTGTACAATGTAACCCGAAATAATGACTTAGTCAGTGGCTGTGATTGAAATGCCTTGGGGTAGTACCCGCGTCTTCTGCTGTGAAACGGATAATGTGAAAAATGTGCAACCTGCAAGCATTTCATGTCGAAGAGGCCGAACTGTCTATAAACATTAGTTGGAGGCATCGATGCTGACTGACATGTGTGTACAGCCTCCTAGATGGTTTGAGGGGCCTCAGAGGGTTAAATAAACCAGCAGTGGGCTGCGAGGGCGCTTTGGAAAATAAACTTCTGACTCATGTGAGGATCCGGAGACATGAACCGTGCAGTGACCACGGACTGCTGGGAGGGGAACCCGTCACTTGTTTAGTTTCTCACGTTTCACTGTTTCCTGAGTTGTGTACCGTTCCAATCACTCGCCTGTCACTTTTAGTTGCGATGGCGGTCTCTTCTGGCCCTTGACCATCTTGTACTCAGAAGAAAATGCAGTCTAGGGCGTGAATATCGCAGGCAGAGCATCGAGACAAGAATATTTGGGGACAAACTCGAATGGCAAATTTGTACAGATTTTCCATACGTAAATCCCACATCCGTTATATATGTATATCTTCAGGGCACGCACGTGTGGAATTAAGAATAGGAAATCCTTACCTCCCTTTCTGCACTTACTGCTTCAGTGTTTTGTCCCTCGGTGTTCTTGTAACAGTATTCTGCCTTCCATATTCCATAGTAAACAAGCAAATGGACGCCCTGGAAAGCTGACCTCGAGCCGGCCGATAATGCTGCCTGTCGTGAAATAATGTAAACCTGCCCTTGAAGATGGGCGGAACACGCTACCATGCCAACAGCCTTTTCTAATGGCAATTTGGAATTCGGAGTGAACACAAAATAAAATAATAATTTTAGAAAAAACGCGTTCTCCGAGCATAATTGCAGCGCTTTCCTAGCAGATGCTTGCAGCTGAATTCAGTCTTGGAGACATGTGTACATCGCCTTTTCCTTCCCACATTGTCTTGGGTACCCTCCAAATCCTTAATTATGTATTTGTTATATTTAATTGCTGCGCATTTCAAACATCATTACTTTGCAGAGGTTAAATCGCACGGTGCATAGCAACTGAGCGGGGAATGGTAACAAAACACTGGGATTTGGGCAAGAGAAGCTTGACGCATACACAATGACAGCAAACGGTATGTTGAAAATGATTGTGGATACTTGAGAGGGAGGTACCTTTAGAGATTCTGCACATGCGCTGCGGCATTACATAAGCTCCTGCAACGCACCACCCTTCAGCCTCGCCCTTTCCATCAAAAACCTATGGAATTCCAAGAGTGGAGAGGTGTGGCTCACTAGTTAGAGGCGGCAGACCCGTAAGCTGAGAATCGGCCAGGGACCAGGGTTCAATTCCCGACGCGGCAGGGTCGTGGACCAGGGTCAAAACGGACTCGATCATTCTCGCCTCGGTACCTACTCTAACCAGGAACACACTCGGCAACTCTGGGCATTAAGCTTGCCTCATCTCTACAACGGCCCCCCACAGACGCCGGGGATGCCTGGTTTCACCTTGGAGATACCCAGAAAGGGACCATCTCACAGGGATAGCCAGGATGGGTTCCCCAGCGGTCTACAGCGCCGGGACGCCCCGTTGCTGGGGTAGCTGTGCGCTTTACAAGTCTACAACATTTAACAACAACAACATTTATATGGGAGTCTCGTGCCCCTCACTACTTTCTGCAGTCAGGCCTTATCGTTTTACATTACACCGCTGCGTATGTGCAGTGGCTTACCTCAAAGTGGGCCCCATTTCTTTAGAATTTGCTCAGGGGCTTCTGACCACTGTGGCCCCCTTGGATAAAGGGGATATATATGCTTGCACCCAGAACATCTGTGAGCTCTTGAAGCAGCGGCCCTCAGAACGTGACTGAGCATAAGAGTCCTCAGTGACCCGGCTGAGGAGAACTGGTCCTGAAAGAGGCGCGGACGTAAAGAAAGGTATGGTGCTTTTTCCCAGGCCTTAGTGGGAACACAAACCAAGTGGTGCCATTTGTTATACTCTGGATTCTTAGAGCCACCACAGGATGCTTCAGCTCCTGTTGGAATGGACACCAGCTCTACACCAGGCTTACAGGCATCGAAAACCTCCTCAGCAACGGCTGAAGGGACTGGAGAAGATTACCTTTGCTCCATTGACCTGATCCAAGAGGTGTTACAGGGACCGTCGTCTGCGAAGGCAGGCAACAGTGGTGTCCCCCACACAGGACACACAGACATTTGGCTCTGTGTGCTGGGAACAATTAGGGCTTTTTCGAAAACAACTCAAACTGGAAGTCAAAAACCTCTTTTCTTGTTTTATTTTTCCTCTTCTGCTCTCACTGAAGCCCTATGGCTTTCAGCGTGCTCAGTTGGTCTGACAGTATATTGACTCTTTAGAGCAATTGTAGAGCTTTTTGCCTAAACATAATTTTCTTTAACCCATACCATGTTTTTATATGTTTTTTAAACTTGTATGTTGGCAATATTTTTATGCTTTTAAAACCAGGCATATTTTAGCATTTAGTATTATGTCGTCCAGTCGGATTAGGAGTGGGTGTTATGAACCCTAATATAGGCCTAGGTAGTCACACAACCTTTTACCTACATCTGTCCTGGCATTGTTCTACATAACAGGTCTGGCACTGACCTTTTACCTAGTTAGGTGCTACATGACTGTCGTGTGGTTTTCTCTGAATAACTAGCCTCATGTATTATGCATGAGGATTCTCAGTATCGCAGCAGGATTACCATCTTCTGCATAATAACTCTGTATAAGGGTCACCTCTATCGTCCTCCTTGCCAGACATGCCCATAGTACACTTCTAGGTAGAGCCCCTGAGGGTAGCTTTCAGGTATATAAGAACTACATCTTTGCTGGGCAAACCAGAGGAGGAAAAGACTTCCATGCTGTCACAAGACGCAGAGGTTCCTGTACACAGACACTCCAGCACGCAGTGGTCTGACAACCCTTGTGGGGTGTCCATCTCGAGACCAAGACGAGGTCCTTCACTCTCTCACATCAGGTAATGGGGTTGGCTCAATCCTAAGGGGATTCTTAGCTATACACCTACATTCATGCTAGGTACATCTAGTTAGGGTTTGCATTGTAGGAGTACGCATTATTACTGTCTTGTATTCATATACCAGCATATATTCAGCACCATGGTAGAATTCTACCTTTTCTTTACTCTGCTGGTGCTTATAACCTTATATATCTATTTCTGTCTAATGGTTGTTGCAGCGCACATATTTTATACTAGAATGACGCTGGTTCAATACATTCTTATTGAAAACGTCCCCAACGTTTCCTCTGTGTATCTCTCAGAGACAAAGTAAGAACGAACGAATGACTGAGTGAAAAGTACTGTACTGTTCCCACGATACCTGAGGGGCGTCATGGTTGTCATTTTCGATAGTTGCCAAAAGCTAATAGCTCCATGGTAAGAGGGGCTAGTAGTGGCACTGTGAGCTAGCTGGACCAACAGACTAACATATCCTTTGGGGGGGTGTCTGGAATCAGTCTGGACACCAATCCCCTAGTTTATGTTGTCTAAACGTACAGATCCTGTGTAGATTTGTAGGAACTACACGAAAGAACTTGTTGCGTTAGATGCACAAGCTTCTCTGAGGTAGCCAGTGAGACAAAAGGTGGTATGTCAGGCTAAAGCAAACGTGTACTCTGGAGGTTTGCAGCTTTGATGTTCTATGATAGTGTAAAGTGCCGTAGGGGCTGACGCTGTAGACATCTCTGTGCTTCTGTCTATTATATTGTAGGCAGTTTGACTGTATGCTAGTCCATGATATTATTCTGATGTCATTCTGTAGTCCTGTGCTGCCACGTCAGAGATGCAGGTGAGCTGATATTTATTAGGCCCTTTTCTGATCCTACTGCCCAGCCCTTTCTTTCCCATGCTTCTATTCCATTCCCTGTACTGGCTTAGTACGTAATTTAGCTTGTGGGGGAGTGGTAGAATGCAGTATTTGGTTTTATCTTGAGCCTACTTGGTCAGGACACAGGCGTGGGATCCATCTTTAATATTCATAAATGAACTGCGACCCAGCCACCCCCCGCCGGGGCAGTTTCATCTTCTCATTCTTTGATGTCTGTTGAATTGTTTGATGGTTTGTTTTCTTTAGGGTCCACAGATACCCAGGTTGCACCCTAGCATGTGCGACTTTGATGCTGGAGGAAGACAAATAGGGGAGAGTGAGTCTCCTAGGTGAGAGGTGTAAGGTTTGGAGACTTATTTGATGTTCATTAGTTCTCGTTTCTGGGCATCTGTGGATGTTCTTTTTTAGGATTACCACGTTTGTTAAACTCAAACTCTGTTCTGTAGACCCCTCCCTAATGAAAATGTGGCCTGTCCCTTTACTGCATGAACATGTTTAGATTCATAGCTGAGTTTGCATAGTGCTTACTGCCCCAGGTGAGTTTTTAAATCACTTTACGCCAGGCAGCATGCTGCTCTGGGAAAAAAAAGGTCAGTGGGGAGTCCAGTGGTACTGGTTGTTGGGATTAGTCTTGTGTGCTCGAGCAAACAACTCCATGCAGTCTTTCTAGTTTCTTTGATTAAAGTAATAGACTTTGCTGTTATCCATCTTAATGATATCCCCTTTTCCCAGATCCAGAACCTGTAGGGACCATCTGAGAGCATGAAAGTGGAGACATGTTCTAAGCGAAGATGCTGGCAGCTTGGGTCTAAAACTTGCATTTGGCCCCCAAAGCTGCTTTGTCAACGCGGGGACTCTTGGTCGAGCAGCCAAGAAACAGGTCAAGGAGATGATTTGAAGACAGAGTCAGATACAGAGTGATCAGGCATTATACACTCAATGAATATGAATGCCCAGTCCGGGGTCCTGTATGGAATGAAGTTACTCTTTGATAAATACCCTGAATTGTAGAAGAGTAAAAATTATGCCTCTGGTATATTGTAATTTCCGGCTCTCACTGTAAATTGGGGGACATAGGCATGAATAATTGTGGCACCAATTCAAAAGTCTCATTTCTGAGGTTAATAAAAGGAGTACCAATAAGTTGCACGTGTGGAGCACAAATTAAAATCTGCTATAAAGTGCCAAGAAACAAATCGGTTTTGTTGTGTAATGTATTTAAGTAACTTGTTCTCTGCAGTGTTTTTCTAGCTTTGGGGTTGGTAGTGTCATGATGTTGTTTGTTCTTGGGGAATAGTTAGCACTGACACGATTTTCCTTTTAAGCGTTTTAGTCAGTGGTTAAAAAGTACCAAGGACCTAACCTTTTGATTATTTAGAACTAAACCGGGTAAACATGCATCCATGAAATATCTGGATAGTGTATCACGAGGTAGGACTGGTTGTGTATCAGAGTTCTGTACTACAGGATTGCTCAGCAATGTTATGGTTATAGTTTTGATAGATCCTTAATTTCAATGTGATTCATCTCATCTACAATACCTTTAATTTAGATGAGAGAGAAATCTAAAAGAAAATGTCTGGCTTCATCGTATATCTCCATCATGTTTAATTGCTTTCCAGTTAATTGGTGCATCTACATTAAAGCAGCAAATTAGTCAAATGATACAATTATCACAAGAAAATTGTAGCTCTAGAGGTCACACTTGAGGAGTCAGGACTTTGTGTGAATAATTTATTACAAATAACAGCAGCCAGCTACTCAACCGGAAATACAGTTTCAGTTCTGTCTTTATTTATGGGCTTAATACCAGGGCTATAATGCCAAAGAATCGCGCATACGTTTTATGGCTTATCAATTATACATCTCCATTACAGATGCTCCCAGATGTCTTGTTATTCCAGGCTGAAAGAAAATGCAGCCTTAGTGTGACTTTAGCATCCATCCAAGGCTTATGTCTGTAAGAAATGTTATTATTATTTAGGGTAGGTGACTACCCTCCTCCAGGATTAATAACAAGTTAAACCCTCATCAGGGTCAAACCACACAGTCAAAAATTAACCTGAGCTCCTCCTTCTGGTAGCTATGGCACAGAGCAGAAAGACTTAAGTTATGGCAATGTGTGCAGTATATATGTAGTACCTAAACAGTAATAACATTGAAATGCAAAACAATTAAAAACAAAGTAGAAAAATAAAGTCCAATGTAATGAACAAAATAACACCAAAACAACAAAAATCCAGTAAGCTGAACTGGCAATACTAATTTGTAAATGTTAAGTAGGAATAGTGCCAAGAAGCCTAAAGTGCTAATGATAGTCCGATGGAGCACAGGTCAAAAACACTAACCAGGTTTCTTCCTGGTCAAAGATTTTACTTTCTGACTTGGTGCTTTAGCCCCAATCCACCACAGGAGTACACTTCTAAAGCACCCAAGGACCCCAGGGGAGGACTTAAAGACATTCAGTTTGTCAGGTACAGGTAACCACAGGGATCCAGTCCAGGTCCCGTTGTCATTGGGCACGTACAGCGAATGCCTCTTTTAGTTTTATGTATCCCTCTAGCTTGAACTGGAGGACTGCCTTATGACCCTTGGAGTCCACTTCTTCTTCCTGAGTACAAGAAGGAGCAGGTACAGTCCTTCAGTGCTTCTCGTGGGTCACTGACAGCGGGTCCGTCCTCTTCTGTTCTTCCTCAGAGCCAATAGTGTTCTGGAGTGGATGCCTAAAAATGCCACATATATGCCTGGCAATCATGAATTCTGGGCACGCCCTAACCAATGGGGTAAACGTTTGCAGGACCAACCCTACCCACTTTGGGAAATTTAAAAATGGAAATGTCGTTGGTCATACTCAGCTTGGGCACTGATGGTGTTTGTGGAGTGTATATTATGGAACTCCTACTATCCTGCTACATCCAACACTAAAATCCAGTTTGAGGCAGCCACTGTTCCCACAATAAACCTAGAGACTGATGTCTAGTAGGACAAAAGCAAAGTAATTCAGCAGCCAGACTTTGGATTTACAATTATTTTTGGCATGCTGTTTCCCTTCCTTTTCTGTCCCAGTGTTATATGTAAACCCCAGAGTCAGAAGTATGGTCGGACAAAGAAGGTCTTTCAGCAACCAGATAGTAGATACACAAGAATTATCTTGCCATCTGTTTTTCTTCCCTCTAGATGACCCCCAAAATATGATATGTAAACCAAGCAGACCTGTCCAGCAGGATTTGACACTGCAGTTTCGAGAAGGATACGTGCAGCCCCATGTAAATTAGCCTCCAGGAACTTCAGGCTGGGAAAAGGTAACTTAAAAAAAATACTTTTCCTTAGTATTTATAAAAAAACCCCATTGAATTAAATTTTTAGTAAGTATTAAAAATAGTTGGTAAATAATTTTTCTAGCTTGTCCCAGTCCTGAGAAACAGTATTTGGATTTTTAATGTGTACTTTGGTTTACTACAGAAGACAGTCCTGCCACAGTGAAAAATAGCATTTGGGTGCTAGTCACTGTAAAGACATGGTATAATTAAATTATACCGGTCTTGTTTTTGAATACCATGCACTTTGCCTATTATACCACAAGGCCTACATAGGGGTGAATTATTAATATTTTAAAGGAAGGTTTTGACCTGTCAAAAGGATTAATTTTTCGACCTGTCAAATTGCAGTTTTTCAGTGCTACAATCGGCTACACTGCAAGGCTTAAATCAATGTTTGGAATGCCACTGTATTGGCTGGCACAATAGGTGCAGACCACTGGTGGCATTTAACTTCCAGGTCCTGTGGACACTTTGTACCATATACTAGGGACGTACATGTAATTTAATAAGCCAGTTGGGTGTATGCCAATTTCATCATGTTGAAAGGGGGAGCACATGCACTTTACAACTAGTTAGCAGGAGTAAAGTGCACACAGTTCTACAACCAGCAAAACAGTCCAGGCAAAAATCTGGGTATACACCACAAAAAAGATAGTCATTCCTACAATGTCTATGCGCTGACACGCAATATATCATCAGACATTCCCTTTAGACAGCACAATACCGGTGTGCGGTCTTCCACAAGGATGAAAATATATAGAGAGGCTGATGTAAATAAAATTGTGAGCTCTGATCCCTGGGCAGACATAAAGAGGAGAGTAAGGTACGCTATCAGAATATCATGGCCAAATTATTGAATACCAAGGTATCATGAATGTAAGTATACAGAGGTAAGAATAGATTCACCATGTTTCACATTGGTGTACCCTGACAGTGTCTATACTTTCAAGGTACATAGTGAATCTGTATTTTTTATATATATACTAATGTACACACTGCTCTGGTTCTCGATGTTTATGCCACTTTGTTTGTATCGTGATATTTCTATCCTGTATATTCTCTGATACAACCATTGGCAAAGTGCTGGACCTCCGCTTCAGACCTTAGCTTCGAGGTAAAATCAGTTCTGATTGGGATCACAATCACCAAAGCCTCATCGTCAAGCCTCCGCATTGAAGAACAAGCATTCTTTGAGGGTCCTGGTGTGAAGTCTTCGATAAGAAAGAGGGTAAAGGAGTCTCGGGTTGGATACATCTCCAGGTTATGGAAGTTAGTCCAAAGTGAATCACAGACAGTGTGTTTCAAGGGGAAATGACATTTGATTGGTGTCTTGTTCTCTTATTTTAGATTAGTCACTTCTTATCTAAATTTATGACATTGCCAGTGAGACCGTGTTTGGTGACAAAAAATGTTATTTCATTGGTCTTGTGGAAGAGTGTAAAAATGGGAATCAAAACCCTTTGTTGTGGGCTAGAAAGTACAGTATGCACGTGATATGGCTGATACATTATTTTAATTTATGGAGTGAATTGTTTTAGATGTATACAATTTTATTGTGGCTTATGTATTTGTATCTGTATTATTTTAATTCTGAAATACCAAACACAATAAGTTGATGGATGGAGTGCTGAAACTTTTCAACCACTCACCCCCAGTCACAGGTCTAGGTCTAGGTTTAATCCATCGTTCTTTTGCTCACTGTGCTACCCCAGTTTGAACCCAGCCATATGACAATCAGTCTTGAACTTGCTCCTCATGGGAACAGTCCAGCCCAAACTGCCAGGCCAGGTACTCCCTGAATCGGAAACAAGCATCCTGGGACTGATTTCAGGGTTTCAGCCCTCATTAGCCAGGCTAGCTTGAATCCAGTGGCATAGCGAGCTAGGGACCCACATCTGGGCATACCCATGGCCACTTATGGAAAACATAGCAAACACAACACGATGATGGATTGAGTGCTGAAACATTTTAACCAATCACTCCCAGTCACAGATCTGGGTTTAATCCATTGTTCTTTTGCCTACTATGCCACCGCAGTTTGGACCCAGCCATATGCAAATCAGTCTTGACCCTGCTCCTCATGGGAACAGTCCAGCCCGAACTGCCAGGCCACGTCCTCCCTGGACCAGAAACAAGCATCCTGGCAGTTCAGGCTAGACTGTTCCCATGGGGAAACGGGGTAAAGACTGATTTGCATATGACTGGGTTCAATTTGGAATGGCGTGACTAGCAAAATAACAATGGAATAAAGCCACATCTGTGACTGGGGGTTAATGTTTGACACTGTTCAGCATTCTGTCCATCATCTCTCTGTGTTGCACATAATTCTGAAATAAACTGCTATTGGGACTGGAACTACCTTAGCGTTTGGGTTAAAGCCCATCAAGATTGTGATACATTCTGGGACTGCTTTGCAAAATGTCAGCCATGACTACATCCCAGTCCCTTATCAATTTGTTCAAAATTAATCACAGAAAGGGTCGACAGAACAGTCCTGTGCTGCAGGAAGCCTAGCTGTTGCCCAAGACCACACCTCAACGACTCCGAATTGAGATTAAGGCCAATTTTATTTATTTATTTATTTTTATTGTTTTTTTATTTGAACAAATAAAATACGTGTCATAAACATTACGACTGTCGTAATTGATCGCATTCAACAAAACGTAGTCGTCATCAACCTGGCAAACACCCCCTCCCTTCGGTTCGTGCTATTAAGGCCAATTGTAGAATCTGGCAGAACTCGTTAATGAGAAGAAATGGTGTACCTCACAGTCTAGAACAGGACATCCCGGTCTTCTCTTTGAGACCAAGAGGAATATCTTATTAGAACGCGATCCCGGGGCTGCGTGTAGACAAGAGGATGGTCTTCGCCAATCATCTGATCTCCAACTGCGGCATTAAGGCAGATCCCCAAATGAGCAGAAGTTCCAGGTTCAAATTTCAGGCCTTGATGAGACAAATGAAGCTGACAAATGTGAGACATGCTCCATGTGTACACTGTAAGGACAGAGTGAATACACAGGAGGAAAGGAAAGAAAGTGCCAGGAAAGACCACAAAAAGGAAGGACATGGAGACACTTTAGCAACTTGATTCATCCTGGAATGGGTAACGAAATTAGCGTATATCGGAGAGAACATGGGGAAAAGAACCGAGATTAAGGGAATGTGGATGCATTTAAAAATGAAATCCACCTCAATGGAAACTCCACTGAAAGTGCTTATGGGAGTCAGAAACAAAAGTGGACGCCTCCCATATCCCAGTGCCCACAAGTGGAGTTTGGTGTAGGATTCTGCTAGGTGTTTCGTTTAGCGGCAGCTTTACATTTACCTACAATGCACATCTGTGATCATTTGCATGTCGGCTGGTTATCCCGAAGGCTCGGTGGGATTTTCCTGTAAAATGGCTCCGATTTGTTGGCCATTTCTGCAGGAAAATGTAAAGTTATAACACTTCCGAGTTACTGCCTGATAAATTAAGAATCATGAATGAATGGATTAACTCTGCTACTTATGTATCACAGTCACCTGTACGGAATGTGATGTCTGTATGCTTATATTAACAAGTGCCAATAAAAAGAATTTTCAAAAAAAATAAAAAATGAATGAATGGATTAAAAATAGTTGACATTCCCACCGAGGTGTGAGAAGCAAAGAATGTGCTTATTAAGTGCTACCTGCAGTATGCAAACAGACAACTGGGCGACTGAAAGAATCAAAACACAGAATAATACAGTGAGCAGCAGAGCAAACAGTTCAAATAGAAGATTCTTAAGCACTAGGGGAGACTGAACAACATAGGCATGGGGCATAGAGAGTCCGCTAAAGAAAGGCACATCAACAAAGGGCAAATCTTGGGGAATTACTGTGCAGTGATACTGACTGTACAAATACCAGTACAGGTTATGGTTAGTCCCCATTACTGAGTACCTCCCCATTCCCAGTTCCGTAGGTTTGAATTTTAAAACTCAGAATCCTAGTTTTTTTTCCTTGCACCAGCGTCACCGGTTTTGACCTGCTGAAATTTGTGTAGAGGAGAAAGAACCGAGTCTTTACAAAATATTTTGTGCACATCTTGTAATGATGATTTTGGCACAAACCCAGTTTGCATCTGAATTGGCATTAGCAGAACCATTAGAATGAGGGTTTAGGAAGGATAAGGAGAGAGGTGAGAGAACACAGAGGAAATCCACCAGACAAGCAAGAATGCGTCAACAAAACGAAAAGAGTTAAGTGTCTGTCCATTACAGCAATATTTATGTCAACCAAACAATCCATACCGAGATGAAGTGACCGCATTTCTTAAAAAACAGGTTTATTAATCATCTTTATAAAAGGAATAAAACAGGACATAATGTTAATAAAAAAAAAAAAACGCTATACCCCAAACCTGGCTAAGTAACGCCTGGTGTCAGTCAGCTGTAAACCCATCTGATGATCTTACGACAGCACCAACTGAAACACTGAAAAATATGTGATACCTTAATGCATGTCACAGGAAAGTTAAAGAGCATCTCTAGAAGTATAGGCTGTTATAGCAAGGTAAATGGGTGGGAAGGAGCCATGATGGGGGCAGGCGAGGTATGACCCCCACCCTGGCCTACTTTTCTAGTTGTGTGTGTTTTTTTTTAACATAATATATATATACTTAATGGCTAAAACGCTGCCTGGCTCCTACCCGCATCACTCTCCACGTCTCCCGTATTTTAATTAAAAGGAGGGGGAGGCCCCTGTTCTACTCTTATCAGCCCACGTGCTTTTAAAAGCATAATCTTTTAGCAACAGTTTTTTCAAAGGTATGCTACTTAGATTGTGGACGGAATGCCATCCTCAAGTCCAGAATGTTAGTTGCACAGACATTGAAAAGGCTGTTGGGGGTGGGGGGAAGGGGGAGTTTTATTCAATGTTTGTTTGAAGATACTGGGACGCTGAGTCATTGCTAGACATATGGCACCCACTGCTGGGGCGCCTCACTCATGAACCCAGAGTTTAGCAGCCTGAATGCCAAAATAAATGATTTGGGCCTAAAAAATGTACGTCCCTTAGTGTGCCAAATTATCGTGAGACCGCACTGGTGGGATGCCAGTGCACTCGTGGAATATTTTGGCTGGATTTAAACAAAGAGGAATTTCCTATACAAATAAACAAGCATTTTCAATGCAATAGGTCTCACATTATTAAAGTTTGAGCTGTTGGCATTGCTAATAATAATGCAACACCAATAGCAGCTCAAAGATTCAGTAATGTGAGACCTATTGCATTGCAATTGTTTTTTGTTTTTTTTTATATATAGCACAAACTTGAGTGAAAGGTGTGTATTTATGTTGCATTGAGTACAGTGTAATTATGTGTTGTGTTATTATGTGGCACAGAGTGGTATTATGTGGAGTGTATTTATCTTGCATTAAGTAGAGAGTAATTATGTGACGTGCAATTATGTAGTACTGAGTGGTATGTGGAGTGTATTTATGTTTTATTGAATACAGTGTAATTATGTGATGTGTAATCACACACCCACACACCCAACCACACACAACCACACACAACCACACCCACAACGCACACACACACACAACCACACACACAACCACACACACAACCACACACACACACAACCACACACACAACCACACACACACACACAACCACACACACACACAACCACAAACACAACCACACACACAACCACACACACAACCACACACATAACCACCACAACCACACATACAACCACACACACAATCACACACACAACCACACACACACAACCACACACACATAACCACACACACAACCACAAACACATCACACACAACCCCACACACACACAACCACGCACACACACAACCACACACACACACACACAACCACACACCCACACACAACCACACACCCACACACACAATCAATCACACACTCACACACAACCACACACACAACCACACACACTCCACCATACACACAACCACACACACAACCACACACACAACCACACACACAACCATACACACAACCACACATACAACCATACACACAACCATACACACAACCACACATACAACCACACACACAATCACACACACACACACACAATCACACACACGCACAATCACACACACAATCACACATACAATCACACACACACACACACACAATCACACACACAACCACACCCAACCACACTCAAAACCACACCCAACCACACCCAACCACACTCACACACAACCCACACACACACACACACACACACACACACACACACACACAACCACACACAACTTAAGGGAATCGGGTAACGGAAAGAGAAAGAACTCTATCCAAAAGTCACACGTTTTCAGTCCAGTCTGAAAGTATGACTTTGCCCCAACGAGGCCTTGTTTTGTAGCTAAGTAGATAGTCTATTATTTTAGTAAGCCTGACGCGACATTAGAAAAAGAGAAGTATAATGCAATTATTAGGCGCGCATTGTTTACCTTGTAACTGCGTAAATATTTGCAGCGCATTTTCATTTATTTGACCTTTTAACCGCCTTCATTTATTTTACCTTGTAACAAAGTAAATATTAGCCGCGCATATTCTTTTACTTTGCCTTGTAACCGCTATTTTACCTTGTAACCGCGTAAAGATTAGCCACACATTCCTCCCAATTAAGCAACAAACTGTATTGCAGCTGCAAAGCCATAAGTAAAGTGATCGCAAAACTGAAAGCAAAGCCACTAGATGTATTTGCTTTACTGTCTGTTTCTTCTCTCATAATGTATTCATCTTTCTCTTAGTTTGTGCGTTTCTCTGTCTATCTGTGTGTCTCTGTCTTTGTATATGCTCCTCTGTGCCTGTCATGCTCCGCTATATGTGTCTACCTATGTGTACACTGTATTTGCGTGTATGTATCAAACTCTATATGTGCCTTTTAGTGTTTATAAGTTACTATCTTTATCTCTGCCTCTGTTCCTCTTTGTCTATCTGTCTCAGTTTCTAGCTTTGTGTACGTGCCTCTGTTTCTGTATATCTCTTTGCTTGTTATTCTCCTTTTCTATATGTGTACGTCTGTTTTCCTGTACCTAGGTCTAGCTCTGTGTATTTCTGTCTATATGTCTATAACTCTATTTGTAAGCAAGCGCCATTTTAGATTAACACACACACACACAACACCACACACAACTTAAGGGAATCGGGTTACGGAAAGAGAAAGAACTCTATCCAAAATCACACGTTTTCAGTCCAGTCAGAAAGTATGACTTAGCCCCCACGAGTCCTTGTTTTGTAGCTAAGCAGATAGTCAATTATTTCAGTAAGCCTGACTCGACATTAGAAAAAGAGAAGTATAGTGCAATTATTAAGCACGCATTGTTTACCTTGTAACCGCGTAAATATTTGCCGCGCATTTTTCATTTTTTTTACCTTGTAACGCCTTCATTTATTTTACCTTGTAACGAAGTAAATATTTGCCGCGCATTTTCATTTACTTTGCCTCGTAACCACCTTCATTTAGTTTACCTTGTAACCGCGTAAAGATTAGCCACGCATTCCTCCCAATTAAGCAACAAACTGTATTGCAGCCGCAAAGCCACAAGTAAAGTGATCGCAAAACTGAAAGCAAAGCCACAAGTAAAGCGATCGCGAAACCGAAAGCAATCGCTTTTGGAAGCAGAGACAGCCGCCAATGGTGCGCGCGCGCCACAGACAGCCATATGCTTTCAATTATCGCGCCCGTGTCTGGGCACGATAATTGAAACCAGATAGGCTTTAGTGCACGTAACAGACACCAATAGGCAGTGGGCGGTGCGATGCGCCCACCTTTGGCCTATTGCGTGCTCTGTCTAAAAAATACAGCCACTAAAAGCCCAATAATAGAAGACAAAACAAAAACACACGCACGAGCGTGTATGATTCCAGTGTCCATTTCTGAACCCCAGACAAAAGGACTCTTGCTGCGCGAGCACTGCTGCGCAGTGCAACGCTAGGCGCGAGACCTAAAAAGTAACCAAAATCAATTTAGTGTGCAGGCTGAGGTCATAACATACTTTTAAGATTAATAACATACGTCAATATTAAAAAACATACCGTAACAGTGAGCCATGCAGATGCTTAACAAATGAGCAGCTACAGAATATAAATACATAAATACATAAAAAGGTAAATTCGGTAAAACTGATCGAAGGGTAATAATTAAGGCACCATGCTAGAAACTAAAAGGGTCGCCAGGTTAAGATGAGACAGTCATGAAAGTGCTTGCCGTATGGCCCTACTACTACTAATAAAGTGCTAGTGCCTGGGCAATTGAGCAGCCCTTAAAGTGTGGGTTCTTGTGCGACCAAATTATTGTGGCCGACCCAAAATGCATCTGTTAGGTCGCAATAATGATTTTGCGCCAACCAGGTTCCCTCGTGAGGAGCTTTTCACAGCCACCATGATTCTATAACATTATTGCAACTAGGCCAAGCAATCTTTAGCTAAAACGTTTCAACATTTAATATAGAAATTCATGCAATACAACGTTAAAGTACTTCAGACATTAGTCCTTCCACTTAAGCAAAAAGTGCTAGTTCATGCACTTTAGTCCGCCTTGAGTTGGTAAACTTCGAAAAACATGTTATTTCAACCGGCCTCCCAATAAGAAAGTGATAGTGTTCGGACCTTGGGCAGATGTTTAGCATTAATCTTATAAGAACTTATTATTATGACCAGCAGGAAGCCCTATCCTCTCCACACACACCCATTTTCAGGTAAAAACATCACTTTTGTTCGTTTTGTCTTTAATAAGAACCTATTCCATAGCTTGAGCGAAGAAGTTTGATTTTTGCTTGAGGCTTGGTTCCCTCTTTACAAAACCATGTCAATCAAAAGTTGAAACTTTTGGCTCAGGGCTGAGGGTCATTCTCATCCTTACATGTTTCTGACAAGCTTAACTTGTATCCCTACGCTACGTTCAATATAAAAGGATTTGTCTTGGGTGACTTGCTAGGGCACGGAGGGCAAGAAACATCCCTTTGTGCCAGACCAGCAGACACAAAAATGGCAGACTCTCCTCTCTCTTCTATCCACTTTCCCTAACATCTCACCCGCATATCCAAGAACACTGACCTGCCTACTTAGGGGTGTGGTCTCAAGTTTCACATAGTAAGAGGAGGCAGGCACTTTCCACTGTAACGGGCAAGCCCCAATGCACAGGGGCTCGCCTAGGATTTGAAGAGGAGACAGAACTATCCATTTGTTGAAGACACTACATTTCCCTTTTGAGGTCAAAGAGCTACTTTTGAAAGGCAAGCAAACCGGTTTAAAAATCTGGATATCAAATGACAGGCCTCTCTTCTTAAGGGCTGTGTGATGCACCATATACAGTACTGGAGGGTTAGACTGAGACCAAGCCCTCTATTGCTGAAGAATATATTGTAACTCCGGTGCAAGGTATGTTCAGAGTTCCAAGTAAAATGCTGTTTTCCCGTTCAGGTGTTATTTTTAGGTCTCTCCAGGTGTTAGCAGCGCGCATGCGCAGCTCTCGCCATGTGAGGGCTTCTTGGAATCAATACTGTTCCAGAAGTCGTTTCTCTGCTCCGCCTGCATTTTTGATTGGTGCTCGTCATTTTGAGTCACGGATCATGCAGAACGTAGTGTGATAATTGCACCTGAGGTTTTTTAGTCCCTCCTGGTTGCCACCCTGTCCTCTTTTGGCCCCGCCCACCGGGATTGGATCTTGTACTTGCGGCGGGCGACAGTGTCTCTTAATTAGCAGCCAAGCACTTTTTGCTTGTATTACCGCATTTATCTTCAAGAATGACGCGCCTTTCATTTCTCTGGCGCGGCTTGTTTCTTTTTTTATTTTATGCTATCCTTTTGCCATCTTGTCTCCGGAGCACCACACTGATGTATATCGTCAATAGCTTTGTATTTGATTTTATCTTCTACGCCCAAGGACATTAAAGCGCTTTGGCAGAAAGACAGATTGTGTTATATTTTTTTAATGTTTTTAATTTCTCCTGAGGTAAATAAAACGAGCCCCATTTAAGTAGCGCAAGAGACCCATTATTTACAAGACATATTACACTGTTGTATTAAGTATCACATCCAGTGCATAGCCCAACAACCATTTCCGCTTCTTCTACTGCTTGTTACGTGCCACCATGGTGCGTCATCGCCTCTGTTCGGTCGGGCGTCTCGACGTGCTAAAAGGCCAGGACTGGTTGAGCGGGTTTCACTGTGATACGGGCAAGGTTACCAATTATGTGCTGGCAGCCTTGTCTTCGCTTTTCATTTAGTTTCTGATTCCTCACACAGGACTACAAGGACTGCAAGAGCCGGAATGCAAATAAAAATAAAAATAAAACAGGGCTAGTTTTGGTATTTATCGGGAAAACTTGAGATCTCAGATAATGATAACGCGTACTTTGCGCACAGCCTGGGTTGCCAGATAAGTCCGTAGAGAGCAATCCCTTGGTTTGGTTTCCTTTTACAATTCGACGATTGTGAGCCCAACTAGTCAGACTACAACTCCCAGAATGCAACAAATTAGCTAAATATCACAAGCCTGACAATAACAGTAAATCCATGTGTATATAGCGTTTCATACTACCGGGAACACGCTGTATCGATTTCGATGGACAGGAGTTGTAACTTTTCATGATGTCCGAGTGCCGGTCGCTGTCCCAGTTGGGTAACAAAATTCCGACTTCATAAGCAGCATTACCCTTGGCATGGATATAACGGAAAGGAACAGCGACGCATTGAACTGTATTTCAGAATCAAAGAAAAGTTAGACCTCCATAAGTGCCAGATTTGAAGCACAGATGTGGTGACCAGATGGCTGAATGTCAACCGCACATTCCATTTCCATCCCCCAAGCTTTCCTTCACATATCGCTCTTGATCAGCTACGTTGGCGCCATTGGTTACATCGCTGGAAGGCAAGGTCACATCTCCCAGAATGCAATGTGTGCTTAGACGTATGCCATCGGACTGGAATAACGGCGCATAGCACCCAATCAAATAGGTTATAGTTTGGAACTGAGGGTCGCTCTCACTATCTCGCAGAGTCGATATCCCACAACTAGCAGATGTTTCACTTTGTTTCCTTTACTTGGGCAAACCAATCTGCTCATTCCAGTGTAAAATTCCCTACCTTTCTTCCTTCTGCTCTTGTCTATATCCCCCCCGAATCTGGCTATGACGACTCCCTTTATGGCATCCACGTTTTTCTACCATAGGAGTGTTCGTTGTGCCCCTGCCTCAAATGCTCATCTCTGCTTCTTCCTGCTCACCCTGATCTTCCTCTTCTAATCACACTCGCCCTTTTAACCTTTGTCCTTCCTTCCCTCCCCCTCTCAACAAGTCTTCCTTCCCTCGCCCGCCTCACCTTCCCCACCCCCTGCTCGTTACCCCTTTCAGAATACCACGGGCTGCCCTGACCGGCCAGGCAGGGCTCATTTGCCAAGCTCATTTTCAGGTGACAGTTGGCAATTAGGATTTCACTTTTGGAAAGTGCTGAACACGCAGGGAGCATGCATATTTCCCACAGAAAATTGAGATGAATGGGCTGCTCACAGGGTTTAACTATATTACAGGGTTAGTTTTAAACTTTATTGTATGTCAACAAATATTTCCGCACTGAACTACAAACTACAGTTAGTTTGGACCAATGGATGGAGGGTATTCATTTCTAACGGGAGAACCAGAGCGATTGGTCACCAAAGACGCTGTGTTACAATCCAGTGCATTCTGGGAGTAATAGTCCAAAGGCATTATGGTTAATATAACTGAACTAAAGCACAGGAAAACATGTATTTATAAAAGAACATAGTTGTCAAGTTCTCAGTTTGCTTATGTGACATTTCCCTGTTCACAGGGCTTTAAGTGGGATGAAAAGCTGGGTGGGGGTCTCTCAAAGGGGCGTGGTCAATATTTTTAAGGGCTTGGCTTTAAAACACCTAAGCTAAAAATCTGTGCTTAGCATAGTGTGCCGCCCCACTGGTATTTTGCTGCTTCTATCATTGCATCTAGATAAATAATACAAGCAACATTACACCTACAACAATCCCGGACTGTTGGCTTTCTCA
Source organism: Triturus cristatus (assembly GCF_964204655.1). Taxonomy (NCBI): domain Eukaryota; kingdom Metazoa; phylum Chordata; class Amphibia; order Caudata; family Salamandridae; genus Triturus; species Triturus cristatus. The sequence continues at coordinate 87,700,725 of NC_140584.1, read as the reverse complement.
GTGGGTATTAGTTGCATAGGATAAACATGCATTAAAAATGTAATAGGTCTCGCCATTCATTAAGTTAAAGTCATGTGCTTTTCTATACAATACCATTAGCAAAGCAAATGGCTTTTAACTTAATAAAAGGTGAGACCTATTGCATTTTCAATGCTTTTTCTTTCTTGCAACAAGGCTTTTTTAGGCTCCTTTGTTAGTAATCTTAAGTTCTTTTAGGGCCTTATTATAACAGCTCTGTCGGCTGCTCTTTACTCGCTTAAACAGATTCTGTTGTATACTAGCCCTTATCAAGGAGGCCCTCGCAGCTGCTCTGTACATGCTCACTACAACTCAGACACCATGTATACATATGGTATAACATCCAAGACATAACCATTTGGGGCAACACGGTTTCACCATAAAGACCGTACATTTCAAAAATCCGGGTTGCAATTGTAAATAAACTCCCTGAAGAAGTTCTTTGTTATGAACGAAACGCGTTGGCTGACAATTACCTATATTCGGATTTTTTCAATAAAGGACTGTTTAAATACAACTCTACAAAGACTATAATACATTTTGAAAATAACTTTCTCTACAAAAACGGGTGGTGCACCACTCCACGCTTGGGTTCAGCATCTCTGTTTCCACTGAATGCCTTATTTGATGGTCGATTACAGTGACACCAGATTATCAGAACGTATTTGCCTGTAGCATAGCCTCATGCAGTTAGTTGGCTGTGCCTGCGGAGAAATGCTACTAAAGTGTTCTTCGCGTGCCGAGCAACAACGCCTCCTCTCAACCACTTCTGCCATAATGAGAGGTACTATAATGCCCTATACAAAATAAAGACCATACTTTGGTAAGCCTAGTAAATAAAAAAACAAAAGTTATTTCTTGTTTCTGTCATGGCCTATTTTATGCAGACCTAGAAAGAACACCCCTAGGGAGGCCGACTTACATAGACCATATTTCAGATCTACACACACCTTAAGCTTAGGGACATTTCCTTGTGGTGCACATAATTGCCACAGTTTTACATTTGTAGTGTCATTTATTTGTCAGATAGTGTTTCTGCGGTAGCTTAAGTGCGTGTGTGTTGGAAGGGTTTTGCTTAATTTTGAATATGTTGATGCTGTCATGGAAGTTTGTTTTTCACAATTGGGTTTGGGCCACAGAATATCTTGTACTTCTGGAGACGATGGCTATCTTTTAGAGTAGCTCATTAGCTGAATCAATTTGTGTTAAATTTCGTGTTAACATATTGCCATGTTGTTTACACGCTTTTACAATTTAGCTGGGTGGAGTTTCACCATCATACTAAAAATGCGATAAACACATCGCAACACTGAAAGAAACGTGTGCTATCATCAGCAAAAAACCTGGACTAACTTTGCATCTTTTGTAGCTAAAAGGATGAAGAAATAATGTTTTGTATGTTATTCCCCATTTTCTGCTAAATGCCCATAAATAAGATATCTGGTTAGTTACATTAATGAAATTTCCGAATCGTGGTTTACCCCTAGTATGCAGGCCTTCTATAAAATCAAATGAGGTTCTTTGTGTCAGAGGTCACTCGTAGTGACCTTCGATTTTACTATAATGAGCTATTCCTTGGAGTGATTGCCTTAAATTGACAGGAATGGCGTTCAAACGATCAAGAAGTAGGCTGACACCAGTGGTCCACGTTCCTGAGTTAAATTCTCCCTGTGTCCCAGTTGATGTTTTTTGCTTTAGCTTAGGGTGTTTTGAGTGGTTCTCTAGCAACCAAAGAATGTATGCTTTGTTTGTTTGAATTATGTCTAGATAAGAAATCATGGGGATATTTAATTCCAACATGGTTTCCCATAAAACTTTCAGCTGTCAGAAACTATAAAATTATATCCACAAACTGTACTAGCAACAAATTATGAAGTTTCCTAAAACCATAAACTGCGTGTCTGCAAGAAGTGTAAACATTTTTCCCTGAAATTCTAACAAACGATTTGTGACAGCCGGCCAAAGGCAGAAATCTACCAAAGTTTGGCATTGGTTTCAAAACCCCATAAATGTTCAGTTCGGTCATCTGATTTGACGCTCTCTTAAATTCAAAGTTATTTGCAGCATTACTGTGCAAGAGCAAGACAAAAAAATAGCAGAAACCGGTGTATTTTTAGAGTGGCGGATCATTGCTCCACTTCTGTCTTGGGCTCATTAAAGAGGACTCTGTGCTGCTCTGCAATCACAACCACAATTGTGGGACATAATAAGGAGAAGTAGAGCCAAGTGTAACAGTCTGTAGAGAATGAGCCCTGGCAGAGGCCAGGGGACCCCTGAGATTCCATACAGCTCCTAATATAGACCGACGATAATCACAGCCTACGATCATAAAAGGAAATGTTTCCAAATTGGCCATTTTTTGGCACTGGCTCTATTCTTTTTCTGTGACCTCTCCAAGTTTGTTTTTTATTATTATTATTTGCGCTGGCTGTGCTTTTCCCTACCCTCCCGACAACCTCTTTTATTTGGATTGAATGTATGCTTTTTCCACCAGCTTCCCCAAACCGCTTGCTGAAGATGCCCTTTCTCCTCAACCTCCCCAACGCCTTTGTGTCAAGGCAGACCAACGCTGACCGGCTCAGTCACAAAAGTTCTCTGTTTACATGTCCTCTCGGTTTCTAACATGAGCCTTTCTGAACCAGCAATTACTACCCTTTGCCACATTTTTTAAAACAAAATGTTTCTGCAAGTATTTCAGAAAGTTTGAGGGACTAGTGCGTTTGTAAATAAAGCGAATGTATAACAGCTGTTGATTGTTAAAGTGTGTACTGCATTGCAAGAGCTCAACACATAATCAGTTTGTATATGCACTTTTCAGCTTTTATTTATCCGTCAGAACCTAGGAGAGTCAGTGACTGATAACTGATATGTACCCTGTGTCAGACGGCGGAACCAAAACTAACCGTGGGGTAAAGGCTCAAACCCGCCCCACTGTGCCTTCGTCTCCTCACACAATTTATTTATTTCCATTCTCTTTCCCATTCTCTCCTTTCTCTCTCTTTTCTCCCTCTTAGTTTGCTTTCTCTCTACCATCCCCGTCCCTCCCTAGGAAGGGCCTACATTCACAGACTTCTCAGAGAGGTAGTGTGGGGGCAACTCATAAGAACTCAGCACACAACCAACAGACACAATAGATTATTTTCCAGCCCAGTGCTTCCCCTCATGGAAATGAAAGTACTTTTGTTTTCAGTCACACTAAATAGTTTACATTTCAATGAACGCGAAATATAGGGTTGCAGTATGCTGCATTCTGTAAGGAGACCCTGCAACTCCTTCCTGGTAATTGTTCTGTTCCCACTAGGGCCAAGATTCCCCCTCGCCTTGGTGTTGGAAGGATTAGGTTCAGGTGCGGTTACCTCAAATGTTATCAGTTCTCACTGGTTTCAATAAGCAGATCCGTTCAGCAGGTTGTCATTTCTTTATCTTCAGAATAAAAGTCTCTGGCTATTTTTCGTTCTCGTGTCCAGTTGCTAGTTAAATCCCATGGTTTACCATTAAGAAGGATCTTGAATGTTCAGATGTGCGGAGAATGCGGACACTCAGTCTGTCCTTAGCGGCTTGCATTTTTGATGAAGTACTTGTGATGGCCTTTCTGGATGTCCTCATAAGACTGATTCAGGTCTTATGGCAGTGCCTGACTCAACAGCTGTGGCTCTCCCGGTCAGCTGCAGACAAGTGCTGAGTGACCGCAGTTGCAGCTTCCAGGCTGAGTCTTATGACCGTTCTCTCTTGGTTTGGACACATTGCGCTCTCAGATTGGCAGTGAAGCTGTCCTTCACACTTCATCCGTGAATTGTACCACCACATGACTGGGTACTGGGCAATACTCTTGTGACATAAACTGGACACAGTTCACTTCTGGAACTGTGCAGACTCCTAGGTCATCTGCTTTTCCTTTGGTTTCTCACACTGGGAGCACGTATGGGTCTCTCCTGGACCTTGTCTCCTCCTGCAGGGTCAGGCAGCCAAGCTCTCCAGGAAGACCCTCAACTTCTCCAGTGGAAAATGTTGACTTCACATGATGTCCCCTCACCTGTGGACACTGACTGTAAGACCTGCAGATACATCAGCTCTTCGAGTAATTTGCAGAGCACTTTGGGTAAGAACTAGAGACTGGAACAATATGGGGTTGTTTGGATCCCAATTTTATACACATTTTTGAGACACTGCATGTAGATTCGCTCACAAAGAGAGAATGACACACACACACACACACACACACACACACACTCACATTCACACACTCACACTCCCCCACACACACTCACACCCATTCATAGAAGCACTCACACAAGCACTCACTCACCCATACAGCTACTCACACACCCACTCATTCACCCCCAGCCACTCTAGCACCAATACTGTCACTCACACACGGATACATATGGTCACACAACCACTAAGATGGCATATGTCACAATTCATATCACTTAATTATATTTCAGAAAGAATAGTATTTTAACTTGTGCTGTAGGTTAGTATATATCTTCAAGCCTCAAAGTCAACACTTATGAAATACTTACACTGACTGGATGATGTCATCAGTGATGTCATTTGAGATGTCATGAGTGATGTCATGAGTGATGTAATTTCTGAGGTCCTAAGCAGTGCTTTTCCAGGGCGTAAGTTATATTTAGTTTCGGTAACTATAACTGCTGAATTTAACTGATTTTGTACGAGTGAAGTATGAGCGTAACTATAACGTTCCAATAACCTTTGTTTTTTTCCAGTGAATATATGAAATGTGTGTGTATGCATATATATATATATATATAGAGAGAGAGAGAGAGAGAGAGAGAGAGAGAGAGAGAGAGAGACACACATGTGTGTGCTACCACCCAAGTTGTAGTCTCGCTGCACACACACACACACACACACACACTGGACATGCACATAGGAAGTAAATGTAAGGTTCTGGGGTTCACGTAACTGCGGAACAGTACATAAGCGGGGTCAATAGGACGCACTCTCTCACTGACTGATTTAAAAAAAAAAAAAAAAAAAAAAAGTCTTGTCACCCTAAAGATTGACATAACATGGTATGCTGCGTCCACCACTTTATATTTGCCCCCAGGAGAGGGCCAGGAGTTCACCATCACCTATGAGAGCACACTTAGTGTACCTCTCCAGATCACAGGACAGGCTTTGTGCCTCGCATTGCCAGGAACAGGCTTAGGTCTCTGCAGCCATGCTAGATTAGCTTCACACAGAGGCAACATAAAGGTAAAGATACCTGGTTCACATGCACTCTGGCACACACACCTGCACATAAATGTAGGGGATATTCTTGTCCACACAGAACCTTAAATTGACTTGTGCAGACCGGGTCAATTAAGGTAAAGCGACAGCTGATGCAATGTTTGATGGATCATTTTAAACACTTGAGCGGAAGTCATCCCTTCCTCGTAAGCCCTGCATCACATGCACATTTCTAAAAGCCACATCACATCAGCTCTCAAATATTCCAGTCGATCGTACCTAGTCTTTTTTTACTGGTGCCCAGAATCCCCTAAGTTAGTCTAAATCTAGAGTAGGATGCGTGGTACCAATGTTTTTTTTCCTTTGAAGAGAATTATGGACGTTTATTGTTGGTGAAGCAGAAACTCCTGTAGACTGTTCTTCGAAATCTGTTTCCATCGATTAGTTGTCTGTTGAGTTTCTGTGCATTGTTTTTACAGCTGTTGTCCATTGTTACTCATTGGCGGACAAACTGGTTCTACATTTGGCGCTCTGTAGCTGCAAATCCTCTCCTCCGTATCCAGTTCCACGCAGTGGTATAATATGCACTCGTGTTACCTGTTTATGTGTAAGAACAAACTGAAAATGTGTGTTTCCAACAATAGGCATTTCACCGTATTAAGCGATTCGTTCATATCATGTTGAAAGTAGGTCCAGGAGGGCAGCATCCATGCCAAAATGTGCAGGATAAACATAGACTTTATGTATGAATTCTGCTTGGATTAATTCAATATAAATTAATCTCTTGTGTATATCTTGAAGACCTGGCGTTTATTCCCCTTGGCCTGTGTTACACAGCGTTGATTAGATTAGCACGTAAAATAAGCTTCCTCCAGGAGAGGGCAAGAAATGATGGGCACCTGAAAGTTGGGAATTTAGTAATGAAAAAATGTCACAAATAATACGATTGTCTACCATTTCACTTAACTTCATAATTTTAAGGTCAGCATGGTGTTATAAAAAGCATCTAACATCTATATAACCTTTCTTCCTCATGGTAGCCATAATGCAAGAACAGTTTTGAGTGGGGTTCTGGCCTGCAACGGTAGCTTACTAAGAACATAGAACTGTGAAAAATCCAAATTCTAACCAAGGAGAAGTTTACTTGGTTAGGGATTCCAATTTAGTGTAAAGGGTTGGGGCAGTGTGAAGTCCTATTGTGTATTTTGGAGCATATCTTAATAAATATATATGACTAAAATGTGGAGTGTAGGTTATTGTTGTGAAATGTGCGCTTGCTCGCGATTCCAACGTTTTCTTCCAGCACAAATTGTTTCTCACCACAGATTGCGTCTAGCAGAGCCTGACTCCGTATGTATGTGTAAACTTTTCCTGTTTTCTGATCTTTGCAGCTTGAAACGGGAAAATATGTTATTTTACCATGTTATCCCTCATGCCATGATGTAGAGCTCAGAATGGGTAATACCACACCTGGTGAATACTGCAACTGCATTTCACGGGAGCAGTGTTATCTCCTCTCATACCAAAGGTCTTAAATTGAGACCCCCTGTTTGTCAATGTTACCAATATTTCGTTTTCAGATAGTTGAAAAGATCAGCTTGGCTTATAAACGAATGTTTTTATTTATATGGATGCTAAAAAAAACTGTGCCACACTACATATAGCCTTCAGCTTTCGCCCTCCTGTGCACCAGCAGGAGTGCAAGATACAACGTGCTCTACTTTGTGAGTCAGAGAAAGGAAAACAAACCCTGTTAAAGGAAAGGAATGATCAGCTGCTGATGAAAGAGGCCTCTGGCATTTGACACCCTGTCTTTGAAAAAAACGATATGTTGCACGACAAAGTGCAAAGCCCTCTAGCGTTCGTTTTCTAAGTGATTTCCTTTGTGGCTATCTTGGGGTGCTGCAGCACCCTGGTCCATCTCCAAGGGTGCTCTTTAAAGAGGTGCTGTGTTTTAAGCTTGTCTTGTGCTTCCTTGAAGATGGCTGCTTGGCATGCCAGCCCCCGCAGTCACCTGCGAGGAAGACATTCTCGCTGCGTCTGATGAGGACATCTGTATGCACAGTGGAACACATGCAAGATGTTAAGATCGGAAATATGGAGAACATTTCTCGAGTTTTATGCCTCTAACATGCTGTCAGCTGCTTGATTAACACTGGACGGAAGCCTTATTCTCACCCAGTCAAGCTGTAATGTGAATTAGGAAGCGCTGAGATTTCATTCTCACGCCATACGTCCATATCCCAGAAGTCTGACACTGATGAAAGTACTTATCGCTCTGTTACAGCGCCAACTTTTAGCAGGCGCTTTACATCCATATGTGGGAGGGACACTAATGTCAGGGATTTCTCTGCCAAGCATTCTCCGGGCGAACACTTGCCAGGTTTCTGGAAAGGTGGCATGATAGGATGGAGTGAGTACATCGGCGGTGTCCAGCATAGGTATAAGAGGACAGATTTTTAGAATAACCTGTAACTGAGTTATCTTGAGATTAATTGCATTTACATTTATTGTAAGTGAAAATCTGGTGTGGATCTGGCCATCCTGGACTTACACTTGACCTCCTAGGATACGTGACTATTGCGCTTTGTGCGCCTTTAATTCACAAGCATCATGAAGGGAAAATTCACAAACACTATCGAATTACAGAAACTGAAAAATCTCTGCTTAAAAAAGTAAGCCTTGTTCATTCTTTGAATGCCAAAGTCATAATTTTCAAATGGGAATCGGCACAGCCACCCTGGCCGCATAGCAGATCATGTTATTGTCTTGGTTTGTAAGGAAGGAGGCGTGGGCATAATTCTTTCCTCTGTTCCTACGGACTACCCGTTGAGTGTTACTCTGACAACAGGTTAAAGTTTTAGTTTACCATTCTGTATATATGGTTACGCTATAAAAGACTCTAACATTGCGTTTATATCTTTGATTTAGAGGATCCTGGCTTCCAAAGTATTTCTGAACTTGATCCTTTCTGGTGGTATCTCAAGACCAACATATGGACCACATGCCTTTGTTTTTACAGCCAGAATATTCTCCCTTAGGGAATCATTTTAAAGGATAATTTCCTCAGGAAGTAACACCTGGAACCGAGGCTCATGCAGGAATGTTCTTCAAATAGTTCATATAAGCGAATTTCTATGCGCGCTCCATGCTCTTTTAATCTTTGTAATCAGAAAGTGTGCATCTGTTTTCCTTCACCAGGAAAAAACCCACTATTTGGCCTCACTGTAATAATTTAAGGACGTGTCAAGTCTCTCAGGGGGACGGAGGTCTGCACCTCATTATTAGATTCATCAGGGGCTCACATGAACCTTATAAAACAAGCATTGGCATAGCCAATAGGTCTCGCTTTTGGGACCTTATAAGTATTTAGTTATGCAGCACAATATCCTTGGTGCCACAACATCGACTGTTGCATGGCTAAACACTTATAAGGTCCCAAAGGCGAGATCTATTGGCTATGCCAATGCTTGTTTTAACTAGTCTTACATTTTATTTCTATGTGCCTCTTTCCATCACACCTTCATAAACATTCATCTACAAAGGAGTGCTACAGTGTCTAAACTTACCAACAGAGGCACTGCTGTTCAGCATCAGTGCAGCACCACATCAGCATCGCTGCTCACTCCACCACACCTAAGCACCAATACCGCACCACCACCTCAGTATCACTAAGCATGATAGCTTAAAAACATTGCCAAAGCCAATAGCTCTGGACACTTATAAGGTCACAAAGGCAAGACTAATAGCTATGCCAGTGCTTGTTTATTTTTTACCTGCCTGGTTCGGGTGTCATTTTAAGGTTCGGCAGTTTATTAAAAAGATCTTCAAAGGTGTTGAGTTTGTTATTTGCTATTTGTGGCGTTGGGTGATGTTTTCTCCCATTCTGCTTGATGCCATCCCTGGGCACTCGGTGCCACCATGGGACAATTCTATTACATACAGTCAGTGGCGGATGGTGACATTTGAAAGTGGTGGGGCGTAAACTTTCTGTCGGAGTGCACCGTGGCGAGCGAGCGCAGCGAGCGAGCTCGACCACCTTAGAGGGGGTTCGGGGGGGTTTTTCCCCCCGAGAAAATTTTGAAAAAAAAGTGGGTAAAGGGTGCATTTTCAAGCAAATTTCAGAAGCACAGAGACTAGAGCTGCAAACACACATAGAGCCCACTGCAGAGGGTATGTTCTTAGGTGAAGTCCTGCTGAAACTAAAATGCATTAACATTATAATCTCAGTTTCCCCACTTAACAAAGAGAGTCTGACTAACGTTATGCCCACTTCGCCGGGCAATTATTAATACTGTCACTGGCTGCCCGCTCTCCTGTCCTTTGCCCATTAATTCTTTCACTGGCTGTTATTCCCCCTTTCCTCTATCCTAATGTTGGCTTGTATGTTAAAAACTACAAACCAACAGGTACATGGTACAGCATGAGGTATCTCAGATACCTCAATGGGCTTAACCCCCCCCCCCCCCCCCCCCCTTCCGTAGTGTGGCAGCCTGGGCTGAGACAGCTTCCCTGGCTACACACACACAGCCGCACCCGAGCACTTCACAGGTCTTTAAAAAGACCATTTATGTGTTAACGAGGCTTTGTTGCTTTTCACCCCTTCTTAGAGCCCCTGCATCTCCACTCTGCATATTGCTGGAAGAGTCAGCCCCTCCCCTCCCCGAAATTTTTCGTAGACCTCCCCCCCCCCCCCCCCCCCCCCCCCCGAAATTTGGCTCTAGTGTTGCACCTCTGCAGTAGACACTGATATTAAAAACCGAATTAAAGCGCAGCCCTCAAACTGGACTGCTGTTCTTGACGCCTTAAGGACGATGCAGTGAACCGTGGAAGCTAATGCAAGCAAATAATACGGAGCCGTCAACTGGGTATTAAAATGCAGCTATTATTGGGGGTGGGGAGGCAATTGGCCTCTCACAACGAAGAGCTCCGGGGCCGCTGCATTTGCGTCACTATTGATAGTTACGACCTTGTGAGTTCGATTCTTTACTGGGAGTGGCCAATTTAGCCCAGGGCCTCGAGAAGCCTTGAAAATATGCTTGTAAACAGGGCCGGTTATTGTTTCATATTTCCAGTTGCAATAGTCATACCAGCGCAGCCTTCGTCTTCCAGCTCATTAGCATAATTTCTGCAATGATTTTTGAGCACTGTCAGAACGCTCATGTAATGAGATCTAATTTATGCCAGAATGTTTCTCACTATGATCTTCAAATACGTCCACATCCAAACCAGCTGAGTGCATTGCCTAGTCAGGAGGTGGTAGTGGGACGGGGAGGGAGGAAGGAGGGGGTTAAAAAAAAGTTCACTTACCTGTCGGCTGCCTCCGTCCTCTCCCTGGTTCTCGGCCATCATTCATTCCCTATGAGGGCTCCTTAAACACACTCCGCTCGTGCTGCCAATTCTTACATTACTCGCTTTTCTTCATGTCCAGGCCCGCGTTGGCGCCTCTCTGCAACTGCCCCTTCAAACGATCCAGAACACCACGTCCCCGTGACGCAACCCGGCCCTCAGCCAATCCTGGCGCTGCAGCAGCGCCACTGATTGGCTGACGGCACAGCCTACTCCTCGCCCGCCGCCTGCCCATTTAGGAGACCGAGGGGCTCCTAATGGGCATGCGCAAGGCAGCAAAAATACAAGTACGCATGACTGGGCACGGAGTAAAAAATTAAGCTCCATGCCCACTCATGCGCACTTGTGCTGCCTTTCCCAAAGGCGTCCGACAATGATGTCAGTCAACATGACACCGGACCGCCCACGGTCCGACGTCATGCTGACTGACATTCACAGAGGGAGGACTCGGGAGCTGCGGTTGCGGACAGTCACAGAGGAGGGAGCTGCAGCTGCGGGCGCGGCGCGGGCGGGGGGGCTACGCCCCCACGCCCCAATGGACGCACCGCGCCTGCATACAGTATGTGTTTAGGCGGTCATTTACTGTGGCATGTTTTTGAGGCCTGTGCTACAGATTTGGAATTGCTTTTACCTGCTCCTCTTCATGGATTATTCCTGTATTAGCTACAAGGCACAATGGTTAGGTGCTAGGCTGATGATTCCTGACTTACACTTATGCCCTCCGTGTCCACATAGGTGCACTCCTCTCTGGGTAAGTATAACCCAGGTGAACAGGAATATATAATCAGCATTGGTAAAATCAATCAGTCTGGTTATTTTAAATGACAAGGTGCTTGTCCATTGATTGGTGAGTTTGTGTGTCTATTGTGTGTTTGCGTGATTTGTGAATATGAGAATACGTCAGTGGTTGGGGCGTGAGTGAGTGAGTGGATGGATGAATGAATAAGTGACATGGCTATGTAACTGCATGCATGAATGTTTGAGTAATGAGAGCAAAGATGGATGGGAGACTAGATGAAAGGGGGAGTACATGACTGGACGCAAAGAAGTTACAGCAATCTTGGAGGCTGAACCTTCGTAAAGCAGCAGTGAACTGAGAGGCTACACAGGCCCAATCTGAAATGTCACTGTGTCTGACCATATTGTCTGTCTGTAGCTCAGTTACTCTACACGAACCATAGACCTCACTGAACACTTAACAGAATTGTTCTAACAAAGTGCCCATCTCTGAATACAGCAGAGAAGTCTGCCAACAGAATTGGGAAGATTACTGAAATATAGTGTAACACGGAGCCATATTTACAAAATATGGCCTTCTGCTACTTTCTTCACCTGCAATGGAGCGGAAACAGGCTGACTAGCATGCACCGTGTAGCAGAGGTGTGTGCATGTTCTTATACTTATCCCCTTCCAATATAAAATACTATTCCCAAACAACTTATAAAACATTGGATGTATGCTGTACAGTGAAGCAAACATGCAATTTGGGATCTGCTTGGAGACATCCATATATTTCTTCAAATTTGTGCCTGCCTGAAGGTGGCATTTTATAAATGCAAAGCCTGGTCTGACAAGTTTAGTAGGTAGGGCTTTGTCCCAAAAAACCATTAGTGCTTCCGCTGCAAAGCAGCACAAAACATAGAAATGCAGTAATCTAGCGGGGGAAAAAAAAGTTTTGTGCTGAAAAGTAAATTCTCTTTCAAGACTTTTGCACCGCTTTCGGTCACTGCTTGAATTTATAGTAATGAAAAGTCTTGATAAATCTCCTGTATATCTAAAATTACATTGAGTAAATGTGTATTATTCACACTTCCAGTAGCACCTTTTAAATACCAAAGAGTGTAGCTGCATCTGTAAGCCAGTGATCCATGAACACCCTCTGTCTTATGCCACAAGCTACAGGTTATAAATGTCAAATTTCACAGAGGCTGACATTTTAACTCCTTATTATTAAAATGTATGTCCTAAACTTTTATAGGGCCACTGTTTGCCGGACTGCATTCTGGTAGGTATGGCATCCTCAAATAAATTAGCCATTTTTTTTACGATGGAGCATATGCCTATAGGTCTTTAAAAAACTGGCAGCAACCAGTGTGCAGCCTTTTGAATTTTTAATTGCTGCCCAGTTGTTACATATAACATACAGAAGGGTGCTGAATGATCAAAAGAAATCACATGGGCTGAACGTGTACCTTTATGTCTTATTTTAACCAATAATACAGTGGTTCAAGAGCACTGAAAGGAAATATCTACATAAATCATTGTTAGAACATTTAATCTTTAGAGGTTATCCGTCATCTAAAATTACCAAATGAATTGTTAGCTTAATTATGCCACAGAACTTTAGAAACTGTCACAGAGCCATTCCACCACGTTTGTAATAGAACAACATGGGCCATTCAGTGTCCCAAGAATCCTTTCCCTTCCTTTGGACATTTTTTTTAAATTGGAGGCAAGACAACTACTTGTGGTTTGACTGTAATGCTATTAAAAGCACAATTTGGGACAGCGACGTATCAAACAATAGTGGGTGTTTCATTTACAGGGGCTTTAATTGCAGATTTCCATAGTGACATTTTTGTAATCGAAATCGACATAGCTTTTTTACAGTCAGCTCACTGAAGAGTAGTTCTTGCTTCTTTTTCTACTTTTATATTCGGGGTTTTGGCTTATGAAAAGATTGTTATTAGAACTAGAAGATGTGTACCTATAAACAACGAGATTTGTCGTAATTGTGTATAATTATCACAAAGCAGATATTTTAAAAAGCCACAAGGTGGAGCTGCGAGCATAGAAAGACAAACAAAGCTAATTTTAAAACACCTGTGCACGCAGGGTCTGATGAAAAAGGAAAGAAACCAGGTTGTGAAAAAGGGGTAGCGAACCAAATAGGAGAAAAACATGAAGTTCTTCCATATTAGTCGCACTCATTGACTAAAGTGGAAAGAGTAGACCGAGCTCAAGTAAACGAAGAGGCAAGGAAAACATTTCAGCACCTTGAAACCTGATACGGAACACATGGCAGCCTACGCGCTCCAGCGCTCGGAAAACAAGCAATGGCCGCGAAAGTGAAAGTAATTAGGCCAGCGATGCGGAGGAAGAGATAAGAAAGGAAGATGGCGGCGTGCACGCAAGCGTGCACGCAAGCTTTATGCCAGGAAAAGCTTGTGGGTATCACTTTTAAAAGCCCCTTACTAAAAGTCGAGCAGCAGCGCATGCGCTGCTCTAGGCTCGACCTAAAAAATAACCCTAAACTAATCCTCATGGGGCGGGGAGGGGGAGGCAGCTCCGCAACAGACCAACTCTGTCTCTTTCCGGTGTCAGAGGTTATATTACTCTCGTTTGGGCCTTTTTCTAGGCCTCCGGGGACTGTTGCTTCCATATCTCAGCTTTGCAGAGCACCTCTTGGTCCACTCTGCTTTCTTTCATCTTCAGAACAACAATTAACGCTCATTGAGCCGCAGGATTAGGATAACGGTAGCTATATATACACACCGTCACCACTGGTACAGTTAGGACTATGTTTTCATAGAAAAAGTATTTTTTGATTTTCCTATAACTTGTGAGCCTTTGGATTGCTCACAAACCTTTCCAAAATAAGTCCTATCCACCACAGCTTCTTCCTAGAAAGTTTTGGGGTGATTCGTCAGGTGGGAGCAAAGTGAAAGAGGGTGGGAGTCCCAAAACAAGTTCCCTCATTATTTTCCCATAGGAAAATTGAAGACAACAGTGATGCCACAAAAACTGATGGAGGAATTACACCAAATTCTGCAGAAAACTAGATCTTGGCCTAGAAAGTGTGCTTTGTGTGATTTCAAATGCAGAAAGAGCAGATGATGGATGGAATGCTGAACATATTGAACATTCCCCCCCCCCCCCCCAGTCAAAGATCTGGAATCCCCTGCCCGCTTGCGTGCTCTTAGCTATAACTTGTGCCCTCGCCATGCACTAATAATTACCTCCCATAACCCATCACTCCAGACATGTTATATGATCATTGTAAAGATCACATCAACACCTGAAATGACATCTTTGATGGCAATACTGTGCATGGTGGGCCACGAGTTTTAGTTACTTGAGATAAATACAACTGGTGAATCAGTGGTTTTATTTGTTTAAAATTGTATGTTTTAACTGACATTTTCACCTAACTAGAACTTCCCTTTAACCTTTGTTTTTTTTCTTTGAATTTCAAAGGGCTTTTTGAATACCTAAATAACTGTCACTTTAACCTTTGTATTTTTTCCAGTAATATACATATAATTTAAAAGAATTGTTGACAATTGGTCATGCACACAGCAGCACTTTCAAGTCAGACCTAAAAATGAGTAGTTGTTCTGTTACTTCCATTGCATATCATTATGAAAACTTGTTTTGCCTCAGGTCTGAAAGTCACTTGTGTCATCCTAACTAAATACGAATCTGGAGAAGTCAGTAAACTACCCCCATTCAGCCCCCCATGAACAATAAATGTGAATTTCAATTACTCCAAGTATCTGGAGGTAGCACTCAGGAATGACAGTAATCATAGTTTCGCTTTAGAAAAACCTTTCCAAAATGCTACCTTTTGTAAAGTTTTAGAAATTGTATAATTTTTATTTGCTTCTTACTTTGGGATTTGTTGTAAAGTCTCCACGAGATTTCAAGAAGTATTTCAGTGATTAGTATTTTCAGTAAATGGGATTCTTAACAAATGGACGGTGTAGAGAAAATACCTTCTCTAATGGTGCCAACAGCAATGACCACAATAGTTGTTTGAAGGCATGTGCTGAATTCCACTGGTGAATACTTTGATCTGCTAGTAAGGACAATCATGAGAGACGTTGGGCCTGGTTGACTTGCAAAGTCTGAGG
Organism: Triturus cristatus; assembly: GCF_964204655.1. Lineage (NCBI taxonomy): Eukaryota > Metazoa > Chordata > Amphibia > Caudata > Salamandridae > Triturus > Triturus cristatus. The sequence continues at coordinate 87,685,306 of NC_140584.1, read as the reverse complement.
TAGTCAAAATGACCGACTTTGCAAGTGCAAACCCCTAAGTCACAATTAGGACGTTGTGACTTGCAAATGGGTTTGCAAATCTCCATATCCAGAGTGCAACTCTTATGATTCACCAAGAAGAGGCATGAAAAGGTACTTCTGATTCTCAAGGTTATGTATCAGTGGTTTGCGGATGCGGTTTCATTCTCACATTGTTGATTTGATAATGAATCCCGAAAGGGGGTGTTATTGATTTGAAAAGTTGTCATTGAGGAACCACTTCGACACTGTGGGCTCCGGGCATTGGCAGGAGCCAGGGGGGCAACACCAGAACTCAATGCTCTTTATAAATATCATTCATGATCATCTGTGCAATGATGTTGGCCAACAACATGCTTCCAGTGCCATTATCGAGCATGACGGCAAAATTGTTTCCATTCTCATTGCATGACCATGCTGAGCACAAGGATTTGTCGCTTGGTGAGCATTCTCTGATCGTTTCTGCCCCGGTAAGCACCTTCAGTGGCTTCCATCCATGGAACAATGTGGGATGTGCTTTTTTGAGATATCGTTAATTCACCCCCTCAGACCTGAATTGATCTACCGCTGAGCATGGAGGATGTAGCACAGACGCCTTCAAACCCGGTTCTTTGACAGAAATTGCTTCAGTGCGGGAACCATGCAGATGTGAGGCTGTGCCTTTGATGGCTAGCGAGTGACCCCTCCGGAAAAATCCGTCGTTCCAAGTAAAATTGTATGCAAGAAGAAACACCAGGTGGAAACAGAACGTCAATTATTGAAATCCACCAAGTGTGCAATTATTTTAATCTCCTTGCCAGTGAATGAATTCGTGATAAGTCCATACCAATCAGGCCATCTAGAGGAAAAGGCTACTGCTCCTCTATAGAATAGTGTTCACTCACCAGTGTGAAAAAGGTGACTCCAGATTTCTTTTATATGTGTTCGTATTTTTGTCTCCTATGGTTGTCAACGGTGATGCATACTTCGGCTAAACAGGATTCTGGTTCTTGTAGACCGCATTGACAAACCTTCATATTAAAAGCAAGAAAGGCAAACGTGAATAAATTGGCCTTCTCTGGAAGAGGAGATAACAAGAGAACCCCTCCTAGGCTTTTGTTCTACAATGAGTCTATTTATTTTGGTGATTTGTTGGGTGTCAACGGCGGCATGAGGTCGCCCGAGTGAACATCTTGCTGATTTCGAAACCAGAAGTTACTGTTCTGACTCGTTTGGGATGCAACAGAATAAACTCATAGTTTTGATTTTGAATAGATCTTGGAAATTGACGGTGTATTGTTAGCTTTACAGTGCATTCCTCTTACAATAAAAATGGCTGCAGAGTTATTAAACTGTGATCTGCCTTTTTGAGTGGGCCTACATTCGTATCTCATTCGTAAAAACCGGGTCAACTTATTTGGAACCTCCTGTGCTGTCAGTGGATTAGCCTTAGGTTGGTTCACAAATGCTTTAAGGCTGCAGAAATAATATTTGAAGAACCACGATGCAGTCTTTATGCACTTGTACATTTCTAGAAATTATTTAAGGGCAGTTGTGCATATATCACTGAGATGTGTCTTGAGGTCTGTGGATACCTTTAACATTTTCATTTGGGCAAAAAGTGTTGCAGTTTGCGTGTGCGGTTTTGGCGGTAGCAATGCAACACTTCTGTTCAGAGAGATGTACCCCGGTTTCACATCTCAACATCTGGAAGCATCCAGCTTTCAGAGAGAGGATCCGTATCTTGTGCTTAAGCGATCTTCTCTGGCCAACCAGAGACACCTTCGGTTGATAAAGTACGAGCAGTTTGGAGAAGTTCCTTCTCTCCACAACGCACTTCCCTCCTTCTCTCTCCCATGTGTCCCTTTACTCCCCCTGCTGTCCTCTTCCCACCATTCCCAACTACCAGCGCTAAGATGCAGCTTCACTGCTACCTAATGCTTTCTATAAGTAATCTGTGTAAACGGGGCTGACCTCCTATCAATTGTGCTTTTGAAAGGGACACTCCCAATATGCCCTTCCAAGTGCTGAATCAATATGGAGTCCAAACCCATTTTAGAAACTGTTAAGATATTACTGATTCCTAAAATGGGTTTAGTAAATACCAAAAAACATTTCTGCAGGCATACACAGCTATTTGGAATGTTTACAACCATAAAAATGTTTATACAACTTGCTTCATATCTGCTCAAGATCAGACAGTTTGGTGAAGCTGAAGAAAGAAAAAAAATACAATTGTTACTTGTTCCCTGGATCTTGGCTTTCCCACTACATTTTGCTGAGTGAACCAAAAGACAAAGACATAATATCCAATGAGCATGTGTTGGGTTCCAATCCAGTTTTATCATCATACACTTCTACAAACTCTAAGCCGAATACTAAATTTGTCCAATCATGTAACGATAACGAATGACAGAAAATGAATGTCTAAGATTACACAACTTAGTCCTGTTTGGAGAACAGGATGAAAAACCATTCCCCCTGGTTCTACAGTTACCAAAATGTCTACTAGATTACTGATGTGTGTGATGTTCTGATAGTGAGATGCAAAGAAGGCTGTCCCGAGGGGTGTGACACTGCTGACGGCCAAGCTCATATTTTAATGCAGCGTTTATTATCCGCATATTTTGTTAAAGTGATAACGGTGGTTAGACGTCAACAAAAAAATCTTTCTAGACCCTTCCCTCCACTATCCTTTTATATATAACAGACTAACATGTCCACTGCTCAAATTAATTTAATATTTCTCCAGACAAATTCACCACAATTTCTTTTTTTTGTTCCGTAGTAGCGTGCTACTCGCCTAAAAGCGCTTCAACACCTCAGCAGGGGTAGCAAGCACTATATAAATGCAAACCTTTTCCCTCTTCCATCCCTCCACTATCCTTCTCAATCCAAATGACAGACTAACATATCCACTGCACAAATTAATTTCATATTTCACTGTAATAATTCACCACTAATCCTTTATGGGTTCTGGAGTAGTGTGCTACTTGCTGAAAAAGTGTTTTGATGTCTCGTCATGGCTGGTTAGCGCTATATAAATGCGATTCCAATTCAATTCAAACAATATGGCAAATGGCAGTGCAAAGTAATCTATAATATGGGTCTTTTGCCTGGTCTAGTCCCCATTGATATGTATAGCAGCCACTGAGGACTCCTGCCTGTGAGCAAACCTTGCGGTGCAGGCACTAGGTAAATCGAGCATCGGCAATGCCAATAGGTCTTGCCTATGTGAGAGCTAATGGCTTTGCCAATGTCTTTTAACCATGTTTTACAGCATTGTGGCTGCTGTTCAACAAGGCTTCAAGTTAGTGGCATAACATAGAGGAGAGTGGAGTGGCGTAGGGTAGAGCTGAGTGGCGTAGCATAGAGTGGAGTGGCCCATAGTAGAGTGGTGTAGAATGGAGTGGCGAAGAATACCATATAGTGGAGAGCCCTAAATAGGATGCCATGGAGTAGGGTTACTTAAAATGGAGTAGCATAGGGTGGCATGGCCTAGCGCAGTTGTAGGTGTAAGTAAGTAAAGTGTCAATAGAGACTGCAGATAGGGTGAAAATAACATAACATAAGAAGCTCTAAGCCTGTGCTAAAAGTAGGAAAGCACAATGCACATCCAGGAATAAAAATGTGTGTTGCAGGAAGACGTGGAAGAGTGCATGTACTAAGTCCATGCTCCAGTAACGAGTGAACACAAAAAAAAAAGGGAAGCCTATTGGAGCTAAGCAATCGAGAGATTGCAAATGAGAAAGGCAACAAACACACCGAATGGTATGCTGCGGGCAGGTTGTTATCCCAGTGAATTGTAAACAGTACATCTCTTGTGCTGTGTAGGTGAGACCTAAAGAAGATTTTTAGGACTGTTTATTTTTGCAAGTTAGAAGTCAATCATATTAAAGTTCTAAAAGATGCCACTTGTAATAAATACGGTCCCTGGTCGCTGACCTAAATTCAGTGATTTAAGATTTACAGGAGTGTCTTGAGGCCTTGCACCCGGGAAGAATTACTAGCATTTAGTCTGCAAGAATGAATATATATATATATATATATATATATATATATATATATATATATATATATATATATATATATATATATATATATAAAATCTTGTTCTGGTGCTGCTTGGGCTGAACTCCTCCAACAGCTAGAGAAAGATTGTGCTTCCCTTCCCAGCTGTGACTAACTGGCACATCTCTCAGTCATTAAAGTCACTGCAACAACAGGACATGCAAATAGTAAAAAAACACTAACGCAACCTTTTTGAAGTTTTTGATATGGTCATAAAATGATGCATTTATTTTAATTCATGCTGTTGGATGAGCCGGGATTACGTATTTTAGAAATGCGCTACTCGCCATCTTGAAGGAGCCACAGCGCAGGTGGCCACTGAAGGGTTAATGCAGAAATCCCCTCTGGGTGGACTATAAACTTTCTGGTTTATCGGCTCTTCACTCCAAATGGTCTGTGATGCCCCAGCGGGTAGCTGAAAGCCCTACCTTCAAATGTATCAAATCTTTGGCTCTCTGAGGCTTTATCGCGATTATTCTTGAGTTCTTTGCCCGTTGCCTGCTGGGATCTCCGAGTTACTGATGCCAGACAGAGAGAAACAGACCCTTATCACCTGGTTGGGAAAGGCAACATGGCACTGCAATCATTTCAACACTTTGAAGGGCTCATTACATTGCATACTCGTTGATCCCACCCCCTCGAGACTCCACCCACATCATCATCAGAGGAAATGACCAACACAGTGTTCAACTTCCGGCTGTGGCGTGTTGTACGTTTGACCCATTATAAAATGTTGTACCTTATGTTACAAACCTGCAAATCTGCATGCTTTCTTTTAAAAGGTCACTAGTCAGATTAGCTGAAACACAAGCAGTGCATAATAATCCCTAGGAGTTCCTAGCAGTCACTCACAGGTGCATGGGTTTATCACACGTGGAGGCCCAAAATTATGGAATAATAGATCATTTACGAGCAAGTGTAAACTGTTCCAGGCAGAATGCACCTCTCCCGGCTTTAAAGCGAAAGCTCATTTTGTCAAAAGTTTTTGTGATGGAAATTTTAATAATGTTATCTCTCTTTTTGGACAACTCTGTGTTAACTTCAGTCTGGGGAAGTCACCTAGCCAATGAGGGTATCTACCTCAAGATACGCGAGTTAATCTCTTGAAGATTGTAAGTGATGGTAAAAGATAGAAACACAATATGTGATTAAACTAAGAATATTAGAATTGTCACGTTTTAATGGACTTCAGAACAGTTTCTGCAAAATTATTTGTTTTAACAAGCACTAAAATTGAAATCCTATGTTTTCCATTGCTTGTCTTTTTAGCTTGGTATTGCAGTTTCAGTCCGTGGCAGAGGACAATGTATACAAGACTACGTCTAAAATGCTTGTACTCTGTGAGTCACACTTAATGGAGATCTGTTTATTATTACAGAGTTCAGTGACATCACAAAAACTGTTTTCTTCCATTATTTACCTCTGCTGCTCGTACGGCAATGAATTTCCTGTCCTTGTGGCCTATGGTAATCTATAAAATCGGCCAGTGTAATGGAATCAAATGGGCTCTCAGCCAAAATGTTGGTCACCCTCCGGTGTGTGTAGAATCAGTTGACACGCGTCCTTGTTAGGAGAAGCATGTGCTGTGTAGTGCTCAGGTCTACTATGACTGCACCTGGTCTCTGCCAATGAAACAAATGCTTTCAAACGACTCTGACCAATATAAGAGGACAGGACCTGACCATGCAATGTTTCCATAATTAAAGCTGGCATCCTTGGAGCACCACCCAGTGGTAATGCAGAATTACTGCAAAAGGCCAAGAAACTGCCTTTAAGATGAGACGATCCAGCAGGAAAATGTTAATGTTTGGAGCCCTGAACATGCTTGGCCCATTACTGCCTGGGATTTACCTCTCCAGCTGGACAGATGTCCAAAGCTACTATCCAAAAGAGTCTTGTCATAGGCTTTGTATGCACTATATGTTTTGGGAGCAGAACTCTGCCTGTGCCAGAGCCACCCCTGATTCGCACTGACTTTAATGTAGGTATAGTGAAGTCCAGGAAAACATGCAAGCTCAGTTATTTGCCACCAAGCTCTGTCCTGCTGGTCAGCTACCTTACTTTCCACCCTTTACCAAATCATCCAAAAATCCATCCAGTCACTAGATCGCATTCATTTCCTCTGCATCCCTTACTGAGAGCAGTCAGGAGAAAGCTCCATCGGCGGTGTCCAAAAGCAACAGATTAAATGAATAAATAAACACAAGAAATATTTGGGTGGATGAGTCTCTGCTAATTATTCATCGTGGAAAAAAGTTCCCTTCGCTCATGAATTATGTCGCATTTACCACTGCGGTTGTGTTGCATGCTCCTAACATTGTCAAATTTGGAATCTCGGCCACAAAGAGATGAAATGATTTGCCAATGAACACGCCGTTGCTAAAGCTGGGATTCTAACTCTGGAGACTTTCTTACGTGGTTGCATTTTAACCACCAGTTAGCGTCTGCTGGAATTCCCCCTTTTGTCATGTATTCCTGTGTGCACACAGAGAGGCCTAGGCCTGTTCTCGAAGGCATGTATAATAGTGGTCCAACAGCAGCCGCTGCCCGTGGAGGGCCGTGGAGGGCAATGCAGCGCGCGCTACGGATTTCGTTTTATTTATTTAATTGTTTACTTACCTCCATTTATCCATATTCCGGTTTTTAGTACCCCCCACGCTGCCCCTCCCTCGCCCCGCCTTTCCACCCCACGGAACTCCCTCCAGGGGCCGCGACCAACAGAAAGGACTGTGTCCTCTTTGCAATTTTACTAACAGCGAGTTGGACATGTTGGGGCTGAGTCACGTGAGCTCCTCAGCAGCACTTCCTCCCGCGCTCACAACTGCTTTTCTGAAGCGGCTCCAGAGTGTCTGTAAAGTGCACAGCCGGAGAGCAGAGAATCGCAGGCAGGGCGCTGATGTTTGAACATTTAGTCAAAACAAGGTGTTTTATAATAGCTGCATGTCTGCAGCCTGCTCATAACTCACACCCTCTCTCTCTCTCTCCCAATCTCTGGTAAATCAGGGAGGGGTGAGGCACCGCTCCTGCCGCCCCTCCTCCACAGCTGGGACTGAGAGACCTGCCTCGCGCATTGGAATTCCTTGCACCATTCCAGCTGCCTGCCTGCATCACCGATGCTCCGATAAGAGGGTGACGTGCCTGCTGCTCTGCGCAGCCCAGCGCTTCATTTCCCTGCCTGGCAGGCAGTGACAGCGGAGCCATTGATAGCGACCCGCGCGGTTTATGGCGCCAGGCCAGCAAGTTATCAGCGGCGTTGCCATAAATCCTTCAGTTTTGGTTTTCTTTGGAATCTCTGGAATTCTGCCCTGTGATGCGGGTGCCCGCTCCTTCTTTTTCGGCTCTGGACGTGTGTAAAGAATAGTGCGTCACAGCGCAATCACTTCAAGGTTATTAGAAACAGAGGGCGTCATTGTTGGCGTTTTTTCGTGTGGGCAGAAATGGAGACTAAAGGTTGCACGATTTTGCCATAAACGGAAATTGGAAGTGAAATAAACAGTGTCTTTAGATCCGCGTGTAAATGGAAGAATGTCACTGAATAGCAACTATTATTTAAAAAGTAACTGCGAAACTAAAGCGAATAGGCCCTGCCTACGCGGGGGTATTGGCTGTTTACATGTTTTAGCCATGTTGTGCAGCAGCGCTGAAAGGTAAACAAATAAAAATGTGGTAAAACGCATCCACCACTGGTTGCATCACTGCGAATTCTATTTTTTATTGCTGGTAGGATGGGTGTCAGCACAGAGGGAGGGATTGTGTATGCGTGAGAGTGGGTGAGTTCAACAGGGAGAAAAGGGGAGGGGTGGAAGCACTAGGACGCTGCCACCCTGGCAGTGTCACATTGTGATTATTGTTATGGCGTGGTAGTTTTATCCCGTCTTTATTTGAATGTAAACAATTGAATTAGTCAACGCCATTGATTTTTAAGAGAAAACCAAATACATTTTGAACATTTCATTTTCGGTACCACGTGAAGGATTTAGGATATTTTTTTTGCCAGACTTCGGCCATGTGACTTTCATCCCACTGAGGATGTTATAACTGACCCTTAACTCCGAGCCATCTTCATGGCTCACAGAGTTGTTTTCAAGAAGGCAATGCTGTGACATCTTGAAGTGATCATTTGTGTTGGAGCAGACATGTGTTCTATTTCACTCCAAAGCTAGGCTCACCAGTCAATGACGTTGGTCTGCTAGTGGTTGCATTGTCTATGCTTCCATGACGTATACTGTGGCATCTTGATTAACCGTTTACATCCATGGATACTATCAGGCCGCTTATATAAACTATATATCTCTAGTCTACTAATGGACATGAAAGAAACCATGTCATCTTTGACCCTAGGCATGGGCGCCCGCCAGCATTCTAGTTGCGTATAACATCTTAGTATTAGGTTGGTGAATCTGGTCTAGGACTCATGAAACTGAAAAGTACCCTTTACTCCGGGGTGCTCTGTAACTGAATGGGGGTGGGGGTGTATAATAAAGGATCTAGAACTCACAAGATTTAGCTGCTTTGCTACAGCCTTGTGCACTTTGTAGAAATGTGTAATTGGTTGTTGTGTGTGGCAGCTGAGGAGTGAAGTAAGCCTTTTAAGAGTACTGTGGTGAGAGCTAAAGGTCTTGACAGAAAAGACCTTGTAGCCATGGCTTCCAAAAGGGCTTGAGTGAGCGCGAAACCTCTGCATGAATCAATGGACTGTGACCTACTGTGAATTTGTGCTGGCCCAGTTAGGCAGAGTCACCATGAAATTGGTAAGGCTGGCCTTTAAGTATCTAGTAGATGTAAGGGCATAGCTCATGAGTATGGCTGTGATTCACTTTTTTTTTCAACTGCACCTTCATTTCATATCACTTGAAAGAGTTCTGTCTCACCACTGGAATGATTTGTAGTACAGGCAATATTTTACATTGAAGAGTTAATCGAAGCATTGCTACACTCCCTTTGTTTTTAAACTTGTGTTACTGACCACTCTTGTTGCTTTTATTTTCATCTCATGGTTTGTCCTGATGAAAGCCCATGTTGTAATCCATTATTGCTCAGGCTGAAACATGTTTGTCCTGCTGGCTCGAGTAGCTTTAATTGATGATTGCTTTGTCATTTCTTGTACTATAAATACCAGCTTCTGTGTAGTCACGATGTGCTCTTGTTATATTCTTCAATTTACGCTCCGGTCTTCGACCAAGATTAGTTCTAGCATGAGCTATGTTGAAGTCTACAATGAATCATTCCCATGCCAGTGTGACTAGAAGAGAAGGACAGGAACAATCTTGGTTGCGATTCAACAGGAACAGCATGGACTCTAGGAGAAGATTGAAAATGACCAAGAATGATTGAACGAATGTGCCAGGTGGGAAGGAGTAGTAAGGCAAATAAGAGAGGGGTCGGTGAAATTAAAGGCTTACAGGAGCAAAGTTGTGTAAAGTCTGGAAGCTTGGCACTTCATGAAGAAATTTGGTTACCTGACTTTGCTCAAAGATAGTGTTAATTTCCTCTTCACATTGCCTACAGATGTCCCATCCAAACTGGATGGGACATCAGTGTTCAGGCGTTTGGTTTTTTCGCTGCCACTTATGAATACCACGCCATGAGTGGCAGTGAGGAAAAACAGTAGTCAACACTCATCTCCATTGTTGGAAGTCCTGCCAGCTGGAACTTCTGAAGGTGGATAAATGTGTAATGCTCTGCACTTCTCTAGGAGTGGTGATCTGTGCGCTCTGGTCTTGCATTGAATGGAAACCACCCCCTGTAGCACAGTCCTTTTTTATGGTCTGGCTTGACAGTGCAGCTGTTGCCGGATAAGAATGTGTGTACCACCAGGAGAGGGACTATGTCTACGCCCACATGGTGGGAGCTAGGCGTACATGTTTTGATTGGGCAGAAGTTCTATGCTTCCACAAAAAAAGTGCTGGCCCTCCACACAGTTCTGATGATTTTGTTCATTTAAGCAAAAGACACACAATTGATGGACGGAATTCAGAACAAATGAAAACATTGTGAGCATGGTGAGCAAAAAAACGATGGATTTAGGCCCAGATCTCAGTACCGGGGTGAATGTATGACATTGTTCTGCATTCTGTCCATCAACTGTTGTTTTTGCATTTGTCACCCCGAGTGGGACGGGTATGCTCAGACATGAGTCCTGTGCTCTCCATGCCACTGGAATCAAGCTATCCTGGCTGAAGAGGGGTGAAACCCAAAAACCGGTCCTAGGATGCTTGGTTCCAGTCCAGGGAGGACCTGGCTTGGCAGTTCGGGCTGGACTGTTCCCAAGAGGCACAGGGTCAAGACTGATTTGCATATGGCTGGGTTCAAACTGGAATGGCATGGTGAGCAAAAAAACAATGGATTTAGGCCCAGATCTCTGTACTGGGGTAAATGTATGACATTGTTCTGCATTCTGTCCCATCAACTGTTGTTTTTGATTTTGTTCATTTATACAACTGTCTGAGCATGAACTTTGAGGGGCACACAGATACCATTGTATTGGTATTAAACTGTCTCAAATAACTAGACAAATGATGGCGTTTTTCTCTGGCAGCAGCACATATTGGAGGAGGGCTGTCATTAACATGCATGGATTTTTAGGTCTGGCTTGACAGTGCATTCTTAAGACAAACCTAGTGGCATTTGCAATGCTTGCTATGGTCTGGCTTGACAGTGCAGCTGCCACCAGACAATTATGTGAATAAAGAATCAACATCTGAGGGGCTTTGCACATGTTGGGATCAAGGAATAATTTTTTGATTGGGCTGAACTTGTGTGGTTCCACAAAAGAAGAGCTGTGATCATTTTATTTATCCCGCTGTCTGACCTTTAACTTTAAGGGGCACACATATGACACTGTAGTGCTATTAAAGTGTCTTGGATAACTAGATGGATTTTAGGTCTGACATAACAGGGCAACTATCACCTGACCTTTGACATAAATACTATTCTACATTTCATTTCTTCAAAACACACCAATTCATCCCCAATCTATCTATGTATAATGCTTCACATTACCATACAACATTACTTGAAAGCCAGACTTATTGGTATTTCTATGCTTGTTTGCGCCTATTTTATTTCTAAACTTTGTGACAGTGTAAGGTAAAGAACTTTGCACACCTACAATAAAGATACGGGTCTCCATTGAAATGGAGATTAAGGTGGGATGTAATAGTATGACCAATTGGATGCTGATGGTTTGAAGACGAATAAGAAAGTGGAGACAAATTGTGAAATGTGGCAGCATATGGTTCTTAGCAACTTGTGGGCTATTAAAAATATTACCAAACTGGAAGCCCTGTTAATTTAGAGAGATGATCCGTTTTCAAAGCGTTTTATTTATCGCAAGGAGTACGACCATGGCTCTGTAAACACAAAAACAATACAATTGATTAAATTTGCAGCAAAACATGGAGGCCTAGAGTAGGGAAAGGCGCGCGTTAAGAGTGGAGACGAGTTTTATAGGACAGAGTTGCATACTTGCTAAAGCCCCCACCCTTCTTCACATCCTTCCCTCTTCTTTTAAGCGACTGTTCTGCATGTCCCTTTTTTAGGTCTCGCCTGCGAATGCAGCGCACATGCGCTGCGTTCGCCTCGGCGAGATCTATTGTTGTTGCATCTGTGTCCGGGGCCTGTGGAAGCGGGCGGGGTTGGTGTCCGCCCTGTCGGCATTAGGCCCCGCCCACCCTATGCGCGCTGCTTCGCCTAACTGTAATTCCAACTCAGCGAGCTTTAAACTGTAGTCCGAAAGCCATGTGTCGCGGAGAAACGGTTTCCAAATTCAAGTTTGGCTGCCTGCAAAAAAAATTACGTTTAAAAGACAGCCTTTCTTTAGACTTGGGTCCGCGTTGGACGAGTGCCTTGGATGGAGCTAAGACACGGGCCTCCTCGTGACGGGAAAGGCAACAGCGTCCCCCTCTCACAGAAGTTGCACTGTAGGATGCTCGGTTTACCCCCATTGGCGCTCCGTTTATACCGCATCCCTCAACCTCTCGCCTCTTCCCCTCTCCCGTCTTTTCCCTGCACCTCTCTATTTCTTTCTCCTGCACCCCTCAGTAGAAACGAGGGGTTCCTAACTGCGTGCGCCTCCCACACACCTCCTCCTCTATTCTAGCAGCCGGCTTGATAACCTGCAACAGGCCATCACAAAGCTCACTGAAGCCCTGTGACAGTCCTATAGAAACATCTTATTCAGCAGCAGGCACTGGAAGCCCTTGGGTAGTATCAATCTGTTTTATATATCGCCCAGTATTGCAGTTTTGGGCATCTCCATGTGACGTAAATACCTGCTATTTATTGTCCAATTGAAAGACATCCCTTGTGAAGATCTCGGTACCACCGTAACAGTGATCTGCACATCCCTGAAGGGTCGCTGCACCAGTCAACACTTCGCCTCCCACTGACAACACTCTAGCGCCCACTGGGAGACTTCTGCTTCCCCTCGCACCCATCTAGTGCCCTCTGCATCTATTGTCTCTCATCTGTTGCCCCCGCAAAACCTTGAATTCCTCTGTACTTGTCAAGTGCTACCTGCAGCTATCTGCTCCCTTCGAGAGCCCAGCACGTTGTACTCTTACCTCTATCGCTCCAGCACCCCTCTCCTGCGTGGCAGTTTTTTTTTCACTCTACCTCACCTTTGGTTAAAACTGACAATGAAACAGACACAGATACTTTGTAGCAACCAACACAGAGCGCCCTGACAACAAGATCCCGCCCCTTCTCGAAACGTAATTGGCTAGATGCGCTGCCTGTTTAGTACAGTTTAGAACAGGATTTGGTGATTCTGGCCTTCCATCCGAAGAAGTGTGGGCGGGTTTAAAGAAGAGCGGTTGAGGAAGCAGAAAGGCGGGACTAGCATTCCAGCTCACTGTTTTGTCTGCAGGAGAAAGGCTGGTGGAGGAACATGTGCGCAAGGAGGAGGGCAGGGGAGAAAGAGGCACAAGAAGAACTACTGAAAAGGAACACAGGTGGTGGGAGAAATGCGAGGAGAAGAGAGAGGAATGGATAAAAAGAGCAGAGATAAGGAGATATGTACCAGGAGGATAGATGAAGAGGAGAAAAAGAGTGGGCAAATAAGCAAGCATTGGCAATGCATAGAAAACCTATTGGCTTTGCTAATGTTTATTTTTCCTTTTTAGCCATTTTATTTTGTTAAATGATTTTTATTGAGGATTCAAATAGCAACACCAAAAGACATAACATTATGTGAAGAAATACATACATCCGAGTATTGCAATTTTAAGAGATACACTTATGTAATAAAAATATTGTTTTCTTATTTTATACAAAAAGAAAGATGAGTTAGAAAGGAAACAAGCATTTGCAATGCAATTGGTCTCGCATTTGCAAAAGTTTGAGCTATTGGCATTGTAAATGACAAACCTTTTATCTATGTGTTGGTTTTGAAAACAGATAAATGAAAGGCATTGTCATTTACAATGGCAATAGCTTAAACTCTCGCAAATGCGAGATCTGTTGAATTGCAAATGCTTGTTTCTCTTCTATTCGGTTTATAGCCTTACTTTCTGCACACCTTATTGCCTGTCTTCAATTTCCTGATCACCTTCTTGCTGTTGCTATCCAGCAAGACTTCTCACTATATCCCTTTCTTTCCTTGATTCCGGCTTCATGTGCATGCAGTTGTTATTTTATGTTCTCTTCTCTAAAGTCCACTGGGTCAATACTCCTCATCCCACGGTGAACCCCTCCAAGAGTGAGACTTTTTTCCGTCACCTTCTTTTTCTCTTTTTATCCTCCTAACTTTTTACTCCAATCCTATTTGTTCTTTCACTGCATAAAATTATATTTAAAAAAAACCTCCTACTCTGCCTTTCTCTGTAATCTTACGCTTCCTACAACTGTTCTTTAATTCTGACATCCAGATTGTGTTAAACCTCCCCCGTACAACACCCACTTCTAATTTCTTGGCTGCTTCTCAATCTGCCACCGAGCCTTGTTCAAGCTGTTGTTACTGGTGTGTAAGTCCCTCTGTGCATTGGCACTTGCCTGCTTTGCCTCTTGAGTTGCTCCGTGTATTCTTGCTGATGCCCGTGCTGCTGGTCTCCCCAGGACCTTCTCTGAGCTCCACACTGCCCTTCCACTATGTAGAGCTTGTCTGTCTTTAGTTTTCTTCTTTATTATATTCCCACTTTTATCTTTATGCAAGTTAAAACAAGCATTGGCAAAACCATTATTTTTCTCCTGTGCGAAAACTGTTTTGTGCTAACAGTCACATTTGGGCACCCATCTAATGGGGATCCCTTTTCCACGTTGTTCCAAGACCATCCCCATGCATTGAAAGGCAGACGGACAGTTTTATGCCGCTCTATCGTTATAAGCTGTGTTGCTCTTATTACGGGTGCAAGTTCTTACCAATACTGTGGACAGTCATTTTTTGTTTTCTGTGCCATTCTTTGTCATGCACAGCTAATATGGGTGCACTGTGGAGCAGGCTAGGACATTATGCCACATATGTAATGTGGCACCTGTACTGCAAAGTGAGACTCCAAATCAAACACAAAAGAATAGGTCAGAACATAGTCGTTTAGCGTTCATCCAACTATTCACGGTGTTCTCAATTGTTCACGTCTTCTGCATTGAGTGGACTACGCAAACGGAATGCATGGTTGGGTTGGTGGCTGGCTGGGTCAGTGGGAGTGCGAGTGGCTTGAGCGGATAAATGAATGAATGTATGGAGGGAAGGACAGTAATTTTTATTCAAAGCTTTTATTTTATTTCTGATAAGGCATAGCCTGTGCCTAAATTGAGGCTCTGTTTACCGGTGCTCAGCACTTGAACTCCTTTTCAAAAATGGGAACTTATTTTTCACAGACTTTCACTGAGTGTGCTTGGGTTGAGCTACAGTTCCTCTCACTGCAGTGCAGGAGCTCACTCTGATATTTCTCATCTTTAATGATCAATTTAACAGCACTGCTTCTGTTGTTGGTTGTAGAACCTGCACCGCTGGACCAGTGTTTGAAATTGAAGAGGTATGAGGTGGCCTCTGATCCACTTGGCTCTGATACCTGTCTATCTTGGGGTCAACTGCCATGCTCTCAAGCAGAACTACTACCATGTTAGGCCACCGAAGCACTTTCCTACAGCTCCACCCTTAATTTCCAGTGAGGGCTGCATGCCCCGTGGTGGACCTCCGTTCATCTTGAGATGCACCAGTGTCTGATGCTTCCCTCCACGTCATCGGTTTGGGCACCATGTCGTCCTGCAGTGCCTAGACTGGGTGCGACCTCCCGACACATGGTGCCCACCTTCACACCGTGCACTTCAGTGGCTGTTCTCCCTAGAGTCTGCTCACTCCTACTGAACTCAGCGTGCTGTGGGTATTTGTGGGATCTCTTCTTAAAGCTGCAGGTATTCTGGATATGTGAAATATTTTACTACTCTTTTTCAGATCTGGTATGTTGAATCATAAAATATATCCTTGTGAGACATGCACATAATACATATGCTGCCTCACAGGGCAGTTTTTTGTTGGGAAGTTAACGTGACAGTGAACTCCCAGAGGTCAAGCATGGGCATGATGTGCAGAGTAAAATAAGTGTGTGGCTTTCTTATTAAGTGAAGAGCGTACAGGTTTGTGTTCTTCTGAGTGAAACAATGTAAATTTTGTACGCAAACTATTTACGTGAAATAGTTTTCCGGTGCTACCCTGTTAGTCAAAACCATAATCATGATGTGCATAACATTTTGAGTGGTATCTGCTGAATGTATGTTTTCTAACGTCCTTAAACCCTTTTTATGAAAGGAGTTGGTCAAGTGTCTAGTTGACAGACACTAAACATAATTTAAAAAAAATAAGAATAAATAAAATTTAAATCAAGGTTACTTGAAACCTGGATTGTAAGGACCAACTTCAAATTATAGGTGATGCCCTTTGAATTTAGCAATTGACAAATGAGATGAGCCAATTATGTGCAATACAACGCCACCAAATGAATAAATAATGGGGTTTAAGCTCACTTAGACCAATGCCTCCTTTAATAGCCTTTTATTGACTTGGGGTTCTTTGTTGCTTGAGGACTGCTTTAATTGGCCCCGGTTTTCCCACTAGTTTATATAGGTGCAGAGATGACCTAATGACACATTGCTTGCTCTGCCTGTAACCGCTAGGAGTCTACAATGTTATTATATCTAAACATATCACAGACTAATTTAATCGAGAGACAGCCTCATTTTACAATGATATGTCCACCTCCATTAATAATATATATTAAAGGCATTTTATAGTCCTTTGTGCCACAGCTAGGACCTCATATCATCGCTGTAGGGAAATAACAAGCGTTGCTATTGTCCAGTTCTATGGTTTTCAGTGCTTTGGCCTCAGAAGCAAGATGAACTGAGAGGCATGGCTGGGATGTGACCCTGGGGTATAGTTTAGTCACAGCTCGAAGCAGATGGCATTTTGCACACGTAGTTACCACGCTGAATCACTGGCAATCCCTTCTCCTTCTTAATTATTTATCCGTTGGTATACCTAAACATACTTCACAAAAAGTGTTTGTCAGTCGAATAAAAGATTCTACTTGCTGCAGGTTGAAATGACTTTTATCAGGTTCACACACTGAGTTCCAGGCCGGTGTATTCTGCTTCCAGAGCATAGAGGTTCTTCATTTAACTGTGAGAAGTTGGAAGTCACCAAAAACTCGCATATGATCGTATGGTCTCAAAAGATAACCTGCGACAATTTTGTGAACAAACCTATTGCTCGAGAGTTGTCAGCAACATCTGGGACCTCTGTATTCAAGTTCTCTAATGGAGTGACGGCTGTAAAAGGAACCTGGGCTTTACTCAGATGTAGGTACATGGAGACTAGTGCTTAGCATGCCAGCAATGGGAGATTACTGCTGGGGCATCATGTAGTCCTCACAGCCCTCTTGTGCCGTTTCCTCATCACAGAGCTCTAGCAGACCCTGTTCAGCGCTGTACTCCCACCTGTACTTGGGCATGCCCCACAGTCCCCTTGTTAACACACTCAGTCACATCAAAAAGCTTTGGCAGCCTCTTTCAGCAGGCTGATGTCCCTCAGATCCTCCTGAAGCCCCCTGCAGGTCCTACAGATGCTTGCAGCCTGTAGCAGGTTCTGCAGCTTCCTTGGACCTGCCTGCAGAACCTCCACTACACATTTGGCTTCTGCGGCATTTAAGGTGCCTTGTCTGCCGGGGCCCTCCAGTAGGTCCAGCAATCTTGTGCAAGAGGCCCTCTATAACTGCCAGCGGAACTCCTAGCCCTTTTTCAGCAGTCTGCAGGATCGCCCGTCCCCATGCGACCCCAAGCCGTTCCTGCAGTCTGCGGATGTCGCTGGCACGTCCTTCATCTTCCACTGAGCACAACTGACCTGCCCTTCCACTTTCTGCATCTCATTTCGGTTTAGTCCAGACTGCAGATGGAACTGCTGCTTTAATTTCAAGCTCTCTGACCACGATTGAAGTGTATATGCATGTATGAGGCATTTCTATAATGTGAACCTAGCCAAAAAGGCAATGAAGCACTGAACAGGGTCAAAGATAAGTATAAAGTTAACATGTATACGAAAGAAATTGAGGGACCCCTTATGCCTCACCAAGGGAATAGGGTACTACTGATAAGTAAAAACAAAATATCCCTTGGTTGTTCCACAAAGTGTAAAGAAGAACCCTGCTCACAATGGAATCACGAGTTCAAAAGGGCAACTTTTACAGTGCAATACAGAGAGACTTGTATTATTTGTCTTGAAAAAGATGGGATATCAGTAAAACCATCGAAACGCGTTGACGCATCGTTCACATAATTCGTGGAAGTAATTGGATCTGTAGATACGTAAAAAATATATTGTATCCAGGCCTAGTTATAAAATTGTTCCAATGGATATGTCTTTTGAATGACAAAGCATATTGTCTATTTTTTCTCTCTCCATGTTATGGGATGTACTGTTGTTTTAATTTTATTAAATGTATTAGGTTTTTTGAGTGCTTTTATAATTTTATATGAATTAGAGATATAGTACTTGTGATTATTTTTATGACATGCTTGTGATACAAAATTATGTTTTTTAATAATAAAAATAATATTTTGTGATAATTTCGGGGCTTTATGGTCCATCTTTTGTGTCTACGGGCTGTAATATTGTATTCATTTGAACTCGTGATTCCATTGTGAGCAGAGTTCTTCTTTACTGTTTATGGAACAACCAAGGAATATTTTGTTTTTAAAGTTAACAAGTGACAGGAGAGGTAGCTGGTTTGTGAACTGTTAATGCAGTGTGAGGTAGTGTTCATAAAAGGGGTGCATCTTCAATTCTTTCCTAAATTGGAGCAGTGTTGGAGCAGTCTTGATGGATAGGGGATGTTGTTTCAGATCCTGGTTGTATAGATGGGAAAGTCTTGTCTTGCTTTTTTCTTTTTTACAGTTCTAATCTTCACTTTGATGGTGTCCTGGCTGCGGATGTGCCGAGATCAGCCAGAGACGGTGAGCTTGTCTACAGGATAAGCTGGGGTGCTGGTCATGATGGCTTTGTAAGTGATGCCACAGGTTTTGAAGATGCTGCAGACCAGCAAGGAAATCCAATGGAGTTTGATCTGAATTGGTATTATATGACCATATTTTTTCAGGCCCTGGATGAGATGTAGTGTGGCGTGCGCGTTGCCCTTAAGGGGTGCTACTGTGGAGTCTGAAAGACCATAGAGCAGGGCATTACCACTATCCAGATGCAAGAGTACAAGGGCTTGACCAGCAGTTCTGAAGTCAAATTCTAGAAAAAGTGGATTCCAGATCTTTACAAGAGAAAGCTGGTACTAGGCCACCTTTGTTTTGTTTTTGGCTGTGTGTTCCTAGAGAGTGAGATTCAGAAACAAGTTTATTATGACAATTTGCCCATTAAACATTCTAAAAAAAAGCTCACTTAACAATTAAAACACTTTAAAAGGAACCCCCTCCTAGCTACCTGGCCCCCCACCTAACCCACTACATTTCATCAGTAAAATTCAGTTTAACAGATTGTAAAAACCAAGCGATTCCAACTGCCACATCTAAATAACAGCTTTCTTCCTATGGAGAGCATCATATTTAAAAAGACCATGGGCTTAAAAACTTGATTTGATTTGCAAAATAAGACGCAGTCCATAAGGATATGCGTAAGGGAGCATTTAACTTTCAGGGGGCAGGGACTGAGACCACTATTATTCTGCACCCTAAACCTGTGTGGGTGCGATGCGTAGATTGGATTGCATCCCACCCTAGCCCTTAATATTTAATTTCTCTATCCTGGGTCTGGTAACTGTGATATATAAAAAAAAACATTATCCTGGCCCAATGTAACAATCGAGAAGCTAATGGATGATTTCTTCCTCAGATACAGTAGGTCAATCGATTCAGACACCATAGCAACAGATTCTCTCAATGCATGTTGGCCTGGAAAGGAGAGCCAAGATATAATTGTACCACTATTTAAATGGAGGTTCCCAAGTGCGATTATTCTGGTTCGTATGGCCTTTGTCCACAAAAGTATTGTAGAGCCCGAGTAATGGCCGCCATATTCCAAGAGACCAGATTGCACTCTCTCCTTATGGCCTGAACCATAGTACCTTGAGGGAGTGAGATAAGTCTTTTAAGCACTACCCCTTCCAATCTATCCCATTCATAGCGTGGATCAAGGGGGGAAAGCCTCTCCCGCATACAGGCCTAGCGCAGGTATCTTCCCTTCATAAGCCTTTAATAATGGAGTATGAGCGAGCCCCCCAAACCTACCATTTAATGTTAACAGACAGCTGGCCTGCTATAGACCCTTCTGCTTAGTGGCATCCCAATGCGCACCCCAATTCAGGTTCCTCCTAAAAATTAAGCCCAGATATTTGTATTGATCAACTTGCACCACCACTTGCCTATCTAGCTGACTCTTTACTTTCTTACCAAAGATCATGATCTTGGAAAATGAGGCTGTTGTCATTGGTGACTCAGAGTGACTTGGTATTCAGGGAAAGTTGGAGTCCGAGGCCATCAAGGTTCATGCCATTTACTGAAGTCTGTTCATAAATATTTTACTCTTGGCCTGCCCAATACCATTATAACATCTAGTTGCTCTCCCACAATCGTGGGATATCTCAGTAACCCAGAAGCGAGAGGGCACAATTCTTAATCGTACACCTTAGGCTGCACAATGCGGCTCACCTGGGAGTCCGGCCTTGTGTGGTGTGGTAACCGTGCATTCAGTAAACATCAAGACCACAGATGTGTGGTAATTGCCAAGTGCAGTATTATTCCATCCTTTTGAGTTCTGCACCTCTGAATAAGGGATAATACACTAATACCACATTTCGAGGTATAAAAGTCTACAAGCTTGTGGTTTCTCCACGCTAAGATTTCACCAGCAAAAATAATACCTGGGAATAACCTGGGGATGGGGTAATGTCTGCAAAGCTTGTCAGCCCAATTCGAGGGCTAACTCCTGTTTGTGATGTACTGGAATTCCTTAGCAAAAAGCCTAGGGATGAACTGGAAAACCAAAAGCAGACTTTCCAAAATGTTTCCAACCAGCACAGTTGCTTTCACCCCCCTCCCATCCATCAATCCATCCTCATCTATTGATTCCCTCTCTCCCTTTCTCCCTCACCCCACCACCCTCTGAGCCTGCTGAAATTAACCAGGAGAATGTGGTGAAAGTGACAGAGGCGCCACCATCGGCTCCAGGGCTTCCAAAGCCAGTTCCCAATCACCCCAGCCCCAGGAAAAATAGCCAGTCCAGCCCTGAAAAATCACCAAAGAAGGACAATTCACTCACTACTTATTCCGCTGTCTTGTTAAATGAAATAGGCCTCGCCCATGTGGAATAATGGAGGAAATGCCATGCCCTGGCGAAAGAACATGCTGCATTCTCTTAACTCTCATAAAACCCTATAAAATAAATCTACACTATAGCAGTGAATACCAGCAAATTCTGCAGAGCAGTCTCGCCTGCCTGGCGGAGGTAGTTGAAAGGTAGTGTCTGCATATTGTCGTGTCTTCCCATTGTTCTTCATAGTGTCGGCTCTCATCATTCTGAGATTAATGTCACAGGAAGCAAATGTCATCTTTACTGCTTTACACGTCTAATTGTTAAACAGAAATGAATGTCCCACAAGAAAGCGGTCTGTCCAAGAGAGGCACATTCTTGAATAAAGTAGTTATTCTGCTTTGAGGGTGTCAGATAAGGCATTCTGATTACAAAACCTCCTGTCCGGAATTGAAGCCAACTAGCCCCCTCTCTGCTGCTGCAGCTGCTTTTAAAAGTGGCCACTGAAAATTATTCGGCCAAACGGGGGCAAATTATGTGGCACGAAATAATGAATTATGCTGGATGGGAATCCAGAAAACGCAGCATATTACAAATGAGAGGAAACTAAAGTGAATACTTATGTGGCATTATCATGTATCTATTGTGACACTGTATCACAGAGCTCTTTCAACGGAACCACAGAACTGCACAGAATGTAACCCTGCCAGATCGCTTTGGTGGCGAAAGAGTGTATTTGTGGTAGAGTTTGGTTCACGGGGGCAGTAGAAACCAGCATTGGCATAGCCAATAGGTCTCGCCTTTGGGACCTTATAAGTGTTTAGCCATGCAACAGTTGCATAACTAAATACTTATAAGGTCCCAAAAGCGAGACCTTTTGGCTATGCCAAGCGGCCGTGCGGCCGCGAAAGTGAAAGTAATCGCAGTAAAGCACGGCGCGCGCGCCCACTAACATGCACTGTAGCTCTAGGCTGGCCTGGTAGCACTTTTTGGAGCCCTCTCAATAAGTCTCGCCAGACCAGCGCATGCGCTGGGTCAGGCGAGACCTAAAAACGCCTTGTGAGGAAACGGTTATGGCCAAGCTGTGCTATCCAAAACAGAGCATGAAAAAACTGTAATATATCCAAACTTTCACACCATAATCGTAAAGGCACTGATTTTCCAGCTCACCACTAACAACTCGCTTACTCTTCACTCGGTCCAATGCATTAAGATTGTAAGGGAGTCATTGTAAAACTTGTTACATTTCCAGATTTCAATTTCATATTTTCAATCGGTGGTCTGAGGTGGTAGAGCTTCCTCGGAGGCAGGATCATAAAACCTGAGCCCTCTCCCCAGCCCCCTTAGGAGGGGGGGCCACTGCAGCTTCCACAGGACTCAAGAGTCCTCCTTCTTCAGGCCTGCTTGGCCAGGTTCGCCTGCCTCTTTGCTCTGCCTCTTTGACCTCCGTATGCTGACCTCATTGAATGTTAACACATTGAGGCCCAGGGTTCTGTGTACTTGGTGTACTCATCCTGGTATATTCATAAACACTGGAGTGTGGTATCCATGCTACAGGAGCCCTGGGTGCTTCCTCGACTGTCGGAAATATACCCGCTGAATAATTATGAAGTGGTAAGTCTGGGGCTGGGCTTGATAGGAGTGTAGCGACCAATGAAATAAAAGCCTTTGAGAGGTGGGCGGAGGCAGGTCACCATTGTGACCCAGCCGGAAAAATTGTGAAAAGGAAAGTCCGGATGAAATACAACATTTTGCTACTTAGCATCTCTATTCACTCACTATTAGCTATGTTGAAAGTTTTCTTTGGCCTCCCAGCAAAATTACATTTTTGCCAACGAGGCCATTTGTTCCAGTCTGGCGATTGTCATTTGTAGTGGTGACGCACGACAACTGCTTCCTTTGGCCTTTATATAGCACCAGTTCTTCCCTACATTTGAGGAGGTTTGTGAAATAATGGAAATAATCACGTTAACTATCTTTCTCCAAGCCATTTTCTTCTTCTCTCGTAGCCTCCATACTGCATGCCCTTCTGTTTTTTTTAAAATTGACAGACGACTGTTGCGGTTGAAGTTTTTTTCTAGGTTTGCAAATGTATGGTCCAGATGCATTGTCTCAAACCTTTTGGCCTGTCATGGGGGCTCTCGAGAAAATACTTGGTCTATCCCCCTTTTTTATTTTCCAATTAAACTAGTAAGTTTACATCTTTGCAGAGCTATTACCCTATTATGGATTATTTAAACATAAGAGCATATATATCAGGTGTGTCCAACTTAGTTAACGGAGGGCTTGAAACATGCCAGGTTTTCAGGATGTCCACATCAGATACGTATAGCTCATGATGTCACATACTCTATAATAAGCGTTCTCTTTATAGTGCGAGTTATCATATTTTGGGCCTAACAAGGAAGCTCCTGGTGATCAGACCAGAGTGGGTGCAAATCCCTATACAGTATGTTATACATAAACCTTTAGTATAATCAAAAGTTCTTGTCTAACCTGAGATCTAAAAATGATGTTGCGCCTCATAATGCGTTCATTTGACCACTATGCAGTCCAGATGAGACCATCTTGAGCGTGATCTATACATTAAAATAACGGGGCTAATTGTGGGGTTCCTGTTCACCAAGGGCATACGTGACTTTCAAGGTTGCTGTGTGCAACAGCCTGGTGTGCTTTGTCAGAGCTGAGATGCTTGTATATTCCTTTTTATCCAGTATCTAGACATTGTGCATTGTTTGTTACCTGGTAACGGGAAGAAATGCACTCAAGACCTGGAGAATGAAAGGCTTCTATTGAGGGAGGGAAGATTGCCTTGTTATCCAGCCAGCTCTGCTGCGGTGAATAGGGTTGGGAGGCAGCTGATTCCTCTTTGCAGGTTTCTTGCAGCCCTGGGGACATTGCTTTAGCTGTGGCGTTGTATGTTAGAATATCGTTAGCATGTCCCAAGTATCGTTTATGTAAAGATCATCGTTTTGGGTGTAGGTATTTTCATAATTAACTCAAGGGGGTGATATTTTTGTAAACCATATTTAGGACATGACAATTTTGTCAGACTTTATTTTAGTTAAAGTTTTCTGGTACCATCCCAAGCTTCGGCGGACACGGATGCAGAGCTATGCATTGTGACAAGAGTCACAGACCATTATTGTACAGTCACAGCCACCAGCTGTGACCTACAGACTCTGTGGCAACTGTCACTTCAGGCACATCCCCAGCGAATTCATTCACCTGACCTTTAATGTGAGGTGAGTTTAGCTCTTGTGTCGTCTTGAAGACCACTCCCTAGCTTTTTAACATTTTCCCCCCTACTACTATCATCAAAGTGGAATTAAAGTTCATTCAATGGACCACAGTGAAAGCAAATAAGGTGGCAGGTGTTTCAAGATTTACCACTTTTTACCACCTAACAACTGAACCAAGAAAAATAAATATGGTGTGGATACTTCTCGAGGAGGTTGGGGGTCTTAGTGCTTTTTTTTTTATAAGAAAAAGTGCAGCTTCCCTTTTTATGTACGCAGACGTTTCAAACCTGTTTGCACACTGGCTAATGTAGAGGTTATGGCATAAAGTAAAATGAAACCCCTTAGACACTCCCCACCCGTGTTGTAACTGCCGACTGTAGGCACTTCGGGGCCTCAGCCCTGCCATGTCAAACATCACTCAAGTGGCATGGGGACCACGCTACCACACTGAGAAGAGTGGGACTCAGTTGGGGGCTATGAATTCTGATGACCACTTGAACCGTAAGTCGAATATTTGTAATAGGCGCCTCTCCTTTTGATAGTTTAGGTTCTGTACATTGGCATATGGCTCATTAGGCAATATATTTCTTTAGGACTGTGAGTATGAAAATACATTCTCACTCTTCACGTCCACCCCACCTTAACCAAGAATGGAACATCCCAGAAATCTCATTGCACAGTCATTAGCTGCTCTGTAGATTGCTTTATTTTTCATTCGTACTGAGTGGGTGGCCCAACCTATCTTCAGCTGAATGGCGGTTCATTAAATAAAAACCTCCCTTTAGTCTTGTCGGGGTCTGCAAAAGTTCCTTGATATTTCCGTATGTGATAAACGTGTTACAATGAAAGAAACACTTTCTACGGTGCCATAAAAATAATGGCTATCCTAAACCAGTCCGACCCTGAGGGCACAAATCCCAGCTCTCCACACTACGTGCAATAGGAAATGAAGGCTCATCAGAGTAGAAATTCTGTATGAACCTTCTTAAAGCGCTGGCGGAAACAATGGAAAAGTGGGATGGAATAGCCAACTGGGCCGGCATCAATATCTGCGGTGTGAATCCCGTTTCCCACAATCACTGTTTGTGTTCTTGGGCACGAGGATGGAAAATAAAGCCGCTTGTTTAAAAGCTCACAATCTTAATGCCTTTCCTCGTAGAGACTGTGTATCCAAAGAATCACATCATTATCCTTTCACCCTTGCGAGATAGAGAAAATGAGAACCATTCATTTTATAGAGAGTAACATCAAGGCAGGGAAGCTACAAAATTGGTAGCTTGGAATGGGCTTAATAATATGTCGAATAATGGAAAGGTGGAGCTAAAAAACTGAAAACTGAGTCAACAGTTCTTGTTGAAATCATTGGAAACAATCCTTTAGACAGATGTCCTCAAGTAGGGCATTCCAGTTTCTCAAACAGAGTTACAAGGCTTAATTAAAATTCTTGGTTGCATGTGACACTCCTACTTTGGAGAGACTGGTTCCGCTGCTGGAGAAGAAAAGCCTGCAGTGTGTTATAGTGTTGACTGTGGTTCAAGGCGCTAGAAGGATACAGCAGAGGGTGAAAGAAATTCTCTCTGGTAAATTCCAGACTGACACTGTCCCCACACCATCCTTTAGGGCCAGAGCTGGGTATCTCCATCAGCTGGATTACAGACGGTCTAAAGTATCCTGTCTAGAACCTCTGAGAAGATGTAGAAGTAAGACATAGGAAGGATTCCCTCTCTAAAACACAAGCTAAAGTGCGTCTCCACGTCATACAGTGGACTAAGCACTTGCAACCTGTACCACACGCCTGTGAGAAACCTATAGATCATTCTTCAAGAACTTGATTTAAATTATCTACGTCGACATGTGTTCAGCAGTGTATCTCAGCCACATACAATACACATCACAGCCACCGAAATCAGAGCGAACATTCACACTACGCAATCCAAATTGTTCATGCTGTTGTCCGATAATTCATTATCTTTAGGAGTTTGATTGTTTTCCATTCTTTCATGTTGTGTTCAAATTTGGTTTGTAATCATTTGGTCTTGGTTCTCAAGAACACCTGTTTATAACCGCTTGGGTGTTCAACATGTTAAGGTGTTTGGATCTTTTACAAACATTTCAAACGCACCCATACATACCCTACACACATCAGAAATTAACCCATTTCGAAAGCGTGGCCGGTAAGCAGGCAGAACATTCCTGGAACTGAAATTCCAAATACCAAAGGCATTGGTGATTCTGGAGGGGATTACTTCTGACTTTGAGATAGTTTGAAATAGTTGCTCTTATGGCGTTTCTCACCAGGACGTTTTGACTAGGCGAGATGTACGGGTGAACAACTCAGAATGCACTATATATTGTAATCCTGATGAGGCTGAAACTTCCTTCCCTGGACCTAACAGGACTTTTGGGGTCTTTGGAGCGAGACCGTAATGATCATAAGTATTTGGGACACACATGGATTGCCGACTTGGTGTCACAATACATGTATGGATCACATGCATATCCTTACTAAACGCGTGGGCCGTGTTTGGTTCCGAGCAAGCGTCTAAGATGTTAGTTATTGTTTGAGGTAAGAACCCTGTCTAATGTTAAGTTAAAAGAGGCCTCTTCAGTGTGAAGTTCGCTTATGAGCCAGTTTAATATGTTTTTGTTCAATGTCTCCTGAAGTGAAGTAGTTTGATTCCGTCCTGATTTGTGTTCAGAGAGCTTCACAGTCCAGTGCCAGGAGCTCCTCGGGATCGGGTTGGTGTTCAGCCAGTAGATTGGGTAGGCCAAGCCGGGCAATAATTCCTGGTTGGTGCATACTTGGCTGGCTAGAGTTCACAAATATTTGAGGTATTTTCCAATAGATATGTGCCTTAGATTTCTCGTTTTCTAAAATTTAAACAACTTTTGTCTGCCTTTTCTACCAGTGAAATGAAAATCCCCACTTTTCATTGGCTGGCTAAATCACTCATTGCCCGTCCTACCAAAGCTTTCTCTAAAAGTGACTGTACCTGCTGCCCAGGGACAATGCTGTCTAAAGTTTGTTAAAAATGAATAGATATCTATGCAGGGACCCAAAGTTTTTCTTAGCACCCATCACTAATGTCGCTGAATGCCAGTCGGAGTTGCCATACATCAAGTTAGTAGTCTTGATGCATCCTCATGCCTCCGTTGTCCACTCCCCTGCCTTGCTTTTTTTCATATCTCACTCTTGTGGGTTGCTTTTCATCCCTCCTTTCTCCCATTGTCACTATTTGTTTCTGTCCTCCTCTTCCTGTTGGTCTCTCCCTCTCTTGCTCTGTTGGTTTCAGTCTGAAAAGGCTCAGGATACCTGAGAGAGGCTGGTGACAAGTTCTATCCGGGCCTTGACAACCCTCTGTCTGGAGGTTGTGCTGAACTTAGTGCCACAAAGTGGCTGCAGGAGACGTGTGAACCATGCAAAACTCGAGAATAAATGAATAGCCAATACCCCCGCGGCGCATTCTTTGGACTCTCGAAACGGAGGGGTTGTCACTCTAGATGTAATGTTACAAACAGCGTTTGACACCGGGAGTGTTAGGGGAGTATTGAGTTTGTGGCCATTTTCTGTTGATGGATGGGTTTCTTTTCTCAGTTTGTCACTTGAATTACAGTCTGCAAACGGAGAGAAGAACCTCTGACGAATGGCTACCACGAATGCCTAGGGGCCAATCCACTAAACTGTACTAAATGGCCACCACATGCTGGGTCTCGGCCATGCTGGGTCCCTGGAATCCCTCACCAGCCCATGAGCAGTCTGTTCGCATGCTTGGATTCATCAGCAGGAAAATGCTTAATACTATGTTGGTTTCCAGATAAATTCCCAATTTCATTGTCAACGATGACCTAGAAGGAAATTCCTTACTATTGGCTGCAGGCGTTCGTTAAAGCGGCTTCTGGAAAGTGTGTCACAAAATATTTTGCAGGGAATACATTGAGATTTATTTATAAATGTAAAAATAGGAAACCTGCACAGCCAGCAAATGACTTCTAACGAGGCTTTTATTGAGTAGTAATTTTGATGCCCTATACACAAAGATTTTGCTGTATCTAGGTTTAGCTTACTCTTGGCGTACTCCTGGTTTACTACTGCATTCTAGGAGTAAGTTAAAATACTTCTGGCTTATTCCTGGAATTCAGAATAAAACCATTTGTACTCCCAAGAATAAATCACAATACATTCTTCATGAATCAGGCCATGTTGTTTTAGTTTGGCACACATAAATTCGAACTGTGTAATGCTGTAAACCCAAGTCACAGTGCCCATCTGCAGAGAGTGGCATTTTTAAATCCAAAAAGCAGTTTAGGTGTATTCTGGTCCCATCACATTTCCAGAAAGCTTCGTGATTGCATAGAATTACAATACCAATATAATTTGCATGTTTTCCAGCTGAAAATATATTTTTTTCCTAAGCGAAAGCCATATCCAATAGGTGTAACGGTGTTCACTTGCACCTGGTGATATCTTGATGGTCTTTGGTTTGTAAATTTCATCCCCTCCTCTTAACTTAGGTTTCCTAGACGAAGGTAAATCTGGCATGGTCACCAAAAAGAGGTAGCTGGTTTTGCGTCCTTTGGTGCCCCCAGCACTATACTTGCCTCAGAAGTCACAAAGGCAGTGGGGGAACAAAATCTAAAAGCCTGGGAGA
This sequence comes from Triturus cristatus, assembly GCF_964204655.1. NCBI lineage: Eukaryota > Metazoa > Chordata > Amphibia > Caudata > Salamandridae > Triturus > Triturus cristatus. The sequence goes on along the minus strand of NC_140584.1, from coordinate 87,656,600 downwards.
CTTTCCCGATTTACCACTACTAGCCCTTGCCCCGCAATCACAGATAAAAGGCTGCTGAGCGGCTAAGAGTGGAACCAGGGCCAACGCTGTGATCCTGTGTTGTCACTGGGAGTTGAGTCAATCAGTACATGGTTTCACTTCAGCTAACCTTAGTATCTGTTGAAGTGATGCCCATGCTGTGTGCCATTTTACACAGTGTAGTCAAAAGGCAAGTCCCACAAAGTGAATTTGGGTAAGGCATGGAGTATTAAAGCTGCACTATAACCAAAAAAGGTTCCATTTCACGGGACAAATAATGGACCCTTTTGGACACTTGTATGATGAGCTGGTCTCCGAACAGGGATTGCAAATTTCCAAGGCGCTTGAACCCATATTATGATCCCTTCTTCAGATTCCATCTTGCGGTTTGCCAGCAGAAGAGTTGGCATTATGTACATTACCCAAGCTCAAGGCACATCAGTATGAACAAATAGAGCTAGCCTTGTCAGTGCTTCATTGTGACTTGTAGGTCTTGCTCACTGATTTACTACTTTTGCATAAGTCTTCTGAGTCCTGTGCTTTTGTTAAAGCATCTGAAAATTTACAGTGACCGGTGAATCTCTAATATTTCATCACTCCTTTGTCGGCCTTAACCTCTTCCATGCTCATGACGTCTCCCGGCCGTCATGAGTCACGATGGGCGTGTGCGGACGACGGCCGGGAGACGTCATGACCACGCCCACGAATGGAATGTACAGCACTGCGGCAGCGCTGCGGCAGAATTTGCGCCGCAGCGAATAGGTTAAGAAACAGACCTGTATGACGTAGTATTTCAATGAGAGCGTCTACAGATGAGTGGAAAACACTCCTAGTGAGGCAGTCAAATGCAGTTCAGGGCCTGTTTCACAAAATATTCCCCCTGGTGCAAGTTTGAATTAAATCTGAGAAAGGCCATACATTACTTCCTTGTCAACAGTGTATCCATAAAGCTTGAAAAGGTTGTAAATGAATTTTTCTCTAACGCCATTCACTTACTTTCTGTTTCTCCAGATGTGTGTAACTTCTGCAAGCTTAAACTGGAAATTGATATGAACAGTCCTAAAGGGTTTAAATTTCTCTCGTGAGAGAGTTAAATTTACATTTATAATTTGCACCCATTTCAGTGAAATGGTGCATAAATTCCCATATTGCTTTAATGTAAACTGAATGTTCTCACAAGGGTTGACCCAATAGTGGCAGTGCATCCCTGCCGAGTAGCTCATCTTTCGATGCATGCGCAGAGATATGCTGCTTATTTGCATGTTCCCTGGTAATTTGCTGGAGGGCTTTAGAATGGCTGTTTTTGGGGTTGGTTTGCCATTCCACTCGGCCCTTTAGAGCAGTCTCAGGAATACTGGGAATAATTCCCGATTTTGCAGCTGCCCCCGATAGCAAAACCAATGCTTTCGGCTTTCACTCATTACTTGCCTTGGCTGATATACTTTGGATGTGCTCTTTTCTCCCTTAATATCAAGTTATCCCAGAGGCATACTAAGCAACACTATTTATTTTGTATGTTTTTTACATGCCAAAGTAAAAATCTTCCTGGGACGGCGGTATCCACCTTCTCCAGTCCTCAATTAGTATGTTGTTGTGGACATGGCTGAATCACACACTGGTTGTAGCATTCCCCCCACCCAGTGACTAGGCAGCCCTTATTCTACATGGCTCTATAGACTGTCGAGGCGTTTCGCAATCAAAGGAGAAAGCCCTAAGCGAAACCCAAGTCTGCATTGCTGACCATCCGCAATTTTGCAAGTCCCCTTGTTGGATTTGTAGGTTCTACGTCATTTGAAAGCCATTATTGGCTGTTACTGAGAGACACTTCCTCACAGATCTTCTCAGCCTGTATCTCCATCCCTGCTCCCATCTAGTCTCAAGAAACTAACTCACAACTCTGCATTCTTCGAGGTCATCTAGAACTTTATCCAGTCCGATGTTTCCGCCCAGACCATTCTAATCGAGAACTTTTGTTCAGGTTGTGTGAATGAAGAGTAACTAATCTAGAATGCATATGGTTAATTGAAAGCCCAGGACGGGAATATGGTGTCCCAGAAAACATGGAGGCGTCTGGTTACTACTACGTTTTTACTCATGATGAAGTCTTTTCTGACAATGCTCTTATTGTCTCTCCCTGGTTATTATATGAGACATTGCTGCAAAGAGCACCCTTGACTTACTCTACTTTCAGGCATGCAACTTCCTAATTAATTTGGATTAGAAATCATTTACATCTACTTCATAATACAACTGGGTCCACTTCATAATACCCTGAACAAAATTGTGATGTAGATCATTAGGGGAGGATGGTGGACATTTTTACAGTCCATAGGTTTCCGTCCGAGTACGAATGTGAATCTCTTTGAAGGCCCAAGTAGGCGTCTAACACACCAGCTTTGCTGATGGTTTCTGCCCATCGGAGACCACCACTCCTCTAAAGGCCTTTGTGCATCACAGTGGCTATCTTGAGTGAAATTTTAATGCGCATCTCAACAAATTTTGAACGCAAACCCCATAATTTCCCTTTCGCCACTTGAATCTTTGCATTAAAAATACTCTCCAACCCTGCTACCCAGAAATAGTGACGTGAATCTCTAATGCACACTCACCTCTTTCATTAAATCAGTAAAAAATGATCAGTGTCTAATGGGACTAATTAAAATGTTTTCCTTTTAGCTTTTTTCTTCATCGCGCTTTCAACATTAGAATGCCCACGCTTCTTTCAAAAATCTCGGGTCCATCAGAATGGATTTGACATAGCTGCCTGTGTGCTTTCGTCAGAAAAATTGCAATATTTTGTGTACTTTGGAAAGGCGAACATTTTCTCAGCCGAGTCCATTTTCAGTGGTCTTTTGAATCCAAAGGTAGGCAGCTTGTCGGAAGGATTATTCTTCTGTTCAAATGCCGGCAATCCGGATGAGTGGTTTTTATTATTCTTCCTTCAAAGGCACAAAAATAAATGCATGTTTCCATCAAAATGATTTAAACTAGATAGTTAAAATGTGCACTTGCACTTAAACTGTGCTAGGCTGGGTATAAGTACATCATCATAATTACCAAAAAAGGGAACACAATTTTTAGGTATTCCTTTTATAGGTCTCCTATGTTACCGCCAACTGAGGTTTAACGGTTATGTTCAACTTATAAAATGACTAGGCTTGTTTTTTGCTTTTTGATGCAACTTAATGAGATAATTATTTTAAAAAAACTGAAATATTTTACCATAGAATTAATAGATTCAAATACGTTTTCAGGTTTAAAAAAAAATATTTTTAATTCTCAGGCTATTCAAAGATGACTCACTTCCTAGAGGCTGAAAGTCACACCTTCTTAGGGGTAGTTCTGGAATTTTTTGTAAGCTTTTCACATACAGATACATTTATGCATTTTTAAATTAAACCACTGTACACGTGCCCATACTTAAGTAATTTGTAAATTGCATAAGCCCTTTAAAACTTTTTTATTTTTTTATTTTCTCCATTAGAAAAATTAATCTTCTCTATGAAAGAGTAATTTTACTTAAATTGCTACCAGTTATAGGGGTGCCACCCCTGTATTCTTACCCTAGATGTAATTCTCCACCCTATCTGGTGTCCAGATGATAAACTCACAAGTTTTGTGGGTGTTCGTGTGCCTTTTAAAGTATCTCGGCCCTAGAAAGCAAACGCCCATCCTTATAGAACATTGATTTAATTTTAAATGGGAAAAAAACCGTTGTGTGTATTCACATTTTTGAGAATTACATGTGGAGTTTGGGTACCATTATTTTGACAGTGATGTCACAGAGGTTTATGAGGTGATTTGTTGCCGCTTAGAATGAGGCATCCCTATGGCTAGGTGGGAAGCACGGGTCAAGGGACTTGGGCTTTATTACATTGAAGTTATGTGGATGGATCACTCAGCAGGAAATGCCTAGACATCTCAGACGTTGCTTCCTGGGAGCCTTACTCGATGCTGAAGGGGGGAGAGATCTCAGGGAGGAATAAACAAAACCTTTATGGCTGCTGAAAGCGTGGTGGTGGACATTCTTCCCTAAAAGCCTGATTTTTGGGTGATTCTACTCCCGAATTCACATTGTTAGTCAGACAGGAGTTGGGGTAAGGTAGCTAGAGATTGATAGTCCTGATTTTCACAGGTGAGAATCAACACTGAATATCTGTGAGATGATCCAAGCTAATCTCTCCCTGACAGACCCACCTTCACTCTATTCTCTATAGTGTGATCTTCAATGGCGATATCGGTGTCTAGGCCCAGTGGAACGAGAAACAAAAGTGATGCGCCAGGAGGTCACCAGAAGTGGAGAACCCTTTATCTGTATAAGACCAGGACCAGGGAGAGATATGTTGATCCTCACAAGAGGATGTGTGTTTTCGAATGGACTTTACAACAACATAAAAGTGCAAACATGACTGCGCTTGGTGTGATTGCACTCAACAATTTTTGTGGGTACAAGATGGCGTCACTGATGCAATCATTGGGGTGATAATTGAGAACACTCATGCTAGTTCACTCAGTTAGGACACTCAGTTATTTCCACTGTTCCCGTTGGTCAGGCAGTGTCCTGTGGTGCCCATATGGATGTCATCAGCGAACAAAATGAGGAAGGAAGAAGCAAGAGTTTATCCTCTTGTTGAATGTCTGCGGGAGCGGACTTGAACATGCTATACGGCTGTATCAGGATCCTGTTCTGACCTCTATGCTGTGCTGGTTTCCCCACTTACTACCAAGACAACATTGAGGATGGGGATGCGTGATCAGTGGTGCTACAAGTTATTGAGTAGGGAATATCCACTTAGTAGAATACTATTGCCGGAATATCGAGGAACAAAATAGCGATAAGTAAGTATACATAGGTAAGAATAGGTTTACTAGAGGCTGCTGGAATTATGTGGCAAAGGAGGTGCAATCTATGCAGCAAGGTTGTATAGATTATGAGTCTAGGAAAAGCATGTTATGCAACGTAACACGACACATTTTGTAATAGTATTTATTTCTACATTATTTTGACTTTTCTGTACATGACAACACTGTCTCTGCAAAGATTTCACCTTGTTAATTCCACCATAGAACTCAAATACAGCAATAAGGAAACGAAAGATGACGAGTCAACCTTGGCAAAGGGCTTTGCATCGCACATGGATACCTGGTGCTAAGTTTTTAGTAACTTTAGATCCATTTGAGTTAGAAAGATTCTTTTAGCTAAAATCTGCAAATGATGCTGCTGACGATGAATTATGTGGCAAATCCAAACTTATACAGAAAACACTGCAGCTGCAGAAATGCATAATTCCAGTGGCCGTCTATAATTAACTCCACATATATGTACCTTGACGATAAATACATCTTCAAGATACATATATGGGTGGTATTAGGTAGTGAACCTATGCGTATGCACCATTTTTGGGGTCCTTGAGATTTTGGCTACAATATTCTGGGAAGTACATCTTTCCACTCAGTATTTCATACTACAACATTATGTTATAGCTCACACTGTTTGCATGCCTTTCCATACACTCTCAAACTCCATTTCTTTTTTTCTCTGACATTAACCACTTCTTAGATGCAGCTCCACACACATATGTATACCCGGTTACAGGAATTATATCTCAAATACATAGACTGTGACTTTCATGACAGTGTGCTGTAATCTGCTGTCAGTAGTGGATAGTTTCTGCTTCATCTGATGATCAGAAGTAAAAAGCAGAAAAAGAAAACCACCATTGGCAGTGCCTGTAGGTCTAGCTTTAAAGAAATGTTATTTGGTAATGCGAAGCAATACAAGCAGCATGGGAATGGATTTGTATTTGTGTGGAAGCAAAGAACTGTAGAATAATATTGATGTAGCATAAAGGCTCATGGGACAGTTGAACTTTGAAGCCAGATCTAAACATCCGTGTAGATTAATTACTCCCCTCCTCCCATCAGTGCAGCTGCCGGAGAAAAACTCCATAAATGATCTAGGTATCTAAGACTCTTCAATAGCATTACCATGCCATGTGTGTGCCCCTGAATATTCAAGCTCAGACAACTGGATAAATAAAATTATCACAGCTGTGTGGCAGGTATGCATTTTTTTGTGGAGGCACGCAACTTCTATCCAATCAAAATATGTACTCCGGGCTCCCAACGTGTGAGTGGAGCCAAACCCCCTCCCTAGTGATACTTAAATATTTGTCTGGCGTCGACTCTGCTTTCAAGCCAGACCATAACCAGACTACCGTGCAGAAGGGGTTTGAAACTCACTGCGGACAACACACACCGCTCATGGCACAGGCGACCAGCTGAAATTCTGTCAGTACTTGGGCTTAAATTAACTGTGATACTGTCGGTAATTTCAAGTTAAATGGAGGACGGCAGTACATAGAATTTTTATGTGCAATTACTATACCAAGCAGTACAGGAATTATTCAATACTTTTAAAATTAATGGAACAGGTACCTCAAGGAAATGTGGTGGAATTGAAGGCGACAATTGATTGGTTTATATTTTTCCTCAGTGTCAAATCTTAGCACTAGGCTCCTTGATGTCTGAGCTGGTGTAGCAGTTATGCTGTTGAAAAGGGACTTCAGTGGTGCTGTGAACTGCTTTTTACTGGTCCCTTTTCTCCAAGAACTGGATTGTGGATGAAGGAAGGTAGGTGAGATGTCTTTCCTGACATATGGCGGAGGAAGCCACAACATTATTGCTGTGACTCCCAGATTCTTGCAGGCCTTGTGTTGCACTGTCAAAATACTATTTGCTGATTGAAACCATCTCGACATTTTGCTGTATGCTTTATTGCTTATGGTACTATGTTGCTTTCATTGAGTGTCTGTTCTGCGCTGATGCTTAGCTTCTTTGGAGCTTCCAGGTTTTTGCAAAGCTGTGACCTGAGAAATATCCAAATGTGAGCGGAGGCTTAGTTTTATTTCTTCCGCCACTCCTATCCATTGTTAGCCAAGAGGTTCTGTAATTGTGCAGCACAGGTCCTCTGGATACAGCCACATAGGTGAAAACAGGAATATTGAAGTACTCCTTGCTGTTAAAGAGTTAATGTATTCATTTCTTTTATTGTGTCCAGACTACGCGTCATGCACTTTGTTGTTCATGCTGTTGGGATTTTAATTTTCTTCATATGTGAAATTGGTTGTGATGTTTTCTTCAATGTTGTCTGCCATACTATAGTCCACAGTGTAATTTCACCCAAATCACAGAAAGTTAATGAAAGCGACAAAACATGACTTTTGACCTAACCAATAACTTGTGTCGTGTTGGCTTTCTATGACTGTGATATCTGCAGTCTGGCAGGGTAGCGTGTTAGTTGTTCCCGATTCGAAGATGACAGAGGAGACCTTGAAGACTTTGTAAGTCTAAAGGGAGTTTAGTTTAGTTCTGACAGGGTGAGGGAAATGTGATTGTACTTCTGTACTCCTTTGGAGAGTTTGGTAGTAGCATAGGCGCTGCCAGTTAACCGGGTATTGCCCCTTACAGGTGAGAGAGGACCTAGGCTTGTATTTACATTATGGACTCTACTACAGAGAGGTATGGTTGTATTCTGGAGGAGGGATAGCTTAACTGTTTTTTTCAGTCCATAATTTTTTGTATTACATGGAATGAAAATAACCCATTTCCATCCACATGTATCTATTATCAGAGTATATGTTTTTTAATTCTCTGTTTATTTAATGTTCATCATTTGGTGTATTTACTCTTGAAGAGCCCTTGATGTCATAGTAGACATCTTACATAGACATGCTGTGTTAGCAAATCACACAAACCCATGTGTCTGACTTCTGCTGGTCAGATTATCAGCTTGAAAAGGTCAATCACTCCTATATCACATAAACAAAGTAGCAGTGGCAGGTGCCTATAACTCTACCAACCTGCAAAGACATAAAGCGCGTTATGCCAATCATCACCCAGTGGTTTAAGTTTAGAATTTTCTTCATGGCTATCTACCAGTATAATTCCAGTATCCCACGGACTCAGCAGAGGCTAAAAATTCAATCTGTTACTCACTTGCGCATTCAGCTACCCGCCTGCCCTCTCAATGCAATTTGTATTCAAATTCAGCCAAGTCTTACTTTTGCTATCAGAAATAATACATTTAAATATGCAGTTGACATTCCACTGATCTATATTGCAGGAGGTAATGGTGGTAATTCCTACAGGCTGATTCCCTTGCCCAGCAGAACATTGTTTTATGGGTCATCGCCAAGTAGAGGTGGTGGGAGTAGAAATGAGTGTGTGGCAGCGGGCCAGGCAACAAGAGTGATTTAGAAGTGGGGAGTTTGCAAGTCCTTCATGGAGTTGTGCCTTCTGTGGAACTCCTCAGGTGCTCTCTCTGAAAGAGGACTCCAATGTTGCAGACCTAAGTGGGCCAATAGTAGCTTTTTATCTTCCAAATCCTCTTCATTCGTGAACTTTGGCCTTATCCTCATGTCTCTGTATGTTCAACAGATGTCTCCATGTCCACTTGTGTATCAAACTTCAGCTCTGTTTTTGCTTCCACAAACCACTGTACGTCAGGCATATCAATTGACTCAAGGGATGTGAAGCCCGAGTACAATTCTCAGAATGCATTGGTTTGTTAAATTAAAAGTCACAGAACATAGAAATGCACATTTGGAAAATTCATTTGGTAAAATGATTCCAATCCTAACACATGCATTCATGTATAGATTCAATAACTGATCCCTCATTCACTAATATTGAACCTTGCGCTCTCAAGAATTCTGCCTTTAGGAGACCTGGCAGGCTGCTTAAATGGCAAGCAGTGTGCTGTCAACCCTTCTTCTCTGCATGCACTCACATTGCAGCAATGCCTCTGTGCATTACAAAGGCGTTTAATTGTGTTGTAAAAGTCTGATAAAATAATTTTATATTTTCAACAATCACATGGGGTTGAAATAGCCCAGAGCAGTAGAAGCTGTGATTGTGTCCCAGACTTGGAAGAACCATGTTTAGTTTGGAAACTTTTCTGGTGTGTTCTGAGAGGCTTCGACACGTAAATCTGCAACGGTAACCAATAGGACCCTGTGGCTACATCCCGCCAGCATCTGCAGTTATCCCCCTGGGATGGGGAATAACCGCGCGGAAACCGTTTAATACTGTACGGTTTTCCTATTTTCCGTAGAAATTATTGCTGACATTTACCAGCTGCTCTGAGTGGGGTGCTGGACTGTTCCCATGGAGAACAGGGTCAAAACTGACTTGCATATGGCTGGGTCTAAACTGGAATGGCGTGTCGGTTAAAAAAAATGATTGATTTAACCCATTGCTGTGACTGGGGGTATTATCATCTGTTGTTTTTGCAGGGTGGAGGTAGGCAGGGTGATGGCGTGGAGGGTGGTCAGGGGAGACTGAAAGATGGGAAGCATTACATGCTGCCCCATGCCATGGCTCGGGTTCGAGTGAGTGCAGAAATCCGGTCCGGGCAACATAGCAGTCCTTTCCCAAAGTGCTTTCACCGGGCGGAATGTCGGGCCAGTAAAATGGGGTCCGACTGTCCCTGTACGTCCAAGTGCACGAACAGCGGCCCACTCAGGATTGAGCAGAGTGGCAATTCCACCTCTCAACCACTAACCGAGGCCTTCGTCACTGAAACATCTCCCCAGTGGATAGCCTCTAAACTGGCACCAGTGAGCCAATGTGTAGCAGAACGTAGGGCGCAGGAGGCTAGAACACTTCTTCATAGTCCAGCTGTAATAATGTCATTACAAGTGTAGAGATGCGCATGTAATTACTCTTTCTGAACTAAACAGGCTCTCACGAATGTGTTACATGCACTTAGTTGTAACATTCTGTTGATCATGCAGCTTGGCAGTGTAATATACGTTTGCGTGCTATCCACTACGTACTGTAATTTATTTCGCCAAGTTAGCACCAATTCCCATGGGACCGGTAATAAGCAAAGCGCTGTTTGATTAAATCATCTCGCAAGCACATGCAGCACTGAGAAGGGCACCACTGCAGGCCTGTTTGTCTTCTTGGATACACAAAGCTGCTCGGAGTAAAGCGTCTGCAATTTGTATTATGCAGTCTTCTATGTTATTATATATTTTCTCGTTATTTTTGCACGTGGGCCACATTACAGGCTTAAGGATGAAACAGTGCCTTCTCCTTCCTCCAGCAGAGGCCGGATCGAGGATATTATTAATCGCTTTGGGCTATTTACCCAGAATCCCTAGAAGAATATTTCTGGCGTCGGTGGTATTGGGTTTGTGTAGGAATGAAACCCCCAGACTAGCCCTGAAGCACAACAGGCTGGCCAAGTGTATTTCTGCAGCGAAGGCAAATTGTTCCAGCCTCTTGGAAGGGTTTATTAGCTGTGGCATCGATTTTCTTGTCCTCCTACATGAAACAATGGATCCAGAATGTTTTTGGAAAGAAAAAGATAATACAATGTTCGAGGCATGTGGGCTGCTGAATTCATATCTGTGCATAGATCGCCGCCTAGTGTTGGGTCCGGATGTTTGCACGTTGTTGTCCTGGAAGAGTCTTCGAAGTATCCTTGGATAGGTGACTCCTCCCCTGGACTACAGTGCGCATGGGCATCCTCTCCATCCTCAGATTGTTTTTTTCCGCCATTGGGTTCGGATGTGCTATCTTAGCTCAAGTTAGGAAAAAATTTTGTCGAGGCCTTTAGTTCGCGTCGGTACTGTTTATCGATCGGTTTTCGATACTCTCTGTTAGTTTACTAACTTCCAGCACCGACTTTGTTCGCATTTACCTGTCCATCAACTACTTCGACGATGGAATCGAGGACGCCATTCAAAAGGTGTCCGGTATGTAATGCGAAGTACCCACACATCGACGTCCATCCGGTGTGCAACAAATGCCTTTCGCCGGACCACGACGAGTCGACATGTATGGCCTGTGCCCGGTTCCGTTCAAAGAAGACTCTGCGGAATCGTCGAGCGGCGAGGCTCGAAGCGCAGCACGCGGCACCGGCCCCAGCTGACATCTTCGACGACGCGGACGACGTCGAAGAAGTAGAAGTCTTACCCTCCAGTCCCGTTTCCGACCAAGAACCCGGATCGGACGAGGCCGACGAGTCACTCTTCCACAGAGGTGAAGACGACACCGAGGTAGGAGACGACGAGGAGGCCTTAGGGGCCGAAGAGAGTAGCTCCGATGATGAACAAGGCCTACCTGTTCAAACCGAGAATTCACCAGTGCCACAGACTATGGCTCCGGTCGAGGGATCGCCTTCGGGCCTTACCCGAGACCTATCACGCAGTCCTTCGGCCCCGCCCTCGGGCCCGGCCTCGGACGTTCAGCGGCAGCCATTACCGCTTAAGCCAGCTGGTTTCCCTTCCACGAAACCGAAACCGAAAGCTGCTCAGGTTCCTACGAAACCGAAACTGAAAGTGGCGCTAGTCGGATCGAGGCCTTCAACACCTTCGACGCCGGCGCACCGTGTCGGCACCGACCGCACCAAGGGGGACTTCGGTGCCGAACTCGAGACGGGCGACATGGGAGTCGACAAACGGAAGAAGGCCATCGGCGCCGAAAAACCTGCTCGGTTACCGGCGTCGACGCCACCGACACCGAGGGCCGTCCCGCCTGCTACGCCTCGCAGCACCCCCTCGACGACACCGAAACCTCACGTGTCGAAGACGTCGACGGTGATCTCCGCACCTCGGCTCGATGCACCACGGGCGCAGAAGATATCTGCAGCCGCCTCGACGACCCTGGCGGGGGCCACGACCTCTAAGGCGCCCCGAGTACGGCCTGGCGCAATGCCAGGCTGCAAAACCAAGGCTGCCCTCCAGGACCAGTCGGGTTCGATCGATCCAGCGGTTTCGTCGGTGCCGACCAGCATTACCTTCGGCTTGCCTCCATCCACAATCCCGAAGGCGTTTCAACTCAGGACACAGGCCACCAAAACTGCGGTTACGCCTGTCGAGCCGTCACCGTCACGCGTCATCGACGCCGACACTGGCAGGATGATTCTCCACGACCGAAGGATAACTTCGGAACCGCCATTGGAACCTTTCAGGATCCCGCTAAAGAGGAAGCTGCCTGTGGACACAGAACCTCTCCTGTATGAACCCTTTCATTCACCCTACCAGGATCCACACCGGGCCTCCCCCACACGCTCCGACACGGATGCATTGGAGGACTACATGGGTGAACAAGTCCCCTACCATGTGGACACGGACCCTGATGACCAGCAGGACCCTGACCAAACTTGGGGCGACCCTGCAGACCCCAGTGCACCTCTTGATGCACAGGACCCACAACTATATGGGGCAAAAACGTCACCCACAGAGGATACTGCGGCGTTCAACGCTCTGATTGAACGGGCGGCGAACAACCATGATGTACAGCTTCACTCTGATATCATCGAAGATGACTTTCTAATGGACACCTTTGCATCCTCAGAAAGACATGTAAAGACTCTGCCAATGTTGAAGGGGGTCCTTAAGCCAGCCACTGACATTTTCAGGGAACCCACCAGGGCACGAGTGATAAACCCCAGGATCGATAAGAAATACAGATCAGCACCTGGGGATCCTACTTACATCAGAGGACAATTACCACTCGACTCCATCGTTGTGGCGAATGCCCGCAAGAGGGCACACTCGCAGACAACGGGTGACGCTCCTCCCCCGGACAAGGAGTCCAAGGTGCTGGAGACATCCGGCAAGCGAGTTGCCGCACAAGCTGCAAGCATATGGCGCATAGCTAACACTCAAGCGCTCCTCGCTCGCTACGATAGGGCGCACTATGACACAATGGAGCAACTCCTTCAACACCTCCCTGACCCCTACAAAGAAGGTGCAGAAATCCTTATCAGAGAGGGACAGCTACTCACAAATGCTGCCATCAAATGTGCACTAGACGCTGCTGACACGGCTGCCAGGGCCATCAACACTAGCGTCATCCTACGACGTCACGCCTGGCTACGTATCTCAGGATTCAAGCCTGAGGTACAAAACAATATCCTTAATCAGCCTGTCAACCCCGACTTTTTGTTCGGGCCTGAGGTTGACGCCACCCTCGAGAAGATAAAAAAGGACACGGACACTGCAAAGTCCATGGGCGCCCTACAAACTCAGTCCTTTCGGAGCGGCTCCTTTCGTCGCCCCGGAAACAAGGGAGCAGGCAGAGGACAGGGGTCACAACAAACATATAACAAGGGTAATACGCAGACCACCTACGATAAGAACACCCGAGGTGGCTATCGTGGCTCCAGTACCAAGGGCAGAGGACGTGGCTACGGCAACACCAGGTCCTCCCCCAAGAACAAGCAGTGACGCCCTCTCCCTTCCTCCCGACCACATAACACCTGTCGGGGGAAGGCTACAACGGTTCCTGTCCACGTGGAACTCCATCACCACGGACAGGTGGGTCAAAGATATTATAAAATACGGTTACTGTCTGGAGTTAACTTCCACTCCACCCACAATACCACCAAGAAACCGTCCTATGTCTTCAGAGCACTTGACGCTCTTACAGCAAGAGGTAGAAAGTATGCTTCTAAAAGGCGCTATCGAGGTCGTACCCGTCCACGAGCGGGGCACGGGGGTTTACTCCCTCTACTTCTTAATTCCAAAAAAGGACGGGTCGCTCAGGCCTATATTAGACCTGAGACCCCTGAACCAGTACATTCTTTCGGAGCACTTTCACATGCTCACTCTACAGCAAGTCCTTCCGCTTCTCCAGCAGGGAGACTTCCTAGCATCACTGGACCTCAAGGATGCGTATTTTCACATACCCATCCACCCCTCACACAAAAAATACCTCAGGTTCACTGTTCAGGGGCAGCACTATCAGTTCAAAGTCCTTCCCTTCGGCGTGACAACAGCGCCCAGGGTTTTCACAAAGTGCCTAGCTACGGTGGCGGCACATTTACGGAGACAGCACATACACGTCTACCCCTACCTAGACGACTGGCTCGTTCAAGCGAGATCGGCCCAGCAATGTGCAAGCCACGTGTCCCGTACCATTCACCTTCTTCACAGTCTGGGATTCTCACTAAATTACCCAAAGTCTCATCTCCAGCCCGCACACGTACAACAGTACCTAGGTGCGACTATAGACACTCTGGCGGCCACAGCTCAGCCAAATTTAGTGAGGATCAACGGCATACAAGCGCTGATCTCCAAGTTCAGACCCAACCACTCGCTTCCAGCGCGAGTGTTTATGCAGTTGATAGGCATGATGGCCTCCTGCATCTTCATAGTCCCGCACGCGAGATTACATATGCGCCCACTTCAGGAGTGCCTAGCACGTCAGTGGAATCAGGCTCAAGGACAGTTGAAAGACCTAGTGTTGGTGAGCGGTCGGGCATACAACTCTCTGCATTGGTGGAATCCACAAAACCTTTGCAAGGGCCGACCGTTCCAAGAGCCTGTTCCACAAATAGTACTGACAGCGGACGCGTCTCTCCAGGGATGGGGAGCTCATGTACTCCACTACACAGTGCAGGGACTATGGACGACACAACAGAAGAAGATGCACATCAACCTTCTGGAACTGATGGCAATCTTCCTGGCCATGAAGGCTTTCAAAGTACATCTGTGCAACAAGGTCGTGTTGATCCGGACGGACAACATGACCGCAATGTACTACATACAGAAGCAGGGAGGGACACACTCTCCACAGTTGTCTCATCTGGCTCAGAGCATATGGAAGTGGGCCATTCAGAGGAACATGTTCCTCATGGCGGAACACCTCCCCGGCAAGGACAACCAGATGGCGGATCTGCTCAGCAGACACAGCCACCAGATGCACGAGTGGGAGTTACACCCATCGGTACTCCAACCGTACTTCCAGCAGTGGGGTCACCCAGAAATAGACCTATTCGCGACAAGCGAAAACGCAAAATGCCAAAGCTTCGCCGCCAGATTCCCACACCCGCAGTCGCAGGGCAATGCGATATGGATGAACTGGTCCGGCAAATTTGCGTACGCTTTTCCTCCAGCACCGTTGATACCGCTGGTGGCTCGCAAACTCCGACAACACTCCCTGACACTCGTCCTAGTTGCTCCCACGTGGGCACGCCAGCCGTGGTACACCACCTTCCTCGAACTTTCCGTGGTACCGCATCAAAGGCTGCGGATCAAACCCGCGCATTTGACGCAGAACCATGGAGAGGTTCAGCACCCAGATCCGCAACAGCTGAACCTGGCGATCTGGCTCCTGAAGTCCTAGAGTTTGGCTATCTCAATCTGCCACCTGACTGTATGGACATCATCAAGGAGGCCAGGAGACCCACTACAAGAGCTTGCTATGCAGCCAAATGGAAACGGTTCGTCATTTATTGCGGTAATAATGACATTAACCCGCTGGACGCATCCATCCACAACATCATATGTTACCTCTTACACCTATACCGATGCAATCTGGCGTACACCTCTATACGGGTCCATTTGACCGCAATATCAGCCTATCTGCAAACCAGGCAGCACCTCTCTCTCTTCAGAGTGCCTGCCATCAAAGCATTCTTGGAAGGACTCAAACGAGTCATTCCACCTAGTCACCCACCGGCTCCAATGTGGAACCTCAACTTGGTCCTCACACGCCTGATGGGTCCACCCTTTGAACCTCTACACTCATGCGAGATTCAATTCCTTACCTGGAAAGTAGCCTTCCTGGTAGCGATCACTTCCCTAAGAAGAGTTAGTGAACTCCAGGCACTAACCGTTCAAGAGCCATTTATTCAGGTTCACGCCAACAGGGTCGTACTACGTACCAACCCCAAATTCATGCCCAAGGTAATATCGCAGTTCCACATGAACCAGACTATTGAACTGCCCGTTTTCTTCCAAAACCCACAAACTGTTGCAGAGAGGGCATTACATACACTAGATGTACGGAGGGCCCTCATGTACTACATCGACAGGACTAAACCCTTCAGGAAGACAAAACAACTGTTCGTTGCCTTTGCCCCACACCACAAAGGTAACGCCATCTCCAAAGCAGGGATAGCCAGATGGATAGTTAAGTGTATTCAAATCTGTTATCAAAAGGCAAAACGCACATTAACTATTCCACCACGAGCCCACTCAACACGCAAGTTGGGGGCTTCCATGGCCTTCCTAGGAAACATTCCCCTGCATGATATATGCAGAGCAGCCACATGGTCCACTACACACACATTTACAAAACACTATTGCGTAGATGTGCAGTCAAAACAGCAGGCAGCTGTAGGACAGGCTGTTCTCAAAACACTTTTTCAGACCGCTGCAGCTGGCACGGGTAGCCGCCGCCAATAGAGGGCACTGCTATGTATTCTATGCACAGATATGAATTCAGCAGCCCACATGCCTCGAACTGAATATGCTACTTACCAGTATGCATCTGTTCTTGGCATGTAGGGCTGCTGACATTCATATCGCCCTCCCTCCTCCCCGGCGCCTGTCGCAGCTGCAGCTCTCAGAATTATTGCAAGCATGGTCATCACTTTCTGTATCTACTCCATCACTGCCACAATGGCGAAAAACAATCTGAGGATGGAGAGGATGCCCATGCGCACTGTAGTCCAGGGGAGGAGTCACCTATCCAAGGATACTTCGAAGACTCTTCCAGGACAACAACGTGCAAACATCCGGACCCAACACTAGGCGGCGATCTATGCACAGATATGAATGTCAGCAGCCCTACATGCCAAGAACAGATGCATACTGGTAAGTAGCATATTCATTTTCTTGCATCTTCCACCCACATCATTGTTCCCCTGAGGGGACAACAACAAAACGGGCTCCGTCCACAGGTTTAATCGAAGATTGGGAACTCTGGATTTTACATCGAAAGATGTAAGGTAGTGAAGTGCCTGGTTAATTGGTCAAATAAAATGATTGAAGGGGCCCAAAGTTTTTCTTAGAAGCCCACCACTGGTGCGGCCAAAAATCAGGGTTCCTGACTCCTTAGGCCCTCGTTACGTGCAGCCGGATGGGGTGTTAGTTACTTATGGCACCCAATAAAAACAGATGCCCACGGGAATCAGGGTTTATCGGGTGTGATATAGAACTATTCACAAATATTTGCCCTCCAAATATGAAATAAAATACAGATTTTGGTGTTTTCTGCACCATAATATGCATGTGCAGGTGTTTAGCGGGAATTTTTCCCTGGTGAATTTCAGCATGTTTGACGTGCTTAATTTCCCCTGAGAAATCACAACCAATGCAGTTAATTATCTCTTTTACCAACCTAATAAACACACCCTGTTTGTCTCAACACAAGTCTCAATAAAACTGTTGTTATATTTATACTGTTCAACCCCCCTCAGCTATGGCAGAAACAGAAGGCAGTTCCACACAGATATATATGGAGAAGTGTGGCTCAGTGGTGGAGAAGTGTGGCTCAATGATTAGAGCGGCAGACCCTGATGCAGAGGTCTAGCCCGGGACCAGGGTTCAATTCCCCACCTCGGCGGGTCTTGGGCTAAAAAAAAATTCCACGGACCTGATAATTCTCGCCTCGGTGCCATTCCAATCATGGAGTCCCACTCTGCAACTCTGGGCAATAGCTTGCTTAATCTCCACAACGGCCGCCACAACGCTAAGGATGCCTGGCCTCCACCTTAGGGGTGCCCAGGAGTGGACGCCTCACAGGGAAAGCCAGGATGGGTTCCACAGCGGTATTCGTACAAGCGCCTTGAGACCCTTGCGGGTGAGTAGTGCGCTATACAAATATCAATTTACATTTATGTGTAGTTCAAGCAGTTCACCACAGTATTGATATTCCACCTAAAGCTACGCTCTTGAAGATTTCCCTTTGATTATAATTGTGTTATAATCTTGTTTTTGTAATCCCCCCCCCCCCCCCAAGATTGCTTACGTTCTGTTGCAGTACTTTAGAAGGCTCATAGTCATTCTTAACTCTTTAGTATTTCTTTAGCAGCTACCCCCCTGCAATAGTTTATTCTTTCTGACGATTTTAATTTTACCCTCATGGTTCCCGTTTTAAATTTTATCATGGTTCCCGTTTTAAATTTTAACATTGTGCTTAATTTGAGTTGGTGGTTTCCGGTGCTTGGGACTTAATTATCAGCACCGGGACTTATGACGATCTGCCATATGGTGGCACTCTCTGCCTAATTTAAGTATGAACACAACAACAAAAGTTTATACATTAACAGTAATGTCTGCTCATTGATTTGTTTTAGGATAAATGACTGTAGGCGATATTCATACCTTCGCTCTGTTTGCATCCTGGCTTAATGATCTATGGCCCTGGGGCGTAACAATTCCTATGGCTCAGCACATAAACATTATAACTCTAGGCCCTTTTCAGTTTCTGTGTCCCACAGTTATAAGTGCTGCTCTGCTGGTACTTCTGTACCTATGTTGGTTTGGTAGGAGTTTGCCACACCAATTCGCCTGCTATTTCTTAAGTATTGGGTGTTCAATGAGGAAGCATCCGCATGTGTAAAATCGATTTGTATATTCAACTACATCTCGGAATTTAAAACACTCCCTTTGTATGCTTAAGGAAGCAGGTTCATAGCTATCAATAGTGCAGGACGCCAATTGACCACTTCAGTCCAACTAGTAGCTGTTTAGTACTCCCAAACAAGGTGGGGTGCCAATATCCTCACGTGTATTAGGGCACATGGTGTCTGTGCGCCGCCATTATATGTAACTGAGGGAAACTGATTGTCTCAGATTTCATAGCATGTTTGGTGGGGTGACGTCACCAAGAGCTAAGTCCTCGCCTATATGCTCCAAGACCAGTGGCCTGCATACTAATCTTGTGACACCGCACCGGAATCTAAGACGACAAAATGAAGTGTAGAGTTGGGTGAAGGTCCTCTATGGTGATGAGGAATCATGTGTCGTAGAGAGACGTATGTTTTGGGCCAGGGCGATATACCATATTCTACTTGTGGAGGAATGTCGAGTGCTTTTGGGAGTGGGTTGCAGTGCTGTGTACAAAGGGTGTATATAGTGCTTTGGGGGTGAGACGTAAGGTGATCACTAAAGTTTCTTGTAGCATCCACCGTCCACACATCAGTTGGGTACATGGGTTTATCTAGCGACGTTACTGTTTTAGAATGGTACGCAGTGGTACATTGATAAAGTTTTATAACCCCACTCACATAAGTGAATTCTTGATTCGAATACACTCCCAAAATTCTCCCCCACCCCGTTAACCAAAATGTTCAAGTCTCCAGCCATCTCCATAAACTCTGTAATAGTTGTCCCTTTAAGCAGTGGTGGCTGCTACGGGTGAGTCAGTGGTGGTGGTGAGGCAGGGCGGGGAGGAGATTTAAAGAAAAAGAAAATTGTACTTACCAGCCGGCCGCCGCCTCCGTTCTTCTTCGGTTCTTTCTGTCGATGACGCATGGTCCCATGGAAGCAGAAAGCACACAGGCTCCCAGACTCCCCTATCCAATCACGATGCTGCTGTCACCAGCATGACAGAAGCATCGTGATTGTTTTGAGCGCCGTGGTTCGACGCTCAGACAGGGAGTGGGAGGCTGTGCTTGTTCTCCACACGGTCGAGCAATACAGCCAGGTGGAGAACATGCTAAGTGCACATGCCTGTTTGGCCAGCTAAACCGTCATGCGGACTTAGAAAGTTCACACCACTCCCCCTGCTGGCTGACAGCCAACCCCGCCCGACCCCACCTAAAACAAAAGTGGGCAGGTACGGGAAAAATATAAGGATGATATCATTGTGCTATTATCATTTTATTTTTCCTGTGGGGCGACGCTCCTCCGCAATAGTAGAGGAGCCGCCGCTGCCTTTCAGGCTGTGCTTTGCGCTAACAATGGGTGAGGCTCTCCATGCTCGTGTACCACCAGGCGTCTATTCAGTTAAACTCTGTTCTGTAAATTTAGGTGGGCCTGGGATGTAATGAAGGGGAAGGGCTAAATTTGCCTGTGCTGTTGGAATAGCCTCCCCCCACCTAGGCTTTAAGTTGCTTCCTTGCTGATGCCACTGTACCGTGGCTAAGTTATGTCTGTAAATAGTTCCAGTCGCTGGTTGCAAAAGCAGCAGGCGCTAACAGAGGTCACAACGAGGAGGAAAATTTCCTGAATAGCATGAAATTGGCACAAAGCACCAGGAAATTCCTCACAAACCATGATAAAATTGACCTGACACATGTTATTACTGCAAATAATCCATGATTTTGGCTACATGCAACGCAAGCTTGTAATGACTTTTGGTGGAAGCCATGGGTCGCCTCACATAGTGTGAAAGGGAACACACACATTCAAACACGCACACAGCATTGTACTGTATCATTTTTTTACATGCATGCGTACAGACACACTCACACTGCATACAGATGTCTCATACACAAAATACACTCACTCATGCCAGACACACACGAGCCACACAAATGCACACTTGAACACCTACAAGAACCACACTCACATTGCACTCGCTCACCAGCCGAACAAATGTATGCACACTTTAACACACATCAGTGTTGTATATTTAGATATGCACATGCACTGCATACAGATGTCTCACACACATGAAACATACACAACCAGTTGTTGAAGCCCTGTCCAGCCCAGCATCCAATGCTGATCAGATGTGATCTGGCAGTACTGTGCTGTCGCAACCTCTTCCTCAGCCAGACTGTGAAAATTAGCCTAATATCTGAACATTTCCTGGATGAAATTAGGGATTATGAATAAGCCCTTTATGAGGGTGAGCTGAGTCATGCCAGAGGTATTTGGGGGTATCATTGGGCTTGGACCTTCGAGGTAGCATTGAAATAGGTGAGTTTTTTACTCCTTTGGTAAAAGTCCAGATGTTCTGTTGCTTTTTGAAGAGATAGAGTTCCAGGAGCTAGTGACGGGACTCAAAAAGGAATGTTACTCCATATCGGTCATCTCCACAGTCATATACCATGTAAACGAGATCTGTAGGTTGGCTCTAATGGGGCTTGTCTTAGGCTCTGGATGAATCAACTCTGTAGATATCAGCCAGAAAGGAACCAATTACGATGCAGAGTGTTTTAATTGTGCATCTGGCTGATTTTCAAATATGATTGTTACCATGATTAATGGATAGACTTGACCTTCCAGTGATAGGATAGATCATTCTATTTAACGTAGGTAATCCAAGAATTTAGACTTGCAAAATCTCAAGGAAACCTTCAGCTGGACTGCATACCGCTGATGTAGTTAATTAATGCAGGCTAATCTTGAAGGGGTGAATGGCTGCTGCAGTTCCTTCTTTTCTGCAAGCCCTGGAGAGCGGTGGAGCTGCACATCTGAAACGTGCAAGGTGTCCTTAACCAACAGGCAGGGCAGCAGACTGTCTGTTCGCGGGAATTGTTTTTCCGAACAGATTCATAGTGTGTCGGGGATGACCTCTCTAGGAAGCCATTGATATTCTGCAGCGTCGTTCATAGCAGATCAATCGTTAGAGATGTGGTGCTCCCTAGCATCCTTTAATGCCATCTCCACATGTGGCAGGTTTCCTCGGTTCGAAGCTTGTCAGAGGGCGGGAGCAGAGCATCCCCAGAGAAGATTATTAAAGGGGGGGAACATGGAGACAGAAACGTAGACCATGTGATCCAGGCCCGTAAATTGATCAGTTGGGCAGTCCTGGCTTATAAGCCTTGTGTCCCATCCCAAAACCTCCCCTTCTGCTGATTGAGGTTTGTCAGCCCACTTCCAAGAATCCAAGACTTTTTTCCACTTCAGCGGGAGAAGTACAAATATACGAGTGACGGGGAGAGGATCCGGATCCGCACCTCTGCTCCTAAGAAATCTGGTTGTACCCATCAGCCTGCACTACTGTGATGCCTATGCTTGGACCTATTGACGTCACTAACTGCAGCAATTGCTAGTTGCAGGGTGCAGGCCTAGGATCCTGCAAGCGAATGAACCAAGAGCTCTCGCGTTTACATGATGAATGAGACCTGCTGTTTCTATAGTCCTTATCAACCAATCAAAACCTTGCAGCCGACCTTAGCACTATCCTTTCTGAACTTTCACAGGCCGTGTAATAACCCTATAATGGATCTCTAAATTTGTGCGGTCATTGGTTTCCTTTTGTCTTTTTCCTTGCAAAAAATACCGCTTCTGAATCTGGACTGAATCCCGATGCAGGGTTTTATTGTAGTGGAGTTTTAAGGAGACTAAATCAAAATAAATGCCTGCTGCAACAGTGTGCGCTGTCAGTGGGTACTCAGCCTGTGATTTCAAGCTGAGAGCGCGTGGAAAGGACACCAGCTTTTCCGAGCCAGGCCATACCGCAGGTGGCAGGCCCGAGTCCCAGAATGTCAGAGTCTATCAACTCTGCTTCTTTCCGAAGCTTCTGGCAATTAGCTCTGGGGATGCCCCAGGCGCAAAATATAAACGAGGCGTGTATTGAAATGAAAAAAAGACTTGCTTACGCTCATCTGCTTAAACAGCGCGCATGACAGTTTGTGGTTAAATGTTTGTGAAGGTTATTACATTGTAGCACAATTAACCAAAGATGACGGAAATTTGCTTTTTGGTTGAAATTTAATTCACAGTAATATTATCAGATCAAACTTAAGTAGGCATAACTGAGGCCAGGCTTGTTGACTGGGCTGCGTGAAAAAGAAGACAATGGTATAATGTTTTTATGTCTGCCTAATGATTTTCATTCGCTTAAGTAACTGGTTGCTGGCTTTATTGTAGCTGGAAGCAATGTCTCCGGTGAGCTGTAAAGAATTTTCCTTTTCTTATTAACTGTAAGTGGGTGCATTGCGCGGCTGTGTTACAAGCACCGCCACCAGCGATCCGCCGAACTATTTCTGTTTTAATATGGTCCATTTTCAAACGGATAACAAAAAGGTGGTTAGCACCATTACCTTCTATGCCCGCTGGAGGCGGGGAGGAAGGGGAAGGGAAGAGCGATGCTCGCTTTATGCTATGACTCCCTGTCCTTGCACTACGACTAGGCAATTCATTTCAGATTCCAGACAAGCCATTTCTGTTGAATCTCCTGGGTGTGTTCACGGAATACCGGATTTCCTCACAAGATGTGGTCAGTAATACACCAGGCCATCATGCATGGTCACAGGCGGCCGCAGACCGTGCAGGTAAGAGTGGTGGGTCCGGTTGGGGGGATTCAACAGACACCCACGAGGGAAAATTAAATACAAAATTGATATTCCCTCGTCGCAGTCTGTCGGGAACCCCACCCCCAAGGCCCCACCCGACCCCACCGCTCTAACCTGCACGGGCCACGGCGGGTCACAGGACATATGTAATATGACTCATGCAGGCATAGGACCTGTAGTCTGCCTTATGTCACTCCTTGGGAAGGGTTCAAGCTTGCCTGTGTGGAAAGTGGCACCTTTAGAGGTGCAGGTCCAGCGTCGGATTGGTAACGCGGGCACTCGTGCAATGCCCGAGGGGCCGTTATCCGAATTCCAGCTGTGGGCTGCTTTTACGAGCAGCCCGGGGGGCTGATTTGGGTGGCTTATGCGTTCTTCGATGCTGCCAGCGCCCAGTGGGTGCCTAAGTGGCCTTTCTGGAGGTAGATGGGCGTCCATTACCTCCGTTTTCATCAACGGGCAGAGGTGTCACTCCCTTTCTCTCCCTGGGCTGGCCAATTAATGTGTGCATACTGAGCGGGGGCAGGGAGCTTGAGCATTAGTGGCCTCACTTGTTTTCAGGTGTGTTTCACCACTGTAAACTAATCAGTGCATTTTTTTTAAACCCCCCCCCCCCCCCCCGGCCCCATTTTTTTAAAATAACATTTCGCTGAAGCAGTGTTTTGCAGAAAGGCATTATGCAAATGTGGGCCACTTTTGTTTTGCATTCCCGGCCCGATTTTTAATCTCAATCCAACCCTGCGCCGGCCCTATTTTTTCTTTCTGGATGGAGATGAACCGATGTGCGTAAGATCAGTCCCTCCTGTAGTCTTGGAGGCAAGTTGGGAAACGGTGGCTCATTCTGTGTCAATAATTCCTGTTGGTTTAGAAATCTTGACACTAGTATTTCCACCCCGTTTTTGGTGCCTCAATGAGCCAACACTTGATTTACTGTTGATCCAGTGATTGCAGGGATAAATGTTATCATTCAAAACACAGCTCATCTAACGAGGAGTTTATTGACCAAATAGTACCAAAACATGACCGCTTTATTGAAAAATGTCAAATTATAGAATCATATTTCATTGACTGTATTTATCATGTGCAGGATACAAAAGTAAGATCATTTAACCTTGTTGGCAAGGCAGGCGGTGGCATCAGATGACCAATTAATGGGCTAGCGTACATTTATAAAAAAAAAATTGTAATTTAAAACTGGAGGTTGCAGCATGATAATAAACAGTGATTTAGAACAAACGTGAATAACCAGCTACCAAAACAAGCATTTCCAAAAAAGAGATATGTAGGATTAGTAAAATCACTGGAGAGGTAAACAGCAACTCACCACTTCCTACCTCTAATTGATGTTGCTGCACTGCAGTTGATCCAACATATCCGTCAGTTATATACCTCATGAAGTTTATCAAGAATTGTATGCAGCATTGGCATTTCTATAGGATCCAGAATCGGGTACACAGATTATGTCCAAATCTGAGAAAATTATATCGCGTCAACTCAACCATGAAATAACACGGCCAGCTCCTATTTGAGCAAAGTCTCACATTTTCAAGCTTTTGTGCTACCAGCGAGGTCTGGATAACTTACATTTGCCCCAAAAGACATCACATTGCAAACTCTGTCATCAGCCAACTCCAAGCGGATAAAGGTCACCTATTTCAACTGAACTGAAATAGAAGAGCAAATATTAAGAGCACAGTGTGTGTTTCTGAGAGTCCTACTAAGTTTGAGTGATCACTCAACAGGTCACTAGTAAACAAACTCTTTCTAAGCTCGCCAGGCTTTGTTCTGACCACCCTCCTGTCAGAAAGGATTCCTGACCAGGCCCCATTTTTGGTACTCTGAACCACACTCTGACCAGATCTCAAGACACCCATCAAACCTTTGGAGGAGGAGGAGCTATCTTCATTAATCTGAAAGTCACCGTGTTAAAAGCCTATTGGACGCCCTACTCTAGGACATATATCTCATGCTGCAGTGAGGAGATTCTCAAGGGGCTGAGGGACTTTTGGTAATGCAGGGGTTATTATTTAGGTATTCTGATCTACCCAAAACACATCGAAGTTATTCCTTAACAGTAGATGGTTGTAAACTGACAGGGTGGTGGGATCATTCAAGAGTATTTCTACACATATGGTTGTTAAGCGTGCTCTCATGTGCACGCTCATTGTACTGAATTCAAGACAGTAGACACCTTCTTATGCAGCAGGAGCTTTCTCATGATCTTGGGTATAAACAGCTCTGTAAATTGTTCAAAGGTAGATTAATCTCTGCATCGTAACTGAGAATATCTTCATGATCCATCTGGAAGTGTATTTGACTGCTTTGGTCCCACAAAAATATAACAAATGCTTGTTGCCAGCTCTGGTGCAAGGATCTTCAGGGCACTAAGCATAACGCCCTCTTTGGAGTGGATGAACTGATGTACCTTTTAGGTCCACTTTGACAGCGCAAGCTCTGTAGGCTTGGGAGCCACCCATTACTCAACTACTGCTTGGCTTCATTTTCGCTTTGATTTGTTTCCTTTTTATTGGCCAGCTGCTGTAGGCTTCCTTCCTTGTCATGGGTTTGTCACTCCCTTGGAGCATGGACCCATTACTTGCGTCCTTCCATTGCTCATTCTTTGAGGCGCTACTTTTTTCTTTAGGTTTAAGCACTTTAGCAGAGTGCAACTTTTTCATCTGGCCTTCTTGTGTACTTCTTCCCCATTTGTTCACCTCCCAGCGCTGTGTTGCTTGCCCATGTCCTCTCGCCAATCCTTGTTGCCCATGTTGTTGCTTGCGCCCCTTTGTTCTCCCTTCATCAATTGATGTCTGCGTTCTTGCTAGCTCCAAGCCCCATCCTACCTCCCACACGCAGTCATCCATGTTGCCCTCAGCCCCTCCCTACCACCCTGTGTAGTTGTGTTGCACCCTCTCTCTATAATAAACAGAAATAAGTGCTATGACACTGCTATTGCTGGTCTCATCATTGTGCTTTTTTTTCCCTATCCCCTTCGATGTCAGTCCTGCTCCCCCCAAATGCTCAATCTTCATGTTACCCCCGACCACCCTCCCATCAGCAGTAAAACAAAATTAGTAAGCGTTATGACGCACCCAGCGTTGGTCGTGTCATAGTACTTCTTTTTGACATTTTTGCCATATTTCGCATTTGGTGACTCTCAGAGAAGGAAAGATAGAATTAATTTCCAGTCCAGAGGTTCAGTGTCTCCCCCCAAAAGTGAGCTTTTTTTAAAAAAAATCCCTCTGTGCACCAGCGCACATTAAGTCACAACTGAATGTGTGGTCTTGGGCTGCTTTCTCAAGTGCTAAATCACGAAAGGCCGAAGAGTCTGATGGGACTTGTAGTAGGATATATTTCACTTTACAGTCTCTTAATTGCCTGCTTATTCTGTGGTGTTGAGCAATCTTCAAAGGAAAGTTGTGGGGAAGGATGGGAATGGAATCCCATAGTGAAAACAATCTCCTGTCTTGCATTCCTATCAGAATTTTTGCTTACACTGCAGAGTAAACATTGCCCTATTACTGTTGTAATATTTACATTCAACACGAATGGTGTAAAAAAACCAGTGTGGCAGGAGACAATTGGCGCTTCCTTTTCCCCTTTTAATCTGTGCAGATCAGGAGTTGCCAACAGGGCCTTGGTGTTTTCTACAGAATAAAATAGATAAATGCAAACAACCAGGCATTTCATCTTCTCGGTAGAGCTAGATGTGTGACAGGCTGCACCTACCTTACGTTGGCCACAGGACCTGAGCAACAGTCTGTCCCATCCTGGTCCATGGCCGTGCTGCCATTACAAAATGTCACTTTTTTTTATTTTTATAGATTCGGGAAAAATTACTCGATTTGCCCAGAATTGCAGGATGTTAAGCAAACGCTGTGATTTGAGTTCCAAGTAGGCACAACTGGCTGTAACGACACATTCTCTCCACACTTTCGGCTTGAAAACCCATGCAATTGCAGTATGTTGTAGTTCACCTAATGTAGTTTAGGAAGCAAAACAAGTTTAAAATGCACAGTAAGGGCATATTGAAGAGGGCAGCCACACGCGGTGGGCCATTTTACAACACAACTTTGCACTTGAGCTGAAGAGCTGAGTTCCAACGGCAGTAAACACGGGTTCCAATTCTGTAGCAAGCGTGCCGTGGGCCCTAATGCAAAACAGGAACGTAGGCTCCTCCCTGATTTTGACTTTGAAAAAATAGCCATTAACCAGGGTGACCTGGACTCTGGTGCCGCAGCACCTACTTCACAGACTTCGATATATATATCTGCATGGCCAGAATACCGCTCTTTTACAATTGAACAAGGTCATAGAGGCTCAGACAACTGCTTCAGATACTGTGGCCAGCAGTGGCCGTGTCGGTGTTTTTTTTCCCCAACCCCTTCGCTGTTTGTGTTTCCCCTCCTCATGCCCCACCTGCTGCCCGCCCCACTAGCAATAATAAAAAAGAAAGTGTTCTGATGTGGCCGCGCCATATCACTTTACATTTTTTTAAAATTTCAGCCATACTGCACAGCAAGCGCACTGCTGTACAATATGGCTAAAAACATTGACAAAGCTAATAGCACTCTCCTAGGCAAAACCTTTTGGATTTGCTAATGATTGTTATGTATGGGAATGCCAGAGACAGCTTGGTTGTCCCAAACAGAAACCAAAAAAACTATGACCTCACACCTTTGGGAAACATGCCCAGTGCGCCTAGATCCTTTGTTTTTGTAAAGCAAAATACTAACTCCCCATTTGGGACCTTGTTTTTGGTAAACAAAAAATTTGCTGAGTGGCCGCATCAATATGATGCTCCGCAAACTCTCTGTAGCTTCAGAGGTTCTGCAGTGGTGACGGCTCTTTTGATGGCACATATGTTTCGGCCAGCGGAGATCTCCAAATACGGCGGGTGGTGGTCCTCCAGTGTGGCGGAGGTAATGACCTCCGCCACCTTGGTGGATGGTGGGCCACCTATCAAACTCTAGATGAGGACCTCAGTGAAAATTAGGGCCTGTGTTTTTCCGCTTCCTGCGCTCAGAATTCCATTACATTCAGTCCATTATATGCCCGGGCTACCGCTTCAGCAGCAACAACACACAGTGTACAGCCACCTGTGTTTTTAGATTTAATTCACAGTTTAGTCCTCCAACCTAGACTCCTGACTCTGCAAGTAGACATTAACGATAATGCTCCTTTTGGCACAAACAGGCCACCATCCGTTCCTTCTAAATGCGTAGATAATAGTAGCTTTTACAACATACTGAAATAAACTAGGCACCGAGAAAAGGCCTCCAGCTGTATGTTTAAAAAAAAAAAAAAAAAGAAAAGCGTCTGGCAACTAATCAGCTTCGAAACTACTGTCGTGTCTAATCACTACTTCTTTTCAATCTCGGCTACCTCCTTCCAAAAGAAAATGAGCACAAGGAAGTAAAATAAAATGTGTTCCTTGTGGTTGGCCGCAGTCATGACATTTAGGCAAATTTCCTTTATTTCTGAAAGTAGATACAGGCGGCGAGCCGCAGTCAGGCAAGTTGGATGCATTACCCTGGGAAACTGAAGCCATATAGGGAGTTTTTATCAGGCGAATAATAATGCCCTGATGCCTTCAGCAGAGTTTATTTTTAAACAGTACATTCTTTAGCATTATCGCTCGCATCTGCTACTACTAGCTTCCCTGTTAGCACAACTTCGATGGAGATTAATGAATATTAGTCAAAATTATTTGCACCTGAAATAGTTTAGCTTTTGATTGGAAGTAACTTTCACATTAACAGATAAGATCTAAAATGTTGGTTTTCCATATATTTTGCCTTTGAGGTTTTTTACCCTACGAAACATGTAGGTTGCTGGTGGACGTTTATACATCTCATCTTTGCAAAACAATTCACTCCTTGCTTTAGAGCAATGTGGTTTGATGCCATGGAAAAGGGGTGGGTGCCACACTACACCACATTTTCATGATTATGATTTTGATGTAAATTATCAATCAATCAATCAAAAATCTTTATTCCGGCCGCTAGGGCCATAAAAGCACATATGGTAAAAACAATACATTATATACAATTTATAGCAGCATCCTTTGAGATATCTATAATTGGATAGCACTTTTTTAGATACATGTACATTCCTGTCTGAGAACTTGGATTAGGAGAGACAACTCTTCTAGACATCCTCGGGCAAAAGGGTGTGCAATATACATGTAATCCATACATTATTATCACCTAAAGCTTCATTGGGAGTGTCCTGCACTCTGTAAGTTCGCACGCTGGGCATTAATGTTACCACGGGGGCTTTTTAATTCCACCAGTGCCAAGTTAGCGGGTATTCTCAGTAGAAGGCCGAGGTTTCACTCTGAAATAGGCATTTACAGGGTGAATTGGTAATTCCACGACTGATTCCTTCCATAATTTCCCTTTCCTCCTTCCAAGATCCTACATAGTTTTTAGCTGTTTTGAGCCTCTGAAAAGCTTTGTGGTAAATAAGATGGGTCTGCAGGGTTTTTGTGCATGCTTCGCAGAAGATTTTGCAGGGCCTTGTTAAACAAGCATTCGCAAAGCCAATTGGTCTTGCCTTAGGGACCTAATGACTTTGGCACTGTTTTTTTTGCGATGAGCACATAATCCCCGATGCTGTGCAGCTTGGCTAAAGAAGAATTTAAAAAAAAAACCCTGTCATGATGACGCCTGCTTAATTTTTTTGACACGTGCAACACGTATGCATGACCCTACAAAATGACGCTGGCACTTTTTTTCTATTTATTTACAGATCCGAGTGGGATAAGTAAACAAAAAGGAAACAAAACAGGAAGACATTAATTTAATTTTTTAAGTGGGGAGGGAAAGCAACCCTGGGTCGGAGGCAACACGAGGGGCTGGAAGTAACATGGGGGCATGGGTGGAGGGAAGCAGCATGAGGGGCACAGTTGAGGGAGGGAACAGGGAGGTAGCGGGTAGCGGTAAAGCAACATGGAGGGTGCAGGTTGGGGTGGAGAAAAGCAAATGGTTGCTAGAGAGCAAAGTTGAGCAGTGAGAACGGAAAAAATACGGGCAAGAAAGAGCAACATGTTTGGGGGGGGGGTCACATGGGTGAAAAATGAATGTTTAGGTGTGGATAACTGTAGCCCTGAGTGTCCCATGCCGCTTTCCAACACGCAACTGCTCTTTGAAGTCTAAAGTCAATGATGGAAAGGGAATATCTGTGCTGCTGCAGCAAAAGAAAGATCCTATCCAAGACTCAATAACAGTGCAATGGGTGTGCGCCCCTGAAGTTCAAGCGTTGCCTCATTGTTAGCGTGACTCTTTGTGTGCTATGAATCTTTTCTAGGAAGCCACACTGCTGCTTGCTCATGCAACTGGCTAAACTAACAAAATAATCACAACTTTATGAAGGGAATTATTTTTTTTTGAGGAAGCACCAACTTCTGACCACTCCAAACACATAATCCTGTCACATGTGGACGGAGTGGAAGCCCGTCCTTGTACTCGCAAAAGCTCTTTTTTAGGTTGATCACATAAGGTCTACTGAGAGTTGCGCTGTCAATCCAGAGCTAAAAATACTATAAATATATCTTAGATGCATGCAGAATTCCAGTTGTTCACAATGTCTCTGTAAACCGTATTTCTGTTTCAGACAACGTATTAGTAGTCAGACAAACGTCAAATACTAATGTTCCATGTGAAATGTGAATTCTATTTACATTTGTTATGAGTTCAAGAGAGAAAAGCAAAAGTGAACGCCACATCAGGGTCATGTCAGTACAACTTGGTTTTAAATTCTCACTGAATCGTATGGCCTGTTGTAGTGTACTCTAGCAGCCTCACACATGGCCCCGGAGAAGCAACCAAAATAATATCACATGACGTCTGTGGATTTGTTTACACCCGTAAAGTTATTGTATTGTAATTTCATTTATATAACGCTTAGTACCCCTGATGAGTGATTAAAGCGGTTTTTCGGTGAGTAGCGTGCTACTCCGGAACCCAAAAAGAATTAGTGGTGAATTAGTATAGGGAAATTTGAAATTAATTTGAGCAGTGGACATGCTAGTCTGTTATTTGTATTGAAAAGGCTAGTGAAGGGATAGAAGAGGGAAGGGTTTTCATTTATATAGCGCTTGCTACCCTTGATGAAGCTTATTTTGGCAGGCTGCATGCTACTTCGAAACCCAAGCAGGATTAGTGTAGGGGAATATGAAATTAATTTAATTAGTGAGCATGAGAGTTTATTTGTATGGAAAAAGGATAGTGGAGGCTAGAAGAGAGAAGGGTTTGCATTTACATAGCGCTTTCTACCCCTGATGAGGCGTCGATATGCTTTTTGGCAGGTAGCAATCTACTCTTGAACCCAATAAGGATTAGTGGTGAATTATAGGGAAATATGAAATTCATTTGAGTGGTGGGCCTGTTAGTTTGTTATTTGGATTGAAAAAGGATAGTGGAGGGATAGAAGAGGGAAGGATTTGGTTTTATATTTATATAACGCTCTCTACCCCTGATGAGGTTTTGAAGCGCTTTTCAGCAGGTAGCACGCTACAATAGAACCCAAACAGGATTAGTGGAGAATTAGTATAGGAAAATATGAAATTAATTTGACTGGTGGAAATGTTAGTCTGTTATTTGGATCGATAATGATAGTGGACAGATAGAAGAGGGAAGGATTTAGAACATTTTATTTTTCAGCTCATAGCAGTAGGAGGAGGTTTGGGATGAGTAAAAAGGAGGTGGAGGGGGGAAGTCAGAGGGAAGGGTTTAGAAAGGCTTGTTTGGGAGATCTGAATAGTAAAAGAGGTATGAGATGATGCAAGGAGGGGTAGAGGAGGAAAGTTTCCAGAAAGGGGTATTTTTGGGATCATAGTAGTAGAATGGGGTTTGGGATATATGAGAGAGTGGAGGTAAAGGGTATATTGAAAGAGATATTGGGTGAGAAATAGGGGAGAGTCTAGAAAGGGTTATTTTGGGGGTCATAGTAGTAGAATTGGTTTGGGATGAGTGAGAGAGTGGAGGTAGAGGATATATTGTGAGAGGTATAGGGTGAGATATAGGGTAGTGCATTGGAGAAGCTGAATTAGAAGCAAAGTAATAAATCTAAAGATACATAAGTCCATAGAAGGTATATATGTATAAGGAAGGTAATATATGTATATTAAAGTTGTATTTAATAAACTCAGACTTTCAAGTGTTGCTGTATTTAAAGTTAATAAAAAAAATGTGATTACATTTTTTTTAAGGTTTGACACTATGTGAAACATAGCCTTTGCAGAGCAAAGATTTCATAAGAAAGAACTCTGCAGTTGTAGAAAGTTTTCACTGGTGAATATGAATATTGCTTTGGTGACAATGTAATTCTGTTGTGCATGGCAGCGGTGTTTCATATCCCCTTATGCCAATCCCTTGAAGTTTACGTTTTTACGTGGTCCGCGATCTACGCACAAAGATGGCTGCCCCATTAATCTACAAGCATTCCACTGGCTGTGTTTTGCACGGCACTACCGCAATACAGGTTCTTATAATAGAGTTTAGCGAGGTTGTCATTAAACCTAATCTGAGTGCAGACGTTTACTGTAACCTTATTAAATCAGAAGCGCATTTTGCTGGAGTTCAATTAACTCTCTGTATTATGGTTTCTGTGAGCCACCACGACTTCAGCTCTTAACCTGGCAAGGCCTTTTGTTGGATCCGGGTAATTAATATTTAAACAGTTCGGTAAGAGAAGATTACCGTCTTGTGAAAAGCTTAAAAATAAAGCCTTTCCGCATTTAAACTTTAAGTATTTCTCTTTACGCTTCTTTTGGGGGCAGGGGGGGAGAGAGTTTAAAACAGAAACTGATCTTTCTATGTGCATTTTGTATTTTATGCCATGTACTGTATTGTTATTTTAGTGGCATCCTGCTCCAGCCAACCAACGAGTCCTTATACGTACTCCGTGCACTCAATTACTTTAAGATCATGCTAATTAAATTTCTCATGTAGGGATACCCAACTTCGCATAAAAAACGTGTGTTATGATGCAGTTAAGTTGGCTTTATAGATGCTTATGATTCTGTTGTAATCTACACCTGTTGACTGATTTTCTATATAGAAAATGTATGGAAGATTTTTTTTCAAAATGCATATTGTGATAGAAACATTGAGTATGTTAACTTGTTTGCATCCAGATTCCACAGAATGGTAGATAAGAGAGCTTTATACAGCGAATGGATGCGAATCATTCCTCCTCAGAAAGTGTGACTTACTCTGACACCAGGGCCATGTGTCTGTTTTCGTGTTACTCCCTTAAACAGTAGTTGATGGACTTGTCAGGTAAAGAAGAATCTGTCCT
The DNA here is from genome assembly GCF_964204655.1 of Triturus cristatus. NCBI lineage: Eukaryota > Metazoa > Chordata > Amphibia > Caudata > Salamandridae > Triturus > Triturus cristatus. The sequence goes on along the minus strand of NC_140584.1, from coordinate 87,623,281 downwards.
GCTGCAAGATGGTCTCTTGGAGCTTAGATGTATGAGGAGTAGATGGAACAGTCTGCAGTTCATTCTAAAAGGCAGTCGGGAAAGTAGAATCCAAGAGCTCGGCTTAAAAACATATTAGTAATACCAAGAAGGAAATCATTCTGCAGCGCAAGCATTGGCTAAGGGTGGTCAACAAACTGCCCAATGAATGGGAGTTTCACACACACCATATGTGTAATGACCTGGACATCACTTCTGCCAGAGGAACTGTTATTTCATGTCAGAATCTGTATTAGCTCCTGGCAGTGACACCCATGCACTTCCTTTTTAAGTTGACCAATGGTGGACTCTCCTCAAATGTTCTTTAGTCCTTAAGAGGAGGTGTGGTATAAAATAATGTTTTTAGTCCTCTCTTCTAGACATCAATGTGCTTCAGGTAGCACGGAGTGTGAACATGGCCACACTGCCAAATCTTCACAGATGAACAGTACCACCCGTGCAGCTCTTTCTTATTGTTGCTTATTAGTGACACAAACAAGATTAAAATGTCAGTGTGCGCAGTTAACTACTTACACTACGGTGACTAACATTGCAACCCTTTGCAGCTTCAACAACATAAGGACAGAGGTGGCTTCGACTGCTGCCACCACGTCTGTCTCATTGGAGGCCCTGACAGCTAGGGAGCAAGCAGAGAGAAGAGTTGATTGTAGTAAGTAGAAGTTTAGTTTATAAATGGTGACTGACCGCTAGTTAGAGCTTACAAAATGGTAAGATAAAGGGGGCAAGCCAACCTCCTCCCTATTCTTTTCCAAGCATATGCTCACTCCTAAAAGACTGGCATATCTCAGAGACCAGCTGTTTGATCCTATACACGTCCAGTAAAGGACCGTGCATGTTAGAACTTGGATCACGCGTATTTGTAAAGCGCTCGTTCACCCCTGAAAAACAAGGGCAAATAGTCAAGTCATCTGAAAATTACCTCAATTGCACATATAAGCGCGACCAGAACCGGTCAAATTGCTAGTCTGAGACCAGGATGACATGCCTGGATTTTTGTTCTGTCTGCCATGTTATGCAGGGTGTGTAATGCGGAGGCAGGGTGCCAAGATGCTTTTGTGGTGCAGTCAAAAAGTGGGCTGATATGAACATCAGCTAAGCACTCATATTACCAAATTAATGTTACATTTGTTACTCCAGGTCTAATCCCGCATTGACCACAAATGACCTATCTACCCTTTTTTGTAGCACTTGTTGTTTGAATTCTATTTCTCCAGACCAGTTTCACAATATCATTGTGAACATACAAGTGACCAGTCCTCGGCCCCATTATTTGACAAGCTCAGATACTTGTTCCAAATGTGTGCACGAGGGAGACCTCTCTTTACTGCCATTGACATGCAGGTTAGAATCACTGTTAAGACCAGCCTGGTTCTTTATTGGCTCTCACACCATAGGGAAGTATTAATGATCTTCTTACCAGTGTCGGCCCCATCCTATAACATACACCACAAAAATCTCATGAGATTCAAGCCAAGCACTGGCAATCAGTTCTCTAAAATCATGTTTGTGAGCGTCCGTGCCCATGGTGAAGTAGATTTAAAATGTGGATCACCATGATCTGTTCATGAACAGAAAAACAGGGCCATAACAAGTTCATGACAAAACACACGTAACTAATATGATATTGATTAGCATGCTATCAAGCACACACACATTTGAAAAATAAATTCTTCAATTCAAGATTAGCCATTGTAGACAGCACAAACAAACACTTAGTGAACACTCGGTCACTCCATGTTGTCTGTTTTTCCTCCCTTGGTGCAAAATGGCGCATCCCAAGTAAGAGGCCAGTACTGACGAGGGCTATTCTTTTGTCACACACCTGGAGACTATTATTTTCCCCAAGATTGATGTTCATTTTGGAGTCTGCTGAGTACATTTTAAGCATATGTGCTCTGCTCAATAAAACCAATGAAAGCAGGTGCCTGGGGAAATGTTGAATCCAAGGTTTAATGGTGCCACATAAAATAAATGCCTATTGCATTTTTATATGAGAAATTCCCAGCCCCTTCTGGCAAGCAGCCCATCTCCTGGCAGTCATGGGATCCCGCATGATTCAAGTTATAGGATAGAATCAAGGCCGCAAAGACTGATGAAGCAGGCCTTCGGGCACAAGTGGAGGTTAAGATAGGTTGTAAGGCTATAATTTATTTTATGTTATGGTACTTAGGGTGATCCTTTAATTAACCCAATTGTGAAAACATTGATATTTGTAAAAACGCTAAACAAATTCTTAATTGCAGTTCTGCACTATGGGTCCATATGTGGCACTTGGCCATCTTTATTGGCATTCCCTGTCACAAGGTGAACATATGTGGCATATGGAATCTAACACTGCCAACTGTCCGTTCATCACTTGTATCGGATGCCCATCATCAGCATTTAGTAGGCATCTTTGGTAGCAGATTGTCGCCCAACACTTAGTAGTCAACTCCGGTATTTGGCACTCATAATTTCCATCCGTTCACCATGCCAAGCAAAAAGTGAACATGCATAGCACATAGTAGCAGTGGGTGGTGGTTCACTGATGGATTTTTTATGTTTTACAGGGAAAATTGAGGTATAATATGTCAATTTGGGTCATTACCAGATTAATGTGCTTCATGAAAATTGCAAGCGGATATTTGAGGTCATGATTTCTGTACTTACTAAAGATGAAAAGCGTCAGAGCATATATAAAGGTTTTTTTTAGCAAATACTAAGTAGGTGACAAGACTTTGTTTGGGTAAAGGGTAATTTAAAGATGCTGCATGAAAGCAAAATATATGCAATTGTCTGAAAATGACAAGCTAATGTGTTTACTTACCAGAAATAAAGGTCGATGTTTCAGACCAAAATGAGTGCATTTAAAGAAAATGGAATGGTGGTATTTAGAAACAAAGTTCGTTTGTTTATTAATATGAAAAGTACACATAGACATAAGAATGATCTATGTTTGAAAATGACAAGCTTTTGTGTGGAAATGTGAGTCCAGCTGTTTAAAGCTGATTCTTGAGTGCTAACGCATGCTGTGCTGTGGGCACTTATTACTAATTCATTTGTATCATTTTGTTGCCAGGAGGCACTTTTTTATGACTGGTGTATCGTGGACCACGTGGAGCCATTTCATAATCTATTTGATAGCTTTTAGATGTATTAGCATCACATGCATAACACTGCAGAGGCGCTTAAGACCGGCACAAACCAGCAGATATGTCGTTCCCTGTACCTAGTACATATCTTGAAACAGAGCAGATGCGTTTTTTGTAAAATCTGTATCATAGAAGAGCAGTAACTCTGCTTTCTAATGCAAGGGAATGTGATATCAGTATTATTTTTCCACATTCCCCTTTTACTGTCAGTCAAATTCTATGCTTATCTATTTAAATGAGGAAATGAAGTGGAAGAAGTGAGAAATATACCCCAGGCACGTCAAATCGTATACCCTAATTATTTTAAGGTCCTGCAAAACTTTCCCTTTCTTTTCAAATTTGTTCCGGAAATTGTAGGTAAAATGTACATCTGGTTAAATTATTCTATCATTTTTTGCTCAGAAAGCCTTATACCTCCTTCAGATACCTCTTGTGAAAGTGAGGGCCGCTTTACAGACTACGACATTGTTGAGTAATTTGTGAGCGCCACACCAAACTTCATGTAAATTAAGGGCCACACTGGCCCTTTTGCCTCTCCGGTTTTTTTCCCGTAGGCTTCAGACTAAGGGGTTGCTTCCAAACCAGGTTTGTTAGGCTCCGAGCTTTTTGCCACACGGAAAACCGGTTCAGGGGGATCCTTCAGAAAAGCGATCTAGGCTCAGATTCCTGCCTGACAAAAAATTCCAGCTTTGTCCAGCTGGAGGATTTTTAGAACTAAATAAGTGACTAAGGCCGAAGATATTCTTGGGCCGAGACATCAAATCTATCCCATTGGGTAGGCATCTATGAAATTCAGCTTTGTCCGGCTGTAAGCTTGAGGTGCCAAAACAGTATGTTCAATGACCACACATCTGACTTCAGGAGACTCTTGTCAACTCATCTTGGACCTCACCCTACAGGAAGATTTTGACCTAAATAACAAAAGTAAGCCAGAAGGTAAACACTTGCTTGGTGTATCCAACCCCTAGGGCCCTGTACAACCATGTACTGATATTTTTCAATGGTGCTTTACTTTTTTCCAGGCACTGTTTGCCTTGAAGTCATAAAATTCATACTTCTCGTTTCTCCAATCAGATTTTGATTGTTTTGGTGTCTTTTTGTTTATTACATTTTACTCTGTTTTCTAATAGAATTTGGGGATTTTATTGTGATTTATCTTTATTTTTTTACTTTAAAATGTTTTGTATCACTTGCACATCATACTAATTCAATTTCCTGCTGCTTGCGCCATAGCTACCAACAGTTGAGCAGAGTTTCACAAAGACTTGTTTTTTGGGGTCATGGAGGAGGTTCTAGCTCTCCTGTCTGTCCTAATGTTGGTTAAAATGAAGGTTTTGTACAAAGAAATGAAACTGGGGGCGGGCCAGAATGCCAGGAAGCGTGATACTGAAAAAATCCTCAGGGTCTGGGTGGAGGCCTTCCAAGCATAGATATCTTCAGAGGAGAATGAGGACGAAGTTAAGCAGGCACAAGTGCAGAGGAAGAAATTGCCTCAAGGCGCACCTTAATATGTGTTGTCAAGGGACGGAAGGCGTGTGTCCTCTCTCAGATGGTCCCCATCTGAGCTAGATGCTTAGAAGCTGAAGCTTAAGGATAAGAGGGCATAGATAGACTTGACGTTTTCTATGCTGGCACTGGAAAGCCATGGTCAGCAAAAAAGCAATGGACTTAGACCCAGATCACTGTACTGGGATGAATGTTTGACATTGTTCAGCATTCCGTCCCTCAAATGTTCTTTTTGGATTTGTCACCGTATGTGTGAAGGGTATGGCCAGACATGTGTCCCGTGCTCGCCATGACACTGGAGTCACGCTATCCTGGCTGATGAGGGGTGAAACCCCAAAACTGTTCCTAGGATGTTTGTTTCCGATCCAGGGAGGGCATGGCCTGGCAGTTTGAGCTAGACTGGTACCATGGAGAGCAGGGCCAACACTGATTTGCATATGGCTGGGTCCAAACTAGAATGGCATGGTGAGCAAACAAATGATGGATTTAGGCTCAGGCTCTGTACTGGGGTGAATGTTTGCCATTGTTTAGCATTTCGTCCATCAATTGTCCTTTTGCATTTGCCGCCCTGGAGGAGAAAGCGGCCCTTGAGGATAAAAAGCAGCTGCTGCCGAGGAGAGAACGGCACCCCTTGTTCTTGTAAAAATAAAGCTGGCCGCCGAGAAGAAGGTAGCGGCAATCCATGTGCTGAAGGATAAAATGTTGACATCGGAGGAGTGGAAGGCAATGGTGGCCCATAAAAAAGACAGCAGAAGGCTGACTTGAAAGCCAGGAGGACATAAAAGAGTCTACTGAGGATGGTGGCAGTGACAATAGTGTGTCCTGGAGGGGAAATTCATCTCTGCCTGTACATGTTGTGCCTCGCAGTCTGGTTGGGGAGGATACATTTGAGTTGTTTGTGTCTTATGAGATAGCATTAAAAATGCATACAGCAGTTAAGGAGGAAGGGGGGGGGGGGCTTGTGGAATCATTGTAGGGATGACCTCCTGAATCCGCAGGCATCCGAATAGGAGAACTCACACTTGAAGGCAGCCCTTATTTTCAAGTTTGGTCTTACTCTTGAAAACGATCGTAAGATGTGTAGGGACACCCCAAAGCAGTCACCGTACTCTTAGGATTATTTTGTGGATGTGTCAGTGCTGGCTGTGGAAGGGTGGGAGAAGGGCAGCAAAGTATGATAGTAAAAGTTGCTTCTGAAATTTGTTTAGGCGACAGCACAGTTTAAGTCGCTGTTTTGCAGTTGTGCCAGCAGCTGGCAGATTCTAAGCTCGCTGATCCCAAGGAGCACGGGCATAGGCAGACCTCTGTCAACGAAGGTACAAGACCACAAGATGGGCGTGTGAGCCCCCAGCAAAAGGCAAAAAAATCAAAAGAGAATCAAGGCCCCACACCCCTGATAAGAGGCAAGTGCCCCATTCCACATAAGAGATGCTGAAATGATGGCCTTAAGGGGGGTACTACTTCTGGGTGATTGAACCTGCCAAAATGTAGGAGGGGGAAAATGTTCAATGAATTGTGGGATGTGGGGACTGCGGAGCAGAAAGCACCAATTTAAGTAGAAATTCTTGAATTGTTTCAGAGGAATATCAAGAACAGGAGGTATTTACTTGCAGCCGGTAAATACTAAACCCACACTGTCGATATCTAACAGGTGTGGTAAATACCTCACTCGTTCCTGTCCACCTGTAATCACTGCCTAAGAAAGTGAAGCTGTGTCTCTCAAGAAGTGAATGTGTGGTTGTCGAGCAGTCTTGGGAACACTGTTGCAAGCTTGTTGGGCCATGTTAATGAGGACGGGAACTCGAAGTGCGGAATAATGTTGCATTTTGAAACATTCAACTTCTAACAGGGCAGCTTGCTTTGCAAATTGTATTTTTTTTTTTGCCAGAAGCAGAGATTTGCCACAAACGAGGAGCCACCATTTTGCAGATGTGTTTCTCTGCAGTGTAGACTCCATTAAATTATCCCGTTACTATTGCCTCCCCCTTCAAAGATGTGATCAGCAGTGGCAGAAACAAGACACCAAGGAGTGAAGTTGTTCAAGAAACACAGTTTAGGCCTGACGGTGCAGTCATTTACAAGATTTTAATGGCTCACGAACATAACGAACCACTACGTTTCTCTTTGACACTTTTCTCTGTGATTTTAAGGTTAAACGTAGTCTCTAGTTTTTCTTTCCTTTACAGGGGTAACACACATCTTATTTTACTTGATTTCATGATCCGCTACATTCCACCTAAAACCTGAATTTCTCCATGCTGGAGAAGAGCTGTTTTCCTTCACCTCACTGGGATCATGGATTCATCACATTAGGCAGAAAGGTTCCCTAATCAATGCCATTGGTTCCTGGAAATAAATCGGCTACCTTCCTTCAGATGTGAATGAGCATTGTAGGCAGAAACGCTATTTAAGGATCTCTCTTGACAAAAGGATTTCAATCCAACAAGACAGACTCCAGTCTACCATATATACTTACGTTAAGTATTCCTATTTAGTTAGTCCACTGCTGTGCACTGGGTTTAAAAAGGTATAGTATTCTATCAGGCTCACTAGATTATACAAAAGTGAAAGGAAACTCTTAAATCCTACTACGTAATATAAAAATACATAGGTGGTAAAGCATTATCATCATCTATCAGGCCCCTCTCAGGCTTCTGTCAGCATTTATAACTGGGAGTGTGAAGTATCTTCATGGATGGTGTAGAAAATGTCATTTTATTTAGAAAAATAATGCTCGCATAGGTTTGGTTTATGTGACTTAGCTAGGCCCTACCGAGCTGCATTATTGAAAGTGCATGTTGAAATGTTGTGCACAAGCATTTCATTTCGTTGCTTTTCAGAAAATCATAGAGAAGCTGTTGATACCCATAGGAAGCTCCGTGCGCAACACAAGAGGTAGTTTCAAAGCCTTGCAGGCCTTCATTCATACACGCAAATGTGGTCTTTAGGTTTCTAATGATACAATCCAAGTGAGCACCTGACAGTGGTAAGATAAACCTACAATGCTACCACGTGGTTAAAGCGTTAAATGAGTTGTTTGCCTAATGTGACACAACCAGAATAGGCCGTTTCTCTTCCCTATAAAATGCTCTTTTACCCAGCTCTGCAATATTTCAGCTGCACTGAATAGGAAAGTAGACTTTAGCTTAGACCCTATTGGCATTTTACAGCCAGAAAATACTTTATAAAAACCTCAAATTAGCAAATGGTAAGTGAATTGCTCCCATAGATTGCATTATGCTGAAATATCAGGACCAGCTTCAGTTGCGTTCTGGCTGCCAGTGTAGCTCTCTTGAATGCCTTCCTCGGGTGAGGTGCCCACATGTCCACTAATTGCGCAAACTGTCTGTAAAATGAACCAAATGTCCACTGTCTGTTTTTGATGTGACAGCAGACAGAATGTATCCATATTTGCAGCATTGTTCAACTTCTTCCAGTGAACCAGTCCAATTCACATGAGGTTAAACAGCAGACTTGTCTATTGTGTTAATTGATCATATACAGGAGGACCTTCATTTATAATTTTAATGCTGCGTGCCGGCCAATCATGTTGCTCACTACATCCTCCAATCACCAACATCGATGGAGCCCTCAGTATATATTCTGGCTTTGAATTTACTGATACTTCGACCAGAAAATCCTTATGAAGCTACACAGCATGCTTCCTGCCCAATGGCCCTATACGTGTACACTAGTTGTTACTTAAGGGCATCCTAGCCTTCTTTTGGCCAATTGATGACTTCTTTTTCTTTTTCCAAAGAGACAATTGACCAATGTTGTGATGACTGTATCTAGGCCACACCCTAGACCTACCCTGTCCAGACCAATGGGCAAACGGTACAACCGACCCAGCTCTTGCCCTAGCTCCACAAGATCTACCGCCAATGCACCATCAGTTTGCCAAGGAGTGACACTCATTCAGCATTCCATGCCGAGGGCAGTAGTTCATATTGAGAGTGCAGAGCATATCCCACCTGTTTTGCATGACACGGACTGGCTGCCGGTTGAGAAGAGCATTCATTTTAAGGAAGCAGTCCTACAGCAAAATGTCATCTGTGGTTCAGCTCCTGCAGGCTTGCGAACAGACTAGAGATTTACAATCCATTCTAAGGAGGCAAAAGTCCCCCTCCATGCCTGGATGCCAAATATTTACAAAAATGTTATAAATGATGCTGATAACGACTGGCATTATGGTTGTGACCTCTCCAGTGTTCATAGATGGTAAAGTCTCCAATGATATCGTAATGTTTATTAAAGTTGGTGATCACTGCCCCTAGGCGGCCTTAGGGAAGGTTTTCAACAAAAACATTCTCATACAATTCATTCATTCATAATTTGCCTTCGGGTTCTGTAAAAGTGGAACCTGGACATGAACTTGGGGGTAACTTGGAGGGTGTAGCATCAAGAAAAGAGCAAATGTGCTTTTCAAATGTGCACTGCTTCAAGCACTTTCATTCTTAGTAAACTGGTTATATCGTGTAAAATCTGTCTCGTATCAGCTGTCAAATTTTGCTTAGTGTGCTTATAGTTGATATTTTCTCAATCTTTAAAGAAGTCTAGTTACATGTGACTGTTTGCTAAGTAGTGCTATGTATCATACTCTAACCCAGCCTCTCCGTTCCTTCCAAAACATTTCACACAATTAATTTATGGACCTGGTCAAAGCAAGCAGGTCTGTGCGCAGTCATTATGACCTGTGTCCACCGCAAACTTTCAGAATAATTTTTCTAACAACCTCTGCTGCCACGCCAGTAAGAAGAATCATCAACGATTCCTAAACTACCTGAATATTTCCAGAAGAACTCAAAAAGTCATACATACGCCCTCTACTGAAGAAAACAAACTTGGAACCGCTGAACCCGGACAACTACAGACCCATTACAAATGGACCTTTCTGGGGCAAACTGATAGAAAGAGCAGCGTTCACCCAGATGTCACAATTCATGGAACAGAATGCCATACTTTCAGACGTCCAAACAGGATTCCGTCCAGGAAGAGGAACATAATCTGCCCTCCTTGCCATCTGGGATGACATGGACATCATAGTTGACCGCAACGGGGTTGCTGTGCTACTCCTCTTGGACCTCTCAGCTGCCTTTGACACGGTTGACAATGACACTCTGCTACAAAATCTCTACAAAGCTGGCATAGAGGGGACTGTTCTAGACTGGATCGCATCCTATCTTCGAAACAGAACTGTCATCCATACTCCACCTTTCTCGTCCAAATAGTACTCCACAAAAGCAGGGGTCCCTCAAGGCTCCATCATCTCACCCATGATTTTCAACATCTACATGAAGTCATTAGCGGTACTGATCAATCAATTTCACCTTGTGCTATAACTATGCAGATGACATGCAAATACTCCTTCAACTGCAATGTCCCAAAGAAATTGGAAACTTGCCAGTTTTCAGTTGTCTCAGAGCCGTGGATCAATGGATGACTTGGAGCCATCTCAAATCGAATGCTTCCAAAACTGAAATACTCATGTGTGGCGATTGGAAACATTATTACCTGCTTGCCGCCTGGCCTGATGAACTGGGATCACCACCTAAAGTATGGAAGGAAGTAAGAAACCTCAGAATGACCATGGACTCCAAGCTACCGATTTCCCAAGTGGACAAACTAGCAAGATCAAGCTTTGTTACTATAAAAACTCTGCAATGAATCTTCCCCCATTTGGGATTTCCAACCAAGGTCCAAGCTATCATCTCCCTTGTTCTGTCCAAACTCGATTGGGCCAATAGCCTCTACAATGGATCACCTTTAATGACCATGAAAAGACAACAACGTATTCAGAACTCGGCTGCCAGACTTCTGTTGCATATCAAACCGCGAGACCATATCTCACCTGCCTTGAAAGCACTGCATTTGTTACCGGTTGCCAGAAGATCCACGTTCAGGCTGATTTGTATCACCCACAAAGCGATACATGGAATGGGATCTCTCTTCATCAGGAATAAAATCACCAAACACATTCAACAAAGGAACCTCCGCTCTAGAGTGGCACCTCGCCTCAAAATCCCACGATACAAGAAAAAAAACATGGGTGGCACATCCTTCTCCGTTCAAGCAGCCAAACTATGGAACTCTTTACCCCCTACATAAGATCCATGGACAACCACCCTATCTTCAGAAAACTATTCAAGAATTGGCTCTTCCCCACATAAGCACCATACGCAAACAAATATACAGCATGTCCCTCTGTACATAAGCATTTATTTGTATTCTGGATATGTACCTATATATGTGTATTACTTTGTAAAAACCGGTAGGATAACTGTTTTAAAAAAAATTATAAATAAATATTTTAAGTACAACACTACTTGAAAACCAGAGTTTATCTAATGCATCTTTAATCTACATATACTTACTTCCTTTATGTATCTATATACCTTACTTGTACTTGGATCTATATATTTATTACTTTTCTCCTAAAAACACATACAATGCACCACTCTATTTCTCACTTTATACCTCTCTCAATATATCCTCTACCTCAACTCTGACTCATCTCAAACCTCTATCTACTACTCTTTCCAATACACTACCATATTTCTCACCCTTTACCTCTATCAATAAATGCTCTACATCCACTTTCATTCATCCCAAACCCCATACCACTACTAGGATCCCCAAAATAACCCTTTCTAGACTCTCCCCTACTCGACCCCTCCTTGCATCATCTGACACCTCCTTTACTTTACCAATCCCCCAAAACAAGCCTTTCTAAACTCTTCCTTCTGACTCTTCCCCTCCACATCCCTTTTTACTCATCCCAAGCCCCCCCTACTGCTATTACCTCCAAAACAAAAGCAAACCACAAAAAGTCTAAATCCTTCACCCTTCTATCCCTCCACTATCCTTTTCAGTAAAAATAACAGACTAAAATGTTCACTTCTCAAATTTCATATTTCACTATACTAATTCACCACAAATCCTTTATGGGTTCCAGTGTAGCGTGCTACTCACTAAAAAAGCACATCAACACCTCATCAGGGGTAGCAAGCACTATATAAATGCAAACCTTTTCCCTCTCCTATCCCTCCTCTACTCTTTTCAATCCAAATAACTGACTAACATATCCACCACTCAAATTACTTTCATATTTTACTATACTAATTCAAAACGAATCCCTTATGGGTTCCGGAGTAGCGTGCTACTCGCCAAAATAGCACTTCAAAACCCCATCAAGGGTAACTAGTGCTATATAAATGCAAACCTTTTTCCCTCTTCTATCTCTTCGAATCCTAATAACTGACTAACCTATCCACCACTCAAATTACTTTCATATTTCACTATATTAATTCAACTTTAATTCTTTATGGGTTCCGGAGTAGCATGCTACTCACCAAAAAAGCGCTTTGACTCCTCGTCAGGGGTTGTAAGCACTATATAAATGCAATTACAATACAATACATTACAAGCTAAAGAAGATTAACATATTTTGACTTTGACTTGTGTCAACTATCTATTTACTTTCACATTATTGAACCTACTCTTACCTGACCTACTCTGTGTACATAAAATTGACATTTTTCCCTGAAATTGTTTTCTTGAATTTTGACCCTTTGTACTGAATTTTTACATCACTGTCCAAAATTTGCCTTCATGCCAAGTGGTCACCCTAATGAGGAGTGTCAATTAGATTAATTTAATTTGTACGCGTAATATAATGGTGAAATGCTAAATGGGGCATGTGTCTTTAGTATACAGGTAGCTATGATGCAGTCCATGTCTGCATAGTATATTCCTGTATGCTAACCCTGTGTAAGTTCATTGCTCGTATAGGTGATTGGAAGTTAATGGAGCACACAGAGCCCTGCACATCGCTGTGGATAGGGGATGTTCCTCACTCAGTGTATGTAGCATCCCAAGAGTAACTCCCAAGCACATATTATGCACATCACTGTTTTACGTATGCACAAGTATTCATGCTTTGGGACTGCAGCCATGCACAAAATGTGAATTATACCTCTTGGATACCAGACAACCTTTAGCTATCTTAGACAAAAGCCTCTCCTGAACATACCAAAAACTTAGTGGGCTCAGTCTGCTTACTGCTTGCCATTGGTTAGCTTTGTCACACCTATTTGTGTGCTTTGTATCTGACGGTGTGCCTTCTTTTTCTTGTGTTTAGCCCTCCTTTTCTTGTGCTTAGCCCTCCTGTCTAGCTTAGACTCTTCACTATCCTTTTGATGGGATGACTTGTATTCTTCCACTACTCCTATTCAGGGAACTACTTTTTTCTTACAGCACTCCATGAGAACGCACACTTTCTTCTATCTCCCTTGTGAGATGCTCTCCCACTCACCGTCCTTCGAGCACTCAGTGTAGCGCCCTCATCTCTACTTCCAATTTCTCATTTGCGCTTTCCTCACCCCTCATTACCTTTTGTTGTTACCATTTTGCCTACCTGAGGTCCCAGCCTCGTGAGCCTCTGTTGCTCCTCCGTCCCTGTCCACTTCCAATTCCATCCACTCAACTGCCCCCCCCCCCCCCCCCCCAACAAATGTATTTACTGATCCAAATGATGTTTGCCAGCTTGGATCAGTAAATAAATAATTTAAAAAAGGAGACTCTTTTTGTTTCTTTGATAAATGCTTGCCTGGTGATACATCACACGTGTGTGCCAAGCAAATTACATGGTTTTTTTTAATGATGCTATAGAGAATTGCCAAAATGGTCAATAAGACCGCACCAATCAGCTCAGCCAGTGTTTGTTCTCCATCTCCGATCAGATTTCAGAACATGTCCAATTTGCCTAAATAGTTTGTATGACAGAAGCATGCATGGCTGAACCACGTGCATGTTGGCTAAAGGGATATGTGTGGTAAATTATCACTACCCCCCCACCGCCCTGAGCCCTAAAACTGACCTCGCCCTGCCTTTGAAACTACCTCTTCCCCCTCCCCCGCCCTGAGGCCTAAAACCCTGCCTCTACCAAAAACTACTCCAGCCCCCGCTCTGAGCCCTAAAACGTACCCCTGCCTTGCCCTTAAAACTACCCCGACTGCACTGGGACCTAAATCTTTGCCCCTCTTCAAAAAAGACAACCCCAAAACCCCTCCCCCCCGCCCTAAAACCAACCATCATCCCTAAAAGCTACCCCCCAACACCGGACCCAGCCCTTAAAACTCCTCCCCGCCCTGAGCCCTAAAACCAACCCCTACCCCTAAAAACTACCTCTCAAAACCCAGCCCCACTAACCTGTCCGCATCTAGTTCTTCCTGTTCCTCTTCCCACCCATCCGTACAGTAGACGGCTATCTGCCTTAACCACCCATATGCGTGGCTAAGGCTGACGCGTTGTGTAGGCAACGTTGTTATGCTTGTGGGGAAATGATACGCGTGGCTCAGCCCGCGTTGTAAACGCCGTTTCCTGCGTAAATGACTTTGCACTCCATGTAAAGATCTAAAGGGTTATTGAAGCAAAAGATTATTTATCATGATGTCATTTTGATTACAATATTTTTTTACCTCCTCTTCCTGACTAAATCAATCAAAACTGCATGGAGTCTCAGGAGCACCGTTAGCTGCATGATTTTTGGAGGGGGAGGGGGAGGCTATTGCTGGTGAATGGTGCAAACAGATGCTTGATTTATTTCATTGCCGGAGGCTTGTAAACCATGTATGGATTTAACCGAAAGCACATTAATAGGCTGGTGCCATTAAAGTGCCCTAGTTAAATATTAATGTCGGCTCATGTTTTCCTGTTGGGAAGTATTGGAGGATGGAGGGTCCATCTAAAAGCAGCACAAGCTGAGCCACAGTGCATGAGGAAATGACCCCAACAGAGGTCAGTGGCTGGTTTACCTGTTGATCGTTGATAATTTCCGGGTGATTACATATAAATGTTAAAATTCTTTTGAAAATCAGAGAAATATTAAGCCGTATACCCTTTTGTTGAGTCTTGAAGGGAGTTTCCAGAAAAAATCGCTTTTTTAATTAAACCATTTTCCTTCGCATCTTGTAAAATTCATATTGAAGTACATTTTTCTTCAGTTTTTAAGGGGACACTGGTGCCCTCTTAGATTTTTAAATACTTATGCTTTTGAAAGCTCTTCCTCTCACTGGTCTTTATTTAGGAAATAAAAATAGAGATGTTGATGCTGCTCAGAAGAACCCGGCAGCAGTTACAGGGGAGGCCATTTTCCTTATAGCAAAGACGAAATGGAGTATTGTGCTGCCCACCCCAACATCAGTGGGGCGAGCGGGTAGGCCATTGAGCTCCCTCTCACTCTTTCTGCAGGAAAACAGTAAATGCTAAAACTCTGTCAGAAATGTAAGATTCCGGTACATTGCTGCACTCCTTTTGAAACTCCTGCATCCCACTCCAGCCATCATGAAAAATTTACTTTCCCCGATGATGTCAAAGGGATGTCGAACTGGGTTCTAAATCTTCATTATCGAAGGGCTGATTTCTTTGGCAGTGAAAGATTTATCTCTTTAATTCTCTCTCTCGCACTCCATCAATCCCACCCGCACACCTCCATATATCATCGTTTGAGTTGATCTGTTTCGTGTCATCTACTCTTATACTTTGGGATCCAGCTATCAGTGCTTCCCATGAAGTTGATGTTTGAGGTCCTTCAAGCCTCTGGCCCTGAAGATGGTGGTGGCTAAAAGGTGTAGCTGGTTATGAGGGGCTTAGAGAAATCAGTGAGTATGTGACTGATATTGCAGATACCAGCAGTAGGTAGTGTAGCCATAGACAACCCCATCCTGCTGCTCAGGCTGCTGTGTTTTTCCAGAATATGTCCAGTGTGCCATGGCTTGCTTTTAAATTGAAGATGATGGCTAGCTGGTCAAAGCCCCTCTAGGAACACTCTACTTATGCGATAATACACCAGGATTCAAGAGTCCGGGCAGATGAAGGCTTTCATGCTGCCGATGGGCTCTTCAGTTCCAGCAGATGACACCGGCCTAGCCAAACAGGCTACTCCAGCGACAGGGGGGTGAACCAGTCTGCCTGCAGATAGCTAAAGGTAACTTTTCATTTCAGCTGTACCACTTTGGAGGAAGTACATTTGTTGGTGATTCTCACATGAATGTGGGATGTCCGATGAGGTCCATGATTGAAGCAGCAATGAGGTCCACTCACATTTGGAAAACCTACTTGCATGATTCAGCGACATGTGCCAGTTATACTCATTGGGTAATTTCTTGTTATTGGTAGCTCAGTTCTGATAGCTGATTGGTAACAAGTGCTCAGTTATCAAGATTGCCACATTTTTCTGCACGCACTTGACAAGTCACAGTTCTTGGAATGCAGGCTGTAGCTGCTACTAGACACCCTGAGCTCCAGTTCACACAGTAGGCAACTGACACTTTGGATAGACAGCAGAGGGAGATGATGGCAGAGCTGACATGTTGATGTGCCAATACAGCAACTGAGCTTTGAACCAGTCAATAACAGTAGTTATTGACCGGCTCAATGTTCCACTAAGCTGAAGTTTGTGCACTGCTTTTACATTTATTATTTCATGCAAAACACATATACTGCCAGAAAGATGCTTTTTTGTTGTTTGATAACTAGGGAAATATCAATAAGAAAGTGCTTAGCAATCAATGTATGTTTCTGTAGCAGGGAACACGGGACTGGTTACCATAAAGCCTGGTGTTGGGATAAGTGCAGATTTGCAAGGCCACTCCAGCAGGGGTTAAATTAAAGCATGTTATTGGGGTCCAATAAGGATGCGAGTGGGAGGGACTGTCAGTGCAACAGCACGCGTTAGCTGTTTTTTAGCGTTTAGATGCGCGGGTGTTCCCAAACAGATTTTACAGGGCATAGGTTATGAAGGACGCAAAACCCCTTAATCAATACCAGACTAATGGATATGCGTCTGTTAGCATGGAGGAAAAGAGACACAATATTGGTTTCAGTCTGGCTTTTTAACTGTCCTGGAAGAGAAACAGTAGTCACTGTGTTCATAGACCAGACAGACCAGAGGTGGGGAATGAGGGCTTGGGTACTAGGAACTGCAACAGGAAGCTTAACACCCAAAGTAACACTTCCGGTCTCTGTACTCCCTCGTCTCAAACAGCAATCATAAAAAGATTCAATGATGGTACTTTGCACTGACTTATGGTTCAGCATTTTTTAGTTTTCCTAACCCAGGCAATGACCTTAAGTGTGGCATAAAAGCCTCATCAATGGCCATTGCTTCGGAAACTGTGGCACGCTGAGCCCTCACACAAACGCGCTCTCTCTCTCTCTCTCTCTCTCTCTCTCTCTCTCTCTCTCTCTCTCTCTCTCTCTCTCTCTCTCTCCTCCCCCCTTCCCCTTTCTTTATCTTCCGCCCCACCCCCCAAGCAATGGCCATAAGATACAAACACCTCGACAAAAGCGGATACCGCACAACTGTCCCACATGCATACATCAGTGGCACAAAACACAGACACACAAGTCAAACACTCAGCTACTCTACACCCATGCCAATGTCACATAACTCTACCTCTTCCAGATTGTCTAGTCTCTAGAGAAAAAAAAGAAATGAATATTTATTATGTAAGTATCTAAACTAGCCATCAGTTACTGCAGTAATACGTGAGAAAACTGTAGCTTAGGTTCCAAACTTTTTTCCCAATAAACACACTTGCAAACATCAATATTTTACATTTGTTTTAGGGGTGTTTGAAGTAACATTGTAAAGGATTGCTGATGGTACTGACCACTTCTATCCAGAGAGAAAGTCCCATAAAACCTTTATGTTCTTCAGGGCCTGGTGTTCATTTGTTAGAGGCTGTACAATGCAAACTCTTCGTGTGCAATAATACAACATATATTAAGTTGCACACCCTGCGGGAGCTTCGGGGATCCGTTTCAATGACAACTGTTGTAGTAGATAAAAGGCATCAGTCGTATCCGGAATCACCCCCTGGTGAACATAGTCCTCGGTCACAGATAAACCTGAAAAAAAGAGTAATTTCATGACAAATAATCTGCACTGGTATAGTTGTATCCCTGGCTTCTTACCAAATACTGGCTTGTAGTGTAACTATTCCACCATTCAGTCTCATTTTATTCTAACTTATTTACATATTTGATTTATGGGTTTTGTAATTTTAATACGTCATCTTTCACAAAAAGCAGCCTCTGTCCGTTTCTCGATTCTAGTGACACCTCATTCTCCTAGGACCGTGAACAATTTAGTTTTGCATTAAAAATGGTCATGCTGTTATTACATTGGCTTATTTCATATACCGCACTATTGGCCATTGGTATAGTATCACGCTTCGGTCAGTAGTCCAAGAGTCGCTTTGTTTTGGGGTTACCATTGCATACCGAAGAATAATTGGCTTTGTGTAGGCAGCCATAGCTTTGGGGAATTTGTTGCCCTGCTAAGGTCTGATAACGCCATAAAAATGTATCTGCAAAAGTAGATTCTAGATATAACTGAATTATCCTCTGCACATTTTCTGCAATGAGAGGCTTGGAACTGCTGCTGAAAGCCAGCACTGTTTCAAATGACGCATAGAGTTCTTTAAGAGAAAGGAACCAGGGCAAATTTAGTACTATGGCTATGTAATACATGGGATTCTACATTCCCTGTGTAAAAACCTGTCTCTACTTTCTTTACAATAGGCGATTAGTGATGCACCCAGTCGCCGATTATAAAGAAATGACGTCAGAACTCAATTGTAACTTATTACAGTTGAGTTCTGATATTGCAAAAGGCGCAAGTCTGGTCATGGAGCATAGGTAAAGCAGCTGTTTAAGGAACAAAACAAGGTTGCTTTTACTTTTTCTGCTCTTTTTTTCCCCATATATAGTGACAAGCAGAAAGGAGATATTTACGGTGACTCATTTATTTATTTTTGCACTCCTTGGGTAATTATAGAAAAGTTAGAATCTTTCTGAATGATTCTACATGTTTTGAGCTACTGTGCTTTGAGAAAAAAAGACTGGTATCAAACTGATTTTAATGTCTTTCTAAAACAAATATCTAATAGCTTTTTGATGTCTATAATTTTGTACTAGAGATTCTATTTTCATTCTTCATATTTGCAAAGAGGATGTCTTTCGTAAGAAAGAGCTATGCACCAAGGATTTTTGTGGCTTTTGGGACAGGTGATGGTTTGACCATTTATTATAAGGAATAAAGTACCCCTGTCCTACATATGGATATTGCAAGTGAATGAATGAATGAAATGACATTTATAGAGCGCGATGGCCACCCTGAGGCCTCCCAGTGCTACAGACGACACAGCACAGGACTGAGCAGTTAAAATTACATACAGCTCCTAAAAAGCCATGTTTTTGAAAGCTTTCGGAAGGCCAACCTCGAAGTTTCATGATCTTATAATCGATCTCCTCAGTGACTTGCAATATCCTTATAATGTATAGCATTATCCCATATTTAATGCTATTATGAGAACGGCAAGTTTTGTAACAGGAGAAAAGGTTATGTGCATGATCAGCATTTTGACCAATAAGTCAAATCTGTGGTTGAGGTCAAGGAAAAAAGTTTACCTCCTGCATTGACACTACTTCCACTTTAACGACTGTAGAAAAGAAGAGGTTCGAATTCAATAGTGAAACTGCAGCTTTTTTGCTTTGTCTGTGCTTGTTTTGTCATGGTTTGTGGAATCTGGTGGGCCTTAATAAAAAAAAAACATTTTTTTAAATGTAATAAAGTTGGCTAAAAGTAAAAATATATTTGGGGCTTCAGAAAGCACACATTGCCATAATAGCCCTTGGCACTTATTGGAACTGCTTTTATATTGTGGATAGGACTCGTATGCACAGCTGATGTCAACGCTGGAGGTATGCGCCTGCTGTGGAATAGAAGTCTTATTACTGGCTGGGCTACCTGTGGGCAGAACTCTGAGATCGCTGCTCTATGCATGATCACGAGTGTCCTTGATCCCTTTGGCATACAGTGGCATCTAATGTAAACTTACAGCTCAATAGGCAATACGGTTGTGAGCGCACATGGGCGCAGTAGGAGATTCTCTTTCCCTTGTTCTTCCCGCAATCAAAGCACAACGGTGATGAGTCATCTCATTTTGGGAATGGGCTAATCATGTAAGCAGGCGTTGGTGAATATAATTTTCTAGGTCAATTGCTCCACATTGTCCTCCGACCTTTTCATATATAGTTTGCCCTTTGCAGGGCTGGCTTTAGCACTGGTGGCGCCCTGTGCGACAATGTTTGTTGGCGCCCCCCACAGACTCCCTCACTGCCACCCTTTTACAGTGCCCCCTCAAGTCTCCATAACCACTCTCTCTCAGATGTATTTAATTAGTTGTATAGCACCTCCTATACCAGTGTAGGGTTTCAGAGCACTTTACATTACACACACACTTCACAGAGCCAATCAATCATAGGTGTGTAAATCAGTATATAGGAAACGTTACATAAGCCAGAAGACTACATGTCATCCACACTGGTAGACATTTTAGTTTAAGAGTGCTTGGTCTGGAGAAGCACAGACTCCGCATTTAAAGCATAACCCCATGGTTTGGGGTTACATTTAATAATAAGGATGTTTTATTTTTACCAAAATGAACCCATTTTGAAACATTAGAATAATGAAAAACAGAGGAAAAAATTATAATGCTTTAATCAATATCTTGCAGTTTGCATGCAGCTAGCTCTTTGACAGTTATTAGCTCACTGTTCCATGTTAGGATTTTAACATCTACACTGCCGATAACAAAAGGATCTCTCTGACAAAAGCACTGACTGATTTAAAATATATTCACTTTCTGATCTGCATGGTACACATTCTAGGCAGCAGGCATATAAACCCTCTGAGCTATCATAAAATGAGTTAAAACTTCCACTAGACAAAACTCCTTCTCTCTCCAGGAAGAGCATTAATCACTGTGTTATCTTGACATTTTTATTGTTCTATGAAAATTGCTGGAGGCCAGCAATGCAGCAGCAGGTGCTTTTAAAGCTATAAAATCTTCCAAGCAGAGAGCCCCCTTGAAGCGTCAGCACCTGGTGCGGTGGCACCGGTCGCACCGCCCTAGAGCCGGCCCTGGCCCTCTGGCATAACGGACATCCTAGTTGGTCATTGTGCATTCCAGAGGCAAAGTTCTGCCTGACCTCTGCATCCATGGATGGAAAGAGACACTCAGTACTAGGCACCTGCTCTAATATTACGCGAAGCAGTGGCATTTTCTGCCTGCATAGGTTTTATTAGGCACATTAAGTGATGTGCAATAGAGTTTAATAAACGTAGATGTTGGTGTGATTGCAAATACCATAATTAGATATAGGATTGTATTGGGAAAATGTTAATGGGCCAGCTTAATGACTAACAACCTAAAAACGAAGATTCAGAAGCATACCGCCAACCCTGTCGGGCTTTACTGCTGCACAGGGACTTCTTACAAGGTGAAGATAGAAGGCAAAGCACAGGAAACATTAATTTGGCTGATCAGTATTGCACAGTAAGTAAGCATTGCTGTTGGTGTGCAGATATGGTTTGAATGCCTTTTGTGTAAGTTATGGATTACGGGGCGAACCATAATTTGTGAATTTCAGTGTTTGAATGTTAATTTGTACCTATAATAGAAATTTAACTGTGGTTGTTTAAGTGAATTTCCATGTTTTTTTTAAACATGTTAAAGTGTTCTAATCAAAGCTAACCACTGCTTCACTTTAAGTTTGGCTTTAACGGTAGATAAATATATTTAGTGACCATTCCTATGTGGCCAACCGTGTGTGTGCGGACATTTTGGATTTTTTTCTCTCTCAAAGTATAAGAAATTGTTCGACGAGGGTCACAGATGTATGTGTACAGATGCACTGGAGCCCATCTTGGAATGATGTTTATTATATACTTTTGAATAAAACCAGCGGCGTCACTAGGGTTGGTGTCAGCCAGTGCGGTAACTCATGGTGTCACCCGAGCGGTCTGCACCCCCCGCACACCCCTAGTGACGCCACTCTCTCTGGTTATTGGTGTGAAACCCCCTACAAAGGGCCTCGGTGTGACGTGTCGATGGTCGTGGGGATTGTTGGTTTTGGTCTGGTAGAGTGGATCAGTTTGTGCGGTGAGCTTGACAAAGGCCATGTATTTGCCCAGCCTACCACCAAGTGTGACAGTGAACCTCTGACATTCAAGATTTACAACCCTCGGGCGTGATTTTCAACACCCATGAACATATCAGGCTGCCCATTATCAGAATAACATTCTCCGACACGCTGCATGGGCTTTACATATGAAAACAGAAACAACCGTGATTCACCCTCACACACCACACTGATTTAAAGGCCCGTGATACCCACTGGCAAGCTAAAAAAAAAAAGTACTCACGAAATTACGTAGCTTTCAAGGGAATCCAGCGGTCACTAAAGTAACTCAGTGGGTTGAACACTTGCTGAGGAAATCCTTTTAGTAAATTGCAGTTTACGGTTTCTAATCCTAGCAGGACAGGCTCAGCCTTTCATCTTTCTGGAACGGGTACAGCCAGTACAACGAAGCTGGGTAATTCCATGTAAATGACATTTGAATAGTGTTGAATGCGAGTGTAACAACGGACAGAGAGGCTTAAAGGATGCTTGTTCCTCCCAAGCACCTGCTGATTCTTTCCTTCGCTCACGCGGTCACATCATACTCTTGTCTCTTAAAGGCTCCCATCATAACAGCGTACGTGACGTCATGTCGGGCCACTTCCCCCTAAAAGGTTGGAATACCTTAGAGAGAATCAGTCTTACGTAAGGCCAACTCTTGTGAAACGCTAGTGAAGCATCCTTTTCCGGGGCTAATACGGGCCTGGCAGTGCTCCTGGCTAACTGGCTTTCGGTTTCGGGTGCAATCTGGCCTTTCGGAGACGTCCACATGTCCCTGTAGACCCTCCCCCAATGGTGTCACCCCATGTGATGGTGTCACCCGGTGCGGTCCGCACCCCCCTAGTGACGCCACTGAATAAAACCATTCCAAGAGGGCCATCGAGTGTTAGCATGCATGTGAGACGAGACTGCCATACTGGATTTTTTTTTAAACGTAATTTTAATTTTCAATTTCAAGATGGAATACTACATCTTCGTAACAATAAATTAAGAAAACACTATGTATGTGGAATCTGTGTAAAAAATACAAAAGAGAATGGTCCCGTAGCTCATGCAGCCCTCCATGGGCTTGGCGTATTTGAGATTTAGGTTCTATGCCTCTTCTAGGCAGCTCCGATCTTCTACAGTGCTGATGGCCTGTACTCCTAGGTTCTGTCTGAAAAGGGTGGGTGGCAGCTCCCTTTCGTACATGGTTGCGGTGGCCGGGAACCAACTCCGACTGGACTTAAGGATCTGAAGATCTTTAGGAAGAGACTGAAGACCCTCCTTTTCAATTAGCTTGCTTCTCTGTTCCTGTCTTCGTCCCACTGGGCATGCGCAGGGACACTCTTTGAGTAGCTGTACGCGATACAAATTTATATACAAAATAACATAACTGTGGAGCTCTTGGAAATATAATAAAATAAATACCTGGAGAGGAAAGGTGGCAGAACAGCAGATAAATGATGAAGGGAGCAGTTCCTTCGAACTGTGAAGCTTCCAAGTCATTGCAAAACAATTTTCAAAAAAGAAAATATATGTAGAACACCAGTGACGTGCTGGTAAGAAAGGCAGTGTGGAGGAATGGGGAAATCCACATGCCTACATGGACTTCTGAAAGCCAAATGGGAAGAAAATCACTAATGTCAGCGGTAAAAGGGTACAAAATATCCTAACAAGCAATGGTAAAGAAGCTGTGCCCCAGGGTCAAGACACAAACAAAACGAGGGAGGACATCTAGAGTCAATAGATTCTAGTCCTCAGCTGAGGATTCATTCAAAGGTTCGCTATACTATTGTCTTGTAAGCAAAATGTCTTTGACAACAGACTGCTAAAGCTGCCTGCAGACGAGAACTAAAATCTACTTATAAGGCTTAGCGATCTATTCCTTATCCACCTCTCCTGGTATGTGCAAAGCCATCAATGTTATATTTCCTATTTCATGCAAAGTCTTGAACCTTCGATCAGAAAGAAGGGATCATCACAAGCAAAGATAATAAAGTAAGGTTAAAGTGAAATTGTGTGTCTTTTGTGTTTCATGTGTCAACACTGCTAGAGGGATTCCCTTCCCAAGGAAGTTAGAGTTTGACCTCACTCTGGAATATGCATCAGAGCGAGGGCATTAAATCGAGCAGCCCTTGGAGTGTCGTATAGTTATCTACCGACCCCTCTCAATGCTGGGAAGACCTACTACATTCAGAGGAATGATTTTCTAAGGTCATGTTACTGCCATAGCAGAAGTCTTCTCCCTCCCAAACATGCCACAGGTCACGTACATCATTACAGCTGTTCGGAAAACATTTTGAAAGGAAACATGAATGATGTTTTTGTTCTTGCAGTACGTCATCTGTTACTCTTTAGAGTTTAGGACATGTGGTGGTGCCGGCTGGACACTAGGCTTTCTTCACGTCTGACTCCTGCCTCAGGGCTGCAGCGGCATCTGGACAACTGCTTTTTGTGCATGCGCCAGTTGATATTATTTTCATATTTGTAACTTTCGAGCTCACTTTGGGGTGTCTTTGTAGGGCTTTGATTTCAGCACTGTTGATGTTTTCTCACCAAGCTGAAGGTGAATTGGGTTAAAAGTAGGGGTGGGTGGAGCTTGCGGAGTTTCATTCAGCGGAGTGACATAAAAACTCCGCTAAATTCCGTGGAGTTCCTCCCACTTAACTGTGTGGAGCGCAAACTGCTCTGCTCTTCTCTCCCTCGTGCTGTCCGCCTCCCTGCAGTTCTATGTTCCTTCCTCCATTCTCCTTGCGCTTTTATGCTCTTCCTAAATATATCAAGCTTATTGAAAATTATCTGGCATTAAAATATCAAAATGACATCATTGCTGCAGACCTCACATGCGGGGCTCGGGTCTCTGATCTCTCTCTCTCTCTCTCTCTCTCTCTCTCTCTCTTTCTCTCTCTCATGAAGTTGTCTACGCCCAACCGACGTGCTTAAAATTAAAAAAAAAAAAAAAAAGTTTTTGGGCTTTTGATATGTAGTTATAAGGACAACCTCCCAAAGGCGAATAGAGCGGGTATGAGAACATTTCTCCTGTAAGTCATCGAACTGGCCTCATGTGTCAAAGATACCTGCGAGCGACAGGCTGGACCTGGTTTTAAATGAGTTGCCCCCGAGACTAACATACTACAAAACACCATTGAACCATCCTTATCCCCCCACTATGTTTAAGTCTGTGATGTAATTAAAAACTTCACCCTAGGCATATGTCAGGGTCTTCATGTCGCAATATTTCCAGTCCACTATAATATTTGAACAAACAAGCATTGGCATATTACAGTATAGAATGTATCATTCAAGTTGGACATATTGAATGCTATACATACATACTCTAGTGGGTTTTGGTTCAGTCTGCTTCAGCCACTGGCTTCTTTTGGTTTAGGAAAGTTCAGGCATTGGTATTAAACACTGTCAGTGTTACCTTGGGTCAGCCGACAGCAGGGGCATTTTGTCTCAACTACATTGTTTGTTATTTGATTGTCTTTGCAATTACATTGTAATGCATGAGGTAGGGCTTTAAGTGGGCCGGGTCTGACTGATGCTGAGTTCTGGCAGTTTTTTAAAAAGAGCCTTCAAACGTGTCCCTATCGGGCTCTGTTTTGTGCCCTGGCACAGGCGGTCCGTTTGTTTTCTGGACTGCAGTGACAGTAGGCACATCGATGTGCACGTGCTCACACTGCTTACTTCTCACTAGTGGAGAAGTTATAGCGTGACGTCATGCCAGGTGAGCGTTGTAGGGGAAGGAAAAGAGTCATTTTCTCTCTGGATTTCCCTTCTCTTTTCGAAGCACAGGAGAAGCAACATCGTTGTGGTGTCACCAGGGCTTTACGTGGAAGCTTTTTCAATATTTTACATAACAAGCCTTAGTTGCTGCTTAATTGTCTTATGCAACTAACAACCATTGACGAAGCCAATAGTCCTTTCTTCTTGTAGCTATGTTACTTGTTGTATCATATATCTGGATGCAATGACAGAAACAACAACATACAATTCAGGCGGCACACTATGCAAAACAGAGATTTTTAGCTTATGTGTCTTTAAACCACGCCCTTCATTTCATCGGCCACGCACCTTTGAGAGAGCCCCCCCACCCCCCGTTTTTTCATCCCACTTAAAGCCCTGGCATGAGGGGCTAACTGCTGAAAAGTGCATGTTGTCATCGTGCTTTTAAGTTGTTGCTCACTTTCCAAGTATACATAAATGATTTGTGACTGTTTTACACTGGGGCAGACTTTTTATTGCCTTTATCACTACTCAGACGTGAACATTAAACCAATTGGCTTTGCCAGTGCTTGTTTAGTGCAGGTTTTGGTCTTTGGGAAACTGTACACCGCCTGAGGACTCTCGGGGAAGATTACAGAATCATAAATAAAAAGTGCCGGTAAACATATTCTGTACGAGATTTTTCACCCACGTAGACGCCTTCAGGATCCATCACTCTGCCTGCCTCTATTCTATGGCCATGATGCGCACTAAAGAAATAGCCATTATCGTGTAACGGATACAGAACAGCTTCAGGCTAATAGATGTGCAGAGCACTCCCAAAATATTCAGGGTACTGCGGTGCGAGTCCGTGATCTGTTTTCAAACCGCCATCCTCGCCTTTGTTCCGCGCGCATCAAGGCAGCGCCTCCGTGCACGTGAAAGGCTCTGCACGTGCCCAGCTCCTGCCTGCCTTCAAACCGTGATCTTTGATTGCCAGGCTTGGCCTCGCGCGGTTGGCGGCAACCTCCTAACACGGCTGCGAGAACTCTCTCAAAGGCAAGCGCAGGAGGAAGGTGAGCGCTAACAGCCTGGGCGGGGCCCCATTCTTTCAGCATATGGCTCTTCTTTTGAAGCCTTTGATATTGACTGACAGGCTTTCTTCCGCTGCAAGCTGGTTGTTACTAATCGGGTTCAATACAGAAATGGTGGAAGAGCTCCGCATAATTGTCTCTGGTGTGTTTCTGCCTGACAATTTGCTTATGAAATGGAAACATTTATTCCCTGAGAGCGTGTGAAAAGAAACTGCAACATTAATAAAGGTAATTGTATTTATTGCCGCCTCCAACTGACCGCGTCTCTAGCTAACTGAGCTGCATAACTGAACATATAATTACGTTGAGTTGTCCGTGTTGCTATCTACTGGATATAGTGAAACTTGAGGAAAAACCATATGTTAATCAAGATACCAAAGGTAGAAACTTTGTACCTGGTGAAGATTCTAGATCAGGGATTGTTGCGTGGCGTTTCTGGCACAGCAAATCCTCAAGTAATAAATAATTCTTGCAAGGAGGAAATGTTGGTATGATGTTTATTGAAACAACATGCATAGATTTAAGGAGCCCATATGAGCGTGGCGCACATCTCCAACAAGTAGTCGCAACTGACACAGCAAACGAGCGCAACCGTACATTTATAATCAACCCTGCATTGAAATAAAAACATGCATTTGCATGTGAATGCTATTTAAAACAGCACATCTTAAACATTTCAAAGATGACCGCTCTCGAGCACCCACAGACCTAGAGATACACAAGAGAGGCAGGCAACACAGGAGTTAAAAGTACAGTTCAACAGGGATGCCCAGCATTGATCCAGAAAAGGCGTATCCATGGCAGGTTTACAGGACACCAAAGAATCTGCCTCTATGTTCCCGGTGACGGTAGGCTCTTTGTTCCATTAGCGGTGCATGCACTGAGAATGGGTTCCTCATTAGCACATAATGGAAGGTCAATTTGAAGTTGTCTTGGACCTTTTCTCAAATAAGCTTTGTGCGCAATGCAGAGGAGTCGAGTGAGAATGGATGTACTCATTGTTGATTTTTCATGGTTGCGCTTTCTCACACTCATGCACTGTCTGTATGGCTCATTTTGTTATCTCTGCAGCGTAACATTGAGTTTCTTAGGGCCAGAGGAAGGGCTCACCAAGCTTCATATTGACCCCCACTTTCAGTTTATAACTTCAACCACTGTAGTTTCTGGGTAGAGCTCATACCCTAATACTTCATGTCCACTGATGACACTGATTTACCTGTAGCTTAAAGAATGGGTCCAGAGTCACTCGTTTTGCAAAAGAAAACTGTGTTTATAAGAAGGGATAGTGCCAGCATACTATTTTTGAATGATCAAAAAACAGAAGACCTGTTCCTATGGAGTACACTTCCAGTAGCGCTTATCACCTTACCACATACTTTAAATCCCTTAATTAGGGAAGTGAAAGAACCAGAAATCCCTGTTCATAAGAGATGTTTTACTCTTGTATTTAGCAAGAATATAATTACTCATATTGGCCTTTTCTGCATTTCCTTCAATTTTTCCCTATTTGGAGGAAGATCAACATTGAGATCTGACCAACATTATCTCTAGAATAGGTCAAAAAGGCACAATTCGCAATAGTTTATTTTTTTTTAGAACCATCGTACCGACCTGCCAGTACTCATGAAGTACCATGGCCTCTTCACTCTCAGCACTGAGAACCTCACAGGGACTACTGCCGTCGAGATGAATCCACTTCAGAATCTAAAAAATGACTGAATACCATCTTTACTTCCATAATATTTAATTCTGGCTTCAAAGCAGTGGACAAGATGTAAACATTTGGATTATCGAGTGGAAATACAGCAGGTTGGATTGCAGATTGTGCCTTGAAAAAGGTATGCTACACAGAATTGATTTGCCAGTGAAGTAAAGTGAACTGCAACAGAATTCTGAAACCAGTGGTTACTCCTGCCTGTTGAAACAAGATTTTCCCAGCTGCAGTCGTTTTATCTGCTCTGTGGCTGAATTTAGGTATGCAACTCGTCTCTCATACTTTTCACCAGCTTTTCAGATGCTGCCTTTGTCAGATAATGGTACTTTACAAAACCCCATGACCTGCAGTCAGTCAATTAATGAATCGTATAATTGATCTAGGAAAGCAGCATCTCTGAATCAAAGCCTGTGTTTTGTGTCGTGTTAGATTTCTGTAGTTTTAAGAAACCTCTTCATTATTTGAATCACTCCAGTTCATATCACACCCCACTATCCAACCTCACACTTCATCACATCACTCCACATTATACGATAACACTCCAAGCAACACCACCCTCTAACAAGCTATGACTCATTGACGCACTATTAGGGATGACTATTGCACAACACAACATCAACAAAGTTCTGTTAAAGAATCTGAGCGGTAGATGCACCTGTAATACCACAATGATAAAGGTTATAATCCACACATTTCCATCATCCTGCTTAGTCAGACGGGTTGGAAACCAGCCCTCGCCATGGAGGCAATGGTGGTGATAACCAACAAGCAGGAGTTGTCCATAAGGAGCCCTGCAAACCCGCTGGCGATCAGGAGTAATATTGTAGGACTGCCAATGAAGACACACGTCAAAGAGCAAGGAAATACTCCCTAGACCAGAGGTCTTCAAACTGTGGGGTGGGCCCTCCTAGGGGGGCCTCAAGTGATCCCAGGGGGGGTGCCAGGCTCTGACCAGAAGAAACATTTTGCTTTGTTTTCAGCCGAAAAAATGAGCGGCAGTAAGCAGTCTGTAATGGGCCATCAGTACCAACCTTTGTCATTTAAATCCTGGCAGGGAGAAGGTGTCAAAAGGAAAAGGACTCCAAGTTTTCTCCCGACCCCCCACTACCATTTCAAATAATCACACTGTGGATACTTTTACACATTAGTAAGGCCTGCCTCACCAGAATAGTATGTTTGGAAAACATGTATTGTTTGCATTTCTAAAACAGTGGCAGAACTTAGCTGCAATGTTTAAATAAGTCTAGACATAATTAAACATTGCCAGTTTAATAGAATAATTGTGAACATTTTTGAGAGGGGGTCCGGGGATTTTTTTTTTCAACACTTGGGGGGTGCGGAATTTAAAAGTTTGAAGACCACTGCCCTAGACTAAAAGTATTGAAATACTCTTCAGGTACAGAAGATACAAATAAACTAAGTGTAGTGTTAAGAATGAGGGTCTCTGGATTAAACCCTCGCAGTTGCAACCTTCTGTGGTGCACACCCATCCTTGGACTTTAAACAACTAACCACGCCGAAGGACAGCGGAAAGGAGGGATGTTGCACTATATAAAAGTATCCTAACATAATGTGCAATAGTCTCCATATTGCTGCCTGTGATAGTTAATTTGTAGTTTATGATAATCGTTTGAGCCATTCTGGGAGGAAGCGTTTCAACTGAAGAAGGAAATGTATTGATCCTATGTGGTGTTACTTCCATGAATACCATTTTTACCACTTAAACATAACTTACGAAGTGTTCGCTGTCTGACAGTCTATTTCAAATACAACTCTGCCATGTTTGTGGACCTCAGGTGCTTCAACAGCCTAATGCAATCAGAAAAATGTTTGCTTTTTCTGCAATCAATAACTAGAGCTCATTTAATTAACATGCAACAATCAATCTTCATAATAATGGTAGACCAGTTTCAGTGAGAGCGCACAAGTATTTAGAAAGAGCTGTCCAGTGCATGTTGCGTCGAAATGGCGCTTAGTAAAGGGACAGGCTGGGGCTGGAGCAAGAGCCGTAGAGTTTTCTGTTGAAAGGATCTGACTTGTCAGCCGCCCTTCCATTCTTAAAGGTCTAAATGTCCCATGTGTTGCTCTGTGTGCTTGTATGTGCAGCCTTTATTGTACATGTTTACTTATGAAAACATGGTTACAAACTTCAGAAGTAACACATCATGCTTTCAAATCAACATGGACCGGATCAGAGAGAATATCAATTCATATAGTTGTTTAATCATATACATTTACGCTATATTATGTACCTGTTTTTCCCAGAGGGAACTCGCTTATGTTTAATCAGCCTCTGAATAACGATGGGCTGCTCTGTGAACCTCCTATTTAGGTGCGGCTTCGAGACCGCTTTATCTGCCTCACCAGCATCATGTAATAAAAATGCACTCCCACACACATATATGTATGTACACATGCACACACACGCACGCCTTTGTCAACTGTCTTCGTACAGTGGTCCATTTAACATTCATTGACGTTTTGCTTTAGCCCCACCACAGCTTGGGGCGGCGGTCAAGCCCACTTCTTCCGCAGGCTTCCCTGCACTGTGAAAGATGGCATTTAGCCTGACCCATGTGCTTACCTTCATGAAAAAGTGCACTTGAGTGCCATGGCTAGTGGGCTAATACATTACTTGGCCTGCATCTTTTTCTTTCTATTGGTTTTCCTTTTTTGTTTTTTTTTTGTCATTCATGTGTTCTTAAACTTTTTCTTCAGGCTACAATCCTTTAAAGACAATATACATTTTCTGTGTACCACTAAGAATCATGTATTCCTGTGAACATCAGAGCTAAAAAAAACGAAAAGTTACTATACTGTTCTACGTAAACCAGCCTTCTTGGAAGTGCCTGTTTTGTTCTATTACAATTATATTCAATTGTTCTTTTAAAAAATGATTGCTTGCAGATGTCTGCAAATTTTCGATAATGTTAAGTTTCCTTTTTTTACATTTCTTTTTATTTGTAGGTCTTGCCTAAAGCTATCTGTTTGGGAAAGACCTCTTTTGAACCCTACCAAAAATTTACATTGGTTTTCTGTTCATCTGTGTCTTTCCTTTCGAGCACAGCTTCTTTACCATCTTTACTTATATCATTCCTCTTTTAATGGTGCGGGGATATTGTTTTGTTTTTGTTGCTGTGGTCATTCCATCTCAGTGAATGTGCTTTGTTCCTCTTCACCATAGGTTTTCTATTTTCATAGCTCTCTTCAAATATCTTTCCCCAACCCATGTGGTCTGTGTTGCTCACTCCATCCCCATCCGACCATTGCTTTACCACCTGAGCGTTTGTATTTTATTCTCCCCAACTTGTCTGTTGCTTCTCCTCACACTCCCATTTGCTTCCCTACTCACTCCTTCGTTTCTCCTTCACCTCTTGTGTGTCCTTAACATCATTTATTTTCAATGCCCCCGCAACTTGGTTAGTTTTCGAAAAAGCACTTTTGTGCACGCTGAAAATTGTTTTTCTTTACCAGTTCATGTGGCACTGACATCTTGGAACAGTAAATTAAAACAAATAAATAAAATGGCGCCTGCATCATAGAGTAGATGCTCACATCAATGCTGACACATGCATGTGCTTACATCATAATGCATGAAAGTGCATACGGATCACGTGGCCGACCGCAGTGTCATGACATGCACTCGTATATGCACTAATTTCTACCATTTTTTTTCTTTGTCTTTTGGCAGATGTTGCTCGGCATCAGCAAATAGCATTTCTTTTTGCTGGTGTGGCACAGCATAGGCAAAGCCAGTAGGTCAAAAAGGTCTAACCTGTTGGCTTGACTGTTAGTATTCTACTAGTTTGTGAGAGAGAAAAACGAGTTAAGCTAGCATGCAATACAGTGGTTACTCTTATGTATCCACGCTCATTTTGGGCCATCATTGTTGTCTGGGGTACCATTTGTTGGCTTCTACAATAGCTGAACATGTGTCTGACTGAGCCACTGCTTTCTTTCATTAATCTTTACCTGTTAATGGAATCTCTCCTTTAATTCTAGTTAATTTTTTTACACTGTCATTTGCCTGATAAGGCAATCTCTGTTTAGCCTTTTTGTAATGCACATTCAGTGGCACAGTATGTGCCAACAAAGTACACAGATGTTTTTCTAGACTTAAGCATTAGATTGGAGGAGCAGTTTGAAAGACCAGTTTAGGAATACCAGAATACTGCTAGCGCCTCTTCTTTAATTGATGTGTTATATCGATTGATGATATAAGGTTTATGAGATGACTTTTAATTGCCAGAGAAGATGGTATGTATGTCCATGGAAGTTGACAAAAGGAATGCAGTAAACAAATACAAGTTGGTAATTTGTCGTAATTTAACAAACATTTTCTATGGTTTTTCACAAAAAATTTGTCACTTAACTTCAGTGCTACATAATTGTGATGTAAGTGTCCAAATTGGGTGAAAAGCCCTAATCCTCTCGACCTCCATGGTTTCTGGGGGTGTTGATGAAAGCTTTTTGTACTTTTGGAGATGTGGTCATGTAGGGGAAAAAGGGGGGAAAAAGAAATAAGTAATTTACGTTTTCAGAGTACATCCTTTGGCAGATTGTCCACCCTGCTAACAGTCCAAGAGCCCTTGTAAATCGATGGAATGGAGGCCGTGGAGGCTTACTCCTGCACATTGGTGCAAACCGTAGGTGTAGATCTTTCTGATTCGTTTTTAAGGATCAATGGCCAGTCATGGGTAAACATTGAATCCTGTGGGCCGGGTCCAGCGTTGATTTTATCCGATAAGCTGTCCTTGTTTAAAAAGTACAGATATTTATGTAGGATATGTGTATGATATTCACAGGGAGGATGGCATCTGTACCGAAAACAGCGAACCCCTTTCAGCTGGCACGTGCACCCCCGTCACTGAGTCAACAGTGTTTGCGCGCATTGACGGGAGCCAAGCCTTGTTTGTGGAAGTCGGCCTTGTTTTCTCATCCCGCCACGCACCGAAGAGTCACCCCCAGCGAACAAACCCCCTTTGTAACCAAAACCAAACTCCCAGTCTGATCCCATCTCATACTTTCAGCAAGAGACAGTAACGCATACTTTTCAGAAGAAAAAAAAACCTACATGTGGTGGAAGAACACAATGAACAACACTGAAGCTGGAGTCCAAGCCTTCCTCAGAGACTCCATTAATGGCGGCTGTCTCAAAGGTGCCGCTGTGCAGCGCATTCCAGCAGCTGACAAATGCGCGCAGGGCCTGTAAAGTGATATTTCCCAGCAATGCCTTTCCAGAATTACAAGTCGGATTTTGCTTGAGCAGGGAACGGAGATGGGCTTAGAGAATGTCAATCCTCTATAGGAAGAAGTTAAGAATTACTAAATAAATTTCTCCCGGTTTAATAAAGTTAACCAAACAAACCGGAAGTAGCTTCGGCTTCGTTCTTGAGGCGTCTATTGGTGCGTGGAAACTAGTTTCGTTTTCACTGTAACAAATGCTGATTTGTACTGAGGCAAAGCAGCAGTGTTGCAATAACATGTTTGAATGCACTTCCCTGAAACAGTTAGCAATATTTTACTGAACAGGGTGCAGCATATGTACATTTGAATTTATTTGTCAAATGAAAATAAGAAAGCAGATAATGTGGATGAAATACAAACGTCTTCTAAAACAGTAAACCCAATTGAACTCCATGCAGCAGTTCTAAGATGCCAGGGCAAACAGTTGGGGTTTTCCCACAGTATTTCATTACACATGCCCTTGTGCTGAAATTCCATACAGTGGAGATGGTATGTAACTAGTCCACCGACATTTCTACCATGTATGTCAGAGTAGTGCCGTAGAGTTAACATATGGGTTGTTTTATATTTTATTTTATTTGGATAGTGCTAAAACCCCAAGGGAAGCCCTTTGCGTTTTTGATGTAGTGAATCTTTCAAAAAACGATTACACTGGTATTACAAAATGGAGATTGCGACAAAGTTACACCATAGTTCGGAACGATGCCCCCTAACCTATAGACATTCAGTTCTTTATATGAGAGGAGAGAAATGTGTTATCTACCCTGTTCGCAGTTCGGTTTTGTTGCAAGCTGTTACCGACAAGATAAAACTAAATTTGTTTTTAGGACCAATATTGATCTGCACGACTGCTCAGACGGTCTATTGCTGTAACAGCACATAAGTACAATCGGAAGAGGGGCCAAAAGCCCCTGAACAGTTATGTAATACCTGAACGGATGTGTACTACATGGAACATGTGAAAATCAATAAACAAATGTAAACAAAAACTGGGACAAAGTTACACAAAACATTACATCTGATGCCTACTCACAAGGAGAACCTCATGCTTCAGTGAACACTGCTGTGTGTAGGATGAATTAAAACTGTTGTATGCAGATTTATGCACAACAAAAAAATTAAAAGCTCAACATAGGCATTCCTGTAGCACTATAATGTCGTAAAGAAATGGCTCCCAGCATGTGTCCAAAATTGACCTTAAACAGTGCGTCCAGCCATTGACAACCTGTCTAGCTACAGACCGACAGACTGAGGTGCAAGTAAAATGCACAACCTGCTATTAACGTTAAGGAGTTGTCTCACAGCTAATTTTGGATCCTGTGTAGCTTTCAAATATCTTGTTGATTATTCTTTGAGGTAGGCCAGACGAGAGAGTACTAGGTTCATGGGTGTTTGTCCCTTTTATCAAACTCTACTGCAGGAACAAATTCAATATAGGGATCTTAACATGTAAAATGACGCCTTTGTAACTTGGTTCCATTAGGAATCAGCAAGAAGTTCATGTTCATTGACAAGTCTTGGCTGCACGTTTGGTGAGATCACATAAAAGGCTGGCCAAGCTCTTTTTTTTTTTAGTAGAAATTTTGCAACTTATTTTGAAAAGCCTTATGCCAAATTTCTAAAAGCGGGAGTAAATGAAATATGTCAACTTTACACACCCCTAAAAACTGTATGTTGCGGATTCTTGCAAATAGTAGTATAAGGCCAAGACCTTGCATGAACATGGTATTAAAGGAGATAAATCCATCAGTGTGTTTAAAGAAGATCGGAAAACAAACCGTGTTGCAGCATTTGATTTGTGTTAATATCATTCCAGAGAGATTTGCAGGAACAGACTTACAAGCTAGGAAGCTAATGAGCTGTCAGCTGGAAAGTCCGCTGAAGTACTCTGACCGCTCACTTATTTCACTCCAGTTTCCCAGGAACTCAATTAATGCTTGCTTTCTCATTAGGATGTCAGTGTGTAGGTAACATTAAATGGTGTACATTTATGAAATTATGTCCACATCTTGTGACTAAATTATTGGTTGTTGTGATGTCACAGTTGGGCACCATCATGTTGTTGTGAGTCTCTTGATGAATCCAGGGAGAGCTCATTTGTCAAAAAAGTCTAGCGGATTCAACACATTTGATTCATGCGCTGCATTGATATGCAGCAAAGGTTTCCTTCTCCCCCGATAGAGGGAGAAATGAAAACATTTGCAGTAGCTCAAGACAACAAAAGCCTTTTCTTTTTCATTTGAGCTTGTCTTTTCTTGGTAGGGTGAATGTCGCGGAATGGGCCTTGCAGTGAGACCAGCAGGATTTGGGAAACCACTGGTAGTTGCATTTTGGAATGTGACTTTATATAATCATGGTTAGATTTTAACAACTGCAAGGGTTCGCTTCTTTAGGATTTCCTAGGGCTAATAGGATTTGAATGTTCCTCTTGGAAGGTGTTAATGATAAAAGCATAACAAAATCTCCGTCCCAATTTCGAAAATGGAGGTACATTTTGATCCTGACTAAGCTCCTTTTTTCGGAGAGATGGGATTGCAGATCACGATGGAGTTTTGTCAAACTTTCTTTATCGGGTCATTGCTGTGTGCAATAAGCATTGCATGTCCACTTTTATCCCAAGGTTAGTTTTGGCAGGTCAAACATGCCAAATGTACCTGGGGGAAATGGCTGGTGGTGAATGGTGAGTGGCACCCAATTCTGCATCTAATACCCCATTTCTGAGGTAAAAACTGTGAAAAGGATGCATTCACCAGACCTGGGTTAATAATCCACTTGATAGTTTTGGCATTTACAGGGCCTGAGAAGGAACAATGCAATGGTAGTACATCACTCTTTGGGAATACGGTGTTCAGATAACTCTGCCTAAGAGTGACATTGTCACATTTGAGAAATTACACACTGAGGGAAAATGTAAAATAGCCTTCTATTCCACTGCCGAGGGCTATACCAGTTGTTATTGGCCCTGAACCTGATTTATAGGTAAGAATCACAGGCAAGGGCCTATAACGAGAGTGAGGGCCTTTTAACAGCCAGTGTAGGCCGAGGCTGAAGGGCTATAAAACTATTAGAACATTCCACCCGCTAAGGGTAGAATCCTCTAAATCTAAAAGGGAGAAACATGCCGTTAAACATTTTAATATTGGACTACTGGGCTTATGCCAGCCATTATAAGCCTAGATCTACCCCATTGTCTTCAATGAAGCTCTAAACATTCCAGTGTTCTAATATAGCCTTATAGCCCGCCGTAGCGGGCTATACTGGCTATTAAAGATCCGCTCCAGCGTTATAGGCCCGAGCCAAAGGCGAGGGACTTTAACAAGGGAGCGGGACTTTAATAGCCGGTATAGCCCAGCTACGAAGGGCTATACCGGCTATTAGAACATTCTGCCACTAGAGGGCAGAATGTTCCAACAAATAAAACAAAGGCCTCTTGGAGTTCGAGGGGTTTAAATTCCCTCAGGCTCCGAGAGGCCTTTGAAAACAACATTGGAATGCTGCTTTGCGGGCCTATAAAAGCATGGAGCACTTCATTGTCTTCAATGGAGCTCCCAACATTCCAATGTTCTAATATAGCTTTAGAGTCCGCCTTAGCGGGCTCTACAGACCTTCTCCTGCGTTAAAGGCCCATGGCGAAGGTGAGGGCCTTTAACTAGGAGCGGGCCATTAATGGCCTGTAGAGCCTGCTATGCAGGGCTCAAAGGCTATTAGAACATTCTGCCCCTAGAGGGCTGAATGTTCTAATTTCTAAACTAAAGGCCTCACGGAGCTCGAGGGGATTGAAATCCTTTTGGCTCCGTGAGGCCTTTATTCACAGCTGTTGCTGTGCACAAACATTGGAATGCCGGAGTTCCGGGCTTCTACTGGCCATTAACCGGAGCACTCCATTGTATTCAGTTGAGCTCCCAACATTCCAGTGTTATAATATCGGATGTTTATTTGACATATCAAAGACTAAAGACCTCCTTCACAGATCTTGCTGAAGTGTCGAGATAAGTCTTTAAATCTAGAGCCAGATATTGTCGGATAGGAAAGGATTCTGAATTTCGATACTGCAGTTTGAGCTGTATACGATGAACTTACACCAAATGAGTGATAGTTTAATGATTTGTAAGTCCAGACCTAGCAGCATGGTGTTGCTCATCCCCAGCCTCTGTTTTCTCATTATCTTTAATAAGTAACTCACTGTTCTTCAGTTATAATGATGCATTTTGGTCGTGAAAACTTAAATCCAGCTCTGTCATCTCTTTGGAAGGCCAGACCTCTGTGTACAAAGAAACTAAGCAGGTGACACTGCCATCCTTGTTGTATGCACCTTTTCTTGAAATCCTTATATTCAAAGAACTGAGTACAAAGAGCAATTAGAAACAAGTTCAAAGCGTCTCCATTCAAATAGGTTTGATATAGATCTAGTTTTTTCCCTTTTAAAGCAGTAAATTCACTAAAATGGCTGGTCTAGGAACCCTTTATTGCATGACTCCCCCCCCCTCCCCCACACTGCCCCCCATAGTCATTTTCTATCTTATTTATTGTTCTTTTGTAACCTTGTCAGTGTTATAGCTTAGTTGCCTGAGCATGAGGGATGTGCGAAATTGTGAATTGTATTCCTCACAATATGCTTAATTTTGGATGAAAGTTATGTGTTATGTGCAAAAAGCGATTAGACCGTCATCTGACTGAAGTATACCTGTGCGTACTAAAGTTAAGCCCATTACCTGGCCATACATTTTTCACAGAGGGTTAGTTCTTGTTGTGAACGTTACTAGCACAGCAGTTTCATTATGATCGTTACTGCTTTTACCAATCTCCCTCAAGAAAAGCATTTTAAAAAGCACGAGTAGAAGGAAAAATAAAAAAGGCACCATATTCACACCAAATAGTTGAGATAAATGCAAGAGAATGCGTGGTTAAAAAATATCTTCCTGGCCTACAGTAGGAATCGGTGTGTACGTTCAAATTATAAGAGGGTCCATTAGGTGAATATTGTTTCAAGAGTGAGAAGATAATTTCAACAAGCTGGTTAATAGCTGCCATTGAAGAGTCTAGATAAAAATCAGGGTATTGTGGGTTTTGTGTAATTGGTCAGTGTTAAATATTGCTATACTGTCTATTTAATTCAATTTCTCTAAAGGATTTTTCTTCCTATTGATGCATCATGTTATGGAAGTGAGATATGATAACACTAAAGTAGTACTAGTGAATTCCTTGGATGATGTTACAGTTGGAAACCCGTGTGCCCAGAGCCTCCTGTATATGATGTTACTGAAGGAGTCTGAAGCTATTTTGTCAGAGAAAACGATACTATCCAAGCATGCAAGTTTCTTAAGAGATTTCCTAGCACTAAAAATTAATAGAAGAATGCTAAACTTTAAAGTGACTAAAAACCATTCCTAAAATACGAAAATCACTTTTTCTCAGGTAAGGTCTAACTTAACCAGCCCCTCTGAATTCTCTAGCAACCATTGCCCGTGATACTCTGGAAGCTACTTCTGTTGAAAATGATTGACGAGTCTACTTTTTATATGAATTGCACCGATACCCTTACTGGTGGGGACGCCAAAGGAAAGTTTAAATGCTAATATCTGTTTTTCAGATAAAAATGACATCTATTAAAAAATGAATTAAATAATTACACCCAGACACCCTAATAAAAGAAAGGTAGTAAAACTGCCAGTTAGTCATACTTCCATATGTCACTGATTTGGCCCGATGTTGGAAGATAAGCACATCTACCTCTGGCAGATAAATTCTCAGGAGCATATAAATCTTACTGTGGTTGTGGGGGAATTCTTCATCTGCAACACACTTTACTGTGTTGCAAGCTAATTTACAAGTGAGCCTGGCTGTCCACAGACACAAAGGAAGTGGGGTGGGGTGGAGGGGGTGAGTAGACGGTCAGTCGAAGACTTTTTGATCCCACCTTAAATCTCTTCTGAGAAGACAGGTACAAGCTTGAACTACCAGAACACTTGTGTACATTATTAAAGGATAAAGGTTATACTTCATTAATTCAACACGTTTGAAACCAGAGGAAGAGCACAAAATGTTCAATGACTTCATTGCGTGCGCAAGTTCTACCGAACAGCTACTTAGGTTCTTCTGTACCTTCATGCTAAACATACACCATGTGCTTTGACACGTAAATTTACCTGAACTTCAGTTTGTTTTTATTTCCCTTGATGGTCTGTAGACAAATCCTCATCACTCTGCTGTAACCACCTACCTTCCTACGCGCCAACCTATTCATGTCAATGCACCAATCATTTCAAAATCGTGTGTGATGCACAGACTGTTCAGAGTCAGTAAGTGCTGGTCGATGGTCCAATATTTTAATTTAATCAGTGCAGGTCTCCTACCCTAGCAACATCCTGCACGTCATGCGATTAAACATTAAACTGTGTATTCTCTTACCTCTAGTACTCACAGCCCATGGGTTGTGGTATGTATGCGTGGAAAGTTTCCCATACCGATCTTTAACTGCATCGTTGTGATTGGCTTAGGGGAGGGAGGCTGCCTGCTTCCTGTTCCTGCGGAGGCAGGAAAGCGGGAGCAGACCGAGCAGTGAAGACGCGGGACCCGGAAAGGTATTTTTTTAAATATTTAACCCCCCCTCACGACCAGTCGCCCGTCGCCCCACATTGTGCCCCCACCCGTGAGCCATGCCGGCCTTGACTTCTCATAGTACGTTTTCGTTTGAGGTCTCTATAATAGGCTTAAATGGGAAACTGTAGTAGGTATGCATTGAAACCTGGGATTCCACCAAACATTGTGTGCGCACCATTGTTCCATTTTACATAGCACTATTACTTCCTTTTAGAAACAAATGACTGTTGTTGAGAATTTACAGTGCGAATTGCTATAATGAATTATGAAAAGGTCAGGATTCCTCTGAGAAATGAGTGCCGCAGTGTCCTGCATTACAGTGCTATACAGACCCCCCCCCACAGACCTAGATAACGAACAGCATTAAAAAAAAACTTGAGGTATGTCCTTTTCCGAAGTTTTAAGGCCAGAAAATCCCAAGCGTGTGATGTCAAAGGCTCCCATAGCTTGCAATGTGCTTAAAATGTCACCTTCACTTGTGAGGCCTAAGAATTATTCTTACACAAGCAGAGAATCATTTTTGTCTTCTGAAGATCTTTTGTTTGTCTCTTTTCTTTCTGTGCCTGAGTCTTTTGCAAATCCAATAGCCTGCTCTGCTGCCTTTTCATCCACAGATTTTAAACAAGCTTTGTAAAAGCCAATACAACTGGCATTAACTACCAGCCCTTTGACCTTGTCAGTGCTCGATTTTGTTTATCAATTTTTGTAAAACTTTGAGGGCACTGCTGGACCTTCGCCAATATGTTAACAATCTTTTTTTAAAGAAAAAGAAATTTGTAAGAGCAAAAAATGTTCTTGGTCTCAAACTCAACAAGCATTTGCAATGCAATAGGTCTCGCATTTACGCGAGTTTGAGCTATTGGCAATGAAAATGACAATGCCTTTTATTTTTGTTTTTTGAACATAAATAAAAGGCATTGTCATTTACATTGCCAATTGCTTAAACTCGTGTAAATGCGAGACCTATTGCATTGCAAATGCTTGTTTTTTTTTAAAATCTTCCACTCTGCTCCACTGAAATGTTGGCATGTATGCTAACTGGTTGCAGGATTCTTGGCACATGGAATAAAACATCAGCAGGAATGTAAATGAACTGTTTGTAGATTCTCGTGTTACCCTCTCCATGTCGCTTCAGTTGCACATAGGAGGTTAAAGAGAGTTAAACAGTGGAAAGAGATCAACCCAAGGAAGTCTGAGGAGCCCGGTGGGTGCAGAATGGCTCAGCGAGTTAGTCGTGCTCTCTGCTGAGTGTATATGCAGTTGTCTGCGGGTCCCTGGCAGATCCGACTCCTCCTTCCATCCTTCACGAGCCACTAAGCCAGTACCATTTATACTGGTTATGCAATAAGTATATCTCTAGCCCCATGAGCAATTTGGATATTTGATTGAAAGAAGAAATGACCTCGGAGTCTGGACGTGAAACAAAACCTTGAATTGAGTTAGTCGGGCTTGATTGAGCTGTGCTTAGAAATCAGAGCTCCTCCCCCGTCTTAAGCTGGGACATTGACGCAGCGGGTGTTGGCTGATAGCTGACATTGGAGTACAGCTGCGCAAAAGAAGGGCGGAGCCTTCAAGTAGGTGTAAAAGGCGGATTTTGACACTTTCAGACATTCACAGAACCCGAGTAGGTTTTGTAATCGGCCGTTTTTAGTGCCTTGTTAAAGCGACCCAATGGAGACACCCACCACAGGGAGTCATGGTTCAGCCTACGAAGGGGGCCAGGGAGGGGCCTGTGCTTTTAGCGCCTGCTGACTAACGAACACGGAGGCCCGGTGAACCTCCAGGCCTGGTGCTCAGAGATTGAGAACGGTGGCGCCCTTACTGATGCTAGTAGATAAATGGAAGCAGCAGGGGGCCCCTTTCTGTGCTCACTGGACAGCGCCCCGGCTGGGCGGTGAATGGCCTGAACCCAAGCATCGCTGCACCCCCCACAGGTCGCCTAAATCACCCATAGCTTAGCAGCCTTACGCTGAGGCGGGTGTTGTTGGTGTTTTGTCAGCAGGGGTGAGAGGGTGGAGGGAGGGCAAGAAAGGGGTGTTAAAAACATCGCCACAATAACGAATGACGACTTTAAACAGCCAAATCTGACAGAGAAACCAGGGGACACCGACAAGGCTGGTGCAAGGTAGGAGGGGCGCTGCTGTTTGCATGTCCTTAATGCGCACAGCTCCGCGCGCGCAGCTCGAGCCCCTCAGAAGAATGACGGCCTGCGCCCAGCTGCCCATGCCCAAAGCCGGACCGCCAAAGCATGTTGTGGACTTCGTCTTTGATGAAGTATTATGATCACCAACAACTGACAACATTCTGGAGAAATATAAAAATATTTGGGCGTTGATTAGGAGGGTGTAACGTGTGGTGTGCCTTAATTATGTGAATTTTCTGCAAAATTTACTCCGTGTGAAAAATGGAAATCCATCATTTAGCACTATATTTGAGTTTGAAATCACTCCTTGTGTCAAGTTGTGATGCAAGGATGTATTGCGAGCTAAAACAATAGTGCCAAAAGCAACGTGAACAGCAGCTGTTCCCATTCTGTTGCCCGCGAAAGTGAAAGTGATCGTGATTACGATCGCTACGGAGGAAAGACACATGGCGCTGCGCGCGTGCACGTTCACGTGCACTGTAGCTTTAGGCCACGGCAGCACTTTGAAAAGCCCAGTTATAAAATGTCTCTTCGAGCCTTGCCCCCACCCACATTGTCCTGCCAGCCCCCGGGCCCCATTTGTGAAACTGCATGGGAGGAATACACAAAGGCCAACTGCTAATTCCACTTGGTACTGTGCCTCAGGCTGCATGTACCAAATGGTTGGCGCAGATGACACAAACTGCTCAAAACTTGAGGATTTCTCCTTTGTGTTCAGACAAGTGCACTCTGATGAC
Source organism: Triturus cristatus (assembly GCF_964204655.1). Classification (NCBI taxonomy): domain Eukaryota; kingdom Metazoa; phylum Chordata; class Amphibia; order Caudata; family Salamandridae; genus Triturus; species Triturus cristatus. The sequence continues at coordinate 87,580,349 of NC_140584.1, read as the reverse complement.
AAGCAAGTGCCCAGCACCTGGGGAGGAGTCTCTCGGGGATTAGGAACTCACTCCTACAGTGGCCAACAGGGATTAGGCACGTCTAGGCAGGGCCAGGTGCAGGACCAGGCAGGGCCAGGTGCAGGACCACGCAGGGCCAGGTGCAGGTCTAGGCAGGTCCAGGTGCAGATCTACTCAGGGCCAGGTGCAGATCTACTCAGGGCCAGGTGCTGCCGGTCAGCTGGAAAGGTGCAGGGAGGCCTCTGAGGTTTGTTTTGCCACTGTAGCTCAGACAGGACGTCAGCCAACTGACCCTTGGAGTCACTGTGTGTGGGAGGAAGGGAGCAGGTCCAGTCTTCTTCCCAGACAGCAGGGCAGTCGTCTGGTATCAGGGCAGTCTTCTGTAGTATTCACAGGTCCAGATGTATTCTGAAGAGTGGGTCTCAGGGTCCAATGTTATACCTGGTGCCAGCTTTGAAGTGGAAGAAACTTCTAGACTTCGCTCTCCACATCTGGTTCTGGACTTTCCTTCCTTTCCTTGCCCAGGCCCCGAAATATCTGGGGTGATAAAAGCCTAGTGTGAAGTTCTTTCTGAGGGCAGGGGGCAGCCCCTATTGAAGTGCAAGTGTGGTAGGTGACACCTTGGCCCCCACCCACATTGTCAGGATGGCCCATCCTGCCAGCCCCCGGGCCCCATTTGTGAAACTGCATGGGAGGAATACACAAAGGCCAACTGCTAATTCCACTTGGTATTGTGCCTCAGGCTGCATGTACCAAATGGTTAGGATAAGAAAATGCTAACTTTCTGAAAGTGCCATTTTCAGAATTGTGACTTAAAATTTTACTTTACTATTAAAAAGGATTTTAAATTACAATTTTCTAGAGACCAAATATGAAATGTTTACCTCTTCCTAAGCAAACGTTTTCACTTAATAAATGTAATAAGGTAACACATAGTAATCCTATGGGAGAGGTACGGCTTGCAGTAGTGAAAGATTAATTTGAATTTTTCTTTACAAGGATATGTCCAACTTTTTAAATACGATGCACTCTGCTCTGTGGGCTGTTTGGGGTCTACCGTAGGGGTTGACATATGTATTAAAAAAAATAGTTTAGGCCTGGCTAGGGGTTTATTTTGCCATGCCGAATTGGCAGTTTAAAACTTTACATTTGCTGCAATGGCAAGCCTGAGACCGGTTTAGAAACGGTACTTCAGTGGATGGCACAATGATTGTCCCAGGTCCACTAGTAGCATTAATTTACAGACCTTTGGGTACATGTAGAACCACTTTACTAGGGGCCTACAATAAATGAAATGTGCCTATTGGGTGTAAGCCAATTTTACCATATTTAGAGGAGAGAGAGCACAAGCATGTAAGCACTGACTAGCAGTGGTAAAGTGCACAGTATCCTAAAAGACAGCAAAAACAGGTTCAGAAACCAGGAGGGATGAAGATAAAAGTTTGGAGGGTGGGTTGGCTGAGAACCAAGTGCAACACAGTCTTTGCAAATCTTTTGTACATATCAAACTAGACCCTGCGAAGTAGGCCAGCCCTTCTCCAGTGACTATTGTTTTAATTATTTCCTAAACTGCAAAACTACCTAAATCATTTCATCCAACATCTCCTCCTTTTTTGTGTTACTTATAAAGGAGTGTGTTAACATCCAGTTGTATCGACAAGGGCATTCCAGTACTAATTACTCATCCTTCCACCTTCATACCACAGATCTGTTGTATAACCCTTTTTGAATCAGTTCCACCTTGGAAAACATTAAGTATTACTCAGGAAATATTCCCATATACTCTTAAAACATGCAGTGTAGACCAGTCTCTCTTGTCCCACCATTACCATAATTTCCCTGTATCAGTTATTTTTCTCTGGGTCGGGGGAAGGTAGGATCAGATTTGCATTTCCTAAGTCACATCTTTGCTGCAGCTAAGGCTGACACCAGTTTTAGCCATACCCCAGACCCTATATCATTTGATTATAAGGTTACTGGTCTTCTATATGTTTCAAACTCAGAATGAAAGAATGACTGAATTATGGCTTATTATAATATACTGATTTAATGTTTCCCCATTTTGGAATGTTTACGGCTGTGATTATAATGTTAAAGACAATGTTGCAAATAGTCCGAATTGTTGACAATTTCATACATTCTAATGAATTGTCGGTTTGAACTGACAATGATGTACTTATTTAATGTTTGTTACTTATTCTATGGTTGCTAATTTTGACCAAACAATTTCCCCTGTTAGTATTTAAATGAAAACATAAGACAATTTGCCAGAGCCTCACAAAGGTTATTACTTTTATCATAATATGATCCTTCATATTGAGATTAGGTTGTAGAGCCTCTACATGTATAAGACTTTGATGTCCAACGTAGATTCCTGGAACAATTTTCTTTTTATAGCTCAACATTTATTAAAGCTCAGGCCCTATGGATTTGCTTTCGCTTGTGGAGAATTGCCTCAGATTAATATACTGGCAGAAAGCGGAGTCTTGGACACGCCAGTAACTGACATCACCTCATGCAGACAGTTCTGGAATTAAGGGAGGAAAACCAGGAAATCCTTCACTGCTCGACTGCCCGCTAGAAGAACACGCGCCTGTACGAGCGATCTCCGCAATCAGCTTTTGTTCTAAGCACTTGGGCTGTTCCTAGTGGAGGTCTAAGCCACATGTATGACTCATACTTGTCCATGGACATTACATCTTTAAAAGCGGTAGGAAAAGGATTAATGAACAAATCATTTTTTTTCTTTAAAATCAAAATCCAAGATGAGGAGCTATAGATGTTTATCCTTGAACATCAAGCACTAATTCGGAGTTGGCTTTCAGTCTCTATTGCATCCACTCTTACCAGTTGCTATGCAAATGCATTCTATATTGAAAGTCCGCTTTCTCGCATAGGACTCTTCTTGTTCAAAGTCTAGGTACTTGTACATTGCGAAAAAGTGAAAGGGGAGATGGAGTGAGTTGTTGAAAATCACGCAAAGTGTTAAAACGTTTGCCTCCGGAGCATAAACTCTGGTGTCCTGGTTCCACAGCTAAAAACTCTCACTGTGGTACACCCTCTTTGTCTCATTAGTTATTTCTAGGACCGCTTTCCCTCTGGTGTTTTTGTAAAGAGTTGTATGCTGTAATTTTTGTGATTTCTTCAAGCAGATGTATATGGAGGGGAGTGGTGTGGCGCAGCGGCCAGAGCGGCTGACTTGGGAGCGAGGTGTCACGGTTCCATCCCTGTCCCGGCGTCAGCCAAACTCCGCATCATGTGACTCTGGGCAATAGCTCACTCTGTCTCCCCAACCTCCCCCAGCGCATTGAGACCCTTAGGTGTGCTTTACAAATACCGGATTTCTTTATCTGTTAGTACTGCTTTACAGCGGGGCAGGTCATCAGAGTGGGCTTGGGCTACCCTTTCATTACATGTCATTTACAGGATCCAAGGATATTCCAAATATAGACCCATTTATCTCCTGAATATGGGATCATGTTAGTCTAGTAGTTCGTAGGGACTGCTGCAAAATCTCTTTGCTCTATTTTTTCTTTAAAAGTGACCAGTGAATATAAGAACTACATTGCTTATTTGCCTCACAAATACTACAACGATTTACCTATCTTGAATTGGTCTACTGTTACTCTGGATATTTATTTTTAAGAACTTTAAACTATGGCATCTACTCCATAGGTCCAAATTTAGATGTCATAACAGATATATTTTATAAGTATTCATATTATTTGGAGTTAATTTATATTTATTAGTATTGTTCATAGACGTTTAGCTATTCTTAGCAGTTTACAAAATAAGTCATAGTAAAGTGGAGTGAAAAATGCCATTGGGAATATTTTTGATTTCGGGCTTTTGCTTTAGTGTTGATTACTAGGTGACAGTGTTAAGTTAGAAGTCCCTAGCAAGAGACAAGGTGTCATCGAAGGCATTTGCCCCAATACTTCTATTCAACATGGCTTTCCAACCTCACCCTCATCCCCAGTGTTGATATCTGAGCACCACACCCTACCCTTCATCATCCTGCTCACCACACCTCGCAAGTAAGCAGTTTTTGTTAAAACTAGGCACTGATACCCATCTCCTTCAGAAGCTGCGCTGGAAGATACAAGATAACCTCAATCCCCTCAACATTCCTCTCCACAGTCGTTGAACAGTTCATTGATTTCTGACCCTTCCCACGGAAAGGAAAACACCCATCACAGCACCGAGCTTTGCTCACCAAAGCTTTGAACATTCGTGACAAATTTGCCACACAACACTCGTGTACAACACTCACTTCTCATACAGCTCTGTCCCTCAAAAAACATAAACCACCTACTACAAGGCCAACGATTGCATAAAAACAATGACTTGCCATGAGAGGTTTAGCTACTTCTTTAAAGAAGCCTGCCTGGCAGAAATAGGCTGCTGCTGGCATTCCTAGCACAATGAAGTGACTGCACACGCCGGTCCTGCTCCCATATTTGCAATGCAGACAAAGCTTATCCCTATCCCAATAATTGCCTGCTCCATAGCAAAGTGCCCGCATCCCTGTTACTCCCTGATCACCCCTCCTTGACACCATTGATGGAGCCAAGTGAAACAACTACCGGCACGGTCACATGGCTGTATGACGCAGCCACTCATACCTAAACCACGCATGCCTTAACCACGCGGTTTTTACTACAGCCGCCTCTTTACTATGCATTCCTTTACAACAAATTTTGTTGTAAAGGCACGCTTGGTAAAGGTGTATGTGTGATAAAGATCCCACTCCTGCCCTGAGCCCTAAAATTCGGCCCTCCTGCTTTATAATCTACCCACCCTAGCCCTGTTTACTACCCTGACCCCCTGCTATGTGCCCTAAAACCCAGCCCCTAGCCCAAAACAAGCATTGGCGTAGCCAATAGGTCTCACCTTTGGGACCTTATAAGTGTTTAGCCATGCAACAGTTGCATAACTCAATACTTATAAGGTCCCATAAGCTAGGCCTATTGGCTATGCCAATGCTTGTTTCTGTTTATTACTGCTCTGTAGTAATGGCGGCACCCGTGCGTTAGCTTAAACATCTTAAGCTAAAGTCGGGTGCTGAAATTGCTTCAAAAGTAAAGAATTGTCTATTTCTTTACTTTTGAAGCAATCTCAGCACCCGACTTTAGCCTAAGATGTTTAAGCTAAAGCACGGGTGCCGCCATTACTGCATAGAAGTAATAAACAGAATGGCTCACGGAGAACATCAAAGCGGCCACGAAAGTGATCGTGATCAAACATCAAAGCGGCCGTGGGGCTGCGAAAGTGAAAGTAATTGCGATCAAGCGCCCGCGCACATGCACTGTAGCTCTAGGCTGGCCATGGTAGCACTTTTTGGAGCCATCACAAAAAGTCTCGCCAGTTCAGCGCATGCGCTGGGTCAGGCGAGACCTAAAAACTACACAGAACCCAGCACCCTCGCCCTGAGCCCTAATAACTGCCCCTGCCCTAAAAACTACTCCGACCTAACCCCCCCCCCCGCCCTGATCCCTAAAACCACCCCCCATCCCGGTCACATGACTCCCTTGTAAGTCTTCGAAAAGTTAGTCACTGCCCAACGATAATTCCTCAAAACCACTTCAGCTTCCTCTTCACCACTGTGCAACATTTCTCGAGTCCTTGTTGTGCTCGCACAGCATGGTAACTCAAGTTGCTGATCATTGTGAATTTTTCTGCAACCTTTAGCAAGGTCGACCGTAACATCCTCATATTCGCCTCAGATCACCGTCATAAATGTTTAAAACTTCCTCGAGGCTGCAGCCCAAAAGGAGGAGGAGAGCACCGGACTTCCATCCTCAGCTCTGCTTCTTTCAGAATACCTTAACTCACTTTTCTCTGCCCTGCTTTTTAACATCTTTGTAAAACCTTTAATGGACCTCAGCATATGCCACTGCTCCCATTCCCACGCCTGTGCTGGTGACATGTTAACATTAACTGTAAGTAACAATTGTTTGGTGTCGCAGAATTCCAGGACCATTTGTGGGACGAGTGTTTAAAGCAGTCAGAGCAGTAGAAGAATGAAAAAGAATAGCCTACAGCATAATAATGTCAAATTCTTGATTTTAGACCTAGATTATCCTGATTTTCTTAAACAATTGAATTTTCTCTTTGCCCACCCCGTCTTAGCATTAAAGTCACAATGAAAGCAATTGTGGGGAACCTTTTGGATGCTGATTTCAGCCTCAACATCCATGTAGAAATAGTGGTAAAATCAGAGACCAGCTTAAACTTTTTAAAAACAACAACACTCTTTATAAAGAAAACCACCTAACAGAAGTTGTACACTACTGAATGTATGCACGGCCGAAGAAAACACCCTATATGCAGCCAGCAAATCAAATGAAAGGAATGCAAACCTTCATAACCTAACCGGACACCTCATATTTGTTCTGATGAACTGCCTGGCATCTCGCCACCCAATACAATGAAAATACCTTTACTGGCTCCCTGTGGAGGCCAGGTTATCCTTCAAGACGCTCTGCCTCAGATACTGCAACCACACAATGGCCCACCTCCCCCCTCTGCTCAGACCAGGCAACCCCCTTTGTGGATCCTAGACCCCAGTGCAGAAGCCCAGGAGGCAGTGCTTCTCCACCTCTGCTCCCTTCCCGTGGGCATCCACTGCCCTTCCAGCCTCAATCTCTTCGCAGAGCATTGAAATCAGACCTAGTCTGATCCTGTAGTCCTCTACAATGACCCAGTCTCGTGACCTCTGACCAAAAGAACCCCATGGTCCGCCCGGATAGTTCCACTAACTAAAAGGATCTTTTTCTCTCCTCCCTTTGCATTCTTGGAGGTGTGTGCATGCTCTGTTGTCCTATGGAAAGTGAGGCATTTAAAATGGTCAAATGTTACGCTGGCAGATAATGTATTTCTTTATCAATCCGATTTGCAATATTTACATATTAAGCATGGCGGTCTCTGTAATCAAGACCTGCTATACAAGAAATGTAGCGCCTGATAATGCGCATTTCTTCGTATTCCGAGTTCAATGTAACACCATCTCCACACCCTGCATAATAGCAACTAGTGCATCTGGAAGCAAATCATTTTGCAGGTTATGCATAATTGATGAAAGGAATATATACATGTATTAGGTGTTTTAAAAATGTAAGCGACACTTCATTTCTAAGAGTGTAAGCTCTCTATCTTTGTGCGGCATATCTTCTAGTGCGCAGCAGCATGGGTGCTGTCATGTGTTGGTCTAGGTCACCACCTTTTAAGAATGCGAGTACAAGATTTCAGGCTCATTTCTATTTGTGCAAGCTGAGAGTTTATGTCCGAGAATTTTTTTTATATTTGCTAATGTGTCGTAACTGTCCACGTGACCCAAGACGAGCCCTGGGACTTACTATCACTCATTAGTCCAATCCTCACCAGTACATTATGGATACTGTACATGTTAGCATGGTCTGAATGCTCACTGTAAAAGAGCCCTTGGTTATGCGCTTTATGGCAACATATTCTTCACTTTCTGGCAAGTTAGTCTATGATTAACAGTGATGGATCTCATGTAGCTCTTACTGGGAAATAAATCACTCCTACGCACTCCATTAAGGCCAACCTGAAAGAAGTTCTCCTAAGTGATCGAAACCAAGCGGAAGTACTCTCGACAACAATGCATTCTCGGTTTGGTTCTTACAATGGTTGTCAGAATAACCCCGTAAATCAGAGAACACGCATTTTCAGTTCTGTGAATAGATAACGAATCCCCACGATTGGAGGGAAGATGAGTCGCAAGAAGCTCCAGAGGAAAAAGCGACTGCCTTAGTAAGACCTGCCAAGTTTGAGATGACAAATGCAACATCCCTAAAACACCCTCATTCTGTTAGTGCCTCTTGTCACATCCTTCACCGATAATTTGCCCCAAAGCATGACTTAGTAGCCCAGACCCATTTGATTTCCTGCAGAAGTTGTCCGGAAGGTTGCATTAGGAGGAAATGATATGGAAATTGATGACAGTTTGGGTACCGAAGAATTGGCCAAATAGGCCAGCACTAAAAGCATGTTTGGAAAACCTAGCTAGAAGAATGCAGCATGCTGGGACCCGTGACTCGTCTTCTGCGATTTGAAGAGATGATTTACAATTTCACGTTTTCAATAACAGAAAAGTGGACTGTGAAGACAATGAAAACAAAGTCTGTGATGGGCGCACAAGTACTCTATAGATATTAGTCTGAGACGGCTGGATTTATGCAAAATAAATGAATACATTTATGCTGTATTTGGTTCATTTGCTAGAAATGTCCCTAAATTTGCTCTTGTGGGGATTCTGAAATCGGGCATTGATACAGCCTTCTGAACCAGTGTTAGACACCCCCATGTTACATAAAGCCGAACAGTTGACGAATTTGCTTTTAGGTACAGACGTGTACAAAGATGGCCTCTCAAGGGAAATGGGTAAGTGGCCAAAATTCCCTTGAACATCACTGAATCAAACTAATCTTGTAGTTTGTAGTAATTGGATTGTGTCCAGACACTGAAATCTTGAAATAATTGACAAAATATATCTCTTCATTTTGAGAGACCTGATACCCATACTTTCTTAATATAAGCTATGATATCTTCGTAGCCGTCTTGCCCACTTAGGTGTTCAAGTGCATGCTGAATTTCTTTATGCTAGAGTTTATTTTTTTAAATATAACTTGCACTTATTTCGTGGCTGTCCTCTTGGCCCTACAGCTGGCATTTTCTATCTTCTCTAGCAGAGCAGAAGGTGGGGGGGGGGGGCTAGAGAGGCGTGAGGGTGCAACATTGTATCATCTGTTTAAACAAAAGGGCATTTTTTCTCTCTGCACCATCAAGTTATTGGAAGTGTGTATGTGTAGAGCAGTTAACCAGGAATTTCTGATGTTAAAGACAGAAAGAACACATGGATTGCAAGCCGCCACTTGCTTTCTTAGCACTCCTAATAAGAACCCCACCCGCTGGTAGCTCCCTCTCTGCTTCTGCCCCCCACTGCACTGTCTCCAAACTTCCTCCCTGTATCCACCTACCGGGCTATCTTAGCTGTACTATTATCCCTTATTCTGTATGGGTCAATCTATTGCGTTTTAGCTATGTCTGCGCTACATAAATTCACATACACTCTCATTTGCTTGCTTTTTATTCCATGGCGTACCTTCCTCATATGCGTACCCACCCCCCCATGGAGCATAGTCTCTATCATCCTTTTGATTGGCGGACTTCTATCATTCCAGTGTTCACTTTGAACGAACTACTTCTTTCTTAATTAAGCACTCCATGAGCATGCATGTGTTTTCCAGCTCTCTCCCTGGTGTGCTTCTTCTGCCCTGCCAAATACCACCCATCGGGCTCCATGTTCCTCTCTCTCTTGTGCTTCCCCCTGACAAACCACTCTCCATGTTGCTCTCTCCCTCCTATGTTTCTCCCCACGTCCTGCTCTGTCTTGAGTGCTACTTTACCCCATCTCCCCCATCCACTTCACATTACTTTCCCCTTCACATGGTCCTCCATTGCAACTCTCTTGTCTCTGGGTTAGAAGGCCAGTCATGTCAAGGGCTTCTGTCTGCAGTGCCAGCTGATTCTCCAGTGGCAGAAACCCTGAAGTTTTCCCCACTTCTAAATAGGATAGGTGAAACACGAGGTTGTCTGGCAGGCATTGGATCATTTTAAGGAGGCACTTAGACTTTTTTGTCGTTTTGTAGTGATCCGTGTCAGACACATGCACATACTTTAACAATCTGCAAAGCTACCTATATGTGTTGTGGCTTTAATTTTTCTGGAATTTAGCAACAAAAGTATTGTTTTCATCTTGATAGAAGTAATTAAAGGGCTGCACCACTGGTGCACTCATGGGCTCCAAATTGAAACGTATGCCATTGCAAACTGTTTATCAACTGAAACTGGGAGTACTCTGAGTCTACGACCCTCACCAGTGGCTCCCGGGTACCCTACATTTTGTTCATAAACCTCCACACATAGCTAGCTCTTAGACCTTCTGTGGATGCTGTGAGAATTCGCTGAGCATAGAAACCACTATTGTCCTATTAAGGTGAATTCGCCACCAGGCAGGGCCAATACATAGACAGGGTATGGTTTTATCCACGGCTGCACAAAGGCAGAGTGAACCCAGCCTCGTGCTGCAGGAGATGATGTCATTAGCTGTAAAGAAGGCCCTGGTCTGTAGTTTACTGTGACTTGGCTCCAGGAGCAACGCCCTGCTCTGCGCAAGGATGACTAAACAGAGTGAATAATTGATACAGTGCACTCTCTGGCTTCCTTTCACTTTACAGGAAAGGGATGGGTCATGGTAAGTTCATAGCAGACCGTGCTGTATTTCCATCAGTCTCATTGTGTTGTTATGGGCGTATTTCCTGATATGCTCCCAGCCTCAGAACTGTCTGTAAATTCGAATATATTTTGGTATTACTGATATCAACGGGCCTCTGATGTTAGATTGATAGCAGAAAATAGCGTTTGAAGTTAAGAGTGTGATACATTTTTAAGATACTGTTTTCTTGTAGCCATTTTGGCAATTGCCAACACTGTGGAGCCCAGAGGTTGCCTCCTACCTGTGCTACACATTAACCATGTTCCATCTGGGGCACTATTTAGTCCACAGTTTTGCAATATGACCACTGGAGGAGAAACCTTTCACACACACACCACAGGATCTGAAAGGTTTACGATGTTACGTAAAGAAAGCTTCTTTGAGGGAGGTGGAGTTCAAAGGCAAGTTAAGGAGAATGGTTAAGGTATGCTAGTCTGTTCAATCTGGAGGGGATTCTGTCTGATATTTTGTGATTTATTGCTAATGGTAAGAGGTCTCTGTTTTTCCAGCAGTTAAACTGTGTTTTTCAGTGTGTATTGAACAATGTCCTGATGGTCTCTCTAAGTGTTTGCTCCATAGTATGGAATTGCATTTGGAGTAAGGAGCACTAATGCTGGTGAGAGGGCTGCTGGCAGTACCCCTGTGAGAGATTGGTTTATATTTGAGTATTTAAAAGAATTTACAGTCTGCAACAAAGTGAAGAAGGCAGTCGCCTGAATAGCCCACTTGACTGTCTACTGAGCAGCATGGCTAGTATTATTGTACCGGATAGAAAATACTCTACTACCTGGCCAATACTATCAGTTTAACAAAGTTGACATGTTGAGTTGGGAAATAAGATCAATTCATAATAGAAATGAATGGATGACGTAAATGATGGCAGAGTGAGCTAAAGAACGATGATGGATTCAACCCAGATCTGTGACTGGGGGTGAGTGTCTGAAAAGTTTCAGCACTCCGCCCATCATCTCTTTGTGTTTGCTTTGTTCGCCCTAAGTTGGCAGGGTATGGCCAGACGTGGGTCCCTTGCTCACTTTGCCACTGAATTCAAGCTAGCCTGGCCGATGAGGAGTGTTACTCCGAAACCGGTCCCAGGTTGCTTGTTTCCGGCTCAGGGAAGACGTGGCTTGGCAGTTTGGGCTGGACTGTTGCCATGAGCACAGGGTCAAGACTGATTTGCATATAGCTGGGTCTGAACTGAGGTGGCAGAGTGAGCTAAAGAACAATGATGGATTCAACCCAGATCTGTGACTGGGGGTGAGTGTCTGAAAAGTTTCAGCACTCCGTCCATCATCTCTTTGTGTGTGCTTTGACGTAAATGATGGTCAACTCTATTCATCCAGACTGTTCCTCCTCATGAGTGGCTAAAATATAAAGGGTAAGGACCTGCCCTTTCTCCTTCCAAACACACTGCCTTTACTTGCTCCAATGCTGCCTAGACCTGAAATCCACCAACAGTTGCCTATTTTTCCTTTGGCCCAATACTTCCTGTCTTTTTATCTCACCTTGCAGGTTCTTTTTCATCCCTTCTCAGGTGAGGTCAAATGGTGTACTCAGCTGGGTTATGCAATAGTCATCATCAGAATATCCAGTCATTGGAGAAAATAGGATTAGAACTGTAAACAACTTGACCATTAGATCATGTCTTGTTAGTGTAGCAATGTTTATGTTGTAAAAATATGTGCCAATATGTACTTTTGGATATTTTAACCTGCTCCACTTTAGGTCTGATGTGAAGAAGGTTGAGGATGGAATCTTGCTAGGCAATGATTCCAGACCCAAAAGTGGAATCTTTGGGAAAACAGTTGGTGTGGAGACTCGCTGGTGATGTTCACTCATGGCTTGTTGTTACATGGTTGTTAAAGATTGTATGATGTGTAAGTGCACTCAATCATGCTGTTAGTAACTTAGGTACCTACTGGGCATGGTACCTTACCGACGAGCACGCATTCTTGGACAATTACGGACAAGCATAGAGGAATTCGAAAATAAAAGGTGTGCACCCCACCATTCCATTTGTAAGTTGTGATAAAAGCATGGTAAACAATTGGCATCAACATTGTAGGACCATTTAATGAGCTGGCGCCCTTCATCCAAGTTTGCATTAGTCATGATGGATTATTACACTAAATGGCCAGAGGCTAGGTTTGCAAAGGCTGTCACGTCAGGAGTAGTTGTTGAATTCTTGAAGGATGTTTTCTTAAGGGAAGGTTTCCCGGCTATTCTTGTCTGATTACGGTACGCAATTTGTTTCAGGCGAGGTGGAAAGTTTCGTGAAAAAAAAACAGTGGTGTAAAACAATTGAAGAGCCGCTATATCACCCACAAACGAATGGGTGGGTGGAAAGGATGAACCAGTGTTGAGAGAGTGCATACAGTGGGCTGGGACTAATAATTGTGTTGTGGCTAATGCAGTTAGGACCATGTTGTGGTTTTACCACTCCACATGGATGAGCTGGAGTGTCACCATTTGAGTTATTACGTGGTCGCAGAGCTGCCACAAGTTTTTTTCTGGGTTTGGATGAGCAAATGGTCAAGCAGGGAAAGTGGACATTTGAGACGGTACGGAAGCGTGTTGAGATGGTACAGGGAAAATAGAAGAATTATTTTGATGAAAGAAATAAAGTCTAGAATTTTAAGATGGAAGTTGGTGATATTGTACTTGTAAAGAAGCCAGTACATGTAAGAAAAGGGGGGTCCAAGTTGGTGCTTCTGTGAGTGTTTTGAAACTAAAAAGGCAATTGTGTTCAGATAGAGGGTGGTCTATGCTGGAATACCTTTGTTGTGTAGAGTGGTTGGTGGAAAACGAGGTGAACGCGTGGTTGGAGTTGAATGTGATGGAAGTATGAAGGTAGAGAATGTAGGTGGGAGAGTGAGACATAGTAGGGTAACGAATGTTCTTTTACGCTTTAGAAAGTGAAGTTGGTGTGGTCAGGATAGTGCTGTTCAGAACAGCGATGTTATTATAGTTTTCCTTTTTGTTGATGTTACTATGTATTGTATTATGCTTGTTTCTTTAATATCTTTAGTTCCTTCATTTTGCGATAATTCTGTTAGATTTATAGGAGTTGTCAAGTAGAATTTTATCCAGTCATGTAAAGTCTTGTTTTTTCTATTTATGTATATAGGCTATAGTTTTGTTTTACTGTTCAGTATTATAAAGGGACAACCCATGTAGTACTTTAGGTTTGATGTAAAGAAGGTTGAGGATGAAATATTACTAGGCAATGATTCCAGACTCAAGAGTGGAATCCGGGGGAATGACAGTTGGTGTGGAGACTCACCAGTGATGGTCACTGGTGGCTTGTTGTTAAATGGTAACTTCTTAAATAAAACTGTGAAGTACTTACCTTGGTGCGCGCATTAGTTACCACAGAGCGCAATATAAAAACAGATATCAATTTACTCTGTCATTCACTCACACATTTACTCAAATGTAGAAAATCAACTATATTTTATTGCAGAGTTTTGATATCCATTAGAATTAGCACCTGAAATGCGACACTGCAAGCCAATAAAAAGAGAAGAGGTACTATGTATCATGAAAAACAAACACTATACAATTCACTATGGGCCAGCTGTACTAAGAAACGTTTGCAATTTAAGAACTGTTCACAATTTGTAACTGCTGTGGTATCTTGCAAATCGATCTATTTAATTGTAGGTTGCTTTGCGAAATGTTAAACCGTAGTGGCTTGTAATTGTGCCTGCCTCCTGAATATTAATAATGTAGGTCGCATTTGTGACCCACTACGATCTTAGCCATCACAGGGATGGTGGACTGCTGGATCAGCAGACCATCAATGTCTGTGATTGCTTTTAAATAAAGCAATGTTTTTTTTTTTTTTAATGCAGTCCGTTTTCCAGTTGCCAATAGGTTGCCACTACCTTTGTGTAGTTGGTAATATATTAATATTTTGCGACTTGATTTCAGTCACAAAACATTATTACAGCCCTTTTCAAATCACTGTTTGGAAGGGACAGAAGGGACGCCCTAAACACGCCTGTTCCAAATACCAATTAGTTGTGTACCCACAAAGACAAATTGCAATTCAGCCGTTTGTTACTAAATTTCAATTTGTGTTTGTTACGTACCAAAATGCTATTTTGAGGTTGCAAATGGCCTGATTTTGGACCACAAAGAGCCGTGGTTCATCTGGTCCTATGTCTTATAGGCTATGATGAAGGCCGTTAGCAGGTGTGCTGGTCTAAGCCAGTGTGATCGGTGTATGTTACTGTATTCGTTCCTTTCAGATGGCTGGACAAGATTGAAGTTAAAGGCGGATGTAAAACCTATTCCAGATGCTAGGAAATACAGTATTCTATTTTGCCTTACCAAGAACCATCAGTTTCTTTAGTGACTTCCTAAATAGTACGAAAGAGGAGAAAGGATCAAGCCACTGCAAAATATTTCAGCCCTTTGAGCAAGCATGGAGATTAAGGGAATAATCCAGGACTTGTTTTATGGTTTTCCAGGAAGCCCTAGTGTGGCCCATGTAGCCGGATTCAAAAAGATTTTGGCTTTTCAAAAATATGCTTACAAGAGGAAAATGGAAAAAGTACACGCAGTTAATCATTTGTCATATGCAAGCAATTTATGCAAAAAACTGCATAATGTACGCATACAGTCGTGGGCTATGCATAAGCATGAGAATGTTCCCACAGATGGAATTTAGGTAAAAAGGTAGAGTTAAGAACGCGAAGAAAGGAACTTAAAAAAGTAATTGATGCCACACACAAAAAAACCTTTAGGATGTCTAGAAATGTTTAGAAATGCTCTGTGTACAGTTTGCAGACACTATTTACTCATGAACGGACTTAAGTGAAAGGGAGCCATCTTAAGATGCATTGGGTTTCCTAATTGTGATTCTCTGCGAAAGTCGCAATTACGAAATCGGTATTCTTAATGTATAAAACTCTTTTGAGTTTCATTAGCGATTTCTAATGGGTCGCAAATAGACTTACCTCATGCATATTAATGAGGTAGGTCGCAAATTTGCGACCATTAGGAATCACAGCCAACACAGGGAGAGTGGCTTGCTGAGGTCAGCAGACCACCATGTCTGTAATTGCTTTTTAGCAAAGCGATCATTTTTTAAATAATTCGTTAAAAAAATTAAACTTTGCTGTTTTATTTTTTTTAACATTATCAAAAGAGAATGAATCCCTAGGGGTACCCTTCCCCTTTGCGAATGGTCTACCACCAGTTTCAAACTTATTCCCATATCAATTGTCAGCTTTGTTTCCAGCGGAAATGAATATGACTCGCCACTAAAAATGAGGGCCCAAGCACCAACAGAACTTGTGTCGGCGCTACCTCTGTCTGCCAAGAACATCTGATCATAGCTTTTCCTACAACCTGCTGTTCCTTGTGAGGAGGGGATACAGTGAATGATGGGCTCGCCGATCCGATCTTGGCTTTACTTCTTGTTTTTGTTGGCTCGTCTTTTGGTCTTGCTGGTGCCAATGTCTGGGTGGCCCTAGAAGTGTTGAAATTATTATTTTGTTGTAGGCTTTGATGCATGTACTCTTAACTAACCATCAGATCCCGAGGACAGTAGCGTTCTGTTTTGTAGCACATAGCATCTTTGTGATTGGCCTTTTCAGTGCAGGCCGTAGATGGGTGGTATACCTAAAATGTCGAGGATATGTAACATGATATGGCTCCTTAGTTGACCGCTCTTTCATCGACGTTCTCCTGTATTTGGTATGGTGTAGGAGAGAAGGCTAACCTCACCTCGTGGGCTTCTGCCACACTTTGCCTGCACGGACTGGTTTAGACAGAGTTCGTTTGTCCGGCCGGAGACGGGGGTCTCTGGAGGTTCCTTGACCGGATTTCCGTGGGATTCGGTCCACTCGTGGGAACGGTTTACTGAATGTCGCAGTGCTGCGCACAGCTTGTCTGGAGTGTGGTAGTGGGCAGCTCTTGCACAATAATTTATTTTTGCAATGACGTTTACCAGGAAGTCGCGTTTACATGTTTAACGTGTACCAAGTAATGTCTGACTCCGACTAAGTTTTAGTTTTCCTTGCCATATGCACGTTTTAAGGGGCAGACACGGTTATGGAATCATCTACCATAATAGATTTATTTTGCTTGTGCGCATTTATTCAGTTAATTTTTGGTGGGGCAGATTATACTGGAAGAGGGGTTTTCTTACTGTACCTGAAAGAGAGCATATAGAAAGCTTTTATAGAAAACAGGTGGGATTTTGTTCAGTGGATGTCCATTCACTAGGATGCCAGGTGTAGTACAAGTGACGTCATGCAGTATTTGATTTCCCCCACTCTAAAGCAATACAAAGTTCACTCTTTTCCCATCATTAGTCACTCACCATCCTACTGTGTGCTGCTGAGGGATTGGGGCAACCTATACGAAGTAAACAGGGCACATACCTTAGCAGGTCTGGTAACACCTTCACATACTATGGAGGCCTGGACTAGATTACATATGTATAGAAGTGTGAGAAACATATTTGTATGAATACATTTGTAGATAATCTCATCATTTGCTTTGCCTTCCCTTGGCCACTCCACTAACGCTAACCAGAGGATGCCCACTTATGGACTGTAACTTCATAATTACTCGCACACCATAAGCACTCGTAGATCTCACTCGCAGGCATGCATTATTACATAAGGTCAGACATTCTGTAGATTGCTAAATTCAATGTTTTCCAAGTTACATCATTAAGAAACACCATCTGCTCCTCCCACAATCGGAACATCTCTGCAGTTACGGCTGAGGAAGAGGAAAAGAGTCTCCGCAAGCTGAAATCTATTGATAATGTATACACCGTAATGCCTACTTGGGTGGTCTTATGTACTGATCCATACCATGCTGGTCCGAATTAATCCCTACCCCCTCTGTACTTGAGGGTTATTTGCTTTTATGCTTTGCTAAAGGAACTCAAATATGCTGTAGCCTAGGCGAGACATGGAAGACTTACTATAGTTACCGCGAATTACTACATCCAGGAGAGATCCTGGCATTGACTTAAAGGAAAATCATGCCACACATGAGAATGTAAATTTATTGTTAACAAAAACTTTTTTTTTTTAAACTCAAGTACTGTGTGAAACACCAGTTGGCTAATAGATTGTCGTACTGCCGTATTTATTTTAGCCTGAACCCATAGTTCCATTGAATGTAGTTGTATACACAAGTACAACAAGATGCCTTGGGTGGTGGGAAATGGCATTGTGTTTCAGCAATTATGTCTTTCTCAATGCCATAGTGTTCCCATGAACCATTTCCCCACATTTAAAAAAAAAAAAAACTCCTGTTTCCTCTCCATTGGACAGGAAAAAGTGCTGTAAGAGAAAACGGACTGCATTATGATCAATGTTATCTATTTACTCATTCCCCTTTTTGACATTTATAGCTCATTCAGGATCTCTCAGTGAATGTGCCTTAATACCCGTCTGACAAATTAAAGTGAAGACTGTGAACCGCAGAGTGCTCCGTGATTTCATGGTATGGGAATTTGGTGGTTATGCTTTATATATATATATATATATATATATATATATATATATATATATATATATATATATATATATATTCACTTAAAAAACCATAGGTTTCACACATGTTATAGTTAGCTGGACATTTCACTCGTGAAAAACCATTGAAATTCCCCCGTTATAGTTAGTGCAGGCAACTATAACTCACGCGACCGCAATCCTCTGCTGATGACGTCAGATATTACATCACTGTATTTAGACACTTATTTACCCATGTCTTCTTCCATTAATCTTTAGCTATACATATATTAAAAATATTTATTTTTCATAAAGGCACATATGTCATCAGTGATGTAATATCTGACGTCGCGTGAGTTATAGTTGCCTGCACTAACTATAACGGGGGAATTTCATTGTTTTTTTACGAGTGAAATGTCCAGCTAACTATAACATGTGTGAAACCTATGGTTTTTTCAGTGAATTTGTACGGTTTTTTAAATGCTAAGTTATGTATTTATTAATTATTTTTTTTTCCAGGTTTTTCACCGTGCGCGCACCGTGATTTATTATTTTTTTTTTAAAATCGCGAGGTGCGCGCACCATGCGCGCGCTGTGGGCGCTCGGAGCGCTTCGCGCACCGAGCACCCACGGTTCGCAGTGCGTGCCGTGCGCGCACGGTGCACGCACCTCGCGATTTAAAAAAATAAATAAATAGTTTTTTTCGCCCTTGGGGGTCCTTCTATGACCCCCTGACCAAGGCTAGGGGGTCAGGAACTGTCCACTCTGCCCCCTTTTCACGTTCTCCACCTTTTTTTTTCACCCCCTCAGACTGCGAGAGACAAAATGGCGGCCGACACTTCCTGGTTTCGACCGATTCGAATGTTTATCGACATCTAACAACCAATCGGAATTGTGCTCGCGCACGGCAGGGTGCGCGCACAGTGCGCGCACGGTGCGCGCGTATAGATATTGATATGCTTTTAAATGCTATTTTCTCAGGAAATACTGAACAGATTTACACCAGACCTGCAAAAGGCACTTCCTTGACCTTATGGCTACCTCTCTGCCAAATTTCACGTAATTCTGTTCAGCCGTTCGGGCTGTAGCTGCGACTAAAGGTCCTATGGAAAAATGCATGGGGAAAAGGCGTTTTGGGACCCCCCCTTTTTCTCGGCCCCCGCTTGACGAATCACCCCGAGACTTTCAGGGTAGGAGCTGAGCAGAGCGCCCCATTAGTTTTGAAAATTTCGCGAGAATTCGTCAACCGGCGCCAAAGTTATTCAAAATAGAATTTTGAGATTTCCTATGGAAACTAGGATGAAACTATAACTATCTACTGGCGATCGCCAGTAGATAATAAATATATATATTTATATATATATATATATATCCACACCCCCTTAAGAATCAGTATTTTAACAATGAAGGTGTAAGTTCTCTCTCTTTGTGCTGCATTCAATTTGGTAATTGTAGCTTGTGATTTGATCTATAAAGGCTATTGGTTCCATGAACACAGTGAGGCAAGGATTGATAAAAGCTTTAGCACCGATACATGTCGTCCTGCAATAAAGTAATCGGATTATTACCCCGCGAGTGCTTCGTTTTGCCTTTAAGAAGCTTTATTAAGTATATCCTGAGTCCACCCCCACGTCATGGTAGCACCTGCCCGAAAAGAGTGCGGCAGGCCACTGGTGGTCTTCGGAGCAGTAAGTTTAATTGTGCCATGACTTAACCGCCATTCAGAATCCAAAGGGTGCACCGTCGACTGATTTAGACAATTATGTGAGGTACGGCCATTCGGAGAGCCTTGTGTTATATTTATCTATATATTTATATAGCCAAGAAAGAAGTGACTCAAACAGATAGATTCACCAAAGAACAAAAATATATTTCCACTACAACGTTTCAGAGATATATAGAGAGAGAGAGAGAGACTTGTTAAACAGGATAATTTCACAAGATTGGAAAAAAAATCACAACCGACTTGTTTCTCAACAAGTCTGCAAAGGACATTTCATCTTTTATTAGACCTCTGGTCTCAAGTAGCAGAACACTCTAAGCCGAGTGAGAAATGCTAGTAACCCAGTGCCACTGCACTGGGAAATTGTTTTAAAAAATGAATTCAAGAGCGTGAGCGCTTGATATAGTAATGCTTAGTCAAGCAATACAAGTAGCATCATGGTATCCTATTTATGATTTATGCATGGGATCCTACCCCTGCATTGCCTCAAGCAGAGAATTATTCTCTTCCATCTCAACACACTAATATGTAATAGTTTTTCTTGATAAGCAGCGCAGAGCAATAAATCTGCTATGGGACGCAGCAGTGCTCAGAGGGTGTTCATGCAGGTGTCTAGCTGATGTAATGCTAAATAAATCTATCTGTGTATCATTATCTGGGGATACTGGGAAGAGAAATGAATGCATCTAAAAGAAGCGGCTCCCGGAGTTGCTGTATTATTGTGCTTCTTCGTTAACCTTGTAAGTCATGGCTCTAGTTCCCTTGATCCAAACTAACGGATTAGTGGGCAGCCAATGCAGACTAGTCCACTCGGCTTTGAACATCTAGCTGGTAGGAGCCTCATCACAGTTACGTTATATAATAGAAAGTTACTGCATAGGAAATGAGGAATAAAAAGAGTTACGGAACCATGACACAAGAAACAAACTAAAAGAATTTTACATAGCAGGAGCTAGTGTATAAATCTCTCATGCCTATGCATTGTTCTGCAGTCTCTAGGACTTTGATGCATATAGTGCGTATTCCAGTCTTGGCTGTGGTTCTGGAAGTGGCAGCTCCTTCGCTAAGGCGGAGGAGCGTCGCCCCACTGCTCCTTGACCAGTGCAAAAGAAAAGAAAATAATAATAACAAGAAGTTTTCATTTAATTTTTCTTTGCTCCAGCCAGGTTGGGCGTGGCGGGGCTAGCTCGCCACAGAGGCAGCAGGAGTGGTTTGCACTCTCTCCCTATACACACATCACAGCTTGACCGGCCTCTCCAGGCACTGCTTGAGCGACCAAACAGGCCGCTCAGCCCAATCAACAACGCTGCTAAGGCAGCGTTGTGATTGGCTGGGAGAGTACGGAAGCCTGGGTGCTCCCGTTGCTGCTAGCAGATTTAGGAGAGGCGTGCGGCAGCGGAGAAGATACATTTTTGTTTTTCATCCACCACCCCCAATCCCCCCCCCACCCCCGTTCAGAGGCAGCTGCCACTGGTTTCTGGTCGCCATAAGCACAGTTTAGAAATAGTGAGAGCCACTAGTATTATGCATCAAATGGAAGACCAGATTGTGTGGCAGGCTTGACTAAAGCTATAAGATAAGGCAAAATATGCGGCGCAATAGTCTATTTTGTCATTTAAACACACATTAATGCTGTATGGGCAAACTGTTCGCCTCATCGGTAGGACATTAACACCGGGCTACCACAGTCAGCAACTAAAAGGTTTCCAGGTAACCTTTGCAAATGGTCTGCCAATTTGTGGCGCCCCGTTTGGTTCATTTTAGTATCTTTTGACCCGTCTAAAATAGAACCATTTTTTGGTTGAAAATTGGAGAAAGCGTCAGGTGCAGAATCATGCAGGCACTGGAAATAGTACATTGTTTATAGAATGTCTGCACCATGCACTCGATGATCCACAGAGTGCAAGGTTTGCAGTTATTATTCAGTAGTGAAAAATGCATTGTTAGCATGGTATTCTTAGTGCAGTCTAACACAAACAAACGGAAAATGCTGCACTATTTTGTATCATGGGGATTGTACATATCTTATATGCCATACTGAGAGCATAAACACCCAGGAACTGTTAATCACACAGTTTTTGTGTCAGGTGGCCCATGTGTGGTAACAAACCACAGAGGATGTAGCCTTATGGCTAGAGCATTTAAAGTCAAAGCTGGGGAACCGGGTTCGAGTCTCGGCGCTGACGCTCAACATCCTGTGATTCTGGGCAAATCACTTAAATTTCCCCATGCCTAACAACATTTTTAAAAAATGAATGTGTCCTTGTATAACGAAACTGGTGCTATGTAAAGTGCTCTGATACCCGATATCTTCGGGTCTATTTCGCGCTATATAAAACTCTAAAAAAAAAACAAAAAAAAAAAACCACTGCACTAGCTGAATCACTTTGCCAGTGAATAGAGTCGTACACACAGCCCGACAGCACAGTGCAGCAGTAGTTGTTAATGCAAACGCTTTTATTTTTGCCCAAAATGCTTCTCCCACTACCTACCTGTGCCATTAACTACAGATCTAAAATGCTTGTGGATTCAGACAGATTGCCACAAATATCTTGAGTTGCCCCTCAAAAACAGACCACCCCTATGCTGAACGTACAGTACTGACATGGGGAACAAGCTGTAGCTCGACTAATAAAACCAGCAATACTATCAATGCTGGTCTGAGAACAGATAATGTAAACAGTGGTGGCCGTCACGGATCGGGTGGTGAAGCGGGGGATTAAAAAATTTTTTTTTAAACTTAGTTTCTTGTCGACATGTTCTCTTCGCTGTGTCTCTCCTCCTCGTCTCTCCGGTCAGAGCACGGAACACGGAGAACCCTGGCTTCCCTGAGCCACTCACAATGCAGCGTTGTTATTGGTCTGAGCACTGTGATACGCCGCTCAGATGGGGAATGGAAACCTAGACATGCTCTCCACCTAGGCTGTAATTCAGCCTGTATGGAGAACATGCTAAGTGCGCATGAAAGCGTGGCCGGCCCGAGATGGCTGCCTTAACATTCATGTGCACTTAGGGAGTGAAAACCATTCCTTCCCTCCCCTGCTCTGTCAGCAGAGCAGCCCCGCCTCGCAAAGCTGCAGCGCCCGCAACATGAAAATATAAAATGGTAATAACATTGAGATATTTTGTTTTTCCTTACACTGCTGAGCAGCAGTGGGGCGAAGCTCCTCTGCCTTAATGGAGGAGCCACCACTGAAAGGAAATGCACAGCGACATGCGTCCCCTATGAATTTTTACTCAGTTTCACAAAAAGTACTTTTTATCGTTGCCCCCACCCAAATAGCACACTTATACAAACACTAGAAGACAGTCTGTTTGTAGGTTTTTATCAATACTTGTGTGCTTTGGGGTGCGAGGATGAAAATGTGCACTGGGCGAGATATTACTTTGAACTCAATAACCCCAAATCGCTTAGCAGGTTACCAAAAGTGAGACCTGCTAATCCAAAACAGTTTGTTTTCATCCTGACTTGGGTTTAAGGGGGGATTTAATGTATGGTGATGGATGGGGTCTAGTTTTCAAGGTGAATTGGGATACACAGACAGGCCTGGGGGCTTTTTTCATGGTTGACTTATTTTGTTGTACACAGGCCCGCTTTCAATTCATTGCTTTCTGCCTGGCTCCCTCGAGACTGCAGCTCAACCATGTGTGATCAACGCAATCCTCCTCACGTGACTTATTTTTGTGTTTACTCTTGGATTGTGTGGTTGTTGAAAAGTTTGGCCATTTACAACTTAGGCTTCATTAATTTTGAACGATGCACTGTCATTCTTGATTAACAGTTGCACTTCAAGCACTGCCTATTCTTGTCCTCTCATATAAAAGGTGCTGACACGTTAAGTGTTTTATACCAGATGATCTATTTGCTAAAGTGTACAAAAAGTGAAGGATGGGAACCTTGAATTATTCTCAGCCACTGGTAATTACTCTATCCCATCCTAATCCATCCTTATTTTACTCACTGTGCCCACAAAGTTTGGAAGCAGCCATATGCAAGTCATTCTTGAACTCTCTCCAGTTAAAACATTCCAGCCTAAACTGCCAACCAGGTCCTCTCTGAACCGGAGCACAAGCAACCGGACGGGTTTCGTGCTAGTTGGGGCTCATCAGCAAGGTATAGCTCGGTTCCAGTGACCCAGTGTGCATAAAGATGGACTGGGATGTAGCCCGAGTAATTACCAGCGGCTGAGATTATTTCAAGCATTCCATCCACCATTTGTTTGTATACTTTTTATGATCCACATGTGAATAATGATCTTGTTGAAATTTCGATTTGTATTCTAGAATGGTGTTTAAGTACTTTGAAAAAAAATGGTGTGTAGTCTGAAACATATCTTTATAAAGACGTGACTCTGCTCTATTTTGCTTGTCGAAGTTTGTGATATGCATATGTATGTTGCCACTACCACGTGCTGCGATATTGCCTAAAAGGATCAATTAAGGTCTTATATTTTAGGTAACAGGATATTACTGTTCCCTATGTTATGTCATTGCTCAGTGGCTAAGAAAATTGTTTAACACAGAGTTTACTAGTGCAGGACCAAAAGAAGTATTGCATGCCCAAATTTAAGGGTATCCACATAAGGTAAATTTCCATAAAATTAATCTAAATGAGAACTATTTTCTTAGCCAGCGATTATCCTGAAGTTCAGGCATAGGTCCGCCCCTTACATACCAGTGATGAACGCGCCGTGTGCAAGACTCAACATCCCTGAACTCTATGCCAGTCTATTCTACTCTGCATCACTGTACTCTGTGCCACTGCTCTCTACGCTACTTTACTCTGAACCACTCTACTATATACCACTTCACTTTCCACCACTACAATCTATGGCACACTACTCTGCAATCCTTCACTCTCCGCCACTCTACATAACTGCACCACTTTGCTCTACACCAGAACAATCTACACCACTTCACTCAAACAATATACTTTATGCCACTGCACTCTACACTGCGCCACTCTACTGCACTCTGCACCACTCTACTCAGTCACTGCACTCTATGCCAATGCACTCTGTATCAACTGCTCTGCACCACTTCACTCTAAGCCACTATAATCGAATCTGCACCACTACTCTACGCCACTGCACTCTGCCCCACTGCATGTTATGCCACTCTACACCAATGTGCTCTACGTCACTATATGTCACTGTACACTATTGCACTCTACACAACTCTATTTCAGTGGCGGCCGGTACGGATCGAGGGTGGCGGGAGTTGGGGTGGGTTAAGGTGGTGTAAAGAAAAGAAAACCTTACCTCCTTGCCGCGTCTCTCCTCAGCCGTCCCTTCAGGCCGGAACGGAGCAGGAAGCACCCAGACTCCCCTAAGCCAATCGGACCGTTGCAATGCAGCATTGTGATTGGTTCTAGCGCCGTAATTCAGTGCTCATCCAAGGAATGGGAGCCTGGGCATGTTCTTCAATCATTCTGTAATGCAACCTGGGTGGAGAGCATGCAGTGTGTGCATGACTATTCGAGCCGTCCAAACAGTCATGCACACTTAGTGTGCCCACTACTCCTCCCCTGCTCCAAGAGAAGAGCAGCCCTGCCCTACCCGCAAAGCTGCAAAAGCAGGAAAAAATAAAATGTTAATAACCTCGAGTTATCATTTTATTTTTCCTTCATTTCACTGCTGCAGAGCAGTGGGGTGATGCTCCCCTGTCTTGGCGGAGGATCCTCCACTGCTCTATTGTACTCAGCACCACTGTACTGTACGGCACTGCTCTCGACAGCACCATACTCTGAAATACTCTACGCCGATGCATTCAATGCCATTCTACTCTGCACCACTAAACTCTATGCAACTGCGCTCTATGATACTCTACTCTGCAAGACTATCGTCTCTGCCACCGAACCCTACGCCACTGCACTCTTTTCTGCACCACTCTGACACTGTACTTCACTCTGCTCCTCTCTATGCCCCTCTACAACACTACTCCTCTCTGACGCTATATGCAAATCCCTCTACACCACTCCATGGCCCTGTACTCCACTGTATTCTATGACACAGTACTCAACTCCACTCCATGCCACTCCACTCGACCGCACTCTATACCACTCCACTCTATGCCACTCCACTCTGCCAGTCTACTCCACTCTACCCCACTCTGCTCTACAGCACTCCACACAACACCCTCTATGCCACTCCACTCTACACCACTCCACAACACTCTATTCCACTCTAAGACATTCTACTCCACTCTATGCCCTTCTATTCTATCCCACCCCACTCTACTCCATGACACTCCACTTCACTCCACGCTGCTCAACTGTTCTGTACGTCACTCCATAACTCTTCACAACACTCTTTTTTTCGACACTCCATTCGCACCCTGCTATCTTTTAGCCGTGCTGATCAGCAGTCACGCTGGTGTACAATATGGCTTAAACATATTGGCATAGTCAATACCCTTTGTATAGGCAAGGCATATTGGCTTTGCCAATGCTTTTTTGTTACATGTTCATGCATGTTAACTTGCCGTAGACTTTTAATCATCTATAGTGTGTGTACTAAGAGTGTGGGAACGAACCCAATGCAGTCAGGGCTGTGATTTCAGGTTCAGAAACATGGGCCACATTGGACCAGGGGTGATAGTGTTCCCTTTCCGGCGTTACTGCTCCTGCCCACTCGTAGTCAGCCCCAAAGTTGTTTGTTTTATTTAGTAACATTTCCAGAGGTACGAAATCTGCATTTTACAAAAAATGATGCTCCTCGAATTTAGTCTATCTATAGCCATAACCTATGCACAGACTACAGAAGTGTGCGTGGAGGCTAGCGAAAATTGTTTAAAGTTGTATACAATTACTGTTCATCTGTCTCCACTATCTCACACCTGTCTCCTTTGAAGAAATGAAGCACGTTTTTTTGACTCTAGTTTACGTAAAGCAGAAGTTCAGCGGGATGTTTTATGGGTGAGAGAGTCTTCATAATTTGAACAGTAACATTTGTAAGCAACTCCGGTGTCTGCCAGACACTGCTTGGTTTTATCGAGGTGAGTGACAGGCTGCGGCGCGCCTGGATGACATTTACTGTTGCAACGCGACAAAAAAAGCACCGCAGAGGCGATCCGAGCCAGGGAAGTGGTGGGCATTAGGATCTGAATGTCTGAGAAGAACAAGTTGAACAGTGTTCATTTCTAACCCCCCCCCCCCCCCCCCCCCATCAGAGCAGAGGCATTGATGGGATTGAAAGACTACAGCACATGGCAGCAAAGCTGATTAGAGAGCTGGCGAGAGAAAGCTATGAGAAGAGATTAGCTTCACGGAACACTTTTATCCCAAAGCCGAGAGATTAACAGGGTGATATGTTAACAGCCTTTCGGACTCGGGCCGAGATGGATCATCCGCTCGTTTTTAGGATTTTACACACTTTTTATTTCCCTTACTGAAGTAACCAATCCTCCGTGCCTCATTCCGTATTTTTGTACTCGTACCACTTGTTCTATCCGTTCCGTGCAGCTTGTCGGCATAAAAAAACAAGTGCTGTCGAGATCAGGATGTCTTTAAAGCTAACACACAAGGGCATCACCTCACTTGATCTGATCTACATATCTCTATTGTTTACAATGGATCGGACAGTGAGGGTGCGAGAGCGTGTGATCAGGCCCTAGAAGTACAATAAAGTAGTCTGGCATCTGGTGAATCGAAAAATCGACCTGTAATTAAAAGCCAACTTGGATAACAAGAGGAATTGTAACCATTAGCTCTCACGTCCCTATTGTACTTCCTTGAGAACACCGCCTTTTCTCTGTACCAAGCCACCCTGAGCCCCTCTGAAAAATTCTGGCGCTGTAGCTGTGAACTCGCCGCGTCATGTGTGAAACTTTCCTGATATATTAGTCAACAGCACCTAGGATGGATGGATTTTTGCGTTTGCTCTCTTCATCTGAAATGTGAGGTATACATATTTCTGTAAGGCAAACATTCCACAACCCCCACTATAGATGCTGCTTGCTATCGAACGCACCCTACATCCTTGAGAAGTGCCAAGCTTCAAAAAAACCTAACATGGGGAAGCTTTTTTCTTAGTTCAGATTATCAAACTATGAAACTCCCTCCCCACTATAGTAGGGAAACTAGGGGACCACCTTACCATTCAAAAAGATACCTAAGCAATCAATAAGCAAACACCCATCGACCACTAAACTAGTGACCCATGGTGCAAAACTGCACTAATGATTCTTCCAGACAAGATCGCAGCAGATTCTTTCTTCATGTAAAATAAAGATGCATGAAGCACACTCTATCTCACATCCCCTCCAAAGAGGAGTGTACATATGCGCAGCACTAGTCTGCCACCACCTGACCAAGCCACATGCCAGAACCTCACACACCCCAACCAACTCGTCCACATAGCTCATAGTTCACCCACACCCTTCTACAACCAAGCATGCTGGTCTGTCTGTAATCGATCTGGACAGTCAGTCCCACTATGCTACACTAGTGTGACAACACCGAATAACAAAACATTTACTTAACAATATCTGGTGTAAGAGTAGTTTTTAAAAAATGCTGTGCTGCCGGCGTGACAATGTATTTCGACTGGGTGTCTAGGCCTTTGTAAGAGTTGGAGAAGTGTAAAATGAACCGGCTCTTTTCTGCTAAGGTCTTACAGCTTTTCAGAGAAGCCTTTGTGGATCTTGCAAACTCAAGAGTTCAAACCCAGCGTTTTCTACTACGTATTGCTTTTCTTGACGAGCATTACTTTGTTTACTTTTTTGTGTGTTGCTTTTGCTCATCTGGACTCAAGCATATGCCACGACCCTGTCCGGTTATTTGCAGCTTTTCTAGCGCTGTTAAAGAAAGCTTCTTGTCTTTATCTGGATTGACCTCGCCCATGCACTGCTCTCAAATGTTTTAACCAAGGGGTTCTATGCTAGGCCTGTGCTGGCTCTTTGCTGCACCATAGAAGGACAGGGCTGTGATTTCCCTCTCAGTGTCCACAGCAGAGCTCTGTTCACTCAGACCATTTTGGTTGGAGATTAAAAGATTTCTCTTCCGAGTCCTCCTTTTCCACAGATGTATACAGGCTAAATATGCCCCATCCACGTTGGGTAGTCCTACCTGACTCACTGATGTTCAAATTACAAAGTCCGGGATACATGCACTGCTATGCAAAGTGTCGTGGTCTAAAACCCAGTAGAAGGTGAAAATATTAAAACTCTAACATTATACAAGGTGCAGAGACACATGAGTGGCTTTGAGAGAGACACTGTCTCGGAGCCTGTTTGGGAATCAGTATCATGAGAGCTCTGAAGTCCTGAATCTTTCTACGCAGAACTCACCAGTTTCTCAGTTTGTTGAGTTAGTAGTTAATTCAGTACAGGTTTACACTTTGCATTCTGGGTTTTGAAGTCCCAGTTGTATTCTAAGATAACCACTACTGCAAATTACAGAATGCAACAAGCATTGGCATAGCCAATAGGTCTCGCCTTTGGGACCTTATAAGTGTTTAGCCATGCAACAGTTGCATAACTAAATACTTATAAGGTACCAAAAGCGAGACCTATTGGCTATGCAAAGTGGCCGTGCGGCCGCGAAAGTGAAAGTGATCGCGATCACGATCAAACATCAAAGCGGTCGTGCGGCCCCGAAACCGAAAGTAATCGCGGTAAAGCGCGGCGTGCGCGCCCGCGCACATGCACTGTAGCTCTAGGTTGGCGTGGTAGCACTTTTTGGAGCCCTCTCAATAAGTTTCGCCAGACCAGCGCATGCGCTGGGTCAGGCGAGACCTAAAAAAGGACTAATCGAGTTACTCATGCATGGACCTAGGAAACTTTAGACATATGTATATGCTGTGCAGGAAAATAGAAAGTTACCGTTTGACTTAATAGCATCGGTGATGCAGAGTGGCTTTTCAGGGATTTTCTTTAAAAATAAAAACGTGTTTTGTTAGTCAAATTGGATTAACCCATAGTCAAGCAGGACTGTATCTTCCTGAATGCATGAGGTGAAAAAAAACAAGTATAGAATAAGTCTCTCCTGGTACTTGGTGTACCCTTAAGCAAGGGTCACTGGAATTATGCTGTTCTGCATCATGTCCTCCATAATTATGGAATTGCAACATTTGCCAGAAAATCTGCAGTTTACAAAAAAAATGGCTTTCTAGCTCAAACTGATCAAAAATGACTACAAACCTGGCGACACGCCTTCCTTTGCAGTAGAAGGTCCTTTGAAAGGGTCACTGTGCAACCGTCCGTTGCTTAATGCAGTATTTGGTTGTTAAGATGGCAATGATAAGCTGAAATGTTTTCCCAAAATATTGGTGAATTCGTCCAAATAGTTTGCCCTTCTTGGGACATGATTTAGTCAACCTTCCCACATAATTGGTCCTACCCTGCCACACAATTCTAGTGGGCCTGCTTTAAGCAAATACATAGCCAATTTCATTCAAGCATATACTGGTATCTAGAGTTGCGTCATAAACCATGCTTAAATAACTGGGGAGAGGGTATGCTTTCCAGAAACGCTCCTTTCAGCAGTGCTCGTGCAAGGGAGCCACCAATGTGTGCTGCCCGCTGCTGTCAGAAGGGACTGATTGACGGGGAGGCAGTGGGCGGGGCTTTTAATTGTTCTGACTGCGCGTGAGGCACCGGTGGGTTAGCCTTCGATTCTCACTGCAGGCAATCGATAAGCAATCACTAGACCCGCCGGCCATGTCTTGCTTGGGGAGGGGAGGCATGGTAGCGCGTGAAAGGGTCAACTGAATAATGACATTTGGACGGTAGGCGACGCAGCCCCGTGATTGAGCTTGTCGGGATGTGTGAACACAGAGGATGGCAGCATGATCGCCAACAGCAACATAGCTGACGGCAATTATGCTGTTTAAAGAAAACACCAGGTAATAAAAAAAGCCTCTTAAAAAGCCTTAACTGCAGTGCTTATTTTGAGCCGGTGGTTTCCTGTTCTTGGCACAGGCACTTCATTGTCAGCACTGGGCCTGTGGCAGTCTGCCACAAGGAGGCACTGTCTGGCTAATTTAGAGATGACTGCAACAGTTAAATAATTATTAACACAATATGCATTAAAAATTAATATTACCTGTCATGCAAGCCAGTCTTATAGCTTCGGGAGCTTGAAATAGTCCGTATTGTCACACTTGTAGGAGGGTGAATGTTAGTACTTGTGTTGTTACTATCATTGGCAGGACTGGCAGGGGCAATGTGTGGCACAAGGTCTCCAGTGGCCTCCTGACAAGAGTCCTGGCTCTTATATTTTTGCATTTTAAGCACTGCCTAACTTCCCTGTTAAAAAGAAGTCAAAAGAGCCGCCTTGTCTTCTTGACATAGCAAACATTTTAGAGTGCCTGATTCTTCGTCATTATTAACTCCTGCAAAAGCATTCCCACAAGGTGTCCATTATGCGCCTTTGTAAAGCTCAGATGACTTTATTATAGGAGATTTTCAGCAAATACCACACCCAAGCAATTTTCCCCAGGTATATATCTGCAGATCAAGCCGCTGAAATTTACCATGTAAGAAAAAAGGTCTGGAAAACGGCGGCGCATCTGGGGTTTGTCGCTAGAAGCTCCAGAATCCGCATGCTATAATTGGAGTAAATTTTACATCCAATAATTACCGATCGCCAGGGTATCATTACTTATCAAAGGCAATCAATAAAGATCAAGTACTGGGCACTCATAATTAGGCTCGCTGTGAATACGGATATCTTTTTCCAGTAATGGGTTTTCATTTCATAACCAAGTGTGTTGTCGGATTGTATTCTGTGCTCCCCTCACTTAAACCAAGTGTACTCGTGTCCAATATGGCAGCATTTTCTAAATGGAAAAACTGGACATGATGCCCATCATATGGCAATCCGGTACAGGGCGAAGTCAACATTGGTTCTTGCCTCCTTGCCCATAATAATTTGCTGCCATTGTTTCATGTTAAAGCAAATACATTCTGGAGCTAGAGACGTTTTTCAAATGGGCCAACTAGATTGAGGACAAGTCGCAAATTAAGGAATGTGCAAAGGGGAACAGAGAAATATCTGAAATGTCCAAGTTTAAAAGTGCAACATGGTTGGACACAGATTAGGATGATGGACTTTTTTAATGGGGCAGGAAAGGGTTGTGCTGAGACTTCTCACGCTCACTGAGAGTTGTGAAAGGGGAAGATGTGATATCTAAACTGAAACTAAGAGATGGATGTTTCAAGAATAGAAAGAACGCTTCATGTCATAATGTAGGCTTCACCATCCGCAATATGCAGACAATGCCAGTGTGTCCTTGGCTACAGACCAGACTACAAAGTAGTCCCTCACCTTGGAACTGAACCATGACTCAAAAACCAATTGTAAATTGTTTGACACTTTACTTGCCCCTCCGGCATCTTAGACATGTGTCAATCCACCAAGCAACAAACGTCAGATTAGCCAACAGACACTTAGGGGCTTACTAAAATGTCGAGCGAACCCCTGTCCGCCCAACACCATTGCGAATTGGGAACTGCCTGACCTTAGGTCGGTGGTTCTGACCGCAGTATTTGAAGGGCGGTCGGAAACATACATTTTTCAATGTAAGCTTGTTCGGCGGACTGAAAAGGCCTGCAGCACAAGCTTCCATTGAAAAATGTAGGTTTTCAAACATCCCCTGGAATATTTAGGGGGAGGTACCATAGGTGCCCCCCCCCCCCCCCAGAGCGGAGGGCAAGGAGGGAAGGGGACCTGCTAGGGGCCCCATATGTCGTTTTCCAACAGCCCTGCCATGTCAGAAAGGCCGACTTGGAATGGCTGTCGGAAGCCAACATCATAATACCGACTGCGGAGCTGCCGTCATTAAGGGATTATGAAATGTTTCCGTCGCGCAGACGGGCTAAAGGAGCCCGTCGGAAACACTGCAGATAGTCCCTCTGCCTGCTGCCTCTTACGCATACATTGTGATGCGTTGGTCGGACCGCAGCAGCAGATGGCGGTCGGACCGCAACCGACAAGCCATCTGTTGTGGTCCGACTGCCATCAAAATCGGCCCCCAAATAGTCACCCACTACCACTTGTCCATGGCGCTCCATGGATGTGCAGAGTTGTGGAAAAATGTTTGCCATTGTGGACCTTAAAGAGCCTACCTCAACTTTTGTAGAATGTGCAGCAATGGTGCCAGGGTTGTCAGTGATTCAGGCAATATATCATTTTGCCTGTCAAAGTGTTCCAGTATACACATTTTTTTACAAAGTCAGTTTTGGAGGATGAGGGTGTCCTTGTGATTTGGCTCTCCCCAGGGGGCGATTCCCACAGGCAACTTCCTTACCTCGTGCTGGGGGTGTTCTGGCCCTGAGATGTTTTTAAAATAGTGGCCTATCAATTGCCACCGGTCTATCCGACTGCATTTTAGTAGGAGCTTCATCGTGGGATCATGGGAGGAGTCAAGTAGTACAATTTAGGACTGCCTAAAGATTCCGGAAGTCGGATTGGATTTTAGTGAACATGGACTCACAAATGGCATTGATGGAATATTTGCTGAATGACCTGTTTAATTTTTACAGTAAATGTGTTAACTTTGTTTAGTTTATAATACAAATCATTTTCAATCTTGTTTAAAAAACAAATTGGGTGGAAGAAAGCAGGACATACATAATGCAGATCGATTTCCTAAGCGAAGGTGCTAACTAAAAGGTTGGGTTTTAATTTGCTTTCCACTCGCCAGAAAAGGCAACCATTCTTTGCAATTAAACTTTGTGAAAGCTAGTACACGAAAAGCCATGAGCCACCCATGCAGGGCAGATATCGTCATGCAGTGGAAACCGAGGCAGTCATGATTCAGCTACCTCGTAAAATTGCTTCTTTAATATTTAATGTTATTCAGAATGTAGAAATTGGCTCTTGATAAATTATTTGGTTTCATGTGTTTATTTTGTTAAAGAAATCTCTGGTTGTACCTTTTTATTTTCATTTTTAAAGAGGGTTTACAAATTAAGGCCCCATTATGAATTTACGTTGATTGGTAAAATTGAGTTACTTTCAGTGTCTTACCTTTGGAGTAAAAGAAAATTGACAGCACTCTATTTAATGTTATCTCATTTCTAGACCAAAAATTGAAGTAGATCCTTAGCTTAGCTCCTTGAATAAGTTAATTTTTTGGTATGCCAGCTCTCTGGCTTTGTTCACGTCCTCTTTCAAGGAGATCACAAAAAACTTGTTTGGATTAGCTGTGTAATTTTAGGGGTGTCCATTAACGGCCAAGAGAACTAGATCCATGTCAGATTTTCAGGATGCCCACTGACATTAATATGTTCCATTTAGATTAATTCAGTGCACAGTTCTCTATCTGTGACTTGTACTTTAGAGTATTACAGTAGTCACTTAAAACTACAGTACAGCAAGGGTCATTCTCTACTTTTGACAAACCGAATGACCTCAATGCATCGTTTGTTCTCAGTACTACATCTTCAAAGTGCATCTTTCTGCATCTGTGACATATTGCCATGTCAAAATGCAATATTGTCTGAATGCTCCAGCATCTCGTGCCATCGCTACCAATCTATCTTTGTCATACTACCGTGCAACACTGCAGTCATGTATCACAACACTGCAGCGTTCTCTGAGTCATGTATCACAAGACTGCAGCATTCTCTGAGTCATGTATCGCAACACTGCAGCGTTCTCTGAGTCATGTATTGCAACACTGCAGCGTTCTCTGAGTCATGTACCACAACACTGCAGCGTTCTCCGAGTCATGTATCGCAACACTGCAGCGTTCTCCGAGTCATGTATCACAACACTGCAGCGTTCTCTGAGTCATGTATCACAACACTGCAGCGTTCTCTGAGTCATGTATCACAACACTGCAGCGTTCTCTGAGTCATATATCACAACACTGCAGCGTTCTCCGAGTCATGTATCACAACACTGCAGCCTTCTGTGAGTCATGTATCACAACACTGCAGCCTTCTCTGATTCATCTATCACAACAGAGCATCATGTTCTGCCTGTTAAGTGTTACAGTGTAATTATTCTGCATTTTTTGAATGTTGTACCTTAGCCGTGATTCATGCTATGCTGGTGACACATATTGCATTGTAGCAATACAGTCTTCTGCAAATGTTGCTCATGGGTGTGTTTAACTCTTCATTGTAGTAATCCGCCTCCACAGTGATGCTTGGAAAATTACAGGGTTCTTTGCAGGATCAGCTAAAGCTCACTGTCTGGCTGTAGCAAGTTAGGTTGTAACAATGTGCTGTTTTGTTTCCGTGGCATTATACGCTGTAGCAGGGGCAGTGTAAAAGAATTGATGACTGCCAATCTGAATCCATTTCGAGAGCTTATACATATTTCCCATCACTGCTAGTAACTATTTTTAATCTCCTTTCACTGTTAAATGTTTTACCAAAAGACATCTGATATAAGATTTTTTTATATATATTCTTTTGCATTTTGCTCCTTCCTTCCTTCCTTCCTTCAAAATGCCTCCTCACTGTGACCATTCAACCGAGGCCTGGCAACAATGCTTAGGGTTTATTACCGACCTGTTTTGGCTAAGAGTACTGTCGTCTAGCAAACCCATGGGTGTTAACGTCCACTTTCATTGTAGTTTCAACCCGCAGCATTTGAATGAAAGAAACAGGCTCGTAAAATTTCAGCCTTATGAGAACAGTGCATGCCATGAAATATCATAGTTTTTTTTAAAGTATATTCATTTCGTAGGCCTAGAATCCTTAGAGGTGCAAACCCACAGGGTCACGGTTTCCGCTGGGCGCGGGGCGCCGACCAGTCGGTGTGCGATAATATTTGTGTAGTAAAAAGAGAAATACTGAGCTAATCTACTATTTTACCGGCTGTGTTGACTTGTGGTGGCAGGCCTTTGTTTTTCAAATATTTTCCATGCCAGACTACAGTAGATGCGGAGTTTCTGGTGAAATTGAAGGAGGAGTGCTGTCTCGGGAGTGCTGCTTTCGTACACAGTAAGTGACACCAGAAAACTCAGACTAGCAGACCAAATGCGTAAGGAGTGTTTTTTTTTTTTTTTGCACGCGAGGAAACACGTTAACCGGGCCTGATTCTTTTAACTGATTGGTCTACGACACTTGATGCAAGTTGAATTAGACATGGCAGACCAAGCAGGGTCTCGTTGCCTATCAGTGCTGTAGGCCGAAATACACCCAACGCTCAAAGTAGTCTATTTCCTGTAAAAACTTAGCAAAGCAGTATTCCAAGTGAAAACATTTAAAATTAAAACGAAACGGCTGGTACTTTCCATATTTTTGGTTGCAATAAAATCGTGTTGCTTGGCATTAAATTTACTGTATTAAGAAAGAAGATAAGACACTACTAAGATCCCCTAAAAAGCCCTTTCTAGACTCTTCCTTCTGCTACCCTCCTTGCAGCATTTCATACCACTTTTGCTATTCAGATCTCCCACCCAAGCCTTTCTAAACCCTTTTCCCGCTGACTTTCCCCCTCCACATCTCTTTTACTCATCCAAACCTCCTCCTACTGCTATGAACTCCCCCACCCAAAAACAAATTCTAGACACTTCCCATTTGTATCCCTCCACTATTCCTTTTTAATCCAAATAACAGACTAATATGTCCAGCACTCAAATGAATTTCATATTTTCGTATACTTATTCCCCACTAATCCTGTTTGGGTTCCGGATTAGCATGCTACTCGCCAAAAAGCACTTCAACACCTCATCAGGGGTAAAATGCGCTATATAAATGCAAACATTTTCACTATTCTATCCCTCTACTATCCTTCTCAATCCAAATAACAGACTAACATATCCACCGCTCAAATTGCTTTCATATTTCACTATACTTATTCACCACTAATCTTTATTGGTTCCAGAGTAGCGTGCTACTCACCAAAAAAAGCACTTCAAATCCTCATCAGGGGTTGTAAGCGCTATATAAATGTAATTATAATAAAATTCAAAATCTATATATGTGACTGGGGGACCGCCTTAATGCAATGTTGTTATTTTAGGTTGAATATATTTTTACCATGGCTTTGTAACAAGGATCGAGTGGGTCTGGCCGTCTAAGTAAAGTAGCAAAAAGATTGCTTGTATCTAGAGTGCATGCAGAGAAAATCACACTGCCATATTTCGTGTAGTACACTTTTTTATTGACTTTCTTCTTGTATCTCTTGTACTTACTGTATCCCGCTCAAAACTGTATTATAGAAGAGCCTCTTCCAGCCAACATGACATCATCGGCCTAGGTGGATGTTGAGCCAGTCCTCTTAGCCCATAATGCCAAGAATTTAAGTAAAATCGGGCACTATAAACGCCTTGGGAAATATCACTGCTTCACATTATGTGGGTGTATTTAATGACCAATTCGAAGTTTCCGATAGGTAATATGGTATAATAAGTAGTGATGGATTATATAGCTGGTATTATAACAACGAAACGTATTCCACATACCGCATTTTTTGGTCATGCAAATTCTTTCAAATATTACCTGGATCGAATTTACACAGCCTACAAACTGGTTTTGAGCACAATTGGCAAGCAAACATTAAAAGTATATATCGATAGATTTATGCCTTATCCTAAATCTATCATGACTGGTCATTATCTGAGTCCAATACAACCTCCGTCTTCTTCTACTTTATAACCCTTCGGGTTAGCAGCGCATTATAAGTCTGTCAAATAAATAAACTGTGAGCTGTACCAGTTTCTTATAGCTGCTGAATTAGGTCTTGTACATTCGTAACTACACTTGGTCTAAACAAACAACGAGAACAGTCTTCTAGAGGAAATGAACCCATCTCTCTGTATATATGTGTGTGTGTGTATATGTATGTATATATATATTCACTGAAAAAACCATAGGTTTCACACACGTTATAGTTAGGAATTAGCATTTAAAAAACCTTGCAAACTCACTGAAAAAACCATAGGTTTCACACATGTTATAGTTAGCGGAAATTTTACTGATAAAAAACCAGTGAAATTCCCCCGTTATAGTTAGTGCAGGCAACTATAACTCACGCGACCGCAATCCTCTGCTGATGCTAATACTGTATTTAGACACTTATTTGCCCATGTCTTCTTCCATACATTTTTAGCTATACATATATTACAAATATTTTTTTTTCATAAAGACACATATATCATCAGCAGAAGATTGCGGTCGCGTGAGTTATAGTTGCCTGCACTAACTATAACGGGGGAATTTCACTGGTTTTTTATCAGTAAAATTTCCGCTAACTATAACATGTGTGAAACCTATGGTTTTTTCAGTGAATTTGCAAGGTTTTTTAAATGCTAATTCCTAACTATAACGTGTGTGAAACCTATGGTTTTTTCAGTGAATTTGTACGGTTTTTTAAATGCTAAGTTACTTTACGCCATTCGTGGCGTGCGCGCCCACTTAACGCAGTTCGTTCCGTGCGCGCACGGTGCGCTTCGCGCACCGTGCGCGCACAGTAAGCACGCGGTGCTTACTGTGCTTACGGTGCTTATAAGCCATGCACAAATGGTGCCCTTCGGGCACCATTTGCACACGGGGTGGAGAGAGTGTGGATAATTTTTTCTTTTATGATTTTTGTTAAAAATATTGTGGTTTTTCACACCACTAATAAGCCCTGCACATTTGGTGGCCTGCGGCCACCGAAAGCACAGGGGGTGGGGAGAGTGTGGATAGTGTTTTTTTTTTTTGACATTTTTTACCGTACGCGTACGGTAAGCGTAATCGGCGAAATTAGCGAAAAAATAAAAATGGTAATTTTGTCCTTGGGGGGTCTTGGGGCACTCCCTCATCATGGCTATGTGTGTGTGAGCTGTCAAAACAGCTCCTTTACATGTGTATTGGTTTTATTTAACAACCTAACTCTCAGTGCGAGAGAGAAAATGGCGGCCGCCGCTTCCTGGTTTCGGCCGATTCGAATGTTTACTAAGATCTAAGAGCCAATCAGAATCGCGCTCGCGCACGCCACCGTACGCGTACGGTAAGCTTACGGTAAGCGTACCGTAAGCTGGCTCAGATATATATATATTGATTTAAAGGCTATTTTCTAAGAATCTACTGAACAGATTTACACCAAACCTACAAAAGGCACTTCCTTGACCTGAGGACTACCTCTCTGCCAAATTTCAAGTAATTCTGTTCAGCCGTTCGGGCTGTAGCCCTGTCTAAAGGTCCTATGGAAAAATGCATGGGAAAAACGCGTTTTGGGACCCCCCTTTTATCTCAGCCCCCGCTTGACGAATCCTCCCGAGACTTTCAGGGTAGGAGCGGAGCGTAGCGCCCCACCTATTTTGAAAAATTCGCGAGGATTCGTCGACCGGCGCCAAAGTTATTCAAAATAGAATGTTGCGGATTTCCTATGGAAAAGGGGTCCTAACTATAACTACCTACTGGCGACCGCCAGTAGGTAATATATATATATATATATATATATATATATATATATATATATATATATATATATATAGAGAGAGAGAGAGAGAGAGCGCTAGCTTTAAGTGGAATAAAAAACTGGGGGAGGGGGGTCTCAAAGGAGCATGGCCAACGTAATTAAGGGTGTGGATTAAAAACATACAAGCTAAAGCTAACAATCTGTGCCTAGCATAGTGTGCCGCTCGACTGGTATTTTAATGCTTCTGTTATTTCATCCAGATATTTAATGCAACATGTAACATTACTCCTATAACAAATCAGGACTATTGCTTTAGTAACTGGTTGTTAGTTGCATAAGATAAATAAGCAACAACTACGCCTTAGCTGTAAAGAATATTGAAAATGCTTCAGTTCTGACATGATGAGACTGCGAAAGAACTTATAAGGAGTCTCTTTAAAGTTACATCAAAGGCAGTGAATGGTGGTACTGCTGCAAAGTTCAGATTTTTCTTCATCGTGAGGGTGAGGGAAACAATGTAATCGGTCTCGCCTTTGGGAACTTTTTTTGCTATGCAGCAAATTAGCCTGTTTGCTGATACATCTACTGTTCTTTAACCCCTTCCATGCGGCGCGAATTCCGCCGCGGTGCTGACCGTTTCTTGCGCGGGCGGGCTCATGACGGAACGGTTCCGTCATGAGCACAGCTCAACCGACGCTCATGACGGAACCGTTCCGTCATGAGCACCGAAGGGGTTAACATGGATGGAAAGTAAGCACCGAACTGTGTGAAACGCCCGGTATGGGAACACTTAGAGATAAATATTGCCTTTCAACAGAAAATGGTATACTCCAAAGCTCTGTTTTTAATATAAAATTGGGGCATTCGGTGGTCATATCATTGAAAATACAAGATTTGGAAAACAATTATTGTCTATGGGTGCTCGTGGAAGACCATTTCTATGGACTGGAATCTAGAGAATGCTAAAGTGATTCTGGTATCACTGAACTCTGCTGGTTCTTTTCTATCAAGAAAGTTAAATAAAGACAGTTGCCAGAAAAATAAAAAAAGGAAAGTCCCTCAGCAGAAAGCAATTCTAGCATTTTACTGGCCTCTGCTGGTCGTTTTCTATCAAGACAGTTAAATAGAGGCAGTTGAGCAAGCAGAAAGCAATTCTGTTATTTTACTGACCTCTACTGGTAGTTTTCTATCAAGACAGTTAAATAGTACCGAGGAAATATTTCTAACCCTCCCGTCGTTGCCTCAATCGAAGATTTACTTGAACCTTGAGTGTGTTAATTTCCTATGTTAGACCTATTGTATGTAAATTGATGTAAAATTGTACATGCGAATCAATTCACTTCCTCTCAAAAGATATTTGTATTTTCGAATTTTATTTGATTAATAAAAAGAAATGTAAAAAAAAAAAGATCATTAAATAGAGGAAGTTGAACAGAAAAAGTCCTTCAGCTGAAGCAGACAAGTCCTAGGGCTGATCTCCAGAGCCCACAAACTACATACACATATAAGTTTATAGTAAAGTATATACAAGAGGTCTCGAATGCTCGACCATAATATAGGAGAGCCTGATAGGGACCTGTCTCAGCACCTGGTCTTTAGAACTGCCAGTGCTGAGTACTGGCAGGACCCAGATATATATATATAAATCTATATATATCTATATATCCCACAGCAGAGCAAAGCATTCGGGATGGCGAGTCCCTTAACACGAACCAACGCCGAATTTAGGTCATCAAAACAGCACGCCGTGGACCAATAGTTGCAAAAGCGATTATTTATTCACAGGCTTCAGGGAGATCCCCTTATCGCACAGTGATTTAATGGATTTTCTTTTTGTTCACTACTTAGGTTAATATGCTAGTTTCCTTCTCTTACAGCAAAATGAACGTGTAACCTAGGGAGTAGATTAAACAAAAAGGTTGAATTATAAATTATCAAACACAAAAGCTAGATTTTTCATATATAAACAGAAGGAGTATTGAACGTTTCCAAAAGTCTCTACTCATCAAATAGGTTCTAAATTGGGCTAATTAAAATTGCTTCTTTGCTGCCTACAAGAAAATCCCTGTGGGATGCAGCTCTTCGGACTCTACATTTTTAAGAGCATATATATGGATATTTTCTGTGCTTCAGGGCTACATCTCAGAGGCATCATGCAATTAGGTCGCTCTATGCATCAGTGTATGAAGGTCAGCGTAGAGGAGGGTGCACAATGAAGGGAAGGCCCCATTTTTAAGGTGGAGGGACCTGGCTGAGGTTTGTGGCAGCCATCTTGTTTTCAGGTCAAATTAGGATCCACAGATGGAGGGAAGGTGCAGCGCTGCCACAGAGCCTGAACAACGGAATGGAGGGGTAATTGAGGATACTGATTGGCTAGGGTTCTGGGGTTGATGGGTTATTGGCTCCACATTTTTTATTTACTCTGCCCCTTTTACACATACTGACAAACTCTGATGCACTTTTTGCATAGAGAAGAGAAGGTTTTGCAGTCAGGA
This sequence comes from Triturus cristatus, assembly GCF_964204655.1. Lineage (NCBI taxonomy): Eukaryota > Metazoa > Chordata > Amphibia > Caudata > Salamandridae > Triturus > Triturus cristatus. Next base: position 87,539,041 of record NC_140584.1, on the reverse strand, counting down.
GCACAATGTTTATAATGGATTCAACATCTAACTTGTGTATTTCAGACTTTTTAATACGCTTTTCTAAATGGAAATGTTTTTGAAGATCATATGAACAAAATGCATAGTACCGTATGGAATTCGATATAAGCAAAGTGCTTCACTGTTAATGGAAGAACTAGCTTAAGCGGATCCAAACTCTTGAAACCAAATGATGACAATTAGATAAATAAGGATGTAGTCATTAAGTGAAAATCCCTACCATTCTAACCACGAAACCCATTAAATTCGAAAAAATGACAGTGACTTGACAACACCGATATGCTGTGGGTGAGTTCAGAGGTAGAGAGGGTTCCTCTGAAAATAAAATCGCGTTAGTGGCAAACAGAACTTAAAAATGTGGTAATTTGTTTGCTTATTTTGACAAAGAACCTTCTTTACACAGTATAATATTGTCCTCAATGACTGATCTACTCCGAGACAGAAGTCAGATGAAAGTTGGTGTCAGACTCCAACATGATAGGTGGTAACCTAAAGTTAGTGACTAATTTAAAGGTTTTGATTTACTGCTATCCATTTTCTTACCTGCCCAAACAGTAAATCTAAACTCCATTGTTTATTCATTTGACACTGAAACAAGGAAGATAAGCATTCAATGTCATTAAAAAATGAAGAGTTGAGATGAACATTTTTGAACTCTCATTAGCAACATGTGTAATCTAATCGTTAGCACTTTCTAGTTTATATATATATATATGTGATCAAGGGCACCGTGTTGCCCGAAACGCGTCATGGCGGTGGTGCAGGGCGTCTAAATACAATAAATTAAGAAATTGCACCGAATTTGGGTCTGCGATTGTCATTTGGATGTTAAAGCAATACATTGGACGAAGAATTAAGCATATATATATATATATATATATATATATATATAATA